>NC_136327.1:3021246-4221246 GCF_964198595.1 Lampetra fluviatilis | reverse complement strand
CTATCAGAATGTGGACATGCATTTGAATTTGGGCGCCACGGTGGCGAGATTTTACCTACCTCGCCTGGTATACAGGGTGTTGTGGGTTCGATCCCGAACCTGACGCCTGTATAATTTGAGTTTGCATGTTCTCCTCGTGGTCGTGTGGATTTTTCTCCGGGTCCTCTGGTAATTCCCTGCACATTTAGCATCAACACGCTTTTAGAGTATTTGGCTGATATCCATTTCCACGTGATGAGCCACCTCGTTGAGCTATCATTTGTGGCCAGGTCGTTTCTGAACCTTACTTGGTAAAATAAAAATATATAATCTTCTAGGTTCTTTCGGTAAAGTCACGTAGAATGGAAATAATAAAAATAAAATATTATAAAATAATTCTCACGACGTTTCGGCCACAACGCAAGCAGCCGTCCTCAGGTGGAGAACAGGTCTGTCGAGGAGACAGAGTCTCCACCTGAGGACGGCTGCTTGCATTGTGGCCGAAACGTCGTGATAATTATTTTACTATATGTTATTTTTATTATTTTATTATTTCCATTCTACGTGACTTTACCGAAAGAACCAAGAAGATGAATCCCTGCAGTCACGAAAGCTTTAAATCGAAAAATATATAAATATCAGCATTGGAGAGAAAGAGAGTGTGAGAGATGCAACGCTGCAACAAATCATCCGGGACACGGCGCGCTTACTGCCGCGCGACGTTTGTCCTTGCACGTCGTGCTCCGTCGAACACAGGTGTCGCTGAAAGCCGACGGCAACGTCGTGGAGACGACGGAGCACCCTGCGCCGCTGGGTCACCTGCAGGTGCTGAGCCTGGCCCACAACCGCGTGGCGAGCGCGGGCACGGGGCTGCAGCACGCGCAGCTCCAGACCCTCAACCTCACCGGTGCGTCCCACCCGCGTCTCCTCACGTCTTCTCCTCCCACCCCCCCCCCCCCCCACTGTTTGCCCTGGTGACAGAGGTCGTCTCCAGCGTACACGGCGAATCGGGGCGATCGCCCCGGGGACCCAGCACTTTTGGGGAGCCCCCGCTCTTCGAGATCACGATGTCAGATGCAATACTTGCGGTTTAGTTTGAAAGCGTCGGGGGGCGGGGGGGGGCCCGCACGGTGGGGTTTGCCCCGGGCCTCGCACCCCCCTTCCCCCCCCCATGGACCTCGCTTTCCTAGGCAAGGCCAGTGAAGATTATCTGAACCAGTCCTAGGCCTCACCTAGGTCGACTCAGCCTCAAATTAGTACCTGGCGTGGTGCGTAAACATCGCCACTGGGGACACAAAGGCGGTGTGATGCTGGCCACCCACACCCTCGTGCATCGTGCCTGGCCGTCGGAGGTGCTTGCTAACAGCACTGGCCCCAACGGTCTGTTAAGGCTATAGGGGGGATCTTTGTCAAATTTGTGTTGCTAGGTAACGCGCTGGTGCGGGTGGAAGGCTTGGGGAGAGCGTGTCGCCTGGTTTGGCTGCACACGCTCGAGCTCCGTGGCAACAAGCTCTCCTCCACTGCTGGGCTGGAGCAGCTCACCAGCCTTCAGCAGCTTTACATGGTACGTATACGCACACACGCACACACCCGCGCACCCACGCACACACACAAACACGCGCACGTACGCACACCGCATCGCGCATACACACACACCGGGGAATCATGCACACATGGGCCCAACACAATGTACACTTATAAAGAGTGCCTACATAAATTTCGATTTAAAGCTTTCGTGACTGCAGGGATTCATCTTCTTGGTTCTTTCGGTAAAGTCACGTAGAAGGGAAGTAATAAAATAATAAAACATAATAAAATAATTCTCACGATGTTTCGGCCACAACGCAAGCAGCCGTCCTCAGGTGAAGAAACAGGTCTGTCGAGAAGACAGCGTCATTCAGACCTGTTTCTTCACCTGAGGACGGCTGCTTGCGTTGTGGCCGAAACGTCGTGAGAATTATTTTATTATGTTTTATTTTTATTACTTTATTACTTCCCTTCTACGTGACTTTACCGAAAGAACCAAGAAGATGAGTGCCTACATAGTTTGTCCTTCCCGCGCGCCTCCGGTTGGCTGCGTACGGTGCGAAATAAGTTCAACATACATACGTGAACACAGTGCGGCATTCAGCCCAATCGCACGATGACTTCACAAAAAGAAACTCATCAAGTGCTTTTCATTTTAGTTTTCTCAGGTCTACCCTACCCACCGTCTGGGAGGATATATTTACACCGTGCATTCCAAGAAGTGGGCATTTCACACATTTCTCCCCACCAGGCGCACAGGCTTACCACCCAGCACACATTTCGTGCTCGACAAATGTGTCCGTGTAAGGGTGTGCGGGGTTCATGGTCTCTACCCGGGTTGTCTACGTGCGGCGCGGTTGGCTAACGTACGGTGAGGGAAAGAATTTCAACGTACGTACACGCATACGCCGATGAAGGGCCCATTGAGATTTGCGGTGCGTTCTGTGTGCCTGGGGTGGGGGGGTGTGTGCAGGCCGCTAATCAAATAACTTGGCTCGAAGGACTCTCCTCGCTGCACAAGTTGACCACGCTGCACCTCCGGGACAACCGCGTCAGCTCGCTCGGCGGTTTCAGCAGCAGCATGGCTGCGCTGCAGTACCTCAACCTGCGGTGCGTGCGGATTGTAGTGGGCGGGGAGCGGCACGCTGGCGGTTAGCGCACTGCGCTACGAACCCGGCGACCCGAGTTCGATTCCCGCTCACGGACCAAACACCAGTGACGAATATCTGTGCCGGTCCTGGGCCTCCTGTAGGTCGACTCAGCCTTAAATTAGTACCTGGTGCAGTGTGCAAACATCGCCACTGGGGAGACAAAGGCTGCCAGGGATGGTGCTGGTCACTCACCCCCTTGTGTGCCGTGCCGGCTTAAGTAGATACTCGCTAACTGCACTTGCCCCAACGGTCTGTTAAGGCGATGTCATGATTCATTCGCAGCAGCTTTTGGCTGGCCATCAAACAAAGACGGTCACTGCATCACGCGCTTTCAGATGCGCTTCTGCGGCCATCTGGAACGCTCTTCCTTCCGATATTAGGAAGCCACTGGTGCTATGCACTTTTGAATCTTGATTGAAAACGAATTTCTTTAGAACTGATTTTTGTGTTTAGTTTGTTGTCCTTCCCCTGCATGTCCGATTAGTAGAATTGGCTATGTATGGTGTGAAACAAGTTCAACATATGTACATACATAACATGCCTCCCCCCGACCCACCCTGCTATTCAAGGAATAGTCACCGTTGGGAGTCGCGATTCCATTCCAAGATCGCTTTGAAGTTTTTTTTCCCTGTCTCATTTGTTCTCTCAGTCTGGTTCGCCCCCGTGGCTTAAAGAAATCCCGCTTGCCCTATATAATTAGCGGAATTATAGATGATGCGTTATCGCGCAATCGCTCGCAATTCGATACGTAGAAACGATGCCGCAAGAAACTCGGTGGCAATTGGCGGTTTGTGGTCGTCTGCGCAGGGGCAACAAAGTGGAGGACGTGAAAGAAGTGCTGAACCTGCGATGCCTGCCTCTGCTGAGGGTGCTCGTTTTGTCCGGTAAAAATCAAGAGCCCTCGTACGCAACGAACACACGTGTACACCGACTCGCGCATGTGCTTACACGCGCACACATTCCTGTGCGTTGCCTGGGACGAAGGGTTGCTCATGCCGATATCGAGCAACAACTATTTTTTCATATTAAACTAAACTATTAAACTAAACTCTTCTTTTTTTGATTTAAAGCTTTCATGACTGCAGGGATTCATATTCTTGGTTCTTTCGGTAAAGTCACGTAGAAGGGAAATAATAAAATAATATTAATATTACCGAAAGAACCAATAATATAAACTCTTCTTATTTTACCGGGTAAAGGACCCACTGAGCTATGTAGCTCTTTTTTCAGAAGCGACTTGGCCACAAATGACAGCTCAACGAGAAGTGGCGTATCACGTAGACATTTAGAGCAGCAGCCAAATACTCTAAACGCACGTTCATTCTAAATGTGGAGGGGAAAACCCGTGGTGGCGTGGACTTTTCTCCGGGTCCTCTGTTTTTTTTCCTCCACATTTAGAATCAGCGTGCGTTTCGAGTATTTGGCTGCTGTAAATGTCCACGTGATGATAAGCCACTTCGTTGAGCTATCATTTGTGGCCAGGTCGCTTCTGAAAAAAGAGCTATGCATCTTAATGGTCCTTACCTGGTAAAATAAAAAAAATAGTTTCATAGTTTAAATCTTCATTGTCAACCCTTGATCACCTGCACCTACATCCGCAAACCACTGTCGCCCAGTCGACCGCGCGGCCACCGTACCACTCTCGCGGCGGCGTTCCTATCTCGTGCAGAAAATCGATGCTCCGATGGATTCGGTAACGGCGAGGGGGAGGAGGAGGCAGCGGCAGAGGAGGAGGACGATGAGGCCGGCGGAATGTACCGCGCGTTCGTGCTGGCCACACTGCCCCGCTTGCAGCGGCTGGACAAGCAGCTCATCACCGCAGAGGAGAGGGCAAGCGCCGCACAGGTACGGCGCACGGTGGGCAGCGCGGAGGAGATTTTGGGGTCGCCGCGAAGGATGGCAGATGACGCGGGTCGCACCGACCAACTCGTGAGCAGCGGAGTTGGAGTTTGAGTTGTGGTTGATTACTGACGAAGATGATGATGATGATGGTCCCGTGTAGCCGGTCGGCCGGCTGTTTTACACGGGAGGAGATCCGTGGTGCCGCGTGAGCCGCAGCAGCAGCAGCAACAAAAGACAAAAACGTCGATAGTGCACAGAAGGGGCACAGGGTCCTAAATGAATATTTTTCACGAATTCAAAAATGTAATAGCTCTGTAGAGTATGAGAGAACGGTTGCCTCAAATCGTCGCTGCTTCTTCCACATTTAATGAGATAAAGCGTTTTTATTCTCGCTCAAATAATGTAGCAAATTATATTTTGGCTTGCAGTGCCTTTTTATTACAAATCTCGTCAAATTTAGTTCAACACTTAGGCTAGTAAAAGTTTAAAGAATGAGGGGAACAAAACCCTCGTTAAAACGTGTAACCGGGATTGACACCTGTCCAGGTTTGACCCGGCAGAGTCCAGGAATTGGCCATTACGTTTGGGACGCAATAGGAAATCATGGTCCCTTGTGTTGCCTCCGATGTCTGGAGTAACAGCACCTCACCGAACCCAGCCTCAGTCGTCACGACTTACACTCAGTGTCGGATTATCCAAGTAGCAAAAGTAGCTACATTAGCTACGGGCCCCGCACTTTCAGGGGCCCCGCGCTAAATGCTTTCAAGCTATCAATTCCGGTTCAGTGATTCTGCACTTGCTCTATTACTATAGTCCTATAATGCCTTCAACTTTTATGAACAACTGGGTGTTTAAGGTTAGCGATTTGTCGTATTATCTGGCTGCATAGCAAATGAAAAAATACAATTACTTTACTGTGCAAGTAAAAAAAAAAGTTTTTAATATTTACGTGTTTTATTTGGAGCCCCTTTATAACATATGCTACAGGCCCCGCACTAGCTTAATCCGACACTACTTACACTCGACAGTCGACTGCGACGATGCGCGCGTGAGTACGGCAACCCCAAGTGCGCAGGGGACGTGAGTGCATCTGTTAAATCCTCTGCGAGTGAAGAGGACACAGACCGACACCTCTGGGCGTGCACTCGGCGCACTCCCTTCAAAGTACTCGCCGGGTGACTCGACTACATGCCCCGCGGAGATTGCAATTCTTGGGAGTCAATGACTACTCACAGTAGAACATGAGTGCCTCTTTCCATTGTCAAATGATCATGGTGTATGCAGAGCGAACGGGGTTATTTATTTAATTTATTTTCTCTTTGATGATCATTTTCATGTTACGTGTATTTTTTTGTCTCTCGTTATTTATGTATTTCGTTTTTTTGTTTTGATTTGCTAAGTGGGGGGTTTTCTTTTTGCACCATCTGTCTTAAGGACCGGCTAATTGATGTTGCCACATTGTGGGATGCAATTGAATGAATGACGCTCTATAAAATGCAATTATTTTTTATAATTTCAGCAGTTAATCTACCATACCGGTGGGCAGCTGTGCCTTTTGTGTGATTCTCCTTTGATGACCCCCCCCCCCCTCTTCACGCGTCATGCCCCCCCCGTTTTTTTCTCTTTATTTACAGGAAGGAGTCGATGCCTGACCAAAGGATGTAAGCAGTTGCCGGCCGTTCGCATTCACATTTACTCTCAATTGAGTGAATACACCCGGCGGCAATCATCGCTCCCCCTGCTAACAGGCTAATGCCTCTGGTGTCATTCTTGCAAACGAAACTCGTCCTGGTCTCTTGAGTTGTTACCTGATTAAACAAACTCACCTACATCTGGAGATAAAACTAATTTCTTGAGAAATTTCTTGAGAAATTAGTTAGTTGCCTTTCCCCCACACCTCCGATTAGCACGGTTGGCTACGTACGGCGCGAAATGAGTTCAACACGCGTACATACGTACCTGGTTAAACTCAATAAAGTTGACACTTGAAATATATGGGGTACAGTTTAAACTCCGCTGAATGCACACACAACTTGGAGGATGCTGCGCTGTGCAACTGGCTGCTGGGGACGGTGGTGGTGGTTGTCTCCCAATGGATTGAAATGCACGCGGGGGTTCCAAAGATTGGCGCGAAGTTGTGATGGCTTTATATATGTTGTGCTCACAACAGGTACCAAACGAACGAATGTGCCGGAGTTGGTTTTGAATAAAAGGCAGGGGAAAACGTTTACCTTATTGTTGGTATTAATTCGGTGCTCCACACGGCGGCGTTGTTGGAACTCTCTCGCGTTTTTTCCCCGATGCGTCCTCAGATCGCGCCGCATGTTGCTCGGCCTACGATGTCCGACGTTTCGCGCCACGTGCCGTCGCGAGCTTCCTCGGCAACGTATATGCCGTTCCTGATTCGTCGATTGATGACAGGAGCGCAGGGATCGTTGTAAGCGGGATGTTGCTGCACCAGCCCGGAGCTTGTTATGTGCGAGTGTTTTGTTAGAGTGGCCTTGCATCACTCTCTGCACAGGGGGAGCACAAATAATGCGCAGTTACATTGGCCAAACCGTCGGCTACGTCTGCAGATCTTTAACCGCTGTCCGGCGACACCACATTACCAAAGTGCACAACGGACGCTTCGTACGTGTAAACAACGATTGTTTCGATTTAAAGCTTTCGTGACTGCAGGGATTCATACAGGGAGGAACAATGTTCCACACTGCCCACCAGGGATTATACAGGGAGGAACAATGTTCCACACTGCCCACCAGGGATTATTTAGCTGTCTGTCTGACTGTCTGTTTGTCTGTCGTACATAATATATAATACAAACAGCTCTTTGATTGGTGGAGACCTACTGCCGGGTACGGAGAGGGGAGGTGCCTAAGGGAGGAGGGTCAGGGGAGGGGCCTAAGGAAGGGGGGAGTCAGGTAAACAGCTCTTTGATTGGTGGAGACCAACTGCCGGGTACGGAGATGGGAGGTGCCTAAGGGAGGAGGGTCAGGGGAGGGGCCTAAGGAAGGGGGGAGTCAGAGGGGCCTGAGGGGGGGGGGGTTCAGGGGAGGGGCCTGAGGGGGGGGTCAGCGGAGGGGCCTGAGGATATGGGGGGGGTGCTCAGGGGAGGGGCCTAACAGAAGGGGGGTCAGGGGAGGGGCCTAAGGGAAGGGGGTTCAGGGGAGGGGCCTGAGGGGGGGGGTCAGCGGAGGGGCCTGAGGATATGGGGGGGGGGGTGCTCAGGGGAGGGGCCTAACAGAAGGGGGGTCAGGGGAGGGGCCTAAGGGAAAAGGGGTCAGGGGAGGGGCCGAAGGGGGGAGGGGCCTAAGGGAGGGGGGGGGTAGTTAAGGGGGCTGTCTGCCTGGCTACCTAAAGTCAAGTTATCTTGTATACATACAGGTAGGAACAACAGGTTCCACACTGCCCACCAGGGATTATTTGTCTGTCTATCGTGCACGAATGCGCTGTCCAACCAAGTTCCTACCTGCCCACTCCGAAGGAACGTGTTTTTCTTGGTTTTTTTGGTAAAGTCACGTAGAAGGGAAATAATCAAGTAATACAAATATCATATAGTTTTATATTTTTATGATTTTATTATTTCCCTTCTACGTGACTTTACCGAAAGAACCAAGAATATAAAAAAAAAATTTATTTCATGTGATGCTAGTTTTAGCACCGGTTCACGAAACAATCATGGTTTACGCGTACGTGACGAGACGCATCGTAACGCCTCCTGTGGCACCCTCGCTAGCGTTGCGTCGCCGGGAGAGAAGTGAAAGAGCCGCATTGATGTCACGACGCCTTGGGGAAGCGTAACTACTCGTTAGTTGCGCTCCCTTTGTTGCAAGGAGTGATGCATGTCCACTCTTAAAACGCTTGCATAACCAGCCCTGGGCCGCTGCAGCACACATCCTGCTTTGTGACGAGCGCTTGTGTAAGCAAGCAGGCAAATAATTAAGTTTTTTTTGTTACGTACACCGAACGCTCATTTATTTTTCTCCCCCCCCCCCCCCCCCGTTATACAATGCGAATTACGGCAAAATTTCCACCGACGGTCATCGCCATTGGCGCGCGCGCATACCGACGTCGTTCGTCCGTTACGCAACGCGACCCCGCGTGTACTCTGTGACGCGTGTGAGTCGGAGCGAGCTTTGCTCTCCTTGTCAGCGAGCCAGGCAACACGCGCTCTTCGCTCCAACCGAGGCTCGCTCCTGCAGTTTGGGGGGGGGGGCATTCATTTAGGACGTACGCATGGAGGGGGGAGAGGGACGTGGGGGGGGGTGTGACCCCAAATGCGTACGATCTTGATTTGAAGCTTTCGTGACTGCAGGCATTCCATACTCTTTTGGTTCTTTCGGTAAAGTCACAGGTAGAATAATAATAGATCTCGACGTTTCGATCGCAACGCAAGCAATCTACCTACGTGACTTTACCGAAAGAACCAAAGAGTATAAATGTGTACGCTTGAGTATGGGGTGGGGGGGGGTCTACTGACAATGTGCGTACTCATAGGAAACGTGGGGGTGGGGGGGCTGAAGCCTCGATAATTGTCTAGATTGCCCTTCAAATGAGTTAGATAGTCCGGCTGTGGACTATCTGTTTGCTTAAACACGTTAATATTATTAATCCTTGGTCATTTCTGCGTGGATTAAATATCGGGTGTTCGATAGGATTCGCGGGGGGGGGGGGGGGTGCCGTGCAAGTACAGGTTGTACTGGGACAAGCCGAATCAAATCAGCACTGATGCGGTGCAACAGCTCCCGTTCACAATCCTGCTACCGGTTGTGGCAAATCCCACATTCCTGTTGCGGAGGAGCAGGGGGCGAGTATATCCACAGGGCTTTAAAACTCATTCCTGCGGAGGGAGCTGGTAGGAACGTTGGGTTGCTCGGTCAATGGCCAGGGTCAACGGCGGCGTGGTGTATTCCGCAAATATGGCCGACTGTGAGGGCGGGCACAAGCCGGCGTGAGTAGGTTAAACGTTGAGTTTCATAAGGGCACCACGGGGTGACCAGCCCCTCCCCACCCAGCCCCACCCCCCACCCAGCCCCTCCCCACCCAGCCCCACTTCTCCCATTTTTGGATGCACAACGGACGGACAGACACAATAATCCCCTGTGGGCTGGTGTAACCAGGAGGTTCCTACCAGTATAACCGTGCAATTCGTGGCGTTCAAGTGGAATTAGAATCTTTATTTAGACTTGCAGGAGGAATCCGATGAGCTATGAGGCTTTTTCTTTTCATAGATGTCCAGTCGTGGCACGGGGTCAGAGAGTTTTCAATAGCAAACAATACCCCCCAAAAAAACGATAGCAGTGAAAAATAGAGAAAAATGCTAAGCAAGTCACAAAATAGTTAGCAACAAATAACTGTATATAAGTCGGATTTGTCAAGCGTGGGCAAGGCAGCAACATAATTTGGCCCAATTGCCTCCGGGTAAAAGCCCGATCTTGAGTGCTTTGTTTATACTTCCCTATACTTTCCACTCCTGTCGTGTTGTTGTACTGTTTGTTGTTGTAGCGTTCTAGAACTTTATAGCTCATCGCATTCCTCTGGTACAAATACATATTCTGATATGGGACACCTGATGGGCGAGATCTGGATTCCTTTCCTTAGGGGCCGTCCATAAATGACGTCACGCGATTTTGGACGATATTTGACCCCCCCCCCCTTCGTCACACGACGTCACAAGAAGTCAGACCCCCCCTCAAATATGACGTCACAAAGCTCTGCCCCCCCCCCCAAACAAAATGAAGCATGCTTCAAATCGCTTTAAACTATTGTCATTGTAGTGCGTGGCGCTGCACTCTGATGTTGTAGGAGAAAACATTTATTTAAAAAGTCTATTTAATTAAGTAGAACGTGTTGTCTATATTTATTGAAAGTTGCGCATTTTTATGTGACGTCACATTTCTCAAACCCCCCCCCGTCACACATCGTCACAAATGTCTGACCCCCCCCCACCCCAGGTGCGTGACGTCATTTATGGACGGCCCCTTAGCAGGTAGTCTTCTCGTGTCTATGTGTGGCCCAATATATGACAGAGTTCTTAAATTAACTTTAATGCACAGAAAGAGACCACGTGCTCAGGAGGAGGAGCAGTGACGCAGTTGTTAGCTCACTGCACTGTGGACCCGGTGACCCGAGTTTGATTCCCTGACATGCCCAGTGTCAGCGGTGAGCGACATCTAAACCAGCCCTGGACCCACCCTTCCCAACCTCCACAAACCCAAACTGACCCACAGTGGTGAAGTATGGTCAAACAGCTCCCGTAACCGATACAGCAGTGGCTAGTCATTCATCCAGCAGTGGATTAACAAAGTGCTGAAAATGTATTTATTTGAATTACGAACGTTATTTTCCCATTAAATGTAATTTATAAGTCATCACAACTGCACACATCATGCGCCCTTATACTGCTTTGCAAATTACGCGGCTCGAGATTAAAAATGTTTTACCCTTGTTTTTTTTAATTCAACAAAAGTTTTTCTGTGCTTAAATGAACGACGCAGTGGCCCTCATCTCCTTTGGCAGCCTGACGGACATTCCACATTACTGTGATGGGAGTCGGGCTTTCTCCAGAACGTACCCTGACGACCAACCACACACGAGTACTTGTTTTTCCCACCCCGATTATCATTACTTTATCGATTATCATTCATATCGGGGGGGGGGGGGTGGAGTTTTCTTTCTTTTCGGATCACATTTACAAAACTCGACCAAGAACACCCGGGTGGGGACTTGAATCCAGGTAAATGTTTGTTTTCTTAACGGAGTGATTGAAATGTTATTGTATGGTTTCATTCAAAGTGGTCATCTCAACAGAAGTAATCCTGCATTGCGTATGATGGGCGTGCCACAATCAAAGGTATTCTAATCGCAGGGACACTGCTTACCAAAAACAAAACGCCACTCTCGCTCCTTCAATCAAATGGCAATTCACAAGGAAAATGGTCAAACATTTGCCAGCACATTTTAATATTAATTGGACAACAAATAATTTACTTTGTCTCCATGCTCAGGGTACACTGCAATTATCCGCGCAAAGAAGTGTCCCCTCGTGACGCTTACATAACGTGGGCTGGAGTCTTGGCGCCTTTGTGATTGTGTGAGTGATTAATACTCATTGCGCAACCTGTAGGTTCTAAGAAGCAGTGCAAGACCGTTGGGTAAGCAAGTTTATTTGCGTCGATCGTTTTCACCGCTGTTAAACTTTGCTGTCGCAACTCACGGATTCAGGCCCTGTGATCCCGTGGGTGATTTGCTGTCCGTAAGATCTGCAGTGCATACAGCCATAAAGACACTGGGTTCCTTTGAAACGCTCCCACTATATATATCAAAAAAACAATATTTCTCAAGCTGCCTCGCTGAGACAGGAACCATTACCTGCTAACTTCACACAGCTTTGCCAAACGGGGTTCATAAGGGGACGAGACATTGCCCGTCCACGCAAATCTCCCGGGCTTAAAAAAAAAAACTCATCTCGAATCAGCGCACGACAACGCCGGAAAATAGCCATTCGATCGAACAGAGCGGACGTTTTCCCTTTCTCACCAAGCAAGAGGTTACATTTCCACATGAGTTTATAAACCTACGCAAGCCGCCCTATTACTTTCCCATGCAGGGCGACCGTGTCCACCAAAGGGTGGATCTCCGCTCCATTCTCTTCGAGTTGTTGCACACGTCACGTGCGACCTCTTCCCCAGCACAAGAGCTCCAATGGAAAGCAGAGAAACATTCATGGCGTTGTAGGACCCAGTGTTCGAAGCGTAAAGATGATTTTATTATTCAGAACGGCAATTGTCTTGATCGTCACGGACCCAGAAAACACTATACCCTCCTTTCGAAAAAAATTCAGATGTTTGGTACAGCGTCTGGATAAAAGTTAAATATAATGCAGGGTTTTTTTGGGGGGCTAGATTGCGTCAATATGAATGTGTCCACAATAGAGGGGGGGTTGGGTTAGATCGCGTAAATACATAAATGTGTCGTTAAAACCCGCCACCACCCGACACAGCCAACTAGTAAGGGTTGTCACGTAAACAGAACGTGGCCAATTCGTCACTAGTACAGCACAGCGCTGTGTTGGAGAGCCAAGCCACAACATTTACAATCCGAGTACGACGTTTCGCCACTAATTACAACCAGCTTCATCAGGCGACAGCCAGATTTGTGGAGTCCTCATATAGAGGCATAGATGTGGTGACCACGCTTCTGCGCTCTTGTGCAAAGTGGGGGGGGGGTGGATTAATGAGTCAACGTACATTATACATGCGCAATATGCGAGCCCTTTGATCTTGTGTGTCGTTCAACCCGCCACGATCCAACGCAGCCACTTAGTAATGTTTGTCACGTAAAAAAAAGGTGCCAATTAGTTACTACTTCAGCACACGGATGTCCTGTAAAGTAAACCCACGTTTATATTTAGGCGATCTAACCCAAAAACAAAGCTATATTATGGATAACACTGGTCAACACACTTTTTTCTGGCATAAGGTATTCCAACGATTATAAGGTAATTTTGGGGTGCTGATTCCAAATCTGGCATCAGTTTTTGTCTATCACATCAGGTTTTTGAGATATCAAATATTGCATTTTCAATAAAAACTGCAGAAGAAAAATATTAAATAAATGTGGATATCTACATAAAATGATGTTATAAACACACTATCCTAAAAATACAGCACCATATTTTAACACTAAAGCAGTCACTGACTCGCAACAACTTGCAATCATAAGTGACAGAGTTAATTTCGTGTAAAATCAATGAAAATGGGGTATGCCGATAGCATAAAAATGAGATGTGATAGAGCAAATCTGAGATCAGATTTGGAATCAGCACCCTGAAAATAGTCTAAAACAGCTGCAAAAGTCCAGGCCAGAAAAAAATGTTTTATTTTTGTTGACCAGTGTAATATTTGTCGCGACAGCCCCGCTGCGGTGTTAAACGCCGCATTCACCTGACAGCTCCCTCCCAACCCACGCTGGGCGACAATGGTTCTGATCCTCGGACGAGAAGTAAAGATTGAGGAGTCACAAACATCACCGACGAACCATCATCCCAATTGCCCAGGCCAATGTCTC
This sequence comes from Lampetra fluviatilis, assembly GCF_964198595.1. NCBI lineage: Eukaryota > Metazoa > Chordata > Hyperoartia > Petromyzontiformes > Petromyzontidae > Lampetra > Lampetra fluviatilis. The sequence goes on along the minus strand of NC_136327.1, from coordinate 4,207,678 downwards.
TCCCCCGCTCCCCCTTCCTGCGGGACATTGAGTCCACAACTCGATTGTGTGGAACTCCCATCACTTCTCACCGCCAGCGAGAATTCGGATACATAAAGATGATTATGATAATTCTCTCTGAATATCGTTCTTTTATCTTGACTTAAAGCTGTCGTGACTGCAGGAATTCATATCCTTTGGGCCTTTCGGTAAAGTCACGTAGATAGGTTCAAAGAAAATAACAAAAAATAACTACGAGGTTTCGATCCCAACACAAGCGATCGTCATCATGTTGTGATCGACACATCGTAGTTTTTTGTTATTTTTTTGTTATTTTCTTTGAACCTATCTACGTGACTTTACCGAAAGACCCAAAGAATATCGTTGTTTTATTTTCGTCAGAATGACCACTGACACGAACCCCCCTTACTTTATGTGTGTGTGTGCTATCTGTTAGCAATGAAATTCGGCAACATCATCATCATCATCTTTCATGTTGGAAACAGACATCACCTAGGATGGACCTCAACAACCCTGACTGCTGCTGAGCGCAAATGTTGAAACCTTCTCCCCAAATATGGACTGCATCTTAAAGCGAATAGTCTCCATTCAATTTTCAATTTCACCTACAATTAAATCACCCCCCCCCCCCACCCCCACCCACACTCAACGTGGCCGAAGTGAGTGAACATACACGGGCTCAACCCCCCCTCTTCTGCCAGAGGATTGTTGTTTGGACAACCCCCGTTGACCTTCCTCTCAAGTTCAACAAATTGCAATGGGGACGTCAGAAGAGGGGCGACACGGTGGCTAGGAGATGTTAACTACCTCGCCTGGTGTACAGCAGGTCCTGGGTTCGATCCCGACCCTGACACCTGCTGCTGTATATTTTGAGTTTGCGTCTCTCTCTCTCTCATCATCATCACGGTGGCTAGGAGATGTTAACTACCTCGCCTGGCATACAAGAGGTCGTGGGTTCGATCCCGACCCTGACGCCTGCTGCTGTATATTTTGAGTTTGAGTGTCTCTCTCTTAGATCCCTAACCTTAGATCACCCTCCTACAGGCACCACAGACTAACTCGGTATTTGAGTCTTCGCTGCCAATCCCGACATTTCTCCCCCCCACCCCACCGGGAGGAATGAGCGCGCCCACCCCCACGGGAAGGGTGGGTGGGGGTAGGGAGCAGCCCACTGGGGGTAGAGTGGTGGTGGTGGGGGGGTCCCTCAAGAAGCCCAGCTCGGGGAGTCCGAGGGAGACACGGCGGGCGGCAGGGAGAGAGATTGCGCCCCTTCACGCGGCACCCGGAGGTCTGGACTCTTCCTCGCAGCAGGTGACTCACACAGGTGATGAGAGAGGCACAGGTGACACAGGTGACGAGAGAGAAACAGGTGATACAGGTGATGAGAGACGCAGGTGATGAGAGAGACGCAGGTGATACAGGTGATGAGAGACGCAGGTGATGAGAGAGACACAGGTGATACAGGTGATGAGAGACGCAGGTGATGAGAGAGACACAGGTGATACAAGTGATGAGAGACGCAGGTGATGAGAGAGACACAGGTGATACAGGTGATGAGAGACGCAGGTGATGAGAGACACAGGTGATACAAGTGATGAGAGACGCAGGTGATGAGAGAGACACAGGTGATACAGGTGATGAGAGACGCAGGTGATGAGAGACACAGGTGATACAGGTGATGAGAGACGCAGGTGATGAGAGACACAGGTGATACAAGTGATGAGAGACGCAGGTGATGAGAGAGACACAGGTGATACAGGTGATGAGAGACGCAGGTGATGAGAGACACAGGTGATACAGGTGATGAGAGAGACGCAGGTGATGAGAGACACAGGTGATACAGGTGATGAGAGACGCAGGTGATGAGAGAGACACAGGTGATACAGGTGATGAGAGACGCAGGTGATGAGAGAGACACAGGTGATACAAGTGATGAGAGACGCAGGTGATGAGAGAGACACAGGTGATACAGGTGATGAGAGACGCAGGTGATGAGAGAGACACAGGTGATACAAGTGATGAGAGACGCAGGTGATGAGAGACGCAGGTGATACAGGTGATGAGAGACGCAGGTGATGAGAGACACAGGTGATACAGGTGATGAGAGACGCAGGTGATGAGAGAGACACAGGTGATACAGGTGATGAGAGACGCAGGTGATGAGAGACACAGGTGATACAGGTGATGAGAGACGCAGGTGATGAGAGACACAGGTGATACAGGTGATGAGAGACGCAGGTGATGAGAGACGCAGGTGATACAGGTGATGAGAGACGCAGGTGATGAGAGACACAGGTGATACAAGTGATGAGAGACGCAGGTGATGAGAGAGACACAGGTGATACAGGTGATGAGAGACGCAGGTGATGAGAGACACAGGTGATACAGGTGATGAGAGACGCAGGTGATGAGAGACACAGGTGATGAGAGACACAGGTGATACAGGTGATGAGAGACGCAGGTGATGAGAGACGCAGGTGATACAGGTGATGAGAGACGCAGGTGATGAGAGACACAGGTGATACAAGTGATGAGAGACGCAGGTGATGAGAGAGACACAGGTGATACAGGTGATGAGAGACGCAGGTGATGAGAGACACAGGTGATACAGGTGATGAGAGACGCAGGTGATGAGAGACACAGGTGATGAGAGACACAGGTGATACAGGTGATGAGAGACGCAGGTGATGAGAGAGACACAGGTGATACAGGTGATGAGAGACGCAGGTGATGAGAGACACAGGTGATGAGAGACACAGGTGATACAGGTGATGAGAGACGCAGGTGATGAGGGAGACACAGGTGATACAGGTGATGAGAGAGACGCAGGTGACACAGGTGATGAGAGAGACACAGGTGATGAGAGAGACACAGGTGATGAGAGAGACACAGGTGATGAGAGAGACACAGGTGATACAGGTGACGAGATAGACGCATGTGACGTGAGAGAGACACAGGTGATGAGAGAGACACAGGTGATGAGAGAGACGCAGGTAACGTGAGAGAGACGCAGGTAACACAGGTGATGAGAGGTTGCAGTCTCCTCGCCTCTCCTAACAATCATGCTCTTCTCTCTTTCTCTCCGCCCTTCCCACAACTTCTAGAGCACAGCGTTTATTTATCAGCTGATAGTTGGCGCTCGCGATCGAGTTACTGATGAGTATTGAGTAGATTACCGTTAGCAAGAGGAATCGATTATGAAAAGTGTGATCTTGAGATTGGTTCGTGACTTGCCAAGTTGCCATATCAGCTGATAGTTGAAACTCTTGATTAAGTTACTGATCAGTATTGAGTATGTTACCATTAGCAAGAGGAATCGATTATGAAAAGTGTGATCTTGAGATTGGTTCGTGACTTGCCATATCAGCTGATAGTTGAAACTCTTGATTAAGTTACTGATCAGTATTGAGTATGTTACCATTAGCAAGAGGAATCGATTATGAAAAGTGTGATCTTAAGATAGGTTCGTGACTTGCCATATCAGCTGATAGTTGAAACTCTTGATTAAGTTACTGATCAGTATTGAGTATGTTACCATTAGCAAGAGGAATCGATTATGAAAAGTGTGATCTTGAGATTGGTTCGTGACTTGCCATATCAGCTGATAGTTGAAACTCTTGATTAAGTTACTGATCAGTATTGAGTATGTTACCATTAGCAAGAGGAATCGATTATGAAAAGTGTGATCTTAAGATAGGTTCGTGACTTGCCATATCAGCTGATAGTTGAAACTCTTGATTACGTTACTGATCAGTATTGAGTATGTTACCATTAGCAAGAGGAATCGATTATGAAAAGTGTGATCTTAAGATAGGTTCGTGACTTGCCATATCAGCTGATAGTTGAAACTCTTGATTACGTTACTGATCAGTATTGAGTATGTTACCATTAGCAAGAGGAATCGATTATGAAAAGTGTGATCTTAAGATAGGTTCGTGACTTGCCATATCAGCTGATAGTTGAAACTCTTGATTACGTTACTGATCAGTATTGAGTATGTTACCATTAGCAAGAGGAATCGATTATGAAAAGTGTGATCTTAAGATAGGTTCGTGACTTGCCATATCAGCTGATAGTTGAAACTCTTGATTACGTTACTGATCAGTATTGAGTATGTTACCATTAGCAAGAGGAATCGATTATGAAAAGTGTGATCTTGAGATAGGTTCGTGGCTTGCCATATCAGCTGATAGTTGAAACTCTTGATTACGTTACTGATCAGTATTGAGTATGTTACCATTAGCAAGAGGAGGCGACTATGAAAAGTGTGATCTTGAGAGAGGTTCGGGACTTGCCGACACAGATGAGAAGTTCCACGTGGGGTGATCACTGCTCCATACGAGGCCTGTCATATAGACAAGCAGACAATATCACCGCTTCCCACTTTCATCTCACCACATAAAAGATAAAAGTATTGTTTTTTTACGCAACCCACCCACCGCACGTTGCCCTAAAAAGAAACAATTAAAAAAAACTTTTTTGCCAGGTCAGGGCCCAATGAGCGCTGTAGCTCGTTCGTCAGAAGCGAGCAGGATATCACTAATGATGGCTCAAGGAAGTTGCTTATCATCGCGTGCAAATATATGGCAGCCAGACACTCTAAACGCGTGATGTTAATTCTAAATGTGGAAGGGAAGAACCGGAGGCCACGGAGAAAGGTCCACGCGTCCACGGGGGGAGAGAGACACGCAAACTCTAAATATGAGCAAGCATCCGGGTCGGGATCGAACCCACGAGCTCCTGTACACCAGGCGAGGTAGTTAACATCTCACCTCTGGGAGTGCATGAGCAGGCATTGAATCAGTACAAGAAAACTCTGGACCGATTTCGAACATTCATAGTCTCAGCGTGGCAGTGATAAAACCTAAAATCATGATCACTGTCATCATTCATATTGTTTTATTTTATTTATATTATTACTTTTAGTAATTTTTTTATTTTATTTTTTACCCACGTGACTTTACCGAAAAAAACCCCAAGAGTATGATATTGTTTTGACGGAGTGCCATTGTGGGAGGTTGACCCTCCTCCACTCTGCACGCAGAGAGCGTGCGATGATCTCACCACCACCACTACCACCACTCACGGGGCTGTACGCATCCGGACGCATGGGGTTGAGGGGTGGGGCCGCTTGCTGATGATGGGTTCAGAATAGTGGCCTTGCGTGACCTCTCCGAGCTTTAGAATTCACACAAAGAAGGAGGGGAGCGGGGTGGGTGGGGAGACGGCGGGCGGCGGCGTGTTACTTAGACTGCAACATCACGAGCCACGGTGGCGTTTTGTGTGCGGCTGTCACCGTGAACTGTTTGCTGGCGAACGATTACGAACGACACAACAGCCCCCCCCCGCCCCCCCCCCCCGCCCCCCACAACCCCCCCCCCCGCCCCCCCCACCCCCGCCCGCCCCCCACACCCCGCCAACCACAGCGAGCCAGGGATGTTCCGCCGACGTGGGCGATGTCTCGCGTGGAACAAAACCAGGAACGGATCTCCGCTCGGTTGTCATTTCGTCCGATGCGAGAACCCTCGGCGGGTTCTTTTCTTTCTTTCTTTCTCTCTTTCACGTCTCGCAGGGATTTCTCCACCATGACTCTGCCGAAGCACGCCGAGGAGGTGAACGCGTGCGAGGAGGACCGCCACCCCAAGCGGCCAGAGCGCATCTTGGGCTCCTGGCGTCATCGCAGGAGAGGGATTTGCTACTGCAAAAACACCTTGCTCACGTTCACCATCGCCGGTGAGTCCTCTATACTCCATCCTCAAGTCCTCCATCCTCCTGGGGGTGAGTGCTCCATCATCCATCCTCCTGAGAGTGAGTGCTCCATCCTCCTGGGAGTGAGTCCTCCAATCTCCATCCTCCTGGGAGTGAGTGTTCCAATCCTCCATCCTCCTGAAAGTGAGTGCTCCATCCTTCTGGGAGTGAGTGCTCCATTCTCCATCCTCCTTCTGGGAGTGAGTGCTCCATCATCCAACCTCCTGGGGGTGACTCCTCCATCTTCCTGGAGTCCTGGGAGGATAATCGGAGGGTGCAGGGATAGAACTACAAACTAAACACACCAAAATCAGCTTTAAAGAAATTAGTTTTCAATCTAAAGTTGACCAGCCTCCTCTTGGCAGCCCCTCCCTCCGCCCTCGGTTACTTACTCTGACTAATATATATTTTTTACGTGATCATCATCATCATTATAGTTTTTTTGTACGAAGTATTTTTTATTTAGAACAATAAATGTATAGGCGTGTAGAGTATATCGTGTTTATTTAGAGCGCGGTTTCACAACCTCCAAGCCTCGCCACCCACCGTACCGTCTTCCCGCATTAACAAATGTACAAATACAGGTGAACTCGTCCCACGCTGCACGCGCCCGATGATTGTTCAACACGACCCACGTGACGCGCCCATCAATTAACACACTCTCTGCGTGAATAGAGCCGATGTACATTAGCATTTAGATGCCAGTGAGTGTGTCAACACGTGTCACACGCGCAGGAGCGGTAGTGTAGTAGCGATTAGAGCGCTGCGCTACGAACCTCACGGCGAACACCAGTGACGATTATCTGAATCGGTCATGGGCCTCACCTAGGTCGACTCAGCCACAAATTAGTACCTTGTGCGGCGTGTAAACATCGCCACCCACCCCCTCGCGTGCCGTGTCGGCCTTCATAGGTGCTCGCTAACAGCACTTGCCCCAGCAGTCTGCTAAGGCTAAATGGGGGGATCTTTGTCTTTGTTACACGTGCACACGCGATGTTTTACACACCGCGCCAGGTACTCATTTGAGGCTGAGTCGACCTAGGGCCAGGCCCAGCACCACGGTTCAGGTAATCGTCACGGGTGTTGGTGGCCGTGAGCGGGAATCAAATATCGTAGCGCGCTAACCGCTGCGCCACCGTTCCCCGCGTGCAGCAAACATCACCGCACCTGGGGCGGCCTTCAGACTGACACTCGTCGAGACAGAGACGAAGACATCTTCTTCTTGATTCTGTCGGTAAAGTCACGTAGAAGGGAAATAATAAAATAACAAAAGTTTGAAAAAATTCTTATGTTTTATTTTTATTATTTTATTATTTCCCTTCTACGTGACTTTACCGAAAGAACCAAGAAGATTTGGCTCAATGGTTTATTTCGCGGGGTTTCTTTGAAAGCGCGCGTTCGGCAAAGGCGGCGATGCCTCGCTAGAGGGGGCCACTGACCCCCTCGTCTCGCGAGGACTTCTCCTGCTCGAGCCTGGGACGACTCCCACCACAGCCCCATTCACGTCCCAGTGCCGCTGCTGTTGCTGTAAGTGGGGAGCGGTAGCGCAGCAGTTCCTAGCGGCGTTGCGCCACCAACCCCCGGCGAACCGAGCTCACGATCGCCGCTCGCGGCTCAACGGCAACCGGTGACGATTCATCTGCACCGGTCCTGACACTCGCCCAGGATTAGGTTGACTCAAATCCCAAAAGAGCATCCGGTGTGCGATGTGAAAAAAAAACATCGTGACGAGGGAGACAAAGGCGACCGAGTGTGGTGTTGGCCACCCACCACTTCGTGTGCCGTACCAGCCTTCATAGGTGCTACTCGCTAACCAGACATCCCCCCCCGAAAAACATCTGTTCAGGCTATACGGGGGGGGGGGGGGGGGTCTTTGTCTTGTCTTCGATGTGCTACATTTGATGTTCCAAGCATCGCCTCGTGAAACTGAATGAGGAGCGCTTAGATCGAAAACTGCGGTGACAACATCGGAGAAGCTCCCCGTGCCCACGTGAGACGAATGGGAATAATCCTCGCCCTTTCACAGAGGAGGTGGGGGTGGGGGTTTCTCACGATGAGAGCCTCCCCTGTTACGTGATCTTACCCAATGGCTTTGCCCCCCCACCACCCCCACCACCCTCCTACAGGCCTGGTTCTGCCCGATGTGACCGATTACCTTTGCCTCCACTCAGAAGCTTCCTGCACGAGTTGAGCGAGCGAGGCTTTCGCATTGATCGCTGCTGCTGCGCTGGTAGCTGAAGCCGCGGTGACTCCGCCGTGCCGATGAGTCCGTTTTTCGGGGACCCAATCACGGCCCGCCGTTGTCTGTCACGTAGCACATCACCCCGCCGCTGCGCGCTGTCAAATGGGATCGGTCACATTCGGCTCGGAGTTATTTTGACGGCGACGCGTGGGCACAGATGACGAGAGAAGCTCCTCGTCAGCAGCCTGCCGATGGATGTCTGCACGTGGTGAAACGCACGTGCTTATAACAAAGATCCCCCATATAGCCTTAACAGACTGTAGGGGTAAGTGCTGTTAGCGAGCACCTATGAAGGCCGGAACGGTACACGAGGGGGTTGGGTGGCCAGCACCACGCCCGACCGCCTTTGTCTCCCCAGTGGCGATGTTTACACACCGCACCAGGTACTCATTTGAGGCTGAGTCGACCTAGGGGAGGCCCAGGACCGGTTCAGATAATCGTCACTGGTGTTGGCCGTGAGCGGGAATCGAACCCGTGTCGCCGGGTTCATAGCGCAGCGCGCTAACCGCTGCACCACCGCTCCCCATATACGCACGTGGTGAAACGCACGTGGTTTTTTTTTTGTCATCGCGATTGAGAAGCAGGTATTCGCGCACACCGGTGGAGGGCGCGCACGTGCAAAGCGCAGCCGGATATTTTTTTTTCAAACTAAATAAACAATTGTCGACTTTGAAGGCAAAGGGCCCAAAACGTCAAACGGTCACCAACGATGAACAGCACTGCGGGGGACGGTACCGAGAGGCTCTCATCCAGCAGTGGAGAGAACACGGCCGACCACGACGACGACGATGAGGATGAATGGTTGTGGGCTACCAACACTTCGTTGTGTCTTCGCTCGTTTCTTTGCGAATCGCACTTTTGTCTTCAGTGTCATTTCCCAATCGATGGTTCTCTGACATCAACAAATCTTCCCCCGCCCCCCCCCCGTCAATGTTATAGAGTTGAGGCGAGGCTCGGAGACGTTGCCCTGGCAACGTGACGCGCTACACAAGATCACCCCCTTCTCGAACGAGTCTGCGTTTTTTTGAGTTCTTGAATGATTAAAAAAAACTTTTTTTTTAAACACGCAATAACAAGCTGCTGAACGGCAGAGTTTGAAGACGATTGTCGAGTTGATGGTGTCAAACGCTCCATAGAATGTTATAAAACGGGCGTGCAATCCATCTCGTCTTCCTCCTTCTCTGCACATTAACATTCCATCAGACACGCGGCCTTCCGGGAGAGGTTTTCTTTTTCTTTTCAGCCACATGAGTTCAATGCAAGCAACAACTCTGGACCGGTTTTGACGTTTATTGTCTCATCAGCAGCAGAATCAGGGCCCCGCTGGTGCATTGCCACGTGTCTGTAGGAAAGCACATGCCCGTCTGTTAGATGTGGGTCCAAAATAATCCTACTCCACCATCACCTATTCGTATTGTTTGACATTACATTTGAGAACTTCTTGTATCTGTTGACCCACATGCCCCCCCCTCCACCCCCCACCACGTGTCGACAGGAGTGATCATGGGGGTGCTGTTTGGAGTTGTGTTCCGTCGAAGCGGTCAGCTGCAGCCGAACACCATCCTCATCATCTCCTTCCCCGGGGAAATTCTCATGCGAATGCTCAAGATGCTCATCCTGCCGCTCATCGTCTCCAGCCTCATCACAGGTAGCGCCGCCACCCTCGAGCGTCGCGGTCTGTCACGTGGCGGTGTGTGACGTCACGGTGTGTCACGTGGCGGTGTGTGACGTCACGGTGTGTCACATGGCGGTGTGTCACGTGGCGGTGTGTCACGTGGCGGTGTGTGACGTCACGGTGTGTGACGTCACAGTGTGTCACGTGGTGGTGTGTCACGTCACAGTGTGTCACGTCGCGTGATGTCACGTGGCGGTGTGTCACGTCACGGTGTGTCACGTGGTGGTGTGTGACGTCACGGTGTGTCACGTGGCGGTGTGTCACGTGCCGGTGTGTGACGTCACGGTGTGTGACGTCACAGTGTGTCACGTGGTGGTGTGTGACGTCACGGTGTGTCACGTCGCGTGATGTCACGTGGCGGTGTGTCACGTCACGGTGTGTCACGTGGTGGTGTGTGACGTCACGGTGTGTCACGTGGCGGTGTGTCACGTGGCGGTGTGTGACGTCACGGTGTGTGACGTCACAGTGTGTCACGTGGTGGTGTGTCACGTCACGGTGTGTCACGTCGCGTGATGTCACGTGGCGGTGTGTCACGTCACAGTGTGTCACGTGGTGGTGTGTGACGTCACAGTGTGTCACGTGGCGGTGTGTCACGTCACGGTGTGTCACGTGGCGGTGTGTCACGTGGCGGTGTGTCACGTGGCGGTGTGTGACGTCACGGTGTGTCACGTCACAGTGTGTGAGGTGGCGGTGTGTCACGTCACGGTGTGTCACGTCGCAGTGATGCCACCCCCCAGGCTTGTCGGGCCTGGATGCGCAGTCGAGCGGCCGCATGGGCCGCCGGGCCCTGATCTACTACTTGGCCACGTCCGTGACGGCCGCCATCCTGGGCATCGTCCTGGTGCTCGCCATCCACCCGGGAGACCCCAGCGTCAAACCGGACCACGGCCACGACGAGGAGGAACTCCGGGAGGTGTCGAGCGTCGACGCGATCTTCGACCTCATTCGAAACGTCTTCCCGGAAAACCTCGTGCAGGCGTGCATCCAACAGGTGACGGATGGTGGTTGTTGTTGATGTTTCGCTCGGTGGGCGAGAGGGCAGGGGGGCAGGTGGGACGGGGGCAGGGGGTGCCCACCCCCCACCCCCCCCCCCCGTGGCTAAAGCTACGAGTTGGAGGTCCCCCCTTGACAACCACCACGAGGTAGGTTGAATGTAAAATAACAAACAAACTGATGTGAGCAGGCAAGAGGAGCCGCGATTTGTAGCCGAAGTGTACTCCTGACTGGGTTGTTTTTTAATCTCTCTTTATATTGTTCCGTGTTGTATCTCACTGACCCACGCCGCCTGGACATGTGCGAAAAAGGGCTCCAGAGCTCATCGCAATTTCCTCCTGCAGCCTAAATAAATATCGCCGATTCTGCACGCGGAGTGAACGCGACGTCCTTGACCCACCCCTGGTGTCCTTCGCCCCCCCCCCCCCCCGCGCAAAGATCCACACGGTGACCACGACGGTGGTGGTGCCCCCTACGCTGGCCAGAGACGTTGCCAACCTGAGTTCAAGCCAAGCTCCCGTCACGGACCTCCATGACGCCACGCCGGCTCCCGCGTACAACTCGAGCAACTCCAGCGAGGAGGACGGCTTCCAGCTCCTCACCACCAAGACGTTGGTCTACACGGACGGCATGAACGTGCTGGGTAAGCCGCTGTGCGTGGGGTTGTTACTGTCCTGTTCGGCGAACGTTCGCGTGACTTTGAGCGAACGTTCTTCCCACGGGGAGAGAAAAGAGTTCAACAAATCAGTTAACGGAGCAACGCGGTGGCTGGCTCCATCAGTTCGGATCGAGCGATCGGACAGTTTCCAGTTCAAATCCTGATCGGGGGGGGGGGGGGGGGCGTGGCGGGAGGGGGGGTTGACTCGGCTCAACATCCCTCTCTCTCGGGGTCGGAAGGAAGAGCCTTCCAGACGGCCGCAGAAGCGCATCTGACAGCGCGCGATGGCGGTGAGCGTCATTGTTCGATGGCTTAGCCAAAGTCCGCCGCTGCTGGCGAGCATGTTATTGGGACGGCCACGTGGCCTCCAACGAATTGGGCCACGTGGAGCTGGCCCCATCAAAACGAAGCACCTGCCTGGGTATTTTGTACCATCGGACACTACACCGCCACAACTCCCAATCGGTGATAGGGCAGTTGTGGAGAGAGTGGAGAGTTTCCCATACCTGGGCAGTGTGCTCATGACAGGCTCCGGTTAAACAGCAGAGGTGTCAATCCGAATCAGTCGAGCGGCATTATCTTTTCATCGGTTGCGTAACGCTGTGTGGAAGCTGCCTGGTCTATCACTCCGCACGAAGCTTCAGGTCTTCTCGGCCACGGTCATTCCCTCCCTTCTCTACGCTTGCGAGCTTTTAAACCGGGGCGCAGCTGCGCGTCCCTGCGCGTCGTCAAGCCACCAACCCCCACCGCGTGCTTCTGCGTAGGCTTGATCTGCTTTGTCATCGCCTTCGGAGTGGTGATGGGCAAGATGGGAGACGAGGCCACGCCGATGCTCAAGTTCTTCAGCGTCCTCAACGAGGTCATCATGCGACTCGTCATCATCGTCATCTGGCGAGTGCGGCGACAGGGAGCGCGCGCCTCGACCGCCGATAGCGGTGGCTCGCGACCGGTGCCCCCTCCGCGGAACTGTTGTGTGCGTGTGTGTTTGTGTGTGTATGTATGTGTATGTATGTGTGTGTATATGTGTGTATGTGTGTTTAACACATAGTAGGCTTTCGCAACTAAAATGATCCATAATAGAGGTTTTTCGGGCTAGATCGCGTAAATATATAAATGTGTCGTTAAACCCGCCACCACCCGACAAAGCCAATGAGTAAGGTTTGTCACGTAAACAGAACAATGCCAATTTCCTTACGAGTACAGCACACCGGTGTGTTGGAGAGTAAAACCCACAAAAAAGCCCAACAACCGCCAATGAGATAATTGTTTTTTTTCTACCCTTCTATCTGGCAACAAAACTGACACCTTTTTTTACAAGGAGTCATGTTTGCATAGACCACAATACCTGCAGTCATAATGCAAACAAAAAACACAACTCTGATAATGTATGCACTGTCCTTGAAGTTGATTGGTCCACACCCGAGACAGCTTTCCTTAGAGCCTAGTCTCACATGGTGTTGGACCAGATGACGCCAAAAGGCGCACAACTCAAAGACAATGCACCATCAGAGTATGAGAGCTAGGGGTAAGCATTTACACCATTGGAACCTCATTTGCCAGTAAAAAATATGATAATTGTTTTTTTACCCTTCTATCTGGCAACAAAACTGACACCTTTTTTTTACAAGGAGTCATGTTTGCATAGACCACAATACCTGCAGTCATAATGCAAACAAAAAACACAACTCTGATAATGTGCACTGTCCTTGAAGTTGATTGGTCCACACCCGAGACAGCTTTCCTTAGAGCCTAGTCTCACATGGTGTTGGACCAGATGACGCCAAAAGGCGCACAACTCAAAGACAATGCACCATCAGAGTATGAGAGCTCGGGGTAAGCATTTACACCATTGGACTTCAAGGACAGTGCACATTATCATAGTTATGTTTTTTTTGTTTGCATTATGACTGCAGGTATTGTGGTCTATGCAAACATGACTCCTTGTAAAAAAAAAAGGTGTCAGTTTTGTTGCCAGCTAGAAGGGTTAAAAACCAATTATCATATTTTTTCACTGGCAAATGAGGTTCCAACCCGCCAATGAATCGCGAACTCGCCATGCATCGTCGCTTGCGGAGTCGCGGAGCGTCGGTCGCTAAAGGCGGCTGTGTCCGCGTGGCTGTGCTCACGTGGGACAGGTACTCTCCGATCGGCATCGCGTCGCTCATCTGCGGCAAGATCGCCGAGCTCAGCGACCTGCACGTGGTCATGCGCCAGCTGGGCATGTACATGCTCACGGTCATCGTGGGCCTCCTCATCCACGGCGCCGTCATCCTGCCGCTCGTCTACTTCGTCATCACGCGCAAGAACCCCATCAAGTTCTTCGTGGGCGTCTTCCAGGCGTGGCTCATGGCTCTGGGCACCGCATCCTGGTTCGGATTCTCCTCTTCCCACGCTCGCAAAGGGCGGTGATCGATGGCGCGCTTGTCGACAACTTGCGGTGTCGTCGTCGTCGTCGTAGATTGATAAGCTCGTTTCAATTGACAAACATACGAACATCGGTAAAATAATGTTGACAGAGGAGGAAGAGATGATCACTATCGTCAACAACAGCATGATCATCATCAGTAGCAGCACCATGAATCTGGATAATATTTTTGAACAGCAGCAGTGTCATTAATATTTGTATCATCAAATTTTCTTGCTGAAGATTTCACACCTGATGATTGCTTGTGCTGCAGTCGAAACGTCGTGAGAATTTTAATTGTTTTCTATTATTTTATTATTTCCCTTCTACGTGACTTTACCGAAAGAACCAAGAATATGAATCCCTGCAGTCACGAAAGCTTTAAATCAAAATTTGTATCATCATCACTAGGATCATCATCCATAGCACCGTAAGTTGTCAGCATCTTTGTTTATCGAATGAGCTATGAAGCTACGACATTTTTTTGTTTTGGCACGGATGTCAAGTAGCGGTGGGTCAGTGAGTGACAACAATACAAAAACACGATGGGAGTGTAATATAGAGCTAAGGTGTGTGGAGCTTCTTACAAAAGCGTGCATAGCCAACCGTGATAATCGGAGGTGCTAAAAATCGGTAGGCAAGTCTCTAAAAATAAATCAGGCATATAAATACTGTTCGCACGTGCAAATAATTTGTTACCGATTTGTCCACATCAAATGCAAGCCTTGGGGCAAGGCAGCAAGACAACAACAACAACAGCAGCGGCAGCCTCAGACCGCACCTTCCGATATTAGGAAGCCACTTGAGCAATGCACTTTTAAATTTAGATTGAAAACTAATTTCTTTGGAACTGCTTTTGTGTGTTGCCCTTGCCTCCGCGCCTCCGATTAGCACGGTTGGACACGTACGGTGCGAAATAAGTTCAACACGCAAACATCTACATACATCTATCTATACGAGATAAGATCCAGCTTGCAAGGAAGCCTTTGCAATGTCACCTTTGATTTGAAGCTTTCGTGACTGCAGGAATCCATACTCTTCGGCTCTTTCGGTAAAGTCGCGTAGGTAGAAAAAATAAAATATACCTACGTGACTTTACCGAGAGAACCAAAGAGTAACGTTACCATACTCTGAGGTTTTTTTCGGTAAAGTCACGTAGGAAAAAAATAATAAAAATATAATAGAAATAATAATAGGAATAAAATAATAAATCACGACGTTTCGGAGGCAACACAAGTCTCCATCATCAGGTGGGACCGTCACAGCTCAATTTAACAGATAGGTGAAATTCCTTCCCGTAGAATGTATTAAAGTGACTTTACCGAAAAAACCTAAGAGTATGAATCCTTGCAGTCACGAAAGCTTCAAATCTAGAATGAACACCCTCTACCGGGAGGAATTTCACCTATCTGTTAAATTGAGCTGTGACGGTCCCACCTGATGACGGAGACTTGTGTTGCCTCCGAAACGTCGTGCAGAGAGAGGGAGGGGTTAGAGAAGAAATTAATCATTAACTCATTGACATGCTAATTTCTTCTCTAACCCCTCCCTCTCTCTGCCCCCGCCCCCCTCTGTCTATTTAAGGCCTCGCCACAGAGACGATCTCCCTCTCTGTGACTGTGTTACTCTCTCTATGTATCTTGGTGATATCTGTCTGCTTATATGTCTGTCTATAGTTTTCTGGTTATATTTTTTGTTGCTATTTCATTTATACCTGATGATGATTGCTTGTGTTGCAATCGAAACGTCGTATGCTATTATTTAATTTATTATTTTATCTTTATACGTGACTTTACCGAATGAAGTCCAACAGTACATACAGAGCCTAACAACGCACGTGCCTTGTGGGTGCAGCGCCGGAACCCTTCCCGTCACGTTCCGCTGCCTGGAGGAGAACCTGAAGATCGACAAGCGGGTGACGCGCTTCGTGCTGCCAGTGGGTGCCACCATCAACATGGACGGCACGGCACTCTACGAGGCGGTGGCCGCCATCTTCATCGCGCAGATGAATGGCGTGGCCCTCGACGGGGGACAGATCGTGATCGTCAGGTACACCACGTGACGTGGGGTGGCTGGAGGGGAGGGGGTTGACAGATCGTGATCGTCAGGGACACCACGTGACGTGACTGGAGGGAAGGGGGTTGACAGTTCGTGATCGTCAGGTACACCACGTGACGTGGGTGGCTGGAGGGGAGGGGGTTGGCAGATGGTGATCGTCACGTGCACCAGGTCACGTGGGTAGCTGGAGGGAAGGGGGTTGACAGATCGTGATCGTCAGGGACACCACGTGGGTGGGTGGCTGGAGGGGAGGGGGTTGACAGATCGTGATCGTCAGGTGCACCAGGTCACGTGGGTGGCTGGAGGGTAGGGGGTTGCCAGTTCGTGATCGTCAGGTGCACCAGGTCACGTGGGTGGCTGTAGGGGAGGGGGTTGACAGATCGTGATCGTCACGTGCACCACGTCACGTGGGTGGCTGGAGGGGAGAAGGGTTGACAGATCGTGCATGGCCGGGCTTAGCGCAGTGCGCTAACCACTGCACCACCGTTCCCCAGTATCACGAGGTTGTCTAACGCTGCCGTGCCCCCCCCCCCCAACCCTCGCCAGCATGACGGCCACGCTGGCGAGCGTGGGTGCCGCCAGCATCCCGAGTGCCGGCCTGGTCACCATGCTCATCGTCCTCACGGCCGTGGGACTCCCTACGTCTGACATCAGTCTGCTGGTGGCTGTCGACTGGTTCCTGTGAGCGTTACCCCCCCTCCCCCATCCCCCCCCATCCCCTCTGCAGGGCAGAGTTATACTGTTAGTTCTTTCGTTAAAGTCACGTAGGTAAAAATTGTTTTTTAATAAATAAAATAAAATCACGACGTTTCGGAGGCAACACAAGTTTCCGTCATCAGGTGGGACCGTCACAGCCAGATTTGCTGCATCAAGTGTGATGAAACGTCGTGATTTTATTATTTTATTTTTTAAAAATTTTTATTTTATTTTTTGTACCTACGTGACTTTACCGAAAGAACTAAGAGTATGAATCCTTGCAGTCACGAAAGCTTCAAATCTAGAATTAAGGGCAGAGTTAGTTCATCCGATCTCTAGGAAATTCGCAAGCGACAAGGACGCACTACTAAACCCAAACTAGTTTGTATTTACTTTTTGGTTCATTCGGTAAAGTCATGTAGAAAATAACTTAATTAAATAATATAGTACGACGTTTCGATTGCAACACAAGCAACCGTCATCAGGTATTATTTGACCAGGTAAGGCCCACTGAGCTATGGATTTTTTGGTTGTTCATTTCAAAAGCGGCCAGGCTATCACAAACGACAGCTCAACGAATTGGCTTATCGCGTGAACATTTACAGTGTAGCCAAAGAGTCTAAAAGCATGTTGCTAAATGGGGAGGGACAGAGAAATATCCACAAGGTGTGGATTTCACACCTGATGATGATTGCTTGTGTTGCAGTCGAAACATCGTGAGAATTTTATTGTTTTATATTTTTATTATATCATTGTTTCCCTTCTACGTGACTTTACCGAAAGAACCAAGAACATGAAGCCGGTTTAGTGTAAGAATATACCTGGCGAGGTAGTTAACATCTCGCCATCGTTCACCTGTGCGGCGTGCGGGGGGGGTGATGGGGGTCGATCGTGCAGGGACCGACTGCGCACCTCCGTGAACCTGCTGGGAGACGCGTTCGGAGCCGCCATCGTGCACCACCTCTCGCTCGCCGAGCTGGAGGCCGTGGACGCGGGGCGCGGGGAGGAAGGGCGCGGGGGGCTCCACCAGGAGGACGAGGAGGGGGACGAGGTGGCCGAGCTCGTGCCGCTCAAGGGCGGCGGCTCGCGGCACGGAGACGGAGTCGGTGGCGAGGTGCGGCTGGGAGCTGCGGTCACGCTCGCTGCAGTCGCGTTACCCTCCCCCCCACCAACACCAGACCCCCTCCCCCCCTAACCCCCCCGCCCCCCCCACCAGCCCCCCCACCAGCCCCCCCCCCACACCAGACCCCCACCAGCCCCCACCAGCCCCCCCCCACTCCAGACCCCCACCAGCCCCCCCCCCACTCCAGACCCCCACCAACCCCCACCAGCCCCCCCTCACTCCAGACCCCCACCAGCCCCCACCAGCTCTCCCCCCACACCAGAACCCCACCAGCCCCCCCCACCACCAGACCCCCACCAGCCCCCCCCCACCACCAACCCCCACCAGCCCCCCCCCCACACCAGACCCCATCCAGCCCCCCCCACACCAGACCCCCACCAGCCCCACCACCAACCCCCACCAGCCCCCCCCACCACCAACCCCCACCAGCCCCCCCCCCACCACCAGCCCCCCTCCCCACCACCAACCCCCACCAGCCCCCCCCCCACACCAGACCCCCACCAGCCCCCCCACCAACAAACCCCACCAGCCCCCCCCCCCCACCAGACCCCCACCAGCCCTCCCCCCACCGGACCCCACCACCCCCACCTCGCGAGCACGGGAACCCCTATATGAGCATCACGCGCGCGACTTCTATGGCAGAGGCGTGGAACTCAACATTCTCAAGTGGGAGGGGGGGGAGCAGTTTCCCACCAATTATGCCACGGCGGGGGGCTGGTGGGGGGACGTTGCCCCCCCCCCCAAATGTCTATTTCAAATTGGCTGAACGTTAATAATGCTGTGATAATAATACCAAAATAATCATTCTAAACAGGTTCTGCGGTAAGTATCACTCGAACACACCGGCCCCCATCGTGCAGCCCGTAGTGTGTGTGGTGGCGCTGCGCAGACGAACCAGGCGACCCGAGTTCGACTCGCCACTCACGGCACAGCACCGGTGACGATGATTATCCGAACCGGTCCTGGGCCTCTCTCCCCACGGCCGACAATGGTGCGGTGCCGAAACATCATCACCGGGGAGACAAAGGCGGTTGGGCGTGGTTCTGGCCACCCACCTCCCTTCGTGTGCCTTCATGTGTGCTCGTGAAGAGCACCTGCCCCGACACTCTGTTAAGGCTAAAAGGGGAATCTTTGTCTTTGTGTGTGTGCAGAGTGGCCTGGGCAGGAACGGCAGCGGCGCCGCGGAGTTCACGATCGGTGCGGAGGAGCCGTGGCGAGTCGAGAGCTGAGGGTCGCGTGCGGGAGAGAGTGTCGGAGAGTGTCAGAGAGAGTTCGAGAGAGAGTGCAGGAGAGAGTGGGGGAGTGGTAGACAGAGTCGGAGAGTGGTGGAGAGAGTGCAGGAGAGAGTGGGGGAGTGGTGGAGAGAGTGGGAGAGTGGTGGAGAGAGTGGGAGAGTGGTGGAGAGAGTCGGAGAGTGTCGGAGAGAGTTCGAGAGAGAGTGCAGGAGAGAGTGGGGGAGTGGTGGAGAGAGTCGGAGAGTGTCGGAGAGAGTTCGAGAGAGAGTGCAGGAGAGAGTGGGGGAGTGGTGGAGAGAGTCGGAGAGTGTCGAGAGTTCGAGAGAGAGTGGTGGAGAGAGTGGTGGAGAGAGCGGAAGAGAGACGCGGGCTCTGGTCAACTGGACGGACCTCCACGGTCAGGGACCTGGGGTCACTCAAGCCCCTTCTGTTTGAGTGAGGCCTAATTTGGGACGATGTTTTAATTCAGTTGCTTTTTTGTTTGAAATATATTAACAGAAAAATACCGTCAAACTGGCATTATATGTGTTCATAAAAAGAGCTGTTGAATAAAGTTTGTAAAAAAAAAAATGAACGGGTGTAAGAGCCGCGGGTGAATTTGAGCGCACGGTTATGGACACGTGGCGCACGCAACGCACGCGCGAAATTCAAATGTCAGTGCGGGCAAAGTTCACGCAATAGGCGCACGCCACGCTCATCTTATTATTACAATACTAGCTTTACTACCCGGCTTCGCCCGGGACTTGGATTCACCACGCCCGGCCGCCTTTGTCTCCCCAGTGGTCACACAGCACACCAGTTACTCGTTTGAGGCTGAGTCGACCAAGGGGAGGCCCAGGACCGGTTCAAATAATCGTCACCGGTGGTGGCCATGAGCGGAAATCGAACTCGGGTCGCCGGGTTCGTAGCGCAGCGCACTAACCAAGACACTACAATGCGTTACGCTTCCACATGCGCGGGTCACGTGACAGATTTGACGTCACAGCCCACTTGCTGTGCAAAAAATAAATGCATTATTGAGCTCCCCCCCAAAAAAAAACACACAAAAGTGTATTTTAATAATTTTTGCATGGTGTACACTCTGGAAAGTACCCACATGGCAAATTTCAAGTATGTTGTATGTCGGGAAGTACGCTAAACATTTTGAACAGACACACGGGCCAATCGCAGCGCTAGGAAAACCAAACGGACCAATCGTGTTTCGCAAATCCCTCACATTTCGTCCAATGAAAGTGCGTATGGTCCGGCGACAGACACACAGACAGACACACACACAGACAGACAGACAGATTTGCGATTTTATATATATAGATATATAGCGCCTTAATCCAAGGCGCTTTACAACAAAGACACAATTGTACGTCAGATGATGGCGCTTCAAAGAAAGAGTGGGGTTATGGTGACAGCAGAACAGGTGGGAGTGGTGAAGGAGGGATTGGGGTAGTGATAAGGATACTGATAGGGGTTGGAGTAGTGATAGGGGCAGTGATAGGGGTTGGGGTAGTGATAGGGGTTGGGGTAGTGATAGGGGTTGGGGTAGTGATAGGGGTTGGAGTAGTGATAGTGATAGGGGCAGTGATAGGGGTTGGGGTAGTAATAGGGGTTGGGGTAGTGATAGGGGTTGGGGTAGTGATAGGGATTGGGGTAGTAATAGGGGCTGGGGTAGTGATAGGGGTTGGGGTAGTGATAGGGGTTGGGGTAGTGATAGGGGTTGGGGTAGTGATAGGGGTTGGGGTAGTGATAGGGGCTGGGGTAGTGATAGGGGTTGGGGTAGTGATAGGGGTTGGAGTAGTGATAGTGATAGGGGCAGTGATAGGGGTTGGGGTAGTAATAGGGGTTGGGGTAGTGATAGGGGTTGGGGTAGTGATAGGGGTTGGGGTAGTGATAGGGGTAGTGATAGGGGTTGGGGTAGTGATAGGGGTTGGGGTAGTGATAGGGGTTGGGGTAGTGATAGGGGTTGGGGTAGTGATAGGGGTTGGGGTAGTGATAGGGGTTGGGGTAGTGATAGGGGTTGGGGTAGTGATAGGGGCTGGGGTAGTGATAGGGGTTGGGGTAGTGATAGGGGTTGGGGTAGTGATAGGGGTAGTGATAGGAGGAGTGATAGGAGTGATAGTGATACTGATAGGGGGGAATGATCCGGGTAGTGGGGTAGCTGGGGAGCGGGGGCAGATTGATGGGCTTGGGACAGGGGTCGGCAACCTGCGGCTCCGGAGCCGCATGCGGCTCTTTTGAACCTTGACCGCGGCTCCGGGGCGGATGCTAGCGAGGGGAGGAGGCGCACTGTGACACCTGCTCTGGCGTTGCTGCTGCTGACAGGTCGCCGCTCCGCTCCACACTGCCCGCCCGGTGACAGGCAATAACGTTGCCGTTGCTTTGTCACATGTTTGGAAGAAGTAAAAACCTTCCTGGGCAGCAAAGAGCTCACCTTTGCTGAGCTGGAACAGCCAGAGTGGCTGGAAAAATTACATTTTATGGTAGACATGACAGCACATCTAAACACGCTAAATACAACCCTTCAGGGGAAAGGAGGCACAGCCCTGCACATGCTGGAGGAGGTTTTGGCATTCGAGCGCAAGTTGACAGTGTTTGTCAAAGATTTACAGAGAGGTACACTGTCTCACTTTCCCTCTTTGAGAGAGTTCAAACAAAGTCATGATACGATAAATTTGGAATATTTCAAGTCTGCAATCACCACAATGCAAAGTTCGTTTGGGAAACGATTCTGTGAGTTTAGAGAGGAAAAAACGACATTATCCTTCCCTGTCACTCCCCTGGCGATCGATCCATCCCTATTGAATATGACTGCATTTGCAGGTGTAAGTCAACCTGATCTTGAGATGGAACTGGCCGATATAGCCGACAAAGATATATGGGTGTCCAAGTTCAAATGCTTGACCGCTACTCTTGAGGATGTTGCCCGTCAGAAGGCCATTCTGGCTCAGAATCATAAATGGAGTGATATTGAAAACGTTCCCAAACAGGACAAACTTGTATTCGAAACATGGAATGCCATCCCCAACACTTATATAAACATGAAAAAGTATGCATTTGGAGTCCTGTCGATCTTCGGCTCCACATATGTATGTGAGCAGGTCTTCTCCAACATGAACTATATTAAAAACAAACATCGATCACGCCTCACAGATGACAGCTTGCAAGCCTGTGTGAAAATGAAGGTGACGTCTTACAGCCCTGATGTGCAGACACTGTGCACTGAGGTTCAGGAGCAAAAATCCCATTAACCAGGTAATTTAGCTATTAATTTGCAAAAATATATTTTACATTGTTAAGTGAAAAAGTCCTTTTTTTATTCAGATTGACAGCTGACTGCACGATCCTGTATATAGCAATAAGGTAAGAAACAATATATGCAGTGTTATATTTGTTTTAAATGTTGCAATGGTTTTGCGGCTCCCAGTTTATTTTTTCCTTCGGAAACGGGTCCAAGTGGCTCTTTATGTCTTAAAGGTTGCAGACCCCTGGCTTGGGAGAAGAGATGGGGGTTGTTTTAAGGGAGGAACGGAATCTGTTGTGTGTGTGAAGATGATTGTTGCATCATCCCTTACTGCGAACAATTGGGCAGGACTCGAAAATGTGATCAATGGGATATACGGTATGGCAAATACCGGTTATATTGGATGTGTGTGTGGGGCGCTGTAGTGTAGCGGTTAGCGCACTGCGTTAGGAACCCAGCGACCCAGGTTTGATTTCCGTTTACCCTGAACACCCGTGACGATTATATGAACCGGTCCTGGGCCTCCCCTAGGTCGACTCAGCCTCAAATGAGTACCTGGTGCGGTGTGTAAACATCACCACTAGGGAGACAAAGGCGGCCGGGCGTGGTGCTGGCCACCCACCACTCGTGTACCGTTCCGGCCTTCATAGGTGCTCGCTAACAGCACTTGTCCCAACAGTCTGTTAAGGCTATAAGGGGGAGC
Source organism: Lampetra fluviatilis (assembly GCF_964198595.1). NCBI lineage: Eukaryota > Metazoa > Chordata > Hyperoartia > Petromyzontiformes > Petromyzontidae > Lampetra > Lampetra fluviatilis. The sequence goes on along the minus strand of NC_136327.1, from coordinate 4,184,908 downwards.
TTTTCATTTGTGTGTGGGAGGGGCGGGGTTATGCCATTAAACAGTGCGGCAATCTCGGAGGCTTGTGTTTGATCACAATTATAACAGGACCCTGCGGGGTGGGCTGGTAGGAACGAATAACCAAAGAATATAAACATAATGTATTATTACACTTGTTAAGCCAGGAACGCCCCACTGAGTCTAAAGGTTTTTGTAGGGTCCTGCCAAGTGTTTGCAGTAGGGGGCGATGTTGATACACGGACGGACGGACGGACGATATAATCTATTGGTGGTCTGGTCCACTTCATTCCTACCAGTATTAATGCGTCGTTGAACCCGCTACCACCCGACACAGCCAACTAGCAAGGGTTGTCATGTAAACAGAACGTGGCCAATTCGTCACGGGTACAGCACTAACCGGTGTGTTGGAGAGCCAAGCCACAACATTTACAATCTGAGTACGACGTCTCGCCAGTAATTACAACTAGCTTCATCAGGCGACAGCCAGATCGGTGGTGGCGGGTTTAACCACACATTTATATATTTACGCGATCTAACCCAAAAAAAACCCTCTATTATGGGTGATATTGGTCGCGAAACCCTATGTCCAAAAGGCAAAGCGACCGTCAAAAATGACCGCACAATCGGCAGTTCCAGACACATTCGTTGTGGCGAGATGTTAACTACCTCGCCTGGTATACAGGAGGTCGTGAATTCGATCCCAACCTTGACGCCTGCTGCAGTATATTTGGAGTTTGCGTGTTGCGTCGGTGTGGTGGTCGCGTGGAGTATTCTCCGGGTCCTCCAGTTTTTCCCTCCACATTTACAATCAGCACCACCACGCGTTTAGAGTGTTTGGCTGTGGACATAAATACTCTTTGCTTCTTTCATACTCATAGTATGGATTCCTGCAGTCACGAAAGCTTCAAATCAAGATTGCTGCTATAAATGTCCACGCGATAAGCCACTTCGTCGGGCTATCGTTTGTGGCCAGGTCACTTCTGGCGAAATCCCCGATGATGCTGGATGCAATTACCAGCGAAACGTCGTACTCAAATTGTAAATGTTGTGGTTTCACGCTTCAACACACCGGTGGGCTAAAGCAGTGAACTAATTTGTCTTTTTTCAACGAGACACTTTTTTACTGATTGGCCGTGTCGGGTGGTGGAAGGTTACGACACATTCATAAATAACGCGATCTAACCTTAAAACGTTGATTATGAAGAACAACGTATCTCAGTGGGCCTTACCTAATTGCGTGCGTACAGGCATTAGAGTGCTCGCGGTAACGTCAGTGGGATTTAGTGTTCGGGCTGGTGACGACGAGAAGTGACGTGGGGCTCCTTTGGAAATGCCCCCCGGGGGCTTTGTGACGTCAATACAACACAGAGAGTCGCGCGCGCGGAGTCACGTGGTTCACTCTGAACGTGGGGGACATCAAACCACGCCGCGTGATGTAACTAACGCGTGGGGGGACATCGCCGCACAGCAACAATAGCTCGAGGTAGGGAGTGGAGGGGGGGTTAAATATAGTCCTGCACCTAATTTAAATGATATTATTTGGGTCTTTCGGTAAAGGCACGTAGATAGGTTCAAAGAAACTACGAATATGAATCCCTGCAGCCACGAAAGCTTTAAGGCAAGATCTAATTTGAATACTTCCACCTGTAAGAATAACATTTGAATTTAATCGTTTTAGTTCAACCGTCATGTGACACATATGTCGCTCAAAGAGGCAGGGCGGGATTTGGAAGTGCTGCCCCACTTCCCGTGGCTGGACAATCGAAAGGTCATTGGACGAGGTAGTTTCGGTCATCTTCGCAGCTGATTTTGGCTGGACATCGAACAAAGACGGCCAATGTGTCGTGAGCTTTAAGATGCGCGTCTGCGGCCGTCTGGAACGCTCTTCCTACCGATATTAGGAAGCCACTGGAGCGATGCACGTTTACATCATCTAGATCATGAAAACGAATTTCTTCATCATTGCTTTTTTGTCGTTTGTTGTCCTTGCCCCCACACCTCCGATTAGCACGGTTGGCTACGTACGTGCGAAAGAAGTTCAGCATGCATACATACAGCTCTGTGATGTCCGCTTCTGTGGGCTGGTCTCTAACACGAAGGGTTAGGTGCGGTTCAATGACACTAATATATGTGATGCGTGAAATTTACATGCGAAATGTAACATCAAATGTTTTTGCCGTTTGATGATGTATGAAAGCATGCAATGTGACTGACCTCCTGCATAACTAGATTGACTTTGGACTATACCACGATTTACGGGGGTGTTTTCAACTTTACATTTATAGATCTCCAATTCAAACTCCTGTATATAATTGTTACCCCCAATATAACATGTAAATAAAGGTGCAGCCTTGCAATGTCTTGCTCACGCATATGCTGGTGGAAGGGCCTTCGGCGAGCAGAAGGGAAGTCCAAATACTGCACCTCTACGGGGTATTTGGCCTACTTTTCCAGGCTGGCCGGACATCTTTGAAGAGTTCATATTCTTTGGTTCTTTCGGTAAAGTCACGGAGATAGAAAAAATAATAATGAAAATAAAGTGAATACAAATTACCATGACGTTTCGATCGCAACACAAGCGGTCGTCATCAGGAAAAGGAGTTAGCCTCTAAAGGCAAACTGTTTATAAAGGTTTGTAGATGGGCGTAGCCCAAGTGTATCAGCAGCACCAGCAATGCCAATGCAGCAGCACCAACATTGCCAATGCAGCAGCAATGCCAATGCAGCAGCAATGCCAATGCAGCAGCAATGCCAATGCAGCAGCAATGCCAATGCAGCAGCAATGCCAATGCAGCAGCAATGCCAATGCAGCAGCAATGCCAATGCAGCAGCACCAACATTGCCAATGCAGCAGCAATGTCAATGCAGTAACAATGCCAATGCAGCAGCAATGCCAATGCAGCAGCACCAACATTGCCAATGCAGCAGCAATGCTAATGCAGCAGCAATGCCAATGTAGCAGCAATGTCAATGCAGCAGCAATGCCAATGCAGCAGCAATGCCAATGCAGCAGCAATGCCAATGCAGCAAAGGGACACCAGGAAATCACTGCACCCCGCTCCACACACCACACTGCTACGGTGGAGGTTGATTGACAAGAAAACACAAGTCAAGTCATGACCCAAAGTGGTTGATGACATCGTTCCAATGCTTGCTGAGTCTATAAGCTTGCTCTCGGTTGAAATTGTGTCTGTGTCTGTATATATGTGTAGTGATTGTATCATTACTACTGTGTATACACGCACACGTGTGACGTCACTATGCCGGGAGCGTCACTACCACGTGGGTCTACACACACACATGACGTCATCCCGGCTGTATAGCAGGGTGATGGTTATGCAGGACGTCAGTCTTGGAAGAGGTGGGAGTACACACAAATTACCCCACTACACGTGATCGACCTGCAGATCGACTAACTGTGATGTAACCATTGATTCTGCTGGGTGAGAGGCTGGGGAAGGAGAAGGTTTAAGAAACTTCCATTGTTGTTTCAAGTACGGAAGGCGGTTAATTGAAAGCTACACTAAAAGAGGTGGGAATAACGAACACGAAGACTGACCATGACATATTTCGATTTCTCTAACTTTTCAATTCTGGCTCCTGTTAGTGTCCTTTGGCCAGATATTCTTGAAATCCGAGAGAATATTAAAAACAACCTCACAATATATATTATCTTGACATTTTATTACATTACGAAAATATCGTATTAATTTTAGGGCTCCAAATACAGGCTTGTGAGAAGAGTGTGGAAATAAAGTCCACTTCACCACGAGATAGTTTTACAGATGCTTATGTTTAATGGGAAAGTTTTGGTGATGGGGTGGGGGATAGTTCGACACATTCAGACTCGGAGGTGGCATCATCGTCTCAAGAGGCGGTCACTACACAGGAGCTAATCGTAACGTGAAGGGTAACACGCAGACACAATTACAGGGTGGCTATCGATACGATCCATTGAATGGTTAACGCGAGGCAGGTTACAAAGGCCTTCGTCAAAGTCTGTCGTTGCCGAAACGCGTGCGTTGGAAGCGTTCCCGCTTGCCTCCCTCTCCCGTTCGCTACTCAATTAGTCGACGAAGTTCGGCGGCCACGTGGCAATTCCATTGGCAGCCACGAGGAGGCGGCTGCGCTGCAGCGGTCGCGAAACAAAATGGCGGAAGCAAAGACGAGCCTTTCGAGCAAAACGTCACGTCTGGTGGCAAAAACGCGTGGCAGAATGCGTGGGATAGCCGTCGTGTCCAAAAATCTCGTCGACAAGTGTTCTCCATTGCAAGGCCCGTGGGCCACTGTGTGGCCCTTTGTGGCCTTTAGTGCGCCCCCCCCCCCCCCGACAATAACACAAATGTGAAAACATCCCCATCGTGCTGTCCAAACCCAATGGTTTCAAATGTGTGGCGGCCCTCACACCGATGATGTCTAATCGGCGAAAATGCTGCCTCCCACCACCTCTGAAAATTACTGAAGAACACTGGGGGAGAGGTATTGCAAGGATGGTGAATGGGACACTGCTGATAACACCGGCAGCGGCAGAACCAAGAACGGTTTTAACTCCGATGTATGCACAGTGGAGTTAAACATATCCGTGAGTAATTGTAAACATAGCAGTCCCACGTTTTCATTTTTTTTTATAAGCAGAAGCAAAAGTTACTTTCGGACGAAAATATAAACATTCTTCACATCGCCACCCAGGAGAGAAATTATTCGGCAGATTATACGATTTTGTTGGGTACATTTTCACAAAATCTGTCAGTCTCACGTGGCATGAAGACAACTGTAACTTACGCTAAATACTGCGGCTTGGTGTCAATATTTGTGCACCATGCGTCATTGCAGGTAATGCGCACCGATTTAAAACTCATATTCAGGCATGACGGTGTCGCTTTTCATGATGATATAGACAACGTACAGCATGGCTCAGAAACATGGGCACCGATCAAGAAAATGGAACAACATCTGAAAAGTGCGCAAAGAAGCATGGACAGATGATTTGGAATCGCGATCAGAGAGAAAAAGAGGAACAGCACATAGACCAGAGAACAACTGCAGATCAAACGTCATATTGACTTGTTGGCGCTTGGGTAGAACACATTACTGGAAGGGACGATGGCGGATGGCTGAGACTGTTCAAGGAATGGCAGGCAAAGGGGGGAATACTCCCCGAGAGGATTTCCACTGCAGAGTGCACGGGCGTGAATGGATCGTTGCATCGCAAGGGCACAAGAGATGGCAACAGCGTGGAGAGGGCTATCATCCAGCAGTGGATAGATAATGGCTGACGATGTCGACTGTAGCTGGGAACATTACAAACACAGGTGTCTAAAACTATTGTCTATACAGGTGTTTATTAATGCCACGAACCTCAATGCAGAATAATGGCATCAAACAACTTTGAATGCCGTACAGGTCTATCGCCCTCCTGTACACAACCACAGACGGAAATGGACGCACACAAACCACTGTCTAGGTCAGAATAATCTACAGGCTATAGCGGCGTTATCACATCTGTATCATAGGCACAAAGACATTTGACGTGAATATGAAAGTCCAAGGTCACATTTTTTCACATTAGCGGTCGAACTTCAGCCAGCGAATGAGCTGTGTGTACAACATATTATTTGGGTTTTTCGTTAAAGCTACGTAGATAGAACAAAATTAATAAAAATATCACGACGTTTCGATCGCAACACAAGCAATCGTCATCAGGTGAAAAAATAGTGAGAGAGCTCCTGAGGCCGGATGTTATAAAAACAATTTCCACCTAATGACGATTGCTTGTGTTGCGATCGAAATGTCGTGATATTTTTTATTATTTTTTTCGATCTACGTGGCTTTACCGAATGACCCAAAGAATATGAATTCATTTTGTGTGTACAACGTTACTCAGCGCAAATCTCTCAATGGCTCCAGCGGATATGCGATCGAAGCCTCGTGTAGGCCTATGCCAAGCACGTGCCAGATCCGTTTCATTGAGTTCCAAGGAGACACCACACATTCTTATATATATGCATTTTTAAAAGGGACTTCATCGAAAGTCGCGTTTAAAAGTGTTTTAAAAGATAACGAACGATCCTACTGAGTAGGCTTTCATGCGTAAACAAAATTGTCTGATTTTGGTTGCTTTTTTTGCGGAAAAATGAAACCAATCGGCACATTCGCCCACGTGACAACTTGATTTGTTTGGCTGCGTCGGGTGGTGGAGGGTTCATAGCTCTAGTTTACTTAATACCCATACGTTCTACACCCCAAAAAATATTTTTTAATCCTAATTTGTTATTTTTTTTCTTTCTGGAAGTGAGAAACTCCTACGCATCTGGACATTTTGTTCGATTAAAAGAAACGACTGGAGTTGGGGCTCACCTGTCTTTACAACAGCCACGCTCTCCTGCAATTTCCATAATTCCCAATCGGCCCTTATCGTGGGAGGACGACGACACGATGAGTCGAGTTTGTCTAAAGTGGTGGCCAAGGGGGACTTCTGGTCTTAGGATGAGACCCATAGTTGCAGTGCAGTACAACTATCAAAGGTGGAGCAGTCTGCAGGAGTGTAAATCACACCATAGCGGAGCGGTCAATAGCGCTGATGATACCTCACCTTACCATCACCTCTTTCCTTATGCTCGATCTCCAACATCTGCTCTCACAGTCTCATCACCGCCACGTGGTTTCAGGTCTTCCCCTCTGGGTGTCACTCCATCTGTCTCAGTAACCGGCCCTCCTCCATCCTGCCAAGTATCCCACCCGTCACCACCTCCTCTGCCTGACTACATCAACAGGTTTCCTGCCAAATCCTCTTCCCAAATTCCAAGTCGTTTACCCTATCCCGCCATTTCATTTCTAGCATCCTCAGCATGCACCCCAATGCAGAGGTTGGAGCGATGTGAACCTTCGTACAAATGGCGTCTCCGAGGCAGATGAGTCTCTGGGTAGTGACTATTAGCTCCACAACCCGGGCAGAGGTGTCGTTTGGTCATCCTAGCATCAGCAGAGGCAGGATGAGTTCAGTGGCCACTAGAAACCAACCACCACATCACGCCACAATATCCCCTGGGCAGGACCCTCCTGCGATTATTTTGCTGCTATAAATGTCTAAATGATAAGCCACTTTGTTGAGCTATCATTTGTGGCCAGGTCGCTTTTTAAAAATAAGTTCATACCTCGGTGGGCTTTGCCTGGTAGGATGGGGATGGTTTAGTTGTAATTATTTATGTTTGGGTAATTTGTTTACCTTTCTTGTACTTTGCGCTACTATCGTGTTTGTGTACTGTTTGTTGTTGTAACTTTCTTACCCGCCCCGACTGCAACATCTGTGAGAAAGATCTTCATAGCTCATCGAATTCCTCCAGTATAAATACATATTCAGAATCTAAAAACAAGAACGGCTTAAGACTCAGAGAACGTGTGGCTTTCCGGAGTGAATAATGTGGCATTAAAATTGAAACTCTCCTACCATGTTGTTGGTTCTTTCGGTCAAGTCACGTAGAAGGGAAATAATACAAACAAACAATATTTATATTATTTTATAATTTCCCTTCTACGTGACTTTACCGAAAGAACCAAGAATATGAATCCCTGCAGTCACGAAAGCTTTAAATCAAAACTCTCCTACCATGGTTCAACGTAGGGGTCGGCAAACTACGGCACGGGAGCCGCGCGCGGTTCGTTCAAGGAACTGCGTCGTGACAGTCATTTATGAAGGACCACCACCGTCTCGTGTTCACAACGTGCATTGTGCTTCTTGATATCCTGATTTTTGATGATTGTTTTTTTACCTTTCTATCTGGCAACAAAACTGACACCTTTTTTACAAGGAGTCATGTTTACATAGACCACAATACCTGCAGTCATAATGCAAACAAAAAAAACGTGATTTTTGTTTGACCAAATTCGAAAAAAAATGCCTCTTCTTGTTATTTCGATTGCCGACCCCTTGTTTTACGTTTGCATTATGCGTGAGCTCTGTCTGTAATATGATTGGAAACCCGGGGTAAGGAGGGGAGTGAGGGCATGATACCTCTCGTAACGACGAATCCGATATGCGACGAATCCAATATGCGACTCGCCCGAGACAAATCCAGCCGCGTTGATCTCAGTTTTTAGTTAATGTCCACAAGTTGTGAGACTCACACCAGGCCAAACGTGGAAGTAGATTCATAATATAGGGTTTTGGGTCAGATCGCGTTATTTATAAATGTGTCGTAACCCTCCACCACCCGACACGGCCAAACAGTAAAAAATGTGTCACATTTTCAAAGGACAAATTAATTGACTTCTTTAGCCCACCGATGTGCTGAAGAAAGAATCAAAAGTATTTCAAAATTTTAGTACGACGTTTCGCTGATAATTACAATCAGCTTCATCGGGCAAGAATGGTGAAGCTCTCCTGTTGCTTCCGGTCTAAAATAGAGCAACATCAGGGTGACGTCATCATTTCAATTACATTATAATATTGGTCGCGAAAGCCTATGTGTTAAAGTGGAAGTAGATTATCTGCAACTCTGCCCCCGACAGCTCTCATCAGCTGCATCGCTCTGCTCAATAAACTCTCCGACGCACATGCACGATTTTTTATTATCGCATCATCATCATCATCATTCTCACAGGGATCGTTGTCCTTTTACGTGAGAGACCGTGGAATGATGGTTTCCCACTGGGGTTGCCCAGCGAGAGGATCTTGTTTAAGAACGTGACGCATTTTGACTTTCTCGCGGCGGACCATCTAACGGTAAAAGAGGCTAAATTCACACACGTGCGCGCTGACATCGCTACTTTATAAAAACAAGCACCAATACGCACACTCGCTCGCTCGCGCACACGCTCGTGAGCTCCGGTAGCACTCGATGAGATGGGGAACTCTCCGAAGCCACGGCCCCACTCTCGATTAGCGCCCTCGCTGAAGCATGCCCGGGGCCCATTACGGGACGAGCCCCTCCTGACTTGTCGGATGGGGTTAGCGGATTCACGGGGCTCTCCGTCACCGCCGTTGTCTGTATAATAAATACGATTGAGAGTTGTTGTTTTTTTTTATCCGGGCCACTCGCAACCCGCCACCCTGCAGATTGCCCCCAGGTATAGGTAATCGAGAGCTGGCTGCGCTGTGCGGGTGTCTCGACTTCGAAGACATCGAAGGTGTCTGAGAAGTCGATCTGGTAAAACACACGAACAAAATTATAGATATATACCGAGGACTAGATACGCACACACTTACGATGGGAAAAGGGATGTTGTGAAAACAGCGAGATAAACAATTGTCAATGCAAGAGCGATCACCTGTGTACCGAATTCTCCGGATTGTAAGACGCACTTTCACCCCCCCCCCCCCCCCTGTGTTTAAAGGCCAAAGTTTGCGCGGTACGTTTTATAATCAGGTAGCCGTGTGCGTGTGTATGGGGAGCGGTGGCGCAGTGGTTAGCGCGCTGCGCTACGACTCACCAAACCGAGTTCGTTTCCCGCTCACGGCCAATACCAGTCGTGATTATCTGAACCGGTGCTGGACCTTCCCTAGGTCGACTCAGCCTCAAATGGGTGCCTGGTAAGATGTGTAAACATCGCTACTAGGGGGGGGAAGGCGGTCGGGCGTGGTGCTGGCCACCCAGCCCCTCGTGTGCCGTGCCGGCCTGCATAGGTGCTCGCTAACAGCACTTGCCCCAACAGTCTGTTAGAGGCTACACGGGGGACCTTTGCCTTTGTGTCGGAGTGATTTATGTAACTTTATTGGCACCGGGTACCCTTTTCCGTTGCGTCTCATGATGCGGAGAATGTCGGTGATCGCGTTGGTGCTGCCACTGCACTATTGGTTAATAATCACGTGAAATAGATTTTTTTTGGTTGTTTAAAAACAACAACAACATATTCCGGGTTGAGAACGTTCGTTCAGGCGTCTCAAACTCTAGGCCGTTTTTCAAGGACAATAAACACAAAACAACACAATCCGTCGTTTATAGAATGAATTGGGCAAATGGGGGGGGGGTGGAGAAAATGTAAAATTAAAAATATCACAACCAAACAGGTGCAAGGTAACTAGTATTTAGCCTAAATTATTATAAACTGGCACAACATCGTGGCGATCACTTAACGGACCCTGTAAACGCACACACACACACACAGGCGTACAACACACGCACACACACAGGTACACGCACACACACAGGCGTACACACACGCACACACACACAAGTACACACACACACACACGCACACACACAGGCGTACACACAGGCGTACACACACACGCACACACAGGTACACACACGCACACACACGCACACGCGTACACACAGGCGTACACACACACGCGTACACACAGGCATACACACACACGCGTGTACACACACGTACACACACACGTACACACACACGTACACACACACGCGTACACACACGCAAAAAAGACAAAGATCCCCCGTGCAGCCTGAACAGACTGTTGGGGCAAGTGCTGTTAGCGAGCACCTATGAAGGCCGGCACGTCACACCAGGGGGTGGGTGGCCAGCACCACGCCCGGCCGTCTTTGTTTCCCTAGTGACGATGTTTACACACCGCACCAGGTACTCATTAGAGGCTGAGTCGACCTAGGGGAGGCCCAGAACCACTTCAGATAATCGTCACTGGGTGTTGGTAAGCCGTGAGCGGGAATCGCCAACCGCTACACCGCCGCTCCACCCCCAACACACACAGACACACACACACACAGACACACACGCACACACACGCACGCACACATACACACTCCCTCAAACTCAAACACTCTCACAACCCTCGTATCAGGCTACGCATGCGTGCATTGCAAGCTGTTTCCTTGCGGCGCTGAAGATGTTTTCTTAATTTATTAATGTTGGTCCACTCAGCCGCAATTAGCCAACTGTGTGTGTGGTCGGCTGGGTGGATTTTGAAAAAGGCAGATGTCTGAAATAACGGGGTTATCTGAGTTCCAGGACTAAATTCTTGACTGCTCGGTTACATTTACGTGGTGATCAAAAACGCTGTACACTGTCAGTCTGTAAGTCGTCTGGAAACCCCCATCAGAGACCGGTCAGTCGATTGTCTAGAGACCCCATCAGAGACCAGCCAGTCTATTGTCTAGAGACAATAGATAGTCAGTCTATTGTCTAGAGACCCCATCAGAGACCGGTCAGTCTATTGTCTAGAGACCCCATCAGACACCATTTTGTTAAGTTAATTCTCTTGAGACTCTATTATGTAGAGACCAACAAAAACAATTCTACAAATATGATTCCAGATTCATACCTAGCCAAGTATCGCAAATGCATTAACAAAGACCCCCCCTTCAAAGCCTAAACATAACAGTTGAGGCAAGGTCTGTTCGCGAGCACCTATTAAGTCTGGATGGGCACACAAACGGGGTAGTGTGGCCTGCACCAAGCCTGGCCGCCTTTGTCTCCCCAGTGCTGATACTTTACGCACCTGCACACCAAGTGCTCATTCATGTCCCAGTTGACCTAGGACAGGGGTCGGCAACCTACGGCTCCGGAGCCGCATGCGGCTCTTTACGGGCTGCTTCTTGACGATATGTACGTATGTACAGTATGTACTCAGATGCATTGCGGCTCTTGAAATACTGAATTTTGTACCGAATTGGAAAGAAATGGCTCTTCTTGTTATTTTGGTTGCCGACCCCTGACCTAGGAGATGTCCAATCGGGCCACGGGTATCACTCGCCACTGAAATCAACCCTTGGTGAGTAATTGAACCAAAGTCGTTGGGTCCGAAGCACAGTGCGCTAACCACTGGACCACCACTTCCCACACACATCAAGAAAGACAAAGTTCCCCCGTGTGCCCTCTATCAGCCTGTGGGTCAAGTGCTCTTAGCGAGCACCCAACATCAGTGGCAATTATCTGTACCAGTCCTCCACCTAGGTCGACTTAGCTATAAATGAGCAACTGACGCGGTGTGCAAACATCAGCACAGGGAATACAAAGGCGGCCGGGCATGGGGCTGGCCGAAACCACCGCCCATGTTTTGTTCACCCTGCCGGTGTTAATAGGCGCTCGCTAACTCGCACGCGGTGACGGAGCGGCGCTCTGCGCGATGAGTCCCGGTGAACCGGGAGTTTGCGTGCGATTTTGTTCAATCTCTCGGCCCACGGCTAACATCGGCGGCGAGAGATTTTAGATCTCGTCTTGCCCTTTGCCCTCCCCCCCCCCCCCATTCAGTCAACATGAACTGACCAGCCCATTGAAGTAAAGTTCAACAATCCGACGGCATAAGCGTTGGTGGCGGGGGGGGTGCTTTGGTCCATTGGTGGATTGGAAATGTATGGATTATTATTTTTTAAAGTACATACGCACATTATTGACTTGAAGCTTTCGTGACTGCAGGAATTCATATTATTTGGGCATTTCGGTAAAGTCACGTAGATAGGTTCAAGGAATAATAAAATAAAACAACAAAAAACGACGACGTTTCGATCGCAACGCAAGCGACGGCCGCTGGCCACCCAGCCCCTTGCTGTTGGCGAGGGGGTGGGTGGCCAGCACCACGCCCGGCCACCTTTGTCTCTCCAGCAGTGATGTTTCCACATAGCACCAGGTGCTTATTTGAGGCCGAATCGACCTAGGGGAGACCCGGGACCGGTTCAGATAATCGTCACCGGTGTTGGTGGTCAAGAGCGTGAATTAAACTCGGTTCGTCGGGTTTCGTAGCGCAGCGCGCTAACCGCTGCACTACCACTCCCCCAAAGACAAAGATCCCCCGTGTAGCCTTTAACAGACGGCTGGGGCAAGTGCTGTTCACGAGCACCTATGAAGGCCGGCACGGCACACGAGGGGGTGGGTGGCCAACATCACACACATACCCACACACACGCAAAAGACAAAGATCCCAGCAAACATCACCGCATCTGGGGCGGCCTTCAGACTGACACTCGTCGAGACAAAGACGAAGACAAAGATCCCCCGTATAGCCTTAACAGACTATTGGGGCAAGTGCCGTTAGCACACACACACACGCAGGCAGGCAGGCACCAGGGACAACTCCACCACCGCTATTGTTGCTTCTGCTGCTGCTGCTGCCGTCGATGTCCGGGGCTAGAGCAGTGGCACGATGCAGTCCGTGCCAGGGTACTCGGGCAGGTTCAGCTCCATCTTCTTGTGAATGTCCAGCGGGAGGAAGCGCCCTCCCAGGAAGTGGAGGCGCCCCGCGAAGCGCTCAGCGCACCGCTTGGGAGCCCCCAGCGAAACCAGAACCTCGGGTTGCAGCTGCAGCTGCTGCAGCTGCAGCTGCTGCTGCTGCAGCTGCTGTGTCCCAGCGGCCCCAGCGGTGCCAGCCGCTCCTGGGCACGCTGAGCCGTTGCCGCACAAGTCCGGGTCCCAGCCTGGGGTGGGGGAGGGCGCGGCACGATTTGTGTATTTGTTTATTTGTGCATTTGTTTATTTGTTTATTTGTTTATTTGTGTATTTGTGTATTTGTTTATGAGTTTATTTGTGTATTTGTTTATTTGTTTATTTGTGTATTTGTTTATTTGTGCATTTGTTTATTTGTGTATTTGTTTGTTTGATTATTTGTGTATTTGTTTATTAGTTTATTCGTTTATTTGTTTATTTGTGTATTTGTGTATTAGTTTGTTTGTGTCCTTCCCCTGTCGTCGCCTCGCTCACTTCCCATCCTCTCGCTACGCCCCCCCCTCACCCACCCACCCTCACCTCCCACTCCTTGCTCCATTTCCACCCCACCTCTCCCACTTACACCCTCTCCTCCACCCACCCCCCATCTCCCACCCCCCTCCCACCCCCACCTCCCCCCCCTCCTCCCCCACCTTCCATCCACCTCCCACCCCCTCCTCCATCCCCCACCCACCTCAGCCTCACCCCCCTCCTACTCCACCTCCACCCCCTCCTTCCACCCTCACCTCTACCCTCTCCCCCACACCCCCACCTCCCCTCCTCCCCCACCTCCCCCCTCCTCCCCCAACCTTCCATCCTCCCCCACTTCCACCCTCTCTTCCACCCCCCGACCCCCTCCACCCCCTCTTCCCACCCGCACCTCCATCCCCCCCTCCTCCCCCACATCCCCCCCTGATCCCCAACCTTCCATCCACCCCCACCTCCACGTCCCACCCGCCCACCTCCACCCCCCCCCCCTCAGCCCCTCCTCCCCTCCAAAACCCCCCTCCCACCCCCCCCACTCCCACCCCCCCCCAATGCTTTCCGCGTGTTTCGAGTTCCTTGTCCTTCCCCCGCGAACAAAGTCCAACGGACGCACTCCGATTGTGGCGGAGGATGCGGTGTGTGGGGTGGTGGGGGAGATGGGGGGGGGGGTGATGTGGGGTGGGCGATGGGGTTGGGGTGGGGTGATAGGGGGGTGGGCGATGGGGTGGGGGGTTGGGGTGGGGGTAATGGGGGGGAGGGGCTCACCAGAGGGCACGTCCACGCTCGCGACGGGCGCCTTCACTTGGCGCAGCGTGTTCATGATGCTCAGGAAGGGCTCACGCACCTCGCCACGCAGCCCCGTGCCGAACACCGCGTCCACCACGAAGCAGTAGGCGTCGTTGATCAGCTGCACCTGCACGGGCGAGGAGGGTGAGGAGGAGGGCTTTGACGAGGAGACGACGAGGGGAAGTGCACGGCTGTGTGTGTGTTGAACTTCTTGTGCGCCGTACGGAGCCGACCGTGCTAATGGGAGGTGCGGGTGGGGACAGCGGCGAGTGTCGCTACTCGCTCAAACTGAGATCTAAACTGTTGTTGTTGTTGTTGTTTCATAGATTTGAAGCTTTCGTGACTGCAAGGATTCATACTCTTAGGTTTTTTTCGGTAAAATCACGTAGGTAAAAAAAATAACAATTATAATAGAAATAAAATAATGTATTGTTGTTGTTTTTTGCCAGGCAAAGCCCACTGAGCTAAGTAGTTTCTTTTTCAGAAACCACCGTGGCCACAAACGATAGCTCAACGAAGTGGCTCAGCACCATCACGTGGAAATGTACAGCAGTCAAACGCTCTAAACGCGCGATGTCGATTCTCAACGTGGAGGGAAAACCCGGAGGACCCGGAGAAAAATCCACGCGACCACGGAGAGAGAGACACGCAAACTACAAATATACAGCAGGCATCGCCAGGGTCGGGATCAAATCCACGACTTCATGTATACCAGGCGAGGTAGTTAACATCTCCTAGCCACCCCATGGGCGTGCAACTCAACACGGATCGTCACCTCGGTGGGGAGGTACGAGAGGAATGGGATGTCGAGCTTCTCGCACTGCGTGGTGAGCGCCTGGCTCAGCGGCTTCACGGAGCGCTTCACGTAGAAGACGGTCGGCTCGTACCCCTGCACGCAAGGCACCGACAACATCGCCAACATCATCATCATCACTGTCATCATCAACATCATCACCGTCATCATCATCACCATCATCATCACCGCCATCATAATCATTATCACCGTCATCATAATCATCGTCATCAACATCACCATCATCATCACCGTCATCATCATCATCACCATCATCATCACCGCCATCATAATCATTATCACCGTCATCATCATAATCATCGTCATCATCACCATCATCATCACCGTCATCATCATCGTCATCATCATCATCATCATCACCGTCGTCATCATCATCACCACCGTCATCATCATCACCATCATCATCATCATCATCACCATCATCATCATCACCGTCATCATCATCATTATCACCGTCATCATCATCGTCATCATCATCACCATCATCACCATCATCACCATCATCATCATCATCACCGTCATCATCATCATTATCACCGTCATCATCATAATCACCGTCATCATCATCACCATCATAATCATCACCATCATCATCACCGTCATCATCATCACCATCATCATCATCATCACCATCATCATCACCATCATCATCATCACCATCATCATCATCATCACCATCATCACCATCATCACCATCATCGTCATCATGATCACCATCATGATCACCATCATCATCACCATCATCATCATCACCGTCATCATCATCACCATCATCACCGCCATCATCATTATCACCATCATCATCATCATCATCACCGTCATCATCATCACCGTAATCATCATCATCACATGTCGCCACGTGTTTCCACTTTCCTCCGTCACGTGACAGTATGCTGACGTAGTGCGCCACGTCTCTCTGTCACCAATCTCTTATGTCGTCATCGTCGTCGTCATCATCATTAAGCCATTCTCTGTTAGCTCCTCCTCTCTTTCCGATTCCTTCCATCCCATCCTATTATCATCATCAGCAGCAGCACCAAATATCATGAGCGAAATCAGTAACAGCAGCAGCAGCAGCTTGAGGATCGCTGTAGAAGCTGCATCACGATGGTGTTTATCGTCATCATCATCATGTGCCGGTTGTATTGTCATCATCATCATCTTCTTGGATCTTTCGGTAAAGTCACGTAGAAGGGAAGTAATAAAATAATATTATATTATTTTATATTATTATATTATTTTATTATGTTTTATTTTTATTATTTTATTACTTCCCTTCTACGTGACTTTACCGAAAGAACCAAGAAGATGAATCCCTGCAGTCACGAAAGCTTGAAATCGAAAAAAACCATCATCATCGTCGTCGTCATCGTCGTCATCGTGAGCCGCAGCACGCCGGCTCTCCTTGAGCACACGGAGCTCTCGTCCAAGGCCGCTCTCTCACGCGGCACTCACAAACATCTTGAGGTGGCGTGCCGAGGCCAGGCCGCACGCTCCGTTGTAGCCCGGCCCGCAGATCACCAGGCCCGTGGGTTGCTTGCGGGGCAGCGAGGCCAACGGGAAAGCCTGTGGGGGGGGCGGGGGGCGGGGGGGGGGGGCACAGTGACAAAGACAAAGATCACCCGTGTAGCCTGTAACAGCCTGTTGGGGGCAAGTGCCAACTGCCCGCCACGTTGAGTAATGTTCGTTCCGCACCGGTCGAACGGATGTAAATGAACGTTTAAAAAATCTTATATATTTTTAAGCTTTCGTGACTGCAGGGATTCATCTTCTTGGTTCTTTCGGTAAAGTTACGTAGAAATAATAATAAAATAATAATATTACCGAAAGAACCAAGAAGATGAATCCCTGCAGTCGCGAAAGCTTTAAATCGAAAGGCGACAATGACAGTGGAAATTATAAAAAAAAACAATCAGCCCTCCGCGCCGTCTGCATTATACATCCGCGCCGTGGCCACACTCCTCGAGCGGCGATGAACGAGACTCACCTGGACGATGCCACCCCTACTCCGCCCCCCGCTGTATATTTGGAGTTTGCGTCTCTCTCTCATCATCATCATCGCGGTGGCTAGGAGATGTTAACTACCTCGCCTGGTATACAGGAGGTCGTGGGTTCGATCCCGACCCTTGACGCCTGCTGCTGTATATTCGGAGTTTGCGTATCTCTCTCCCCGTGGTCGCGTGGATTTTTCTCCAGATCCTCCGGGATTTGTTTCCCTTCCACGTTTAGAATCGACATCACTCGTTTCGAGTGTTTAGATGCCATAAATTTCCACCGCGACGATTGGCCACTTCGTCGAGCTGTCATTTGTGATAACCGGGTCGCCTCTGACAAACCAGCAGTGTAGCTCAGTGGGGCCCTTAGGTGGCAAAAATAAAAAAATAAATAGTTTATAGTTTTAATAATTCAACGTAATAATGTTTTTGTGTGGCATACAAACAAATGGGCCCCCTTATTGATCTCATTCTTCTTCAAAAGGTTATTTGTGCACAGGTGGAAGCGGTGTGTGTGTACGCTCACAGCACCTTGCCCCTGGGGTCTACAAGGCTAAACGGGGGGTCTTTATCTTTTGTTTGCCGGTGCTCGTGGGGAGCGGTGGCACAGCGGTTAGCGCACTGCGCTACGGACCTGGCAAAAAATAAAACAATACGATTCCCACTCACGAACGATAAACGGTGGCGAAAATATTTGAAGAGGTCGTGGGCCTCCCCCTAGATCGACTCAGCCTTAAGCGAGTACCCGGTGTTGTGTGTAAACATCGCCACTAGGGAGACAAACGTAGCCCGGCGTGGTGCTGGCCACCCACCCCCTCGTGTGCAGTTCCCGCCTTCATAGGTGCTCGCTAACAGCACTTGCCCCAAAAGTCGGTTAAGGCTATATGGGGATCTTTGTCTTTGTTATGCGGGGTGGTGGTGGTGGTGGTGGGGGCTCGGGGTAATGGATGGGGTTGGGGGGGAGGGTATGAGCTCCCCCCCCCCACCCCAGAATAAGCGCCCCTCCTTCCCTCCAAAACACAAATCAATTAGTGACATTTATTTTCGGGGTCAAAAAAGAAAGTGTACATTTACAACGCTGCATTCGAGTGCGAGCGTCAAACTCCCCCTTCCCTCCGTCCCTCGACCTGAATTCGTGAGCCGCCAGAAAGGGTAAAACCAATCCTCGAACTATACTTCGTCGCTGTCACCACCGCACTCTGCTCGCACTGCAGCCTGTAAGCCACCTGCTATGCATGCTGGTTGCCCATCCAGGCAGGCTTTGTCAGAATATCTATTCACGCTGGAGGAATACGATGAGCCATAAAGCTCTTTTTTTCCACGGATGTCCAGTACAACACAAAAAAAACACCACAGCAGTCGAGGAAAGGTAAGCCAGCCACTAAATATAAATACATGCGGCGTATGAGGTGTACGAGTACGCATTGCAAAGGCACGTCAAGTCCCGTCGATTTTTTTTGCCAACAGCGCGAGAAACGATAACGCCATCGGGGCCGTCCGTAATAAATGTCGCGGGGGCGACTCACACTGTGGGCCCGATTCGACGCCTTCAAACTAAACCAGAAGAAAAACTCCATCTGACACCGTCACATCGAAGCGCGTCCACCCCCCCCCCCCACCCGGGGCCCGGGGCAGTCGCCCCGATTCGCCGTGTACCCTCGGGACGGCCTCTGGCCACCACCACCACCACCACCACAAAGGTGGCTCCGTGACGAGAGACTTTGAACTACAGAGAGGACCACCGTGGCTGTTCTGAGCCCCGCGGAACACACGAAAGGGGGTGGGGGGGGGGGCTGGGGGGGCGGAGGGGAGGGGGGGGGGCGCCCCCACGAACCCACGCCGGCGAGGGGAACGCCGCGCTGATTTGGAGCGGATCGCTTAAAATCCCATGGGGGTGTCCGGGGTCGGTTCAGACGTCGCTCGTTGACCGATGCGTGATATCTAAACCGGCACTGGGTTATCCGCTCATCACTTTGGCAACCCCGGCATTGACCGGAGCGGTGATGAATCGTCAAATAACCCCCATGAACGACACAGCATGACGGATGGGTGGGTGGGGGGGGGGTAGGCATTCATCCAGCAGTGGATTAATAAAGGGCCGCACGTTACTGTAATCTGGCCCGAGGTCTGGCTGACGAGATAAACTCTTGTCACTGCGGTATGGCCATTACTGTGCAATGCCGCTGCGGACATCATTTAAACGTCTGGGAACGACAGCACGGGGCAATACTGGCACTGCCTGCAGACGGAAAAAACCAGACGTGTTGGGGACGTCTGGTACAGAACTCCACATGCCACTCAACCCGGATCATCGAGTTGCAGTCAAGTAGTGTGGAGTGTGGTGGCACGGGAGTAGCCTGCAGGAGGCTACCGAGGATCTCCATTCGTTATTTCAGGAGAAAATTCAACGCGAGCACGGGGAGAGAGACAGAGAGAGGGAGAAAACACGCAAACTTAAAATATACAGCAGGCGTCAGGGTCGGGATCGAACCGATAACCTCCTGTATACCAGGCGAGGAAGTTAACATCTCCTAGCATCCGTGATGATGGAGAGAGATTGATGCAAATTTCAAATATACAGCAGGCGTCAGGGTCTGGATCGAATCCACAACCTCCTGTATACCAGGCGAGGTAGTTAACATCTCCTAGTATCCGTGATGATGAGAAAGAGACACAAACTTTAAATATACAGCAGCAGGCGTCAGGGTCTGGATCGAATCCACAACCTCCTGTATACCAGGCGAGGTAGTTAACATCTCCTAGTATCCGTGATGATGAGAAAGAGACACAAACTTTAAATATACAGCAGCAGGCGTCAGGGTCTGGATCGAATCCACAACCTCCTGTATACCAGGCGAGGTAGTTAACATCTCCTAGTATCCGTGATGATGAGAAAGAGACACAAACTTTAAATATACAGCAGCAGGCGTCAGGGTCTGGATCGAATCCACAACCTCCTGTATACCAGGCGAGGTAGTTAACATCTCCTAGCATCCGTGATGATGATGATTACAGAGAGAGAGAAGATGCAAATTTCAAATAAACAGCAGGCGTCAGGGTCGGGATCGAACCCACAACTTCCTGTATACCTAGCGAGGTAGTTAACATCTCTTAGCCACTGCGATGCCCCACGGAACCTCCTCCTCTCTGTCTCTCTCTCTCTTGCTTGCGGTCATCAAACCTACATTAACATCACCAGCCCAGGCCACTTCTTTATGACCCTTGGGCTACACCCATTTCAAACCTTTTAATAACAGTCTGCCTCAGCAGCAGACCATGCTTTCTCACCTGATGACAGACGCTTGTGTTGCGCCCGAAACGTCGTGATTTATTTTATTTTCTACCCACGTGACTTTACCGAAAGAACCAAACAGTATTCACAATACCTGGATCGGTTCGTGTGGTTGGGTCTCAGCCGAGTCACCAATGTACGACCCAATTTTTGATCAGTCCACTGCCGGATGACCCTCCCCCATGGCGATGCTAGCCCCCTCAGCTCTCCCCGAACTGATTTTATATTTCTGTGGGGGTGGACAAAGCACTCAGGTGGTCGACGTATTGTTTGTTCTTCATACCGCACGGATGAGCAATTCCGTACAAAAGCGTGCACAGCCAATTAGGCTTCACTAAAAGGCATCTTGCCATGACAGAGAGAGAGTCGCTCCGGACACAGAGAGAGAGACAGCAGCTCCAGACAGAGAGGCTCCAATTAACTTGAAAAGCGTCTCACTGTCCAAACGTGCGTGGGACTGCGCTGGTCCATCTTACTCTACCACTGCGATATGTTTGTTGTTTTTATTTTGGTAGGTATAACCCACTGAGCTGTATGGCTTCTTTTTTGCCAAGTACTCTAACCGCGTGTTGATTCTGAATGTGGAGGTAAAACGGAGAAAACAAATTCCATGCGAATTCCAAATATTTCGCAGATCTCCAGGCGAGGTAGTTAATATCCATATCAGGGGGTAGAGAAATTTCGCATTCCGATGGTAGGGGCATTGGAATGAAAAACTGTAGGTATTCGCCGACAGCACTTGCCCCATCGGCGTGGCAAAGGCTACACGGGCCAGCTTTGTCTTTGTGCATACCCTGGTGATGGCGTGCGCCACCGCCATGCCCATCATCTCGACGAGCTGCTCTTGCGTGAAGCCGTAGTCTTCTCTCAGCTCCTTGTCGATCGCCACCGCCTCTTCCCGGCTGAAGCACACACGCACACATGCACACACCACACACGCACGAAGATAAAGATCCCCCGTATAGCCTTAACAGACTGTTGGGGCAAGTGCTGTTGGCGAGTAGCGCCTATGAAGGCCGGCACGGCACGCGAAGGGGTTGGTGGCCAACTCCACACACACAAACTGGCAAGACAAAATCCCCCGTATAGCCTTAAAAGACTGTTGGGGCAAGTGCTGTTAGCAGACACACACACACACAGGCAGGCACCAGCACCTACGAGTGCCTGCACAGCGCACGAGTACAGGCGGACCCAGGACAGGTTGGGGGATATCACTCGCCGCTTGTGTTGTCAGCCATAGGCGTGAATTGAACTCGGGTGTTTGGGTTGGCCGCTCTGGAAAACAAAAACAACATTCGGAGACGTCCCTCTTCAAATGTTCTAGAGGGGGGGGGGAGGAGGGGGGGCTCTAGAGAGCTGTCAACTCTCGACTTCTCGGTCTACGCTTCCACGCTCACTAGACGTCGTGGAATAGATGGCAGTCAGCCACACTTTGCCCAAGCGCACGCGACCGGAGACTCAGAGGCAAGTGTAGAGATGTCCATGGTGGGGGGGGGGGGGGTGCGGCATTCGTGACCAAGGCAAAGTTTGTCGAGGAGACAGAGTCTGACTTATTTTACTTTCATTAATGTTAATGTTTTACCTACGTGACTTTACCGAAAAAACCTAAGAATAAGAGTCTGACTCTGTCTCCTCGACAGACCTGTTCTCCACCTGAGGACGGCTGCTTGCGTTGTGGCCGGAACGTCGTGAGAATTATTTTATAATGTTTTATTTTAATTATTTTATTATTTCCATTCTACGTGACTTTACCGAAAGAACCAAGAAGATGAATCCCTGCAGTCACGAAAGCTTTACATCGAAATTCAAGGCAAAGTTGTGATTATGTGTGTCTGTTCGAAATGTTTAGTGTACTTCCCGACATGCAACAAACTTTAAATTTGCCATGTGGGTACTTTCCATGACTGTACACTATGTAAAAATTATAAAAATACACTTTTTGGGGGGGGGGCGGGGCGCAATAATGGATATATTTTGCACGGCAAGTGAGCGGTGACGTCACGTCTATGATGGCACCCGCATGCGGCAGCGTCACGCAGTGTGCCTGCTGACGTCACGCACCCCCCCCCACCCTCCGCGTAGGCCGTGTGTTAATCCAAGACAAGAATTGAAGTCTCGGGCGAAGCCGGGTAGTAAAGCTCGTTCACAATAAAGGTTTTTGGGTTATATTCTTAGGTTTTTTCGGTAAAGTCACGTAGGTAAAAAATTAAAATTAATAAAAGTAAAATAAAAAATAAAAATCACGATGTTTCGGAGGCAACACAAGCTTATCCTTCGCCTCCGAAACGCCGTGATTTTTATTAAAATTTTTTATTTTACTTTAATTAATTTTCATTTTTTACCTACGTGACTTTACCGAAAAAACCTAAGAATATAAATCCTTGCAGTCACGAAAGCTTCAGATCTAGAATTTTTGGGTTAGATCGCGTAAGTATTAAAAATAATATATTTTTTTATATTTTTATGTTCTTTGTTTACCTTTCCGATAACTTTTCACTCCTGTCGTGTTTTTTTATTATATTGTTTGTTGTTGTAACGTTCTGACCCGCCCCTACCGGAACATCCGTGAAAACCTAAAGAGCTTCATAGCTCATCGGATTCCTCCAGTAAAAATATTCCGATCCTGTTGTGTGTTATTAAATCCTTTATATTAAGTTCACTTGCACGCTTGCTTGCGCGCTTACGACCGTGCAAATCTTTCGGTCGTTTTTTAACCCACTTCCCGTGATCCAATCGAGCTGACATTTTGCACACAGACTCGTTGTGCGTGACACTTTATTTTCGTGAAATTATTTTTCCATAACTTTACACTTTTTAGGAATTTTTTTTTTATATTTAATTACCAATTGCTTAATGGTGGCAGGCAATCATCTGACCCATAGGTGGCAGCCATCTCAAGCCAGAGGACGAGAGGACTCTAGCCGCCCGTTTCAAAGACCAATGTGGGGGCTGGGTTGTGGCCCATTGAACACGCATATAAAGGATTTATAGTGAAAAACTTTGTTTTTACGGGTTAATTTTTTCTTTCTCAACCTGCTCCGTGTCGGTTTCATTTTGTACTCCGTGTAAATTCACCGTAGCGCGACCTCCCCATCCATAACCAAATACGACGAGTAATAAACACATTACACGTGAACCTTTTAGAGCGAGCGAAACAAAAGGTGGGGGGCGGGGGGGGTGGAAGTGGTGGGGGGGGGGGTGCGAAATGATCGCGTGGCGGTGATGGAAATGAACCGACCATTGACCTCCCACATCGCATCTCGTTGCATTCCATTTTCACCACCATCAGCACCATCACGCTCCGTCTCGGGGGCGAGTGGGAGGGGGGGAAGGTCGGCAACCCCCGCGGCTCTTTCGTCGGACTGACCTCGTGACTTAATGTACAAAGGCAAAGATCCCCCCCCCCCACCCCCCGGGTAGCCTTAACAGACTGTTGGGGGCAAGTGCTGTTAGCGAGCAGCACCTATGAAGGCCAGAACGGTACACGATGGGGTGGGTGGGCCAGCACCACGCCCGACCGCCTTTGTCTCCCCAGTGGCGATGCTTACACACCGCACCGGGTACTCATTTGAGGCCGAGCCGACCTAGGGGAGGTCCCAGGACCGATTCAGATATTCGTCACCGGTGTTGGCCGTGAGCGGGAATCGAGCTCGGGTGGGTCGGGTTCGAAGCGCGGCGCGCTAACCGCTGCACCACCGCTCCCCACGTGTGTATTCACATTGCACTGCGTTTCATGCCAAATTCGACAACAACAACAACAACAAAATGGCTCTTTTTGTTATTTCTGCTTGCCGACCCCCCCCCTCTCCATCCACATCTCAACGTTCAATCTCGGGGGGAGGGGGGGGGGCAGCGGTGTGGAGATGCGAGGGGGTAAGGGCGGGGGGGGGGGGCTCTGGGGGATTTGGAGGAGGATGGGGTGGCGATGGGTGGGGGGGGCTCTGAGCCGTGGACGGAAATGTGAATGAAAAACTCATTTACTTGGCGTGTGTTTCACGAGTGGAGCGACGCGGCTCGGAGGCCGAGGGAGAGAGAGGGGGGAGAGTGAGAGGGGGAGAATTTTTTTAAAAATAATATTACAAATATTACATAGAACACATAGGGGGGACATAGACATGGAGTAGGGAGGGAGGGGGTAGAGAGAGAGAAGGGGGGTAGAGAGAGGGGGTAGAGAGAGAGGGAATGGGTAAGGATAGCAGAGCGTGACATCTTTCGTGAAATCTTTCATTTAAAAAGGGGGGGGGGGGGGGGGGAGCAAATAAAGCAAAGCAATGAAAAAAATAACAAACAAAAATAAATGATGAACGAAGCAAAGTGCCGACTACACCGAGCATCTTCTTGTTTCCTCTGATCGTAAAAAAAATGAACCCGTAAAAACAAAGTTTTTCGCTATAAATCCTTTATATGCGTGGCGGCTAGAGTCCTCTCGTCCTCTGGCTTGAGATGGCTGCCACCTATGGGTCAGATGATTGCCTGCCACCATTAAGCAATTGGTA
Source organism: Lampetra fluviatilis (assembly GCF_964198595.1). Taxonomy (NCBI): domain Eukaryota; kingdom Metazoa; phylum Chordata; class Hyperoartia; order Petromyzontiformes; family Petromyzontidae; genus Lampetra; species Lampetra fluviatilis. The sequence continues at coordinate 4,159,921 of NC_136327.1, read as the reverse complement.
ATTAAATAAAATTTATTTTTTCCTAAAAAGTGTAAAATTTTGGAAAAAGATTTTCACGAAAATAAATTGTCACGCACAACGAGTCTGTGTGCAAAATGTCAGCTCGATTGGATCACGGGAAGTGGGTTAAAAAAACGATTTGCACGGTCGTAAGCGCGCAAGCAAGCAAGCAAGTGAACTTAATATAAAGGATTTAAAAAAGAGAGAGAGGGAGATTGGGGGATAGAGAGAGAGGGGGAGAGAGAAGGCACTTGGCAAGGGACGCGTGGCCTCTGAGACTGGAGGGAACCCAGGGTGAGGAAGGGGGAGCGCAAAGACAAAGGTGCCCCGTGTAGCCGCCTTCAACACACTGTTGGGGGCAAGGCAAGTGCTGTTAGCGAGCAGCATCTATGAAGGCCGGCAGGTCCACACGCGGGGGTAGGTGGCCAGCACCAAAGACAAAGATACCCCCCCCCCCCGTGTAGCCTTCACCCACTGTTGGGGCAAGTGCTGTTAGCGAGCGGCACCTGTGACGTCTGGAACGGCCAGCACCACGCCCGGCCACCTTTGTCTCCCTAGTTGCGATGTTTACGCTCCACATCAGGTACTCATTTTGAGGCTGAGTCGACCTAGGTGAGGTCCAGGACCGGTTAAAACATTCGCCATTGGGATTCGAACTCGGATGGCCGGGTTTGTCGCGAATGAGCTAACCACTGCACCACTGCCTCCCACACGTTCTCATATGTGCAGGGGGAAAAAACCCGGAGGACCCTGAGAAAAATCCACGCGACCACGGGAAGACAGACTCGCAAACTTCAAGTATGCAGCAGGCGTCAGGGTTGGGATCGAACCCACGGCCTCCTGTATGCCAGGCGTGGTAGGCACCATCTCCTAGCCACCGCGGCGCCCATGCATACAACATACATGTTCGGCGTGGTTCTGGGGGAGCGCGTTTCATATCGAATCGTTTCGCCAACACGATGGGTTGACTCTTTGGTTCTTTCGGTAAAGTCACGTATAAAGATAAAATAATAAATTAAATACTAGCATACGACGTTTCGATTGCAATACAAGCAATCATCATCAGGTATAAATGAAATAGAAACACAAATCTAGTATACTTAGAAATGTAATGTAATACAACAGAGAGTCGGATAACATAACAGTCAACACCCTACCCGGTTGATTACGTTATTCCTGAGAATGCTAAATTTGAGAGAGAGATAAAACACAGAACTAGAGACATATAGACAGACATATAAGCAGACAGATATCACAGAGATACATAGAGAGAGACACATACATAGGCACACAGAGAAACCACGCCTCTGTGTCAAGGCATTAAATAGAGAGAGGGGGCGGGGGCAGAGAGAGAGTAACGATGGGTTAACTTAATTTTTTGCACGTCTCTTAATTTTTTTTACCGAGAAGGGGGGGGGGGGGTCTCAAAAAGGGGAGCTTTTGTAGTTGTTGAGTGAGTAACCGGCCACGCAAATACATAAAAAGTGTTCCCAGCGCTTACACAAAAAAAGACCACACACACAACACGGAGCGAGACATGACGCTCATTGACCCAGACGCACCATCACCATTCATTCAATGCTACGGTTAAGACGGCCGGCGGTCTCAATTATATTTGACAATTAAACATTTACGGCCCTTTTATGAATGGCACCGCCGGACAAAGGCCTCCCTATGCCCTGCAGTTTTTGGGGGTTTGTTTGACCATATTTCACCACGCCGGTCAGTGTGTGCCAGTGACGCAGTGGGCCTGGACCGACTTGCGTTATCACTGCACCTGATGTTTTTCATGGCCGGGAATCGAACTTTTGGTCACCGGGTTCATAGTGCAGTGCTGTAAACTACAGGCTTTAGGGTGGTATTGATCCGAACTGTGGCTTTCATATGCGGTGACCGACACGTTCCACATCTTTATTGATCATCGCCATCACGTGACTGGTCCCACGTGTGCGCGGCCTGTCATTAAATAGGCCCTGACCCTCGTCACGTGACCCAGAGCCGCGAATTCAATGACGCCGCTCGAAGGAACGCTCCATCATCGTCATCATCATCATAATTATCATTACTGTCATCATCATCATCATCACCACCATCACCTCCATCATCATCATAATCACCATCACCATCACAACCACCATGATCATTACTCTCATCATCATCATCACCATCATCATCATCATCACCACAATCACCTACATCATCATCATAATCACCACCATCATCATTACTCTCATCATCATCACCTCTATCATCATCACCTCTATCATCATCAATATCATCATTATCACCATCATCACCACCATCACCATCATCTCCATCATTATCATAATCACCACCACCATTATCATTACTCTCATCATCATCATCACCATCATCGCTCGCTCAATGCACCACGTCGAGTATCTCAACTCAACCGCCCGGCCGAAGCCTTCACCCACTAAAGATGCAACGTTGGGCCCAACGCTCCATGTTTCGGAATCAGAATCTTCACTGAGATTGCGGGAGGAGGAATCCGATGAGCTATGAAGCTCTTTGTCACAGGTGTCCAGTCGGGGCACGGGGTCAGCAAGTTACACCAACGAACAATACAGAAACACGATAGGCGTACAGAACAGATCAAAGGTGAGCAAGTCACCACAAATAAATACAAATAAAGCGTGTAAGTACAGATTGCATAAACACATACATTCCTGGAGAGTTTCCAACACAAAATGCAAGCTTGGGCAGGGCAACAACAACAACAACAGTCCCAGACCACACCAAGACAACAACACACAGTCCTTCCAGTGAATTGCACCATGAACATCACGGGTACTGGGCTACGTAGCTCACGACACCCCGACATTCCAAGTTTAGCTTTTCACACATACACACAATCTAGGCATGTGCCAGAAGGCAAAGCATGATGCCTCCCCAAGCCAATTAATTAGAGAACTAATTTTGGTGATGTTGCTGCTTCCGTGTTGGCAGCGGTGCGCGCGCACAAACAACAAGCACCTCAACACACTCGTCAAATAGACTCGACATCACTGGCCTCACTTAGTGCTTGTGAAGGGCCATTGCCCGAAACGTCGCCTGTTCTATGCTTTCTTTTTCAGAGCGCAGTGTTGTTGACGAACGTGTTGCATCTCTTAGGAACACCCAAGGTATTGAGAATACGTTCGCCAGTTAGATAACGTTGCCAATCCAGCACTGGGACAATTAAAAACACATTCCTGCGGAGGGAGCTGGTAGGAACGTTGGGTTGCTCGGTCAATGGCCAGGGTCAACGGCGGCGTGGTGTATTCCGCAAATATGCCCGACTGTGAGGGCGGGCACAAGCCGGCGTGAGTAGGTTAAACGTTGAGTTTTATAAGGGCACCACGGGATGACCAGCCCCTCCCCACCCAGCCCCACCCCTCTTAACCCCAACCCAGCCCCACCCTCCCCACCCAGCTCCTCCCCACCCTCCCCTCTCCACCCAGCCCCTCCCCACCCTCCCCACCCAGCCCCTCCCCAGCCTCCACCTCTCCACCCAGCCCCACCCCTCCCATTTTTGGATTCACGACGGACGGACGGACACAATAATCCCCTGTGGGCTGGTGTAACCAGGAGGTTCCTACCAGTATAACAATACTAATGGCGATGATGACGATATATTTTTTGACGCGATTCCAACCGTGTCGATTGAGAACAACGATCGATGCGAAGGGGATTCCAGCCAAATTAACCGGAACTTTCTGGGCAGGCCACGCATCGAGAAGCGGATCGGCGGGGCTATGAAATCACGATGGACATTAAAAAAAAGTCATTACCACATAATACAATTCGTTGAAGAAATGTGTGTATGCTGAACTTCTTTCGCACCGTACGTATCCAACCGCGATGACGGGAGGGTGCAACGTGCCGCTGTGGTTGAAACGGCTTTATAAATAACAATTAGAAAAAATAATTAAACGTTTTAATTTTCTCGTGAACGCAAGCCAGACACGCGCGCATGCACACACACACACAAACTCTCAAAACCATCCCACCACCACCATCACAGCCGGGTGTAAAGGGGGAGGCGGTAATTGAATTTGCTGAGCGCGCGGTAGATGACCTTGCGTGCAACGGAACACGTCGGTGAAATAGGGGGCAGCGCTTATTCGACAAAAGCCTGTGTGAATGGAGCCCGGATTGCATTCACTTCATTGACAAAAGTCTCAGACGAACCCCCCCAAACAACAACAAAAAATGGAAAGAAAAACCCGGCGACAATCACACCGGTGTCAATTCACGGGCGAATTTACCGCGTACATTTATTTACACACTGCCTAGGAATCTTTGCATTACCGCTTTTGAATGTTTTTTTTATGTTAGCCGCACAAAACGAGGAGGAGGGGGGGGTTGGAATTTTAGACTCAATGGGGAACGCTGCCTGAACGCGTAAGCGACCTCGTTGGAATTTGTTGAGCGTTTAATACGGCGACTTGTACGGTCGGTTAATACGGTCAACATCATTATTGTCGTGAACAGACGTGCTCTAACTTAATTCTAGATTTTAAGCTTTCGTGACTGCAAAAATTCAAACTCTTAGGTTTTTTTCGGTAAAGTCACGTAGGTAAAAAATAAAATAAAAATTAATAAAAGTAAAATAAAAAATCACGACGTTTCGGAGGCAACACAAGCTTCCGTCTTCAGGTCTTCTTTACTTGATACAGCAATCGTGCTGTGACGGTTCCACCTGAAGACGCAAGCTTGTGTTGCCTCCGGAACGTTGTGATTTTTCATTTTACTTTTATTAATTTTAATAATATTTTTTACCTACGTGACTTTACCGAAAAAACCTAAGAGTATGCTCTAACTTAATTTGGAGCTTTCGTGCCTGTAGGAATTACTATTTGGTTCTTTCGGTAAAGTCACGTGTAAAGATAAAATAATAAATTAAATACTAGCATACGATGTTTCGATTGCAACACAAGCAATCGTCATCAAATATTACAGCAGGCGTCAGGGTCGGCATCGAACCCACGACTTCCTGTATACCACGCGAAGTAGTTAACATCTCCTAGCCACCGTGATGATGATGAGAGAGACACGCAAACTCCAAATATTACAGCAGGAGTCAGGGTAGAAATCGCACCCACGCCCTCCTGTATACCAGGCGAAGTAGTTAATATCTCCTAGCCACCGTGATGATGATGAGAGAGACGCACACTCCAAATATTACAGCAGCAGGCGTCAGGGTCGGCATCGAACCCACGCCCTCCTGTATACCAGGCGAAGTAGTTAACATCTCCTAGCCACCGTGATGATGATGAGAGGGACGCAAACCTCAAATATTACAGCAGGCGTCAGGGTAGAAATCGCACCCACGCCCTCCTGCATACCAGCCGAGGTAGTTAAAGTCTCGCCACCGTGACGCCTTGGGGATGGGTAGGGGGACGGATGGGGGCCACACATCACTCGCCACCAACGTGGAGTGTCTGTGGAAATTAAACTCAGGTCGCTGGGTTCACGGCGCAGCGTGCCAATCGCTACACCACCGCTCCCCCCCCCCCCCCCCCCCCCCGTTGCAATTACATCTTATCATTCCTTCTCCTCCTGCTGCCACGGGTCACGTCCGTCTGCCCTGCGGCACCTCCGATGAGCACGGTTGACTACGTGCGGTGCTGAAGAAGTTCAACACGCGTCCACTCACACGACGGGAGGTCACTCCATCGCTGGCTGACCGTCTGTCCGTCCGTCTGGCGTGGGCCGGTGTTTTCGACCGACGGTAACATTTGGAACTAAATTTCGATTTAAAGCTTTCGTGACTGCAGGGATTCATCTTCTTGGTTCTTTTGGTAAAGTCACGTAGAAGGGAAGTAATAAAATAATACAAATAAAACATAATAAAATAATTCTCACGACGTTTCGGCCACAACGCAAGCAGCCGTCCTCAGGTCACCTGCTTGCGCTGTGGCCGAAACGTCGTGAGAATTATTTTATTATGTTTTATTTTTATTATTTTATTACTTCCCTTCTACGTGACTTTACCGAAAGAACCAAGAAGATTTGGAACTAACTCCGAACGTCGTCAAATCGCACAAATCTGGCCAGGTGGCCCGGCTTCAGAGCGAGCGGATCGCGATCGCAAGGGTCGCGAGTTCACATCCTGGCTGCGGGAGGGGACGTGGTGGGGAGCGGTAGTGTAGTAGCGGTCAGCGCGCTCCGCTACGAATCCCCCGTTACCCCAGTTCGATTCCCGCTCACAGCCGACACGGGTGACGGTTATCTGAACCGGTCCTGGGCCTCCCCTAGGTCGACTCAGCCTCAAATGGGTACCAGGTGCGATGCGTAAATATCGCCACTGGGGAGGCAAAGGCGGCCGGGCGTGGTGCTGGCCACTCACCCCCTCGTGTGCCGTGCCGGCCTTCGTAGGTGCTCGCTAACAGCACTTGCCCCAATAGTCTGTTAAGGCTATACAGGGGATATGTCTTTGGTGGTTTATACAGCCCATAGTTCTTGCACGATCGATAAAATAAGTACCACTTTGTGTAGAAGTCAACAGCGGTTGTCGTCCGGATAGACACCCCCCATCCCCCCGTCATAGGAATGTGGAATTTCCATCGCTCGCTCCGCGAGGCTGTAAAAGGGTAGATGCCCGCCAATGCGCCAATGCATATTTGAGTAGCGGGGAGACCACTTTGGGTTTTTATAAAAAAAATTTTAACCGCACGAGTAAATATTCCCACGAAACACAAGCGCAGACGGTAATTGCACAAAACCACATTTTTTGTGTTGTTGTTGAGCTCCCGTCGCCATCATCAGAGGCTAACATTTTCCATTTTAAATCATGTTCCACGGTCCGGTAAATCTACAGCGGCGCAATCAAAACCCCCTTAATTTCCGAAAGACGGACCCAGTACAAACGCGCCACGTGTCCTTCAACGGCGCTCCGCACAGCTGACAGCGATTTTATTTATAATAATTATCACCATCGCCATCACCGCGACAAGATCGCCTTGGAAACAACATCAGCATCACCATTGACCAAGCAACCACAACCACAACCGCCACCACAACCGCATTATTTTTTTTCTCTTTTCTCCCGCCGCGTTTGCCGAATGGAACGGTCGCTTTGTTGACTCGAGCTTGAGCAGAAATAAAGAACAAACCCATCCCTCCCCCTCCCCAAGCCATTAGTCCGGGACAGCAGCCAACGCGAGTTACATTCATTAGCGGTCGTTCGCGATTGCTTAAGGAGGTTAATTAAGGCCTGGGAGGGAGGGTGGGTGGGGGGGAACACTGGGCCGCACACCGCCGTCTGTGATTGGTTGTTGTTGTTGCAGCCCGCAGCGTGCGGACCATCCACCCCGCAACGCTGCCTCCTATCGCAATTAAAAAACAAGTATAACCCGTAAAAACAAAGTTTTTCACTATAAATCCTTTATATGCGTGGCGGCTAGAGTCCTCTCGTCCTCTGGCTTGAGATGGCTGCCACCTATGGGTCAGATGATTGCATGGCAGCATTAAGCAATTGGTAATTAAATATAATATTTTTGTCCTAAAAAGTGTAACATTTTTGATTTTTTTTTCACGAACATTAATTGTCACGCACAACGAGTCTGTGTGGAAAATGTCAGCTCGATTGAATCACGGGAAGTGGGTTAAAAAACGACCGAAAGATTTGCACGGTCCTAAGCAAGCAAGCAAGTGAACTTAATTTGAAGGATTTAAAAACGCAACACGTCGACGCGGCAGGAATCCGATGAACCACGAAGCTCTTTATCATAACAAGCTTTTATTTAACTCCGTCTGTTGTCGTATCCTTAACAAATATTGTAACTCAATTTATACCCACTTCCCAATGTGGTATCGACTGCAAACTTGGTATGCTTATGCCATACTAATGACAATACTATATTCTATCATAAAAAATAAAATAAAATCTTTTTAAAAATCTTTTGAACACGCTTTCTATTAACTCACTCTGTTGTTGTCGTATCCTCAAATCTTGTAACTCAATTTTAACCCACTTCCCAATGTGGTATCGACTGCAATCTTGGTATACGCATGTCATACTGATGACAATACTATATTCTTTCATTAAAATTTTTAAATATATTTCTAAACATTTTACACGCTTTTATTTATCTCACTCTGTCTGTTGTCGTATCCTCAAATCTTGTAACTCAATTTCAACCGTCTTCCCAATGTCGTATCGACTGCAAACTTGGTATACGCATGTCATACTGATGAAAATACTATATTCCATCATTAAAAATAAAAAAAAAACATATTTTTAACGATTTTTTTAAGGGTCTAATTGTCCACGCTCCACTCACGTTGCCTGTAAATCACCACGGCCCCTTACGTTATGGCAAGCTGCGGGGCCACTTCCTGAAGTCGTGGAGTTCTGCCATTACGAGTAGGGTACATTTCATTAAAGCGTGTTTTTTTAGAAGTATTTTAGATATTTTATTTTTCTCACGGGCGTCCAGATGGTTGACACCACGACCTAGGCTCGCAAGCCCCGGGTTCGTGAACCCATCTGTGCGGACCGTCACGGAGTGTGGTCCCCTCGTGTGCCTAGAGGTGTTGGGAGTTTTTTTTGTTTTTGTTTCTTCTCTCTATCACCGGCCACTCTGGCTTTAGCGCCCACCTGCAACAACAAAAAACAATTCGGGTTGAGAAGGTGGCATGAAAAATGAGTCTTCGGATTCGGTGAGGCTTTCCTGAATGAATGGCTCTGCTGACCGATGATGCAATGTGTTACTAGTGTATGGTAACGTCACGTAAGCTCATATTTGCCGTTTTTATATGAAAGTCCAGTTATCTACTTGCTGATTTAACAAAAAAAATCAAAGTGTTTTTTTAATCAAACCAACATGGGGAGAGACTCATCCGCTGTTTACAGCTAAGACCTAGTGGTGGGAACTCCACGTTCCTATGGCAGGATACCAGCTGTTATTCTTACCTACGAGTGAATAAGTGTTGCGTTGATTTAAGCTCTGAAATACTGTCCGACGTGCATTTATATCCCGTATAAGCGTGCCCATCTCAAGATATTGTACGGCAAGAGTGCATTTTTGTTCTACACAGACTCACATAGAGACCCCGAGACTCACATAGAGACCCAGAGGCTCACGCAAAGACCCACAGACTCGCATGCAGACTCACAGAGACCCATAGCATTTATGAGACTCATAGACTTACACAGAGATTATCAGATCGAGATAGAGACCTGAATACATGGCAATGCAGCGGCGTTGAACAAGACCGCATCTGAACGCGCTCTACAGAATGAGAATATTTATTTCTGCTGGAGGAATCCGATGAGCTATGAAGCTCATTTTCATACATGTCCAGTCGATTTCACAGATGCCCAGTGGGGGACATCAGTAGGACACGTACAGGCACGGCGGGCTCGTGTTTACTTCAGAGAGAGAGACCGAGGGAGCCGGTCTTAAAGGGAGAGAGGACACGCGGGAGGCATTGAACCTTGACTTGAACAAGGGGCAAACGAGCTGACATCAAGAGGTGTTTTGGAGGAAAGGGAGTCGGGTTTATTTTTTTAGACTGTGGGGCGCAACAGAGGAGCATGGGCGATCTCCCACCGAGCAAAGGTTCACTTGGGGTGCGTCAACAGAACGTCTTAGCACTTGGGCTGTCGTGACCAATATCATCCATAATACAGGGGGGGGGGGGGGTTGGGGGGGGTGAGATCGCATACATATATAAATGTGTCGTTAAACCCGCCAGCACAAAACACAGCCAATTAGTAAGATTTGTCACGTACACAGAACGTGCCAATTCGTCCCGAGTACAGCCACTACGAATTGTGTGTTGGAGAGCCAAGCCACGGCATTTACAGCACGACGTTTCGCCAGTAATTACAACTAGCTTCATCAGGCGCATTAGGATGGCTTGCGGCACAACGCCGCTCAGCGAGTCTGTGTGTCTCGCCGTGCAATGGGTGTCGTCGTCCCCCTCCCCCCACGTGTTCTGCTCTTCCCCGCCAGCTCTTGCGAACCGGTTTCCGCTGCGAGCAACTCGTTGTAGCCCGTGGGCACAACGACGGGAAGGGGGGGTGGGGAAGTAGAGATCAAGGATGTAGTGTGTAGTGGGTGGGAGGGTGAGCAATGAGAGAGGGAAGAGAGAAGGGGAGAAAGAATGGGGAATGAGAGGAGGAAGATGGGGAAAGGCATGGAGCTAGTGGATCAGGAGAATCAGAATAAAGGATTTGTATTTCGATTTAAAGCTTTCGTGACTGCAGGGATTCATCTTCTTGGTTCTTTCGGTAAAGTCACGTAGAAATAATAAAATAATAAAAATACAACATCATAAAATAATGTTTTATTTTTATTATTTTATTATTTCCATTCTACGTGACTTTACCGAAAGAACCAAGAAGAAAAAAAGAAAGGATTTGTATTTATACTGGAGAAATCCGATGAGCCGTGAAGCTCTTTCTGTGAAACCGGGTGGTGTAACACCGACACCTCCACCTGGCCCGTCGCGTGAGCAGCGTGAAGTCTCGTGGACTTTCGAGTGTAACTTGGAACGGTCGTGGAAGGCCTCTAACCCAGTTCGTGATTCTTCACCTTTAATGTTAATAAACACACCGGGTTTGATCAAACTAAGTGAGTCGTAACTTACGACTCACTCCGTGCTTAAGTTGTGTTTCGATTATTTACTTTCTCCAAAAATAAAATCTGCCCACGTCTCGCACCCCGCGGAAGGGCATCTCGCACCCAAGGTGGGGAGCCGCTGCCCGAGTGGAATGTTTCTTTCGCCGGCGGTTGGGCGAGCGAGCCGTCATTGCAGGGCTGCGCCTTTAACCATTAGCCGACGACAAAACGACCAACGATACAAACAATATCCTGTTCGCTCACTGACTGCCTCTGGGAGAAACAACAACTGCACAAGTGCTCCGCGTACGCAGTGAAGGATGGTGCACTGTGTCCGGAATAAATGAGAATGCACTTATCCACGACATTAGCATCGGGGGTCGCTCATTCGTGTCGGCGCGGGTTCTTTTACAGGCTGCGCCACAAGTGGACAGACGTAGGTGGTGTGAAGCTTTCTACTGCCGTTTCCACTCCCCACACACACACACCCCACACACACACACCCCACACACACTCCACACACACACACCCCCCACACACACACCCCACACACCCCTACACACACCACACACACCCACACACTCCACACACCCCACACACCCCCCCACACCCCACACACACCCCACACACACCCCACACACACCCCACACACACCCACACACCCCACACACACCCCACACACACCCCACACACACACTCCACACCCCCCACACACCCCCCCACACCCCCCCCACCCTCTCTTATCCGTGGACACAGCTGATAAGAGGATGAATCTGGCGCGAGCAGCCCACGGGGCTCGTCAACCTGCAGTTCCCGTAGCCGCGCGCGTCTTCAAGCAGGAGAAGCGGGGGGGCGAGGGGAGGGGAGGGGGGGTCGAGGAGGGAGGGGGGCTAGTGGGGGGCGAGGGGAGGGGGAGTCGAGGGGGAGGGGCTGGTGGGGGGCGATGCGCTCCCCCTGTGACGACCCGATCGGCCCTCCTCCCCTCTCCCCGCGAGCCGCGGTCTCGAGCACGAAATCTCCTCCTCTTATCTCCCCGAATCCAATAAAGGATGGAATAGAGAGCGAGAGAGAGGCATGTGGGGAGGGGGGAGGGAGATGACGCTAATAAGGTTCTGAAGTTGTCTTCTCAAATCTCTCCCCCCCCACCTCCTCCTCGTCCGTCCTCCAGGTGTCTCCTGTCGCCAGAGGTCGCAACCGGGTACCCGATACCCGTACCCTACCCGATACCCGGCTACCCGTACCCGGGCGGGTACGGGTAGCCGTTTGCGACCCTGGTGCGGCCGGGTACGGGTAGGCCGTGAGTCACTGGTGAGTAACTGTCACTCATTTCGGGTAGGGTACGGGTAGGGTACCCATTTGCGACCCTGGTTCAAATTAAGATACGACTTTTCGGATTGACCCCTAACAAACTATGACGTCACGTCCGTGCTTTTCCCAGCTGCTCACACGCGCCCGTCTGTTGTGATCGCGAATCGATGCGAAGGGCACAGAGACTGCCCCTCCCCCCTCCCCGCACACCGCGGCAATAAATACCAAACTGATTCCCATCGACAAACAGCGGGATATTAACAGCAAATAATAAATGAAAACATACATCGACATAGATAGATCCATCAATAATGAAGGATCTCTTACATTTTACGCCGAGGCAATTGATGAGAGCGACAACCATCACGCAAAATAATTTCCGCGTGAAGGAATTACGACCGCGATGAATTACGCAAACGCGTAATACTCATCGAAAGCCGCCCGCTGATTTTGGGGTTTTCTCCCCTTGTTTATTGTTCAGAAAATGTCTCGAAGCGTTGATGTACCTCCCTGTTGTGCTTGGTGCGCATCAGGGGTCTGTGTGTGAGTCTCTGCGTCTCTACGTGAGAAGCTGCGTCTCTGTGTGAGTCTGTGGGTCTCTGTGTGAGTCTGTGGGTCTCTGTGTGAGTCTGTGGGTCTCTGTGTGAGTCTGTGGGTCTCTCTGTGAGTCTGTGGGTCTCTGTGTGAGTCTATGGGTCTCTCTGTGAGTCTGTCGGGCTCTGTGTGAGTCTGTGGGTCTCTGTGTGAGTCTATGGGTCTCTGTGTGAGTCTGTGGGTCTCTGTGTGAGTCTATGGGTCTCTCTGTGAGTCTGTGGGTCTCTGTGTGAGTCTATGGGTCTCTGTGTGAGTCTATGGGTCTCTCTGTGAGTCTGTCGGGCTCTCTGTGAGTCTGTGGGTCTCTGTGTGAGTCTATGGGTCTCTCTGTGAGTCTGTCGGGCTCTGTGTGAGTCTGTGGGTCTCTGTGTGAGTCTATGGGTCTCTGTGTGAGTCTATGGGTCTCTGTGTGAGTCTATGGGTCTCTCTGTGAGTCTGTCGGGCTCTGTGTGAGTCTTTGGGTCTCTCTGTGAGTCTGTGGGGCTCTGTGTGAGTCTATGGGTCTCTCTGTGAGTCTGTCGGGCTCTGTGTAAGTCTATGAGTCTCTGTGTGAGTCTATGGGTCTCTACGTGAGAAGCTGGTCTCTGTGTGAGTCTATGGGTCTCTCTGTGAGTCTGTCGGGCTCTGTGTAAAGTCATTTGTGACCAGGCTGAGACCATCTGCACTTGGAAATCTCGTCTCATCACGTGCTGCTGAAATCCAGATTCAAACACAATATCGTAGCTGAGCACACTTCACTACAAACCCGGCCACCTGAGTTTGAGTCCCTGCCACGGCTACACATCCGTGGAGAGTGACACCTGGCTGATCCTATCTGTTCACCAAACCACACTGACCCCACACGCGGAAGTATGATCAGACAACCTATAAATGATCATTATTATTGGTATAAACACTTTGTGCGGACGTGGTCATGATTGGGTTGTCGGCTGTGTGCGTGAGAAGCCACGTGTGGAAACAGCCAACAGCCGTGAATATCCATCGTGGTGAAGTATGGTCAAACAACCCCATGTGACCGACAGGGCATTGCGGCGGGGGTGGGGGGGGGGTGGGCATGGAGAGGGCTCATCCTTCAGCGGCTTCATCTTCTTGATTCTTTCGGTAAAGTCACGTAGAATGGAAATAATAAAATAATAAAAATACAACATAATAAAATTATTCTCACGACGTTTCGCCCACAACGCAAGCAGCCGTCCTCAGGTGAAGACCAGGTCTGTCGTGGAGACAGCGTCTGAATGAAACAACACCACGCTTGGAGCGTATATTTAAGCTGGGTTGGAAGGTGGGAAGGTGCGCCTTGACAAAATAATTTGCATATCAAGAGGAATTCAGCGGCTTGTTTAAAGTGCTGGAAAAATAAACAAAACAAATTTCGCTGAAGTCCAAATCCCAACGTGGATGTACATTTACAGGAACAGAAATCGCGAGAAGGGCAAATTGAAGCAAGCATCGAGCCATTGATGCTCGTCTCCCGTTTACAGCCCTGCAGAGCCACTTCTGGAAATTCCACATTCTTATGGCAGCGGCGAGTCTATGCATGTACGTTGAACTTCTTTCGCACCGTACGTAGCTAATCGGAGGTGCGGGGGAAGGACAACAAACTAAACACAACAGCAAGGAGTTCTAAAGAAATGAGTTTTCAATATAGATGATTTACAAGTGCATCACTTCAGTGGCTTCCTCATATCGGAAGAGCGTTCCAGACGGCCGCAGAAGCGCATCTGACAGGGCGACTATGTGTTGTGTATAAATCAATCAATCAAAGTGTATTGGTCGCATACACAGTTAAGCTGATGTCTAACAAATAAACAAACATTAGAAAGACAAATAAAAAAAATCACGAAACACCCGTGAGTGTGTGTGTACGTGCCGGCCTTCATACTCGCTATTTCCCCCCCCCTCGCCCCCCAACACCCACGATTCGAACTCGCGACCTTCCCAATGCTAGCCGCTCCCTCGATGTACTGATGAAGCCACCAAGCGACACGTGAAAATATTTCCGTGCCCGGCACACCACGTCCAGTATACCCCCCCCCTCACCCCACCGCCCCTCCACCACCCAACCCCCACCAACTGCGGCCACAAATCCCCGTGCCACCTGCTGGAGTCCACCGTCGAACCGGGAAACCGACGCGCGACGTGAAATTAACGAAGGCGAGGAAGAGGAGGAGGGGGGGGGCTGGCATGGGAACGACCCCCCCCCCAACTGCCCCCCCCCCGTCCCACCCCCCCCCCCAACTGCCCCTTGCCCCCCCTCCCACCACCGCCCACCGCCCCCTACACCCCTGATCCCCGGGCCACGCGGTCTATTTTTAGGGGAGACGGAGCTGGAGGCGGAGTGGGAGACGGAGTGGGAAGTGGAGTGGGAGACGGAGTGGGAGACGGAGTGGGAGACGGAGTGGGAGACGGAGTGGGGAGAGACAGAGTAGGAGATGGAGTGGGAGATGGAATGGGAGGCGGAGTGGGAGACGGAGTGGGAAGTGGAGTGGGAGACGGAGCGAGAGACGGAGTGGGAGTGAGAGTGGGGGACGGAGTGGGAGTGGGAGACGGAGTGGGAGACGGAGTGGGGAGAGACAGAGTAGGAGATGGAGTGGGAGATGGAATGGGAGGCGGAGTGGGAGACGGAGCGAGAGACGGAGTGGGAGTGAGAGTGGGGGACGGAGTGGGAGTGGGAGACGGAGTGGGGGGAGACGGAGACGGAGTGGGAGATGTAGTGGGAGGAGACGCAGTGGGAGACGGAGTGGGGGGAGACGGAGTGTGAGACGGAGTGGGAGGAGACGGAGCGGGAGACGCTGCGAGCGACCGCGCTGACGAGACGGGGGGTCGCCTGCACTGGAGACGAGGCGACGGGGCGATGACGCTCAGCACTTTTGACGGATCGCAGACGCGCCTCGGGTCGCCGTGTGTTGGTTGTGTTGCATTCTGAACTAGAAAGTTTGTTTCTACTCTTACCGTCTAGATGTGTGAGTGGGTGAGTGAGTGGGTGAGTGAGTGGATGAGTGAGTGGATGAGTGAGTGGATGAGTGAGTGGGTGAATGAGTAGATGTGTGAGTTGGTGAGTGAGTGGGTGAGTGAGTGGATGAGTGAGTGGGTGAGTGAGTGGGTGAGTGAGTGGATGAGTGAGTGGGTGAATGAGTAGATGTGTGAGTTGGTGAGTGAGTGAGTGAGTGGGTGAGTGAGAGGATGAGTGAGTGGGTGAGTGCGTGGGTGAGTGAGTGGATGAGTGAGTGGGCGAGTGAGTGGGTGAGTGAGTGGATGAGTGAGTGGATGAGTGAGTGGGTGAGTGAGTGGGTGAGTGAGTGGGTGAGTGAGTGGGTGAGTGAGTGAGTGGATGAGTGAGTGGGTGGGTGGGTGGGTGAATGAGTAGATGTGTGAGTGGGTGAGTGAGTGGGTGAATGAGTAGATTTGTGAGTGGGTGAGTGAGTGAGTGAGTGGATGAGTGAGTGAGTGGGTGAGTGAGTGGGTGGGTGGGTGGGTGAATGAGTAGATGTGTGAGTGGATGAGTGAGTGGGTGAATGAGTAGATTTGTGAGTGGGTGAGTGAGTGAGTGAGTGGATGAGTGAGTGGATGAGTGAGTGGGTGAGTGAGTGAATGAGTGAGTGAATGAGTGAGTGAGTGGGTGAGTGAGTGGATGAGTGAGTGGGTGAGTGAGTGGGTGGGTGAGTGAGTGGATGAGTGAGTGAGTGGGTGAGTGAGTGGGTGAGTGAGTGGGTGAGTGAATGGGTGAGTGAGTGGGTGAGTGAGTGGGTGAATGAGTAGATGTGTGAGTGGGTGAGTGAGTGGGTGAGTGAGTGGATGAGTGAGTGGGTGAATGAGTAGATTTGTGAGTGGGTGAGTGAGTGAGTGAGTGGATGAGTGAGTGGATGTGTGAGTGGGTGAGTGAGTGGGTGAGTGAGTGGGTGGGTGAGTGAGTGGATGAGTGAGTGAGTGGGTGAGTGAGTAGATGTGTGAGTGGGTGAGTGAGTGGGTGAGTGAGTGGATAAGTGAGTGGGTGAATGAGTAGATTTGTGAGTGGGTGAGTGAGTGGGTGAGTGAGTGGATGTGTGAGTGGGTGAGTGAGTGGGTGAGTGAGTGGGTGAGTGAGTGGGTGAATGAGTAGATTTGTGAGTGGGTGAGTGAGTGGGTGAGTGAGTGGGTGAGTGAGTGGATGAGTGAGTGGGTGAGTGACTGAGTGAGTGGATGAGTGAGTGGATGAATGAGTGGATGAGTGAGTGGATTAGTGAGTGGGTGAGTGAGTGAGTGGGTGAGTGAGTGGGTGGGTGGGTGGGTGAATGAGTAGATGTGTGAGTGGGTGAGTGAGTGAGTGAGTGGATGAGTGAGTGGATGAGTGAGTGGGTGAGTGAGTGAATGAGTGAGTGAATGAGTGAGTGAGTGGGTGAGTGAGTGGATGAGTGAGTGGGTGAGTGAGTGGGTGGGTGAGTGAGTGGATGAGTGAGTGAGTGGGTGAGTGAGTGGATGAGTGAGTGGGTGAGTGAATGGGTGAGTGAGTGGGTGAGTGAGTGGGTGAATGAGTAGATGTGTGAGTTGGTGAGTGAGTGGGTGAGTGAGTGGATGAGTGAGTGGGTGAATGAGTAGATTTGTGAGTGGGTGAGTGAGTGGGTGAGTGAGTGGATGTGTGAGTGGGTGAGTGAGTGGGTGAGTGAGTGGGTGGGTGAGTGAGTGGATGAGTGAGTGAGTGGGTGAGTGAGTAGATGTGTGAGTGGGTGAGTGAGTGGGTGAGTGAGTGGATAAGTGAGTGGGTGAATGAGTAGATTTGTGAGTGGGTGAGTGAGTGGGTGAGTGAGTGGATGTGTGAGTGGGTGAGTGAGTGGGTGAGTGAGTGGGTGAGTGAGTGGGTGAATGAGTAGATTTGTGAGTGGGTGAGTGAGTGGGTGAGTGAGTGGGTGAGTGAGTGGATGAGTGAGTGGGTGAGTGACTGAGTGAGTGGATGAGTGAGTGGATGAATGAGTGGATGAGTGAGTGGATTAGTGAGTGGGTGAGTGAGTGGGTGAATGAGTAGATGTGTGAGTGGGTGAGTGAGTGGATGAGTGAGTGGGTGAATGAGTAGATTTGTGAGTGGGTGAGTGAGTGAGTGAGTGGATGAGTGAGTGAGTGGGTGAGTGAGTGGGTGGGTGGGTGGGTGAATGAGTAGATGTGTGAGTGGATGAGTGAGTGGGTGAATGAGTAGATTTGTGAGTGGGTGAGTGAGTGAGTGAGTGGATGAGTGAGTGGATGAGTGAGTGGGTGAGTGAGTGAATGAGTGAGTGAATGAGTGAGTGAGTGGGTGAGTGAGTGGATGAGTGAGTGGGTGAGTGAGTGGGTGGGTGAGTGAGTGGATGAGTGAGTGAGTGGGCGAGTGAGTGGGTGAATGAGTAGATTTGTGAGTGGGTGAGTGAGTGGGTGAGTGAGTGGATGTGTGAGTGGGTGAGTGAGTGGGTGAGTGAGTGGGTGGGTGAGTGAGTGGATGAGTGAGTGAGTGGGTGAGTGAGTGGATAAGTGAGTGGATGAGTGAGTGGGTGAGTGAGTGGGTGAGTGAGTGGGTGAATGAGTAGATGTGTGAGTGGGTGAGTGAGTGGATAAGTGAGTGGGTGAATGAGTAGATTTGTGAGTGGGTGAGTGAGTGGGTGAGTGAGTGGATGTGTGAGTGGGTGAGTGAGTGGGTGAGTGAGTGAGTGGGTGAGTGAGTGGGTGAATGAGTAGATTTGTGAGTGGGTGAGTGAGTGGGTGAGTGAGTGGATGAGTGAGTGGATGAGTGAGTGGGTGAGTGACTGAGTGAGTGGATGAGTGAGTGGATGAATGAGTGGATGAGTGAGTGGGTGAGTGAGTGGGTGAATGAGTAGATGTGTGAGTGGGTGAGTGAGTGGATGAGTGAGTAGATGTGTGAGTGGGTGAGTGAGTGGATGAGTGAGTGGATGAGTGAGTGGGTGAGTGAGTGAGTGGATGAGTGAGTGGGTGAGTGAGTGGATGAGTGAGTGGATGAGTGAGTTGGTGAGTGAGTGGGTGAGTGAGTGGATGAGTGAGTGGGTGAGTGAATGAGTGAGTGAATGAGTGAGTGGATGAGTGGGTGGATGAATGAGTGAGTGAATGGATGCACTATGATGAACTTCTTTTGCACCGTGCGTAACCAACCGTCCTCGTAAGGAGGTGCGGGAATGAGTGGGTGGGTGAGTGAGAGAATGAGTGAGTGTTGTTGTGACCTGTAGTGTGGTGGTGGTGGTGGTGGTGTAACAAAGTGTGATGGTGGTGGTGTAACAAAGTGTGATGGTGGTGGTGGTGATGGTGGTGCAACAAAGTGTGATGGTGATGGTGGTGTAACAAAGTGTGATGGTGATGGTGGTGGTGATGGTGGTGGTGTAACAAAGTGTGATGGTGATGGTGGTGTAACAAAGTGTGATGGTGGTGGTGGTGGTGATGGTGGTGTAACAAAGTGTGATGGTGGTGGTGGTGATGGTGGTGGTGTAACAAAGTGTGATGGTGATGGTGGTGTAACAAAGTGTGATGGTGGTGGTGGTGGTGATGGTGGTGGTGTAACACAGTGTGATGGTGATGGTGGTGTAACAAAGTGTGATGGTGGTGGTGATGGTAGTGGTGTAACACAGTGTGAATGAGATGACGAGTCCACCACGTGAGTGGAAGAATGAATGAGCGAAGTCCATGCGTCAACCAATCGTGGTGGATTCCATCAGTCAAGCAGTAGAGAGAGAATGGTTGCGGCTTTAAAACAAATTATGTTTTAAAGTGCATTTTTTACGTGTTCAATCTAGCTCCAATATAACATTGTTCACGTATCGGTCAACTTTATGTTGTTGATGTTAATTTACGAAAATGTAATATTGCCCTGATAAACTTTCGTGAAGAGCAACTGCTTTGGATCGGTGGTTCATTTAATGTGCGTGGAGGTGTTGGCGATGGCGATGGGTGGGAATTCAACCTCTGGATGCTCGGTGCATATTTACAACACCAAAGGACAAAGATCCCCTCCCCACACACACAGACACACACACACAGAGACACACAGACACACTCATTCACACACACACAGACACACACTCATTCACACACACAGACACATTCACACAGGCACACACATACACAGACACAACACACACACACAGACACACACACAGAGACACACACACAGAAACACACACACTCACACACATTCACACACACAGACACACTCATTCACAGACACAGACTCATTCACACACACACAGACACACACACAGACACACAGACACACAGACACACACTAATTCACACACCTGCGCGCGCTCGCGGCTCAAGAGTTGTCCACGCCATCCTCGAGCGCGACACTTTTCTCCCCCGCCCCTCCACCCCCTCGTCAATCGCCTTCCGATCGTTCCGATCGAAACGTCGTGTTCATTCATTATTTATTCTACCCACGTGACTTCACCGAGAGAAGCAGCGAGGATGGATTCCTGCAGGTCACGAAAACCTTCAAATCGAGATGGAACTCTGCAATAGGCCATCCTCGAGCAGGTGCGATGACCCCCCTTCCACCCCCCCAAGTCACTCGGGTTCAGAGGTCGCAACCGGGTACCCGATACCCGTACCCTACCCGATACCCGGCTACCCGTACCCGGCCGGGTACGGGTACGGGTAGACGTTTGCGACCCTGGTGCGGCCGGGTACGGGTACGGGTAGGCCGTGAGTCACTGGTGAGTCACCGTTTGTCACTCATTTCGGGTAGGGTACGGGTAGGGAACGGGTACCCATTTGCGACCCTGGTGCGGCCGGGTACGGGTACGGGTAAGGAATCAAAACCCGTTTGCGACCTCTGCTCGGGTTCGATTTCAAGCGGTGATTTGTGGTTACCGGCAAACTCCTCGGATTGTCAACGTCGTGTGCGTCCACTCTCCAACACGCCGCAGTTTTGCGGGAACTGGCAACCCATTGGCACGGTTCGTTTACCGTTGACAAACCTTAACTACGTGACTTTACCGAACGAACCAAGAAGATAAACACAGATGTGTTTTAGTGGCAATCTACTTGCCTTTAATCTATACTCCCATCGTGGTTTTTTGTTGTTGTTGTTGTGGCTTTGTGACTCGTCCGCTACTGGACATATGTGAGAAAAAATATCTTCATAGCTCCTATCGTTGGCAATGATTGATTACTGGATGAGTGATCACCCACGTGTACCCTGCCGTTGTTTCTGGAGTTTCCAAAGTAACGGGATGATGATGATACCGGAGGAGAACAGAATCATAGTGATATTTAGTTATCCTCGAGAAATCCGATGAGCTATGAAGCTCGTTTTAGTTTCTCACAGATGCCCGGTAGGGGCGAGTCACAAAGCAACAACAACAAGACAACAACAACAACAACAAAACACGACGGGAGTGCAGAGTGAAGGGAAGCAGATCGCCACTAAACACATCTGTGTTTGTTTGACCGAGTCTCCATACTGCGCAGCGGGTGACGGTCACGTGGCGGGCGATATGACCATACTTCACCTCTGTGGTCAATGCGGATGGGCGAAGAGAGAGAGAGACGGGGAGGTCTTCTTTGCCTTGCCGTCTTAGAATCGCCACTCACTCGTCGAGTAAATCAGCAAGTCTGGGTTCGTTCTAAAGTGTTTTTTTTGTTTTTTTTTGTTTCAGTTAGATGGCGTACGTATAATTGTGTCGTCAAAACCCGCCACCACCCGACACAGCCAATTAAGTTCGTGTGAAAGTAAACAAAGCGTGTCGATTAAGTTACTACTTCAGCAACACCGCTGAGTTGGAGAGTGAAGCCCCAGCGTTATTTATAAATGTGTCGTAACCCTCCACCACCCGACACGGCCAAACAGACCGGGAGCAAGTGGAGAGCTTCACCATTCTGTCTTATTATTTTATTATTTCCCTTCTACGTGACTTTACCGAAAGAACCAAGAATATATTTGTCCTTTGTAAACGTGACACATTTTTTTACTGTTTGGCCGTGTCGGGTGGTGGAGGGTTACGACACATTTATAAATAACGCGATCTTACACAAAAAACCTTTATTATGAATAATATCGCTCGCGAAAGCCTGGTACGTGTTAAACTAAAGCCACGGCATTTACAATTCGACGTTTTCGCTGGTGGTTACAACCGGCAGGCGATTAGCCAGAAGGAAACACAACAAACTTTATTTGTGCGGATAATATCGGTCGCGAAAGCCCTAGGACGTGTTCAACTAAGCCTGGGTTCGCTCTAAATGTTGTTGCTTCAGGGTTAGATCCAAATATACAGCAGGCGTCATGGTCGGAATCGAACCCACAACCTCCTGTATACCTGGCGAGGTAGTTAACATCTCTTAATTCTAGATTTGAAGCTTTCGTGACTGCAAGGATTTATACTCTTAGTTCTTATGGTAAAGTCACGTAAGTAAAAAATGAAATTAAAATTAATAAAAATGAAATAAAAATAAAATAAAAATCACGATTTGCAGCAAATCTGGATGTGACGGTCCCACCTGATGACGGAGACTTGTGTTGCCTCCGAAACGTCGTGATTTTTATTTTTTATTTTTTTTTATTTTTATTAATTTTAATTTCATTTTTTACCTACGTGACTTTACCGAAAGAACTAAGAGTATAGTTAACATCTCCTAGCCACCGTGACGCCCCACGACACCTCCTCTCTGTCTCTGTCTCTCTCTCTTGCTTGCGTTCACAAAACCTCCACAATAGATGTGTTGGGAGAATGCAGTAGATCTCGGCGAAACTTGGCAAATTAAAATAATAATAAATGAAAATAAATCAATTAAACCACAACGTTTCGGAGGCAACACAAGCTTCCTTCATCAGGTGTAAAAAAACAGGCACAGCAACATAACTGGGGGTGAGATCGCGTGAATATAAATGCGCCGCTAAAACCCCGCCACCACCCGACACAGCCAATTAGTAAGATTCGTCACGTCAACAGAACGGTTACGGGTACAGCAACGCCCCGTTGCGTTGCCGGAGAGTGAACCCACGACGTCTGTGAATGTTGCTCTGAAGCAGCAACGAATTTGCCACGTTCCGTTCACGTGACAAACCTCACTAATTGGCCGCGTCTGGCGGCAGCGTTTTAACGACGCATTTCTATTTTTACGCGAACTGACCCAACCAAACCTCCCCCCACCCCCTTCTCTATCACAGATATTGGCCTGCGACAGCCATACGACTGCGCGTCAAGCCTCGCCTGTTGCCCGTTACCTTATGCATCGCCTCTGTGACGGCGCGGAGCTCACGACGAGATGATCTTCCGTCGACTTGCCAAGTTTCGCCAAGATCTGCTGCATTCTCCCTCCCCGTCCCACACGCTGCTCTACCCCCACGCGTCCACTTTCGAGCGAGCGGAGAATTTCCCCCGCGCGCGGAACTGTGCTTCTTGATACCGCCGACGTTGCTGCTGATGATGATGATGCTGCTGCTGCTGCTGCTGATGATGATGATGATGTTGTTGTTGAGTGAAGCCCAGAAAGAAATGAATTCAGTGCGCCCGATTCTAAATTTACTACGGCAATGTGTGTGTGCGTGTTTATAGTAGTAGTACAAGAAATGTTGATTCTATTTTATCTCTCTTCCTTTCTCTTGCTCTCTCTCTCTCCACAATTCAACACGAATGCGTTCCTGTTTTAAAAAGATAATCTCAACCGCAATATGTCGTCGTTATTATTTCTGTTGCTCCTATTGTCGTCGTTGTTGTTGTTATTTACATTTTAAAAAATTGCAATCGGTTCTGAAACGCTCCGATGTCTCCGCAAAACCGGGGCGCTCGGAGTAGTGATCGCTCTTTCAAGCTGGACAGCGCGCGGCCAGCAAAATAATAAATAAAACACAACCTGTTCCCCACGAGAGAGAGAGACGCACACGATTTTCTGCCGCCAGCTTCAATGTAAATTTTGATTTATTTTTTATAGAAGCCCATTGCGTGCGTGCGTGCGCGTCTGTGCGTGTGTGTCTGTGCGTGTGCGCGTGTCAGTGCGTGCACGCGCGTCTGTGCGTGCGCGCGCGTCTGTGCGTGCACGTGTGTGTCTGTGCGTGTGTCTGTGCGTGTGCGCGTGTCTGTGCGTGTGCGCGTGTCTGTGTGTGTGCGCGTGTCTGTGCGTGCACGTGTGTGTCTGTGCGCGTGTCTGTGCGCGCGTGTCTGTGCGCGCGTGTCTGTTGCTTGTGCGCGTGTCTGTGCGTGTGTCTGTGTGTGCGCGTGTCTGTGCGTGCACGTGTGTGTCTGTGCGCGTGTCTGTGCGTACGTGCGCGCGTGTCTGTGCGTGCACGTGCGTGTCTGTGCGTGTGCCCGTGTGTGTCTGTGCGTGCGCGCGTGTTTGTTCCTTTCACGCGCGTATCTGTGCGTATGCGCGTGTGTGTCTGTGCGTGTGCGCGTGTCTGTGCATGCGTGTCTGTGCGTGCGTGCGTGTCTGTACGTGCACGCGCGTATCTGTGCGTACGCGCGCGTGTCTGTGCGTGCGTTTCAGTACGTGCACGTGTGCGTGTGCGCGCGCGTGTGATTATATGCGTACGAGCGTTTCGCGTGCGCTTTGCCGTCGCACAGGGCTGTGTGCTGCGTGTCTGGCCGCGCGAGCACGAGAGAGAGAGATGCAGAGCACGCCAGGAGGTGCCGTGTCACGGATTGTCGGCTCGGACCCACGGGCTCCTCGCTCGCTCACGCACGCGGGATGTGTTTACGCTCCGCGCGCGGTGTGATGATCAATACGCACGCATCACCACCACCATCATCACTATCATCACCACCACCACCACCACCCATTCACTTATTTCAATATGAAGCATGCAGCCAGGGGTAAAAAAAAAAGTACGTCTCGGAAATTGGCTATGAGCAGTCTGACCCTAAACACTGCTCTCGGCTCTGTGTGTGTGTGAGGTGTGGGGGAGCGGTGGTGGAGCGGTTAGCGCGCTGCGCTACTAACCCAGTTGACCCGAGTTCAATTCCCGCTCGCGACCAACACCAGTGGCGATTATCTGAACCGGTCTTGGGCCTCCTCTAGGTCGACTCAGCCCCAAATGAGTGCCCTGTGCGGTGTGTAAACATCACCGCGAGGGAGACAAAGGCGGCCGGGCGAAGTGCTGGCCACCCACCCCCTCATGTACCCTGCCGGCCTTCATAGGTGCTCGCTAACAGCACTTGCCCCAACAGTCTTTTAAGGCTATATGGGTGATCTTTGTCTTTGTGCATGTGTGGTGGATCGGTTAATGCTTCTCGCGATCTTCACCCCTCCCCACTCTCATTTATTCTCTCTCGCTGCCACTTACATGTAGGGATGCATCTCTATCAAGGTCCCTCTGCCTTCCCGCTGCATCGCGTCTCATCTCCCTGCAGGTGTCCCTCTCTCTCGATATCTCTCCATCTCTCTTCGTCTCCCAAGTGTCTCTCTCTCCATGTCCCTACAGGTCTCTCTCTCTCCATCTCTTCATCTCCCAAGTGTCTCTCTCTCCATCTCCCTACAGGTGTCTCTCTCTCTCCATCTCTCTTCGTCTCCCAAGTGTCTCTCTCTTCATTTCTCTCCGTCTCCAAAGTGTCTCTCTCTCCATGTCCCTCTCTCTCCATGTCCCTACAGGTGTCTCTCTCTCGATCTCTCTCCGTCTCCCAAGTGTCTCTCTCTCCATCTCTCTCCATCTCTCTTCGTCTCCCAAGTGTCTCTCTCTCTCCATCTCTCTCCATCTCCCAAGTGTCTCTCTCTCCATGTCCCTGCAGGTGTCCCTCTCCCGATCTCTCTTCATCCCCCTACAGGTGTCTCTCTCTCTCTCTCCATCTCTCTCCGTCTCTCTTCATCTCCCAAGTGTCCCTCTGTCCCTTTCATCTGCCTCCCGACGTCACTCTCCTCCGGCGACCACCGTCTCTCTCGTGTCCTGCATCTCTCTCCTCTCTCTCTCTCTCCATCTCTCCTCTCTCTCTCTCCGTGTCTCCCTCGCGCTCAGCGCTGCTGTCAATCATCACCGCTCACATCGTCGTCAGCGTCACGCTCGCCCACGATTCAAGTGGTTCCACGTACATTGACCGTGCAAGCAACCCTCTTCAACGCCACCACCACCATCACTACTTTCAAAGCCACCACCATCACCACTCTCAACACCACCACTAACATTGCCTTCAAAGCCACCACCATCACCACTGTCAGTACCACCACTAACATTGCCTTCAAAGCCACCACAATCACCACTGTCAGTACCACCACCAACCACCACCAACATTGCCTTCAATACCACCACGACAAAGATCCCCCGTGTAGCCTTAACAGACTGCTGGGGCAAGTGCTGTTAGCGAGTAGCGCCTATGAAGGCTGGCACACAGCACACGAGGGGGTGGGTGACCAGCACCACGCGCCACCGACTTTGGCTCCCCTAAGTGGCGATGTTTGCACACCGAACCAGCTACTCATTTGAGGCTACCTTGGGGGAAGCCCAGCACCGGTTCAGATAATCGTCACTGGTCTTGGCCGCGAGCGGGAATCGAACTCGGGTCGCCGGGGATCGTAGCGCAGCGTGGCGCTAATCACCACCACCAACACAACCGCTGCGACCACCACCGCAATTACCGAATCCACCGTCGTATCCATTATAATCACTGCCACTCTCATCCCTGTCAACATCAACATCTCCACCACCACCACTGCGACCACCATCAACACCACCGGCACCATTATTAGCACCGTCAACATCACCATCATCACTGCAACCACCAGCACCACTGCAACCACCACCAACTCCTACCACCACCACCACCACCACCACCAAAAGCACCCCCCTCCCCTCCCCCCACCCTGTCCACGTCCCTTTACGCTAAGCGTGCCTATAGGCAGTGGTTGCCGGGGCAACGCGGAGAAATGAGATGGAGAGAGGCAGTTGCCATGGTGACGGGCGATGCACGTGCAGGGAGGGAGGCGCGTGCCGTCTTCGGGCCCCGCATTGCCGAGGTCGCGAGGGGGGGGGGGGCGAGGGGGGGGGCGAGGGGGGGGGGCGAGGGGGGGGGGTGAGGGGGAGCGAGGGGGGGGCGAGGAGGGGCGAGAGGGGGGGGCGAGGGGGGGGGGTGTTCGTGGCTCACAACGGCCAGGCTCACTGACACTGCTGGGAGCCTGGGTCACGTGTCTGGGATTTCAGTCGCCCACCAGCGATTGAACCGAATTGCCAGGTGTACTGAGTTGATGGTCTCAGCCCGGTCGAAGATGACTCACACAGAGACCCATAGACTCACACAGAGACCCATAGACTCACACAGAGACCCATAGACTCACACAGAGACCCGTAGACTCACACAGAGACCGATAGACGCACACAGAGACCCATAGACTCAGACAGAGACCCATAGACTCACACAGAGACCAATAGACTCAGACAGAGACCCATACACTCACACAAAGACCCATAGACTCAGACAGAGACCGATAGACTCACACAGAGACCCATAGACTCAGACAAAGACCCATAGACTCACACAGAGACCCATAGACTCACACAGAGACCGATAGACGCACACAGAGACCCATAGACTCACACAGAGACCCATAGACTCAGACAGAGACCCATACACTCACACACAGACCCATAGACTCAGACAGAGACCAATAGACTCACACAGAGACCCATAGACTCAGACAAAGACCCATAGACTCACACAGAGACCCATAGACTCACACAGAGACCGATAGACGCACACAGAGACCCATAGACTCACACAGATACCCATAGACTCAGACAGAGACCCGTAGACTCACACAGAGACCCATAGACTCAGACAGAGACCCATAGACTCAGACAGAGACCCATAGACTCAGACAGAGACCCATAGATTCACATAGAGACCTATAGAGTCGCATAGACCTAAGTGTGATGAAACTGGGTTCTCAAGTGTAGCGAGCTGATGTTCTCAGCCAGATCACCGATGATGAGCGCACCTTAACACAGAACGCAACCGTCACACCATCATTTGTCTCACTCACTCAATCCCACCGAATCGCGTCCGTGAGTTACGAAGCGCGGTTGGGTTTCGATTGGCAGGCGACGAAGAGGCGTGCCTCGCGGCGTGGGCAAGCAGTGACCGAGGCGACGTCACAGACACCGCGCCCGGCATCTGACGTAGATCCGGTCACACGCCTTAATGGCGGTCGTCACGTGACAGTCAAAGCAACAGAGGCTGTTGATTCTCGGAGTCGCGGTGCAGCGAGTAACGGGCTCTAATGGGCCGTCCATAAATGACGTCACGCGATTTTGTACGATTTTTGACCCCCCCCCCCCTTCGTCACACGGCGTCACAAAAAGTCAGACCCCCCCTCAAGTATGACGTCACAAAGCTCTGCCCCATCCCCCCGAAAAAAAATAAAACATGCTTCAAATCGCTTTAAACTATTGTCATTGTAGTGCGTATTTAATGTGGCGCTGCACTCTGATGTTGTCGGAGAAAACATTTATTAAAAAGTCAATTTAATTAAGTCGACGTGTTGTCTATATTCATTTAAAGTTGCGCATTTTGATGTGACGTCACATTTCTCAACCCCCCCCCCCTCGTCACACATCGTCACAAATGTCTGACACCCCCCCCTCCTAGGTGCGTGACATCATTTATGAACGGCCCCTAATGCAATTCGATGATCTAATAATAATAATAATTTATATTTGTATACAGAGCGCGCCTTCACTCACGAGGCGCTCTATGACAGCTTACAAAACGGTGACGCGGAAGGGAATGACGCAGTTGACACAGAGGGAGTACACGCGTGGCAGCGATAGAGGGGCAATTCGAGGCATCACGAATGAGTAGGAGAGGGACGGGAAGGAGTGAAGGGGCGAGTGGAGAGAATAAAAATAGATTTATTTATTTCTATTTTTATTTTTCATTTTATTCTTATTTTTATTTCATTTTTTTCGCCTACGTGACTTTACCGAAAGAACCAAAGAGTATGGATCCTTGCAGTCACGAAAACTTCAAATCAAGAAAGAGTTGATCAAATCCAGCCTGAATCTGCTGATGAGCCACTGAGTGTCGAAACCGGCGCAGAGTTTGGTTCGTCCTGGAATCAATGCTGATGGAATGATACATTCGATGAAGGCTGCGTGGCCCATAGGTTTTGTGAGAAACTGTCGTGAAATTTGTCGGTGTTGCAGCGACAGTTCTTTGAAGGGAACATTTAATATTGCCTGCTTATCTACTCTGTAATTTTTCGAAGACAATTTCCAATTCTAAGCTCAAAATATATATTGCAGAGAGATGCTTCGAAAATTTCTAAACAGTGGATAGCATGAAAAAAGTGTTATGATGTAGGTCAAAGGTCACAGGTCATGGGTCAAATATAGCTCACAATCAATACAGTCAGGTCGCTGATTCCCTTCTGGTCAGAATCCCAATGAGCCTCCGCCTGTCCGCACAACGAGCATCGCTCGAGAGCTTTGACTGACAGACTCACAGATAAACAAAGCTGAGAAAGTTCAATATTTAATGCCGACGCTCAATAATGCACGGTGATTTCCCACTCAAATGAGCACGGAACAGCAATTATCTTCCGTCCCTGAGCTAGTGGTAGAAATTCTCCATTATTACGGCAGGACAGATGCTCTCCATATGCAACAGCCGCTTAACTTCCCAGAGTGTGGTACCTATTTTCACGACCCTGCAAAGATAATTGGCTGAGCCAGAACCAACCCAGACCGGTATTCGTACTCGCATCCTGAGTCTCGTGATGTTCATTGTACAGCTCTTGTATCTCTCCATGGCTGGACCAAGGCCTCCCTCCACGCCACGTCAATCACGGAGATTGCTTGACCATACTTCACCGCTCTGGTCAGTGCGGGTCGATGAAGGGAGAGAGGGTGATGGGGGAGGGCGGTCAGACATCACTCACCGTTGACGTCAGCCGGCCGCGCGGTGCGCTAACCGCCGCGCCACCGCTCCACCAACGTGAATGTTAATCTCGACTATTGTCTTTGTGGAAAGGGGCACAACACCCAGAGCAGTGTTCTTCACGTGTACGGCCAAGACATATTTCAGGTAGCGGTGGCGCGTTGTGAGACTTGTACATCCATGGATGTGGCCGCTACTGGCATCCACGACTTGGGTTCCTTAGATCGCGAGGACATGAACGTCACGTGGGTGATGTTCATGTGGGGTGGTGGGGGGGGTGGGGGGGGGTGGTGGTGGGGGTGGTCGGGGGGTGGGGGTGGTGGGGGGGGTGGTGGGGGGGTGGGGGTGGTGGGGGGGGTGGGGGTGGTGGGGGTGGGGGTGGTGGGGGTGGTGGTGGTGGTGGTGGGGGTGGTGGGGGGGTGGGGGTGGTAGTGGGGGTGGGGGTGGTGGTGGGGGTGGTGGGGGGGTGGGGGTGGTGGTGGGGGTGGTGGTGGGGGTGGGGGAGGTGGGGGTGGTGGGGGTGGTGGGGGTGGTGGTGGCGATGATAATGGTTATTAGAGTAATATCCACAACATAATCCCATTGCTTGGATGTTGATAGCGTAATGCATTATGCATAGCAGATTCCGAATCCGCAATCCGCGCATGAATAGTAATGGTTGGGGGCATGAGGAATGACATTTATTTAAATAAACTTTGCATTTAATCCTAATCATTCCTAAACACAAATAATTACAAGCCCCTCTGTTGTGAACATGGCAAATCTAATTAGAATATGAATGTGCAAATTAGCACTTTTCTATTAAGCAGATAAACAAGGGCTCGCAAAGCAGACGTTTATCGATATTTTTGGTGTTTACCACTCAAAGTTTCCGGGTTGTCCAGGAGTCAGAGATGGTGAGCCGGCACCGCTGGGTTCAAGCCCAGGTTTGAGTCGCCCAGCTGTGGTTAAACCAGGATCCGATCCTGGGTCTAACTCATCCACCCACCCACCCACGCACACACGCACGCAGGCACGCACACAAGTCATCGACCCACCCACCAACCCACCCATCCACCAACCCGCAATGGCCAGCGTGGTGAAGTATGGTCAAACGACCCCCACATGGCCCTCATCCATCCACGGATTGAAGCATTCATTTAAACGCATGAAAAAATTTGCATCAAGGCGCCCTTCCCCCCTTCCAACCCAGCTTAAATATACGCTCCAAGCGTGGTGGTATTTCATTCAGACGCTGTCTCCCCGACAGACCTGGTCTTCACCGGAGGACGGCTGCTTGTGTTGTGACCGAAACGTCGTGAGAATTATTTTATTATGTTTTATTTTTATTATTTTATTACTTCCCGTCTACGTGACTTTACCGAAAGAACCAAGAAGACGAATCCATGCAGTCACGAAAGCTTTAAATCGAAAAAAACCAAACAAACACACACACAACCCCCCCCCCACCACCAACCCCCCACATAAACGAACACAAAGTCTCGAGATCGCAACATCAAATGTGAACGACGCTTTTTGCCGTTGATATTCGTGGCCGAGTCGGGCTTGGCAAGGGGACACGCTTATGAATTCAACGCCAAACAATGAGGATTTAAGTTTCCTGATGTCGAGCTAAAACCTGCTAGGGGACGGGGGGGTAAGGGGGGGGGGGGTAAGGGGGAGGGGGAGGCACGATTTGTCCCCCCCCCCCCGTTCGGTGTGTCGACGACACTGCCGAACGGGGAAGACACAAGGGGGCGTGGGTGGAGGACACAGAAGTGCAGTACAACGATGGAGGTTGCTGCTCGCGCTGCAGCCTGTTAGCCAACTGTCACGCACGCTGGTCGCTCATCCAGGCAGGCTTTGTCAGAATCAGAATATTTACTGGTAGGAACCACCTGGTTCCACCAGCTCACAGGGGATAATTGTGTCCGTCCGTCCGTCGTGCAGGGAGGGGCTGGGTGGGGAGGGGAGGGCGAGAGCCAGCAGGTGACGAATTTAGGGCCGTCCATAAATGACGTCACGCGATTTTGGACGATTTTTGACCCCCCCCCCCTCGTCTCACGGCGTCACAAAAAGTCAGACCCCCACTCAAATATGACGTCACAAAGCTCTGCCCCCCCACCCCCCAAAACCATATTACCATTTTGAAAGTAAAACATGCTTCAAATCGCTTTAAACTATCGTCATTGTAGTGCGTATTTAATGCGGCGCTGCACTCTGATGTTGTAGGAGTGTCGTTATAAACATTTAGTGTTGTTATAACAATTCCATTTTGATTTAAAGTTGCGCATTTTTACGTGACGTCATATTTCTAAACCCCCCCCCCTCGTCACAAATCGTCACAAATGTCTGACCACCCCCCCCCCTAGGTGCGTGACGTCATTTATGGACGGCCCTTTTGCACGGGGGTGTGACCGCACGAGGTTTAGCCCCACAGTGACATCTGCTGTTCGCGTCGTTTATAGCAGCACGGCGTTTACTCGTTGGGTACCGGGAGTCGCGTGGACATTATTAACGAATTTACGATATACTCATCTTCTTGGTTCTTTCGGTAAAGTCACGTAGAAGGAAAATAATAAAATAATAAAAAAATTCCATTCAGACTGTCTCCTTGACAGCCCTGTTCTTCACCTGAGGACGGCTGCTTGCGTTGTGGCCGAAACGTCGTGAGAATTATTTTATTATGTTTTATTTTTATTATTTTATTATTTCCCTTCTACGTGATGACTTTACCGAAAGAACCAAGAAGATGAATCCCTGCAGTCACGAAAGCTTTAAATCGAAATTTAACGATATACTTTTTATTTTATTTCACCAGGTCAGGCCTGGTGAAATTATTTTATCGGATACTCCATAGCTCTTCTTTTCTTTCCCCCCCAGAAACGATTTGGCCACAAATGATAGCTCAACGAAGTGCCTTGCGGTCACGTGGAAATGTACAGCTGCCAAATGCTCTAAACGCGTGATGTTGATTCTCAATGTGGATGGAAAAACCGGAGGGCCCCGAGGAAAATCCACGCGACCACGGGGAGAGAGACACGCAAACTCCAAATATACAGCAGCAGGCGTCAGGGTCGGGATCGAACACACGACCTCCTGTATACCGGGCGAGATAGTTAACATTTCCTAGCCACCGTGATGATGATGAGAGACACAAACTCCAAATATACAGCAGGCGTCAGGTCGGGATCAAACCCACAACTTCCTGTATACCAGGCGAGGTAGTTAACATCTCCTAGCCACCGTGATGATGATGATGAGGATGAGAGAGAGACGCAAACTCCAAATATACAGCAGGCGTCAGGGTCGGCATCAAATACACAACTTCTTGTATACCAGGCGAGGTAGCTAACATCTCCTAGCCACCACGGCGCCCAGGGATCGATGGGACTGACGGGGGTAATCGAGCGGTAGGCGCAGCGGTTAGCGCACTCTGATGTGGGCCAAGCGAGAGAGAAAAAAACACACGCACATTTGGTACGAATCAAACCTTTCAAACGCAGCAATAAAACGTCGAACGCTTAAACGTACTTACGTTTTTTTTTTACTGCCACATTGTAAAACCACGTCGATCAAAACATACGGTTCAAACGATTGGCCTCGCGCAAGAGGCGCGTCTGGAAGATTGGCGATCGACAGCGGGACCGCGAAGAACAACAACGGAGCGACGGCCGAGGCATGGAACGCGTCCGACTGGAGATGGAGCGAAGAAACCGGACTGTGCGCTGCATGTGCCGGATGGATAATTTGCACCGCAGGATCACGAGAGGTGACGGCGTCGGCTTGCAGAGGCCTTCATCCAGCTGTGGATTGCCCGTGGCTGATGACGATGATGTTGATATTAAGCCATCGTTGGTCAATGCTACATCTACAAATGGCCAGTGATGGTATAAGAATGGTAACTACCTTTGTAACCGCTGTGACTTGTGGTCCGCTTCATGTAAACCACCCTACAGTGTACACAGACACACACACACTGTAATCACGTGCACGGCTTCATTTTGGCCGGGGCTGTGTGTCTGCGCCGGCGACTCGGCACACCACATCCAGTATGCGTCCGCCAAATTAGCAGCAAACCCAAGCGGAGCCCGAGCGCGGTCAAGAGTTGACATCGCCTTCAATTAGCGCGTGCGTCCAACGCGCATAGCCTCAAGTGCTGTTAGCGAGCAGCACCTATGAAGGCAGGCACAGCACACAAGGGGGTGGCCAACACCACGCCCGACCGCCTTTGTCTCCCCAGTGGCGATGTTTACACAACCGCACCAGGTACTCATTTGAGGCTGAGTCGACCTAGAGGAGGTCCAGGACCGGTTCAGATAATCGTCAGTGGACACACACAGGCGCACTGCCACCCAAGCCAACCCACCCCACCATCTCTGCTCCTCCCCCAAGGGCGAGATGCGACTTGGCCAGCCCTCGGCTGACATTTCCCTGCAGAGAGAGGAGGAGGCCACGTCGCTATCTCGCGGTCTCTCCGCGCCGGGGATTAAAGTGGCTCGCTCGGCGTGCGCGCGTGTGTGCGTCTA
Organism: Lampetra fluviatilis; assembly: GCF_964198595.1. NCBI lineage: Eukaryota > Metazoa > Chordata > Hyperoartia > Petromyzontiformes > Petromyzontidae > Lampetra > Lampetra fluviatilis. Next base: position 4,126,129 of record NC_136327.1, on the reverse strand, counting down.
TGTGTGTGTGTGCGTCTGTGTGTGCGTCTGTGTGTGTGTCTATGTGCGTCTGTGTGTCTGTGTGTGCGTCTGTGTGCGTCTGTCCTGGCAAGGATTATTCAACATCGCCTTGCTAGGCACGCTGAGGAGAGGCTTGCGGAGCCCCAATGCGGTTTCAGGAAAGGGCGGTCCTGCACAGATGCCATATTTTCTGTCCGTCTGCTACAGCAGAGGTGTAGGGAATTCCAAAAAGACCTACATCTCTGCTTTATTGACCTGGTCAAGGCCGATGATACCATCAGTAGGACTGGGCTCTGGGTTGTTCTTCGTGCTTTCGGAGTCCCTGACCCTCTGCTCACGATCATTAAGGACCTTCATGATGGTGAGCGGGCCCGGGTAAAACTACGTGGCCGGGAGTCGGAGCCTTTCCCTGTACACCTTGGGGTGCGACAGGGATGTCCTCTGGCTCCCACATTATTTAACATCTATTTCGACTGCGTAGTTCGTGAAGCCTTCAATAGCTGTACCGGGGGAATTTCCATTTGGTACAGATATAATGGGAGGCTGATCGACGCCCGGGTGCGATCAAGGGATGGCTCCCTATTGGTCAACCACGTTATGTATGCCGATGATTTGGTAATAGCTGCTCATTCAGAAGAGGAGTTGGAGACGCTGCTGCTGAGACTGGAGCGTGCCACTAAGAGGTGGGGCCTTACCATCAGCCCCTCCAAAACTAAGCACCTGCCTGGGTATTTTGTACCATCGGACACTTCACCCCCACAACTCCCAATTGGTGATGGGGCAGTTGTGGAGAGAGTGGAGAGTTTCCCATACCTGGGCAGTGTGCTTATGACCGGCTCCAGTTTATCAGCAGAGGTCTCACTCCGAATCAGTCGAGCGGCAATATCTTTTCATCGGTTGCGTAACGCTGTGTGGAAGCTACCTGGTCTGTCGCTCCGCACGAAGCTTCAGGTCTTCTCGGCCACGGTCATTCCCTCCCTTCTCTACGCTTGCGAAACGTGGACCCCCCTAGTGGAGCATCTTCGCCGGTTGGAAACATTTAGGCTGGCCTGACTACGATCCATCCTGGGTTTAACCAGGCTGGATTGTGTGAGGAGCTCACAAGTCCTTGAAAGATCTGGGCAAAGTCCCATCAGTGAGCTCCTCCGGCAGGCAAGGCTGCGTTGGCTGGGTCATGTAGCCCGCATGCCCAGCCACCGCATGCCTAAACAGCTTTTGTTCGGCCGGATCGAGGGGGCTAAACGGGCGCGGCACGGGCTAGAGAAGAGATGGAGTGATGTGGTACAGGAGGACGTGGAGCTGAGTGGACTTGCCGATGACTGGTACCAGCGGTGTCAAGATCGGCCTCAGTGGAGGAGGCTCGTGAAGGACGCTACTGGGCAGTTGGAGGCAGTCGCCCTCCAACAACAACGGAGGGCGGAGGAGCGACGCTCACAACAACGAGCGGAGCGCCGGGTGGCTAAAGCACAGCAAGTTGGTACAGTAGGGGGCACAGGTGGTGCATCAGCCAGTCATCTCGGTCATCTCGGTCAGTCGACCCGTGGCACCTGGGTCTGCCCCGTGACCTCCTGCCAGCGGGCGTTCGACACTTCACGTGGCCTCAAGGTGCACATGGCCTGGCACAAGCGTCGTGGTGACGTCACCGCCACTTAGTGGCGAATGGCGGTTGTTGTTGTTGTCTGTCTGTGCGTCTAGGTGCGTGCGTGTGCGTCTGTGTGTGTGCGTGTGTGTTTGTGTGCGCGCGTGTGTGTGTTTGTGTGCGCACGTGTGTGTGCGCGTGCGTGTGTCTGTGCGCGTGTCTGTGCGCGCGTGTGTGTGCGCACGCGTGTGTGTGTCTGTGTGCGTGTCTGTGTGTGTGTGTGCGTCTGTGTGTGTGCGTGTGTGTGTGCGCGCGCGCTGCGTAATCCCCCCGCCGTGCGCTTAATCCACTCGCCTTGAGCCGTCGACGGGAGGCAGCGGGACAATCCGCTGCTTCATTGTTTTTATGCAAAACAGTTTCATCGGGTTGTGTTTGTTTTTTGTTCAATCGCTGAATAAGTTTCATTGTTGGGGAATCTTGAACGCTCATCGCCCAAAAGGCCAGCGACGATCGGTGCCTTGCTTGTGTATTTGTTTAGTACCATTGCCGTTTAAAGGCAATGGCTTGGCATGTTACACGCGCGCGAGTGTGCATTGTCCAAGGCTCGCGGTGGAAATGGCATCAACGTGCGGAGAGGCGAGTTCTAAGGAACCAAAGGCATGCTTGCCGCACAGGGACAGCTGGCACTGGGGGTGCCCCCATTACAATCGATGTATCTCGAACTTCTGTCGCAACTCTACGTAGCCCACCGTGCTAATCGGAGGTGCGGGGGGGCCATAAACTAAACACGAAAAGCAGCTCTAAAGAAATGAGATTTCAATCCAGAGCATTTAAAAGTGCGTTGTAGACTCCAGCGGACTTCCCAGCATCGGAAGGAAGAGCGTTCCAGACGGCCGCATCATCAACATCGCCACCATTAACGTGATCATCATCCACTGCCTCACCATGCAGGTAACCTCCTCAACATCACCACCATCACGTATACATGTTGGACTTCTTTCGCACCGTACACGGCCAACCGTGCGAATCGGAGGTGATTGTGACAGGACAACAAACTAAAGCATCTCGAAAGGAACGAGCTTTCAATCGAGATGATGATGATGATTTCAAAGTGCATAGCACCTTCAGCGGGCTTCCCAGCATCGGAAAGAAGAGCGTTCCAGACGGCCGTCTTTGTTCCACGGCGTGGTTGATGTCTGTTGCGAGAAGTGCAGCGGCCTAGCGGTCGTGAATTCCGTGACCCCACCACCACCACCATCATCGAGTTCACTCCGAACGCGCCGGGTTTGGCCGTCACGGACAAACGCACGGCGATCCGAACACTCACAACTCCTCCATTCCCTGTGTCTCGTTCTCCAAGTCGTCTTTAAAAATAAACAACTTCTATACCAGATTTGAAGCTTTCGTGACTGCAAGGATTCATATTCTTTTATTATATTTTAAAAAGTTAAAATATAATAAAAGTAAAAAAAAAATCACGACGATAGCTGTATCTCACTGTATCAAGTGAGATACAGCTATCGTGATGTGACGGTTCCACTTGAAGACGGAAGCTTGTGTTGCCTCCGAAACGTCGTGATTTTTATTTTATTTTTTATTTTACTTTTATTAATTTAATTTTTTTACCTACTTGACTTTACCGCAAAAACGCTAAGAATATAACTTCTATACCCAGTGATTGCGTGCGCGCGCGCGTGCGTGTGGAAAAATGCAGCAAGTTGGCACAGTATGGGGAGGGAGGGGGGGGTACAAGCTGGTGCATTTGCCAGTCATCTCAGTCAGCCGCACCACGGCCCCCTGCTGGGTCTGTCCCGTGACCTTCTTGCCAGCGAGCCCTCGACAACTGCACGTGGCCTCAAAGTGCACCTAGCCTGGCACAGGCGCCGTGGTGACGACACCGTCAATCAGTGGCGAATGGCGGGTATCGGTGCACGTGTGTGTGTGCGCGGGCACATAGGTGCCCGCTAACAGCACTTGCCCCAAACAGTCTGTTACAGGCTATACGGGGGATCTTTGTCATTGTGTGCACGTGTGAGGGAGCGGTAGTGTAGTGATTAGCGCGCCGCGCTACGAACCCGGTGATCCGAGTTCGATTCCGGCCACTAACACCGGTGACGATTATCTGAACCGGTCCTGGGCTTTCCCTAGGTCGACTCAGCCTCAAATTAGTCCCTGGTGCGGTAGGTAAACATCGCCACTGGGGAGACAAAGGCGGCCGGGCGTGATGCTTGCCATCGTGTGGCCGTGCATGCCTTCGTAGTTGCTACTCGCTAACGGCACTTGTCCCAAACGTCTGTTACAGGCTATACGGGGGATCTTTGTCTTGTGTGTGTGTCTTACCAATGTGTGGTGCATGAAAAAGTGACCGTACATTTGCAGACAATTGGAAACGTGTGCAGGATGGAGGAGAATAGGGGGAGCAACTCAGACGTTTATATTAGAGAGTGGCAAGTGATGTGGATGTAATCAGGAACGGGAGGAGGTTGTGATGGGCGGGACAGGATGCAGGATGTGGGAGGAAGGGTGACCGAGACGGGCGGTGGAGTGGTGGCCAAGGGGGAGACCTCGGATCAGCTACTGCCGACTGCGTTTGACCTTAAGAGGTCAGATGGCTCTATCGGGAGGAAGGCAGCAATGGCCTAACGCAGCGACCAGCAGCGGAGAGAACTTCGTCGATGGTTTCAGTGCCTGCCGCTCGCTCTGGCTCGAGACAAATCAAACGCTGAGCCCCGTGGACAACCGCGCATCGGGAAATCTCGCGGAATTCGCTGTGCCCGGTGCAGCTCGTACACGAAGGGTCAACCACGCGCCCACACAGAGCGAAAGACGTCCCCCAAAGACCGCCTCCACTGCCGCCCCGTACCGCCTTGACAGGCGGTGCTGTTGGCAAGTGCTGTTGGCAAGTGCTGTTAGCAAGTAGCACGTACGAGGGCCGGCGCGGCACACACAAAGGGATGGCGATGTTGACACACACGCACACGCGCACACACACACAGCGATAGGTACACGAACACACACACACAGCGATAGGTACACGAACACACACACACAGCGATAGGTACACGAACACACACACACATAGCGATAGGTACACGAACACACACACACACAGCGATAGGTACACGAACACACACACATACATAGCGATAGGTACACGAACACACACACACATAGCGATAGGTACACGAACACACACACACAGCGATAGGTACACGAACACACACACATAGCGATAGGTACACGAACACACACACACACAGCGATAGGTACACGAACACACACACACAGCGATAGGTACACGAACACACACACACAGCGATAGGTACACGAACACACACACACACATAGCGATAGGTACACGAACACACACACACACATAGCGATAGGTACACGAACACACACACACAGCGATAGGTACACGAACACACACACACAGCGATAGGTACACACACACACAGCGATAGGTACACGAACACACACACACATACATAGCGATAGGCATAGGTGGGACAAAGTCATTGTTATGCAAGTCCAAGTCGAGTCGCAAGTCATCAAATTCATGACTCGAGTCTGACTCGAGTCCAAGTCACATGACTCGAGTCCACATCTCAGAGGTGGGACAAAGTCATTGTTATGCAAGTCCAAGTCGAGTCGCAAGTCATCAAATTCATGACTCGAGTCTGACTCGAGTCCAAGTCACATGACTCGAGTCCACACCTCTGGCGATAGGTACACGAACACACACACACATAACGATAGGTACACGCGCACACACACACATAGCGATAGGTACACGAACACACACACACATCTTCTTGGTTCTTTCGGTAAAGTCACGTAGAAGGGAAGTAATAAAATAATAAAAATAAAACATAATAAAAGAATTGTCACGACGTTTCGGCCACAACGCAAGCAGCCGTCCTCAGGTGGAGAACAGGTCCGTCAAGTAGACAGAGTCTGAATGGCACGCTCCAGGCTTGGAGCGACTATTTATGCTGGGATGGAGGAGCGAAGAGCGTCTTGACAAAAGAATTTGCATATCACACACACATAGCGATAGGTACACGCGCACACACACACATAGCGATAGGTACACGAGCACATACACACACACACGTGTCCGCCCTGGTGATTTGCCACGTGGAGTGTAGGATTCAGCTCTGAGCCTTGGCGGTGCCAATTACTGTCGGGCAGCAGCAGCAGTGGGATGACCCTCGTCCCCGAGCGGGACAGCGTCCGCGTGGCCTGCACCGGCCCCACGTGTGGCCCGATGCAGGGCCACCCCCCCCACCCCTCCCCCCTCGATTCCCCCACAGCAAAAGTAGGCGCTAAAGGTGGGGCCCTACTGGGGATGGGCCCTACACCACCACGCGTCTCTGTGTCCCACCCAAGTTCACTCTCCTTCTGAGCCGCGTGTATCACAGCTAGCCACCCCTCCCCCCTCCTCCCACACACGTAACACATTTACCGACCCGAATTTGATTCGCGCTCACTGCCAACACCAGCGACGATTATCATTATCTTAACCGGCCCTGGGCCTCCCCTAGGTCGATTCGGCCTCAAATAAGTAAACCTGGTGCGGTGTGTAAACATCGCCACTAGGGAGACAAAGGCGGCCGGGCGTGGTGCTCATCACCCATCCACATCGTGTGCTGTGGCAGCCTTCATAGGTCCCTCGTGAACAACACTTACCCCAACAGTCTTGATATTGATCTACGGGGAATGTTGTTTTTCTTGTTGGGGTAGTGGTAGTGTTGTTGTTGTTGTTAGCCCACTTCGCTACGAACCCGGTGCTCTCAGAGTTCTATTCCTGCTCAGGAAACATATTTGAACAGGTTCAAAGCCTCCCATAGGTCGCCTCAGTCTTTTAAAAGACGAGTACCTGACGTGGCGTTGACAACACCACCTCCTCGTGTGCCGTGTCGTCCTTAAGTGAGTGCTCGCTCGCAGCACTTGCCCCAAAAGTCTGTGGAGGCTACACGGGGGATATTTGCCTTTGTGTGTGTTGTGGGGAGCGTTGTTGTAAGCGGGTTAGGGTGATGCACTACGAACCCAGCGATCAAGAGTTCGATTCCAACTCTACGGCCAACACCAGTGACCATTATCTGAACCGGTCCTGAGCCCCCCCCCCACCTAGATCGAGTACCTGGTGCGGTGTGTAAACATCGCCGCTGGGGAGACAAAGGCGGCCGGGAGTGGTGCTAGCGCACCCACCCCCTCGAGTGCTGTTACGGCCTTCACAGGTGCTGCTCACTAACAGCATTTGCCCCCAACAGTCTGTGCAGGCTATACGGGGGATTTTTGTATCTTTAAAACCATCAAACAATAAAACACGGGGGGGGGGGGAACAAGACGATGCGATCTGCCCCCCCCCCTCTCTTCCCAGGATTAAGGCTGTAAATTTCCACAGAATGTCTGTGAGGTCTTTGGGGAGGGGGGGGGCTTAAGGGGAAACCCCTTGGCCCAAACTACATGTGGCCACAGAGCCACAAAGGTGGATGAGGAAGTTGCCACCACGCCCTCTGCGAGCGTGGCTGGCTGATGCGCCATCTGATGTGCCATCTGCCGCGGAGGTGCCAAGGGGCGCCGCGAGGAGGGTGGTACAGGGGGGTGCCCAACCCCAAGCGCAGCGTTGACGTGACAGCAGAGGTCGCAAACGGGTTTTGATTCCTTACCCGTACCCGGCCGCACCAGGGTCGCAAACGGGTACACGCACCCGTACCCGGCTGTACCCGTCCGTACCCGTACCCGGCCGGGTACGGGTAGGGTACGGGTATCGGGTACCTGATTGCGACCTCTGGGATGAAGCCATGTTGCAGGCGCGGGTGGGTTGATTCTAGGAACTTGAATTGTGAGAAGAGACAAGACGTTGGGAAATGAGTGACAAACGGTTACTCACTAGTGACTCACGGTCTACCCGTACCCGGCCGCACCAGGGTCGCAAACGGGTACCCGTAAGGGTAGCCGGGTATCGGGTAGGGTACGGGTATCGGGTACCCGGTTGCGACCTCTGCGTGACAGTCAACCCGCTGAAATTCTCAGAGCTGGGATCGAATGAAACATTAACCGCAGATCCAACGATGGGGGTGGTGGGGTTCATTTTTCACCATTCCGCATCATCAACATCAACGTGGACATTCCCACTTCCTCATTATGCAGGTACATCCGCAACATCACCACCATCAACATCACCATCATCTTATTGGTTCTGTCGCTAAAGTCACGTAGATCGAAAATTAATCATAACAAAGAAAGTGAATTTAATAAAAACACATTAATGTTTTTTTAATTCACTTTATTTGTTATCAAAGGGTACCACACCCGAGAAGCAGCGAGCATCGTCACGGGGCGGCTGCGTAACGCCACCACGACACCACGACGCTACGCCACGCGAGAGTGTGTGTGTTTGTGTGTGTGTTTGTGTGTGTGTTTGAGTGTGTGTTTGTGTGTGTTTGAGTGTGTGTGTGTTTGAGTGTGTGTGTGTTTGTGTGTGTGTGTGTTTGTTTGTGTGTTTGTGTGTGTGTGTTTGTGTGTGTGTTTGTGTGTGTGTTTGAGTGTGTGTTTGTGTGTGTGTGTTTGTGTGTGTGTTTGAGTGTGTGTTTGTGTGTGTTTGAGTGTGTGTGTGTTTGAGTGTGTGTGTGTGTGTGTTTGTTTGTGTGTGTGCTTGTGTGTGTGTTTGTGTGTGTGTTTAAGTGTGTGTTTGAGTGTGTGTTTGAAAAAAAATCAAAATTTGAAAACTAATTTCCAGCCATTTTTTGCCTAAAATATTTTTAAAGTCACTAACACATGGGATGGACTTTTTATTTATTTGTTACAATAATGTCTAATAGTGTATTGTATTACATTGCTCTGTTTTTTTTTATCTTTTCTTGTTTCATTGTATGTAATGGCAGAGATTAGGGATTAATAAAGTACAACATTAACCACAATCACATAAACAGAAATCTATGCATTGTTATATGAAGACAAGTCCAAATATTGTGGCCAAGGTTAATCAAATTGTTGTTTTTATTTAAATAGCATAGCAATTATGGGTGGGGGCGGGGTGGTTGGGGGGGGGCAGGACTAAAGGAGATGAGGTAGCGGTTGGGGGGGGGCAGGACTAAAGGAGATGAGGTAGCGAGGCACCGCGGCTCAGATTGGCAGGTCACGTGGCTCAGATTGGCAGGTCACGTGGCTCAGAATCAGATTGATGTAAACTGGAGGAAACCCGTCGAGCTATAAAGCTCTTTGCAAATCCTTTATATTAAGTTCACTTGCTTGCGCGCTTGCGCGCTTACGACCATGCAAATTTGTCGGTCGTTTTTTAACCCACTTCCCGTGATCCAATCGAGCTGACATTTTGCACATAGACTCGTTGTGCGTGACAATTTATTTTCGTGAAAATTGGTTTCCAAAATGTTACACTTTTTAGGATTTTTTAAAAAAATATTTAATTACCAATTGCTTAATGGTGGCAGGCAATCATCTGACCCATAGGTGGCAGCCATCTCAAGCCAGAGGACGAGAGGACTCTAGCCGCCACGCATATAAAGGATTTATAGTGAAAAACTTAGTTTTTACGGGTTAATTTTTTAAATCCTTTATATTAAGTTCACTTGCTTGCTTGCTTGCGCGCTTACGACCGTACAAATTTTTCGGTCGTTTTTGAACCCACTTCCCGTGATCCAATCGAGCTGACATTTTAGCACACAGACTCGTTGTGCGTGACAATTTATTTTCGTGAAAATTTTCAAAAATGTTACACTTTTTAGGATTTTTTTTTAAATATTTAATTACCAATTGCTTAATGGTGGCAGGCAATCATCTGACCCATAGGTGGCAGCCATCTCAAGCCAGAGGACAAGAGGACTCTAGCCGCCACGCATATAAAGGATTTATAGTGAAAAACTTTGTTTTTACGGGTTAATTGTTTCACAGATGTCCAGCAAAGGGAGGGGGAAGAGGGGGCAGCGTGACAAATGGCAGCTCCCATTGTTACAACAACAAAAACACCCCCCCCCCCCAAAACTAAATATTTAAAACGCGTAAGAATTTGCGGCTGGCTGTGACCCGCCACCTCCTCCTCCTCCGGAGTTGTCGTCCACCAAACCTCCGGAGTTGTTGTCCACCTCCCAAGCGAAGGCGCGCGACCTCTCGCCGGGTTCCTCTGCGCGCGCGTGGCGCCGTGCGGCAACCTCCCTCGGGGCGGGCGCCTCGATTAATTGTCTTGCTGCCGTCTCGTCCACGCGGAATCATCCTTCATTGCCCGTGATCTCGCGGCGTGCGTGCTAAAAATACGGCGAGCGCGCGGCTGGCTGGCGGGCGGGCTGGCGGGCGGGCAATTGAGTGAGTTGGAGAGCGAGATGATGGGTGAGAGAGTGAGCGAGCAGGAGAGTGAGCGAGCAGGAGAGTGAGCGAGCAGGAGAGTGAGCGAGCAGGAGAGTGAGCGAGCAGGAGAGTGAGCGAGCAGGAGAGTGAGCGAGCAGGAGAGTGAGCGAGCAGGAGAGTGAGCGAGCAGGAGAGTGAGCGAGCAGGAGAGTGAGCGAGCAGGAGAGTGAGCGAGTTTCAGAATCTCCTCCCGCTGCCCCGAACGCCTCTCACGGTCGCGGAAAATAAAATACAACAATCTAAAGGTAAAGGTCGAACCACCCCGTAGAGCCTCAACAGACGTTTTTGGGGCAAGTGCTGTTCGCGAAAGCAGAAAAGGTTTGATTTGCTGGAGCGGAGAGTGTGTGTGGAGGGGGAGCGCGGTGAGATGAGAGGTGGGAGAGTGTGTGGAGGGGAGTAGAGTGAGATGAGAGGGGGGAGGTAGGAGAGTGTGTGGAGGGGAGTAGAGTGAGATGAGAGGGGTGAGATGGGAGAGTGCGTGGAGGGGAGTAGAGTGAGATGAGAGGGGAGGGGAGAGGCAGGAGAGTGCGTGGAGGGGAGTAGAGTGAGATGAGAGTGGAGAGGTAGGAGAGTGCGTGGAGGGAGAGCGGGGTAAGATGAGAGGGGAGAGGCAGGCAGGGACGATCGTGAAATCGATCCGGGGGTTGGATTGGGAGCCAACGGGAGATGGATTGTGGTGTCGGGGGGAGACGCGGTGGGGGGGGGGGGGAGACGCGGTGGGGGGGGGTGGGGAGACGCGGTGGGGGGGGGGGGAGATGCGGTGGGGGGGGGGGTGAGTCTGGACCACGTGGGTGCTGGGGGCTAGAGATCCCATCGTGAGTTTGGCGGCACGAAACTTCGCTATCGCGAGCGCCGCCTCTTCATGTATTTACGACGAAGAAGCTCCCACCTCGTCCCCCCTGTGTGAGATGCCTGCCATGTGCGGGAGAGACTCCAATTAACCTCGGCGAGTGTCTCCCCTTGCTCGAGCAATCACTCGGGGAGAGGTAATTACAGCCTTGGTACCACCCCTCTATCCACTCGCCCGCAAATTACAAATTGGCAATGCAGATTCAACACGCAGCACCCTCACTCACGCACGCACAAAGACAAAGATCCCCCGTATAGTCTTAACAGACTGTTGGGGCAAGTGCTGTTAGCGAGAACCTATGAAGGCCGCCACGGTACACGAGGGGGGTGGGTGGCCAACACCACGCCCGGCCGCCTTTGTCTCCCTAGTGGTGATGTTCACACACGGCACCAGGTACTCATTTTTAGATTGAGTCGACCTAGGGGCGGCCCAGAACCGGTTCAGATAATCGTCACCGGTGTTGGCTGTGAGCGGAAATCGACACACACACAAATACAAAGATCCCCCGTATAGCCTTAACAGACTGTTGGGGCAAGTGCCCTTAGCGAGTAGCTGTCAAGGCCAGTATGGCACACGGGGTGGGTGGCCATTTCCACGCCAGGTCGCCTTTGTCTCCCCACCACACCAGGATACTCAAATACTTAAGGCTGAGTCGACCTAGGGGGTGTCCCACAACCGGTTCGGACATTGGTCACCGACGTTGTGCTGTGAGCGGGAATCCAACTCGGGTCGTCGGAGGCTGCAGCGCGACGCGCTAACCACTGCACCCACCGCTCCCCACGCGCGCGCACGCGGACGCACGCGCGCGCTTTGTGCGGGTCCCATGTTCATTGTGAGAGCGACGCGAGTTTAGTTATTTTAGAGGGATTCCCCGGGGAGCGTGGCTTACGCGCGCCGCGGAGTGACCTTTCCATCGACGCGGACCACCTCCATAATCCCGCCTCCCCCCCACCACTCTCCACGCTCCCTCCCTCCAGCTACCTCCACCTCCTCCCTCCTGCTCCCTCCTCTTCCCTCCTGCTCCCTCCTCCCTCCTCCTCCTGCTCCCTCCTGCTCCCTCCTCCCTCCTTCTCCTCCCTCCTCCTCCCTCCTGCTCCCCCCTGCTCCCTCCTGCTCCCCCCTGCTCCCTCCTCCTCCCCCCTTCCCCCCTGCTCCCTCCTCCTCCACCCTTTTCCCCTGCTCCCTCCTCCTGCCTCCTCTTCCCTCCCAGGCTGGATCGTAGACAAGGCCTCGAGACGCGCGAGACAAAGACACAATTCCCCGTGTAGCCTTTAACAGGCTGTCGGGGCAAGTGCTGCTAGCGAGTCGCACCGATGAAGGCCGCCACCAGGGGGTGAGTGGCCAGCACCACGCCCGGCCGCCTTTGTCTCCCTAGTGGTGATGTTCACACACGGCACCAGGTACTCGTTTTTAGATTGAGTCGACCTAGGGGAGGCCCAGAACCGGTTCAGATAATCGTCACTGGTGTTGGCTGTGAGCAGGAATCGACACATACACAAATACAAAGATCCCCCTTATAGCCTTAACAGACTGTTGGGGCAAGTGCTGTTAGCGAAGGCGCACATACGCACAGACACCCAAACACAGAACACATCAACAGACACACAGAAAGCTCCATACAGAACACACAACCACACAGACAGCCGCACACATAACACACACAGACACGCAGTCACACACAAAACAGACTCGCGCGCTCTCTCTCTCGCTCTCTCACAGTTCGATACATAAATTAATTAATTTCGTGCTTTGTGGGGCGAAAATTGCCCCAATTAGCGGGAGAAGCAGCTGCGTTCGCGAACAACTCACACTGAGCCCACCGCCCGCGATCGCTCGCACACGGCCAGATTAGCCACGCAGTACAGCAAGTAGGTCGCTCAGCGCCGGGCCCTATCATCCGGGGACTTAGAATGTCTCCACCGAATGATTTGGCCCGAGCGTCTCTCGGGCTGGAGCAGGAAACGCGACGCGTGGCGTCAGAAGAGGGGCGACACGGTGGCTAGGAGATGTTCACTACCTCGCCTGGTATACAAGAGGTCGTGGGTTCGATCCTGACTCTGACGCCTGCTGCTGTATATTTGGAGTTTGAATGTATCTCATCATCATCACGGTGGCTAGGAGATGTTAGCTACCTCGCCTGGTACACAGGAGGTCGTGGGTTCGATCCTGACTCTGACGCCTGCTGCTGTATATTTGGAGTTTGCGTCTCTCTCTCTCTCATCATCATCATCACGGTGGCTAGGAGATGTTAACTACCTCGCCTAGTATACAGGAGATCGTGGATTCGATCCCGACCCTGACGCCTGCTGCTGTATATTTGGAGTTTGCGTGTCTCTCTCTCATCATCATCATCATCACGGTGGCTAGAAGATGTTAACTACCTCGCCTGGTACACAGAAGGTCGTGGGTTCGATCCCGACCCTGACGCCTGCTGCTGTATATTTGGAGTTTGCGTGTCTCTCTCTCTCCCCGTGGTCGCGTGGATTTTTCTCCGGGTCCTCCGTTTTTTCCCCTCCACAAACAAGCAGATGATTTGGCTGCTATAAATGTCCGATAAGCCATGTTCGTTGAGCTATCATGCGTGCCAGCCAGGTCGCTTCTGAAAAAATAATCTACATAGCTCAGTGGGCCTTACCTGGTAAAATAAAAACAATAGTTTAGTTTTAGCGTAGATTAGAGAATGAGCGTTCACAAACGTTCCTGTGATCCACCAAACCCCCTCCCCGCTGCTGTCTCCGCCATGCTGGGTTACTACAGGCCACGTGCGGCACAGCCACAGCGGGTTCGTTTGCACTCGACGTTTCGGACAACCGCCCCTCTTCAGAGAAGTCCACGTGACGGCCGGCTCAACCGCGCGCCCCTGGCAGTGAGCCCTGCGCCCACCGCGTGAACCCCGCGTGAACCCCAGCGGGAAGACTCGCTCCATCACTCACTCACCCACTCCATCACTCACTCTCTCACTCACTCTCTCGCTCACTCACTCACTCGCTCACTCTCTCACTCACTCTCTCACTCACTCTCACTCTGTCGCACTCTCTCACTCACTCTCTCGCTCACTCACTCACTCGCTCACTCTCTCACTCACTCTCTCACTCACTCTCTCTCTCTCTCTCTCACTCACTCTGTCGCACTCTCTCGCTCACTCTCTCACTCAGCCGCTTCATCACTCTCTTACTCTCTCACTGAGACACACTCTCTCTCACTCGCTCTCTATCGCACTCACTCACTCTCTATCTCTCACTCGCTCTCTCTCTCACTCATCTGCTCCATCACTCACTCTCTCAGCCGCTCCATCACTCTCTCACTCTCTCACTCAGACACTGTCTCTCTCACTCACCCGCTCTCACTCTCTCACTGAGACACTCCCTCTCTCTCTCACTGAGAGAAGATAAACCAGCGGCTCGGCGCCCCGTTCCCTGTGACGAGGGGGGTCAGACAGGGATGCCCCCTCTCGGGGCTGCTGTACACCCTGTCCATTGAGCCACTGCTACGCCACCTGAGACGAAATCTGTCTGGCTTCAAAGTCCCGGGACCTGAGAACACAGTCGTCAAACTCTCGGCTTACGCAGACGACATATGCGTCGTCCTCAACGGCGCACATGACGTATCCACGCTCTGCCAGGCGGTTGCAGTGTACGAGAGGGCCTCCTCCGCCAAGGTCAACTGGCCCAAGTGCGAGGCCCCGTGTTTAGGGCTGCAAGGCGGCATTCGCTCTGTGCTCTTCCCAGGAGGAGTCATGTGGCGGGACGATGGAGTCAAGTACCTGGGGGTTTACCTGGGGAAACCACATGTCGCTCTGAACAACTGGACCGAGCTAGCCGACACAATTGAAGCTAAATTACTGACATGGGCACGCCTCGCACCACAGATGTCATTCAGGGGACGAGTGCTTGTCGCTAACACCCTGGCTGCATCCGTGCTGTGGCACAAAGCCAAGGCCCTCCAGCCTCCTGCTCGGCTACTCGCCAGAGTCAACTGCTCACTCGCTCACTTCGTCTGGCACGGGAAGCACCGGCTCAGGCCGGGCGTTCTCTGCCTGCCGGTGAGCGAGGGCGGCCAGGGTCTGGTAGACGTCACCGCCAGGATCATGAGTTTCAGGCTCATGGCTGTCAGACGGCTGCTGTACGACCGGGAGGAGCTACCCTGGAAGTTGCCGGCCCTCGCCCTGCTGAGAAATGCAGGGGGGTGCCTGGGGTACGGAAAGGAGCTTTTCCTGATGGACCTGAGCCTGGTCGACTACACAAGGCTGCCAGGTTATCACCAGAGCCTCTTGGACGCGTGGCGGAGCCTCGAGTGGAGCAGAACACGCGCGCCCTACGACCTCGCGCAGTTCCTGAACGAGCCCTTGTTCTGCGACAACCTTTTCAAGGGAATCAGAGGAGAGAGGACCCTGCCTCTACGCCTCACATCAGCAGGGCTGCGAAAAGTCTTCCACCTCGTGCAGGCCCACCAGCCCAAGTGGAAGACCGCAGCTGAGATCGCCAACACCGCAGGGCTCCGCTCCATGCTCGCTGGGGAGAAGCTGCTGCGAGACGTACTCCGCGCCATGAAGGAGCTGCGCCTTAAACTAGAAGCACCGGAGGATGGTGGCGGCCCCCCCACCCTCCTCTTTCCCAGAGTTGTGTTTCTCCTGCGCCAACCCCCCTGGCCACAGCGACTCCGGTAAGCTCCTGAAGCTCCGAAGCTGCAGCAACGTGCCCCTCAAGAGCGCCCCAAACACAGCGCTCTGCACGTGCTGTGTCAAGGCGCTCTACACGGGCTGTGTCAAGGCGCTCTACACGTGCTGTGTCAAGGCGCTCTACACGTGCTGTGTCAAGGCGCTCTACACGTGCTGTGTCAAGGCGCTCTACACGTGCTGTGTCAAGGCGCTCTACACGTGCTGCGTCAAGGCGCTCTACACGTGGCCGTGTCAAGGCGCTCTACACGTGCTGTGTCAAGGCGCTCTACACGTGGCTGCGTAAAGGTGATACATTCCCGGGACCTAGCCGACCTACCGGACACAAAATGGAGAGACCATTTCTCTCCCCTCATTGCAGCCGCCCCCCAGTGGAAACTAATGTACAAGTCTCCCAGTAGCCAAACGCTGCGGTGACCTCCAGTGGAGGTTGGTACACTGCACGTTGCCATCGGCCGTGTGGCTCAGCCGAATCTCGCCAGGGGTAACAGACTTGTGCATTTCCTGCGGTGCCAGGGAGGATCTGCCCCACCAATACTTACACTGCCATCGGCTCAAGCCAATGTTCCGCCTTTTGGGGGACATCTTCAGGAAACTGAGGGTGCCTTTCTACAACAGCAGCTTCGTATATGGAGTGCCTTACCTGGCAAACAAGCGCCATGACCTCGCCAACTTCGCCTGCGCGCAAGCGAAGATGGCGGTGTACAGAACGAGGAAAAAGATGCTGGAGGGTGATACTGACGGCTGCTCTGTGCTTCCGGTGTTCAGAGGCCTGCTTAAGGCGCGGCTCCAGCTGGAGCACGCGTACCACACACACGTCGGTGATGTGCACGTCTTCTTCGAACGCTGGGGAGCCGGAAAGGCCCTTTGCACCAGCGTGGACGGCACCCTCGTGTTCACTTTCTGAAACGCTCGCTCGTCACCGTGGCGTGAGCGATGACACCACAACCACGTGACTTTTGTCTTTTGTGTTGTGTGCGGTGCTTTCAGCACCACAGCACGTAGATTTGTAATGATATGTAACGTTTGTTTCTTTTTGTTTGTTGGCGACTGTTTTTTCATATTGGAATCGCCTCCGGTGCTTTTTTGCTGCTGGCGGCAATAAAAGTTGTTTAAAAGTCAAAAGTCTCTCACTCACCCGCTCCATCACTCACTCTCTCAGCCGCTCCATCACTCTCTCACTCTCTCACTGAGACACACTCACTCTCTCACTGAGACACACTCACTCTCTCACTCACTCTCTCTGTCACTCAGTCGCTTGGCGCTGTATATCTCCGTGAGCAGAGGCCGTGCCAAATGTACGGCGAATCGGGGCTACTGCCCCGGGCCCCGCGCTTTGGGGGGAGGGGGGGAAGAGGGGGGCCCACTTCGACATCACAGTGTCAGACGTAATGCTTCCAGTTTAGTTTGAAGGCAAAGGGGGGGGGGGGTAGGTACACAGTGGGGTTTGCCCCGGACTCCCCACCCCCCCATGGACGATCGTGTCCCTTGGGTCTTCGTGCCCTGCGCACGAACACCGCGGGGCGAGAGGACGCGGTGTGGGGGGGGTGGGTGGAGGAGGTCGCCGCGATCCGAGGTCTCGGCCGACGGTTCGCTCTCCCCCGCGGTGACGTAAACAAGAAAACACATCGCCACTCGGGAGACGAAGAACGTAGCCAACCGATTAGCACGGTGCGAAAGAAGTTCAACACACGCACACGCACGAACGCATACACACACACACGCACACATACACACGCACGCACACACACACGCACACGCGCATACACACACATAAACACGCATACACACGCACACGCATACACACACATAAACACGCATACACACGCACACGCATACACACACACACGCATACACACACACACGTGCACACACACACGTGCACACACACACACACGCACACACACACACATACACACACATACACATACACACACATACACGCACAGACGATGCAGTGTCCTGGCTCACACCACCAGCGACTCGCTCCGCTCGAGAATCAATTTAAATTCACAGACAGCGGAGCTCCAAGTAGCTGGATTTCAGAGTTGCCAATGCGGCGCACTGACCCGCTGGGGATCGAGTAGCGAGCACCCTATGAAGGCCGACAGGGCACACGAGGGTGTGGGTGGCCAGGATCACGCCCGGCCGCCTTTGTCTCCCTCGTGGCGATGTTGAATACACACTCGTTTGCGGCCGAGTCAACCTAGGAGAGACCCAGGACCGGTTCAGATAATCGTCACCGGTCGCTGCTGATGGCCGTGAGACGAACTCGGGTCGCCGGCACGCTAACGTCTTACAGCACCGCTCCACCCGCACAAACAAGGCAAAGAACCCCCGTGTAGCCTGAAACAGACTGTTGGGGCAAGTGCTGTTAGCGAGCACCTACGAAGGCCGGCACGGCACACGAGGGGGTGGGTGGCCAACACCACGCCCGGCCGCCTTTGTCTCCCTAGTGCCGATGTTTTTTAGGCACCGCACCAGGTTTTCATTTGTGGCTGAGTCGACTTAGGGGAGGCACAGAACCGGGTCAGATAATCGTCACTGGGGTGTTGATGGCCGTCAGCGGGAATCGAGCCCGGGTCGCTGGGTTCGTAACGCAGCGCGCTAACCGCTACACCACCGCTCCCACTACACCCACACACAGACACCATGCACACACACACATATATATAATATTACGTAAGTATGGGCTACACAGTACTTGCGTAACCATTGCGGCTGACGAGGCGATCCTTGTGAAACGTTCCTTTCTCTGCTGTTGGCTCACATCCTCCACCCAATTATAATATTCCCACTGCGTTGCGAGCGGCCAACTCTCAGGATGACACGCGGGGGGGGGGGGAGCGCGTCCTCTCGGAGTTCTTCTTCTCAAAGTTCGCAACGAGCCGCGTGACGCCGACTTCGTGCCAGACAGCTGTCCCGCAAATATGATGCCCTCTTCATTAAAACTCACGAAAACATTTCACCAAGTAAAGCCATACCGAGCTATACAAGAAAGTTTTTTTTGTTTGAGGAAGCGAGCTGCCAATCGCAGATGACAGCTCAACGAACTGGTTTACAGCGGACGGAGGATCCGGGAAAAAAAATCACGAGACCACGGGGAGAGAGACACGCCAACTCCAAATATACAGCAGCAGGCGTCAGGGTAGGGATCGAACCCACGACCTCCTGAATACCAGGCGAAGTAGTTAACATTTCGCCACTGTGACGATGATGATGACGAGAGCAGACACACAAACTCCAAACATACAACAGGGATAAGGATCGGGCTCGAACTCACGACCTCCTGTATACCAGGCGAGGTAGTTAACATCTCCTAGCCACCGTGATGATGATGATGATGAGAGAGACAACAGGCGTCAGGGTCGGGCTCGAACCCACGACCTCCTGTATACCAGGCGAGGTAGTTAGCATCTCCTAGCCACCGTAATGATGATGATGATGAGAGAGACAACAGGCGTCAGGGTCGGGCTCGAACCCACGACCTCCTGTATACCAGGCGAGGTAGTTAACATCTCCTAGCCACCATTAGAGCCCCACCACCAGCAGCGCGCCTGCACGCCCTCTAAAGAGTGAATTCGCTCGATTTCAATCATCTGAGTGGTCATCGTTCCCCTTGTCCCGCACCCCGAAACACACAGTACTGTGCAGTGTAGATGATCTCATGCACGTCCTCTCTGCACTCGCCCTCCAGCTACGACAAGACTTACCCCCAATCCCTATCACGGCCACTGTCGCAATACTGCACCAACCCCTATCAATACCCCAGCCCCTATCACTGCACCAACCCCTATCACGACACCAACCCATATCACTACCACCAACCCTACCACCACCCCTACCCCTACCACCACCCCTATCTCTACCACCACCCCTATCTCTACCACCACCCCTACCCCTACCACCACCCCTATCTCTATCACCACCCCTACCACCACCCCTACCCCTACCACCACACCTATCTCTATCACCACCCCTACCACCACCCCTATCACTACCCCTATCACCACCCCTATCACTACCACTACCACCACCCCTACCCCTACCACCACCCCTACCCCTACCACCACCCCTACCACCACCCCTACCCCAGCCCCTCGTGAACCACTCCAACCTGTTCTCCTGTCACCATAACCACACCACCACAGCCCGTAACAAGCGCACACTCAGTCTTAACGACTCGTCACACCTCGTGTGACACAGTGCCGGCCTCCAAGGGTGCTACTCGCTAACAGCACTTGCCCATACAGTCTGTTAAGGCTATACGGGTGGTCTTTGCCTTTGTCACACGCGTCGAAGGACCGCGTGAGAGATGGCGACGGATTGGGGAGGCCTTCATCCAGCGGTGGATCGATGAGTGCTGATGATGACCTTGGCGTACGCGGTGCCGACCGCTCCGTCGAAATACATCCAAACACCTCCATGGCCGGAGGAGGAGGTGGTGGTGGTGGCGTCTCCACACGTGGTCTCTAATCCAGCACCGTGGAGGCGACAGCGAGGAGGGTTGGTGGATCACCGCGCAGACTTTGTGTGGAAACTCGAGGCAGAGCCCCGTACCCCTGGCTCGCTAAGGAGACGGCGGTACAGCAAGAGCGCGGACTAATCCCCATCTGTTACATCCGTGTGGGATCGAGCGTTGCCTCCTCGCACGCGTGGGTGTTCCCCGAGTGCTCCGGTTTCTCGCCACGCGTACGCAACGCTCATTCGTTGGCTGAAAACGTGTTCGTGTGTGTATATGTCGAGGACCGCAGAACTCGGGCAATTGTTGGTAGCGTTGGTTCACCGCCTGCTGTTGCATTCTGGCCCGTGTCTGCGGATCCCTGGCGGATCGCGAGCGATGCAATTTGCACGAAAGACGACGACACTGCTATATATAAATCTAACACATTTTTGTTTTTTTTACACTGCACAGATATAGATTAAACAAATTCAGCGACTAGGGAATTACCCCACGGGCAGCCGATGTTAGGCGCGATGCTGCATAAATTCAAGTGAGAATACCTCGTCGAGCAGACGCAAGAAAGGCCGGCTGAGCTGCACGTTAGAGACGCGACACCACAGAGAGAGCGAGAGAGCTTGAACTGGACTTGACATGGAGTCACTCTTTGCGAATGACGCGCACAGGAGATCTTTAACGACCTTGTATTTTTTGCATTTACGGTTGCTAGACTCGGAGTAATAACACTGGTCAACACACTTTTTCTGGCATAAGGTATTCCAACGGTTTAAGGTAATTTTGGGGTGCTGATTCTAAATCTGGCGTCAGTTTTTGTCTATCACATCAGGTTTTTGAGATATCAAATATTGCATTTTCAATAAAAACTGCAGAAGAAAAATATTAAATAAATGTGGATATCTACATAAAATTATATTAGAAACACACTATCCTAAAAATACAGCACCATATTTTAACACTAAAGCAGTCACTGACTCGCAACAACTTGCAATCATAAGTGACAGAGTTAATTTCGGATAACATCAATGAAAATGGTGTATGCCGATAGCATAAAATGAGATGTGATAGAGCAAATCTGAGATCAGATTTGGAATCAGCACCCTGAAATTAGTCTAAAACAGCTGCAAAAGTCCAGGCCAGAATAAATGTGTAATCAGGACAGCTGATTAAGTCATTTGTTTACCTTCCCTATACGTTGCACTCCTATCGAGTTTTTGCATTGTGTGTTGTGACGGAGTATTAATCAGGGCAGCTGCTAGGATCGAACCACGAACCTTTCGCAACGTGTCACACGTGCACCGTGTAATGTTGTTACACGTGCAATATTATTACACTCCAGCTTTAATGGTGCATTACAGGTCTAAGGTTCCGTATTCGGTACATCACAGCCTTGTGCTTATGACTGCGTACGGAACGCACCATATATATGCACGCGCGAGTGGGTTGGCCGCCTTTGTCTCCCCAGTGGCGATGTTTACACATCGCACCAGCTCCTCTTGTTTATATTCTTAGGTTTTTTTCGGTAAAGTCACGTAGGTAAAAAAATTCAAATTAATAAAAGTAAAATAAAAATAAAATAAAAATCACGACGTTTCGGAGGCAACACAAGCCTCCGTCTTCAAGTGGAACCGTCACAACACGCTTGCTGTATCAAGTAAATGAGAAATTCCTCTTGTTTAGGTCGAATCAGGCATCAGGGAGGCACAGGACCGGTTCGAATAATCGCCACTGTTACTGGCCGTGAGCGGGAATCGAACTCGGGTCGCCAGGTTCATAACGCAGCGCGGCAGCATGAACCACCATACTCTCTGTATGGTGATGCAAGGAAAAAGATGACCCCGTATAGCCTTAACAGATTGTTGGAGCAAGTGCTGTTTGTGGCCAGCACCACGCCCGGCCGCCTTTGTCTCCAAATGCCTATGTGTACACATCACACCAGGTATTCATTTGAGGCTGAGTCGAACTAGGGGAGGCCCGGGACCGGTTCAGATAATCGTCACCGGTGTTGGTCGCCGTGAGCGGGAATCGAACCCGTGTCGCCGGGTTCATAGCGCAGCGCGCTAACCGCTACACCACCGCTCCCCACTATATATAGGAACACACACACACGCGTGCGTGCGTCCATACATAAAACATTGTTTTTATCCATCATAAAATAATGGAATAGCAAATGGCCATTGATCCACATCAACGGTCGGCATATGGCCAATAGCGTCTGATTTGAAAATGAAAGCTCCAAACCCCTGCAGAGAGCAGTCCCCGGATGGTTCATTACTAAAACATTGACGCAGCGAGCGAGACAGCGAGGCACCGAAATGATCGATTACACCCGACAAGGACGAGGGACACGATTGTGTCCCTGTGAATGTATGCGGCTCTCCGTGTACAGCGTGCAGTAGACTTTGACTTTTAAACAACTTTTATTGCCGCCAGCAGCAAAAGCACTGGAGGCGATTTCAATATGAAATACACAAAGTCACCAGCAACACAAAAATAAAACAAATCGTTACAAATCCACGCGCTGTGGCGCTGAAAGCACCGCGCACAATACAAAAGAAAAGCCACGTGGTGGTTGTGGTGTCATCGCGCACGCCACGGTGACGAGCGAGCGCTTCAGAAGGTGAACATGAGGGTGCCGTCCACGCTGGTGCAGAGGGCCTTTCCGGCTCCCCAGCGTTCGAATAAGACGTGCACATCACCAACGTGTGTGTGGTACATGGCGTGCTCCAGCCAGAGCCACGCCTTAAGCAGGCCTCTGAACACTGGAAGCACAGAGCAGCCGTCAGTAGAGTGCGGACGCGTCTGTGGTGTATACGTGCGTGTGTGTAGTTGCGGAGAGCGGTGGTGCAGCGGTTAGCGCGCTGCGCTACGAACCTGGCTCGCCGGGTTCGAATCCCGCTCACGGCACAACACCGGTGACGATTATCTGAAGCGGTCCTGGGCGTAGTGTTGGCCAGCCCACCCCCCTCGTGTGCCGTGCCGGCCTTCACAGGTGCTACTCGCTAACAGCACTTGCCCCAACAGTCTGTTGAGGCTATACGGGGGATCTTTGTCTTGTATCAACTGGATGAATGGTGGCACGGTTATTTTCCTGCGAAGCCGAGTTCAATTCCGGACTTTGATCCGAGGTCAAGGACTCACGAAATCGCTTTTTACGCAACCACTCATTCGTCCAATCCAACCCCGTAGCTATCGACGCCTCACTCATCCACGCAGCGCACTTTGTAACTTACTCACTTTACTATCTCACAGATTCACTCACACGCTCCATCACTCTGTCGTTCGCCCTCTCGCTCGCTGGCTCGCTCACCCGCCCGCACTCTCGCTCACTCTCTCCTATTAATAAGCTAAGCGCAGACACAGCAATGCATTGTACACTGCCGCGTGACATAAGTGTATGATTTGCATCGGGCAGAATCAGCACTTGATATTTCTAGATTTGAAGCTTTCGTGACGGCAAGGATTCATACTCTTAGGTTTTTTTTCTTTTTCGGTAAAGTCATGTAGGTAAAAAATAAAATAAAAAATAATAAAAGTAATAATAGAAATGAAATAAAATAATAAATCACGACGTTTCGGAGGCAACACAAGTCTCCGTCATCAGGTGGGACCGTCACAGCTAGATTTAGGAAGGCCAGCGTCTCGAGACGCTGTGACTTCTTGTCTCGTCGTCTGTTAAAAACTCTAACAGATAGGTGAAATTCCTCCCCGTAGAGGCTATTAATTCTAGATTTGAAGCTTTCGTGACTGCAAGGATTCATACTCTTAGGTTTTTTTTTATATTGTCTCGTTAATAAATATCATAACGTTACCCTCCCCACCCTCCTCCCAACCCAACCAAATCATCGTGGCAGGAGAGACACATGTAGTGACATGGGACGAGTCACTGGAGCGCGTGCCGCTGGAAGATTGTAAATAATGGAATTAGGGGTAGCAGCCCGTTCTACCACTTGGACCTGTGGGCAAGGCACGGAGCCATCTGGAGGGATCCAGAAGGGTGCGGGACCGTGGGCGGAGCCTGGCCACGCCGGGGAGGATAAAAGGACGAGCTCCGACTCGCAATCGGGGCTGCTGCGAGCTGGAGTGGAACTCGTGGTGCCGTCGGCGTCGTCGTGATCTTCACCCTCCTCAAGTTGTGGGTCTGGCAGCGTGTTGGTTGTCCCGAGCCGGTGTGTGGTTATCCCCTAAGGCTGCGAAGGCTGGAATAAAAGAGAATACCTCCTACTAGTGTCTGTGAATCACTGCACTACACATTCACCACGTTCTCCCGATCATTACAAGACGCGCTGGAAAGTAAGACGCATGCCGCACACAAACCGTTAAAATGTGGTGGCGATGCAGCTGCTACTGAGAGCCGTGACGTCGAAGCGCACACGCCCCCCAAAACGCAGGGCCCGGGGCGGTCACCCCCCCCCCCCCCACCGATTCGCCGCTGTTTCTGAGCGGGTCTGATCGCTACGGCGGCAGGAACGCACGATGTTGTCGACGACAAATCACTTCCCACCCTCCTCCCCAACCACATCCAACATCACGGCCAGGGCATTCACCCAGCAGTGGAGGGACTGCGCACGCCGGTCTGCGGTTGCGTGCGTGCGCGCGCGTGTCCGCGATTCACACGTCAGCCTTCCCCTCGGCAAGCTTCGTGAGCCACCGCCCGTCTGGTCGTGTCGCCCAGAGGAAGCGACATTGTCAAGGAAGCATCGTACACCCCTCGGTTGGTGTTGTCGGGGCAGAGGGGAGCGGGGCGTGTGGGTGGACGGGTGTGGACCGCGCGCGTGTCTCTGTCTCTGTGTGTGTGTTAGGGCTGAACGATGAATCGATTTCAAATCGAAATCGCAACTTGAAACAATGCGATTGGTAAATTGCAAAGGCTGCGATTTTTTTACGATTTGAAAAGTCCTTTTACTTTCTTATTGGAATTGTTTTATTATTATTATAATAATAACTTTATTTATTTAACTTAACAATTGTTCTATGTTTTATTTTTCTAGTTCAATTAAGACATTTTCATGAGAACATGTTGGAAGCAATTCATTTATTTTAAGTTCTCATCCTTGCATTAGAATATATAGAGCAGTTCATATTTTGATGGCATCATGTGGCAATGCTCCATCACACGTTTTAAATCTATTACACAGTGAATATTGAACTGAAGCTTGACTTTAAAAAAAATGTAATCGCAAATCAAATCGCAATATCTGTCAGGAAATCGCAATTAGATATTTTCCCCAAAATCGTTCAGCCCTAGTGCTGGTCGCTAACAGCACTTGCCACAAACAGTTTGTTAAGGCTACACGGGGGATCTTTGTTTTTGCAGTATGCACTGCACACACTACATTTTGTGCGTGTGTGTAGATGCAAATGAAGGAATCTAAAAGCAGAAAGAGCAAAGGAACTGAACCAGTCAAATCCATTAAAAAAATTTTTTGATTTCAGACGATAATTTGTGCTCGGGGGGCGAAAATAACCCGCGGTAGACACGGCAATTATTTTGTTGCTATAAATGTCGACGTGGCGATAAGCCACGTTTGTTGAGCCATCACTCGTGGCCAGATCGCTTCCTTCAAAGAAGTTCATATACCTTCCGTGAGCGTTACCTTGTAAGGTGAAACATAAAATCAACGTCGTTGTATTTGTAGATTTTTAAGTGATCTGTTTATCTCCCCTATACTTTGCACTCATGTCGCGTCTTTGCATTGATTTTTTTTGTGACGTTCTGACCCTGTGCCCCGATTGGACATTAAACAAACAAGCAAAGAGCTTCATAGCTCATCGGATTCCTCCTGCAGTTTAAAATAATATTGGTAGGAACCACCTGGTTCCACTAGCCCACAGGGGATTATTGTGTCAGTCCGTCCGTCGTGCATCCAAAAATGGGAGGGGTCGGGCTGGGTGGAGAGGGGAGGGTGGGGAGGGGCTGGGTGGGGAGGAGAGGGTGGGGCTGGGTGGGGAAGGGAGGGTGGGGAGGGGCTGGGTGGGAGGGGTGGGGCTGGGTGGGGCTGGGTGGGGAGGGTGGGGAGGGGCTGGGTAGGGCTGGGTGGGAGCGGTGGGACTGGGTGGGGAGGGACTGGGTGGGGCTGAGTGGGGAGGGGCTGGGTGGGGAGGGTGGGGTGGGGCTGGGTGGGGAGGGGCTGGTCACCCCGTGGTGCCCTTATAAAACTCAACGTTTAACCTACTCACGCCGGCTTGTGCCCGCCCTCACAGTCGGGCAAATTTGCGGAATACACCACGCCGCCGTTGACCCTGGCCATTGACCGAGCAAACCAACGTTCCTACCAGCTCCCTCCGCAGGAATGTGTTATTCCGACTCCGATCATTCATCCCCTCAATCCACGATTCTCCTATTAGAGATGGATTCTTTATGGGATAACTTCCGCGAAGACATGTCCTGGAGGGGGGGGGGGGTGAGAGTCGTGTTGCTCATGGAGAACTGAGGCTGACGCCTCGCCACATTCATCAAAAGGGTTCATTATTTGCTGAACACCTACAGATATAAAACCCAGAGCGCAAAGATGAACTATTTGGAAGTACGCGGATACTGTTGTTGTTTTGTTATTGTTGTTTTGTTGTTGCTTTGTTGTTGTTTTGTTGTTGTTTTGTTGTTGTTGTTTTGTTGTTGTTATGTTGTTGTTGTTTTGTTGTTGTTATCATAAAAGTAGTGCGCCCGCACCCACAACTTAAACCCTCAGAAACGATACAACCCAATTGCAGAGTCCATGCGCTTGCACGGATTTTATTTCTTAAATTAGTTTCTGTACACAAGTTGCCAGGTTTTTTGTTTTGTTTAATCATCACAAATCGCACAAACTTTAAATGCTATCTTGGGAAGCGATTTTATATATGTTCTTGTTTTGCTGATTCAGCACTAACCCCCGGTGTGATTATGGAGGGGGGAATTGAAATAGTGATTCATAACCATGGTTAAATTGTTACTTGATTGAAGAGGCATTTTTTTCTTCTCCATTAAAAAGAGGAAATATTTTTTATTACGTTTTATATTTTAAATATTTTTTTTTAACGCACACAGACTTTGAATTCGTGTTCGCACGCACGCCTCACGTATGTACGTAGAACTTCTTTCGCACCGTACTAGCCAACCGTGCTAATCGGAAGTCCGGGTGAATGGCAAAATGCGTGCGTGCGAAACAAGCACACAATCCACCCGTGGCACCTGCTGGGTCTGCCCCGTGACCTCCTGCCAGCGGGCGTTCGACACTTCACGTGGCCTCAAGGTGCACATGGCCTGGCACAAGCGTCGTAGTGACGTCACCGCCACTTAGTGGCGAATGGTGGTTGTTGTTGTTGTTGTGCGAAACACCAGTGACAATTTCTCTGGACCAGCCTCCCCTAGGTCGTGTCACTGAAATTAGTTCCCAGTGTGGTGTAAGCATCTGCTACTGGGGAGACAAAGGCGGCCGGGCGTGGTGCTGGCCATCCACCCCCTCGTGTACCGTGTCGGCCTTCATAGGTGCTCGCTAACAGCACTTGCCCCAACAGTCTGCCGAAGGCTATACGGGGGATATTTGTCTTTGTGTGCGAAAACGCGCGCACGGCTAACATCAGCGGCGAGCGATATCTGAAACATATCCATGCCCTCCCCTCGACTCGGCCTTAATTGAGCACGTGGTATTACACACACGCGCGTTTCTACATATATACACGGAGGCTAATTCAACACGGATAAAACGTCCGTAACCGCTTCCTCGAATGGTTGTTAATTGAGTAGCAGCTCGAAATCATCGCCTAAGTTGTGAATCCAGCTGCTGGTTTGAGAGCACGCCGAGTGTGACTCGAATTATTCGTGCCCGAGGGGGAACGCGCACAGTGACCTTGAGTTCATCACAGAGACCACACAGACAGCGGTAGACTCACACAGACACAGACTCACACAGAGACCCACGTACTCACAGCGGGACCCACAGACTCACACAGAGACCCACAGGCTCACAATGTGACCCACAGACTCACACAGAGGCCCACAGACTCACACAGAGACCCACAGACTCACACAGAGACCCACAGACTCGCACAGACCCGCACAGAGACCCACAGACCCGCACAGAGACCCACAGACTCACACCGAGACCCACAGACTCACACCGAGACCCACAGACTCACACCGGGACCCACAGACTCACACAGAGACCCACAGACTCACACAGAGACCCACAGACTCACACAGAGACCCACACAGAGACCCACAGACTCACACTGGGACCCACAGACTCACAATGTGACCCACAGACTCACACATTAACCCACAGACTCACACAGAAACCCACAGACTCACACAGAGACCCACAGACTCACACAGAGACCCACAGACTCACAATGTGACCCACAGACTCACACAGAGACCCACAGACTCACACAGAGACCCACAGACTCACAATGTGTGTGTCACTGTGCACGGCAGTGGACCCAAGGCGATCCCCGCTGTGTGCTCCGTTTGTAAAATCGGTAGCTGCATCTGCCACGGCCACGGTTCACTCATTCGCAATAACGTGATTGGGGCACGATTATCAGTGACTCACACACACACTACGCACTGTACACACACACACTACACACACACTACATGTAGACACACACACACTACACACTGTACACACACACACTACACACTGTACACACACTACACACTGTATACACACACACACTACACACTGTAGACACACTACACACTGTAGACACACACACACTACATGTAGACACACACACCACACACTGTAGACACACACACTACACACTGTAGACACACACACCACACACTGTAGACACACACACACTACACACTGTACACACACTACACACTGTAGACACACACACACTACACACTGTAGACACACACACTGTAGACACACACTACACACTGTACACACACTACACACTGTAGACACACACACTACACACACACTACATGTAGACACACACACACTACACACTGTAGACACACACACACTACATGCTGTAGACACACACACACGTGACACACACAGCGACCGTGACGCGCCACCGTGGGCCGCGTCACGGATGCGAGCCGCGCCTGCTGACTCGAGATAAAGATGCGGCGTGCAGCGGGGGGAGGGGCCAGGGGGCAGGTGGTGGTTGGGGGGAGGGGCGCGGGGGGCAAGTGGTGGTTGGGGGGAGGGGCGAATGGGGGGAGGGGCGCGGGGGGCAAGTGGTGGTTGGGGGGAGGGGCGCGGGGGGCAAAGTGGTGGTTGGGGGGAGGGGCGCGGGGGGCAAGTGGTGGTTGGGGGGAGGGGCGAATGGGGGGAGGGGCGCGGGGGGCAAGTGGTGGTTGGGGGGAGGGGCCGGGGGGCAAGTGGTGGTGGGGGGGAGGGGCGCGGGGGGCAAGTGGTGGTTGGGGGGAGGGGCGAATGGGGGGAGGGGCGCGGGGGGCAAGTGGTGGTTGGGGGGAGGGGCCGGGGGGCAAGTGGTGGTGGGGGGGAGGGGCGCGGGGGGCAAGTGGTGGTTGGGGGGAGGGGCGAATGGGGGGAGGGGCGCGGGGGGCAAGTGGTGGTTGGGGGGAGGGGCCGGGGGGCAAGTGGTGGTGGGGGGGAGGGGCGCGGGGGGCAAGTGGTGGTTGGGGGGAGGGGCGAATGGGGGGAGGGGCGCGGGGGGCAAGTGGTGGTTGGGGGGAGGGGCGCGGGGGGCAAAGTGGTGGTTGGGGGGAGGGGCGCGGGGGGAGGGGCACGGGGGGAGGGGCGCGGGGGGCAAGTGGTGGTTGGGGGGAGGGGCGAATGGGGGGAGGGGCGCGGGGGGCAAGTGGTGGTTGGGGGGAGGGGCGAATGGGGGAGGGGCGCGGGGGGCAAGTGGTGGTTGGGGGGAGGGGGTAATGGGGGCTGGCTCGAGGGTGCTGGTGGTGGTGGTGGAATTAGAGGGGGGGAGCGGTGGCGCAGCGGTTAGCACGTTGCGCTACGAAACCCGGCGACAACCCCGGGTTCGATTGCCGGCTCACGGTCGAGAGCGGCGACGATTATCTGAAGCAGCCCTCGGCCTCTCTCCCCCTAGGTCGACTCAGCCTCAATTGAGTACCCGTTGCGTTGTTCAGCAAACATCAGCACTGGGTAAGACAAACGTGCAGTCTATTGGGGGGGGGGGGGTCTTTGTATTTGTGGGGCCGTGGCTGCTACGTTCACTTCTAGGTCGACTCAGCACAAAAGCGAGCGAGCGAGCCAGCTTAGGCGCAGTGGTGCGCAAAGGCACCCAGAATCAGGAGTTCGATTCTGGGCAACTGGCGAGCATGATTGCCCTTCCCCTCGTTGGAATCAGCATTGCGTGAACCATCGCTGGGTGTGTGAGGCTGTGAACATTGGCACTGGAGAGACTAAGGCGGTCGGGGGAAATGTGGGGAGCGCTGCGCTACGAGACCAGCGGGCCGGGTTCGATTCCCTCTCACGGCCAACATCCAGTGACGATCATCTGAACCGGTCCTGGGCCTCCTCCCCTAGGTCGACTCAGCTTCAAATGAGCACGTAAATATCGCCACTGGGAAGACAAAGGCGGCCGGGCGCGGTGTCACCCACCCACCCCCTCGTGCGCAGTTCCTCGCTAACAGCACTTGCCCCAGCAGTCCGTTACAGGCTACCCGGGGGAGCTTTGTGGTTCTGTCCACAAACATCCCCCCCCCACTCCTCGTGAACCGACCTTAAGAGGCGCTCGCCCACTGACTGCACTTTGCTCACCGCGCCTGTAAAAGGGCCACGGCAAAGCGCAGTCTGTTTCCGTGGCAAACTTTGGGAAAGGCATCTCGAGAGAGAGAGACGGGGAGTTCATCCGACTGTTCCGCCCACGCACAAAACTCTCCCGCTCCCCCCCTGCCAAAACCCGGGTGGAGGAGCGGTGGCGCAGCGGTTAGCGCACAGGCGCTACGAACTCGCGGTGAACCGGTTTGTTTCCTCCCTCCGGTCTCGGCTCCACGTCAGTGGCAGCAAGCAAGGGGCGCGTGGGGGCAGAGGTCACAACCGGGTACCCGATACCCGTACCCTACCCGTACCCGGCCGGGTATCGGGTAGGGTACGGGTATCGGGTACCCGATTGCGAACTCTGGGATGAAGCCATGTTGCAGGCGCGGGTGGGTTGATTCTAGGAACTTGAATTGTGAGAAGAGACAAGACGTTGGGAAATGAGTGACAAACGGTTACTCACCAGTGACTCACGGCCCACCCGTACCCGTACCCGGCCGCACCAGGGTCGACCTCTGCGTGGGGGTGAACATTGGAGCCGGTACTCGAGACCCGATCACTTCACCAGTAAAAAGACAAAGATCCCCCGTATAGCCTTAACAGACTGTTTGGGGAAAGTGCTGTAACACACACACACACAAAGCAGTTCTAAAGACAATCGAGTTATTCAATCTAGACGACGATTTAACACATTCCTGCGGAGGGAGCTGGTAGGAACGTTGGGTTGCTCGGTCAATGGCCAGGGTCAACGGCGGCGTCGTGTATTCCGCAAATATGGCCGACTGTGAGGGCGGGCACAAGCCGGCGTGAGTAGGTTAAACGTTGAGTTTTATAAGGGCACCACGGGGTGACCAGCACCTCCCCACCCAGCCCTACCCCTCCCACCCCCCACCCAGCCCCACCCTCCCCACCCAGCCCCTCCCCACCCAGCCCCTCCCTCCCCACCCAGCCCCTCCCTGCATGACGGACGGACACAATAATCCTCTGTGGGCTGGTGGAACCAGTGGGTTCCTACCAGTAAAAAGTGGATAGCTCCAGTGGCGTCCTAATATCGCGAGGAAGAGCGTTCCAGACGGCCGCAGAAGCGCATTTTAAAGGGCGACTATGCGCCGTGTATGTGTCTACGTGCCGCCCTTAATCGGGCGTTACTCACTAAACAGCACTTGCCCTAACAGGCTATACTGGGGACGTTTGTCTCCCTATGTATGTATGTTGAATTTCTTTCGCACCGTACGTAGCCATCCGTACTAATTGGAGGTGTGAGGGAAGGGCAACACAAAACAAAGTCCGCAAACTCTCTCTCCCTCTCTCTTGAAGCCCTCCTCTCGTTGTGGCGAGCAAACCTCGGATGTTGGCATTCAGCTCCCTGGACACACTTACTGCCATCAGAGTGTAACGACGACTTGACACACTTCTCTTGAGATGACACTTTATTGAAGACGCGTTTCATTTGACATCGGGCGGAGGTCCCACCGCATCTCCCCCTTGTATACCAGCACGAGGCCACGCCCCCTTTCTCGATCATTCTCGCTGATTCTGGACGCTCGCTCCACCGGCAGACTCTACCGTGCTCTTCCGTCGCCTGACCACGGCTCCCTTCTTGATCATTCCCGTAGCCACCAGTCCCTTCGCACTCACAACTGACTCCCCTGCCATTACCTCCCGTGGCCACTAGTGCATTCACACTGCAGGCTGACTCCCCTGTCATTACCTCCCGTGGCCACGAGTCCATTCCTACTGCAGGCTGACTCCCCTGTAATTACCTACCGTGGCCACTAGTCCATTCGCACTGCAGGCTGACTCCCCTGCCATTACCTCCCGTGGCCACTAGTCCATTCGTACTGCAGGCTGACTCCCCTATCATTACCTCCCGTTGCCACTAGTCCATTCGCACTGCAGGCTGACTCCCCTGTAATTACCTCCCGTGGCCACTAGTCCATTCGTACTGCAGGTTGACTCCCCTGCCATTACCTCCCGTGGCCACTAGTCCATTCGCACTGTAGGCTGACTCCCCTGTAATTACCTCCCGTGGCCACTAGTCCATTCGTACTGCAGGCTGACTCCCCTGCCATTACCTCCCGTGGCCACTAGTCCATTCGCACTGCAGGCTGACTCCCCTGCCATTACCTCCCGTGGCCACTAGTCCATTCGCACTGCAGGCTGACTCCCCTGCCATTACCTCCCGTGGCCACTAGTCCCCTCACACCGCATGCTGGCTCTATTGTCATTACAATAGCACCTCCAATTAGCACGTTTGGCTACGTACAGTGTGAAAGAAGATCAACATACAAGAATAGAATCTCATCTGTACAAAAGGTTTTTTTTTGGTGGGCAAACACTCTAAACGCATGTTTCTAAATGTGTATGAAAAAAACCGGAGGACCCGGAGAAAAATCCACGCGACCACGGGGAGAGAGACACGCAAACTCCAAATATACAGCAGCAGGCGTCAGGGTCGGGATCGAACCCACGACCTCCTGTATACCAGGCGAGGTAGTTAGCATCTCATAGCCACTGCAGGGGCGCCCACTAATTCGAGTACTGTGACGTTTCGCTGGTAATTACAACAACAACAACAGCAATCACCAGCAGCAGCATCATCAGACGATCAGCCCGAAATCGTGAACACGTCTTCATGTTTCGGTCTTCAATAGAGAGGGTTGAGGGGGTGGGGGGGTTTACAAAATGATGCCACCATCACTTTCAGATCCACATTGGAAGGTCACCTGCCCCCCTCTCCCCGGTGGAAGCAGCTACCCCGTACGGCCCAAGGTGGTCTCGGCCGCGAGTTTCAATCGAAATGATTAAATCGTAGAGCCCCCCCCCGCCCCCCCCAAATGGGGGTTTTCGTGAGTGGCTGTCCAGTAGCTACGCGCTCGCCGCCGCGTCGCGCATGAATAATGCAATCTGCATCTGCTAATTAATCCGGCAGGTAATTTTGCCCGTGGCTTCTTAAGTGCACTCCTCCGTGCAACGCGCGCGAGTGTGTGTGGACACACCACACACACAGCACGCACGCACGCGCGCGCAACAACAACGATACACAGGCAAAGATCCCTTCCACGCCCCTTATAGCCTTCAACAGATTGTTGGGGCAAGTGCTGTTGGCGAGAAGCACCTGTGAAAGTTGGCACGGCACGCAACACGAGGTTGGGGGTGGGGGGTGATCATGTTTACAACACACAGCACCAGGTACTCGTTTGAGGCTGAGTCGACCTAGGGGAGAGCCAGGACCGCCGGGTCAGATCATCGTCACTGGGTGTTGGTGGCCGTGAGCGGAGTCTCTAACTCGGGTCACCCAGCTTCGTAGCGCGGGGTGCTAACCACTGCGCCATCGCTCCCCACCCACCACACACAGGCAAAATTAAATACAAAAGAGACAAGTTCCCCGGGTAGCCGTGCGCACTGTTGGGGCCAAGTGCTACTGTTGAACCACAGCGTGGGCAAGAACCACTGCTGGCCGCCTCCGTCTCCTTCCGGCCCGCGCTGCTGTTTCCACGACGCATCAAGGTGCTCAGTTTAGGCCGAGTCAACCTAAAGGGAGCCCGGCACAGTGCACGCCCTGTACCCTGCACATCACGCACACACCCTGCGCATGGCACCCCCTGCACCGTACGCCCTGCACTTTGCACACCATGGACATTGCACCCGCCTGTACCCTACACCATGCACATTACGCACCACGCACATTGGCACACCCTTCACCGTACACTCTGCACATTGCACTACCCCCTACAGTCCTACACCGTACACTCTGCACCGCGCACATTGGCACATCCTACATCCTACACAACGCACATTGCACTACCCCCTACACCGTACACCCTGCACCGCGCACATTGGCACACCCTACACCCTGCACAACGCATATTGCACTACCCCCTACACCGTACACCCTGCACCGCGCACATTGGCACACCCTACACCCTGCACAACGCATATTGCACTACCCCCTACACCGTACACCCTGCACCGCGCACATTGGCACACCCTACACCCTGCACCCTGCACTACCCCGTACACCGTACACCCTGCACCGCGCACATTGGCACACCCTACACCGTACACCCTGCACTACCCCCTACACCCTACACCCTGCACCGCGCACATTGGCACACCCTACACCCTGCACAACGCATATTGCACTACCCCCTACACCCTACACCCTGCACCGCGCACATTGGCACACCCTACACCCTGCACCCTGCACTACCCCTTACACCGTACACCCTGCACCGCGCACATTGGCACACCCTACACCGTACACCCTGCACTACACCGCACACCCTACACCCTGCACAACGCACATTGCACTACCCCCTACACCCTGCACTCTGCACTACCCCCTACACCGTACACCCTGCACCGCGCACATTGCACTACCCCCTACACCCCATCCCGTACCGCAGGAATCCTGAGCACTCCCCGCACGATCGGCAGGAGGGTGCTGCGGGGATGAATGACTCCTGCACGCCGCGTGGCGTCGGGGTTCGTCGTGGGGGTTTCTGGGCCATACTTCACCACGCTGGTCTCGGCGCGTTCGTGAAGGGGATTGGTTGGAGGTGGAGGGGGTGGGGTGAGGAGCTGGGGCGTTCACTCCGGGCCACTGACGTTAACCGTGGCCCGGAATCGAACTCTCGAGGCGAGTTCATCACATCGCATGTTGTGTAAGCGGTATAGTGCTCGAGCAATATACAACAAGACAAAGTCCCCCGTGTAGCCTTAACAGACTGTTGGGGCAAGTGCTGTTAGCGAGCACCGATGAAGGCCGCCACGGCACGCGAGCGGGTGGGTGGCCAGCACCACGCCCGGCCGCCTTTGTCTCCCCAAGCGGCGATGTTTTTTTTTTTACACATTGCACCAGGTGCTCATTTGAGGCCGAGTCAACCTAGGGGAGGAGGCACAGGACCGGTGCAAACAATCGTCACTGGGTGTTGGCCGTGAGTCGGAATCGAACTCGTGGACGCTGCTCACAACAAGACAAAGGTTCCCCGGGAAGGCTTACAGGAGCGCGGGGCAAGTGCGGACCCTGGTGGCCTTTAGTGCGGCCTCTGACGTGCGGTGTGTCCCCACCCCCCACGACACACAACGAGTGACACCCCCCCCACAACACACAACGAGTGACACCCCCCCCCCCACGACACACAACGAGTGACACCCCCCCCACGACACAACACACGAGTGACCCCCCCCACCACCCATCATCATCGTGCTGCTGCCAAACCCAACAATGGTTTAATATGTAGTGTGGGCACTCGCACTCACGATGTCTTATCGGCGAAAGTGGCCCTCCTCCTAACCACCCCACCCACCCACCCCCTCTAGAAATGAGTGAAGAAACGCCGCCGACTTAAGACGTGTCGCTCTGCAGCGCTCGACGCAGCCTCACACACGGAGTCGACCTAGGGGGGTGACGCGGCGCAGGTCGCCGGCCTTAATAGGCTCGCTGACACCACTCTTGTGGCAGCGGACAATACAGAACCATCACACACACACCACACACACCACACACACACCACACACTACATACACACACCACACACACACACCACACACGACACACACACACCACACACACACCACACACACACACCACACACACACCACACACACACACACCACACCACACACACCGCACACCCCACACACACCACACATACACCACACAACACACACACACCACACACATACCACACACACACCACACACCCCACACACCCCACACACACCACACATACACCACACACACACACCACACACTACACACACAGAGGGAGAGTAATTAACCCCAGAGGGGTTAATTAAGCTGAGGCTCCGAAGCCAACAGGTCGAATTGATTTTGTGTTCGTTTTCAGTGGAGGAAATTCCACATTATGGTGGCGGGGTCCGGTAGATCCCCGATGAACGAGCCCGCCTGACTGCTCACAAAGTGGCCATGCCGCTCGTTGTATATGAAGACCGCGGGCAAATGAAGATGATTCTTCGATTTTTTTTTTACTCACGCAGCTGCTGTTACTGCTGCTCGTGATGTTCGTGCTGCTGTTACTCCTGCGATCGTTACTCAAACAGCTGCTGTTACTCATTCTGCGATTGTTACTCAAGCAGCAGCTGCATGCTGCTAGCAAGCCGGACGGCTAATACATGAACGGGTGAGCGAATGAGTGAGTCCACGCATGAACATCGGATCACTCGTGCAACTGAGACGTCGCTGGTCTCATGAGATCTCAGCCTCTCACCTGCGTTAAACAGGCGCAGTTGAGTGAATGAGTGAGCGAATGGACGAGTGAGTGAATGAGTGAGCGAGCGAGCGAATGGACGAGTGAGTGAATGAGTGAGTGAATGGATGAGTGAGTGAATGAGTGAGTGAATGAGTGAGTGAATGGACGAGTGAGTGAATGAGTGAGTGAATGGACGAGTGAGTGAATGAGTGAGTGAATAGACGAGTGAGTGAATGAGTGAGCGAATGGACGAGTGAGTGAATGAGTGAGCGAATGGACGAGTGAATGAGTGAGCGAATGGACGAGTGAGTGAATGAGTGAGCGAATGGACGAGTGAGTGAATGAGTGAGCGAATGGGCGAGTGAATGAGTGAGTGAATGGACGAGTGAATGAGTGAGCGAATGGACGAGTGAGTGAATGAGTGAGTGAATGGACGAGTGAGTGAATGAGTGAGCGAATGGACGAGTGAGTGAATGAGTGAGTGAATGGACGAGTGAATGAGTGAGCGAATGGACGAGTGAGTGAATGAGTGAGTGAATGGACGAGTGAGTGAATGAGTGAATGGACGAGTGAGTGAATGAGTGAATTGACGAGTGAGTGAATGAGTGAGCGAATGGACGAGTGAGTGAGTGAGTGAGCGAATAGATGAGTGAGTGAATGAATGAGCGAATGGACGAGTGAGCGAATGAGTGAGTGAATGGACGAGTGAGCGAATGAGTGAGTGCATGGACGAGTGAGTGAATGAGTGAGTGAATGGACGAGTGAGTGAATGAGTGAATGGACGAGTGAGTGAATGAGTGAGTGAATGGACGAGTGAGTGAATGAATTAGCGAATGGACGAGTGAGTGAATGAGTGAGTGGACGAGTGAGTGAATGAGTGAATGGACGAGTGGGTGAATGAGTGAGTGAGTGAATTGGTGAGCGCGTCGAGTTACGCGAATGGATAAATGAGAGAGAACGAATTAGCAAATGAGCGAGTGCATACGAACGAGAGTGAATCCGTGAGCGAGTAGGTGAACGAGTGAACGAGTGAAAGCGTGCGGCGCGCGTGCGCGCGTTGAACGAGCACGCGAATGAGTTCGCGAATGAGTTCGCGAACGAACGCGCCGGCTGTCAGCGGTCTCTCTCTCTCACCTGATAAACTTGAGGGCAGGCGACTCCTCACGTTGCTTGCCGTTGTTCGCGCTCGCCATGGCTGAATGACTCTTGTGTGGGCGAGCGAGCGAGCGAGCGAATCGATTCCTGGCTTAGTTCACCAATTAGGACTCCACCAAAGACACACACGCACGGCGACGCGGGTGTGTGTGTGTGTGCGGTGTGGTCTACGAGATCAATACACTCCACGATGTGTATGCATGCAGCCTGTATCTCTGCGTGGTGTGTGTGTGTGCGCGCACACTATTTAATTCGTAATATCCGTCCCGTTGGTGGTGTTTGTCGCAGCGATGGCTGCAAACTCGACGAATTCAGCAAAGTCTATTTTTGTAACCTGCGCCGTCGTCACTTGGTGCCTTTTGTGTGTCTGTGCGTGTTGTGTGCACGTCGATGTGTCTGTGTGTCTGCACACGCCACGTGTCTGTCTAATAATAGGTGATTGCTAACAGCACTTGCCTCCCGGTGTATCGTTCATGTGCGTCTGTGCAATTTGTCTTTGTGCGTTCGTGTGTGTCTGTGCGTCTCTCTAGGTCTCTGTGTGTGTGTCTGTGTGTCTCTGTGTGTGTCTGTGCGTCTCTCTAGGTCTCTGTGTGTGTGTGTCTGTGTGTCTCTCTGTGTGTGTCTGTGTGTCTCTGTGTGTGTCTGTGCGTCTCTCTAGGTCTCTGTGTGTGTGTCTGTGTGTCTCTGTGTGTGTCTGCGCGTCTCTCTAGGTCTCTGTGTGTGTCTTTGTCCCCGACTCTCTGTCTCGTGTCCCTGTGTGTCCTTGCGTATCTGTAGCTCTATGTGTGTTTCTCTACGTCTCTGGGTGCCTCTGCGTGTATGTGTAATGTCTAAGCCTCTCGCCGTATTTCTATCTCCGAGTCTCTATGATGTGTCTCTGTGTTATCTCTCTGTCTCCGTGTGACTCTGTGTGTGCCGTTGCGTGTATGTCTGTGTGAATCTCGAAGTGTGTATCTTTGTCTTTGTATCTCTCTCTCTGTGTGAATCTCTCTGTGTGTGTGTGAATCTACGTGTGAATCTGTGAGAATTTGTGTGAATGTATCTCTGTGTGTGTAAATCAGTCGGTGTGACAATTTACGTGTGATTCTCTGTGTGAGTCTGTGTGTGTGTGATTCTCTGTGTGTGTAAATCTGTCTGTGTGACAATTTACGTGTGATTATCTGTGTGAATCTCTGTGTGTGTGAATCTGTGTGTGTGAATCTCTCTGTGTGTGTGTGGACCTCTCTCGGAGTCGCTCTGAGCAGTAAGCGTGCGGTCTTCGCTCTGCGCTCTAAACGCGAAGTGGCACGAACGCCACCCAACCGAGATCCGCACTCACAACTCCACCCCCTGCCCCCCACCCCGCCTCCTCCTCCTCCTCTCATCCTCCCAGCACCAGGACCCGCCCTCTCCCCTCCCTCTCCCCCCACCCTCTCTCTCTTTTCCACCCTATTCCCCTTCCCCTCACTTCCCATCCCTCTCTCTCTTCCCAACCCTCATTTTTTTATTACGATCAGTGGAAACAAGAAGATGCTCGGTGTAGTCGGCACTTTGCTTCGTTCATCATTTCGTTATTTTTTTTTCAACCCTCTCTTCCCCTTCCTCTCTTTCTTCCCATCCCTCTCTCTATTCCTCTTCCCCCACCCTCTCTCTTCCCCACCCTCTCTCGCGCACTTCGTCTGGCATGGGAAGCACTGGCTCAGGCCGGGCGTTCTCTGCCTGCCGGTGGGTGAGGGTGACCAGGGTCTGGTGGACGTCACCGCCAGGGTCACGAGCTTCAGGCTCATGGCAGTCAGGCGGCTGCTGTACGACCGGGAGGAGCTACCCTGGAAGTCTCCGGCCCTCACCCTGATGACGAATGCAGGGGGGTGCCTGGGGTACGGTCAGGAGCTCTTCCTGATGGACCTGAGCCTGGTCGACTAAGCGAGGCTGCCAGGTTATCACCGGAGCCTCTTGGACGCGTGGCGGAGCTTCGAGTGGAGCAGAACGCGCGTGGCGCACTACGACCTCGCGCAGTTCCTGAACGAGCCCTTGTTCTGCAACGGCCTCTTCCAGGGAATCAGAGGAGAGAGGACCCTGCCTCTACGCCTCACATCAGCAGGGCTGCGGACAGTCTTCCACCTCGTGCAGGCCCCACCAGCCCAAGTGGAAGACCGCAGCTGAGATCGCCAGCACCGCTAGGGGACTCCGCTCCATGCTCGCCGGGGAGAAGCTGCTGCGGGACGTCGCTCCGCGCCATGCAGGAGCTGCGCCTAAAGCTGGAGGAGCCGGGGGACGGTGGCAGCCCTCCCCCCCGCCCCTCCTCCTCCTTCCCCAGTTGTGCTTCTCCTGCGCGCAGCCCCACGGCCACAGCGACTCCGGCAAGCTACTGAAGCTCCGAGGCTGCAGGAACGTGCCCCTGAAGAGCGCCCCAAACAGAGCGCTCTGCACGTGCTGTGTCAAGGCGCTCTACACGTGGCTGTGTCAAGGCGCTCTACACGTGCTGTGTCAAGGCGCTCTACACGTGCTGTGTCAAGGCGCTCTACACGTGGCTGTGTCAAGGCGCTCTACACGTGCTGTGTCAAGGCGCTCTACACGTGCTGTGTCAAGGCGCTCTACACGTGCTGTGTCAAGGCGCTCTACACGTGCTGTGTCAAGGCGCTCTACACGTGCTGTGTCAAGGCGCTCTACACGTGCTGTGTCAAGGCGCTCTACACGTGCCGTGTCAAGGCGCTCTACACGTGCCGTGTCAAGGCGCTCTACACGTGCTGTGTCAAGGCGCTCTACACGTGCTGTGTCAAGGCGCTCTACACGTGCTGTGTCAAGGCGCTCTACACGTGCTGTGTCAAGGCGCTCTACACGTGCTGTGTCAATGCGCTCTACACGTGGCTGTGTCAAGGCGCTCTACACGTGCCGTGTCAAGGCGCTCTACACGTGCTGTGTCAAGGCGCTCTACACGTGCTGTGTCAAGGCGCTCCACACGTGCTGTGTCAAGGCGCTCTACACGTGCTGTGTCAAGGCACTCTACACGTGCTGTGTCAAGGCGCTCTACACGTGGCTGTGTCAAGGCGCTCCACACGTGCTGTGTCAAGGCGCTCTACACGTGGCTGTGTCAAGGCGCTCCACACGTGCTGTGTCAAGGCGCTCCACACGTGCTGTGTCAAGGCGCTCTACACGTGCTGTGTCAAGGCGCTCCACACGTGCTGTGTCAAGGCGCTCTACACGTGCTGCGTCAAGGTGCTCTACACGTGACTGTGTCAAGGCGCTCTACACGTGCTGTGTCAAGGTGCTCTACACGTGACTGTGTCAAGGCGCTCTACACGTGCTGTGTCAAGGTGCTCTACACGTGACTGTGTCAAAGCGCTCTACACGTGCTGTGTCAAGGCGCTCTACACGTGCTGTGTCAAGGCGCTCTACACGTGGCTGTGTCAAGGCGCTCTACACGTGCTGTGTCAAGGCGCTCCACACGTGCTGTGTCAAGGCGCTCTACACGTGGCTGTGTCAAGGCACTCTACACGTGCTGTGTCAAGGCGCTCTACACGTGCTGTGTCAAGGCGCTCCACACGTGCTGCGTCAAGGCGCTCTACACGTGGCTGTGTCAAGGCACTCTACACGTGCTGTGTCAAGGCGCTCTACACGTGCTGTGTCAAGGCGCTCCACACGTGCTGTCAAGGCGCTCTACACGTGCTGTGTCAAGGCGCTCTACACGTGGCTGTGTCAAGGCGCTCTACACGTGCTGTGTCAAGGCGCTCTACACGTGCTGTGTCAAGGCGCTCTACACCTGGCTGTGTCAAGGCGCTCTACACGTGCTGTGTCAAGGCGCTCTACACGTGCCGTGTCAAGGCGCTCTACACGTGCTGTGTCAAGGCGCTCTACACGTGCTGTGTCAAGGCGCTCCACACGTGGCTGTGTCAAGGCGCTCTACACGTGCTGTGTCAAGGCGCTGCATTCCCGGGAGCTGGCCGACCTACCGGCCACAAAATGGAGAGACCATTTCTCTCCCCTCATTGCGGTCGCCCCCCAGTGGAAACAAACGTACAAGTCTCCCCCGTAGCCAAACGCTGCGGTGACCTCCAGTGGAGGTCGGCACACTGCACGTTGCCATCGGCCGTGTGGCTCAGCCGAATCTCGCCGGGGGTAACAAACTTGTGCATTTCCTGCGGTGCCAGGGAGGATCTGCCCCATCGGTACTTACACTGCCAGCGGCTCAAACCAATGTTCCGCCTTTTGGGGAACATCTTCAGGAAACTGGGGGTGCCCATCTACAACAGCAGCTTCGTATATGGGGTGGCGCCTTACCTGGCTAACAAGCGCCATGACCTCGCCAACTTCGCCTGTGCTCAGGCGAAGATGGCGGTGTACAAGATCAGAAGAAACATGCTGGAGAGTGACACTGACGGCTGCTCTGTGCTGCTTCCAGTGTTCAGGGGCCTGCTCAAGGCGCGGCTCCGGCTGGAGCACGCCATGTACCACACACACATGTCGGTGATGTGCAGCGCGTCTTCTTAGAACCCTGGGGAGCCGGACAAGCCCCTCTCTGTACCAGCGTGGACGGCACCCTCGTGTTCACCTTCTGAAGCGCTCGCTCGTCACCGTGGCGTGCGCGACGACCACCACCACCACGTGGCTTTTTTGTGTTGTGCACGGCGCATCTAGCGCCACTGCGCCTGTGTTGTTTATTGTGTTATTTGTTGCTGGTGACTGTTTCGTATCGAAATCGCCTCCAGTGCTGTTGCTGCTGGCGGCAATAAAAGTGGTTTAGAAGTCGTCTCTCTCTCCCTCTGTCTCCCTCTCTCTTCCCCACCCTCTCTCTTCCCTACCCCCCATTCCCTCCATATCCACCCCCACCCCCTCTCCCGCCATCTCTATCTTCCTCTCTCGCCCCCCTAAACCCCGCCCGCCTTTCTCACCATTATTCTAGTCCGTCTCGCCCCACTGTCTCCCTCTCCCCTCCTTCCCGAACTCTCTCTCCCATCTCAGAACAGCCCCAAATGTTCCTTTCATCTCCTCCGGGCCCCTCCCCCCTCCCCCGCTCACCCCACGTCTCCCCCCCCTCCCATCTCTGCTGATTATCTCTCCCCCTTACCATTTCCTCTCCCTGCCTCTTTCTTCACTCCCTCCTCATGCTCCCTATCCCCCCATCCTCCCCCCCCACTATCTCCACCCTCCCCCCCCACTCTCTCCACCTTCCCCCCCACTCTCTCCACCCTCCCCCCCCACTCTCTCCACCTTCCCCCCCCCACTCTCTCCACCCTCCCCCCCCACTCTCTCCAACCTCCCCCCACTCTCTCTTTTTTTCCCAACATTTTATTTAAAACTGTAAACACATAGACTTTGATGAAGGCCTGGCCAAAACCAATTTTTTTTTAATAATAATAACCCTAACCCTATCCCTAATCTTAACCCTATCCCACCCTCCCCCCCCACTTTCTCCACCCGCCCCCCACTCCCTGCCTCTCCTCCACTCTCGACGACGCCCAGGCAACGAAGAGCGTCACACGCTCTACCCCCCCCCACGCACCCCATTAGTCTGTGTAATCTCTCCCCACTCTTGAGTTTCCACGTATACATTGATGCGAGAGTTTTTCAAAACGACGTCATGATTACTATTTTCAAAGTAATTTTCGGGAAAAAAATGGAGCAATTTTCATTTGAAAGGTCGCATTTACAAAACGCTAATTATGAACGCGATTAAAATTCACTTTGTGCACGTATAAAGAGAGGAAACTTTAACAGTTCAACAATTCAAGATGAGCAGCCAGGAATACATAAATAAGGAGCACTGCGCAGGAAAAATAAACTATGTAAACTATTGTTTATTTGACCAGGTAAAGCCCACTAGCCCTTTTTTCAAAAGCGACCTGGCCACAAATGATAGCTCAACGAAGTGGCTTATCATCATCATCGTCGTGTGGATATTCAAAGCAGCCAAATACTCTAGAACGTGTGTTGATTCTCAATGTGGAGGGAGAAAAAACGGATGACCCGTAAGAAAAAAAACCCCACGTCATCACGGATAGAGAGAGATGACACGCAAACTCCAAATATACAAGCATCAGGGTCGGGATCGAACGCATGAGCTCCTGTATACCAGGCGAGGACGTTAACATCTCACCACCATCTCTGACCATCCACACAGAAGCGGTTAAGTTGCGAATTTGTAAAAAAAAAATTGGCTCAATGTTTCTGACCCACGCTAACAAATTAAAATCAATCAATCATCAATCTTTCTTCGCCCATCTAGCACCCTCATCAGAACCGACACGGGTCGCCTCCTGCCCGTTATTACAAGACTTGTCGAGCTTCTACGAAAAGCTCAATTGGAATTTCACACCGTCCATCCACAGCCGTACTAACGCAAGTGTAAATGCGTTG
Source organism: Lampetra fluviatilis (assembly GCF_964198595.1). Classification (NCBI taxonomy): domain Eukaryota; kingdom Metazoa; phylum Chordata; class Hyperoartia; order Petromyzontiformes; family Petromyzontidae; genus Lampetra; species Lampetra fluviatilis. The sequence goes on along the minus strand of NC_136327.1, from coordinate 4,081,802 downwards.
GGGACATCATGAAGACTTCACAGCCGTACGTAGCAGTGATTGTGCCTGGTGCGATGTACGATATGTACGATGGATCAGCACCCCCCCCCCCCTTCCTTTTGTGTGTTCTCTCTCCGCACCGAGATCCCGTCGTGTTCCTCCCGGGTACCGGAGCTAGACGTCGTAATTCGGGGGGCTTGTTGATGGTTAGAATGACAGATTTCCCGTCGCTCGCTGTGTGTGTGCGGTAGTGGTGTAGTGAGTTCTCAGTGAGTCAGACGACGTAGTTAAGGCACACTCTTTTATTTAACCAAAGTTCTAAAATTAAGATTGAATACTTGAAGGGGTAACGGCCCCTTCACCCGTACTCAATGGGAAACACCCCTAGCACTATTCCCTGACTGTCTTATTCCCAGTCCTCCGCTACGAGTGCTAGGGGATGCTATCTGATCCGGCCCTGGTCAAGCACGGATCCCGGCACCCAGCTAAACCAGGCCGTGCTCTTACAAGAGCAGCGGTCCTGAAGCTTTCGTGACTGCAGGGATTCATCTTCTTGGTTCTTTCGGTAAAGTCACGTAGAATGGACATAATAATATAATAAAAAATAATAATTCTCACGACGTTTCGGCCACAACGCAAGCAGCCGTCCTCAGGTGAAGAACAGGTCTGTCGAGAAGACAGAGTCTGAATGACACACTCCAGGCTTGGAGCGACTATTTAAGCCTGGAGTGTGTCATTCAGACTCTGTTTTCTCGACAGACCTGTTCTTCACCTGATGACGGCTGCTTGCGTTGTGGCCGAAACGTCGTGAGAATTATTTAATTGGTTTATTCTAATTATTGTATTATTTCCATTCTACGTGACTTTACCGAAAGAACCAAGAAGATGAGGTCCTGGAGCTCTTGGGGCCGCGCCACTGGCTTGCCCTGCTCGGCCCTGACAAGGACAGCGAGCCAGGGGAGTCCCAGGGCCTCTTCTGCCGGTCTTCAGTCTTCACTGGTGAAGCTTCTAACACACTGGCCCCGAGCTCTCTGGCTCCCCACCTTTTATAGGAATCCTCTCCGAGGGGTGGGGCTATGGGGGATCACAGCGCCCCCCCCATGGCCCCCCAGGGTTAACCGATGCGGACGTGGATGTAGACACCCGTGTGTGGGTGCAGACACCCTCGTGTTTCTGTCCGCCTTTCTCCCCGTAACAACCCCTACAGTGGTAAGCAGTGGCAGCAGATGCAATGCCGAGGAGCCGCGCACGGTCCGGGCAGACCCTCCGCACAACGGCGATTCGTTATAGCGTGTTGTGTATGCCGTTTATTGTGAAAATTCAGTCACAGTTCCTATGATCACTGTTTCATTGCTTTCGTGGCTTTATTTTGGGGATTTCGAAAAGTGTATTGGTTTGGCCATGTTTGTTTGTTGTAGTACAGAGTTAGACTGATGGCCTTAATCTAAGTTGCCTTGTGGTTGTTGTTGGTTGTTTGACTTGCATCCCACTGGGATTTTTGCACACTGCGTTGGTGTACGGTGTTTTTTCTGCAATATTTAGCTGTCTTTTCTTGGATTTTCTGTTTGCACTCAGTCACATATTCACTTTAAGATGTTTTTTGTTCGTGTTTTTGTTTTTTGTTTGTTGCGGTTGCACCCGATTAAAGAGATGAATGGCTCACAGGGCTATACCTAATAAATGTACTTGAACTTGAGTCTGCGACACTTGTTAGATGGCGTCTCAAGGCTCACCCTGTTTGGTGCAGGCTTTTTCCGTAACTTAGCATTGTATGCAAATCGCTTTGAGGCCTTTTGGGAAGTGTGGTATGTAATACAGTTATTTTTTTTACTTCTCTGGGAACGCATTTTGAGCACGAAGCGAGGTCTGGCCTGTAACACACACAACGTTTAACACGTCGGCTTTCGCGACGATGAAGCCGGTTGTAATTACTGGCGAAACGTCGTACTCAGATTGTAAATGTTGTGGCTTGGCACTCCAACAGACCGGTTAGTGCTGTACTAGTATACTACACTATACACTACTATACACTACACTATACAATACACTACACTATACACTAGTGCTGTACTAGTGATGAATTGGTCACGTTCTGTTGATGTGACAACCCTTCCTAGTTGGCTGTGTCGGGTGGTGGCGGGTTTTAACGATACATTTATATTTTTACGCGATCTAACCCAAAAAACCTCCATTATGAACACGCAACGTTGTCCCACGTCCGGCCGCATGGACATATGTAGGAGTCCCGGACGCTGCCGGTCAGCGTCGTGCGAGAAGAAGCTTCGACGAGCAGGGCGGTTATGTTTTGTACGTTTATTGAAAAAAAGAGACACCTCAAAAAGGTAAAAAACCAGTAAACCAAGCAGAAAAATAAACATAGGGTGCTAAAATGACGTACTAACGAATTTGCGGACTTGTATATGTACACACACGTCAACACACAGGCTCAAGGTATATAACTGCATGTGTTAACAAGTGAATCTTATTATTATTTACTTTCCATAGGCTGTCCGACAATCACTCAAAACTACAAATATTATGAAAACAGCCTTTTTAAAAATACAACACACAGTATATTATGTACTTAGCAAAGTCGAGGTGAAGTCGTGCATCGTCTGCCTGTTTTTGCTCGTTTTGTTGAAATCGTTTAACCACCCCTTGGCGTACAAAAAATTGTTTCATTAATTAATATCATCATCATCATCTCGTTTGCCATTACAAAACGACGGGTGGGCCCACCGAGGCCTGGTTGGGGCTTCCCACACGTGCGCGCGCAAGCGAGCGAACCCCTAAGCCTCGCGTTCTCTCTGCAAGTCACGAACCCCTGCGTTGCCTGCGTGGTCACGCTATCTACTGGACGTCAATGGTGGGTTTGTGTGTAGGGGGGGGGGGTGGTGGGGGTGGTACGTTGGGCTTGCTGACCGTTCGTCACCGGGCAACAGACGACGATAAGTGGATGTGAACGGTGGCGCCGCGCGGGTGTTAAGAGCGCCCGGTTCGCACGGTCCGGCGGTAGCCGCCCTGGGTTAACGCCGCTTTGGGGGGGGGGGGGGGGCGTTAGTACCGACCGTGTGTTTTAAAAAAAACAGGGAGGGGGGGGGGCGCCACTCGCTCCCGTGGCGATTTCGGCGACGTCGTTCGCGAAGACTCTGGAGGCCGCCCACCGCTGCGTTGGTTCGGCGTCGGGGTCCGAAATTGAAAAGTTACGTCGCAAGTCAGTCGACTGGGGGGATGACACGAAGCGGCATCCGTCGCCGCGACAGCGCAAAACTGGCAGGACCCTTCTGCAAAAAGAGTCACGAGACTCAGTGAGGCCCTCCCTTGGTGAACAAGCGTAGTAATAATTGGATGGTTGAGTTTAAATCCCAATTGGGGGGGGGCTGCAACATTTTATCTTCATACCTCCTCCGGGTTAGACTAAAACGAGTTAATGCTTTCTGGTTAAGTTAACAGCTGTCGTCCATTGGATCTACTGGCACCTGCCATAGGAATGTGGAATGTCCACCACTGGCAGGAGCCAATCGGTCAACGGGGACGAGCGCTGTCGACGCAAACGGCGGTGCAGGCCCACGGCCCTCAAACGTTTCATCCCACGGAGCCCCGGCGCTGTGGCTGCGTCACCGCAGCACAACATGGGATGGAGAGGGGGGGGGGGGGTGACACAAACCAGCCATGGCGCACCGCTGGTTAATTGCGTTCACCAATTTGATGGGCGGTCACGGTCAAGCCGGTTCACGCGGTGATGACTGCCGGTTATTTTGGGTTGGGTGTTCACCCCACCCACGCAGTTAACGTCGTGGGGTGAGAAACGCACAACCGTCACCACCACCACCATCATCGTTGACGCCAGCTTTAACAGAGACGTGAAATTCTGCGGTGCAGCGCCGGACGGGGGGGCTCTTCTTCAGGAGTAGGCGGCCAAGAGACAACATCTCCAGCAGCGGATTGACAAAAGGTGAAAAAAGCGCAGCCGTGCAAGTGCCCGCTCACACCAAAGCTGGCGGGAGGGCCTCACCGCTAGAAGGAGCTCTAGAGAGGAGCCCCCCCCCCCCCCCCCCGAGGAGAATTTTGTCTACACTTCCACACTGGCCAGATGTCACCGAGGATGTGAGAATGCTCACAAGTCACCCCACCGCGCACGATGGGTGGACAGAAGCGGGGAGGGGTGGTGGTGGTGGTGGGGTGGGGAGCATTTTTAAAGAAACGGCCCCCAATGTTTCAACCGGCGACCTCTGCGATGATTGCAAGTCCAGTGTGCAGACCGTTACATCACGGCAGGAGAGTGGATTGCTATAGGCGTTCTATATATAAATATACTGTTTCATTGTAAGGCGGCGATAATGACGGCGGTGGAGAAGCGTTTCCAGCGTCCGCGGTTTCTCGCCACCCGCGGTCGCGACAACGTCCCCGCCACGTTCAATTCACGCACGTGACGGAGATTTTGTTTTTGTGTGTCCACCAGCCAGAGCGCCCGCTCCAAACTAGACTTGTAAATACCAACGCTAAGTTGCTTCACGCTACAACAGCCGTAAGCACGTGGGTGTTCAAGAGACAAATAAAAATAACACCCCCCCCTCCCCCCTCCGCTTTGCGTTACGCTTATTTGTGTTTGTCGAGCGCACCTGAACACCGTCTCTAGACTAATTATTATATAAACAAACATCACGAGCTGCCCGGCGTGCCGTTTCAATCCTGTACATGACAGACGTCCGGGCAGATCGAGAGACACTTGAACGCAACCTTGGATTTGGGTGGCTTTGTTTTAGTTTGTACAAGTAAAAAACAATTCCGGTGTGCCTAGCCCACATGCCCCCCCCCCCATAACCTAACCAAATACCCCTTTCCCTGCTCGAGTTACCCCCAAAATCCTGCAACATGTACTATACAACTCAGGCAAATCTATAAACAATTACAAATTTGACGTCGTGTCTCGAATATGTACACGCACAATTACCTTTGTGCAATTAATTTTTTTGTACTTTTTTTTTTAAATCGGGTTTTTTTTAATAACGAGAAGAAAATACATCTGAGCATAAAGTTTAGCACTAATCCGTTCTCCGCCAGCCTTAGCTCATGCCAATCGGCGATGTGTGGCCATCGCCACACACTCCCCCGCTCCTGTAGTGACCACAGGACAGCATCAACGATAAATATCTCATCCCTATTACTTACATCGTTCATAAACCAGAGCAGGGGGAAACTGCGCGCCATGCCTTGCCACAGCGGGCTCCTACGCGTGAGAGTGATACAAGAAACGTCTTCAACTGGAAAACGCACACACGACGACTCTGCTCGCCAAACGGAGCGAGGCTACTCGACAGCGGTTTGGAAATGCCCTCCGGTTGAAACCTTTTTTTCTTTTCCAAACGCCACAGATGGTCACATTTTCAACCGGACGACCCCTTTGCCACAATGCACGGCAACCCACGTATCCCGAGGCCGGTGTTCTTAGTCACGGCTCGGCTCAGGCTCGGGTTCTGGGCGCATATCGTAGGCGGCTCAGAGCCATGCTTAATAAACTCAAGCCGGGCAGCCTCAGGATTTCCGCGAGTCGAGCCAGAGCCACGCCCCGAGCCGTTATTTTAGGAAGCGGAGGCAGAGCTGAGCTGTCACTACAGACACGGCCCCTTGGACCTTTGGTTTCCACACACAAGGTTCAAGGTTCAGCGAGCAAACTTCAACCCGGGAAGGAAATTCACGTGGCGTAACGAGCACGAGACAGAGTAACTAGTTACATCTCCAAATGAAGAATCCCAGTTCTGTCCCACCCCACCCTGAGAGAGAGAGAGAGTACCTGAACTGTTTAGGCGACCACTCTCGCATTCTGTGGTTCTAGTTTAAGTGTTAGTCGAATGTCGTGGAGAAAATATTTCCAGATCTTGCAAGCTCCGCTCTGACCAACAACGTAGGCGTTAAGTGTGTGTTGTGTGCACGCGATTGCATGGGCGTGTGTGCGCGCATGTGATTTCGTGCGCGAGTATGGATGTCGTTACATCTGCGTGTGATTGCATGGGTGTGTGTTTCTATGTATGCATATGATTGTGTGGTTGCGCGTGGTTGTGTGCGTTTTGCGTGCGAAGCGTTTAACACACTGCGTTTTATGAAACCCGGCCACGTGAGTTTGATTCCCGGTCGTGGCTAACATCGGTGGCGAGCGATACCTGAACCAGTTCCTGGCACCCCATTCGGCAAGCACGGTGAAGTATGGTCAAACAACCCCCTTGACTCAGTCGGCCTGGGGATTGCAATTACACTAACGCTACAGTGTTGTTTTATTGCATTAGAAACATGACGCTACAGGGACTGTTCAACAGCGTCTCTGTGAAAGTAAAAGGAGCTGCGTTCTTGCACGACGTTTGTTAACTTAAAATAGCACTGCTCTGTGAGCAAACGGAGAGTAACGAAGACAGCGGGAACAAGAGTTTTAATCGTAACGTCGGATGTTATAGCATAACCCCTACGGACAAACCACCTGAAATGCAGACCATCATCTCGTCAAGATCTCGTAAGCCAAGCAGGCTTTTGGGCCTGGCTAATGCTTGGATGGGCGACCACTACCATGCATACGAGTGGCTACAGGGTGCTTGCTGATGCAAAGCTACGCTATGGGCAGCACCGCGCACGGCAAATGAAACACTTTGTTGTACTGCACTATGCTCCCCCCGCCTTCACCGACCCGCGATGCGCAGCGTGGTGGAATACGGCCAAACATCCGCCACGGTGCGGGGATGGGAGCGGCGGAGGGGGAGCCTTCATCCAGCAGTCGATTGATTGGCACAATGATGGCACGTGTACGTGTTGGGAGTACAGTAGGGCCAATGCGTTTGTCCTTTGGAGGATGTTAAAAATCCAGTGCGACGGGTTAACGTGCGCCGTCTGTCACGCTCGCCGAGGACTTGGCCGGGGGGAGCGTAGGGGGAGCGTGATGATGAAGGGAGTTTTACAAGAAAGAAAAACCACGGACACCTTCCGACGTAAACAAAGCGTTAAAAGCAGCCACCACATTCTTATCACCGACGCTCGGCCCGCCTGCTTCGCTGCTCTGAACGAGTCTTCTCAATGCGATCGTTATCCTGTTCCTACTTTTGCGCGCTTGCCACTGCAAAACTGGAGGCAACCCATCCCAAAATTGTCGACGAATATTCAGATTTTTGCTTTCGTGCGCGTTGTCATTTTGTTTCCGTTTGCGCGGTTATAGGCCCCCCCCCTAAAACCTCTTAGAAAAATAATGGCCGTTTCTTTTCTCTCGCGCATATATATTTTATTTTATTTAGCCCATTTCCTTATTTGGCTTTTTTCTCCTCGTTGTTGTCGCTGCAAACGTTAACAAAGTGAAATACGACCCCGCCGCTTGGCCACGGTAACGAGCAGAGGCGATGCGGAATCCCAACGCGGGGCGTGAAATCGGCTGGGTTTGCGCGCAGCGACCCTAAACAAACATCACACGACCTCCCGCGGGGTCGCTGCCGCCGCCGCCGTCTTCCAACTCTCTCCCAACGCGTTCTCGGGTCGTGCCGCGCTGGCGTTGCCGTTCGCAACATTAAAAAACAAAAAGTCAGTGATCGTCCCAGGCGTTCCCGCTAACACGTGGTGGCAGAGAGTTCGGGAAGTGGCGATTTCAGTTGTCGCAAGAAGCTCCAAAGGGTTCCCCAAACCGCCAGCACGTTGCACGAAAGCTTCGGGACACCGCGCAGAAAGGGCACGCGGCCGCAACCACAGCTCGGAAAGACGGCGGAGAGAGAGAGAGACACCGAGCTCGATCGAGCCGTGTTTGCTGAGCACAGCAAAAGTTATTCCCTTCGTCTGGGTCAGTGGTTCCCAACCAGCGATTGTTGCTTTGCTCTGGGCGCCACGGGGTAAAAGCTGCCAAAGCACACAAGGGAAAAACGATAACGCGCAAAAAAAACTGCAACGCGACAGCCTGCGTGCCATTTATAACCATCACGTTGTTACTGTTGGAAGTCGTTACAAATTAGAGTGACGGAGTGGTAAATTGTCAGTTGACATTCGGCATTAATTCATGAGATAGATGACCTATATTTAAACTCACATGAGAGCCGAGGACCCCCAGAGTCTTATTTTAAAGGGATATGATGATTCATGGCTTTGGATTAAAAGATCTGCTATGCCCACAATCGCTACACGCACGCTGCCGTTTCGTTCGTTGGTTCGTCCGTGCGTGCGGCGTCACGCTGCCGTGCGCCGGTGTACATTGCCGGCTACGACTCACGGGATCGGAAAACCATGGGCACAGAGACGAGGGTAAGAGAACACACACGTGACAGGTGTGCAAAGCAGCACGGAGAGATGCACGCACGGTAGTAGGCCAGGATACACGAAGAGGAACGCAGAAAGTGACTGGGCTTGGGCAGAGCGTATTGTGACGGGAAGGGGCGATGGCTGGAGGTGGAGTTTGGCGATGGACGTATTGTTGTGTACGTTGAACTTCTTTCGCACACGACGTAGCCAACCGTGCTAATCGGAGGTGCGGGGGGAAAGGATAACAAAGTAACACACAAAAAGCAGTTCTAAAGAAATTAGCTTTAAATCTCGATTTAAAAGTGCATAGGCTCCAGTGGCTTCCTAATATCGGAAGGGCATTCCAGACGGCCGCAGAAGGGTGTCTCTAAAAGCTCGCAATGCGGTGACCGGAGGTCATGGGTTGAGGCAATGCTCCTCCGTGAGGATATCCACCTCGGAAACGGAGCGACGAAAGTGAAAGCAGGTCGTGTTAGCGGGGCGCCAGGTGGATCATTACATCGTAAGACTGAGAGATGGTGGTGACAGCTTGGGGTAGGTTTGGGGGAGGGGCATTTAATCCAGCAGTGGGCGAGGTGTTTTCAAAGCTGGCATGACCAGGATGGGTCTACCCCCGTGATACGAATAAGCCATTGGAAGGATGTTTTCAGAATTAAATTTTAGCCTCTGGATAATGGGGGCGCCGCTGTGAACGGTAATTCACAGCGGCATGGGCGGCGGTGTTGCTCTCTCTCGTTGCTTTGCCAGTGAATAGAATCATCGAGCCTCGAGTGAATTCTCCTGCGATAGGAGAGATCTCCCTCGAGCAGTATTTAAAAAATTCGCCGTCCTCCCAAGAGAGACGTAAACACTTTCTAATAATTCACGTGCTGAAATATTAAAATGCCCGGCGCTAGTTTCCCCCCCCCGATGCTCGACTGTTGTGCGGGCGCGTTCAGGCAAGCGTGCGCAGCACGCCACGAATTGTTCCAGCGGAAGAAAAAACACAACCTTGCCCGAGTGGGAGGTGAGTCAACACAACTTTAATGGCCACGTGCTTTTCTTATTTATAAAGGAGGTGTTTTTTTTTGGGTCATCTAATTACTAAGGTTATTATGGGATCCGTTTGCTAACGGCAGATTATTATTCAAACGCAGGCCCCACTGTAATCACAACCGCCCATTAACGTGCTAGGTACCAAAGGTGTTCGGCAGAATCCCCCCCCATCTCAACTTTCTACATCTGTGCCAAGATGCGCAATGATTTTGAAAAGATAATCCAATCGGACTTTCTCCTGTCTTACGCACGCGCAGAAGTTTACAATTTGAGAAGACTAAAGTTTCTTTTTTACAAATCATGTTCCCCCACCCCACCCCCTCCAGTTGTATCGGGCGACTGGTTTAACACGTCTGGGGCGAGGCATCAATTCAACAACTCTCAAGGAGCAGCGCATATCACGCGGAAGGAGATATCAAAGAACTACTTCCGAGATACCTTCTGGTGAAATGTATTCTCCACTCGAGGTCCGCTGTGCGTTCCCAAGCGCCCCGCTAGAGGAACACTTCGTTGCTTGACAAGTCAAACCGATTACTTTCAATTGGCTTAATCTGTGACTAGTTTTTCGTTGCTGCAGTCCCCGGCGACCACACCGAGCCCAACATCTCACTACATTCGAGAACCCGCTTCAAATTGCAGACAGCTGAAACAAAAACATAGAATTTTTTTTACCTAGAATCTCAAAGGGGCCAACTCCACACTCGGCCACCTCAAAGGCATTTTTTTTTTATCCAAGCAATCCCCACTGCTTTAAAAGAATTATGCTACCTTCAGTCAGCAGGAGTAATAATAAAAAAAATGACGTATTTAAATCCGTTAATGGAAAGAGACAGTTGGCAGAATAAAGTACACAATCTTTTGCATCTAGCGAAAAAATTTGTCTAACCGATTGGTAAAATCCACCATATATACACAGTATATTTACAGCATAAATACAGATACACGTACGTGTGTGTATGTACACAGAAGTATAGAAACACACATGTGCAGACGCATATATACATTGGGACAGTATGTACACCAAGACACGAATTACACACACACATACATAAATAAGAGAAAACGGAAAGAGGACGAGTTTTAATTAGGATGAATTCTTACCATAACCAGTTTATAATAATAATAATAATAAAACTAAACAATTAAATAAGAAAATATATTTGTTATTACAGGCAGCATGGGCTGGCAATATCCATACTGTTTGCTCAACAAAGTGGTCCTAATTTTATAAACCCCCAGGAGGGATGATGGGCTGAAATCGACCCCTCGGACCAAGATTTGAACTTACAACTGCCCGATTGGCGAGTCAGGTGCCATGTCAACCCCGACGGAGTTTGAAACGATTCATGAAAACGAATAATTTACAGCACTGTGTTAAATCCACTGCTGGGCTGAGGGCCTGCCCCCACACCATGACAAGAACGGGAGCCGTTTGACCATACTTCACCACACTTGGCGAAGAAGGAAGGGCTGGTTAAGATGTCACTCGCCGCTGACGTTAGTAGCATTGTCTGGGAATACGTGCGCAGGTTATAGGTACCAGAGTTCATAGCGCAGCGCAGTAATCACTGCGCCACCGCTCCACCCGGACGGTACACAAGACGTACGCACGTCACCGTATTAACCCTTTCCCGTTCCGATGACATAAGCATGGCGCACGTCATCAGTTTTTCTTCGGATTCCGTTCCGATGACGGAATCGATTCCAGACGGGGAATCGCATCCGCCACCGGAATCAGAAGTATAAGGCCCATGCCAGAGGGCGCATGGCACAGTTTGGCATCAGCTATCGTAGAGTTGCGGTCGTGTTGCCATAGTTCTCTGCGGTGAGTACAATGCTTTGAAAACAAGCGCCGCTGCGCCTCTCTTGATAAAATCAACGCCCGACCGCTCGCACGCTCCGAGATTCCGCTGTGAATGGGACCCACACACTCTGCAACTTGCAGACGTCTCAGGAACGGGTTCACCCTCTCGCATGCGACATTCTTTGAGCGGCAATTTAACCAAAGTGAGGGCGCAGCGGCGGCGTCCAAGCCGCACAAGCGCCAGCAACTTAACGTGGAATCTTACGGGCCCAGCGGCGCGCAGCTCACAAGGCAAAAAGAGAAGAAATCCCACCGGAGGCTCGCCGCGACCCATCATACCTCTAAGGGTTGAGAAAAAAGGTACACAACCGTGACCGCTGTACGGCAAGTCGAAGGCCGAGGCCGCGTGTTATGAATAGAATCCACCATGCGGAGCTAACGAGCGGTAGGCACCGGGGGGCCGTCTGGCGGAGGTGAACGGCGGCGGCTCCGTCCACGTGAACGAGACGCCGTGTGAACGCCCGGACCCAAAAACGGAGAGTGTTAACGGCGAGAAAGTGACTTTACCGAAATTAAAAAAATATATATGTATGCGCGCGTGTGCGGGCGTAAACACAAGCACGCGGCCACGCAACCTAAATTATATTACGTTGTGTAAATTTTTATTGTTTTTTTTTTACATTTAGTTGCTGCACCTCCCCAACCGCAGAGGCAATTTCCAGCTGGTGAGAGTGAAGAACCACTGAGCTCATGACTTCGGGAAGGGAGGTCAAACCCTGGGTGATGGTTGTTGACCTTTAGGCCGTTTCGCTTACCAACTGGAAGAATAAAGAAAAAGGATTTTTTTTTTATATTGCGTTGCAATGTTTACGTAAAAATATTTGAGGATGAATGAATTTACACAACTGCCCGTCGTCCTACCCAACACTGAAAAACTTAAAAAAAATATTGCCTCGTTAGTTGCACGTGAACCGAGTTCAGCCGCACGGAGCTGTTGCTGTGATTGCTGTTAGCGAGCGCCTATTAAGGCCTGTGTGGCGCAAACGTTAAGGTGGTGACGTTGCCAACACCACGCGCGCGCGAACGCCTGCACGTTTTCGTTTCCCTCCGCTGTGGATGTCTACAAACTGGAACGGGCGCTCGTTTAAGGCTGGGTGGACCTAGGGGAAGCCCAGGACGGGCGTAAACGCCACTTGCTGTCGACGCTGTGAATGGTGGCTGGAACTGATGCCGATGCGAGCACGCGCGGCAATGCATGTGCCAACTCCACATCAATGACCACTTGGGGCGGAATGAGGCATCATTTACGGATCAATATCGATTTTTACACGCACAGAATCGCAAGCGCATGAGTATCGATGTTGTTCCGATTCGCATTTTGACTTGTACGTAATGGGGCTTGAGTCGCACCTTTGCAGCCACTTGGGAGACGCTACCGTTCACCGAAACGTTTCAAACTCGATTTGTGAATTTAATCGGAACCTGATTCGCGTCAATTGAGGGGTGTCTTGGAAGAAGCTGTTAACCCACATGCATTTCTCTTTAATAACCCACGCTAACTCAATTGAAACAATCTACAAGCAACGTGATAGATTATTTGATCGTATAATCTGCCCACAGGTGGACAAACAAGGGAACTTAACAATTCCACTTTTGTCATAAATTTAATCAATTGCCTATCCGTGACAAAAGCTGACTTTTGAGATTTGGCGGGTTACCAAGATTTTCCAGGACGCTCCTCAATGCGAACATCGGATCCCGGCTGATGATCGCTAGCCAGATAGGGGTTTAATAAACAGGGTGGTGGCAATGCAAGGCTTATAGTTATATTGAAATAATTCTCGTGAATGGAAATTAAAACCCAACAGCCACGTTCGTCCCTAAGTGGCGATGATGTCACCAGGGCGCTTATGCCAGGCTAGGTGCACCGTGAGGCCATGTGAAGTGTTGAAGACTCGCCGATAGGAGGTGATGGGACAGACCAAGGTGTTATGCGTCAACTGAGATGACAGATGCACCACCTGTGCTCCCGACTGTGCCAACTTGAAAACCCAGGGCACCCACAACACAGACACCTCCCTCTCTTCCTGCAACAGACGCTGCTGCCTGTACAAACGTTAAGTGAATTTCGAACAAAAAAAATTAACTATACAACGGAAAGTGCATGCAAATGTCGTGAACTAAAAAACGTAACGTAAAATTAAATCGTCCAGAGCTTACGTGTTTTAATAAGTATTACCAGAATACAGTAGATAATAGCGTGTACTGCAGGGTCCCCCCGCATTCTACGGGGAACTTGCATGGAGCACGTGGGGGGGGGGGAGGAAGGGGGCGTAACGAGACGGCAACGGCGGGGGGAATGTCTGACGCTCCAGGTGACCGTCGTGAAACGCAAGGCCCGTCGCTCTTGCTGTGCGCGTTATCCCAAAGGATGGTAACGGCCGCTGCGGAACAGAACGGCCGATGGGCGTTCGCCGCGAGGTGCGGCCTCTAATGCCGATAGGAATTTCAACGCATTTGACTAGAATCCTGGGACTGATGAAATGAGTCACCAAAGGTTTTCCCTGCAGGGGTCAACTCTCCTGGACTGAACGACGAGGGTGCAGAGGGCCCAGAAAAATCCCGGGGTTGAAACGGCAAAGAGGGCGCACAAATGTTGATGCGGCTGTGACGACCCGAAACTGACACCAGATAAAAGTCCTGAAGTGCAATCGCCCTTGGTGCACGATTGTTGTAATCGAGGGCCCTGGGATTCTATCCCCACAAAGGACGAACTCTTTTAGTCTCGCTACTCAAACCGCTCGGAGATCAACAGCTCAGGGTCGCTTTGTGGCTTTTCCCGTGAGTGATTTTTTTTTTTAAGTCTGGAAATGTGTGGAAGGCACTGGGAGCCAATTATGATGTAGGGTTTTCTCCAAACACGTCTCTGAATGTCCTCCAATTTTCGTCCATATTTCTTAAAATGCTTTTTTTATTTCTCCATTTTTCAGTTATAAAACAAACAAACAAAAAAACCCAAGACAATTCAGGAACAATTGGAAAATTGACAAGCATTAATCTAGTGCCAAATTTGTTTATAATCCTTTACAACGAAGTTAGGTTTACTTAACATGCACGCTGTTGTCGCGCAGCTCAACTGCCCAGTGATGGCTTTGTCAATTACAGTTCATTAATGATTAATTCCAAACGGAGCGTGTGCATTTGTGCATTGGCAAATGGGGGCAAGCCTGGCATGGCAATCACTGCAAGGTCAACTCCACACAACGGACGAGATTCATAAACACACCTGTCTGCCTAAAGTCAGCTGTAACAGTACGACTGCCTTACCGTATTAAACACCAAAGGGGTTTATTTAATGTGGGACAGCCCAAAGGGACGCATATTTCCCTTGCAAGGGAGCCTTGTGAAGGAACAAATTGATGTTTTATATAAACCGTAAAATGCATTAATTGTTCCACTCACAAAAGTGAAATATTTACGGATAGCAAAATAAAATGTATTTATGGTATCTCATGTCCGAGGCTTCTGTCAAATGCATGAAAGAATTTTCAATAATTGCGATTAATGCGTGCGTTTTTTACGGCGGTTAAAAACGATTGCTTTTTTGTAAAGTAATCACAAGTGAAGTGGGGATGAGTTCAGATTTAGAATCGTCAGATTTCGGATTTTATAGGCCATTGCAGATATATATTTTTTAGGATTGTGTTGAACCAAACAAAAGTGTCGCCGGATAGTTCAGATTTTTTTTTGGTACGGAGACCATAATTGTGTTTTTTTTCTTCTTCAGAAACAAAAAATGTAGAGATCGTCAGAAAATCGTGGGATTAAAACGTGACGTGGGTATCGATACCAAATTGCACGTCGCATTGAGCGCCAATTTTGCATGAATCAGTGCGCGCTTCCTTGTCCTCGGAGATTGCTAAAATGTCCTCGCCGCATGTGATTTTCGTTTGCTTTTCCCCGTGCTCCATACAATGTTCCAAGCCGGTCCCACGTGGGTAAAACCTTCAGCGAGCTGTCTCGTATTTATTATATTTAAAAAAACAGAACAGGAAACTCCCTTGACAAATTGTGCCAACCAATCGCAGACAGCAGCGCAGCACGACGGAGAGAACTTAACTGAGTGTTAAAAATTTAGGGGGTGGGGGGGGGGGCGCACAAATAAACAAAAACGTAACGAGACACAAAAGGGAATAGGTTAAATTATTTTTTTCCAATTTTTTTTTTACGTTTCGTCTTTTTCATATAAAAACTTTGTTAAAGCCAGCCCCATCCGCGCACACTTGCCAAAAAAAAATAGTGGGTAAATGGTACTGCACTTTATATAAACTTAAAACAGATAAAATTTATATATATTTATATTTCTGTCGTTCCGTTCACAAGCCAAGACCCTTTCTACGTGGCGCGTCGGTGGCGGTGGCGGTGTGGAGCGCGCCAAAACGACCGCCATTGCCGCTCGCGCACCATCACCGACCGCTCCTCCCCCACCATCCTCCAACATCGCCATCACCACCGTCGCCACCACCGTCGCCGTCACCACCGTTGCCAGCATGACCCTCGTAACTGGGAGTCCCGACACACAACCCCTTGAGAGCAAGGCGTTGCTCGTGCGCCAAACGGGCGGGCACTAGTTTCCACCAGCGTCCGCTTAGACGTGTCTCTCTCTCTCTGCGAGAGCTCGTGGCAGATTTTTTTTTAGTTTTTTTTTGTTTTGTTTTGAGCACCTGTGTCTCTTCTCACCCCTGTCCTTCTCCACTCGTCCGCCTTCCGGATCCGGCTACAACAAACTCGACAAGCTGGTGTTGGGCCCGTTCTGTGCCTGGTACTGCATGGGGAATGGTCCATCCGTCCACTGCTCGCACACAAAGATAAAGACAAAGATCCCCCACGTGGAATTAACAGACTGTTGGGGCAAGTGTTGTTAGCGAGCACCTATCAAGGCTGGCACGACACACGAGGGGGTGGGTGGCCAACACCACGCCCGGCCACCTTTGCCTCCATAGTGGCGACGATTACACACCACACTCGGGATTCATTCGAGGCAGAGTCGACCTAGGGGAGTCCCAGGACCGGTTCAGATAATCGTCACTGTTGTTGGCCGTGAGCGGGTAATCGAACCCGTGTTGCCAGGTTTGTAGAGCAGTGCGCAAACCGCTACACGACCGCTCCACACACAAACACACGAGATCCCCCCACCAATCATCAGTTCAAGCCACGATGCACTGGGTGCGGTTTCAGGGCAACTTGCACCGACCAAGCAATAATTGCGAGCAACTATGGCAACTCGTGTGGCAATCTGACAGAGGAGGGGGGTTTCTTATCCTGGCGGCCCCCCGTGCCAGAGGGCTCGTGGAGCGACCCATCAACTCACGGCCCGTCAAGACACGACCAGACAGATCGGTCAGATGAAGGAGACACAAACAAGAACTGGAGATGAAAGGACTTTAGACAAGAGAGGCAGAATAATGAGATGAGAGACTCGAGAGAGAGAGATGGGAGAGCTGGAGACAAGTCGGAACAGATTAGCGGCCACATGGACGGACCGCCTTGACGCAAAATGTGACGTCGTAACACATGACGTCACGTGGCCTGCCAGGGCACACGAATTTCACCGTGTGGCCGACCGGAAAACACAGTGGAAGATTGCCGACATACGAGCAATGGGAGCTGTGTCCAGCCAATGATAACAGAGTTGGTTGAAGAGTGTGCAGACTGCAAACCTGGGAGAGCCATTTGACCTCGGGCCTCCAAGTCTATTTTGGAATCTTAATTTGGGAGCTTTCGTGACTGCAGGAATTATTCTTTGGTTCTTTTCGGTTAAGTCACGTCTAAAAATAAAATAATAAATCAAAATAAAACAACACATTACGACGTTTCGATTGCAACACATTGCAATCGAAACGTCGTAATGTGTTGTTTTATTTTGATTTATTATTTTATTTTTAGACGTGACTTAACCGAAAAGAACCAAAGAATAGTCTATTTTGGAAGTTGCCATCTCGGTTGCTTACGAGCGGGGAGCAGCAATCAGCTTTGGGAAACGAATCTTCCAATAATAGACCAAGGTACGGAACACCATTTACCATGATGACTGCCGACAATGATTGCCGCGAAATTGCCATGAGTGTCTCATGGCCTTTATAGATTATACGGGGAAGGTACTGGCGACGAGTTTCAACTAAGGCCAGAATGGCAAACAAGCGAGTGGTGTGGGTGAGCACCATGCTTGCACGGACGCCTTTGTCTCCCCACTGCCGATGTTCACCAACTGCTCGTTTAAGGCCGAGCCAACATAGTGGGATGGAGCGGTGGCACAGTGGTTAGCTCACTACATTTTGAACCCAACAACCCGAATTTGGTTATGATGGGATTACTATGCCAATCGGGGATTACACCAATCATTGCAACGATTCCAATGATAAACTGTCACTCGAACTCCGATCATCAACCGCAGCGGCGGCTTTTGGCCAGCCATCGAACAAAGAGGGTCACCGCACCGAGCGCTTTCAGATGCGCTACTGCAGCAGTCTGGAATGCTCTTCATTCCGATATTCGAAAGCCACCGGAGCTATTCACTTTTCAATCTTGATTTAAAACTAATTTAAAACTAATTGCGTTTGTTGTCCTTCCCCTCGCGCCTCCGATTAGCGCAGTTGGCCACGTACGGTTCGAAAGAAGCTCAACGTACACACAAACACAAACAACGCAAACGATGATGGTCTCACGTTAATGAGGTTGTGCTCGGGCAAGCTGCAGGCCTCGATGTGGTCATTGAGGAGCTGCTGCGAGAAGTTCTGATGCATCTGCGATGCTTCGTGCGCCTCCAAGCTGTTGCCGCACGCCTTGTTCAGATCTGAGCACGGGGGAACAGAATAAGAAACATCGTCGTCATGGGCCGAGATAAATTGACTGCTGGATGGTGGCCTCACACACCATGCTCCTCTGTCAGCCACGCTTTCGGCAAAAAACTTTCGGAGATCGGACCTTTTCGGACCGTGGCTCTCAGATATGGAACGCTCTCTGTGCCCGACCACTGAGATTTTCCTATTTAGAAAGAAACTAAAAACCTACGTATTGTCTATGATATGTTAGATATGTTAGAGATGTTTTCTCTTTCTCTACGGTGCTCTGAAGCCCTTTGATGGGTCTGCTGTGCCTTATGAAAACGTAAACAATATTAATAATAACCAAGGCCTCGCCAAGTCGTCACCAGCTCTCACCATCTTTTGCGATTCTAAGATTCCGCCCTGCACCTGCGCACGAGCCGAATTCCGTCGCTCCAGAACAACGAAGGCTTTCGCAAAGATAAAAAAAAAAACAAAGCGCCGGATGCAGCAAAAAAAAAAATGTCGTCTCTTTTCAGCCGAGCGCTGGGCTTGAATTTTGCTCGTCTCCACTGACAAGTCCTGAGATGGTGAAACAAACAAAACAGAATGTTCGGGAGACGTTGTGGAGGTGATCCTTCATGGACTGCCAGCAGCAACACCTCCGTCCATCAGGGGTTCTCGGTCAGCATGAGTTTCACCTCCCCACCTCTCACACCCCACCACCTAAACTGCCATTTGGGCGAGCCCATCAACTGTTATGACAGCTATTGCAACTCTCCCCAACAGGATTATGACCTCGAGTAAAAATGTTATTTGCTCAGAGCAATGGCATTTTCTTAACTCTTTTTCAATTTTGTATTCCCCGCCACTTAAATTCCAATTGCGCTATAGGCATTAAGTCATGACCCCGAGTGTCCATTCAGAACTATGAGATATTCGTGCATCAGCCCGTATCAGAGAACGGCCCGAGGAAAGTGAAATCATAGTACTTCTGGAGATCCCTTCGAGTGATTTCTTATCCACATGACATTTCTAGCCACCCTACGACAGAGTCGTGTTCGTGAGCTGAAGGTCAAACAGACAATGTTCAATTCCCAGTGCTCGAGTTTAGCCAAATTCAGCACAGAACCAACATTTTATATGTTTTTTTTGTGCGGTCATTGGCAACTGGGTGGAGATTATAAACGCACTACATTCGAAAACTCAGGCCAATCACACGTAAAGCTACGCAAGTCTATGGGTTTCTATGTGAGCCTATGAGTCTCCTGTGTAAGTCTATGGGTCTCTGTGTAAGTCTACGGGTCTCCTGTGTAAGCCTATGGGTCTCTGTGTAAGTCTATAGGTCTCTGTGTAAGTCTATGGGTCTCTGTGTAAGTCTATAGGTCTCTGTGTAAGTCTATGGGTATCTGTGGAAGCCTACGGGTCTCTGTGTAAGCCTATGGGTCTCTGTGTAAGCCTATGGGTCTCTGTGTAAGTCTATGGGTCTCTGTGTAAGCCTATGGGTTTCTGTGTTAAGCCAATGAGCTCACTGCACTTGAGAAACCCGGTTTATTCACAGGCTGCTGAAACGTGGATTTGAAGCCAGGGTCTCCGTTTTGCTGTCTCGGTGCTCTGACCCCTAAGGACACCCTGACACCTCTCACAGAAACCGCATTAATATTGTGACGAACAAAGTCGTGCTACCACTGCACCCACTGAGAAAATCAATTGACTCAAGCCTAAAATGGCGAGATGGAAACCCACAATGCCTGCCCGACAACCTTTCTGTACTCTTTGGTTCTTTCGGTAAAGTCACGTAGGTAGAAAAATAAAATAAAACATAAAATAATAATAGCCTTTCTGTATTACGCCTGTTGACGTCCGATATATCCTGCCGAGTGGCACAGTGTCCATTAACAGCTGCACGCACTAGCATTTCTCACAAGCGCCGCATGGACCCCAAGTGACCGGCACGCAATCCATTCATACAACGACGGCGGTGTTGTTGTTGTTGTTTCGATGAATGACAGTGACGCCGACGATGCTGTGAATTGCCAGCGACGGCGATGATACTTTTTCATAATGATGGTGACGATACTCGCCGTTTAACGACATCTTTCATAATTCCGTTTACAACGATGACGACAACGTTGCGAATGAGGACGGTAACGATCGCGCCGTGGTCAACGCCGACGATCGTGCTGTCGGCGACACCGAAGTTGACGGTGGCGACGCCATCGTTTGTGACACCGACGCGGTTAACAAAAGGCGAGGACGGTGGCGAGGACGGCCACTGCGTCACCCTCCTCCACCCCTCCCCGTCCACACTCACCTCTGAGGAGAGCCGATGACCACAGCTGCACGGACACGTCGGGGATTTTGCTGGCGAGCTGCATGGCCGGTACCACCATGTTATTGCTTTCCTGTGAAACAGCGCACAATGACGAGTTATAGCCTTGAACAGACTGCTGCGGACAAGTGCTGTTAGTGAGCACCATTTATTAATTTTTTTAAGCCAACGCGAGCCTGGTACAGAGCATCGATCACAGAACAAGGAGTGGTGGTGGGGGGGGGGGGCAGAAATTCGAAAAACAAAGTCCAAGATCAGCAAGGCAGGGCTTAGTGAAGAGGGGCGCGGATTGGGCTCACTGCCCCAGGTGGGGGGGGGGGCTCTAGCAGAGAAGTGAAAGTTCATATGGGGGAGGGGGGGGGCAAAGAGGAACGTAATTAACATAAAGGGGAGGAAGGGGGACGGGAAAGAGGGGGGGGGCGATAAGCACTATTTTCGAAGACCGACGCGCCGCAACAGGATCTGGGCATGCCCATGACTTAGTTCAGATACGCTTTACCGATAGAGTTGGCCGTGAGCGGGCATCAAACTCAGCCGAGTTGCCATAGGAATGTGGAATTTCGAGGTGGCCAAAAGGCTCAAGAGGTCAGAGTGCCACGCCAGCACAGCAGATACCTGGGTTCGACTCCAGGCAGCTGCCCACAATGAAACCAGGTTAACAAGTTTGGAGAATTGATGTTCTCAACCTGGTGAATCATTGCTTTTATAGCTTTATTTTGGTGATTTTCGAAAAGTTTTTCGGTTTGGCCATGTTTGTTTCTTGTAGTACAGAGTTAGACCGATGGCCTTATTCTAAGTTGTCTTGTGGTTGTTGTTGTTTGACTTGCATCCCACTGGGATTTTTGCACACAGTGTTGGTGTACGGTGCTTTTTCTGCAATATTTAGCTGTCTTTTCCTGGATTTTCTGTTTGCACATAGTCACTATAAGATGTTTTCTTGTTCATGTGTTTTGTTTGTTGCGGTTGCACCTGATTCAAGAGCCGAATGGCTCACAGGGCTATACCTAATAAATTAACTTGAACTTGACTACACCAAAAATAAATATTCAGTTATATTAAACTTGGTTCTCCACCTGATTTGGCCAAATTTCACCGGGTAGGAATAGGCTACCCACTACGGTGTAGACTGGAGTTCGATGAAGGGATCTCAGAGGTAGTTCTACGACATCTTCTTCTGCGGGTTGTTCTCTGAACACCGAGAGTTGCACCGCGATTCTTTGTCGCGTGACGCGACGCCGACCACACAATCTGGATAAAGTGTTGGGACTTCTGACGGATGATACCAGTAATGACGCCAAGCCAATCCAGGTACGTAGCCACTAGGGACTTCGAATACTAGAAATCACACACACACACTGTGCACACAGCACATGCGACCGTACTACTATCCTGCTCCATGACTGCGAGGCACATCCAGCATACTGCACTACAGAAATTGATAATATTTAATATGCTTAGAAAGTTCAAGTTAGGTTTACAGAATTACAGCCTTCTTAAGCTTTGCTCAAAAAAGGAGGAAACCCCACCCTCAGGCTTGTGTCTAGATAGCAACCACTACACAATTCGTAACAGCGGAATAAAGAAGCCTGGCTTTGTTTTAGCCCGCGATTACAAAGTTCAATTTGTAAAAACGCTCGGGTGTTGACTGCACTGAGCCAAGAGGTTAAAGGTCGAGACAAAGAAACTCACTGCCCGAGCGAGTGACGGGGGCCGCCGGATCGTCACATTACAACATTTCAGAATTAGATTTTTGTTTTGGGAGGGGGGGGGGGTTAGGTGTTAGGCCACGTAGTGAATGATCCAACAAAATTTGTGTGTCACCGAGGCCCTCCGCCACCCGACGATGATGACGCAACCAAACGAATTCAACCGTCACGTGGGGCGCAACGTCGGGCAACCGTGCCGAAAACAGCACGCAGCTCAACCGCGAAAACTGGCGCGGCGGTATTTTGCCAGTGCCGTCGGGGTCGTTAGTCTAGGGCGTGCGTGTGTGCGAAACAATAAAATAAAGGTCAGTTTACCCTGCGGACACAAAAGATCCCCCCGAGCAATTCTTGGATAATGGGGCGCAGGGTTTAACGGTAGAGTTCTGGTGAAAATTCTCAGCGGGTCAATAAAATGTCGCTGGTTTCTCTCTAATTGGCTTATCACAGTGGGTGGAAAACGATAGCAATCCTCCCCTTGAGAGACCCGGTGTCACGGAGGAAGAAGAAATTGCACTGCCTTGCATGGGTCTGCAGCGAGCATTAATATCGTCAAATAAATAAATCCATCAGTCTCATGCAGGCCGTGCATGGAAGAGTTTATTCAAATTTGCAAAACCACCACAGGGTTATGTTTTCTGATTAGATTTTCTATTAATGCATGCTTGTATTTTTTTTCCCCCCAACTCAAAACAATCAGATTTCATCGCATGCGCCCAGCTGGTAATCTCTTTTTTCCATCCGTTTAGCGAATACACAAAGTGGACGTGCTGCAATGCGTAAATATCGGCGCCCCACTTCAAGGACCAAAGTCAGACCGTCGCCAAGCCCTAGCGAGCACAATGAGGGCAGCAATCATTTCCACTTGCGGCCCTGAGAAAGTTGTGGAAATTACACATTCCTATGGCGAGGGCCAGCTTGTCCATAGGACAACTGTTGATTTCCCACAAAGTGGTATTCATTCATTTTATAGACTCATTAGAGAGAAGAGAGATGATAGCGTGGGTCGACTCACCCAACCGGGATTTAAACTCACGACCTTGCGAGGGTGCGTCACGTGCGTTACTCTATAAACGATTAAAAACTATTTTTTATTTTACCAAACAGAGCTAAATAGCTCTTTTTCAGAAGCGACATGGCCAAAAATGATAGCCCAACGAAGTGGTCGATCATGTGGAAG
The DNA here is from genome assembly GCF_964198595.1 of Lampetra fluviatilis. Taxonomy (NCBI): domain Eukaryota; kingdom Metazoa; phylum Chordata; class Hyperoartia; order Petromyzontiformes; family Petromyzontidae; genus Lampetra; species Lampetra fluviatilis. The sequence continues at coordinate 4,058,686 of NC_136327.1, read as the reverse complement.
CAGTTAAATACTCAAAATGCATATTTCGGAAATGTGGAAGGAAAACCGGAGGACCGCATTAAAAATCCACGCGACCACGGGGAGAACATGCAAACTTCATACAGCCGTCAGGGTCCGGATCAAACCCACGACCTCTTGCATACCTGGCAAAGTCATTCACATCTCGCAGTGGTGCCCGGCTGACTTGTGGGCCCAATAACAATCAGACGGCACAACTCATGCAACCCATGGGGGGGGGGGGGGGGAGGACTATAATCGTAGCAGGAGAACCATTGCACGACGGCCTGTGCAGTTGCCTGATTCGTCTTTTTCCACGTTTTGCGAGTGGCAGTTTTACCATCAGTTACGCCTTTCTGATCAAAGACACAAAGATGAGCTATACCGCACTAAAATCTGCCCTACGAATTGAAATCCAAATCTTAGAATAAGTCAAAAGGCGACAAAAACTTTGCTGTTATTTTGTAGATACATGCAAGGAATGTGTGTCCCGGGCTGACATGATTTAAAAGCTTGCTTAGCAATCAAAACATATTGTTTTAAGTGACAGTGACGTTGAGTGTTAGGCACAATGCTCAAGTGCCGCCCAGTGAAGGCAGAGCCATCCATACCAGAGCCTCCCCTCCTGTGCTAAGAGGTCAGCGACTCGTGACCCCGCTGGCTACGAGGCATGTATTGCTTAAGTGATTGGAATAATTGTCAAGATTCATCAAATCAACGACGGTCGCTCCTTCTCCCCTGCGGCTCTCTCCACAGGATGGAACTCCTGGGGCTTGTCCACCACCTCCACCAACCCACACCGACCAGTGTGGTGAAGTATGGTCAAATAATTCCCACCGTGAATGACACAGTGTGGGGGGCGAGGTGGGGGGGGGGGTGAGGAGGCCTGCATCCAGTCCATTCCAGGAGAGGGGACAAAATATATATAAAAAAATATAATCACACGATTGTTTACGCTGAGGCTCTGTCCTCCCTCCTGTAACAGAGCCCAGCTGCGCTGCTGTCGTCACAGGAGTGGTCAGCGTGAGTGACACCGCCTCGCACAACGCATAATTGCGGTGGGCTAATGCGCGCGGGTAAACTAATTTGGCAGCACAGCAGATCGGATTATTGGATCGCCTTTCACCCCTGCACACCCCCCCCCCCACCCCCTTCTGCCCGGCGCGGCACCGTAAAATCGCACTTCCGCTCATCGTATTGAATGTCCCCCGCATCAACGGCGTTCCGTACGATGCGCGTCCGGACTTTCACATCGCTTGCCGCGAGTCACCCGGGGGTGGGGGGGGGGCTATATTTAAAGACGGGCGCCAAGTCAGGCGGCAGAGGAGTCGGCGATATTAACGCACCGACAACGCAAAGACAAACAGATATTTTATCTCGTACGCGCACGCACCCCAGGCTGTGCAAATGGTCCAGATGCTCCTCACGGCTGATGCTAGCCAGCCATCCGTGGCTGGAAAGCGAGAACTCGGGTCGCCAGGTTCATGGAGCGGTGCGCAAACTATTGCGCCACCGTTTCCCCTATTACAACTGTGCATATCCAAAATACTTTCCTGCTTTGTGGTTTCTGTGTGTGCCAGATTATCGATTAAGGTGTTAACATCATCACCACGAAGTAATATCTGTAACTGTATAAGTCAAGACATGAAAACAGAACCCAGTAACTAACCAAGAAGGAACTTCATGGCAGATATCATCAGACAATGAGTAGCTCATTATAGAATGTGGCAAGCGAGTATTGGAGATGGAATCACTAAAGAGGTGTGCATTATGAAGGATAGGGTCAGCAACCTTGAGGTTGGGAATGAAATGTGGCAGGAGGAGGAGGAGGTTGTGTGGGTAGTGGAGGAAGGGGCAAGGCATCAAGAAACGCAGAAGTTTGTGACTAAGGGGAAGACCCCAAAGCCAGATGGGGGTGATGATGATGCGACTCTAAAGAGCGGTCGTGGCAGGGCATGTTGACTTTGGTAACACATGGGGGAAAACCTCAAATCAGAGAGTGGTGATGAGACTGTAAAAGCAGCCCTTGGAAGCGGGGTGACGACTCTGCAATGGCCGTGGGATCTAGCAGGAGGAAGGAATCGATGGCGCGGTGTGGTTACACCGACGGAATTGACCGGCGATGACCTCTTTTGGCCCCGACACAGCCGAACGTTCTAAGTTCGATGGCGCCGGAGAGAAAAACGACTCTTGGGAGAATTTGCGGACGAGGACCGACGCACCGCCTCTCCCCCCCCCTCCTCCTCATCCCCCCCTCCATCTCCGGAGGGCTCCGAGAAAATAACATTTTGTTTTTAAAAATTGTAAGTAAAAAAAAACTAAGCAAAAATTTTAACGCATGGGAAAAGCGTACGGATGCCTTCAAAAAAGGAGACTCGTCAATTTGCAGGACAGGAATAGCTGGCGCACGGGAGAAGGGCACCCTGCACGGGAACCGCATTTAATTGGAAGCTAGGATCAGCAAGATCGGGTCATGGCGAGCCTCCGCCACTCATTATTTTGTTACCGCCCCCCCCCCTCCCCGCCGCTGATTAAATTCCGATTGTGCTCCAAGAAGAAGAAGATGACAACGACACCTCTAAACTCCCCCCCCCCCACTCCGATCCTTATTTAGAACTCTCACGTGGGAGCAGCTTTAAAACGTCACGTCGTGTCAGAACGACGATGCAAGGCAACGTCGTATAGACGACTCGGGAAATCACGTCAGCCGTCATTTTTTAATGTGATTGCACGGCAATAAATCCAAAGCATACATTATCAGCGGATGTTTTTGTTTGCGTGTTCACCGCTTACGTTGGTCAATGCGGACATGACTCCTTGCAAAAGGTTTCTATTTGGTGTTTCAACATCTTAACACCTGTTGTATTGCAAGAAAGGGTAAAAACCTATTCTTCTTTTTTTCATATCCAATACATGTAATAATAATTCTCAGAGCAAGAATTCTGCCAAATCAAGTGACAAGCCAAACTAAGATGATATTTTCAGCAATAATTTGAGAAACCGGTTTAATCACAGATGACTGGAACCCCGGAATAATTATTTTCACTCCCAAAAGGCACCCAAATTACAGCTTCGATTGAACACGACCTGCCAATTCTCAGAACACTTAAACTCGGCGTGGATTTAAAGAGCATCCAACTTCAGTGCAGCGATGAATATAGGCATCTTTTCTTGGGCGGTGGTTATAATTTCGAGGCAGCACATGTTTCAAGAAGGCCCTCTGCTGTCCAAAAGCTGCACCAGCAGTGTTATCCACCACTCAACTTTACATTCCTATCAGCTTGGAAGGGCCTGGCTCCATCACTCGCCATGCAACCGACCTCCTGTTCGTCGTGCAGCTACGCACCAATCGCGACGCCACCACTCCCAACGCCGGCACAAACAACGACCGCCATTCGCCACTTAATGGCCGGTTGCGTTCTGTGCCCAGGTTTGGCTCACTTTGAGGTGTGCACTTATTGCAAAGGTAAAGATCCTCCATATAGCTTTACCAGATTGTTGGGGCAAGTGCTGTTAGCGAGCGCCTATGAAGGCTGGCACGGCACATGTGCGAGTGGGTGGCCAACACCACGCCCGGCCGCCATCGTCTCCCCAGTGGCGATGTTTACACATCGCATCAAGTACTCGTTTGAGGCAGAGTCGACATCGGGGAGGCCGAGGACCAGTTCAGATAATTGTGACCTGGTGTTGGCCATGAACTGGAATTGAACCCGGGTCACCGGATTCGTAGTGCAGCGTGTTAACTGTTCCACTACCAGTTGCCGCACACACGCACATAAACACACGCGCGCGCACGCACATACACACGCGCGCGCGCGCAGACACACACGCACACACTGCTTACTCTGTGATTTCCCAGCGAGTAGAAGATGTGCCCCAGCAACACGAGTGAACACGCCGTCAGTCTGTTCAGATCCTCCGCGTTCGACATTTTCAACGTCTCTCTGAGAAACCGCCTGTCAGGTGGGCAATGGGAGCACGTCATCACCGTTACCACGCGCCCATCTGACGTCACAAGTGCAGGTCACGCGAGACGTGCAAACAGCATCAGCCTCTTAACTAGTCGTAGGTTCACAGCCCACACCAGAGTAAGAGATAGGCCTCGGCAAGGCAAGGTAAAAGTTAAACGGTAAAAAAAACAAGAGAAACTTTACCCTACCTTTTAACCTTACCACAATACAATCGCGCTACCCTACCTTTTACCCTTTAGCAGGTAAGGTAAAAGGCAAAAAAAGAACGAGCCTACCTTTACATTACCTTTTACCCTTATCCCATACAAATTTCGCGATTACAGGATAATTACTGGGATAAAAAACGTGGAAATTTTTTTTACCGATAAATGCTAGTTAGAGCGCTTTATTCATTTTTCGATTTAAAGCTTTCGTGACTGCAGAGATTCATCTTCTTGGTTCTTTCGGTAAAGTCACATAGAATGGAAATAATAAAATAATAAAAATAAAATATCATAAAATAATTCTCACGACGTTTCGGCCACAACGCAAGCAGCCGTCCTCAGGTGAAGACCAGGTCTGTCGGGGAAACAGCGTCTGAATGAAACAGCACCATGCTTGGAGCGTATATTTAATCTGGGTTGGAAGGGGGGGAAAGGGCGCCTTGACAAAATAATTTGCATATCAAGAGGAATTTAGCATATTTATGGGAAATGCAGGTATGTGATTAGTACTACTTATGCCCGTGCATTATGCAGGATTAGCAGCATCAAAAGGAGGGGATAGGGGTAGCATTAATAAAGGGAAGGAGTGTTAATAGTATGTAGCTGCAGTAACTAAAACCACCACGTAAACAACTAAAGTATAAACTACATAGTATCATCAGTATACTAAATATACTCTACAATAAGCTGAGTTACTAACAGTAAGTAATGCATTACAATTCTACGTCGTAAAAAATATAATATGCTTCCATCTAAACTTTATTCTCTTATATCACACGAGTCTACACCGTACTATATACTGCCATAGACAAACCCAACATTAAATTATATACTGTAGACAGGATGTAGAGTGGAGTTTGTCTGGTGCCAGGATGTAGAGTGGAGTTTGTCTGGTGCCAGGATGTAAAGTGGAGTTTGTCTGGTGCCAGGATGTAGAGTGGAGTTTGTCTGGTGCCAGGATGTAGAGTGGAGTTTGTCTGGTGCCAGGATGTAGAGTGGAGTTTGTCTAGTGCCAGGATGTAGAGTGGAGTTTGTATGGTGCCAGGATGTAGAGTGGAGTTTGTATGGTGCCAGGATGGAGTTTGTCTGGCACCAGACAAACTCCACTCTACATCCTGGCACCAGACTAACTCCACTCTACATCCTGGCACCAGACAAACTCCACTCTACATCCTGGCACCAGACAAACTCCACTCTACATCCTGTCTACAGTATATAATTTAATGTTGGGTTTGTCTATGGCAGTATATAGTACGGTGTAGACTCGTGTGATATAAGAGAATAAAGTTTAGATGGAAGCATATTATATTTTTTACGACGTAGAATTGTAATGCATTACTTACTGTTAGTAACTCAGCTTATTGTAGAGTATATTTAGTATACTGATGATAGTATGTAGTTTATACTTTAGTTGTTTACGTGGTGGTTTTAGTTACTGCAGCTACATACTATTAACACTCCTTCCCTTTATTAATGCTACCCCTATCCCCTCCTTTTGATGCTGCTAATCCTGCATAATGCACGGGCATAAGTAGTACTAATCACATACCTGCATTTCCCATATCCCCTCCTTTTGATGCTGCTAATCCTGCATAATGCACGGGCATAAGTAGTACTAATCACATACCTGCATTTCCCATAAATATGCTAAATTCCTCTTGATATGAAAATGTTTTTGTCAAGGCGCCCTTTCCCCCCCTTCCAACCCAGATTAAATATACGCTCAAAGCATGGTGCTGTTTCATTCAGACGCTGTCTCCCCGACAGAACTGGTCTTGACCTGAGGACGGCTGCTTGCGTTGTGGCCGAAAAGTCGTGATAATTATTTTATTATGTTTTATTTTTATTATTTTATTATTTCCATTCTACGTGACTTCACCGAAAGAACCAAGAAGACGCTTTATTCATATAGAATACTCTCAAATCGGGCGTTTAGGCTGTCGACAACACCGTCCTCCATAACCTCCTCGTCCCAGTCGTCTTGGTCGATGGCGATCTCATCAACAACCTGATCAAGTTCGTCATTGCCATCATCCTTGGACGGACGACAGACAATAAGATCCTGCGCCGTTCCAGCCCAGTTAGACGGAACCTTCAGGCAGCCGGCCGTGATCCATGAGCACAAGCACATGGACTTTATGAAGAGCGTCATTGACAGCGACTGGCGAACGCATGTGAACTCCTGGCCGGCTCCGCTATTCGCACGTTCACAGGGAGTTGACGTTGCTGGCGCACCGAAGTAGTCGCAGGCCATCTTGTAGTGGGCGGGGAGCAGCTCTTTGTGGAGAAACCACCACTGCATTACGTCAATGAAGGCGCTGGCGGTCGTGACGCCCATGCTCAAAAAACGATCGACTTCATCGCCGTCGTCTATGGAGTTGCCGACGTTGCTGAACAGGGTGCTGAACAGCGACCGCTCCTCCATATGGGCAGCAACTGCCGTCGGCGAGATCATGAGCACGTCCGAGTAGCGATGCTGCAGGACAGAGCGGATTGTGGCCTTCCGTGTAGCCAGCTCGTCTTGGTCTGTCGTTTTCGGCAGCTGTAGATTCAAGTAGGATGCCACAATGGCGGGTTCCTGAACCCGTAGGTGGCGGTACCGCACCAGTTCGGCCTTCATCCCCATCGCAGTCAAGGGCTCATCGATCGCTGAGGGCGGCTTCACCGTGATCGCATTGACGAACGAGGTGCTCCATCGTCACCGGCATAAGATCCAATGTCGAATTGTGGTCTGCCGACAACGAGGCCATGACCTGGCGCGGCATCTGGAAGCGCGCCATGATAATGTCCAATGGGACACGCTTCTTGATGGCGTCGTCGACCATGTCAAACGTCGAATGCCACCTGGTCGGCGAGTCCTGGTGCGTCGGCTCCTTGCAGGCGAGCTTGGCGATCTCAGCCTCGCGGCGGTACGACTGCCGGACGACCTTGCTGCACCTGATATTGACGAGCGCCTTGCGCAGTTCGGCATTTGTTGACTTGATCAGTTTTAGAACTTGGACGACACCGATCTGGACAGAATGATCCGCACATCGAATATGGTGGCAAGCCCCCAACTGCTCATATCTGGCGTCCACGTTGACCAGGGCGAACAACGTCTTGACAGCACTGTTCGCATCGGAGCCATTGTCGCTGGTGACAGCGAGCAGCTTGGTCGAGATATTGTGCCCGAGGCTTTGGAGGTGCTCGAACAGAGCGGCCCCAATGCGCTTGCCGACACCCCTTCCGGACTGCACATCGAGGATTGTCAGCAGCATGGAATTTGACGCACCAGATTTGCTGTCGATCAAGTGCACCGTGACCATCCAAAATCCCTTCAGGTTGCGGTTCGACCACCCGTCGATGGTGAGCGAGATGGCGACGTCCAGGTTGGAGAAGAACGCCCCGACGATGGGCAGCATGATGGCGTGATGCTCGACAATCCTGCGAATGATGGTGCGGGTCGATGGGCCCTCGTATCCCCGCGTCAATGTGTTGACCAAGGTCTTGAACTTGTCGCTGCCGGCGGCTCGCAAAGAGATTGCACCTTGGATAACAAAATCCACCACCGCGTTCTCAAACTTTGCCAGGAGGCGATACGGGATTGCTGGCCGGCTCAGCGTTTGCTGTATTAGGCGGCTCGCCGACGCCGACGCCCCGACCTCGCTGCCTGGAGCGAGCACGTTGTGTTTCTTGAGGTGGGCTTTCCACCCCGACGCGTTCGTGTGGGTGGAAAACCACTTGCGGCAGTGCACGCACTGTCGCTTCCCTTGCTGTGCATGCGGATCACCCTCCATCCAATCGTGTGTGTGCTCCCACGGGAACGCACACCGCTGCCTCTGTCGATTGCTGTTCGCAGCAACCCCAAAAAAGCCGTTGCTGGCATCCTCGTCCTCTAGTACCTCGACCTCAAGAACGTGGACCGTCTCCATGTGCTCCGCCACCACTTTAAAATGGAGGCCACGGACTGCGTCACTGCTCCACGGAACTTTTAGCGGTAAACAAGGTACTGTATTTACCGGGTAATTATTCGCCCTACCCTTACCCTACCGGGTAATTCTTCTGAGCTACCTTTACCCTACTCTTTACCTTACCCCTTGGCATGTCGAAACCATTACCCTTTATCTTTACCCTTTTACCCGGTAATAAAGGTAATTTACCTTACCTTGCCGAGGCCTAGTAAGAGATGCACACAGCTTCGTAGAGCAGATATGCAGCTCATCAAAGCTGGGTCAGAGATATGTATTTATACATTTCCAACAGTGTTTGCATGAACATCGTACACCTTCATACGAATCCTCATTCACCAACATTGGTGGTGCGGTCTAGGGCGAGTTTTCTGGACAAATATACACGAGCAAATTTACACAGATTGGCCGCTCACTGTCGGTCAGTCACCTAGTTATCACTCTTTTATAACTACTACTGTGATTAATGTTCCTGTGAACCTCACTCGTCGATTCCGCCACGTATGTTGAGGACTCGGCTTAACCGGACAGTTTTTTTTCATCTCGTCCACGCTGTTCAACAACCACACTGCAGGTCACAACAACACTCTTCAGAACTGCTTTGTGTTTAGTTTGTTGTATTTCCCCCGCACCTATTAGCACGGTTGGCTACGTACGGTGCGAAAGAAGTTCAACGTACATACACTCACCTACCCACTCACTCACTCACCACACTGCAGGTCACCTCTCGCTTCTCTTACTGCTTCTTCGCTGACGCTGCTCCACTTTGGAATTCCCTCATCCCCATCGTCTCTTTACCCAATTAATTTCTGAACAATGCGCCTTGCTCAATTCAAGAAACGTATTACACTCTTATCCGTTGCAAATTTGACAATGGGTGCCGTTTGCAGCTGGCCGCTAGACACTTTGCCCCCCCCCCCGCCCCCTTTGGGCCGAGTTGCCCGGCAAATCGTGTAAACACAACAGATGACGTGGGCACTCACTTGGCCTCGTTGTATCGGCCCTGGAAGAAGGAGAGGAGACCCCGGATGTAGAACGCTGCCGCCCGCAGACAGTGAGAGCTGTGGACAAGAGTCGACAGAGATGTTACCCGTCGATTGGAACCTCCCGCTCATGACCACGTGATGGGCACGCTGGCACACAAGCACGCACCTCGCTTGCAGCGGACAAGCGTGCAAAAGGTCAGCTCCACGATTTCCAGGCGTGTACGGAAAGTTCTCGCCTAACGCGTGGTGGCTCACACTAGAACGCGGTTTCTTCTTTCAGGGGACACTTTTCGCACAGCGCGGAACGCGCGCCGTTATAACACGGTTTCGGAGGGGACAATGGCGATGTACTTTGAGTTGCACGGCTGAGCGGTGTGATACAGTATGTCGGAATGATAACACTGGTCAACACACTTTTTCTGGCATAAGGTATTCCAACGGTTTTAAGGTAATTTTGGGGTGCCGATTCCAAATCTGGCATCAGTTTTTGGTTATCACATCAGGTTTTTGAGATATCAAATATTGCATTTTCAATAAAAACTGCAGAAGAAATATATTAAATAAATGTGGATATCTACATAAAATGATATTATAAACACACTATCCTAAAATACAGCACCATATTTTAACACTAAAGCAGTCACTGACTCGCAACAACTTGCAATCATAAGTGACAGAGTTAATTTCGGGTAAAATCAATGAAAATGGGGTATGCCGATAGCATAAAATGAGCTGTGATAGAGCAAATCTGAGGTCAGATTTGGAATCAGCACCCTGAAATTAGTCTAAAACATCTGCAAAAGTCCCGGCCAGAATTTTTTTTTGTTGACCAGTGTAAGTCACGCGGCAGCGTAACCTCAGTTATTTGTCCTGCAATCTTACTTTGTATGCTTACATCGTATCTCGCCAAACTTTATCGTTACCTTAGTTATGCGGAAATAGTGTGTGCTAAACGCGGCACTTTTCAGGAACGCGTTAAATGAGGACTACCTTTACACATTGCAAACTCTAAAAGACCTGGGTAATCATTAGTATGACCTTGAAGTGGCTTTATACTTGGACGTAGTATGTCAACCACTTGGTTTCGCGATTCAGATTGAAATATCATTCTTGACATGGAAGAAATGCCCTTAAAAGTACCGTGGAGTTGGACGTACTCAAACAATTTCACGAATCTGGATTTGAAGCTTTTGTTACTGCAGGAATCCATAATCTTTGGTTCTTTCGGTAGAGTCACGTAGTTAGAAATAAAATAAAACAAATCACGACGTTTCGATCGCAGGCCTGATGACTGCTAGTGTTGCTTGTGTCACGAATGCTCGGATGGTGAGTGTGCATTCAGTTTCACCTGTGTAGCAAACGATGAGACTTATTCAATAAACAAGCCACGTTTTTTGATTTAAAGCTTTCGTGACTGCAGGGATTCATATTCTGGTTCTTTCGGTAAAGTCACGTAGAAGGGAAATAATAAAATAATATAAATAATTTTTTTTACAAATTCTCACGACGTTTCGACTGCAACACAAGCAATCATCATCAAGTGTGAAATCCACACCTGATGATGAATATGAAGCCACGTTTTATTAGCCGATACAAACTTACATTCAAAATGACACCCACTGTGTATTGTTCACTGAGGGCTGCCTAGTTTGCGAAACTGCTCCGTGAGCGTGACGGAAACTCGCGCATTCTTAACTGCGAGCTTTTTTCCCCATTTTTTTATCTAAAAGTACTTACTTGAAAAATGATCAAATGCCCAACTTTTTAGGGCTATCAGGGCTGCTCGTAGTATATGATATATCAATATATTTTGGAAGACAAGAGTTTGACGTGAACGAAAATGCTACAAGGGCAGTGCGTTTTATTGGGCCACGTGTTCATTTAACAATATTGAATTCCCTTTGTTTACTCAGGAGACCATGTCGGCACGGTCACCTTTCTTGGACAACTCCACAGCGAGAAAGAACGAGGAAACGATGGAGAGAGATGGTAGCGTCAGTTTGTTTGGATGACGTCAAGAAATTTGGGGACGCCACGGTGGCGAGATGTCAACTACCTGGCCTGGTACACAGGTCGTTAATTCGATCCTGACGCCTGTATATTTGGAGTTTGCGTGTCTCTCTCCCCGTGGTCGCGTGGAATTTTTATCCGTGTCCTCCGGTTTTACCCTCCACATTTAGAAACGTGTGTTTGGAGTATTTGGCTGCTGTTCCAAATTTCCACATCATAAGCCACTTTGTTGAGGAATCATTTGTGGCCAGGTCGCTTCTGAAAAATAACTACATTGCTCTTAAAATAAAATAGTAGCCGTAGTTTAATTGGTCACATGCGGGCAGTGACCAGGAGTTTCTCAGCAATGCAGGGTCAGAATCAGCTGGAGTCTCATTGCCATGAGCCCCCCTGAAACGCATATGGCGCACACAGAAGTAGAAGAAAAAAATGCGAAATAGCGAAACAAATGAATGCTGGTGTTCTGCAAAATGATGGAATTATATCTTTTAAAAAATCTATAAAAAGTGAACTACACTGCTCCAATCAATGTCAGCGTGCAGTCACAACCGCCTGCGAAAATTAATTACATGGTGGTGCAAATCCGTGCAATGGGAATTGCCACCCTCCTTTACCCACAAGCGTGCAATTAGCGGCCCCCCTTTGTGAGCGTGCGGAAATCACAGTGATTATCGGGCGAGGATGGGCCCAGGCTGTGAAGGGCACCTATCGACGCGTGTGTATCGGCCTGCTATGTCGTGCGGATGGAAATCGTGGACACTGACAAAGAAAGTTCAACTAAAGCTGAAAAGGGCACAGAAAAGCATGGAGAGCTTCGCCATTGGGGACTTCACTGAGACAGAGGAGCACGTGGGCCAGAGAACACACAAATAATCGACATCATAGAGACTCAATTTTGAAGTAAAGCTTTCGTGACTGCAGGGATTCATATTGTTGGTTCTTTCGGTAAAGTCACGTAGAAGGGAAATGAGGACTACCTTTACACATTTCAAACTCTAAAATACCTGGGTAATCATTAGTATGACCTTGAAGTGGCTTTATACTTGGACGTAGTATGTCAACCACTTAGTTCTGCGATTCAGATTGAAATATCATTTTTGACATGGAAGAAATGGCCTAAAAAGTACCGTGGAGTTGGGCGTACTCAAACAATTTCACGAATCTGGATTTGAAGCTTTCGTGACTGCTGGAATCCATAATCTTTGGTTCTTTCGGTAAAGTCACGTAGTTAGAAATAAAATAAAATAAACCACGACGTTTCGATCGCAACACAAGCGGAAAGAAACAAGAATATCATAGAGACTGTTAAAAATACTGAAGTATGCTTGGGCAGGACACCATCGCTAGACGGGATGATGGCCGATGGATGGGAGTATTTAGAGAATGGCAGACTAAAGAGATAACGCGCCACAAGAGGATGAACAGCACAGAACATGGAGCGATGAGACCAGCTCACGTGTAAGAGGGAAATGGACTACGGCATCGCAAGAGAGTAACAGATTACGAAAGCATGGGGTGAGGCCATCATCCAGCAGTGGAAAGACAATGACTCACAACGATGACATAGGTACACTTGAATGCTGTAATGAGCTCTAGTCTGTAAGAGCACGCTTGCTTGTACAATCTCTATATAGTGCGTGGCAAGAAATAATTTATTTTGAAAAACTTTCCAAAGCGGCTAAGCCGCAATGTTTTAACGGCTGTCTTTTTCTACAACTATGTCAGTTACATCCAGGTAAGTCTTGAAACCACCCTGGGTCGCTTCTCATCTGGTTAAACAAAATAACTTAACTTCATCATCGTAACTTGGAGATTGTACGAGTGGCTATGGTTTGCTGAAAAAATTAAGGGTGAGAATTAAAAACTTTCATATGCGAAAGGTTTATTGTTTTTTTTTTTGGTGGCTTCGATAATTTTTTGTTCATAGTACAAATACTCTTTGGTTTTTTCGGTTAAGTCACTTAGGTAAAAAATAAAATAAATAAAAAACAACTAAATTAAATCACGACGTTTCGGGCGCAACAGAAGTGTCCTTCTTCAGGTGGGGGACAACGCAGCGAAAACGCAACCGCTTAATCTCTTAGTATGACAACCATCTTCAACGAAAACAATAATTGCGAATAATATAGCTGGGCAGCTGATAGGTCCCAGCACTAAGCTCCCACCACTGAGATCCTGAATTGTAAACCGGCTGACTTGTGATTGTGGTCGCAGCTGGAAAAAAACAATGACTGAGAAAAAAATCTGTCACATCCCACTTGGCTATGCAAATAATGTGGCTGCATTTTAGCTCCGACAATGTAAAACATTGGTTTGACTCTCATGCGATGATCAATACTCTCAGTGACAGGAGTTAGTTGCTAAGCCATCAATGGGTCGTTTCGAATTCTCCTCCAGGTGTCGCAATCCATCACCCCACGAAAGTGGACCAGGAGTTCAATTCGAAGGGATTCGGAGGTAGCTCTGAGATATCCATTTCAGCGGGCCATTCTCCAGTTGCGAGTGGTTGCACCGCTGAGAGTTCCAAATGGATCCTTCCTCTCAAGACGCGACACCGATAGCCTGGATAAAATTGAGCCAAAATTTCAAAGATGGAAAATCGCTGTGCACGTGCTGTCAAAAAACCCAAGTTATTCGGGGCTGCGTTGCGCCTTTAGCAATACAGCTTACCCTCGCTCAGAGGTCGCAAACGGGTTTTGATTCCTTACCCGTACCCGTACCCGGCCGCACCAGGGTCGCAAATGGGTACCCGTACCCGGCCGGGTACGGGTTCCCGTTCCCTACCCGTACCCTACCCGAAATGAGTGACAAACGGTTACTCACCAGTGACTCACGGCCTACCCGTACCCGGCCGCACACGGGTACCCGTACCCGTACCCGGTTGGGTATGGGTAGCCGGGTATCGGGTAGGGTACGGGTATCGGGTACCCGGTTACGACCTCTGCCCTCGCTCGACGCCGGTTCGGCTTGTGATATTTCGCGCTGTATATATGGCTAACCCTATTTTTACCAAAATTCGCGATACTCTGCGGTTTGAATTCACTCTACATGCGGCAAGACGTGGGACAGGGTTGTGTGCGTACTGTGTTTGTATTGTGTGTACTGTGTGTATACTGTACACGCTACTCGGCAGACAGCCGTCTCCTCGTGCGGTTTCGCTTTTTGTTGGAACGCATCGACTATTACCGCGTTGTGGTAATGATGGGTGGTGACGATGGGTCGTGATGTTAGCGATGGGTGCCGACAATGATGGTTTGCTTTTTGTGTGGCTACGTACATGGCTACGTACATACGTTCATAAATGGAAATAAGTATTTCATCTTTCAAGCTTTTTTCACGCACCCCGGTAGCCAACTACAGTTCTCAATTCAACTGCTGCCGAAAGCTCGAGAGAAGAAACAATGCCCAACAAGCTGCTGCTCATGCCAGAGAAACGCATTTCGGATGACAAGCGACCGCAAAAACGTGCACGTGTTACAGCCACTTGCGCTTCTTGAATTCGTAACCATCGACTCACCTTACTGGGAAGTTGTGGTCCGGGTTTATCCTTTCCAATAACGTGTACAGCTGCAACAACAAAATAAAAGACATTCCTTCATCGATTGGAAACTTGCAAATGAATGTCATCAGCACCAACGGCGGGAGGCGAATGCACTCACGGCATCTTGGGTAACGAAAGGAGGCGGTGATATTTTATGGGAAGCCACTCACGTCCTGGTGCCGGTTGCCCTCCCGGATGTAGACGCTCGCGAGGTTCGTTACGATGTACGTCCACAGCTCCTGGTGCGACGTCAACTGCAAAGACGAGCCATATGCAAAGACATTCTAGATCTGAAGTTTTCGTGACTGCAAGGATTCATACTCTTTGGTTTTTTCGGTAAAAGTCACGTAGGTTAAAAAATTTAAAGAAATTAAATCACGACGTTTCGGAAGCAACACAGCAAAATTACTGTATCAAGTAATTTTGCTGCGACGGTTCCACCTGAAGACGGAAGCTTGTGTTGCCTCCGAAATGTCGTGATTTAATTTATTTAAATTTTTTACCTACGTGACTTTTACCGAAAAAACCAGAGAGTATGCAAAGACACTCCATTTAGTCACACGCACTGTTGGGGCGTGCGCTATTAAGCGAGCACTTATTAACACCGTCAAGGTGCATAACGGGATGGATTTAGCCATAAAACATTCCCGGTCGCCTTTGTCTCCCCTGTTCTGATGTTTACACACTGCACCAGGTACTCGTTGAAGGCTGCATCGACCGTGGCGAAGCCTAGGACCGGTTCTGATATTGCTCGCCATGGCCGAGAATGTAACGGAGGTTGCCTGGCTCGTAGCACAGTGTGCCGACAACTTTGCCATCGCTCCTCAAACAAATGCTTGCAGATATGCATTGCGGCACAATAGGGTAGTGTACACAGTGATGTTATATCATCATGAGCCGTAACTCATCTACTGCTGGATGAAGGCCTCTCCAAGCTAACACCACACAGACGCACGACGAAGCAATCCATCTCGCTGCGGCACACAAGCCGGTCTCATCGCTCCATCTCCTCCTCGTTGTGGATGTCCTCGCGGGGCGAATTCACTTCATTTGGCTGTCACTTCGTTATTAGCGTCCATCACCAACCCATCGTCCCTTGTAGTGTCGTCGTGTTCTGCCCAAGCCCACTTACTTTGCATCCGATCAGAGTCCAACTACCGGGTTTCTCTATCCCCCTTGCTAAATCGCACGCTCGAACGCAACGTGGGAGATGCGCGCACACATTCCGCAAATGGAACGTTGAGGAATCGCCGAACCGTGACAGTGGTGAAGTCCAAACCATCAAACGCATTGCCGACGAATGCACCATCCATGCAACATTTTCAACAGATTCAACTTTTTTTTATTTTAACAGCTGAGGCCCACTGAGCTATATAGATTTTTCAGAAGCGACCTGGCCATAAATGATAGGTCAACGAAGCGGCTTATCATCATGTGGAAATGGACAGCATCCACATTTAGAAATGCACGTTTCTAAATGTGGAGGGAAAAGCCGGAGGACCGGCAGAAAAATCTACACGACCACAGACAGAACATGCAAACTCCAGACGTACATGCGTCAGGGTCAGGATCGAACCCGCAGCCTCTTGTATACCAAACAAGGTAGTTCACATCTCGCCACTGTGGTGGTGTCGCTGCTACCCGTAGCATCTACTGCTGCCTCATTGTATTGGTTAAAAAAAGTGTAAGCATTTAAGTCCAACATGTTTCAAAACTGTTGTGTTTCCCTGCAGCCATATACGAAAGAAGAAAAAGAATACGACTTGGGCTGATTGCTTGGGTTGATTTGAATGCAGAAAGACAATTCCAAAGAGCCTCCCTTCTCAAAGCGGCACAGTTCCAGGGACCCTTTGACAGACAAAAGCACTGCGCACGTGGTGGCAGCTCTGGCCACTGCGATTTCTCACTTACCCTGAGTGCTGTCGTGAACTGGGCTTCTGCGCTTTCCATGCAGTTTACGGAGACGCTGTAGAGACCCTGCAGCAGAGACGACAACACCAACGTGTAGGCGTCAATTTATTTATTATCATCATCATCATTATTATTATTCTGCTCGTCTGCCGAGTAAAGGCTCACCGAGTCTCATCTCTCTTTTTCAGGAGGGCTCTGCCAAGTTTCTCGCAGTAGGGGAGTGACTTCGCTGCTGTTGCCGTGTATGATCCCAATCGATTAACTTGTAGTAGAATTTTTCAGCACGTGGATTTTGGCCAATGAAAGCTAGACTGTATGTTTATTAGCTATGGGAGGAAACTGGAGAACCCGGAGAAAACCCATGCCGAACATGACGAGAACATACAAATGCCACAGAGATGTGTCGGAGTCGAGGCACTAGCTGTTAACACTGCACCATCCTGTCGCCCAATCATCAGTGACACGACGATGTAGGTGGGTCGGTATCATGCAGGTACTCTTTGGTTCTTTCGGTAAAGTCACGTAGGTGAAAAATAAATTGATCGACTCGCAACTCGTTGCGAGTTCACCGTTGCGAGTCGATCAATTTATTTTTCTACCTACGTGACTTTACCGAAAGAACCAAAGAGTATGGATTCTTGCAGTCACGAAAACTTCAAATCTATCATGCAGGTGTCACTCCATCAGCAGCAATACGAAATGTTCACACAGACAAAGCAGAAAAATCCACACACACAAAGCGGCCAAACACTTTGCGCGGGTTTGAGAATGTTTACGGTGCCGGAGGGTAAGGCCTAAAGCCAGATAGTGGCAGTGGGCGGTGGTGTTGGAGGTGGTGGTGGTGGGAATGGGGAACGGTAGTGGAGCGGTTGGCTGGGTGCGCTCCGAACCTGGCGACCCGAGTTTGAATCCCGCTCACGGCGAACACCAGTGGCGATTATCTGAACCGGTCTTGGGCCTCCCCTTGGTCGATTCAGCCTTAAATCAGTACCTGGTGCGGTGTGTAAGCATCGCCACTGGGGAGACAAAGGCGGCCGGGCGTGGTGCTGGCCACCCACCCCCTCGTTTGCCACGGTGGCCTTCATAGGTGCTCACTAACAGCACTTGCACCAACAGTCTGTCGAGGCTACACGGGAGATATTTGTCTTTGGTGGGACTGTAATCGGTTCATTCATGGATGCACTCCAACTTGCGGGATCTGTCAGCAAGCGATGAAGTGTGGTGGGACGAACGGCATTATCCTTGATGACCTCTCGATTTCAACCGTTACCGTCGTTAGGCCTCTGCAGTTGTAATCATTAACAGCTGTGCCTTGGTTTGTAGGCGTTGAACAACTGATGGATAATTGACTGCAGTGGCTGTGTACTCGCGCATATTACGTCAGCCATTCAAGTAACACGTTTCGCGCCTCCGATTATCACGGTTGGCTATGCACGGTGCAAAAGAATTTCAACATATAAACATATACAACCAATTGGGCCTGTAATTCAGATTACATTAATTTGTCCACCTAACCCATTAAGGGAGAAATACCACGCTGGGATGGTGCACTCCGTTTTGTGTATGTGTCAAACCATCGCCTTATTCCATAAAAAAAAATCCATGCCTGTCAAAGCGATAGCGAGCCACCTTCAAAATGACACCCCCCCTGCGATTTACTGGGATGTCTGTGAGACACCGAGGGCAAGAGTTGCCTCACTTGTGCAACTTCCCCGTAAACCCTCACCAGCTTCCCTTTATTGGCAAAGCGCGTCATGCGCTTAAATATTGAACGCCCAACTTGGCAAAAGCCATCAATGCCAGCCACGGGATTTTCTAGACGACACACGTGGATGTCATAAGCTACTGGTTGGATGTGTTAAACCAAAACTAAATTGTTTTTTTTAATTTACCGGGTAAGGACCACTAAGCAATAAAGCTCTTTTTCAGAAGCAACCTGGCCACAAATGATAGCTCAACAAATTGGCCTTTTCATGTGGAAATTTATAGCAGTCAAATATTCTAAACGCATGTTGATTCTAAATGTGGAGGGAAAAACCAGAGGACCCGGAGAAAGAATCCAAGCGACCACGGGGACAGAGAGACATGCAAACTCCAAATATACAGCAGGCGTCAGGGTCGGGATCGAACCCATGACCTCCTGCATACCAGGCGAGAGAATTAACATCTCGCTCCCATGTTACATCGACCGTGGCAACGGGGAGGCTGAGGTTTTTACCAGCAACGTGTGCAGCTGTGCAGCGTGGTTCGAGAAGAGCCGGGGAGACTGCTGACACAGCTGGCATGCCTGCGAGATCTGCAGACGCACATAAACACAACACGAGAAGGCGTCAATTCCATCCGTTCCACCAGAGCAATAAAATAACATTTTCACGTCCGCCCGGCCAATGCGTTTTCTTTGCCGAGCCACAGTTTTACCACGGAGTTTCTTTCGATCAGCTTTGACTTTAATGACTCGCACACCAGGAATACATGGCTCTTCCATCCTGCCTGGGTGACAGTAATGACTAATTGTACATGTAGAGCCCTTTCGTCAATGCAATGCTGGGTGATGGACTCCCCACAACTGCACAGGGCGTGGGGATTGTTTGACTTCACCACGCTGGTCAGTGCAAGTTGGTAAAAGACGGCGGGAGCAGAGATCCATAATACAGGTTTTTTGTTTTTGGGTATTATGGATGATATTGGTCGCGAAAGTCTACGTGTTAAATCGGAAGCATAGACGTACAGTATAATGGTTTTTGCTGCTCTCGAAGAGCAAGAATGACTCACGTGGCAGTAAGCAGGTGGTACCAACAATTGCCAAAACTCTGCGGTCCTCTATATATTAAGGTGTTATCGGCCAATTGATATCGTTATTATACGTGTCAGTGGAAAACGCAGAATCCCACAAAAAATCCACGCGTGCGATGGGGCAACACTCGATGCCATAAAAATGGAAGACAGACAGATAAGTCCACACTAGCTGTGCTACCAACATTCTGGCGAGTCTCCAAAACCGCTGGAACGCAGGGGGCACATTGCCAACACAAGCAGGAACCATCCAGGAACACCATGGGGCCGCCACAAGGTTACGTTTGTTGTAGTCCAGCGGAAACGTAAAAAAGAATCATAACGCCACGCCGTCTCAATGAACGGTGCACAGCTGTCCCAGCCCACAGCCCCCCCTTAGGTCAATACCAGCTTACGAGTCTCTTTATTATGGTTTTACTTACAAGCGTAAACACATTGTTTACAGTTACACTACTCCTAAACTAATGATTTAGAGTTCTCTGTCAATGAACTGGTGGCCGAAGATCTCCCCACGCCGTTTGTTTGGCCATACTTCACCACGCTCGTCAGTGCCGGTTGGTGAAGTCAGGTGGGGGGGAGGGGGGCAGGAATCAAACTCGGTCCCGCAGGGTCCGTAGTGCTGTTAGCGAGCACCAATAATATCGCCCATGAGGGGTGGTGTGGCTAGAACCACACCAAGCCAACTTTGTATTCCCAGTGCTGAGGCTTACCCACGACACTGGGTACTCATTCAAGTCCCCGGGGTTTGTAGCGCAAAGTGTGGACCACCATGGCCACCGCTCTCCGCACATTCACACACGAAACAAAGCCAAAGATCCCCCTGTACAGCCTGACAGGCCGTTAGGGCAAGTGCTGTCAGTGAGCAGCAGATGCTTACACACAGGTGCTCATTTTAAGGCCGAGTCAACCTAGGGAAAGCCCTAGAACGGTGCATATATTGAGCACTTATTAGTTTCGCACCTCCGATGAGCACGATTGACTACATACGGTGCGAAAGAAGTTCAACATACATCCATATGTGAGGAGGAACTGAACTCGGGGTCGCCGGGTTCGTAGCGAGCGACGACAACACACACGTACGGCCATACCTCTTGCAATGCCAAGGCCTTGTGCCCCGTGACGAGACGGCACATGATGATGTGTTCCAGCAGCATCACTTGGAAGGAGGAGAGGATGGGACTCGTGTCCAGGACTACGGAATCACAGGACATTTCAATTAATGTCACAAATTAAGAAATGAAGCAAACAACTAAATTAAGAATCGCGTTTCCCGAGACGATGTCTCACTGCGTGGCTTTTAATGAACGCGGGGTCAGATTTGGAGTTGGTCGGACATCCTGATGTAGGACCAGAAAAGCTTGTATGTGGTTTCCTGCGCCTCTGAAACACTCCCACTCTCTCTCTCTCTTTTCTGAGAGTGAATGAAAACTGTGCATTACAAATCAAAAATTATTGCTATGATTTACATAATAACAATGTAGAGAACGGCTCATTTTCACCAAAAGCCTGATAGTTCTGATGAAAAGGAACATCCGGCATTATGCAAATCAAACAAATGTTTATTGAATGATTTACTGATGACTGTGTTTAACTGTAACAGTGACAGCACAGTAATTATTGTGCCATGGTAAGTATGTATCATTAATTTACAGTCCATTGTCAATTCATTGCTGCATGAAGACCTTATCACGGCGTGTCGGTCGTGAGTTATTTTGATCAAACTTCACTATGCTGGTCAGAGTGCATTGGTAGGATTGGTTCAGGTATCACTCGCCAATGACGTTAACTGTGGCCAGTATTCAAACTTCCGATTGTCAACTTTGTAGCGCAGTGCATTAACCACTGCGCCACCGCTCCGCAACAAAGACCCCCCGTATAGCCTAAATAGACTGTTGGGGGCAAGAGCTGTTAGCGAGCAGCACCTATGAAGGTTGGCACAGCACACGAGGGGGTGGGGGTTGCCAGCACCATGCCTCGATGCCTTCGTCTCCCCAGTAGCAACATTTACAAACGGCATCAGGTTCTAATTTATGCTGAGTCGACATAGGGAAGGCCCGGGACCGGTTCAGATAATCATCACTGGTGTTGGCCGTGAGCGGGAATCGAACTTGGGTCGCTGGGTTTGTAGCACACTGCGCTGATTGCTACACTACCACTTACCCACACACACACACACATGTATATAAAAAAACAGGCGGGTGCTCACTTTTGAGCTTTTCTATCTGCATGAGCGCTTTGTCCGTGTACTTCTGTGCTTTCTCCAGGTAACCCGCCTGCATCGAGTGCATGACCGTCACCTGCAGTAGAGGAGAGACAAAAACGGGTGAGTGAGTGGGACACTCATGAAACAGCGCTGAGGCCACTTACACTTAAACATTGAAATATCCGTTCTTAACGCACCGTAAAATTTAAGACCAGAGCGCACGTTGCATTACCACGAATACCGTAACGTACATCTCACCTTCGTGACCTAATAAAAAAGAAAACTCGTTGCGATTCGTAAATAAAAAAGCTAAAAATGCCTCCGCGTTCACAAACATTAAACGCATCTCAAAGTGAACATTTTCTAGTCTTCCTCAGACCGGGGGTTGGCCACCAGATGGACTATCCTGCGCCGTGGGGCTCTGTCTTCGCCAGTTCTTGCAATGTGTCCTACGCGAAGAGCTGTCCCTACAATCAGCATCATCAACCCAAGTTCTAGAGGTTCGATCACGTGATTATTTTTATACATTCTTGCTTGTGCTTAGGCGATTCGAAGTGAAAACTACGATGATACAAATTATGTTCATCGTGACATTGTTGACAATGATGAAGATGATGACAAACACGATGTTGATGATGAAGACGATGCCGCTGCTGCTGAAAATGATGATGGTGGTGGTCGTGCCAACGATTCAAATTCGCATGTCTCAAGGCAGATCTGCCCATTGTCATCACAAGTGGAAAATCTAAAAAATCCTGATGTGCCCCTGTGGAATCAATGACCAGACCATAAAGCCATTTCATATCTAACTAAATTAGACATAAGACTGAGGAGATGCTGGACATTTACGAGGGCGGTACGGTGAATTGAGGACGAAAGCTCAAGACAGGACAGGATGGGAGAGCGTTTAAGCCAAAAACCTGCCATTGGGCAGCATACAGGAGAGTTAATTTTGTATAACTAGGTTAGAACTCAAGAGACAAGGAGAGTACCATTTGCAAGGGTGACCTTGGGCAAGAGTCTGTCAGGAGGGGGTGAGGATTGCTGCTGTTTAATCCCGATTGAGTAAATTTGCAAATCATATCAGAACTGGGGAGAGTGTGGCACCCGATTGTGGCACACAATGGCCTACTCTTGCGCATGACATTGCAGGACCTGTAACGTCCGCTACGCAGCCGCCAGTAATCACACGCCGCAGCATTGACCAGGGTGGCCAATGGATTCGAACCGTGAACCTCTGCAACAAGCGGCGAATGCGCTACCGCTGGGCCCGACTCACCGAAGATTGCTTATTCGGCTATATGCGAGAGAGGTAATAGAATTGACATTATCTGGGGTAATGGTGGAGAGAGGGATGGATGGCCCAGATAAACCAGAAACAGAGATAAAAGCCTACTGCACGGAATGCGAATTGCTTCTTAAACGAACCGGTTTCCTTGCCGACGCGTTTGCGGTCACGTGTGCACCGATTCGCTGACACTGGATGAAGCCGGCGGAGCTACTAAAATTGTACACAGCGTGCGTGTAAAAAAAGTCCGCTCGTGCGCGAGCGCAGTAAATCGGCGACAATGACATGGGGTTGGCGGAGGCGACTAACCAGGTAGACAAGGACACACATGTGCTCCTTGGGGAGCCAGTGGAAGAGGTCGGCTGGGTTCGTGGGCAGGATCTCGTCGTCGTGCAGCGTGGATATCGTCTGGATGCCCTGCTGCAGCTGCTTGAGACACGGCTTCACACTCTTCATCTGCGAAACGCGCACGGGGGAAAAAAGGCACAGCGTTGCAAAGGAGTGGACGCAAAAAAATGGTTCGTCTGCTCCAGTCGGCAAAGAGAGTAGTTTGGCGCGTGAATGTTTTCAGGGGGTTAGGCCACGCAATGAACTGGTCAAAATTATTGTCGTGAAACCCTCCACCACCCACCACAACGAAACAAATTAAATTTGTCACGCGTACAATCGTTTTAACGTGCCATTCCCACTTCCTGGTTTCTGACCGGAAGGTGACTGATGCAGTTTCAAGCGAAACGTCGTATCTCATCGCTAAAATTTGCTTGTGAAAAAGTGTTCTTCACCGTAACCAGCGAACTGATACAATAATAACTGGCGCGTTAACAACGTCGATGATGGCGAGGAAGACCATGACGGCAGCGGCTGTCAGCCTCACCTGGCCGGCGTCCAGGTAGTGGGTGACCTGCAGAACGAGGAAGAAGATCCGTAGCGACTCCTTCTGTATGGGGTTGCCTTGCCAGCCCTCCACGAGCGTGCCGCACAGCGACAGGATGGGGTGCACCTCCTGTAGCTTCCTCTCCATGAGCAGCAGGAGACCTTTACTGAGCAGGAACAGTACTCTGCGTGGCAGAGAAATTAACCACAGCGACAGTCGTCAGCAGCAGCAACAACAGCCGCGTCCGCAGCAGCACAAGACAACGCTCCATAACAATGTTTAGTTTCTATTTTGTGTCGTGACTCATGCAAATCGCATCTCAATTCGCCATGGAACTTGTTGTGGGTACAGTTTTCGCAAGGATGGCTTTGCGGGAAAGCACAGGCGAGTGGCAAGACAGGCACAATCAGTGGCAACAGTTGCCCAAGCCCTGTGGTCCTATATCACAATGTTTGACTAACTTATTTTGCGGGTGTTTATACACGCGGGGGGGAAATTGTAATACCTGGAGAAAGCCCACGCGTGTGATGCAGGTAATACTCAACTTCCATACGGATGGAAACTAATGCACTCCCCTGCCAAACCCTTGCAAACCAGTTGCCCTTTGGTAGGAAGTTTCGCAGATTTGTGTGATCCAGCAACACTCGTCTCCAAAGCGCTAGATTAAGAGGCAAGCATAGCCACCAGAGTGCACTTGTCAGGAAATGAGGATTTTTATAATTCTGCAAACTATACATGTATAGCCAATTGCCAAACTACTTCCGGACGAGGGCCTCCTTATGCCACAAAGGTTAGGCGTGAGTAGGCATGGAATTTGGGTCACCCCAGGTTTGTAGCATTGCACGCAAACCAACGCACTACCGCTCCCCACACAAAGACACAAACTCAGACGTACACACCACAATGCACAACTGTAAGCACACACAAATACACACACGACAATGACAACCACCATTCACCACTAAGTGGCGGTGAAGTCATCACGGCGCTTGTGCCAGGCTATGTGCACTCAAGAGGCTACGTGAAGTTTCAAAGGTTTGCTGGCAGGTCACGGGACACACCCAGGTGCCATGGGTTGACCGAGATAACTGACAGATGCACCAACTGTGCCAATACACAGATAAAGATCCCCCTGTAGCCTTAACAGACTGTTGGAGCAAGTGCCGTTTGCGAGCACTTATGAAGGCCAGCACGGCTCACGAGGCGGTGGGTGGCCAGCACAACGCCCGGTCGCCTGTTTCTCCCCAGTGACGATATTTAGAAATCACACTAGGTACTCATTTGAGGCCGAATCGACCTTGGGGAGGTCCCATCAACGGTTCAGATAATCCTCACTGGTGATGGCCGTGAGTGGGATATCGAACTCGGGTCACCAGGTTCTTAGTGCAGCGCGCTGTTACACTACCGATCTCACACACTCACACAAAGATAAAGACAAAGATCCCCCATATAGCCTTAACATACTGTAAGGGCAAGTGCTATTAGCGAGCACCTATGAAGGCTGCAATGGTACACGAGAGGGTGGGTGGCAAGCACCACGCCCGGCCGCCTTTGTCTCCCTAGTGGAGATGTTTACACACCGCACCAGGTACTCATTTGAGGCCGAGTCGACCTAGGGGAGGCCCAGGACCGGTTCAAATAATCGTCACTGGTGTTGGCCGTGAGCGGAAATCGAACTCGGGTCGCCGGGTTCATAGCGCAGCGCACTGACCGCGACACTATAGCTCCCCACTCACACAGGCACACACACACAGCTGCACACAAACGAGCCGGCTGTCACGACACAACGTACCGCGTGTACTCGGAGCCAACCACCCGTGCGTACTCCGCCCCTACGCCCAGGAGGTCGCTGGCCGAGATGAGGTCCTTCTCCAGCGTGTGGAGTTGCTGTTGCGAGGGCGGGAAGAGACAAGAAAGCGAGTTCACACCAGGGCTCTCAGCTTGAAGACAGCTCCTCCTGCCGCAGTGGAGAGATGTCAACTAGCTCGCCTGGTATATAGGACTGTCGAGAAGACAGAGTCTGTCTTCTGTCTTCGACAGACCTGTTCTCCACCTGAGGCGGCTGCTTGCGTTGTGGCCGAAACGTCGTGACAATTATTTTATTATGTTTTTATTTTTATTATTTTATTATTTCCATTCTACGTGACTTTACCGAAAGAACCAAGAAGATGAATCCCTGCAGTCACGAAAGCTTTAAATCGAAAAATGGTATATAGGAGACCGTGGGTTCGATCCCAACCCTGACAATGCCTGGATATTTGGAGTTTGCATTTGTCTCTCTCTGTGGTGACGTGGATTCTTCTCCGGGTCCTCCGGTTTTTCCCTCCACATTTAGAATCAGCATCACACAATTCGATTGTATGGCTGCTCCAAATTTCCACATTGATAAGCCACTTCGTTGAGCTATCATTTGTGGCCAGGTCGCTTCTGAAAAAGCGCTACATAGCTCAGTGGGCCTTACCTGGTAAAATAAAAAGTTAGTTCGTTCCTCCTCCTCCTCACAAACAACACAAATTTAACGAGGCGAGACGTGGGCAGGTCGCTCCAGGGTAAAAGCACAGAGCTGTCACTACTGAGATCGTGGGTTTAGATGGATAACTCCTGTGATTAAACCGGGTTCTCAAGCACAAAGATGGTCTCGGCCCGGTCACCAATGACTGCACAAAAAGTCACAACACTACATGTGGTTTTTCACTTAATTTGGTTGACTTGCAGCTCTAAGACTTCAATATTTCAGTTCAACACGTAGGCTTTCGCGACCAATATAATCCATAATACAGGTTTTTTTGGGTAAGATCGCGCAAATATATAAATGTGTAGTTAAACCCGCCACCACACGACACAGCCAATTAGTAAGATTTGTCACGCAAACAGAACGTGGCAATTCGTCACTAGTACAGCACACCGGTGTGTTGGAGAGCCAAGCCACAACATTTACAATCCGATTAAGACATTCCGCAAGTAATTACAACTAGCTTCATCAGGCGGGTTTAACGACACATTTTTTTTATCTACGCGATCTAACCCAAAAAACAACGGTATTATGTTCAATATTTCAGTTTTATTGATATGCAAGCAAACACCCTTTACAGAGGTGTGACCCTGGCATGGATAGAAGCGTAACCCAAGTGACCTCAGAAGTAGTTCTGACGTCATCTCCTGGAGTTGTTCTCCGAAACATGGTGATACACTGTAAGCTGCAGAGTTCTTAAATAAAACCTCGTCTCAATTGATGTACAACGGAGAGAAATTATCGTACGTACATGGGGTATAGTGGTGACATGTTGGTTAGTGTCCTGCACGATGATCCCAGCGACCAGAGTTCGATCATTATTCACATCGCTGGTGAGTGTGAGATGAACTAAACCGAAATCTGCCCTTCATCACTACACAGACCAGTGCGGCAAGGTCAAACAACCACCGTGACTGAAAGGCATGAAGAACACTCATCCAGAAATGGACCGATAAAGGGTTGTAAATGACTACAATTTTATCACGATCTGTAAACGACTTAAACCTATCTGTGTGTGGTGTATGTGACTCTGGTGGCAGTGCGGTGAACTCACGGCGAGCTGGAACAGCAGCCTGCAGTGCCAATAGGGCGTCTGTTGTGAAATCTGGATGGCCTTCCTCAAGAGCGGCTTGGCAGAGTCCACAAGGTTCTGATGTTCCGATGCAAGCATGGACAGAGACACAAACAGTTATGCAGAGAGGCGAGCGAGAAGTTAACAAGACACACAGACATACAGGCAGACAAGTAGGCATGTATGGAAGTCAACGTACAGAGACCTGAAAATATACTGGCCGTACAACTGCTGAAATTTCATTATTGTGGAATTGGCCAAACGTGTGCACACGCACACGCGTAATGCAACAGCGCACGCATTGCCAACCAAATGCTGAACTTTTACTTCAATACCACTCGTTCGCACTCAGCTCCGAGAAGAATTAATCATATGCCTCGCTTACCTGTTGACAGTAGAGCTCGGCCAGCAGACTTGCCGCTTCGAACTTGACATCTTCAAATGAAGGGATCTGGGACAGCTCGAGTAAAGGCCAGTAAACACTTCACTTTTTCTTCTCACACAACAGCGCAAAAAATTATCGCAGTCCAACAATCCCAACCGCAGGGCGAGAGTTTGTTTTGGGCAGAAGTTGCCACCACGTAACCAAACCACCAACCTTACCGAGTCTAAACTAATCATGGGACCTCCTTTGCCAGTACCAAAATAAACTAATAGGGTTTTTCCCCTTTTTTCTGGCAACAAAACTGACACCTTTTGCAAGGAATCATTGTTAACATTAACCACAATACTTGCAGTCAAATGCGAACAAAAAACTCGTTTTCAGGAGGGTTCTGCATTGGCGTGTGAAGGCCCTGGCTCTTTTTATGAAGGAGCATTTTGGAGTATTGGAGAGAACAAGCCGGCACCATCAGCCATGATATATCCACTGCTGGAGGAAGGCCTCTACCAAGCTCTGGCCAACTTTTAATGGTCCTGGAATTCACTAATCCACCTGGCTGATGTAATCGCTCCATCTCCATGGTGGAATATTGTTTAGGCATGGTGCCTCCTTTGACCATGCCACTTGTTAGTTTCGACCGCAAGACATCAATTCTAGCAACATGTCCTGCCAAAACCCAATAACTTTTCTGAATTAAATACATATAATGCGCAAGTGTCTGTCCATTACGCTCTGTATCTCGCACACTGTTGGCCGTACGAAAATAAACATTAATCAAAAATGTGTTTAACTTGGACATACGTACAAAATTGTCACCTTTCCAAATTAACGTTCTGCTACCAAATTTTTTAAATACAACGTCCAATGCAAGCCAATGGGAGCAAAAATCTTCCGGAAGAGGACTCGTATTTCATTGGAAGCACTGTTGGGAAGTTTGGTTCCACATGACGTTATGTTACCTGAAACAATGTCTATGGCTTCTATGATGAAGTCACCCTACGAGGCTGAGCTACTCCTTGACGATGCCATCACGCTTACAGCCAAATAGTTACGCAAGGCACGGGAGTGGGGGCACGGTGGCAACATCAACCTCCATCCCACCCACCACCACGAGCGTGGATCCCGAGCAAATGCATGGGCAGTGCTCGTGATGTAAATATTGCCATCCTCTTTTTCCTAAAGAGTAAAAAAAGCATCTGAAGAAAGGTCAAGCGTTTGGAGGTGTTAACACTCAAAAAATTGGCTGACGAGATATGAACCCACTTGCTGTACCAGCCATATCTTGCCAAAACAGCAATATTTTAAAAAGGCTGCACATTAATAATCCATAGCTTTGTGCTTTATTTTCCCTTGCCAAGTTATCTGACCCAAAGTCAGAAACTGTCATGTGGAAAATCAGTTTTACAGCACTCCTAAACTCTGACATCACACTGGCAAAGAGAATGTGAATGCTTTGAGCTGTCATTGATCAAGCTCTCGATGTCTTCCAAAATATCTCAACTATGTACGATCTCATACCTAAATCTGTGCAAAATCTCCCGAATCCATTATTTTCATACCCCAGCTACAGCTGAGATCGCCTCCCTCACCCATGCCCTCCATCACATCCCAAATTGTACCGTGCAATTCATAACACTTTGAAACGTCCAGGTAGCACCAATAGTTTAAGACTATTTCTATACAATTCAGACATTCAATAAATCCGAATGCAACTTGCTTATAGTTGAACGTAGTGTGAAGGCACACAGCTGTGCTACGGCGCACTGGTGGGTCAAATTGAGGTCATTGTGTGCTGCAAGTCTGTCCTGCGAGGTGGCTTGGAAATGGCAGTACATAAACTGGGACCATTAACCGGTCTGTGTATGTGTTCTTCAAGTAGTCCGGTTTCTTCCCACTTTGAAAAGGAGCTGGGACAAACATCCTAATTCAGCACCATCATTAAAAAAGGGCCCTGAGACTCGATGAGGCTTTCCTTGATAAATGAGTGGCATTCATTTATTTAGCGTAAAGGAAAAGCAAGCGGCTCAGTGGATGGCAAGCATGCTTTGCAAAAAAATGCAGAAACTATTTCCAACTGCATGCTTGACTGGCTTAATACTTAGCAGGACACGCCCCCGTGTCGCCACGCAAAATCTCGTTTGTGCAGAAGCGATGGGATCCGACTACAACAACTTTCCCAGTGTGGTACAGCTACCCGCCTGGCTTCAGAGCCATCTCATCAATGTCTCTGTGGGAACAAGGGGTCTTTAAAATCCCATGTACGACGATGACATTGCTGTGGTTAACGTAAATGTCCCTGCATGCTTCAGAGGTCAACTTCCGTGCGTGTTAGGTCATGTGCCAAGTTGTTTCCTTATATACAGTATGCAGTATTTTTATGTAAAACGGTCTGTAATCAATTCAAGCTTGTTCAACATCGTGAAATGTTCTTCACACATTTAAGCTGAATCTACGGCGATACGCACACACACAAACGTCACACGTCTCCTACGTAAGATAAGATTAAATGAACAAACGGGGAAATGGCTTGCAATTTGAGGACTCAATAGGCCCGCTTACCTGCCTAGTTGCGTTGTTTATAAACATTTGTTTGCAATAGCATCAATGTCTTATGCCCAACCAATCTCAAATAAATTAACTATACCTGCTCATAGAGGTATCGAGTGGCACTCGCCTCAAATGGCTGCCCAGTGTTGGAAATTCCACATCGCTGTGACCGTGGTCAGTCTTTCAAAGGACAGTCAAGAAAATGACTCCTTGCAAAGTAGGTAGTATTTATTTTCCCATTACACAGGCTCAGCTGCCTCTGGCGAAACTAAAAAGTATCTCCGTGTTCATCTGTAAGCTATGAACCGAAATATTAACTCCACCGAGCAATGTTTGCGATTTAAAAACTGGAAGTAAACCCAATTGCGTGTTCTCTTTTAAAACAGTTTTTTTTTAAATCTAAAACTTCAACGTGTTACTTCCTTGTTACAAGAATGAGTCCTTATAACCGTGCGTGTAAAAAAACACTGTACACACACGTCACATTTGGAATACACTAGCATGCGTACTATTTCAAATGAAAACAAACACTGGCAAAGAAGTCACTCGCTATTCTCACCGGTAATCTGAACACCACCCACAACCTCACCGTGCAATGCAGCATATACATCACATTCCAATGCCAATTCAACAATGGTTTGCTTTAGATAAAACTGCCCGTCACGAGTGGAATTTCCACCACGAAAAGTACCCCCCTGTCTTTACGTCTTAAAATTATAACTTTTAAACTGGTCTATACTTATGTAATACAGTACGTTCATAAACTGGCAGTGCATGGCACCGTGTTCCAATGCCGAATACCCTACAAGGAAGCTTATTGCTTGTTTCACATATCGATACAACTCGCAACAAATACGCCAAGTAACACAGGCGTCTTAACTAGATGCGGATTTATCGTAATACAAATCCAAAAATTGTACCGTGCCAATGTAACATTACAAACTTTATATATATTGAAAAAAAAAACACCGTAGAAACGAGACCCGCACGCAGTGAAATCCCTCAAGGGACCCCACGCCTTCCCCGGTAGAAGAAACTAGGCTAGGCCGGTGCCTTGGCCTATACGGCCTACACATTTAAACGCGGCGCGAAAGCTTACCCGTTTTGACAGAAACGCAACTTATTAAAATATCAACAAAGGATACCTGTTGGGACAGCAGCCACTGCAACGACAAATAAAAATAGCAAGGACAAAATAATTAATTGTAAAACATCAAATCGGCGTGATGTTAATGGTTGCAAACATTACATGAAATACATAGGAAATGAAATCACATTTACACATTTCTAAACAAATATCTCCAACATTCAAAACTCTTACATCGTTAAATCGCATTACTGTATTAAATGTATGTTTACAAGGAACCCAGTCAATGTGCTCTTGAGTTCAGTTGAAAGGAGTTTGGTTCAACGTTGGGGTTCTTTGAGGCCAACCTCAACAAGAACACCACACGCATGCGTTGCTAATAATTGTTGTGGCTTTTTTACATGCACAAACCTTGACAATATACACTGTTAGTTCAGTAAGTTAATACAATGCACTGGATTTAAGCGAGGGGAAATAGAGCCCCCCCTGTTAAGCAATAAGCCGCCAGATTAGTCAACAACTAATGTACGGCAAGACATTAACCATGCTGGACGAACGCTGCTCAAGTAACATTCACAAAACGACGTTAACTCGCATAAACAACGTAAACGAAAATAAAAGCGACTTAAAAGCTGACAGCATAATACATCCCAACATCGTTACCATGCTAATCACAACACCACGCACAGTACAGTGTGCGTTTACCTCCCACATAGCAATCACTTTCAAAAATAAAATAATAAGAATAAGCAGAACAAACATGCCTTCTAACAGAACAACAACCTCGCGTGTCAGAACTCACAGATTAACAGGCAACTTGATAATATTTGAAAATTCACGGGGAAATTCTTAACGCAAAAAGACCAAATAGGCCCAATGGAGCCGCGGTATTTCCTAGATGCCCTACCGGGGTAAGTGGCTCTCAGACAAGGGGCAGTCACCCAGGGTAAATCGGTCTCCCTCGGTCTCTCTCACATCGGCAGCAGCAGCAATGACCAAGCCTGTACACAGACTGGGTTCAACACTAACCCTAACTGTATATCTTCAGTGCCATCACCGGTAGCAAATACCATAAACACTTCCAGAACGTCCTTTACCATCAGTAACATCATCAGTACCCGTACCATGACAGCTACCAGTACCATGACGATTATCATATCAACACTGGCAGTACTAAATTGATATACATAGTGACCACCACTCCACAAATACCACTAAATACTATTACTACCACCACCACAGATACAACTGTACATATACCGTAGTATTATTATCACCGCTACACATTTACAATACTAGTCCCAGATATTACCACCACCACCACAGATGCTACTACGACCACACAAACTAACCATGATACGGAAACTATGAAGACACAAACATGTACAGTACTACCACGACTGGTTATATTATCACTACCACAACACAGACACCACTATAAGCACTTTCATCACTACTACAGACACACACAAACTCTTTTAGCACCAAAGAAACCAACACATACTACTGCCACCGCCACTTTCAACATCACCGAGAAACTACCACATTAGTATGCAACCTACGACAATAACCACAAGATTACAAACTATAATATTGATGTAAAGCTTTCGTGACTGCAGGAATAAACTATAATATGTTGAATTCCCAAGCCTCGGTCTTGCCTAGAAGCGCTGCCGGGGAAGGTGCATCTCACCCCGGGAGGGGCACCCAGTGTCACCGGCCCCTCTTGCTCGGTCTCCCCCCTCTCATCTCCATGTGTCTGTGCGCCATTCTCTTTCTCTGACCCTGCTGTTTGTTTATCTCGGTATCTCTCTCTCTATCGCCTGGACAGCCTCAGCAACGAGTACAATATACCAAGCCTCGGTCTTGTCTAACAGGAACGCCGGGTTAAGTGGTACCAGACCCGGCGTTTGATGATTGGTATTGGGTGTTGAGGTGGTGTTGGTGTTGTTGTTGGTGTTATTGTTTATGGTAGTGATTGGTAGGGGCTTAGGGTGGTATAGTTATGATGATGATGGTGGTGGTGGCAGTGTGGTGACGATGAAACACCGGTGATGTTATGGTGCTAATGTTGATGGTAGTTGTGGTGGTGATGGTAGTTTCGTTGATAACGCTGTGGTGGTGATTGATGATAGTGGTAGGGTTGATGGTGGTATAGTAAATAGTTGTGGTGGTTGTTGCTGTGGTGGTTGTTAGTGCTGGTGATTGGGGTAACTGTGGTAAGATGCCGGGCTTGGCAGTGATGATGATAGCTGCTCACGGTTCTAGTAATAAGTGCTACTAAACGATGAAAGTGTTTCTGGCAGAGATGATAACCAACGTTTAGTGAAACTATGCTACCGATGATGTTGGTTCACAGTGCAGCAGAACACGAACATATTTGTGCTGGTAGTGATGACAACAGTAGCACAATGTTGATAACACCTTCCCTGTATTCGTGTGTTGGTACTTGTGTACCACTACCCCTACAGCGGCCCTTCTGCCCCAAAAACTCTGGACACCATCACCACCAACCACACTGTCACCTCCCTGTGACGATAACAGTACCAAACAACAACAGCAACATCATCAGCAGCAATCAACAACAACAACTGTGTTGATACTAACACAATCATTCAACGTGCAGAGGAGCCAAGAAGAGAGACACACACACACCGCCACAACGTTTAGCGGACCCGCATGACGCACACGCCAAAGTACGAACACAACACACCACCACCAACCAACCAACAACACAGCTTCAAGAACGAAAGCAGCTTTGACGAACGAGTCAATGAATGAATCCACGGGAACGAAACGTAACGAAACGAATCCCTCACCGCCTGCTCGAGGTGAGAGCGAGCCAGATCGACGTTCTTGGTGTGGTGGTACAGCACGCTGCCCAGTTGCAAATGAGTCCTCGCCTCCACTCGTGCCCCTGGTCCGAAGTGGAAGATGGCTTGAAGGCAGTGGACACAGAGACGGATCCGAGGGGGACTTGATGTCCTGAAGTTCTCTGCGAAGCCCAGCAAGGAGAGATACCACGCCTCGCTGTACTGCGTTACGGGCGCAGCCACCACCGCCGCCATGTTAGGCTTTTTGGTGAAGGACTTTATTTCATTAATTGTCGCTTTTCCCTCCTTTCGTCTTCGCGTCTCTCTGTCTCCCTCTAGCGTCGTTTGTTAACTCCCTCCTGTGTGTCTCTGCTCCTGTCGATCTGTGCGGTGCTTTGCTAAGGGGGGTGGTGGGTTAACAACGACGGTGGCTTCACGTGAAGCACTTTGGCGCCACGAGTTTCCGGATCTTTAGCCAACGCTTTGGCGAGCTCATTGTCCACCTTCTCGTCTCTCCAGCCAGCCTCGTTATACTAGCTGCTACCAGCTGCTACCAGCTGCTCTGTTCTTGTCTCCCGTTCCGTGTAGTCTCACCAACAACTACCAACCACCACCAACAACCACCAACCACCACCACCACCAACAACCACCACCAACCACCACCACCAACCACCACCACCAACCACCACCAACAACCACCACCACCAACAACCACCAGCAACAACAACCACCACCACCAACAACCACCAACAACCACCACCACCACCAACAACCACCACCACCAACAACCACCACCAACCACCACCAACAACCACCACCACAAATAGACAATCACCACGAGTACACTCACCACGAGTACACTCACCACTAGTACACTCACCACTACACTCACTAGTACACTCACCACTAGTACTCACTACTACACTCACCACTGCTACACTCATCACTACTACTCACCACTACTACTCACCACGAGTACCTGTAAACCCCTTATCAGTGTCCTACATTATTGCAGACCAATTCAGACCTTACTTCGTGTCACTTATTAATCTCAACGTGCATCCTACAAAGTCCCATCACAAGGGAGTAAACACACAAATAGACAACAATTGTTACTAAAGAAAAACTGCTTTATGGATTATAATTTTGATAATTGGTGCCAATGATGCTACTTATCATGCTGCTGTGATTTTGCAAGCTGATGGTGCTGCTTGCTTTATATGTGGATGCACACTAACATACATGCCAACCCATTACCAGTGCCCTACCTGATTACATACCAATTCAGATATTATTGGTCACCCCGTGTCTCTTATACATCTCAACGCTCATCACAAGGGAGAAACACAAATAGACCAAAAAATTGCCCGTATTCAAACGGCTGTACGCCGTATGGGCCTGAGAAATCAATGTCCCTGGGTTGACAGGTATGCAATAGCAGGTAAGGGCCCACTTGAGCTCCCACCTACTTATCTTTCAAACATTCTTGATCTTCCTACTCATCCTGCTGGTCCCACCTTCTCTTCGTCCACCTCCTGCTCTACCCGCCCATACTTGGACATTTGCAAAAAGAGCTTCACAGCTTTTCGGATTCCTCCAGTCTAAATATTCGGATTCCTCGTTGCGCTCCTGCCGATCCACCTCCTCTTTAATTCGCCACCTGTTTTCGTTAGATTCATCCTCTTCACATTCACGGTACGAGGCTTTTCTGTTCTCTGTAATCTTTGGAAGATTCACAGACGACGGAAGGAGTGTAACGGCCTCAAGTGAGCTGCTTGTGTCAAAATTAACCCATCAGATATGAATTTTAACACCTGGGTAATGCAGTAGTGTGCTCATGCACATGTGCGTGGTAGACACGTGAATGTACAGCCCTGTTGACCATCCACTGCTGGATGAGTGCTGCCCCACGTCGTTCAGATCTTGGTGGTAATTTGGCCAGACCACACCACGCTGGCCAATGCAGATTGGCAAAGGCAGGGGGCGTCGTAGAGGTGCAGTGCAATTCGTACATTGTAATAGCACTGCCCTCTGCTGGCTGTGCTCACTTCCAGGGGGTAATCTTCAATAATCGTTTTTTTAACATCGCATTGACTGTAGCGGCCCCTAGTGATTGCCCGTGTCACAAATAACTCACACGCGACCTACAAGCCGTGGCTGGGAATTACACAGATTCATAGCGCAGCGCACACTGAAATCACAATCCTGCATACCTTCAAGTATCTAGTTAAATACACGTCACTGAATCAACAACAGAAAAAACGTGCTTCTTACATAACCCAAACCTCTACTTCAACAATGAAGCACTGTAATTTCAGCCGTACTAATTACCGGGATAGCCATACAAGGTGTGATCAGTGGCCTGAAAGTGGCAATACGTCAGGTAAAAAGTTGTTAAACGTGTTTAAAGGATGTACCCTTCGACTACAGTATCTCCCTTTAACGCAAGCGTATGCAATTAAAACATTTTTTTGTAAAATAAATCTGAGACAAGATCCCACCAGACCTGGCTCTCAGTGTTTTCTGGGTGTTTGCAATGAAAGTTATTGTGAATGCGTGGGATGAATAAAATAAGACCAAACATTATTCCGAGAAGGGGGGTTAAAAGTCTTGTAGCCAATGTACCAAGAGCATCATGGCATGTCAACCTAATCACGGAGATACACAAGTTTCATAATTGCTTCCGATCGTCGGGTCAAGCACATTTCCGTTACTTATTTTATAAGCACACACGTTGAATGCATTTATTTATTTCTGTCATCAGTGACATCGCAAAGACAAATGAACTCCGTGGCCACAACACTCCATCTAGATTAAAGCTGTTCAGCGTCTTACATCACGCGAAACAGCTGCGAAATGCGACCAGCTGCTCGAACCGCCACAAATAAACCCATAAAAAGCCACGAGAGGCGGAATAATTACATGAATAAAAACACTCAAATGGAATGAAGTTGACAGCTCATCTTTGCAAGAGGCAATAAACAATGGCCTGTGGATTTAATGGCAATGTTCTTAACAGTTCTTATTTTCGTTACAGCTCTTATCAAAGGCTCGACACTTTTGTTTTTATAATTTAAAACGTCAAAGTTTGTCGCCGTGCACAAATGAGTGCTGGGCCCTGCTTATCCCAGTTGGCGGTACCGAGTGGTGTAAATGCCACTTTCCTATGGCAGGGACAGATCTCGCCACATGTCATGCGTGACTGATTTACATGTGCATTTGCTTCAAGGCAATTGTAGGCCGTTTTCCGACGTTAGTCTAATCAGAAAGATACTGCCTAATTCAATCACTGCCACTGGGCGTCCTGATATTACAGATGGGAACATTCACCCACTAACAATGTGAGGTGCAAACATGGAACCGCAGCAGTGAAAACATGAACAAAAAATATATTGAGAATTGTCCATTCTATATATATTCTACGTAAGACAAAGATCGCCCGCATAGCCTTCATCGACTTTTGGGGCAAGTGCTGTGAGCACCTGGGAAGGCCGGCACAGCACACAAGGGGGTGGGTGGCCAGCACCAGGGCCGGCCGCCTTTGTCTCCCTAGTGACAGATGATGTTTATACACCGCACCAGGTACTCAAAAGGCAGATTTGACATCGGGGTGGCCCAAAATCGGTTCATATAATCGTCGCTGGTGTTAGCCGTGAGAATTGAACTCAGGTCACTGGGTTCGTAACGCAACTCGCTAACCGCTGTACTACTGGTCCCCCATTTTATATACACTCTTCCATTTAGCCTAATCGACGACAGGGGGTAAGTGCTGTTCGCGAGCACGGACAATGGCCAGCATGACACAAAAGTGTGGTGTTGCCAGCAAAGGTCTGCCCAGTGGTGACGATTATACACACCAGGTACTTATCTAAGGCCGAGTTTACTTGAGAGGCCCAAGGCTGATTAAAAATATAACTTGCTACTGATGTATGTTGTGCATGGCTGGGAATTGAAGTCATGTCGCTGTGGTTGGGTGCAGTAAATGAGGCACTAACATTCCACATACACACACGTATCCGTGACAAGGTGTAACATCTGATGTGAACAAACACTATATTTCAAAACGGCACACACAGTTGGAAAATTCAAGCAACTTCATGATATATTAAAAGTAACAAAGAAAGTCTCTTCTCGTTGACCTGTCATTCCGAGTTTTCAAATCACGAGTCTCCAGTCATAATTGCAATAAACTCCTCTTGGTTGACTGCAAAACAGGGAAGAAAACAAACGTAACATTACTTTCACAAAGTATGGCCACACGCTGTACGGCATATGAAAATAAACACAGGATAAAATTCTAATTTTGCCGAAAAGCCTTTTGAGCTTTTGGAACATTAGCATTTTAAATGCCTCACTGCCACTAAAGGTTTCAACAAGAGTAATTGTCTAATTTGCTTCCGGTTCATGTAATCTAGTGATGCGTTTAGTATCACGTAATTATGTCTCAAGTTAAATGATGCCGTCTGCTCAAGGCTGCTGGCCACAACAATGCATCATCAGCGTGGCCATTGGTAACGCCTGTGCCTCGCAGCAAGAAGGACCTGGGTTCAATCTCATTGTTCGCCAAATGTGGCCGTTTGTTGAGAGTAGGCAGATTAAGCGGACGAAACTGTTAAGTTCATCGTGTGGCCGTCTGTGGAGATATGAAACAATAAACACAATCAAAATCCGACTGCAAAGTGTTCTGACGACTACGTGCGAGAGATAATTGTGGGAGGGAGGCTCCTCGCCCGCTCACTCTCTCCGTCGCCGTCCGTGTCAAACTCGTCGATCATGGCACGCAGCTCCTCGTCGGAGACGGTCTCCCCGAGCTCGCGCGCCACGCGGCGCAGGTCGCGCACGCCGATGCGGCCCGAATCGCCCTCGTCGAACAGTCGGAACGCCTTGAGCACCTCGTCCAGTGGGTCGCGCTCCAGCACGCGCTCCGTCACTGCGGCATCGGCACACGCGCGTGCTCAACTCGGGTGCACACCACCTGCTCACTCATTGCTTCCTTGCTTCACTCGTCCACTTAAATGTCTCACTCACCCATTCATTTAATCAACTCGCATAATTACACGCCTGCTTGCTCACTTGTCAACTCACTCAATGATTAATTAATTCACTCAAGCATTTACTCACCCGCGCCTTCATCAATCGACCAGTACTCACACTCACTTGCTCACGCACCTATGTACTTACACTTGCACAACAATTTACTCATCTGTTTGCTCACCCAGTCGCGTAGTCACACACTCACTAACACACGTGCATTCACTCACTGAACCATCCATTTACTCACATTCCCACTCACGCACTCATTTGAATGCATATGAACCAAAACGCTCACACACTAATAATTTGCAGTGTCGGCACTCAGTCCTGCAAACCAGAAGTCAGGACTGAATGGGATTATTTTTCATTTTGACTATCAGATTTCAACTGCCGCTCTGGATTTATATTTCGACACTGTATCGTAAGGTTGCTTCTGCATGTCGTTGAACAAAATAAAGGTGGGCACTCACTGACTTCACAGAAGTCATCGTAGCTGATCTTTCCCGTGTCTTCCCTGTCGTAGTCCTTCATGATCTTAATCACGTCCGCCTTGCTCACCTCGAAGCCCAGAGCTCGGATTGCCACCTGCAAGGACAGATACCAAAAACATCAAGGCATTAGCACAATGCTGGTCTTGGTGGTGGTGAGATCTAATACCCCTATAAAACCACAAGATAAGGCCAACGAAAAGTCCCTCCAGAACATTAATTTACCCCCCATGTGTCACTTGGATTTGTCCGAATATTACAAATATTACCCACTCTTAACTCAAACTATGAAAACGGTGGAGAGTTTAGAGATTCCCAATAACTAATAAGATTAGGATGGAGAAATCATTCGTTCAGTGTTTTACCTCTGTCAAAGGTCATGTTGTGCATAGCGCATCATCGATGCCACTGGGCTTGAAATATCACGAGCGCCTCCCAACCTTGGGAAGTTTCTAGTTCTGCCTCTGTGGGGTTTCTTAATTCGTGGAACTGGCCCATCGACTTAAGACTGACAGAATCCCTTCACTGTAGAGACGCACGCTGTTTGGCTTCGCAGCATCCACACGCTTGCCTTGAGCTCGTGATAGTCAATGGCTCCGTCTTTGTCGGTGTCAAACAACTCGAACGCCTCCTGGATCTCCTGCTTCTGCTCCTCCGTCATCTCACGACGCCTCCTCCTCTTGCCCTTGTCCATGTCGTCGACCCTAGCAAGCGGAGGAATTAAAAGGCAGCAGTCAATGGTGCGCACTTTCACAACCGTCCTCGGTTGTTCCACACAACCAATGACAACGTTGACTCCCAAGGTGTTATATTTGTTCCATTTGTAAAAAATATATTTTTTTAATGACCTACACGAAGCCTATAACTTTCATGTTCTCCATCTTATTCGCTCAATGGATTTCCCGGCATGCACTTCTCCATGTTTGTGCATATTGACTGTTAAACCCCATAGCTATCGACCCCTTATCAGTGCCCTACATTATTACAGACAAATTCTGACATTATTGGTCACCCCGTGTCCCTTATGAATCTCAAATTTCATCATACGGAGTCCCATCATGAGCAAGACACAGAGACAAACAATGTTTTGCCCCGTAATGAAACGGCTGCACGTCGTATGGACTTGAAAACTCCTGTACAAGAATACGTGGTAAACCGTGTGGGTTGTTGACATAGTATGAATCTCAACTTTCATCCTACCGAGTCCCCTCACGAGCAAGACACAGAGACAACCAATGTTTTGCCCGTAATGAAACGGCTGCACGTCGTATGGACTTGAAAACTCCTGTACAATAATACGTGGTAAACCGTGTGCGTTTGTTGACACGGTATGAATCTCAACTTTCATCTTACAGAGTCCCTTCATGATCGAGAAACAGAAACAATGTTTTGCCCCGTAATGAAACGGCTGCACGTCGTATGGACTTGAAAACTCCTGTACAAGAATACGTGGTAAACCGTGTGGGTTGTTGACATGGTATGAATCTCAACTTTCATCCTACAGAGTCCCATCACGAGCAAGACACAGAGACAAACAATGTTTTGCCCGTAATGAAACGGCTGCACGCCGTATGGACTTGAAAACTCCTGTACAAGAATACGTGGTAAACCGTGTGGGTTTGTTGACACGGTATGAATCTCAACTTTCATCCTACAGAGTCCCATCATGATCAAGAAACAGAAACAATGTTTTGCCCCGTAATGAAACGGCTGCACGTCGTATGGACTTGAAAACTCCTGTACAAGAATACGTGGTAAACCGTGTGCGATTGTTGACACGGTATGAATCTCAACTTTCATCTTACAGAGTCCCTTCATGAGCAAGAAACAGAGACAAATGTTTCGATTTAAAGCTTTCGTGACTGCAGGGATTCATCTTCTTGGTTCTTTCGGTAAAGTCACGTTGAAGGGAAATAATAAAATAGATAAAATAAAACATAAAATACAATTCTCACGACGTTCTCACGTATGAAAACCCGTCAATGGGCTTGGCTTGAACGCCGTCGCGAGGAGGAAAGATGGGCAGTGATGGAGAGTGGAACCGACATCACAATATGTATTCGTACTGGAGGAATCCGATGAGCAATAAAGCTCTTTTGCACAGATGTTCAGCATATGAAGAAATGAAATCTGCATGCGTGCAGGAGTTAGATGGATCGCTGTGAAACGATACTATTCGAGACGGAAACATTTTGGGGACGACTTAAAAGTCCAATAATTATTGACATCTTTGGAGCAGAGTTGGTGGCTCACGGTGATCCGATGTGTGCCCCGTACCTGCTTGGCTTGGAATCGCACACGTGGCAACATAGCAAGTGGGTCCATCAATTCTAGATTTGAAGCTTTCGTGACTGCAAGGATTCATACTCTTAGGTTTTTCGGTAAAGTCACGTAGGTAAAAAAACAAGTAATAATAAAAAATAGAAATAAAATAATAAATCACATTTCTATTATTTTTATTTATTTTTTACCTACGTGACTTTACCGAAAAACCTAAGAGTATGGGTCCATCAACCCATCTGTGCGGATATTCCAGCATTATCCCAACGTATGCGTGTGGGGCTTCTCTTGGTTTCCTTCCCATACAAGAAACAAAGAGCTGAACAAACATCCAAATGGAAATAAAAACCATTAATACAACCTCGAGACATTTCAGGTTCGTAAAGCCCGATTAAGCGAATTTTAGCAAAAAATACTTCACGTCCTTGGCTCACGGAGCCCGGATAAAAGCAGCTTTAATATTCTCAGCTTTTAGCGTTTAAAGGGGTGACAACATCGCGAGATTTATAAGCGGCCAAGTGTCAACGTTAATGAATTTAAAGGCTTAAAGTTTCCCGCTCATTCGCCCCGCGAAGACGACCGAGAGGGCCCGAGAGAAGCCTCGGCCTCGCCTACTTTCCTACCCCACGCCGCGCCGGCGCGAGCCTCCACTCGGAACCGCTCCGCCGCAGGCCGAACCACTCACCTCGTCGCCACGGAAAGCCGACGCACGAGCGACAGATGTATCAAATATGTGTGTGTGTGTAAATATAAATGTATTCGTTCGACGTTTGATCACCGCGAAATCTGTGAATTGGAATCGCGCCACTCGCAAACTCCGCAGTGGTAAAAACTCAAAACGACGCAAGCGAAGTTCCCACAAGACAATTGAACGGCTGTACTCACGCTGCTACCACACCCCCTTCAGTTGCTCGAACAACTGCAATCGTTGAAGTGTAGCAAGGAGAGGGAGTAGGGGGGGGAGATGTCGGTGGTTATAAAAGTGGTTCCGGGACAGTGGTGGACATCATCCGCCGAAATAGCTCAGTTGGGAGAGCGTTAGACTGAAGATCTAAAGGTCCCTGGTTCAATCCCGGGTTTCGGCAGGATTTTTTGTTTTGTTTATTAAAGTAGTTCTACTTGAGTCTGGTGGGAGGTGCTTTTTTTTTACATCGCTTTAGAACCCCTTTAAATAATTTTGCTGAGCAATAATCAAATTTGACACGTGTCCACAGATGTACCATGTTCCATCAGTCAATTGCCCATTACCGCATGCAACAAATTCATTTAAGCAATCGAATGACCGGAGAGAACTCAAACTACGCTCGATTTAAACCGTCACGTAGATTTTATATTCAACAGATAGTTGCTTTTGTTGCGCTAAACCCAGCCCTAAATAAATCGTGATTTTAAGCGTCATTTACCAGCGACATTTATATTTGCCTCTACCAAGAGAAGCGGTGGCACGGTCCACTGTTACCGCCAGAGGGCAGCAAACCACGTGGACATTCAGTCCAGGCTGTCGCTCTTTGAATCACTGCTTCGTGACGTTATTTACGATTGACCACCCCATCTCGTGTTCACCACACAGCGCATTGCAGCTATTGAAATATTGACATGTTTTTTGTTTTCATTTTTATTTTGACCAAATTCGAAAAATGGCCCTTCTTGCGGTCCCCTTACTTGAGACTGATGCAGCCAAAGTGGCCTGAAGAATAAAATAATAGGTTTTTACCCTTTTTGGTAATGAAACAGGTGTTAAGTTGTTCAAACACCAAATAGGCATCAAGTCTGCATTAACCACACGTAATTGTGGTTAAACATGCAAATATATGCTCAGATAATATATGCATTTTCTTGGTTCTTTCGGTAAAGTCACGCAGAAGGGAGATAATAAAATAATTCTAGATTTGAAGCTTTCGTGACTGCAAGGAATCATCTTCTTAGGTTTTTTCGGTAAAGTCACGTAGGTAAAACATCAAAATGAATGAAAATAAAATCTAAAATCACAACGTTTCGGAGGCAACACAAGTCTCCGTCATCAGGTGGGACCGTCACAGCCGAATTAGCTGCATCAAGTGAGGCAATGATTCAAGATGTAATCCCTTAAAAGCGAGTTGAGGGGGGGAGGAGAGGGAGGGGGGAGCTCATCAGACTATGGTAGCCACCATAGTCTGATGAGCTCCCCCCTCCCTCTCCTAGTCTGATGAGCTCCCCCCTCCCTCTCCTCCCCCCCTCAACTCGCTTTTAAGGGATTACATCTTGAATCATTGCCTCACTTGATGCAGCTAATCTGGCTGTGACGGTCCCACCTGATGACGGAGACTTGTTGCCTCCGAAACGTCGTGATTTTTGATTTTATTTTAATTCATTTTGATGTTTTACCTACGTGATTTTACCGAAAAAACCTAAGAAGATAATAAAATAAGTTTATTAATAAAAAATAATAATTAAATATTAGTTTATTATGTTTTATTTTTATTATTTTCTCCCATCTACGTGACTTTACCGAAAGAACCAAGAAGATGAATCCCTGCAGTCACGAAAGCTTTAAATCGAAAAATGTGTCTGTTTCTTGCTCATGATGGGACTCTGTAGGATAAAAGTTGAGATTCATACCGTGTCAAAA
Organism: Lampetra fluviatilis; assembly: GCF_964198595.1. Lineage (NCBI taxonomy): Eukaryota > Metazoa > Chordata > Hyperoartia > Petromyzontiformes > Petromyzontidae > Lampetra > Lampetra fluviatilis. The sequence goes on along the minus strand of NC_136327.1, from coordinate 4,014,139 downwards.
ACCCACACGGTTTACCACGTATTCTTGTACAGGAGTTTTTAAGTCCATACGACGTGCAGCCGAAATATATGCATTGTCTTTGAAAGTGACCTACACCAACAGTGTCAGACCAAAGAATGCCAAAAAGCGAACAAAGACAATGCAGGTAACAGAGCATTTATAACTCGGGTTGAGCAGTTATATCTACACATGAACCAAAACGTATCGCCAAAACACCAAACGAAATAAAATATTTAACTCGGCCTATATTTTCCAGTTTGATTTTATTAAAAATAAAATCTGCATCAAACGGGGATAAATAGTATAATCTCAAATATACAATACAAATTTAAAATGTATGTTTAGTGGTAAATATATGCCCATACAATTACTGCTCCAGTGAATAGATAAGCAATTGTATAAATAGGCCCCCTCAGTAACAATACAGCTATGCCCATTATAATAACTCACAGCTCACAGGCCTTAACTTTATTTTGACAGAGATTCAGAGACTGAGTGAGTGGATTACACAGGACTAAAAAAACACATTAATCTCAAATTGTCTGCCAGTGTGCCCATACCTTTTTTCGTACAATCATCGGTGACCAGGCTGAGATCACTGCCTCCCTAAACCTGACGAAATTAAGTTTCATTACACAGGTGGTCTAATTCCAGACTTGATCCCAGGAACTCAGTGGTGCTTGCCCCCAACATGGCTATTATAAACTCCCAACCACTTCTCGAATGTTGTCGCTATCTGGCGTGGTAAATGTGCATTATTCTTCATGTGAAACGTGAGGATCTGTCTTAGGCGCTATACTGTGCTGCTGGTGCCGATGTTGTTAGTACTGCCGACGCCTGTGCTGCTGCTCGTATTGGCAATACTGCAGATGATTATTGGTATTGGTGCTGCTACACTTGCTGCTGCTGCTGCTGCTGCTGCTGCGGCTATTGGTATGGATGCTGCTGTTGTTGGTGTTGTGGATGGTGGTGTTGGTGGTGGTGTTTGCGGTTGATGAGCGAGAGCTCGCGGTGCAGCTCCGTGAACGTGGGCCGCTGCTCCGCGTGGAACTCCCAGCACCGCAGCATGAGGCTGTAGATGCCGTCCGGGCAGACTGCTGGGGGTGGCATCCGATAGCCTGCGGAGTGTCGAGGAGCATCGTCGTCGTCATCATCATCATCATCAATTCATCGTCAAAATCATCAATTATAAATCATCAAGCGCGGGAGGAAATCTTCTTGGTTCTTTCGGTAAAGTCACGTAGAAGGGAAATAATAAAATAATAAAAATAAAACATAATAAAATAATTCTCACGACGTTTCGGCCACAACACAAGCAGCCGTCCTCAGGTGAAGACCAGGTCTGTCGGGGAGACAGCGTCTGAATGAAACACCACCACGCTTGGAGCGTATATTTAAGCTGGGTTGGAAGGGGGGAAGGGTCGCCTTGACAAAATAATTTGCATATCAAGAGGAATTTAGCATATTTATGGGAAATGCAGGTATGTGATTAGTACTACGTGTGAAATGCGTAGGAGGTGGGCGGGGGGTTTCAAAGTCATATTATGCCCGTGCATTATGCAGGATTAGCAGCATCAAAGGGAGGGGATATGGGTAGTATTTAATTATGTTTTATTTTTATTATTTCCCTTCTACGTGACTTTACCGAAAGAACCAAGAAGATGAATCCCTGCAGTCACGAAGCTTTCAATCGCGGGAGGACAGTCGGTTTCGGGTATTCGTCACCGATAGTGGCCGTGGGAGTAAATGGAGCTCCGGTTTTCGGGTTCGTAGCACAGTGCGCTAACCACTGCGCCTCCACTCACCGCTGGCCACCTGCTCGCACGCCATCTTGTTGGACCAGCCCGGGTATGGAGAGCTGCCCAGGCTGAAGATTTCCCACAGCAGAATGCCGTAGCTCCACACGTCGCTCATGGTCGTGTATGTGCCTTCACACCGGGGGTTAAATCACAGGATGAGGACACGTGGACAGACATGTAAAAAACCACTCGCAAAAGACGGAAAAACGCCCGTCCATTCGTTTGCTGATGATGGCGCTGGTACCGTAATGCAGCGCCTCCGGCGCCGTCCACTTGATGGGGATTTGTCTCATGACGCCTGACGCCAAATAGACACCGTCCGCCTGATGCCGGGACATGCCGAAGTCGCTGATCTTCAGCACGCTGCCCTCGCCCACCAAGCAGTTCCTGGCAGCCAAGTCCCTGTCACCATGACGCAGCCGCCCCCCCCGCCCCGGCACACAACACACCACAAACGGCGCTTACTGCCGCAGCACCGGCTCCGATATAAACCAAACTGAAACTCTTCTTGGTTCTTTTGGTAAAGTCGCGTAGAAGGGAAATAATAAAATAATGAAAATAAAACATAATAAAATAATTCTCACGACGTTTCGGCTACAACGCAAGCAGCCGTCCTGAGGATTATTTTATTATGTTTTATTATTATTATTATTTTATTATTTCCCTTCTACGTGACTTTACCGAAAGAACCCAGATGAATCCCTGCAGTCACGAAAGCTTTAAATCGAAAACTAAACTGAAACTATTTTTATTTGACCAGGCGAGGCCCACTGAGCTGTATCGCTCTTTTTTAGACGTGACCTGGCCACAAATGATAGCTCAACTGAGTGGCTTATGATGTGGAAATTTATAGCAGCCAAACACTCTATAAGCATGTTTCTAAATGTGGAGGGAAAAACCGGAGGGCCCGGAGAAAAATCCACGTGACCACGGAGAGAACATGCAAACCCCAAAGCAACAAACGGCAGGGTCTGAATCGACCCCACGACCTCCTACATACCTGGTAAACTAAAAAATAGTTTAGTTTTAGTTTCGAACATTCCCTTACCAGCCTCCTGTCTAGACAACAATACACACCTGTGTATGCAATTGTGGCTTTCCAGGTAAGCCATTCCTGCAGCTGCCTGCTCGCTGTAATTCAGCAGCTGTGGTACGGACAGCCGACTGCCCTCCCTCCGCAAAAACGTCAGAAAATCTCCACCTGTGCGCACGCACATTCACGTCCGGTCATCGCTGTCGTTCCAGACGCGAGAACAAAAGAACCCATCCGAGTGGCGTGTTGTTTTTCCGACACTGGCTCAGGGATGTAAACATGAGATGAGCACAGCTCATCCAAGACGGCCACTGTAGACCACAGAGGGAGACGCTCATACCGTATAGCCTCAACAGACTGTTGGGGCAAGCACCGTTAGCGAGCACCTATGAAGGCCAGCACAGCACGCGAGGGGGTGGGGGTGGCCAGCACCACTGGTCCGGTTCAGATAATCGTCACCGGTGTTGACTTTGAGCGGGGAACCGAACTCTGGTCGTCGGGTACAAGGTGCGGCGATTAGCGCTAACCGCTGCTACAACGCTCCCAGGGCCTACGCACGATACCCCGGCCGTCTCCTGGTCTCCGACGTGGCCGCTGCGGATAACGTCCGGGGCGAGGAGGTGGAGCGTGTGGGGCCACTCCTCTCTGAATGCCGCCACCTGCCTCTCACGAGTTCCATGACGATGTAGACGGGAGTCCTCCGTGTGCACACGCCGATGAGCCGCACGACGTTGGGGTGGTTGTACCGCTTCAGGATCCTGCACCGCACGACGGCAACCTCCACGCGTTAGGCGAGCGCGCGCTCAACATTTACAATTCATTCATAATCAACGTTTTTGGGTTTAGATCGCGTTATTTATAAATGTGTCGTAACCCTCCACCACCCGACACGGCCAATCAGTAAAAAAGTGTCACGTTGACAAAAGACAAATAGTTCACTGCTTTAGCCCACCGGTGTGTTGAAGCGTGAAACCACAACATTTACAATTTGAGTACGACGTTTCGCTGGTAATTGCATCCAGCATCATCGGGCAATTCGCCAGAATGGTGAGGTTCTGCAGTGAACTATTTGTTTTTTGTCAACGTGACACTTTTTTACTGTTTGGCCGTGTCGGGTGGTGGAGGGTTACGACAAATTTATAAATAACGCAATCTAAACCCAAAAACGTTGATTATGAATAATATTGGTTGCGAAAGCCTACGTGTTGAATTTACAATTCATACCACAGCCTCGGGACAATGGCGACGATCGATGATTATGATGGGTCGATGGACATTTCATTATGGTTGATTCGATGAATTGATGTTGCTGATTGACGGATCGAGGATGATGGATTGATGACAGACCAAGCGCACTGCACATCCGAGGGGACCAAAGAGAAATGACTTCGCATTGCCGAGGCCCCTCACTGCCCTCCTTATCACCACAATAGACTACATCCCTTAGCCCCTTGCCCGCGCGCGCGCACTCCGTCTCTCTGCCACACACCGTCGGTCCTCACCTGGCCTCCATGAGGAACCGGTTCTTGAGGTCCTGCGACAGGTTCTCATGGCACGCCTTGATGGCCACGGGGACCCCTGAGGCCTTCAGGCGACCGGCGTACACCTCTCCGAAGTTTCCCTGCGGGGTCACGCGCACGTCTGTGGCTCGCCGGAACTCGCGACACCCATGCTGATAATTAAACACTTTCGAGGACAGCGTTTCATTCCATAACCGGATTACTTGGTGATGCTGCTGCGTTTGCAGTCGTGCACAAGCACAATTAGCGAAGAAACGCAACACATTTGTCAATAACACCGTGGCCTTAAAAGGAAAAATGTGTAATGGGTGACGTTTCGGGCAATGGACCTTCTTCGTAGCACATACATAGACAGGCCAGAGAGATGATGTGATCCACTCTATATCTACATTATTTATCATTCGATAAACCAGTGGTGCTGAACCTTTCTGGAGCTGTAGATCACCATCAACCCTCAAGGATTATCCGAAGATCCCTCGTATAGCCTTGAACAAACTGTTGGGGAAAGTGCTACTCGCGAGTACTCATGAAGGCCGGCACGGCACACGAGGGGTTGGGTGGCTAGCACCACGCCCGGGCGTCCTCATCTCCCCAGTGGCAATGTTTACACACCGCAGCAGGTACTCATTTGAGGCCGAGATGACCTAGGGGAGGCCCGGGACCGGTTCAGACAATCGTCACCGGTGTTGACCGTGAGTGGGGAATTGTACTCGGGTCGCCGGGTTCGTAGCGCAAGCGCGCTAACCGCTGCGCCACCGCTCCCCATGTGCGGGGCGACGCGTGGACAGCAAACCGCTCACCTTGCCCAGCTTCTCTCCCAGGATGATGTCATCGTGCTCCAGCAGCCACTTATCCTGCGCGGGGTGAAGCATCATTCCCCTCGTTTTGTCAGGGACCAGGGGTGGGGGGAGGGAGTAACGATCAGCCGTCTACCGATGCATCGATCCATCGACTTAAAATCGATTTACAATCGCAGTGTGGATTTATACAGCGGCATCTGAATGCCACCGCGTCTCAATGCGCCGTACAGAGACGGTGGGTGTGTTTCAGAGGTCGCAAATGGGTTTTGATTCCTTACCCGTACCCGTACCCGGCCGCACCAGGGTCGCAAACGGGTACCCGTACCCATACCCGGCCGTACCCGTACCCTACCCGTACCCGGCCGGGTACGGGTAGGGTACGGGTATCGGGTACCTGATTGCGACCTCTGGGATGAAGCCATGTTGCAGGCGCGGGTGGGTTGATTCTAGGAACTTGAATTGTGAGAAGAGACAAGACGTTGGGAAATGAGTGACAGTTACTCACCAATGACTCACGGCCTACCCGTACTCGTACCTGGCCGCACCAGGGTCGCAAACGGTAGCCGGGTATCGGGTAGGGTACGGGTATCGGGTACCCGGTTGCGACCTCTGGTGTGTTTGTTTCAAAGACGAATGGAGAGGGGTGTTAATCATGGGCAAAGGAGGAGAGGATTGGCTTGATCACAATGGCCCTGCGGGACACGTTATTGTCTCCGGCAGGCTTCTCCACTGCAAGGCCCCGCGGCCCACTGGCGGACCCTGGTGGCCTTTAGTGCGGCCCCTGACGTGCGAGCGGCCCACAACAACACGCAACATCATTGGTACCTCATTTGCCAGTAAAAAATATGTCTTTTTACCCTTTTATCTGGCAACAAAACTGACACCTTTTTTACGAGGAGTCATGTTTGCATAGACCACAATACCTGCAGTCATAATGCAAACAAAAAACATAACTCTGAAAGCTGTCTCGGGTGTGGACCAATCAACTTCAAGGACAGTGCATACATTATCAGAGTTATGTTTTTTGTTTGCATTATGACTGCAGGTATTGTGGTCTATGCAAACATGACTTCTTGTAAAAAAAGGTGTCAGTTTTGTTGCCAGATAAAAGGATAAAAAAAATGTATCAACACGCAACATGTGAAAACACCCAGACCATGTTGTCAAGCCCCAATGGTTTCAAATATGTGGCGGTCCTCACACTAATGTCTTGTCGGCGCAAATTCCACCCCCCCTCTGAAAATTAGTGCAGAACGCTGATCTACTGTATTCTGGTAATACTTATTAAGGTACGTGAGATCTGGACGATTTGCATGCACTTTTCGTTGTAAGTCACACTTCAGTTTTTGTTTAAATTCACGCAACGTTTGTACAGGCAGCGGCGTCTGTTGCAAGATGCGGAGGAGGTGTCTGTGTTGTGGCTGCCCTGGCTTTTCAAGTTGGCAAAGTAGGGAGCACAAGTGGTGCTTCTGCCAGTCATCGCAGTCAGTCAAACCATAACACCTGGGTCTGTCCAGTGACCTGTCAGCGCGTTTTTGACACCTCACGTGGCTCAAGGTGCAAATACAAATATCCCCTTTATAGCCTGTTAGGACATGTGCTGTTAACGAGCACCTATGACGGACGGCACAAGAGGTGCACCCAGCCTGGCACAAGCGCTGTGGTGACATCACCGCCGCATAGTGACAAACAGCGACTGCTGTTTGTTGTTGTTGGGTTTTCATTTCACTCACAAGGGTTATTTCAATATAACTGAGCCTTGCATTTAAGACCGCCCTGTTTATTATCAGGGGAATACAACATCATAATAACGATGATCCTATTATATAACACACACGTGGCCGGCATCCTTGCCTTCAGGCACGGGTGTCCGAGGATGACGCCCGACTTTTTGGTGATGGGCTGCCGGGTGCACAGGTAGTGCTCCATAAGCCCTGGAATCGTGGGGAACGTTTTGCCCTCGAAGCGATACAGGTTCTGCGGGGAAATAACAAAACAATATTTCCTTTAACACCAAAAGTTCTTGTCGTCAACCCGCTACCAACCGACCAGACTGCCGAGTTCACAAAGGTATTAATCAGACCGTGCCCAATGTACTGATGACAATTTTGAATTATTAAAGCTCCTTAAAGTGGCTTGAGACTTTTCGTGACTAAATTTAACAATGACTGGTAGCATACAACTGCATACCATGTGGCCTAACCCAAAAAAAAATACGGATTGTTTTACTGCAATTTTTTATTAATAATTCAATTATGTCGGTATGTGGGTAGGTAGGCAAGTCGGCAAGTATTGCAATCGGCAGGCGGGTAACCAAGTAAACAGTCACATTTCTTGTTGCACCCACCGACCATAGATCACATAATTTGTGAGCGGATGTCTTTTTTTTCTACAAGATTTATCCCAGTTGTGCTATCGGTGTCATGTGATGAGAGGGCGAATATCAGTCGGATCTCTAGCATAGCAGCATCGCCCTTCATGTTAGAGGACAGCCCACGGAAGCGGATATCAGAGCTGCCTCTGAGATCACTTCAAGTGACATCAGTGCCACCGCAGTAGATGTCACAGCACTTTCCCACCCGATCTGTCATAAAAAAAAGTATTGCCCATCACGTGACAATCGTACAGATATATTACACATTTTGAGAGCTGAAATTTACCCATGTTAAGCGCAGAACCAACATTTACTGTGATTTTCTCTTGTGCATTTCATTGGTGAACTCCTGGAGACCATCAGTTTAAAGCCACACGATTGCCTCAATTCGAATCCAGGATCTGGGTGGTGCCACATTTGCAGTTATTACTTCAACTCCACATGGCATTGCTGCTTTTTAACGCAAGACTCAACCAACAAACGGCTCTTATCTAGGATATACTTCAAGGGTGAGGCTGTCCTAGACAAACTTGAAGCTCTGTTAATGATAAAGGCTTTACAGTGGAAACAAATGAAAACATGTCCAGTGGAGACCTACGGCCTATCAAGATGGTGATGAAAGTTACAGAGAAGTGTGCCGTTATGGCACAAGTAATGGGAAAGCCTTCATCCGGCAGTTGATAGATCATGGCTGACCATAACAATGATGGTGCCACCGTGCATGAATCAGTCTCTCTGATGAAACGAGCAATGGGGGCTGGGGGGGGGGGGGTGCGCCTCTGGTCCCCATCCACCGATGTTGGAAATTCCACATTGCCGTGGCGGGGGGCCCGGATGTCGTGCTCGCCTCCACGGTCTGGATGATGAAGTGGCGACAGGCGCCGCCGCTGCACACCGACAGCGCAAACTGCCCCGGCTTCCCGTGGCTCTCGCGAACCAGGAAACTGCCCTCGTTCATCAGCAGCTCCTGGGCCTCCAGGCGGGAGATGGAGCCGTGGAACCAATCCTGCTGCGCCAGAGGCCGCGCGGAGTTCCACGCGGGCTGTGCAGTGGCGGCGGATGCACGGAGGGAGACGTGACCGTGTCAGAGACATGGGGGAAGACGTGACCATGTCAGAGACACGGAGGGAGACGTGACAGCGTCAGAGACATGGGGGAAGACGTGACCATGTCAGAGACACGGGGGGAGACACGAGAGGATCAGAGACATGGGGGAAGACGTGACCATGTCAGAGACACGGAGGGAGACGTGACCGCGTCAGAGACACGGGGGGGAGACACGACAGCGTCAGAGACACGGGGGGAAGACGTGACCATGTCAGAGACATGGAGGGAGACGTGACCGCGTCAGAGACACGGGGGAAGACGTGACCGTGTCAGAGACATGGGGGAAACGTGACCGCGTCAGAGACACGGGGGGAGACACGACAGCGCCAGAGACATGGGGGAAGACGTGACCGCGTCAGAGGCACGGGGAGAGACACGAGAGCATCAGAGACACCAACACGCACACGTGCACACTCTGTTGTCCATCTACTATTGGACGACGGCCTTCCCCCTGTGTCGTGTCAATCAGGGGGGTTGTTTGACCATACTTCGCCCCGCTGGTCAGTGCAGATGAGGGTCATGGTGGAGGGGGCGTCACTGTATTTTCTTGATTGTGAGATGCTCTGGAAAGTAAGATGCACCCAAAAAACCTGTGCCTGGTGTCAATGAAATTATACTAATCTGGTCACAAACACACACAACTCCCAGCTTTTTCTTTCAAATGTGAGCGGGGTTTGGGAAAAAGTGCATCGTTTATATTTTGGAGAATGCGGTATTTGATCACAATTCACCGTGCTGGTCAGGGTGGATTGGTAAAGGCCAGGGAGCGGGGAACTGCTCATGAATCACAGTACAACGTCAAACTAGGACCAACGTTGTCAGTCCTAATCGGTTAACATAACTACGCCCGAGTTAAAACTCGCTTCGCGATCGTGCACAATATATACACTTGCTCCGTACTTCTTCTCGCGTAAAATTCGCGATAGACACACACGAGGGGACCCGCAGCGCTTTACCACCGGGCTCTGCTTGTCGTTGTCGGCGGCGGGAGGGGGCAGAGTGAATGTGGCGCAGGTGGGGTCCGCGTCGCCCATCCCGCCCAGCGCTTGCTCCAGCATCTCCTTCTGCGCCGAGAGTTGCATCTCGGCGCCCTGCAGCTCGTACTTGCGCAGCCACAGCGCCTGCAGCTCGTGCTTCTTTCCGAGCAGCGTGACGCTGTCGGGGCTCACGCATCGCAAAAAAAAACACAACGGCCGCCGTTCGCCACAAGGCGGCGGTGACATCGCCACGGCGCTCGTGTCAGGCTAGGCTCGTTCAGAGGCCGCGTGAAGTGTCGCTGGCAGGAGGTCACAGGACAGACGCAGGAGCCATGGGTTGATTGACTTAGATGACTGGCAGATGCACCACCCAAGCTCCCCACTCTGCCAACTTGCTGCGTTTTAACCACCCAAAAAGTGCTGAGCCGCCACCGCTGAAATCCTGGTTTGAAATCCGGGCGACCGCCTGTGATTACGCCGGGTTCTCAAGTCTCCGGGGTGACCAGTGACTCATCCAGAGACTCACGTAGACTGATCTGTGGTTAAACCAAGTTCTCAAGTGTCGTGAGTCGGCGCTATCTCACTCTCTCCAACATCATCAAGCGCACTGTGTCTTCACAGCGGCTTGAGATGTGGCCACATTTAGACGCTGCTATATGTAAACACACATTGGGGTTGTACTTGTGTGATCGCAGTGGGTACTGAACCTTCTCCTCCGCACACTCACGAGGTTCGGCAATTCTGCGACGCTGCCATTTCCACGACCTCGCGTTCCAATCCGCGCATCTTCTCTTTGTGCTGCGACAGAACAGCCCTCATCTTGTGCAGGTCGTCGGTAATCTCTTGCAAGCTGCAGACACAATCAAGCAATAATTACATTAGGGTCACATCCCTCTCGCCCCGTAAATCCTATTATACGCGTAGCACCGTAGATGGGCCGCACTTACCTGCAACGGTGGACAGGGCCCATCAGGGGCGGTACCTCGTACCGTCAGGGGAGGGGCTGCATTGCTCAGCCCAAGAGGGGGAGGGGCTGCGGGGGTTCCAGGATCCCACGCAGCCCCGCCCCTCGATGGCAAGGTGCATCAAGGGGGACCTCCCCAGTAGCTCAGGTCCAGTCGGAGACCGAAGCAAGAAGACCGGCCAGCCGAGGACACTGGACCCCCTTGCCCCGCTGTCCTTGTAAGGGCCGGGGTGGCGCTGTGCGGGCCAGTGGTGGGACTCTGGGACTCCCGGCCTGACGTCCTTGTAAGGGCTGGGACGCTGTGCGGGCCAGTGGTGAGACTCTGGGACTCCCGGCCTGACGTCCTTGTAAAGGCCGGGGGACGCTGTGCGGGCCAGTGGTGAGACTCTGGGACTCCTGGCCCGACGCCCTTGTAAGGGCGAGGTCCGAGGAAGCCAGTGGTCTAGACCCGCACCTTGGCTGGGTCGGGTCAGGTAGCCTCCCCTAGGGTAATCGTAGCCGGAGGACCTGGGAACGTAGACCAGGCTAGGCACGCTACGTAGATAAGCTGTGTAGGAGACCTATGTGAATAGGCTGGGAAATCAGTGTATAAATACGTGGTGTGTGGAAATAAAGACGTGCCCTCTAAGAAGTGTCCCCGGAACCCATTACATACGTGGTCCCAGTCCATGGCCTTCACCATCATCTGGGGTCCCTTGAGGTCGAGTATGATGGTCCTCCGTGGACAGCAATGATTGTCAGGGTTTGTGCGTACACAGGTGGCTGATGCGGCCAATCCGGGAACCAAATATCTTCTTACATTTTCTTTTCCATGGAGGACGCAGATTAGCACGAGGACACTGTTGCACGCCAGTTTCCGCACAATTCTTAATCAGGACAGAACCTGGATCCGTTGGCAAGGAGACCGAGACAATCGGAAGATCTGCCGTAAAAGCGTGCCGGCTACTAGTGGTTCGTCCGCCCAAAAGTGGACCAACTGGGCCGCAGTTCAACCGCGGCCAGCGATGGCCGTGACGTCACGGAGTTAGCCGCTCGCCCCTCCTACGCTGCCCCAAATGACATCACGAGATCTTTAACGTCCACTGTGAATTAGACGACGTGTATTTTACGGTTGACGCATGTGCGGTATTGACCAGGACTGCCTGGCGGATTCGAACGGCGAACCTCTGCAACGACCGCTGGGCCACCTCACCGCGCCCCGAAAAGCCGTGTCGCGAGCTGTATGCCCGACAAACTTTCAAGGCTGAGCCGACCAAGAGGTGGGCTACTCACCGGTGCTGAAGGCCGTCCGCCGTGTGGGGGGTGCATACCAGCTGCTCGGGCTGCAGGCCCTCCTGCTCCGCCGGGAGGGACAGGTCAAAGTTCACCGTCAGTGGGCTCCCGTGCCTTACACATACACACACAGGTGCCGCACAGACACGTCAACCCCACTGCTGCGTGGAGCTGCCATCGCATGGCTCAGAGGGTAGACACCCCATTATCAGGGTTGCCCCGTGCACCAAGCTCTGTGCTAAAAGCCATGAGCCATGAGCCTCATACCCAGTAACCCATGCCCAGTAACCCATGCCCCATGCCAAATGCCTGCAAACCTTACCCGGAGCCCCGCGCCGCATGCCCTCTGCTACGTGCCCCGAGCCGTGAGCCTCGTGCCCCCCACCTGTGCAGGCGTGGACCCTGGTCAAGCCGGTCCTTGGGCTCCAGTGCCATCACCACGGCGCGCATCTCCCTGTGAGCGGCGGCGACGTCGTCCTGCGCGCAGACGCTTGCCTCCAGCAGCGCCAGCAGCACCTCCTTCCTGTGCGGCACGGCGCGGCACGGCGCGGCACGGCACGGCACGGCGCGGCACGGCGGGACTTAGTGCATAGCAGCACACAGCGGGGTACAGCATGGCAGGGCATAATAGTGCACGGCAGTTCAGCGGGGGAAAGTGTACGGTAAGTCCTCGCTTAACGCGCGGTGTTCGCGCTACAACGCGGTTCTTCCATGAGAGAACATTGCACAACACGTAATACACACCGTTACAACGGGTAACACGCACCGTTTACAAGGCAGAACGTGCCCACGACAAACTACTTTCTTGAGCTGCGCGGCTGATCGGTACGATAGAGTAAGCAGAATGATAGAGCAATGCGGCGTCGTATTCTCAGTTATTTGTCCCGCCATCTCACTGTGCGCGTGTAGTAGTAGTACATCGTATCTCGCCAGACTTGATCGTTATTTATGGGGAAATGGTTTTCGCCGAACGAGTTTTTCTCTTATCACGGCGCTTTTCAGGAATGCATATACCGCGTTAAATGAGTGCTTACTGCTAATATTGTAAATAAGGACTTCGTATGGGATACTATATAGCATATGCATCCAGACCAGATGTTTCACTTGTCGGTACCACCTGAGGTGACAGGACTTTAGCGGTTCCAATTACTTCATGTGTCCAACAGCAATCAAGTGCTAACTGCTTGAAATAAGTGGGGATATAAAGTAATCCACTTTTAATAGCCATGTAAATAAATCTCTCCTCTTACATTTTTTCCCCCACCAATTTCTCTCGACCATGCATTCACAGCGCAAACGGGGTAAAGACTAGCGCAGCATAGCAGGGCATGGCACAGGCGTCGGCGACCACAATAACAAGAAGAGCCATCTGTTTCGAATTCGATAAAACAAAAAACTGAACAGTAAAAAATATGAGGTACCAATGGTGTAAATGCTTACCCCAAGCTCTCATACTCTGATGGTGCATTGTGCGCCTTTTGGCATCATCTGGTCCAACCCATGTGAGACTAGGCTCAAAGGAAAGCTGTCTCGGGTGTGGACCAAACAACTTCAAGGACAGTGCATACATTATCAGAGTTATGTTTTTTGTTTGCATTATGACTGCAGGTATTGTGGTCGATGCAAACATGACTCCTCGTAAAAAAAGGTATCAGTTTTGTTGCCAGATAAAAGGGTAAAAAACCAATTATCATATTTTTTACTGGCAAATGAGGCACCAATGGAGATCAAAAGCCGCCAAATGCACCGTGCGGTGCATACGAGCCGGTGAGGCCCTTCACAAATAACATCACGAAGCGGCCCGTCAAGAGCCGCATACGGCTCCACCAGAGCCGCAGGTTGGCGACCCCCGACATAGCCCATGAAGCACAACACTCCACTCCCAGGCAATTCACTGCATAGCAATGCACTGCATAACTTCGCGCTGTGCAATAAATCATAGCGTTACAAAGCCAAGAATAGTATTTGGTGACAAACCACGACACAGTGTGGCATAGCACTGGACGATAGTATATCAAAGCATTACATGGCGTGTCATTACACGGCAGAGCGCTACGAAATACAATGCAGCATTACATGGCATGGCACCACCCAGAGTAGCACAATACAGCCACGCAGCGTGGCCGGGCATAGTGGTCACGAGGAATATCCGTGTAGACGTGTGCACGTTGGGAGGCGGTAGTGCAAGGGTTAGCGCACTGCGTTGTGAACCCGGCGATCCGAGTTCGATTCTGAATCGGTTATGGGCCTCCCCTAAGTCTACTCAGCCTCAAATGAGCACAAAGGCGGCCGGGCGTGGTACTGGACACTTACCCCATCGTGTGCCGTGCCGGCCTTCATAGGCGCTGCTCGCTAACAGCACTTGCCCCAACAATCTGTTGAGGCTGCACGGGGGGGGGGGGGGGGCACCTTTGCCTTTGTGTGTGCGTCTGCGTGCGTACAGCGCTCACAGGAGCAGCAGGCTGTCGTGAGCGGAGAGCTGCAGGGAGTCTCGCAGGCAGGGCAGGGTGCTGTCGCGGTGGTTCTGAGCGTGCCGCTGGGCGCCCCGCACCGCCAGTGCGTACTCGTTGTGGGCGCAGTGCAGGCGGCGCGTGGCGCGGGACACCTTGCGCTCCGCCCTCTCCAGCTCTCCGTCCCCCACGGGGCCTGCGGGGACGGTCAGGGGGTCAGAGGATCGTCAGGGCGAGGGGTTGGAGTTGGGAATTCTCACGTCAAGCAGTGCGAGGGGAGACGCTGAGAGCGAAGGTGTTGCAACCTGCGGTGGATGAGTGAGTGGGTTAAGCGAGCGTATTGTGAGTGTATTGAGTAGGTGAGTGGGTGCGTCGGTGGGTGAGTTGGTGAGTGTGTTTGATTGAATCAGAGTGTGTTGTTGCAGCCTGCAGTGAGTACTTGAGTGTGTGCGTCAGTGGGTGAGTAGATGAGTGGGTGAGTGATCAACACACAGTAATGGATGGGACAAAACATTCAGTCTTGGAGACCAAGTCCTCAACACGGGTGAAGCAATCAACGAGTGAAGTGCGCTGGAGCAAAAAACCCAAGGTAGCAGTGATAGAAGAGTGATAAGGAGGCGACCGACTGCTTGTAAGCGAGTGGCTGGGGTGAAAAGTTGAGCACTGGCTGGGAGGTTTCCGTGCCGACCTTCGTGTTGAAGTGAATTGTGCGGAACTTTTTGACCTCTGGAGGAAGCGTCCAGCAATTTTTGCCGAGCACAGTTAAGCTCGGCCGCCTGCTGCCTGTACTGCAGCTTCAGCATCTCCAGCTCCGTGTGGGTCACCTGCAGGCGAGAGTTGGCAAGCTGAGCAAAGGAGCCCAAATAAGCATCTCCCAGTTGACTTTCCATTGGTCGCTGTCGGCTAAGCTAAGACTGCAACGAAGATAAAAGCGGCAAATCATTAGTACGTTTGGTATTCGCGCCATTCTCATAGCACGAGGCTAACACGAATCCGCTGTTTTGCACGGTAAGATTCGCAGTAGGGGGCGATGTTGCGATGTTTCGTCAGTAAATTGCGGGTACAATTTTTTGTTTTTCACATTTTCTCCTCGACACCAGCGCACAAGGCCTACCCTTTTCCCCATCAACGTCGCAGGATTCCTTTTGACGTCCACGGCGAAGCAGATTTTTTTTTACGGTTGATACATCCCCGCAGCATTAACTGGGGAGGCCGTGGGGCTCGAACCGCGAACCTCTCCAACGAGCGGCCAACGCGCTCCCGCCGGGCCACGTGTCAGACATAGTCGGGGCGAACTACGCTGGGATGGCGATGGACTAAATCAGAGTTCCGCATTGCATGGCCCGCAGGCCGCTGGCGGCCCCTGCTGGCCTTTCGTGCGGCCCGACATGCGGCCCCCGAAAAATACACGTGTGAAAACACCCGCCATCATCATCATCGTGCTGCTGTCCAACCCCAGTGGTTTAAAATGGTCTGACGGTCCTCACGCTGATGATGTCTTATCAGCGAAAGTAGCCCCCCCTCTGAAAATTGTCGAAGAACACCGGACTCAATGAACTCAGCGCGACGACTGTGAATCTGCCGACGTTTCTCCGCCACGCGATCGCGCCTCCCTGCGCTTCCCCCCCCCCGCGTCCCCCCCCCGTCGCTCCGTACCTTCTCGAACTCGCGCTCCAGCGAGCGGCGCGCGCTGGCGTACGCGTCGTGCGCCCGACTCTGGGAACCCAGCAGCTCGGAGAGACGGCGCATGGGACCCGAGCTCATCTCCTCCGCGCGGCGCCGCATGGCCTGTCCCAGCGCCTCCGTCTGCGACAGCAGGCTCGCGAGCACCTGCGGGCCGGTTGCACGCGGCGTGGCGCGGCGCTCGTAAGTTCCCTTCAGCGATGAAATTTCTCGTCGCTCAGAGTAATACGACGGAGTTACGACGCCACGCTGCTAGTGGCGAGCGACGTTGAGCTCGTCAATTTACGGAAGACCAATTGTCTAAAATATATGTTCTTGATTTGAAGCTTTCGTGACTGCAGGAATTCATACTCTTTGGTTCTATCGGTAAAATCACGTAGGTAGAAAAAATTTAATAAAACAAAAAAATATATATCACGACGTTTCGATCACAACACAAGCGGTCGTCCTCAGGCAGAAAAAAATAATCCAGCAATGGAACTGCTGAACCAGCGAGAGAGCTGTTACAACAAGAGGTTAACATAAATAAAATGTTCTGACAATTCAACAACATATATTTTATACTCTTTGGTTCTTTCGGTAAAGTCACATAAATAACCTCTTGTTGTAACAGCTCTCTCGCTAGTTCAGCAGTTCTATCGCTGGATTGTTTTTTCCGCCTGAGGACAACCGCTTGTGTTGCGATCGAAACGTCGTGATTGATTATTTTTTGTTAGATTTTATTTTTTCTACCTATGTGACTTTACCAAAAGAACAAAAGAGTAGAAAATATACATTGTTGAATTGTCAGAACATTTTTAAAGAAAAATTATTCCAGCACCTCAAAAATATATTTCAGCCGCCTCTTAACCGTTTCCTATTCCGAGACGATTGCAAGATGCAGAGTGGGTCCCGTTCATCTCTGAATCTCGGAACGCGCACGCGGCTCAGAGTTAATTTTATTTAGAGAGGCATAGCACCGTTGTTTTAAAAGATGCTGTTATTCACCCCAGATAATTGTAGTGACATGACCGTACTGCATGATTGCTGGCACCGAACTGTGCCACACACCCACCCGGATGGCCTTGTGGGAGCTTCGGTACCGATAAAGTTATTTTATTTTTTCTTCCGATTCCATTCCGATGACGTATCTGAACGTGCACACGTAAGTCATCGGAATGGGAAAAAGAGTAATATTTAAGTAATATTTTCACCTATTGTCTGTGAGGCGCATGTGAGAGAGCAAAGAGAGGCGGATAGTCTTAGATAGCGGAGGAATAAATGAACTCGGCATGACTGCAAAGCCGCGGAAACGCTTATGGCGCATCACTGCTCAGGATTCCCAGTAACGTGCTGGACAGACTCCAGCTCGCTCACAATGCAGCTGCCAGAGTCGTGACGCGCACACCGTTTCACGAGCGCACGTCACCATCACACACCTGCTCTCTTTGTCTGTGCTCTGGCTACCAGTCAAATATCGCGTGCACTATGAGCTCCTACTGCTGACCTATAACGCTCCCAATGGGTTAGCCCTGCAATATTTTCAGGAACCAATCCGTGTTCACACTCCAACAAGGTTCCTGAGATCTTCGGATTTCCTTCCAAGTACTCCGTGTATGTGTAAACGTTCATGGCGATTAAAACCATTTCTGATTCTGTTGCTGGACTGATCGTGCCTTTTTGCCAAGACTATGGAACAGCGCTTTGCCTTTGGCAAAAAATCAATAGGTCGTTTGCGCTAATCAAGTCTGTCTTGAAAACTCACCTCTTCAAAATGACTTTTACCCCCTCCCCCCCGCCTAGTTCTGGCCGTTCTGTTAATTTCCTGGCTTTCCATACAACGGTGGCACATTGGAATCTACGGATGACATATGCCACTTTACGAATGTGCATTGTTATTACGATGCATGTATGTTGAACTATTTCGTGCCGTACGCAGCCAACCGTTCTAATCGGAGGTGTGTGGGAAGGACACCAAACTAAACACAAAAAGCAGCTCTCAAGAAATGAGTTTCCAATCTAGATGATTTAAAACTGCATAGCTCCCATTGGCTTCCTACTATCCGAAGAGCGTTCCAGACGGCCGCAGCAGCGCATCTGAAAGCGCGCGATTCGGTGACCGTCTTTGTTCGATGGCCAGCCAAAAGCCGCCGCCGCTGTGGGGATGACCGGAGTTCGCGCGGTGATGGTTTACGCTCCTTGACCAGATCAGCAAAGGTGTGCTGCCGGCTTCCTAACCAAGTAGCACCTGCGCCAGCTCGCCACCCTCTCCGCAAGCCCCGCCGTGCCCCACGACGGCACCCGCCTGCATCAGGGCCTCGCCGTAGTCGCGCTCCGCCTGCACGCGGCGGCAGGCCCACTGCTGCGTCGTTTGCAGCAGCGCCATCTCGGAGCGCTGCAGCCGCAGCAGCGGGTCGCCAGAGTCGAGCAGCAGGACGCCGCCGCCATCGCCGCCGCCGCCGCAGGACATCGCCCTTCTGGTGGGCGGGGAAGGAGAAGCACCTGTGAACGTGAGCACGTGCGGCGTTGCTGCAACGTAATGCTCGACGAGAACACTTGTTTCTCTGCAGCAGTGTTCTTCACGGATTTTCAGGGGGGGGGCGGGGAGAGCACTTTCAAAGATGAGGCATCATCAGTGCGAGGGCCGCCACACATTTGAAACCATTGGGGTTTGACAGCATGATGTCAAACACATTCGTGTGTTGTCGGGGGCGCACGCCAGGGGCCGCACTAAAGGCCACCAGGGGCCGCCAGTGGCCCACAGGCCTTTGCAATGAAGAACACAGCTCTGCAGTAACGTGTATTGCGCAATCCATGTTGCGTCCGTCTGGAACGCCCTTCCTTCCAATAATAGGAAGCCACTGGAGCTATGCACTTTTTAATTTAGATTGAAAACTCATTTCTTAGTTTGTTGTCCTTCCCTCCGCACCTCCAATTAGCATGGTTGGCTCCGTACGTTGCGAAAGAAATTCAAAATATTATTTGGTTCTTTCGGTAAAGTTACATAGAAAGAAAATAAATTAAATAATAGAGTACGACGTTTCGATTGCAACACAAGCAGTCGTCATCAGGTAGAACTAAATTTGAGAGAGAGACAAAACACAGACACGGAAACACACAGACAGACACACAAGCAGAGAGAGACAACACAGACACACACAGAGAGAGAGAGACACACAGAGAGAGACAACACATAGACACACAGAGAGAGACAAGCACAGAGAGACAACACAGACACATAGAGAGAGACCACACAGACACACAGAGAGAGACATACTCTCTCAAATTTAGTTCTACCTGATGACGGTTGCTTGTGTTGCAATCGAAACGTCACGTAGAAGAAATAATAATTTATTTTCTTTCTACGTGACTTTACCGAAAGAACCAAAGTGTAATTCCTGCTGTCACGAAAGCTGCAAATCACGTTTGAAGTTCAACATACATATATACTTTTATTCACTGTTTGAATTATTTGAGTAATTCCAAGCAGTCCATCTATCTTCTTGGTTCTTTCGGTAAAGTCACGTAGAAGGGAAATAATAAAAATAAACATAATTAAATAATTATCACGACGTTTCGGCCACAACGCAAGCAGCCGTCCTCAGGTGAAGAACAGGTCTGTCGGAAAGACAGCGTCTGAATGAATCACCACATTCACCTGAGGACGGCTGCTTGCGTTGTGGCCGAAACGTCGTGAGAATTATTTTATTATGTTTTATTTTTATTATTTTATTATTTCCCTTCTACGTGACTTTACCGAAAGAACCAAGAAGATGAATCCCTGCAGTCACGAAAGCTTTAAATCAAAATTTAGTCCATCTAGCCTTGCTTCTTTGCACACTTCTCAATTTTTTTTCCATTCCCTCCACGAATCACCACGTCTCTGAACCATATCTCATAAGCATGCAGCACGCATCGATAACGAAAGTTATTCTGTGAGTGGGGGCATGACTTCGTTGCTTTTCACGATCGAGTTCAGTTTTCACGAAAGCGTCTCCGGCCCATTCTCGTCCCACCTCGTTAATCCATCACTTTGATCCCGTGCCCTATGTCGACATGCTGTCCCAGGTAACACTCAACTGCTGTTCGTGACCCCTATGTCTGTAAGTTGAACTTCTTTCGCACCGTACGTAGCCAACCGTGTTAATCAGAGGCGTTACTGTGCGTTTGCGCATTTACACCCCGAGCCCAACTTTGCAGCCTTCTCTATTTAGGCCTCTGTCACGATATGTCCAAATTGACCTGTAAACCTATCATCGATTTTTTAAAATATATAACTAATAAAAAATGCCATGCGATTATCGATAGCGGAAAGATAAACAACACGATGTTTAACCACTCTGTTGATATAACCCGGTGTTCTTAAGAACCTTTGAGGCCTAACGAACTTTGACAAATTTAAATGAATGATAACCACCCACAAGACACTGGTCACGGGTTCGACTCCCGGCTACCATCAGTGGCATATGAGATCTGAACCCGCTCGCTCCCTGTACCCCCTCGCTCCTACTCACTGACCAGCGTGGTGAAGTATGGTTAAACACATCCCCTATATATATACTCTTTGGTTCTTTCGGTAAAGTCGCGTAGGTAGAAAAACAATAGATCACGACGTTTCGATCGCAACACAAGCAGCCGTCATCAGGTGGGACAACCACAGCAAGAAACAAAACTGCTGATCCACACTAAGTGGAGGAAGAAGAAAGCCCTTCATCCAGCAGCGGATTGACACGTATCTGTAAAACAAAAACACATTAATGAATGGTGGTGTCCATGTGTATATACTGCAGTACAAAGCCAACGTTGGTGAGGGGGGGGGGGGTGTGCGTCTTATAATCGGGTACCTGCGTGAGACCAGATTTGTTAAACTTTATTGGCACATTTACAAAGACAAAGATCCCCCGTGTAGCCTGTAACAGACTGTAGGGGCAAGTGCTGTTAGCGAGCACCTATGAAGGCAGACACGGCACACGAGGGGGTGGGTGGCCAGCACCACGCCCGGCCGCCTTTGTCTTCCCACTGACGACGTTAACACACCGCGCAAAGGAAACTCATTTTAGGCTGAGTCGACCTAGGGGGAGAGGCCCAGGACCGGTTCAGATAATCGTCGCCGGTGTTGGCAGTGCACACACACGACTCAGCAATTAGAACAATTAGCGGTTAAACCGATAATTAATCATCAACAACACGCTGGGTCAACATTCAAAGTCGCGAGCAACAACTTCTCTCCTCCCCTTACCAACAAAAACGCCACCGAATCTTGAATTCCGTTTTTTTTGTTTTAAAACGACGACAAAGTAACGTGCGCTAATCAACGGCGACAATAAACGTATCTTTGATTAAATATAAAAATAACCTCTTCAACGTTCGTTGACGACGAGGCGGCTTTTAAGTGGAAGTTGTTGCGTTGTTGTTGTTGGTGTTGCTGCTGCTGCTTCCCGCAACCTCTCGCGGCGAACAGCTGCTGCCGCCCGTTACAAGGCGAACGCGCCTCGCCCATTGGCTCCGCACGCGCGTCACGTGACGGCGTTGTGGAGGTGTGGGCGGGGAGGGGGGGAGAGGGGGGAGCAGGGGGGGAGCAGGGGGGGGGCAGGAGGGGGGAGCAGGAGGGGGGGTCAGGAGGGGGGAGCAGGAGGGGGCAGGAGGGGGGAGCAGGAGAGGGGGCAGGAGGGGGGGGAGCAGGAGGGGGGGGCAGGAGGGGGGGGGCAGGAGGGGTGGGCAGGAGGGGGGAGCAGGAGGGGGGAGCAGGGGGGGGAGCAGGAGGGGGGAGCAGGAGGGGGGAAGGAGGGGGGCAGGAGGGGGGGCAGGGGGGGGGCAGGAGGGGGGGCAGGGGGGGGCAGGAGGGGGGGGCAGGAGGGGCAGCGGGAGTGGGGAGCGGGAGGGGGGAGGGGGGAGCAGGAGGGGGGGCAGGAGAGGAGGGGCAGGAGGGAGGGAGCAGGAGGGGGGAGCAGAAGTGGGAGGGCGCAGGAGGGGCCGGAGTGCCCCCCCCGCACGCTCGCCACATGCAAAGACAAAGGTCCCCCGTGTAGTGCCGTTAGCGAGTGGCACCCACCTACGAAGGCCGTGCACGCGGCACACGAGGGGGGGGGGTGGTCAACCACCACGCCCGACCGCCTTTGTCTCCCTCGTGGTGAGGTTTACACACCACCGCGCCCAGGTACTCATTTGAGCAGTGCCGGCCCGAGCCTCTTGGGGGCCCTAAGCAGAATTTGATTTGGGGGCCCCCCTCCCACCACGCAGACTCATCTGTGCTAGAAGATTATTGACACAAATGTCACACTATAATGTTATAGCGAATATTATAAACGAATACAGTGAGGTTATGTATTAATAAAAAATAAAAACAACACTTAAAATACTTCACTCTTTTATTAAAACTTCTGAATACAAACGGTCACAAAAAACATATTAAATAAATTATTTGCAAATGTGCATTAAATGTGCAATCTTTTAAATAAAACCAAAATAGACAAACATTAATCTAATCAAAAATAGAATGTTACAAAAAAAAAGATACTTAAATAATGAAAGCAAACATAAGAACAGCAAGGGTTCAACAATGTCAACTGTACAACAATGACCTCAAAATCGTTCCTTCCTAGCTTTTCTGGAGGCAAAGTCACTAATGACATCATTGTATGGTATTGCTTGGCCAACTTTGTTATTAATACTAATGACTGCAAGTCAAGTGACGTGAGCACAATTTGTGCTGCTGCTGCACAAAACATACTGTAAATAATAATGCAAACATACCTTTATCTCGCTCTTTTTTCTCCTCCTCGGTCCTTTTCTTTTTTCTTTTTTCGGCACCAGAGGGATACGTCCTTTTTTGTGACATGGCTTAGGCGTATTTATTATCGTGACGTACAATTGCGCGCACCTGCCCGCGCCCGCGCCCGCGCCCACGCGAATTGTCAATGAGCCGTGACATCCGTGAGCCGTGACAAAGCAGCAGTTGTCGACAGAATTTTCTTGTCTTGAATCATTTATTCATTCATTCATTAATTCATTTATATCACTTGTTTAAGTTATTTAATTGTAAAAAAAAAACGATTCGGGGGCCCCCTGGTGGCCAGGGGGCCCCAAGCAGCCGCTTAGTTCGCTTATGCCTCGGGCCGGCCCTGCATTTGAGGCTGAGTCGACCTTGAGACCGACGACAACTGCCGCCATTCGCCACTAAAGTGGCCGTGACCGTCACCACGGCGCTTGTGCCAGGCTGGGTGCACGTTGAGGCCACGTGAAATGTCAAACGCCCGCTGGCAGGAGGTCACGGGGCAGACCCAGGTGGTGCCACGGGTCGACTGACTGAGATGACTGGCCGATGCACCACCTGTGCCCCCTACTGGGATCCACATCCCTCCACATCACACACACAAAGATCCCCCGTGTAGCCTTTAACAGACTGTTGGGGCAAGTGCTGTGCGTGAGTAGCACCTATGAAGGCCGGCACGTGTGTATGTTGAACACACACACGTGTGTGTGTAGGTCGACTCAGCCTCAAATGACTACCTGGTGCGATGTGTAAATATCGCCACTGGGGAGACAAAGGCGGCTGGGCATGGTGTTGGCCACCCACCCCCTCGTGTGCCGTGCTGGCCTTCATAGGTGCTACTCGCCCCAACAGTCGTTTCAGGGTGTACGGGAGTGGGATCTTTGTCTTTGTGCGCCGTAGAAGGGCCGTTGTCCGAAACGTCGTCGTTTACACATCCCTTTTATCGACGACGAATGTGTTGAGTTCGTGTTTTGTTGTTGTTGATTGTGCTTGTTCACCACTAGAAACGGCAACACCACCCAATACACACTCTGTGCGTGTGTCGCCCGAAAGGGGTGGGATGTGATTTGAACCTGGCGAGGAAAAACTCAAGAGACCGGGATAGGGCCTCATTTGCAAAGAGTGACCTGGGGCAATGATATGCATCATCATCCACGGGTTATCCACAGAGCCTAGCCAGGATTCGAATTCATAATCCCCATCATTGGAGGGACTAATGATGCTAAAATAACCAAGCTTACAACATCGTAAAATCGTTTTTTTTTGGGGTTGGATCGTGTAAATATCCCCATTGTTACGTCCGATTGTTACTCATTCCACAAAGCTGCCGAAATGAATAGGTTAGAGCCTGGCACACTTAATTAAGGATCATATGCAATTCCCCTCGGCGACATAAATGACCTTTGTAAATAATTGCTTTCGTGCATTGCGACTGCGTGAAATGTATTCAACACTTCACGCAGCGCGCTCGCAAGCGTCACTCCGTCGGATGTGGACCACCAGCCAGGTGATAGCACGACGGCATTAACCCACGCGTGGCGAGAGAGGCTTGTCAACTCGTGTGTCGGCACGTGCACATTCTGCAGGGCAAAGGGCGCTATAGCGAATCAGCGTCCTCCAGGGGTCGTATTTTGTACATGCGCAGACACGTGTGCGCGCGTGTGTTTGTGTGTG
The DNA here is from genome assembly GCF_964198595.1 of Lampetra fluviatilis. NCBI lineage: Eukaryota > Metazoa > Chordata > Hyperoartia > Petromyzontiformes > Petromyzontidae > Lampetra > Lampetra fluviatilis. Next base: position 3,989,735 of record NC_136327.1, on the reverse strand, counting down.
TGGGGGGGGAGCGGTAGTGCAGCGGTTAATGCGCTGCGACCCGAGTTTCATTCCCGCTCACGACCAACACCAGTGATGATAATCTGAACCGGTCCTGGGCCTCCCCTAGGTCGACTCAGCCTCAATTGAGTACCTTGTGCGGCGTGTAAACATTGCCACTGTGGGGAAGACAAAGGCGGCCGGGCATAGTCCTGACCATCCCCCCCATCCTGTGTCGTGCCGGCCTTCATATGTGCTACTCCCTAACGGCACTTACCTCCCCCCCAAAAAAATTACGTTAAAGGCGATAAAGGGTGGGTGGGGGGGGGATCTTTGTCTTTGTGGATTAAGCGGGTTTGGGACATGACGCGTCACGGCGAGAAGGGATGATGGTCACTGGTCACGGGGACTGGTGACGTCACCATAGAGCGCGTGCACCATCGAGCGGCTATTGGCTGAAAGCCATCGAACGCAGACGGTCAATGCATCGCGCGCTTTCAGAAGCGCTTCTGCGGCCGTCTGGAACGCTCTTCCTTCCGCTATTAGGAAGCCCAGTTGGAGCTATGCACTTTTAAATCTTGATTGGAAACTCAATTTCTTCAGAACTACTTTTTTGCATGTGTCGTCCTTCCGCTCGCACATCCGATTTGCACGGTTGGGCTACGTACGGCGCGAAAGAAGTTCAACGTACACACGCACACGGAGAGGTCAGATGAGTCTGGAATTTCTCCAGAATTCTCAGGAATGTATCCGTGCGGTTCACTGGCCGTGCAAACAGGGTTATTGCAGACACTTCCTAGAAAAAACCGATTTGTTTGAACATTTACACTGCGTGTGTGTTGTAGCATAACTCTTCTCGGTCGATGTTTTATTCATGGTTTGGGCTATGACAGTGTGGTTACATCCTGGGATAGTTTTGCGCATATAATGAATTTTACCGCAGACATTCATATTTTATTTAAAAATTAAGTGAAATACTGCCCGATAATCTTTCCGTGGAATCGATATCGTCAGCATCGACATCATCATCAGCAGCAGCCGTAGTATCATCATCATTGACAAATTCATCATCACTTTTTTTGTTTGTGCTTATTGTTTTGGTGCCATTTATTGATTTGGTTGTTCGTTTTCATTTTCTGAAGGTTTTCATTTGCTTGACAGTTGTTATAAATATAATTTGGCCTTTCTTTATAATGAACGAAAAGCATTGTGGGATGCAATTCGCATGAATGACGCAATATAAAATGAAGTTAGTATTACATCCTTTTTTTTGGAGACCGTCTGGAGATGATTCCAGGCACGCGTTGACAACGATGTCGAACAAGTGTGAGAATTTTTGAAGCTATTAACATTACATTTGTCATCGTGTTAATAGTGTTATTATCCGTTATTTTTCCATCAAAAACGATGGTCCCATGGAAGTGTTCAAAAAATGTTTGAAGCACCCAGTATTTTTAGAAATGTAAAAATCATCTGGCTTCCCATGCTGGTGAACCATGAGAGACGGTAGGTGGCACCAGATACCCACAGAGCACACGATCGCTTGACAAAACGGGCAACGAAACATCGCCTTCCCATATATTTTCCTTCCCATGAACACATTAAGGCTGGTGTTGTTGTTGTTGTTTACACGTGCTATCGGCAACACGGCGTTCTGCGAGTGCATCATTTGAGCAGGATTGGTTCAATAAAGCAAACTCGCCTTTGACATTGAGCGGCTGGTCAGCAGAATGAGGCTTCGCGAAAAGAATGATTAGGCGAACTGCCGAATGTGTATGATGTATGTTAAACTTCTTTCGCACGGTACGTAGCCAACCGTGCTGTCCAGTGACGTAGGGCGATACACAATGCACGCGATGCACCTTGTACACTAACCACGTGATGATAATGAGCACGTGACGCACCTTGTACACTACCCACGTGATGATGATGATGAGCACGTGACGCACCTTGTACACTACCCACGTGATGATGATGAGCACGTGATGCACCTTGTACACTACCCACGTGATAATGATGATGAGCACGTGACGCACCTTGTACACTAACCACGTGATGATAATGAGCACGTGACGCACCTTGTACACTACCCACGTGATGATGATGAGCACGTGACGCACCTTGTACACTACCCACGTGATGATGATGATGATGAGCACGTGATGCACCTTGTACACTACCCACGTGATGATGATGATGAGCACGTGACGCACCTTGTACACTACCCACGTGATGATGATGATGAGCACGTGACGCACCTTGTACACTACCCACGTGATGATGATGATGAGCACGTGACGCACCTTGTACACTACCCACGTGATGATGATGATGAGCACGTGACGCACCTTGTACACTACCCACGTGATGATGATGATGATGAGCACGTGACGCACCTTGTACACTACCCACGTGATGATGATGAGCACGTGATGCACCTTGTACACTACCCACGTGATGATGATGATGATGAGCACGTGACGCACCTTGTACACTACCCACGTGATGATGATGAGCACGTGATGCACCTTGTACACTACCCACGTGATGATGATGATGAGCACGTGACGCACCTTGTACACTACCCACGTGATGATGATGAGCACGTGATGCACCTTGTACACTACCCACGTGATGATGATGAGCACGTGATGCACCTTGTACACTACCCACGTGATGATGATGATGATGAGCACGTGACGCACCTTGTACACTACCCACGTGATGATGATGATGATGAGCACGTGATGCACCTTGTACACTACCCACGTGATGATGATGAGCACGTGATGCACCTTGTACACTACCCACGTGATGATGATGAGCACGTGATGCACCTTGTACACTACCCACGTGATGATGATGAGCACGTGATGCACCTTGTACACTACGCACGCACGTGATGATGATGATGAGCACGTGACGCACCTTGTACACTACGCACGCACGCACGTGATGATGATTATGAGTACGTGATGATGATAGTAACGACTCATCCCGAGTGAGCATGCGCCGGCCAAAGACCCATGTCTGTTAAGTAGTACGCCCTGGTTCAATTAAAAGAAAACGATACAATACCTAACAACACAATCACGAGCCTCATTGTGCAAGGACAAATTCAATCGATCGACGCTAATGATTATTTTGTATCAGTTTTACGCGTGCAATGATTGTCTGCTGGTAACCAATATGTTCCACAGAGATGCTTGATGATTCTATTGAGTCGCTGGAGATAGATCGTACACGGAGGGGATTTAGGCCGCCTGAATCCGGTTGGCTGAGCAATTTGCAAGGCCCCGTGGAATCAGATGTCAGATTTAGCCTCGAGAAAGGCGACGCCGAAGAGAGTGACATTATTGATAAGGCAAGAAAAATACAGCACTGGATTCTAATCGAACAGACGCCCTTTATATTACTGCCGGATGAAGACATCCGCTTGCAGTGTCAATCGTTTGGGTTGTCCGACTAAACCTCGCCACGCTGTTTAGTGCGGTGTGATTGTGGAGGTGGTGATTGGTGGTGGTGGTGGAGGGTGCCAGACGCCACTGACGTTCGCCGTTGTCTTCATGTTACACGGCAACCATTACCAACTAGATTTGAAGCTTTCGTGACTACAAGGATTCATATTCTTAGGTTCTTTCGGTAAAGTCACGTAGGTAAAAAATTAAAATTAATTAAAGCAAAATAAAAATAAAATATAAAATCACGACGTTTCGGAGGCAACACAAGCTTCCGTCTTCAGGTGGAACAGTCACAAGCACGATAGCTGTATGCTTTTATTAATTTTAATTTTTTACCTACGTGACTTTACCGAAAAAACCTAAGAACATTACCAACTACTTAACTCAGAGTCACGGCAGCAACGTGAGGAGGATGTGGAGCCCCAGCACAGATTATGGTGGTAAAAAAAAAACACTTTCAGTCACATGTTCTTATTTATTTTTTAATACCCCCCCCACAGACGAGCCAACGATGACCGTTATTCTCCCGATTATAAGACGCACCTATCCCCCCCCCCCCCCCCTGTGTTTTAAATATTAAGTTGGGGGTGCGTCATCTAATCCAGCAAGTATGTGTGTGAATATGTGTGTGAATATGTGTATGTGCGTGAATATGTGTATTTGCATGTCACCGTATGTGTACTGTATAACTTTACAGGACACAAGGTTATGGACCGTCCTCCGGTGAAGACCAGGTCTGTCGGAAAGACAGCGTCTGAAGCTTAAATATACGCTGCCAAGCCTGGTGGTGCCCATTCAGACACTGTCTTTCCGACAGACGTGTTATTCACCTGAGGACTGCTGGTTGCGTTGTGGCCGAAACGTCGTGATAATTATTTTATGATGTTTTACTTTATTATTTTAATATTTCCCTTCTACGTGACTTTACCGAAAGAACCAAGCAGATGAATCCATGCAGTCACGAAAGCTTTAAATCGAAATTTAACCAGGACCATTGTATGGTGGAAGGCAGGGGCGGGGCTGTAGCCATGGGAGAAATTCGCAGAAATCCGGAGGAACCGCATACAGAACAGAGACATAAACGTAAAAAAATTTAAACTCCACGAAGAAAAGCGCCCGAGTTGGTAATAGAACCCGGGAGACGTCGCGCTGTGATGCACAAGTGTTCGCACTGCACCTCGCAATTGGGGCAGTTGATGCCGTCGTCTTGAAAATACATAAATATACATCGTTGCTGGAGGGCGACTGCCTCCAAATGCCCAATGGCGTCGTTCACGAGCTCCCTACAACAACAACAACCACCACCGCCGTTAAGGGCGCCACGGTGGCTAGGAGATGTTAACTACCTCGCCTGGTATACAGGAGGTCTTGGGTTCGATCCCGACCCCTGCTGTGTATTTGGAGTTTGCGTGTCTCTCTCCCCGTGGTCGCGTGGATTTTTCTCCGGGTCCTCCGGTTTTTCTCTCCCCGTTTAGAAACATGGGTTTAGAGTTTTTGGCTGATAAGACACTTCCACACTATAAGCCACTTCGTTGAGCTGTAATTTGTGGCCAGATCGCTTCTGCAAATGAGCTACACAGCTTAGTGAGTATTACCTGGTAAAATAAAAAAAAACATACCATTGGAACCTCATTTGCCAGCTCTCATACTCTGATGGTGAGGTTCCAATGGTGTAAATGCTTACCCCGAACTCTCATACTCTGATGGTACATTGTCTTTGAGTTGTGCGCCTTTTGGCGTCATCTGGTCCAACTCATGTGAGACTAGGCTCTAAGGAAAGCTATCTCGGGTGTGGACCAATCAACTTCAAGGACAGTGCATAGATTATCAGAGTTATGTTTTTTGTTTGCATTATGACTGAAGGTATTGTGGTCTATGTAAACATGACTCCTTGTAAAAAAGGTGTCAGTTTTATTGCCAGATAAAAGGGTAAAAATCAATTATCATAAAAAAGATAGTTTTGAGTTTAAATTGGCGGTAACGTCACCACGGCGCATTGTGCCACGCTCGGTGCCCTCTTTGAGGCCACGTGAACGTGTCGAAGACTCGCTGGCAGAAGGTCAATTTTCGCTCTCTCCTCTGGCCATTAATTAAGGCCCTAATTCATCCGGCACTCTGTTGAGAATCCCCCGCAGTAACCAGGGAGAGAGCTCATCTCTACCCAAGACGAGCAAATTATGAATTCATCTTCTTGGTTCTTTCGGTAAAGTCACGTAGAAGGGAAGTAATAAAATAATAAAAATAAAACATAATAAAATAATTCTCACGACGTTTCGGCCACAACGCAAGCAGCCGTCCTCAGGTGAAGACCAGGTCTGTCGGGGAGACAGCGTCTGAATGAATTATTTTATTGTTTTATTTTTATTATTTTATTACTTCCCTTCTACGTGACTTTACCGAAAGAACCAAGAAGAAGAATCCCTGCAGTCACGAAAGCTTAAAATCGAAAATTATGAATTTCTCAATCCGCTCGCCTGGCCGGCACTTTGCCTGTCCCCCCCAATCCATTACCCCTCGCTGACAGCGCCTCTATAACCAAATGGCGTTTTATTAATTGCCTCTGACACAACCTTAATTACTGTGAAACACAACGCCGCCCCTTGGAACATAGCTGGGGTGCAGAGGACTTCTGCTCGGGGCGGAGCCTTCATCATAAATCAGTGTAACAGTTAAAAAAATATATAAGTATAAAACAAAATGTGTAATGCGCCCCCAATGCTTGATAAATTTATACTCTTAATTTTTCATCGGCGTGAGAGCGAGATAGCGTGGATGGATGTACGAGCTGGATAATGGGATGAGAGTGAGAGCTTTCTGTGCAGATTGTAAGGGGGTGATGGGGTGGGTGTGGTAGAGAGTGGTGGTAGCGGGTGGTGGTAGGGAGTGGTGGTAGGGGGTGGTGGTAGTGGGTAGTGATGGGGTACAAGACGTGGTTTTGAACCTCCACATCCAGACATGAGAGCCGCCAGTGACCTTCGCGAGACCTGGCTTCTTATTCTCCCTGGCAGAGATTCCACTCTATCGTGGGCTCTGCCTTTGTGGTTCTATTTCACCACTCGCTCCTCTGTACTGGGCCATCATCTCCACATCCACCCCACAGTCCATCGTAGCCTGGCTCACAGCTTCGAACCGCCTCTTTCTAAAAGTAAACAAATCATTTGGCTGTGCTGATGCTGCTGCCTTGGCAGCGGTTGCACATTCACAATTGACAGCAAGCAAAGTAGCCTCAGCACATTCGTCAAGAGCACTGCGTTTAAAAGGAATGTTATTATATCTATTAGGTGACGTTTCGGGCAATGGCCCTTCTTAACAGCACACAGATAAGTAGGGTCTCCGTCCTGGTGCTTCCCGTTTGCGTTCTCTCCCCTTTCACCACCACGTGTCCCTCTCACCACCACGTGTCTCTCTCTCCATCACGTGTCCCTCCTACCACCACGTGTCCCACTCACCACCACGTGTCTCTCTCACCACCACGTGTCCCACTCACCACTACGTGCCCCTTTCATCACCAAGTGACCACACTCTCCACCACGTGTCCCTCTCACCACCACGTGTCCCTCTCACCACCACGTGCCCCTCTCTCCACCACGTGACCCTCTCACCACCACGTGACCCTCTCTCCACCACGTGCCCCTCTCATTACCACGTGTCCCACTCGCCACCACGTGCCCCTCTCACCACCACGTGCCCCTCTCACCACCACGTGACCACACTCTCCACCACGTGCCCCACTCGCCACCACGTGCCCCTCTCCCCACGTGCCCCTCTCACCACCACGTGTCCCTCTCACCACCACGTGCCCCTCTCTCCACCACGTGACCACACTCACCACCACGTGTCCCACTCTCCACCACGTGCCCCTCTCCCCACCACGTGCCCCTCTCACCACCACGTGACCACACTCTCCACCACGTGTCCCTCTCACCACCACGTGTCCCTCTCACCACCACGTGACCACACTCTCCACCACGTGTCCCACTCGCCACCCGAGACGACTTTCTCTCGCCTCCCTCCGAAGTGGGCGCCTCTAGCCCCTAGCCCCCTGGCCGGCTTCACCGTCGTACAAAGACGCGCACCGCATCGCGCGCTTGCAGATGCGCTTCTGCGGCCGTATCGGAACTCTCTTCCTTCCGATATTACAACGTCACTGGGAGCTATGCACTTTACAATCTAGATGGGGAACTCATTTCTTTAGAACTGCTTTTTTTCGGGGATCGTTTGCTGCCCTTCTCCCGCACTTTCGATGGGCAAGGTTGGCTACGTACGGCGCAAAAGAAGTTCAACATACAAACATCATCGTAATGTTCACAGTAGAGGAGGGCATCGTCAATAGAGTCAACAACATCATCAGTATCAGCACCACGAATCTGCATCATCTTTTTTTAACAGCAGCAGTGTCATGAATACTGTCATCATCGTCATAACTAGGATCATATTCCATTGCAAGATGATCGATATCATCACTAGGATCATCAAAGCTATCATCACGAGCATCGTCATCAACATCGCTATCATCATCATCAGTAACATCGTTATCATCATCATCATCAACATCGCTATCATCATCATCAGTAACATCGTCATCATCATCAACATCGCTATCATCATCATCAGTAACATCGTCATCATCATCATCAACATCGCTATCATCGTCATCAGTAACATCGTCATCATCATCATCAACATCGCTATCATCATCATCAGTAACATCGTCATCATCATCAACATCGCTATCATCGTCATCAGTAACATCGTCATCATCATCATCAACATCGCTATCATCATCAGTAACATCGTCATCATCATCATCAACATCGCTATCATCATCATCAGTAACATCGTTATCATCATCAAGATCGCTATCATCATCCTCAGTAACATCCTCATCATCATCATCAACATCGCTATCATCATCCTCAGTAACATCGTCATCATCATCACCATCGGCTTCAGAGAGCGAGTATCTATCTCACTCTGAGAGTTGTCGACAGTGCTCATCACATACACAGAACAGTATTAAACTGGATCCTGCCATGGTAACGAGGAATTTCCACCACCGACTCGGGGCCCCCGATTGAGACGAGCGCCCCTCCCCCATATAACCCCTCACGCCCCCCCCCCTCCCCTATAGAACGGCCCCCACCCTTTGAGCGGGGACAGGCGAGGCGACTGGCCATGACGGATGGTTGGACAAATGCGTATTGAGATGTTATGAATGTTATGATGAAGGGGCAGATTAAGGATAGGATGGATTTACTGATTCATGGATCAATGCATTGACAATGTTAGAGCGAAATGCATCATGCGGAGCACGGCGTGGGCTCGCCCGATATAAATGCAGACGCATTAGGACGGCTCATGAGACGAAAGGCGGGGCAGAGATGATCGTGGTGATGATGAGAGCGGGCAACGTTGAGATCCTCGGTTTGAATCTGGGTTCAGCTGCCCAACCACGCCAGTGTGATTATATTGTTGGTGATGTTTATTGTTGTTGTTATCATCACCATCCCAATCTCACCAAAAACACAACCGCTCAACATAACCCTTCACCCACCCACTCACCCACCCACCCAGTCACCCACCCACTCACTCACTCACCCACCAACCCACTCACCCACTCACCCACTCACTCACCCACCCACCCACCAACCCACCAACCCACCAACCCACCAACAGTGACCCACCCACTCACCCACCCACCCACCAACTCATCAACAGTCACCCACCAACCCACCCTCCCACCAACACATTCACCCCCACCCCCACATTTAAATCAGACATCTTAGTCCCAAGTCAGACAACACAGAGACAACGATCTCCCGCATAGAGCCTCCAAGAGACCTTTGGGGCAAGTGCTGTTAGCGAGTGGCACCTATGAAGGCCGGCAAGGCACACGAGGTGGGTGGCACCACGTCCGGCCGCCCACGAAGCCAGACAGCAAAGATAAAGACAAAGATCCCCCGTATAGCCTTAACAGACTGTAGGGGCAAGTGCTGTTAGCGAGCACCTATGAAGGCCGGAACGGTACACGAGGGGGTGGGTGGCCAGCGCCACGCCCGACCGCCTTTGTCTCCCCAGTGGCGATGTTTACACACCGCACCAGGTACTCATATCAGGCTGAGTCGACCTAGGGGAGGCCCAGGACCGGTTCAGATAATCGTCACTGGTGTTGGCCGTGAGCGGGAATCGAACCCGTGTCTCCGGGTTCATAGCGTAGCGCGCTACACTACCGCTACACTACCGCTACACAGCACACACTCACACACACACTCACACACACACGCGCGCACACACACGCACATCCATCCAAGCCAATGAACGATGGTCAAAACGCAGGCCGCGTCCAGGGCGAGATCAAAGGCGATCGCTCTGCGCGATGAATTTCACCGCTGCCTGGAGGCTAGGGGGGGCCTCTGTTTCGTGCCGAAGGAGTCACCGTGTCGCGACCTATATTGCTTCGACGAAGATCCGCTGCTGTGATCCATAATGAAGGTTGCCGACGTACGGTGCGAAAGAGGTTCAACGTAGGTGCGAACACGAATAGAAACGCGTCGATGCTCAAGGGGCATTTGTTGTTGGGGTTAGATCGCGTAAAGGTCAATGTGTCGTTGAAGCCATCACCACCCGACACAGTGAATTCGTGAGGTTTGTCACGTAAAAGAAAACGCGCCAATTAGTGTTGGAGAGTAAACCCGCAACGGTTACAATTTGAGTACGACGTTTCGCGGGTATAATTGCAACCAGCTTCATCGAGCGATTTGACAGATTCGTGACCTTTGTCACTGCCAGGCCGGGAGTGGGATCAAAGCTGCAGAGAACACAGCTAGCGGTCCGTAAGGGGGGGCGATTGAATTTCGATTTAAAGCTTTCGTGACTGCAGGGATTCATCTTCTTGGTTCTTTTGGTAAAGTCACGTAGAAGGGAAGTAATACAATAATAAAAAATAAATAAAACATAATAATCAGGTGAAGAACATGTCTGTCGACAGACCTGTTCTTCACCTGAGGACGGCTGCTTGCGTTGTGGCCGAAACGTCGTGAGAATTATTTTATTATGTTTTATTTTTTATTACTTCCCTTCTACGTGACTTAACCGAAAGAACCAAGAAGAGGGGCGATTGGTTCACGAAATTCGGATTATGTATTCCCACCTAACGTCAAACAAACTTAACGAATAATAATAATTATTATGATTTTCTTGGTTCTCTTGGTAAAGTCACGTAGAAGGGAAATAATAAAATAATATAAATATAAAACAATACACATTTTTTACGACGTTTCGACTGCAACACAAGCAATCGTCATCAGGTGTGAAATCACACCTGATGATGATTGCTTGTGTTGCAGTTTAATTATTATGATTTGAAGTTTTCGTGACTGCAGGAATCCATACTCTTTGGTTCTTTCGGTAAAGTCACGTAGGTAGAAAAAATTATCGATCACGACGTTTCGATCGCAACGCAAGCAATCGTCAGAAAGAGGGTCTCTTTTGCCTCTTTCTTCCACCTGATGACGATTGCTTGCGTTGCGATCGAAACGTCGTGATCGATTATTATTTTGTACTTCCGTGACTTTACCGAAAGAACCAAAGAGCAAAAGTTATGATCTGAAAATCAAACCCAGGATGCGAAATTGTTGGATGTTCCAAGAAATGTTTTTTTAAATCGGGGTTTAATTCCGAGAATATGACATTAGAGGGATATTACCCAGTGAGTGGGTGGGTTGGTGAGTGAATGAGTGGGTAAGTGAGTGAGTGGGTGAGTGAGTGAGTGAGTGGGTGAGTGAATGAGTGGGTGAGTGAGTGAGTGGGTGAGTGAATGAGTGGGTAAGTGAGTGAGTGAGTGGGTGAGTGAATGAGTGGGTGAGTGAGTGAGTGGGTAAGTGAGTGAGTGGGTGGGTGAGGGAATGGGTGGGTAAGTGAGTGAGTGGGTGGGTGAGTGAATGGGTGGGTAAGTGAGTGAGTGGGTGGGTGAGTGAATGAGTGGGTGGCTGAGTGAATGGGTGGGTGAGTGAATGAGTGAGTGGGTAAGTGAGTGAGTGGGTGGGTGAGTGAATGGGTGGGTAAGTGAGTGAGTGGGTGGGTGAGTGAATGAGTGGGTGGGTGAGTGAATGGGTGGGTAAGTGAGTGAGTGGGTGGGTGAGTGAATGAGTGGGTAAGTGAATGGGTGGGTGAGTGAATGAGTGGGTAAGTGAGTGAGTGGGTGGGTGAGTGAATGAGTGGGTAAGTGAGTGAGTGGGTGGGTGAGTGAATGAGTGGGTAAGTAAGTGAGTGAGCGAGTGAGTGAATGAATGGGTAAGTGAGTGAGTGGGTGAGTGAATGAGTGGGTAAGGAAGTGGGTGGGTGAGTGAGTGAGTGGGTGGGTGAGTGAATGAGTGGGTGATAGAGTGAGTGAGCGGGCGAGCGGGTTAGTCGCTGAGTGAGTGGGTGAGCGAGTTCGTGGGTTTGCGAGTGAGTGGGTGGGTGCGTGAGTGGGTGCGTGAGTTAGTGGATAACGAGCGCGACCTTAAACTATTACAATATTTCTGAATACCCGAGAAAATCCGCAGGGTGGAAATGAGGAGGGGGGGGGGGGGGATGAAAATTGATTTGATGATTGAATATCCGTGACCAAATATACCCTCCCACCCAAGCTCCCTCCCTCCCTCGTCCCCCACTAGCCCCCCCCCACCGCCTTCGATAGGAGCGCTCTGATGAATCTGTGGCACTCGATACAAATGGTTTTATCGCGTCCGCGACAAAGGGGGGGGAGGTGGGGGAAGGGAGGGGGGGGGAAATTAGGCCATATTGTGGCGCTCCGTAATTCACGCGGTGAATTATTCACGAGTGGCGAAAGCGAGACGGAGGCCGGAGTCAGTCGCGTGACCAGCGCGGTGAAGTATGGTTACCGGTAGGGTGACCAGCGTGGTGATGTATGGTTACCGGTAGTGTGACCAGCGTGGTGAAGTATGGTTACCAGTAGGGTGACCAGCGTGGTGAAGTATGGTTACCGGTAGGGTGACCAGCGTGGTGAAGTATGGTTACCAGTAGCGTGACCAGCGTGGTGAAGTATGGTTACCAGTAGGGTGACCATCGCGGTGAAGTATGGTTACCAGTAGGGTGACCAGCGCGGTGAAGTATGGTTACCAGTAGGGTGACCAGCGTGGTGAAGTATGGTTACCAGTAGGGTGACCAGCGTGGTGAAGTATGGTTACCAGTAGTGTGACCAGCGTGGTGAAGTATGGTTACCAGTAGTGTGACCAGCGTGGTGAAGTATGGTTACCAGTAGGGTGACCAGCGTGGTGAAGAATGGTTACCGGTAGTGTGACCAGCGTGGTGAAGTATGGTTACCAGTAGCGTAACCAGCGTGGTGAAGAATGGTTACCGGTAGGGTAACCAGCGTGGTGAAGAATGGTTACCGGTAGGGTGACCAGCGTGGTGAAGTACGGTTACCGGTAGGGTGACCAGCGTGGTGAAGTATGGTTACCAGTCGCGTGACCAGCGTGGTGAAGTATGGTTACCAGTAGGGTGACCAGCGTGGTGAAGTATGGTTACCAGTCGCGTGACCAGCGTGGTGAAGTATGGTTACCGGTAGCGTGACCAGCGTGGTGAAGTATGGTTACCGGTAGCGTGACCAGCGTGGTGAAGTATGGTTACCAGTAGGGTGACCAGCGTGGTGAAGTATGGTTCCCGGTAGGGTGACCAGCGTGGTGAAGTATGGTTACCAGTAGGGTGACCAGCGCGGTGAAGTATGGTTACCGGTAGGGTGACCAGCGTGGTGAAGTATGGTTACCAGTAGTGTGACCAGCGTGGTGAAGTATGGTTACCGGTAGGGTGACCAGCGTGGTGAAGTATGGTTACCGGTAGTGTAACCAGCGTGGTGAAGTATGGTTACCATTAGGGTGACCAGCGTGGTGAAGTATGGTTACCAGTAGTGTGACCAGCGTGGTGAAGTATGGTTACCAGTAGGGTCACCAGCGTGGTGAAGTATGGTTACCAGTAGGGTCACCAGCGTAGTGAAGTATGGTTACCGGTAGTGTGACCAGCGTGGTGAAGTATGGTTACCGGTAGTGTAACCAGCGTGGTGAAGTATGGTTACCAGTAGGGTCACCAGCGTGAAGTATGGTTACCAGTAGTGTGACCAGCGTGGTGAAGTATGGCAACCAGTAGCGTGACCAGCGTGGTGAAGTATGGTTACCGGTAGTGTGACCAGCGTGGTGAAGTATGGCAACCAGTAGCGTGACCAGCGTGGTGAAGTATGGTTACCGGTAGTGTAACCAGCGTGGTGATGTATGGTTACCAGTAGGGTGACCAGCGTGGTGAAGTATGGTTACCAGTAGGGTGACCAGCGTGGTGAAGTGTGGTTACCAGTAGCGTGACCAGCGTGGTGAAGTATGGTTACCAGTAGGGTGACCAGCGTGGTGAAGTATGGTTACCAGTAGTGTAACCAGCGTGGTGAAGTATGGTTACCAGTAGTGTAACCAGCGTGGTGAAGTATGGTTACCAGTAGAGTGACCAGCGTGGTGAAGAATGGTTACCAGTAGTGTAACCAGCGTGGTGAAGTATGGTTACCAGTAGGGTGACCAGCGTGGTGAAGTATGGTTACCAGTAGCGTGACGAGCGTGGTGAAGTATGGTTACCAGTAGGGTGACCAGCGTGGTGAAGTATGGTTACCAGTAGGGTGACCAGCGTGGTGAAGTATGGTTACCAGTAGTGTAACCAGCGTGGTGAAGTATGGTTACCAGTAGCGTGACCAGCGTGGTGAAGTATGGTTACCAGTAGCGTGACCAGCGTGGTGAAGTATGGTTACCAGTAGCGTGACCAGCGTGGTGAAGTATGGTTACCAGTAGCGTGACGAGCGTGGTGAAGTATGGTTACCAGTAGGGTGACCAGCGTGGTGAAGTGTGGTTACCAGTAGCGTGACCAGCGTGGTGAAGTATGGTTACCAGTAGGGTGACCAGCGTGGTGAAGTATGGTTACCAGTAGTGTAACCAGCGTGGTGAAGTATGGTTACCAGTAGTGTAACCAGCGTGGTGAAGTATGGTTACCAGTAGAGTGACCAGCGTGGTGAAGAATGGTTACCAGTAGTGTAACCAGCGTGGTGAAGTATGGTTACCAGTAGGGTGACCAGCGTGGTGAAGTATGGTTACCAGTAGCGTGACGAGCGTGGTGAAGTATGGTTACCAGTAGGGTGACCAGCGTGGTGAAGTATGGTTACCAGTAGGGTGACCAGCGTGGTGAAGTATGGTTACCAGTAGTGTAACCAGCGTGGTGAAGTATGGTTACCAGTAGCGTGACCAGCGTGGTGAAGTATGGTTACCAGTAGCGTGACCAGCGTGGTGAAGTATGGTTACCAGTAGCGTGACCAGCGTGGTGAAGTATGGTTACCAGTAGCGTGACGAGCGTGGTGAAGTATGGTTACCAGTAGGGTGACCAGCGTGGTGAAGTATGGTTACCAGTAGGGTGACCAGCGTGGTGAAGTATGGTTACCAGTAGGGTGCGACAACGGAGCGCCCCTTACAGCGTGAAATGTTCGAGACCGTGAGCGTAACGGTGACGTGATTAGGGCAAGAGAGAGGCCACGATCTCGAATCGCCTCGGGGTACGGCTGTGCGAAACAAATCAAATATTGGGGGGGCACCACCTGACCGATTGAGACACACCCCCTGAGCTGATAATGTTGTTACCACGCCACTGGTTGGAGTACCGGGGATTACCACACTCCGGTCTGCACCATCCACTCCACCACCACCCACCACCACCCTAACCTATCACAATAACCAACCACTCATGTCTCCCTCATCCTCATCACCACCACCACGCTATGTCTGTCCGCGTTTCTAACACAAATTTACTCGGTCCACGTTGCCACGCATCATCACTCATCCATCACCACCCTCACCCATCACCACCACCACCACCCTCACCCACCACCACCCTCACCCATCACCACCACCACCCACCATGACCACCACCCATCACCACCACCCACCACCACCACCCTAACCCATCACCACCCTAACCCATCACCACCACCACCACCCACCACCACCCTAACGCATCACCATAACCAACCACCCATGTCTCACCCATCACCACCACCACCACCCATCACCAGCACTTTCACTCATCACCACCACCCACGTCTCACCCATCACCACCACCACCCACCACCACCCTAACCCATCACCACCCACCACCCACCACCACCCTAACCCGCCACCATAACCAACCACCCATATCTCACCCATAACCACCAACCTAACCATCACCACCACCACCAACCCAATGCCTCACCCTCAGACGATGACGCGGCCAGCCAGGAATATGGATGAAGGTCATTACGGAGATGTCACATGTAATTAATTGGCGTGACAGCCCTGCGTGGACTCGCTGGGGAGATGAGAGATTGGGAGTGGGGGGGGTGCGGCCGCAGCCCCGCGTGGAGCAGCTCACACAGCCGGTGTCTACACCCGCAGACCTTTACTCCATCCACTGCTGGATGAGGGCCTCCCCCACGCCGTACGGTCCGCGCGGGCGGCTTATTTGAGCACTCCGCTGCGTGTGTGTTTGTGTCGGCCAGCCAACCCACCTCGTGTGCCGTGCCGGCCTTCATATGTGCCACTCGCTAACAGCACTTGCCCCAAAGGTCTCTTAGAGGCTCTATGCGGGAGATCGTTGTCTCTGTGTTGTCTGACTTGGGACTAAGATGTCTGATTTAAATGGGGGGGTGGGGGGGTGAATGTGTTGGTGGGAGGGTGGGTTGATGGGTGACTGTTGATGAGTTGGTGGGTGGGTGGGTTGGGTGGGTGAGTGGGTGGGTCACTGTTGGTGGGTTGGTGGGTGAGTGGCTGGGTGAGTGGGTGGGTGAGTGAGTGGGTGGGTTGGTGGGTTGGTGGGTGGGTGAGTGGGTGGGTGGGTGAGTGCTTCTCGCTAACAGCACTTGCCCCAACAGGCCGTTGAGCTTATAATGGTCGAGTGAGGCGTCCACCGTGAACACAAACAAAAAATAAAGATCCCCCCCCCGTGTAGCCTTAACAGGCTGTTGGGGCAAGTGCTGTTAGCGAGTAGTACCTTGGAAGGCCAACACAGCACACGAGGGTGTGTTTTGTGACCAGCACCACGCCCGGCCGCCTTTGGCTCCCACGTGGCGATGTTTACACACCGCACCAGGTACTCATTTGAGGCTGAGTCGACCTAGGGGAGGCCCAGGACCGGTTCAGATAATCGTCACCGGTGTTGGCCGTGAGCGGGAATCGAACTCGGGTCGCCGAGAACGTAGCGCAGCGAAGCGCTAACCGCTACACATACGCACACACGCACCCACACGCACACACGCACTCACACACACACACGCACTCACACACACGCACACACACACGCACACACGTGCACTCACACACGCACGCACACACGCACTCACACACACGTACACACACGTACACACACACGCACACACACACACACTGACACACGCACTCACACACGCACACAAAAGATCCCCTGTATAGCCTTAACAGACTGTAGGGGCAAGTGCTGTTAGCGAGCACCTATGAAGGCCAGAACGGTACATGAGGGGGTGGGTGGCCAGCATCACGCCCGACCGCCTTTGTCTCCCCAGTGGCGATTTTACACACCTCACCGGGTACTCATTTGAGGCTGAGTCGACCTAGGGGAGGCCCGGGACCGGTTCAGATAATCGTCACTGGTGTTGGCCGTGAGCGGGAATCGAACCCGGGTGGCCAGGTTCATAGCGCAGCGCGCTAACCGCTACACTACCACTCCCCACACATACGCACACACGCACACACACGCACACACGCACTCACACACACGTACACACACACGCACAGACACACGCACACACGCACTCACACACGCACACACGCACTCACACACGCACACGCGCACGCACACACGCACGGACACACGCACGCACACACGCACAGACACACGTACACGCGCAGACGCACGTACACATGTACACACACTCACACACACACGCACTTACACACTCACACACGCACACACACTCACGTACACACACACATGCACACACGCACAGACCTACGCACACACGCACACACGCACAGACGCACGCATTGCTCTCTGATCAATGCGTCTGTCTGTCTGTCTGTGCCAGCCAACCCCCCACGGAACAATAATGACTCTGGCGGGATGTCAATCACCGCTCTGCTGGTTATGCTAAATTAGGGCCAACACACCACTGCCATGACACGCCACCATCGCCCCCGTCTAGCCTCGCGTGAGCGTGTGGGGAGCGGTGGTGCAGCGGTTAGCGCTACGCTGCGCTACGAACCTGGCGACCCGGGTTCGATTCCCGCTCACGGCCAACGCCGGTGACGATTATCTGAACTGGTCCTGGGGCCTCTCCTAGGTCGACTCAGCCTCAAATGAGTAGCTGGTGCGGTGTGTAAACGTCGCCACTGGGGAGACAAAGGCGACCGGGCGTGGTGCTGGCCACCCACCCCCTCGTGTGCCGTGCCGGCCTTCATAGGTGCTACACGCTAACAGCACTTGCCCCAACAGGCTATACGGGGGATCTTTGTCTCTCTACGTGTATATATATCCTCTCATCCACATTGTGTTCAATCACCACACTGCGGATTACGAGAAAGACAAAGATCCCCCGGGTAGCCTATACAGCTTGTCGGGGCAAGTGCTGTTGACAACCACCGATTCAAGCCCAGGCTGAGTGCACTCGGGGTTGGGTCGTTCAGCACTGCGCCGGGCCGCCTTTGTCTCCCCAATGGCGATGTTTACACAGCGCACCCGACACTCATTTAAGGCTGATGTATGCAGACACACGTTCACATAGACAAAGATCCCCCGTATAGCCGTTAACAGACTGTTGGGGCAAGTGCTGTTAGCGAGGGGCACATATGAAGGCCAACACCACGCCCGGCCGCCTTTCTCTCTCTCGTGGCGATGTTTACACATGTGGTACTCATTTGAGGCTGAGTCGACCTAGAGGAGGCCCAGGACCGGTTGAGATAATCGTCACCGGTGTTGGCCGGGTTCGCAGCGCAACGCGCTAACAGCTGCACTACCGCTCCCACCACACACACGCACGCGCGTACACACACACACATACACACACACACACATACACACACACACGCGTACACACACACACATACACACACACACGCGCGTACACACACACACATACACACACACGCACGCGCGTACACACACACACATACACACACACGCGCGCGCGTACACACACACACATACACACACGCACGCACGCGTACACACACGCACATACACACACACGCACGCACGCGTACACACATACACACACACGCGCGTACACACACACACATACACACACACACACGCGCGCGCGTACACACACACACATACACACACACACCGACACACGCAGATTTACGCCGCTGCCTATCGATCGAGCGGGTCGCACACGAATCAGCTGTGCCGAGGGAAACCATCCCCACCCTCCACACCCCCCACACCAACACGAGAGGAAGAGAAATGAGAGTGAGAGTCAACGCTAATGTGGCATTTATGCTCGCCAGTCACAGGGCAGATTGCTGGGGATTTACCCAGTCCGGCCCCCCCCCCACACCCACCCACCACCCAACCCCCCACCTCTTCACCCCCCCACCACCACCACTCGTCCCCCCCCACCACCAGCATGCTGCTGGGATCAAGGCACCACTACAAGCTGAGAGCCCGGCCCAACAACGCAGCCTCTCTCCTCCATTCGGTTGAAACAAAAAATGATTGGGCCAAGGTGCCCGATGCTTGCTGTGCGTCGTCTGTTCACAGCTCCACGTCCACCTCGGACCGGCTCTTTCTGAAAGTGAACAAATCATTTGGCTGCGCTGCTGCGTCGGCATTTGGTGCACAATCACAATTACTAAACAACAATAACAGCAGCAACAACAACAATAACAGCAACAGCAACAACAATAACAACAGCAACAGCAACAACAATAACAATAACAACAGCAACAACAACAACAATAACAGCAGCAACAGCAACAACAACAACAATAACAACAGCAACAGCAACAACAATAACAACAGCAACAGCAACAACAATAACAGCAGCAGCAACAACAACACTAACAGCAGCAACAACAACAACAATAACAACAGCAACAACAACAATAACAACAGCAACAACAACAATAACAGCAGCAACAGCAACAACAATAACAATAACAACAACAACAATAACAGCAGCAGCAACAACAACAATAACAGCGCATACTCAACACACACCGGTCAGAAACATCGCCACACCTTACAATTGGCACGGTTGGCTACGTACGATGCGAAAGAAGTTCAACACAATACGTGCATGCAAAAGAAAAAAAACAATTGGCGACGTTTCTGGCAATGTTCATGACGAAGGGCCGTTGGCCGAAACGTCGCCGATTGTCTATATTGTTGTTGTTTATTGCTGTGCTGTCTCACTGCACCACTCAGACAAGCAGCTCAAGTAGCTTGTCGTCGACTGCTCAGAAACCGCGTTATAACGGGACGCGTTCCACGTTATAACGGGATGCGTTCAACGTTATAACGGGGCGCATTCCACGTTATAACGGGACGCATTCCACGTTATAAAGAGGCGCATTTCGTATTATAACGGGACGCATTCCACGTTATAACGAGGCGCATTTCGTGTTATAACGGGACGCATTCCGCGTTATAACGGGACGCATTCCACGTTATAAAGAGGCGCATTTCGCGTTATAACGGGACGCGTTCCGCGTTATAACGGGGCACGTCCCGCGTTGTGCGAAAAGCGTCCCCTAACGCAGGCCTCGTGTTTCATTGATCCATCTTTTCCTGGGCGAGTCAGGTCACTCTTGCCAGTAACAACGTCTCATTTTTATTTCACCGGGCGAGGTCCCACTGAGCTATGCAGCTCTTTGTTCCGAAGCGACCTGAAAATCGCCAATAACAGCTCAACGAAGTGGCTCATCATTTGCAAATTTACAGCGGCAGCCAAACACTCGAAACGCGTGGCGTCAATTCTAAATGTGGAGTGGGGAAAACCGGAGGACCCGGAGAAAAATTCACGCGGTCACGGGGAGACAGAGAGACACCGCAAACTCCAAATCTGCAGGCGTCCTCAGGGTCGGGATCGAACCCACGACCTCATGCATACCAGGCGACGTAGTTAACATCTCCTCGCCACAGCGACGGCCTGCTCTCTTGACGTCTCACCTAACCCCACGTGCGCCCTGGAGCGGTGGCGCCGCGGTTACCGCAACAAAGCCACGAGCCAATTCCCCCTTGACGGCTCGCGTCGGTAGGTGAGTGTGATACTATCGGGGAAAAAAAGATTATAAAAAGTATAACATCAAACATGTTACTTTACATTGCAGGGACAGTGGTGGGGAGTGAGGCTTGTAGAATATTATTGTATTGTTTTCTGTGTTCGCTGAAAATATCATCAATGCGATGGGCAATTTTAGTTGCGTAAAAATAATTGTCGCTGTTCCACTCGCTTTGTGCCTGTCTGATATTTTATCGTCGTTGCGGCGATTGTGATAATTACCCCAAAAAAAACTAAACTAAAACAAACACCCGCATCTTTTTTTGGTGTAAATAAAGCCTCACTTGATGTGTTGGTTTTTTTGCTGCCCCTTAGATCTCCAGCTGTCCCTGATATCGTTTCTCCTTCTCGGCTCAATTGCTCTCGAGTGTCCAACCAGACCCCAGAAACACACACACACACAAGACACAGAGCCCCCGTATAGCCTTCGACAGACTGTTGAGGCAAGTGCTGCTAGCGAGCACTAATGAAGGACCACACTTCACGGCACACGAGGGTCGACTGATGTTTACACATCGGGCCAGGTACTCATTTGAGGCTGAGTCGACCTAGGCGAGGGCACGAGACCGGTTCATTTAATCGTCGGCTGTGAGCTGGAGTCGAACTCGGGTCGCCGGATTCGTAGCGCAGCGCTACGCTAACATCTGCACTGCCTCTCCCCCAAAGCTAAAGCCAAAGATTAAGATTTCCCGTACAGCCTTGACGGACTGTTGGGGCAAGTGCTGTTAGCGAGCTGTTAGCGAGCACAAACACACATACAAATACAATGATCCCCCGTATAGCCTTTAACAGACTGTTGGGGCAAGTGCTGTTAGCGAGCACCTATGAAGGCCGGCACGGCACACGAGGGGGTGGGTGGCCAGCACCACGCTCGACCGCCTTTGTCTCCGCAGCCGCGATGTTTACACACCGCACCAGGTACTCATTTGAGGCTGAGTCGACCTCGGGGAGGCCCAGAACCGGTTGAGAAAATCGTCACCGATTTTGTCCGTGAGCGGGAATCGAACTCGGGTCGCCGGGTTCGTAGCGCAGCGTAGCGCTAACCGCTACACCACC
The DNA here is from genome assembly GCF_964198595.1 of Lampetra fluviatilis. Lineage (NCBI taxonomy): Eukaryota > Metazoa > Chordata > Hyperoartia > Petromyzontiformes > Petromyzontidae > Lampetra > Lampetra fluviatilis. Next base: position 3,967,922 of record NC_136327.1, on the reverse strand, counting down.
GCTCCCCACACGCACACATATATACACACACACACAGAGAAGACAAAAAACACACACACACGCACACAAAAATAAATCGATCGAACGGGTGAAAGAGCAAGGCAGGGCAATTCAAGCTGTACGCCGGATTAATTCACAAATCAAATGAGGTATTCACTCCGCCTTTTCTCGACCGATGAAGGGCCTCCTTTGTGCGGCGAAACAGCCCTGACATTCACAGCGGACCCGCGGGCTTTGTGATGCGAGCTGTGGGCTAACCGCGTGTGGGAGTTAGGCCCCGGTGATTGTGGCCTCACTGGGGGGGGGGGGTTGGTGGGGTTGGTGGGGTGGGTGGATGGGCCCTGAGGGATGGGGGAGAGGTGTGGGGCCGCGGGGCCGTTGAGATTTTGAGAAGCGCGGGCGTGGGGGAGGTTTTTGCGGGTGGTGCCACTAAATAAGCTCAATTTTGTTGTTGTCAAAAAAAGCACCGTCACCTCCAGGGACAAAGATCCCACGTGTAGCCTTTAACAGACTGCAGGGGACTGGGGGGGGGGGCTGTTGGTGGGCAAGCGGCAGCACCTACGAAGGCCGGCACGGTGAGCGAGGGGAGGTGGGTGGCCAGCGCCACGCCCGGCCGCCTTTGTCTCTCCGTACAGTGGCGATGTTTTTTTTTTTTTTACACCGCTCCAGGCACTGGCCGTGAGTGGGAATCGAACTCGGCTGGCCAGGTCCGCGGCGCTGCGCTGAACCACGACGCTTCCGCTCCCCCCAAACACTGCCACCAACAGCTACTGCTGCCAATCACCACCACCGCCGCCGCCGCTACTATGCCACCACGATCCACCCCAACCAACCCCCGCACCCACCAGCAATGAAGCATGCAAGTGAGATTAGCTTTTAAGTTTCAGTGGGGGGGGGGGAATGTCCGTCCCATTACACAGCGCCACCTCTCAACCTCTTAACTGACCGCCCCTCCTCCTCCTCCACTCGGCATTCTCTGACAAAGTTGTCACCATGGCCCGCGGATTAACACGGCACAGCCTTGCGCTCCGCAGCGCAAGGCTGGCTGCTCCTGCTGCTGCTGCTCCTACAGATACTGCTGCTGCTACTACTGCTACTGCTGCTACTACTGCTGCTGCTGCTCCTACTGCTGCTACTGCTGCTGCTACTACTGCTGCTCCTACTGCTGCTGCTGCTGCTACTACTGCTGCTGCTGCTACTGCTGCTGCTCCTACTGCTGCTCCTGCTGCTGCTGCAGCTCCTACTGCTGCTACTGCTGCTGCTGCTGCAGCTCCTACTGCTGCTACTGCTGCTGCTCCTGCTCCTGCTGCTGCTGCTCATGCTGCTGCTGCTGCAGCTCCTACTGCTGCTACTACTGCTGCTGCTGCTGCTACTGCTGCTGCTCCTACTGCTGCTCCTGCTCCTGCTGCTGCTGCAGCTCCTACTGCTGCTCCTACTGCTGCTGCTCATGCTGCTGCTGCTGCTACAGCTCCTCCTGCTGCTGCTGCTCCTACTACTGCTGCTGCTCCTACTGCTGCTGCTCCTACTGCTACTGCTTCTGCTGCTACTGCTACTGGTCCTCCTGCTGCTGCTGCTCCTACTACTGCTGCTGCTGCTCCTACTGCTACTCCTGCTGCTGCTACTGCTACTGCTCCTGCTGCTGCTGCTACTGCTGCTACTGCTGCTGCTACTGCTGCTACTGCTGCTGCTCCTACTGCTCCTGCTGCTGCCCCTACTGCTGCTCCTACTGCTGCTCCTACTGCTCCTGTTCCTACTGCTGCTGCTCCTGCTGCTGCTGCAGATACTGCTGCTGCTCCTACTGCTCCGACTGCTGCTGCTGCTACTCCTACAGCTACTGCTGCTGCTCCTACTGCTGCTGCTCCTACAGCTACTGCTGCTGCTCCTACTGCTGCTTCTACTGCTGTTCCTACTGCTGCTGCTCCTACAGCTACTGCTGCTGCTCCTACTGTTGCTCCTACAGCTACTGTTCCTACTGCTGCTGCTCCTGCTACTGCTGCTCCTACTGCTCCTGTTCCTACTGCTGCTGCTGCTGCTCCTGCTGCTGCTGCTGCTCCTACTGCTGCTGCTCCTGCAGCGATATGGATACCTTTCCTATACTTTTCACTCCAATCGTGTTGTTGTTGTTGTTGTGTACTGTTTGACGTTGTCACGCTCTGACCCGCCCCTACTGGACATCTGTGAACAAGAGCTTTACAGCTCATCGGATTCCTCCTGCAGAATAAATAATTACATTCTGATTCTGAATGAGCCTTTGGCTGAGAATCAAGGGCGATGCTTCTGATGTCCCCACGGGGTGGCCTGGCATGGCTGGGGAGTGGGGGGGGGGTGGTCAGTTTAATGCGAGGGGGTCCATAGCTTTAGGATTTATAATGCAGGCAGTAAGGCTCATATGGAGCCACGTGGCACAACCGCCTTCTTCTGCACGACTGCTGTAGACGCAGGGCAAGACACCTACAACGTCACCTCCAGGTGGTCAATTCGCGTCATCAGCAGCAGCAGCCGAGTCGTGAATCGTCTCTGTGGTGTCTCCTTCGTATTTGTGGAATTGGTCATTGCGTTCTGGACGACAACCACGGAGACGTTTTCCATTTGTTTTTCTTCCCGTTTGCGCTTCGGGTATCCGCATCTACTGCCGTGGTTAGCGAGGCGGGTGTCGTCCAGGGTGCACCACGAGCTTCGTGGACGATCGAACCCCAAGGAAATCCTCTGCGTTGGGGTCTTTCGCAACCGCGGTGTTTGCTCGAACGGAACAAACACCGTTCGGCCCTCCAATGATAACGCAAGAACGACGACGACGACGCGCAGCCAAGTGGCTTGAACGGTTGACCGTGAGTCACCTTTACGAGCGCGTGTGCGCGTGTGTCTGTCGCGGGGGAGCGGTGGTGGAGTGGTTAGCACTACGCTACTCGGCATGCAACTCTCTCACGCAGAGATATAACACGGAGGTGATACACGCACAGACACGGAGATGCATACAACAGCAAACAACAACCGACATTCGCCACCACTAAGTGGCGGTGACGTCACCACGACGCTTGTGCCAGGCCATGTGCACCTTGAGGCCACGTGAAGGCCACGTGAAGTGTCGAACGCCCGCTGGCAGGAGGTCACGGGGCAAACCCAGCAGGTGCCACGGGTCGACTGACTGAGATGACCGAGATGACTGGCTGATGCACCACCTGTGCCCCCTACACACACATATATAGATGCAACGTTGTGTATGTGTACTGTTTGTGAAACGTCGTGATTTATTATTTAATTTCTATTATTATTTCTATTATTTTATTTTTATTATAATATATTTTTCTACCTACGTGACTTTACCGAAAAAACCTAAGAGTATGAATCCTTGCAGTTACGAAAGCTTCAAATCTAGAATGTGAAGAAGAGCTTCATAGCTCTTCGGATTCCTGCGGTATGAATACATGTGATAATGATTGCGTGATTCTAGATTTGAAGCTTTCGTGACTGCAAGGATTCATATTATTATGTTTTTTCGGTAAAGTCACGTAGGCAAAACATTTTAATTAATACAAGTAAAATAAAATAAAAATCACGACGTTTCGTGGCTGTGACGGTTCCACCTGAAGACGGAAGCTTGTGTTGCCTCCGAAACGTCGTGATTTTTATTTTATTTAACTTTTATTGATTTTAATGTTTTACCTACGTGACTTTACCGAAGAAACCTAAGAATATGAAATGATTGCGTACTGTGTGCGCTGTTCGGGAGGCAGCTCTCTCCTCGTGCGGTTTCGCTTTGTGCGGCATTTGTTTGGCACGCACTCTACCACTACCACCACCACCACCGCCGCCGTCGCATACAGCGAACGAAACCTGTGTGTGTGTGTGTATATATATACGTAGGCTTTCACGACCAATATCATCGATACACAATTGGTTTCCTTTGGATGAGATCATCTCGTGGCTACACAACTTTTGATGCTTCCTTTGTAACATCCCACCGGAGAAGCTGATTAATCAATCGGCGCATGTGCCCCCCCCCCTCATCCCACGTGACAACCCGCGTTGATTGGCACTGCTGCTGGGGGGTGGAGGGTTATTTTTATTTAGCAAATGGCAATACACCTAAACGATGATCGAACACACACAATTATAACTCAATGTAATCGGAGTGTTTCACTCCGAAGGACAAGCCAGACATCTCCACACATAGACTCTGTGTGTGTCTCTCTCTCTCCTTCCTTTTTTCCTTCCCTTCCCCCTTAAGAGTTTAAACACAGATTACGATCTATTCCGGGATAACGTATCGGCATCAACTATAAGGATCTATTGCTTTTGTGTGTGTGGTGTGTCTTTGTCCGTGCGTGTGTCCGTGTGTGCGCGCTAACGGCACTTGCCCCAGCAGTCAATTGAGACTATACTGGAGGATTTGTCTTTGTTGTGCACTAGGGAGACAAAGGCGGCCGGGAGTGTCGCTGGCAACCCACTCTCTCGTGTGCCGTGCCGGCCTTCATAGAACTTTCCCCCAAAGTCTGTTGAGGCTATCCAGGGGATCTTTGTATTTGTGTGTGTGGGTGGGGGAGTGGTGGTGCAATGGTTAGCGCACTCCGCTACGAACCCGGCGACCCCGGATTCGATTCCCGTTCACGGCCAACACCAGTGACGATTATCTGAAACAGGTCCTGGCCCTCCCCTAGGTCGACTCAGATTCAAACGAGTACCCAGTGCGGTGTGTAAACATCGCCACTCGGAGAGACAAATACGGCCGGGGAGTGTCAACCCACTCCCTCGTGTGCCGTGCCGGCCTCTCATAGGTGCTCGCTACTCGCTAACAGCACTTGCCCCCAAAGTCTGCTGAGGCTATACGGGCGGAGTGTCTGGGTGGTGGGTGGGTGGGTGGGTGCTTTGTCATTGTGAGCGCACTCACGTCTCTCTGGCTGGTGCTGAGTTACTCTGCTGCAGCGGGGAGGTGGGTGAAGGAAGTTAAGGGCGGGGTGGGTGGTGGTGGTGGTGGTGGATGGTTATTCGAGTCAGCGTTGGAGTCGGCTCGGATTCTGCGCTGCGATTACCGAGCTCAATGCGAGCGCAATGAGGCGTGTGCGCTTCATTGTCTCGCTGTTAAAAAGGAAAATGTTTGAGCGATAACATCAGTTACGGAGTTAAACTGCCGTGCCGAGTGGAACCCTTAATTATGTATGTAACGGGATTGAGATAAAGGTACAGCCCCTGCAATTGCTTTTTTTATATTGTGATTGTGCTTGTACACCACTGCCAACGCAGCAGCAGCATCATGGCTCACAGGGCTTTACCTAAATAAATGAACCAAATAATTAGTTTACTTTCCCAGAACTGAAATTCTTCGGCCATTCATTTTGCAGCGACATTCCAAATGTCTTGGGTTTTCACATCTCCTCTGGCTTGAGAGATAGAGACGCACCCATCTCACCGTCGTCACCATCTCGCGTGGGCTCTCACGCGGCCCAGTGACGAGAGGAGGCTGCCCAGCAGCGTAACTAGCGTGGTTCGTGAAGTGTGGTTACCAGTAACTAGCGTGGGGGGCCTGAGCCCCTCCCCCCACCCCCCGTGACCATCGCTCAGAGTTGGGACCCCCTTGAGAAGGAGCATGAGATGTGTTTTCAACAACAACAACAACAGCGAACAACAATAAACTTGTTTAAAATGCGGTTTAATTTAAAATTGTATAAAGAAAATTGATTTCATTTACGTTCCACGTTTTTGTTTTAATTTACTCGGAGCGGTCACGTTTGGCTTCCCGCAAATTGCGCATCGAGTGCCGTCGTCATCGTCGTCATCGTCTTAATCGTCGTAAGTGTGACCAGGTAGACAAAAGGAAACCTTTGCGAGGGTCTACCTGGTTACACGACAAGCGGGAAGGTATCAACAAGATGGCATCACTTCGTGTAAACGGGGCTGACAGCCACGTTAGTGCTGTTCATTTCGGCGAACCAAAAAATTCACTTTGCACCGTTGGAGCCTCTCCAAATGAGCGGGTCCTCGGGAGCCGGGTGCCAACCCAGTGCCGTGGTGAGACCGTGCGAGACAAATCGAATGGGGCGCCACGATGGCTGTGAGATGTTGACTACCTCGCCTGGTCTACAGGAGGTCGTGGGTTCAATCCCGACCCTGACGCCTGCTGTATATTTGGAGTTTGCGTGTCTCTCTCTCTCTCTCATCATCATCATCATCACGGTGGCTAGGAGATGTTAACTACCTCGCCTGGTATACAGGAGGTTCGTGGGTTCGATCCCGACCCTGACGCCTGTTGTACAGTTGGAGTTTGCGTGTTCTCTCTCCATGGTCGCGTGGATTTTTTTCCGGGTTCTCCGGTTTTTACCTCCACATTTAGAATCGACACTCTTTGTCGTGTGTTTGGCTGCTAATCATTTACACGATAATGATAAGACACTTCGCTGAGATATTATTTGTGGCCAGGTCACTTCTAAAAAACAGCGACAAAGCTCAAGTGGGCCTTACATCTTCTTGGTTCTTTCGGTAAAGTCACGTAGAAGGGAAGTAATAAAATAATAAAAATAAAACATAATAAAATTATTCTCACGACGTTTCGGCCACAACGCAAGCAGCCGTCCTGAGGTGAAAACCAGGTCCGTCGAGGCGACAGAGTCTGAATGAAACAGCACACGAGCTCGGAGCATATATATAAGCTGGGCGCCTTGACAAAGGAATTTGCATATCAAGAGGAATTTAGCATATTTATGGGAAATGCAGGAATGTGATTAGTACTACATATGCATGTGCATTATGCAGGATTAACAGCATCAAAGGGAGCTGCAGTTGCTGCTGCAGTTACTGCTGCTGCTGCAGTTGCTGCTGCTGCTGCAGTTGCTGCTGCTGCTGCTGCAGTTGCTGCTGCTGCTGCAGTTGCTGCTGCTGCTGCAGTTGCTGCCTTATCCATTTTAATATAACACTATGTATTATTCTACCCACCCTAATGTGTATCACACTGCTATATATTTACTATACAATTACGACACCATACATTACTCTGCACACTGCACCATGCCAGTGAGTGGAACGCGGTCTGAAAGTCACCGTAAACGTGAACACAATCAGTTAAGATCCGAAATGGTTTATTACGTCCTTCCAATGATTGTGTTTGTATATGTGGATCGCCTCATGAACGAATCTCTCATGATAGCCAGATGGCTTGCAGAGAACCTCTGTCTTGGAGAAGTCAATGTCATGTGAGCCCACTGAATTGTAACAGTGATCTGCCACGGCTGAGGTGTTTGTCCTACCGTGTTTCAGGTCTGCTTTATGTTCACGGATGCGGTCCGAGACATGTCGTTTGGTTTCTCCAATGTAACTGCTACCACAGAGGCAACTTAGTTTGTAGACGCCAGGGTACTGTATGTCTGGAACCATATCTTTTACAGACGATGTGGTTCCACATCTTTTACAGACGATGTGGTTCCAGACATACAGTACCCTGGCGTCTACAAACTAAGTTGCCTCTGTGGTAGCAGTTACATTGGAGAAACCAAACGACATGTCTAGGACCGCATCCGTGAACATAAAGCAGACCTGAAACACGGTAGGACCAACACCTCAGCCGTGGCAGATCACTGTTACAATTCAGTGGGCTCACATGACATTGACTTCTCCAAGACAGAGGTTCTCTGCAAGCCATCTGGCTATCATGAGAGATTCGTTCATGAGGCGATCCACATATACAAACACAATCATTGGAAGGACGTAATAAACCATTTCGGATCTTAACTGATTGTGTTCACGTTTACGGTGACTTTCATACCGCGTTCCACTCACTGGCATGGTGCAGTGTGCAGAGTAATGTATGGTGTCGTAATTGTATAGTAAATATATAGCAGTGTGATACACATTAGGGTGGGTAGAATAATACATAGTGTTATATTAAAATGGATAAGGCAGCAACTGCAGCAGCAGCAGCAACTGCAGCAGCAGCAACTGCAGCAGCAGCAACTGCAGCAGCAGCAACTGCAGCAGCAGCAACTGCAGCAGCAGCAGCAACTGCAGCAGCAGCAACTGCAGCAGCATAATGCACATGCATATGTAGTACTAATCACATTCCTGCATTTCCCATAAATATGCGAAATTCCTCTTGATATGCAAATTCCTTTGTCAAGGCGCCCAGCTTATATATATGTATGCTCCAAGCTCGTGTGCTGTTTCATTCAGACTCTGTCGCCTCGACGGACCTGGTTTTCACCTGAGGACGGCTGCTTGCGTTGTGGCCGAAACGTCGTGAGAATTATTGTATTATGTGTTATTTTTATTATTTAATTATTTCCATTCTACGTGACTTTACCGAAAGCACCAAGAAGATGAATCCCTGCAGTCACGAAAGCTTTAAATCGAAAAAATGGGCCTTACATGTTAAACACATTTTTTTTATTGAATTATGGTTTTCAAATATTGGGGCCCCCACCTGACCGATTGCCACACCCCCTGAGCCGATGATGTCGTCACTGCTCCACTGGGGCTGCCCCCCCCCTCCCACGTGGAGCTCAAAGCAGCCTCGTGTCCCCCCGGCACCGTCTCAAGTCCCGGGTCAAGGAATCGACCTCCACGTGCACAAGAGAGGGACGGAGGTGGAGCATCGTGGAGCAGTGATGAGGTCCGCAACAACACATTCATCCTCCACCTCCACCTCCAGCTCCTCCACCTCCTCCACCTCCACTACCTCCTCCTCCACCTCCTCTAGCTCCTCCTCCACCTCCTTTAGCTCCTCCACCTCCTCCACCTACTCCACCTCCACCGCCTCCACCTCCTCCACCTCCTCCGCCTCCACCTCCTCTAGCTCCTCCTCCACCTCCTCCTCCACCTCCTCTAGCTCCTCCTCCACCTCCTTTAGCTCCTCCTCCTCACCTCCAGCTCCTCCTCCACCTCCTCCAACACCTCCCCCCCACCCCCTCCGCCACCTCCACCTCCTCATCATCCACCACCTCCTCGTTGTTGTTATTGTTGTTGTTGTTGATCCAATGCGACAGTTGTGGGATTCGAGCTGTCCCGGAAACTGTCGTCTGCAACGGGACCGATCCCGCACTGCCACGGGGGGATGTGGGACCGCGCCCTGCTCGACTTCACAGGCGGGGAGATCTAAAAGGTCCCAGTCATCGTGCGAACGTTGGCTCAACGTTGGCCGACGTTGGATCAACGTGTCGCCCAACGTTGGTTGATGTTGGCCCAGCGTTGGTGCAACGTCCACCGACGTTGAATCATCGCTGACCCAACGTCGGTTCCAACGTTCGCCGAACGTTGGTTGATGTTGGCCCAACGTTGGTGCAACGTCCACCAACGTTGGTGGCACGTGTCCTGGGAAAGTCCAGAGTGCGACTGCGGAGACGGTGACCGAACGTTGGAACTTCGTCATCGTCGTCGTGGTCATGGTGGTCAACTCGGAGAAATATTTCGCAGGTAACCTCGTGAGGAGGGGGGGGGTGATGGTTGCAGAATCAACAAAACGGTCACGCGCGAAGCACGTGACCAGCCCCCCCCCCCCTCCCTCCTAGACGTCGGCTCAAGAAACAAGAGCCTTCATAGCGCATCAAGATTCCTCCGCTGCGAGATGCAGTTCGTGACTCTGACCCAGCCACACACCACCACCACCACCCACCCCCCGCCAAGGCAGCAGAACGGGGAGGTCAAGCAAAGGGCTACGGAGCGACGAGGATGAATGAATTTCGATTTAAAGCTTTCGTGACTGCAGGGATTCATCTTCTTGGTTCTTTCGGTAAAGTCACGTAGAAGGGAAATAATAAAATAATAAAAGAAAACATAATAAGATAAATCTCACGACGTTTCGGCCACAACGCAAGCAGCCGTCCTCAGGTGAAGACCAGGTCTGTCGGGGAGACATTCCGATGCTGTCTTAAGATAATTCTCACGACGTTTCGGCCACAACGCAAGCAGCCGTCCTCAGGTGAAGACCAGGTCTGTCGGGGAGACATTCAGACGCTGTCTCCCCGACAGACCTGGTCTTCACCTGAGGACGGCTGCTTGCGTTGTGGCCGAAACGTCGTGAGAATTATCTTATTATGTTTTATTTTATTATTTTATTACTTCCCTTCTACGTGACTTTACCGAAAGAACCAAGAAGAGGATGAATGAGTTGAAGGAAGGAAGGAAGGACGAACGCCGGTGCCGCTGTCCGCGATGCTGTGGAGAAAGAATGACAACTCCACCCGGAGCTGGCAGATGGAATGACCTTTGCCCGCAAGCTGTGTGAGTCACATGACCCAAAGCGGGGGGGGGGCTGTATAGGGGGGGGAGGGTCGGAGGTCAGAGGAGGGAGCAGTGCCTGTGATGTTGTTCGGCTTTATTTATTTATTTCTGCGCCGTCGCTGCTGCTGGGAGCGTGACAACGACGCGTCACGATGGCTCAATACATCATGCGGCACACACACACACGTGCACACACACACACGTGCACACACGTGCACACACGTGCACACACACACGTGCACCAACGCGCTCACGTCTGCGTATACACACGCGGGATAACGCACGCACACACACACACATACGTGCACACACACACACGTGCACACACACACGTGCACACACACGTGTGCACATACGTGCACACACACGTGCACACACACACGTGCACACACACGTGCACACACACACGTTCACGCACGCGCTCACGTCTGCACGTGCACTCGCGAGATAATGCAAGCACGCACATCATTATAAGGCCCTCGTCTAGCCTGTGATGTCTAACATCCCTTTACCAGACACTGATTTGAGGCTGAGTCGACCTTGGGGAGGGCCAGCACTGGTGTAGGTAATCGTCACCGCTGTTGGCCATGAATGAGGAATCGAACTCTGGGCGCCAGGTTCATAGTGCAGCGCGCTAGCCACTGCACGACTGCTCACAAGGAACGAGTACACACACAAGACAAAGATCCCCCGTATAGCCTTTAACATACTGTTGGGGCAAGTGCTGTTGGCGAGCGCCTATGAAGGCCGGGACGGCACACGAGGGGGTGGGTGGCCAGGACCACGCCCGGCCGCCTTTGTCTCCCCGGTGATGTCTACACACCGCACGACCAAATATACACAACGGGTGCATTTTCGAGCGCGTCTCGTCCTTGTGTTTGTGTGTTGTGTGTACACTGAAAAACACGACGCGCAGGATAGAGACGGACTAAAATTCATACACGTCAAATACATTCATCAGCCATCTGTTATTACGCCTCTACCCCCCCCCCCGAACACAGATAATCAATAGTGGCTTTGAATCCACGCGAATCCATTCGGCCGCTCAACAATTACGCTCGCATAATTCGAGGTTAATTTTCCGATTTAAAAAAAATAAAATGTTCACTTCAGCCCAATGTACGGCGAGGGGGGAACACAGTGGCTGACTCGTTGTCGCGTTACGTAACAATGCACGGCACGGTGATAGTGGACACACCGCCACCACCATCATCAACGACAAAGATCTCTCCCCCCCCCACTCCCGTACAGCTTTCACAGATTGTTGGGGCAAGTGCTGTTAGCGAGCAGCACCTATGAAGGCCGGGACATTACACGAGGGGGTGGGTGGCCAGCACCACGCCCGATCGCCTTTGTCTCCCCACTGGCGATGTTTACACACCGCACCAGGTACTCATGTGAGGCCGAGTCGACCTAGGGGAGGCCCAGGACCGGTTCAGATAATCGTCACTGGTGTTGGCCGTGAGCGGGAATCGAACCCGGGTCGCCGGGAACGTAGCGCAGCGAAGCGCTAACCGCTGCACCACCGCTCCCCACACACACACACGAACACGCACGCGTATACACCATCACACACACCACACATACACAACCACACACATACACAAAAACACACCACCACACACACACACAAACACCACATACACAACCACATATATAGACACAAGCACGCGTATGTACACGTACACACACGCACCAACACACATCACACCACCACACACACAAGCACCACCAACACCACCACCACAATGTCAAAAGTCGCGTCTGAATTGGGGCCACAAAATTATGCGATCAATGGATCAAGGGTTCACAGATCGTCTGGGGAGTTTCGCAGAGACGGGGAGACACATACACGCGCAGACATACATACACACACATACACGTACATACATACACACGCGCACACGCATACATACACACATACACACGCATACATACATATACACACATACACACGCAGACATACACACACACACGTGCATACACACACACGCTTACACATACATACACACATACACACGCATACATACATATACAACAACCGCCATTCGCCACTAAGTGGCGGTGACGTCACCACGACGCTTGTGCCAGGCCATGTGCACCCTGAGGCCACGTGAAGTGTCGAACGCCCGCTGGCAGGAGGTCACGGGGCAGACCCAGCAGGTGCCACGGGTTGACTGACCGAGATGACCGAGATGACTGGCTGATGCACCACCTGTGCCCCCTACTGTGCCGACTTGCTGTGCTTTAGCCACCCGGCGCTCCGCTCGTTGTTGTGAGTGTCGCTCCTCCGCCCTCCGTTGTTGTTGGAGGGCGACTGCCTCCAACTGCCCAGTAGCGTCCTTCACGAGCCTCCTCCACTGAGGCCGATCTTGACACCGCTGGTACCAGTCATCGGCAAGTCCACTCAGCTCCACGTCCTCCTGTACCACATCACTCCATCTCTTCTCTAGCCCGTGCCGCGCCCGTTTAGCCCCCTGGATCCGGCCGAACAAAAGCTGTTTAGGCATGCGGTGGCTGGGCATGCGGGCTATATATATACACACATACACGTACATACATACACACGCGCGCACACATACATACACACATACACGTGCATACATACACACACGCGCACACATACATACACACATACACACGCATACATACATATACACACATACACGTACATACATACACACACACATACACGTACATACATACACACACGCGCACACATACATACACACATACACATACGTGGTGTGGATGTGAGGTGAGAGGTGGGTGAGCGAGGGGTGGGTGATTGAAGGGTGAGTAAGTCGTGGGTGAGTGAGCGAGTGAGGGGTGAGTGAGTGAATGCGTGAGTGGGTGGGTGGGTGGGTGAGTGAGTGGTGAGTGAGTGAATGCATAAGTGAGTGATGTGAGTGAATGAGTGAGTGGTGAGTGATGTGAGTGAATGCGTGAGTGATGTGAGTGAAGAATGAGTGAGTGAGTGGTGAGTGAGTGGTGAGTGATGTGAGTGGTGAGTGAGTGGTGAGTGATGTGAGTGAATGCGTGAGTGAGTGAATGAGTGGTGAGTGAGTGAGTGGTGAGTGAGTGGTGAGTGAGTGATGTGAGTGGTGAGTGAGTGAGTGTGTGAGTGAGTGGTGAGTGAGTGAGTGGTGAGTGATGGGAGTGAATGCGTAGTGAGTGAGTGAATACGTGAGTGAGTGAGTGGTGAGTGATGTGAGTGAATGCGTGGTGAGTGAGTGAGTGAATGCGTGAGTGAGCGGTGAGTGATGTGAGAGAGACGTGTCTGGGTGGGAGCTGCAGACTGGACTTGGTCCGGGGAGTCAGACGGGGTCGATTTTTTGGGGGGTGTGGAGGAGGAGGGGGGGTGCAAGTGTTTTGTATGAGGGGAGGGAGGGGGGGTTGGGGGGCAGGAGTCGTGGGAGTTGGAGAGCCGGGAGGGCAAAGGTCTCGTCTGTGGCGGGAGGGGGAGGGAGGGGGGAGAGGGGGAGACGCATGGGGCCACAGAGAGCGTTCAGGATCAGGGTTAGAGGTCGCTGATGAATTGAACTCTGACCCCCTCCCCCCCTCCCCCCGTGCGAGGCAGTCACGGATCAGGGCACACGGCACATGGCTCCTATCACCCGACACCCAGCAGCAGCAACGGCAGCGGCGGCTATTATTGCTCTTACTATGCACGCTGCAGATTTAAACAAACCACGCACTGGACATGCCTCCCCCCACCATCATGCAAACCCCAACCACCATACCCCCACCACCATGCCCCCCCACCCACCATACCCCCTCCCCCCACCATGCCCCCCCCCACCCACCATACCCCCCCCCCACCATGCCCCCCACCCACCATGCCCCCCCACCCACCATACCCCACCACCCCACCATGCCCCCCACCCACCATACCCCCACCACCCCACCATGCCCCCCACCCACCATACCCCCACCACCACCCCCATTCCCTAAACACCAAGGGGGGACTACGAGGGGTGCTCAAATGCACGCGCGCACACACAACAACACACAGACACGTCCGTACACATCTAGGCATATACACAACGTATACGTGCACCGGGGAGACAAAGGTGGCCCGGGATTGTGTTTCCTGGAGCCTCACCATCCCATCGTGTGTCAACCTTAGCAGGTGCTCGCGAACAGCACTTGCCCCAGCGGGCTATAGTGGCGGGGTGGGTGGGTAGAAGGGACCTTTGTCTTTGTGTGCGGGAGAGTTCACGTGGTCACCTGAAGCCCCTCCAAGGCGTTCAACCTTAGCAGGTGCTCGCGAACAGCACTTGCCCCAGCGGGCTATAGTGGCGGTGTGGGTGGGTGGGTGGGTAGAAGGGACCTTTGTCTTTGTGTGCGGAAGAGTTCACGTGGTCACCTGAAGCCCCTCCGAGGCGTTCTGGCGGCACACGAGGAGATCTCCCGTCACTCGGAGTCACGAATTCATTGTCTTGTCACGCATTCTCTTCACACGGTGTGGAACAAAATACTACCGGGCGTGTGTGTGGGGGGGGGGGGGAAGAGCTTTATAGCTCATCGGATTCCTCCAGTATAAATGCGTATCCTGATTCTGATGTGTAAGTATTTTAACAAATGTTCGAATTGACTTCCATTAACAGAAGTCAATTAATTTGTCCTTTGAAAACGTGACATTTTTACTGATTGGCCGTGTCGGGTGGTGGATGGTTACGACACATTTATAAATAACGCGATCTGACCCAAAAACCTATATTATGAATAATATTGGTCGCGAAAGCCTACGTGTTAAATTGACGAATGCATGATTTACGCATTTTCTTTTGAAATGTATTTCAGGGCCTATTTTAAAAATGAAAAAAAGATTACAACTGCATTATTTAGCATGAATAAGGGCGAATTTGAGCTGTTCGTCTTCAGAGGAAGATCAAAAAGGTTGCCAGTACACGTGCGAACGTTGCCACAACGTTGGTTGACGTTGGACCAACGTTAGCCGAACGTTGGTGCAATGTCAACCACGAATATCAATCGCGATTAACATAAACACGTTTTTTTATCGCTGGTTTTTTTTCTGTTGTTTGCACGTTTATTTGTATTTTTGGACATCCTTGAAACAATTTTTGCCCGGGGTTTCCCCCCCGTGTCGGGTCACCTTTACGAGAGATAATTGTCGATGATCACCCACCTTCCACTCACCCCGTTCCAGACGAGCTAGAGAGACATACGGACGGAGCGAACAATGAAAGGCATGCTCTCAAACTTTGTTGGAGCGCATTACAATGGGGGTGGGAGGGGGGGGCGATACAAAAAAAAATAAACCCGTAAAAACAAAGTTTTTCACTTTAAATCCTTTATATGCGTGGCATCGGTTTTATTGTATTATTCATTTCTGTTTTTCTTGAGTAAGAGTTTCATATTTATCACATTGGTATTTAAAATTAAATATGAAATGATTTTTTTCCTTAAAAGTGGAAAATTTTGGGAAAAAAATTTCACGAAAATAAATTGTCACGCACAACGAGTCTGTGTGCAAAATGTCAGCTCGATTGGATCACGGGAAGTGGGTTAAAAAACGACCGAAAGATTTGCACGGTCGTAAGCGCGCAAGCAAGCAAGCAAGTGAACTTAATATAAAGGATTTAAAAAACACCAAATCGCCCTCTTTAGATTGAAGCACAGCCATGGATGGATGACGATACGAGTCGTCTTTCGAATCGTGCCTTTTCAAAGTTCAAAGTTCATTTATTAGGTATAGCCACTGTGAGCCATTCGGCTCTTGAATCGGGTGCAAACGCAATAAACAAAAACATGAACAAGAAAACATCTTAAAGTGACTTTGTGCAAACAGAAAATCCAAGAAAAGACAGCAAAATATTGCAGAAAAATTACCGTACACCAACGCTGTGTGCAAATATCCCAGTGGGATGCAAGTCAAACAACAACAACCACAAGACAACTTAGATTAAGGCCATCAGTTTGATGATCGTTTGCGTTTCCTTTCGGTTTTTTTTGTCCCCCAGCACGACATTTTCCGTGAAACCTGCAAGGCAACCGATTTACGACGTTCTTTTTATTATTACTAAACACTTTTATTAAACTCACTCTGTCTGTTGTTGTCATCGTTGTTGTATCCTCAAATCTTGTAACTAAATTTGTACCCACTTCCCAATGTGCTCACGCGTTACGATGTGCGCTGTACACCGCGTGCATTATGCACGCACGTGGTGATGTAGGCTATGTGGTCACGTGATAATGTAAGCTATGTGGTCACGTGGTAATGCAGGCTATGTGGTCACGTGGTGATGCAGGCTATGTGGTCACGTGGTGATGTAGGCTATGTGGCCACGTGGCGATGTAGGCTATGTGGTCACGTGGTGATGTAGGCTATGTGGTCACGTGGTGATGTAGGCTATGTGGTCACGTGGTGATGTAGGCTATGTGGTCACGTGGCGATGTAGGCTATGTGGTCACGTGGTGATGTAGGCTATGTGGTCACGTGGTGATGTAGGCTATGTGGCCACGTGGTGATGTAGGCTATGTGGTCACGTGGTGATGTAGGCTATGTGGCCACGTGGTGATGTGAGTCAATGTGGTCACGTGGTGATGGAGGCTATGTGGTCACGTGGTGATGTAGGCTATGTGCCCACGTGGTGATGTAGGCTATGTGGTCACGTGATGATGTAGGCTATGTGGTCACGTGGTGATGTGAGTCAATGTCGTCACGTGGTGATGTAGGCTATGTGGTCACGTGATGATGTAGGCTATGTGGTCACGTGGTGATGTGAGTCAATGTCGTCACGTGGTGATGTAGGCTATGTGGTCACGTGATGATGTAGGCTATGTGGTCACGTGGTGATGTAGGCTATGTGGTCACGTGATGATGTAGGCTATGTGGTCACGTGGTGATGTAGGCTATGTGGTCACGTGATAATGTAGGCTATGTGGTCACGTGGTGATGTAGGCTATGTGGTCACGTGGTGATGTAGGCTATGTGGTCACGTGGTGATGTAGGCTATGTGGTCACGTGGTGATGGAGGCGATGTCTGCACGTGATGATCACTCGTGCCGAGTGATCCTATCAACGCTGTAGTGGCGACTTCTCTGCGAAAAAAAAACTCTGAATCAGAATATTTATTCCAATCCTGGTGGAATCCGATGCGCTTTAAAGCTCTTTGTATATATTTTTTTCACAGCAGCGCTCCGCCATCACGAAGGGCATCCCATGCGTCGTGTCCGGCGACTCCACAGCAGAGGTCGCAACCGGGTACCCGATACCCGTACCCTACCCGATACCCGGCTACCCGTACCCGGCCGGGTACGGGTACGAGTAGCCGTTTGCGACCCTGGTGCGGCCGGGTACGGGTAGGCCGTGAGTCACTGGTGAGTTACCGTTTGTCACTCATTTCGGGTAGGGTACGGGTACGGGTAGGGAACCCTGGTGCGGCCGGGTACGGGTACGGGTAAGGAATCAAAACCCGTTTGCGACCTCTGCTCCACAGCACTCGTGGCCGGATCGACCTGTCGCGTCAACTCGTGCCTCGCTCGCTCGCTTCTCTCTCTCTCCGATGTCCTTCTGCAACCGGCCCTGAAGTTGTTGTCGTTATTATTATCTGCTAAGTTGTTCTGTGGCCTGAGGCCACGAAGAACGTGTGTATGTGCGGGTCAGTGTGTGTGAGCGGGTGTGTGGATGTGTATGTGTGAGCGGGTGTGTGTGCGTGTGTGCGGATGTGTGTGTGTACACGCGAGTGTGTGTGTACGTACGGGTGTGTGTGCGAGCGGGTTTGTGTGTGTGTGTGAGGGTGTGCGTGTGCGAAAGCGGGTGTGTGTATACGCGAATGTGTGTGCGGGTGTGTGTGTGTACGTGCGGGAGTGTGTGTGTGTGCGAGCGGGTGTGTGTGTGTGTGTGCGAAAGCGGGTGTGTGTGTGTGTATACGCAAGTGTGTGTACGTGCGAGCGAGTGTGTGTGTGTGTGCGTGTCTGTGTGTACGTGCGGGTGTGTGTGTGTGTGTGCGCGCGTGTGTGTGTTGACGTCTCCGTGTGCGGTGTACAGGTGAGACCCGCTAACAGCACTTGCCACAACAGTCTGTTAAAGATATACGGGGGAGCTTTGTCTCTAGGGTGCTCACTAAGAACACTTGCCCCCAAACAGAATTACACGCGTGATCTTTGCCTTATGTGACTCCTGTGTGTGTGTTCGTCTGTAGGTGTGTGTCTGTGTGTCTGTGTGTGTGTCTGTGCGCGTGTGTGTGTGTGGGAATGTTGAGGTCAATTTAATTCATTAATTCTCATCACCCTGCATGCTGGGGGTCTCAAGTGAAACTTTGATCAGTGGCAAAGTGGAGGCCTTTCATTAGCGAGATACGATCAGTAATAACTTTCAATCGCGACACCATGCTCCCCCTTCTCCCCACGCCGTTCCCCTATCGCCCCATCTCCTCCCCCTCCCTCCCTCCCTCCCCCTAAACAAGGCCCGCGTTATCCACACTTTCATGTACGTACACCATAATTACCACCACACGCAACGCTACAATTGCCGCACACCCATCGCCGTTGCCACGATTGCCACACACACCGCATTGTGACGACGTACCATCGTTACCATATACCTCCACCTGCTCCACCTCCTCCTCCCACTCCTCCTCCACCTGCTCCTCCACCTCCTCCACCTCCACCTGCTCCACCTCCTCCACCTGCTCCACCTCCACCACCTCCTCCACCTCCACCTGCTCCACCTCCTCCTCCACCTGCTCCACCTCCACCACCACGTCCCACTCCTCCACCACCACCTCCACCTCCTCCACCACCTCCTCCATCTCCTCCACCACCACCTCCTCCTCTGTATCATATATGCTATTGCTACTACTGCTGCGAATGATGGTGATGCTCATGGAGATGGTGGTGATTTTGTTGCTGCTGCTCATGATGATGATGAAAACGACGATGGTTGTGATGATGCTAACGACGATCACATTGTTACTGATGTACAAACAACACGATTCACACATCATCACCAACATCATCATCCATCATCACCAACATCATCATCCATCATCACCAACATCATCATCACCAACATCATCATCACCAACATCATCATCCATCATCACCAACAGCATCATCATCACCAACATCATCCATCATCACCAACATCATCACCAACATCATCATCATTCATCACCATCATCATCCATCATCACCAACATCATCATCATCACCAACATCATCCATCATCACCATCATCACCAACATCATCACCATCATCACCACCAACATCATCATCACCAACATCATCCATCATCACCATCATCACCACCATCATCACCATCATCACCATCATCATCATCACCATCATCACCATCATCACCTTCATCACCTTCATCATCACCATCATCATCATCATCACCATCATCACCATCATCATCACCATCATCACCATCATCATCATCATCACCAACATCATCATCCATCATCACCCATCATCACCAACATCATCATCCATCATCACCAACAACATCATCATCACCATCATCATCATCACCACCAACATCATCATCATCACCAACATCATCATCATCACCAACATCATCATCATCACCAACATCATCAGCATCATCACCAACATCATCATCACCATCATCATCATCCATCATCACCAACAACATCATCATCACCATCATCATCATCATCACCACCATCATCATCATCACCAACATCATCATCATCACCAACATCATCATCATCACCAACATCATCACCAACATCATCATCCATCATCACGCGAACTCCGCTCATCCTCACAACAGCGGCTTGGAGGCTGCTCGCCATCGAACAAAGACGGCCACTGCATCGCGCGGCGCTTTCAGATGCGCGTCTGCGGCCGTCTGGAACGCTCTTCCTTGAGATATTAGGAAACCCCTGGGAGCTATGCACTTTGAGATAATCTAGATTAAAAAAAACTAATTCCTTTAGAACTGCTTTTTGCTTAGTTTGTCCTTCCCTCGAACGGTTGGCTACGTACGGTGCGAAAGAAGTTCAACGTACTGTACATACATCACCCATCGCTTCCCTGTCATATCCATTCTCTCTCTCCACCACCACCACCAACACCATCATCCCATCACCATCACACACCCAACCACCACTCCCATCTCCTATCCCCACCCCGTGGCTCCCTCCCCCCCTCCCTCCCCCCTCCTTCCCCCCTCTCCTTCGCCCCACCCCACCCCACCCCCATCCTTCAGGCGACATCTCCCATCACAAACCATCCCTGCCCCCCCCTACCTCAACATTCCACTCTGTATTTCATTTGAAGGTTATATATGGAGCACAGTCGACATCTATCCACGACTCACGTGCCCTGTGACCTTGCGTGGGGGAGCTGGTTTCTGGGTGTGTGTGTGCGCGCGTGCGTGTGTGTGTCTGTGTGTGTGTCTGTGTGTGTGTCTGTGTGTATGTTTGTGGGGAGCGGTGGTGCAGCGGTTAGCGCGCTGCGCTATGAACCCGGCGACACGGGTTCGATTCCCGCTCACGGCCAACACCAGTGACGATTATCTGAACCGGTCCTGGGCCTCCCCTAGGTCGACTCAGCCTCAAATGAGTACCTGGTGCGGTGTGTAAACATTGCCACTAGGGAGACAAAGGCGGTCGGGCGTGGTGTTGGCCACCCACCCCCTCGTGTACCGTTCCGGCCTTCATAGGTGCTCGCTAACAGCACTTGCCCCTACAGTCTGTTAAAGCTATATGGGGGATCTTTATCTTTGTGTCTGTGTGTATGTTGTGAGGAGCGGTGGTGCAGCGGTCAGTGCGCTGCGCTACGAACCCAGCGACCCGGGTTCGATTCCAATCACGGCCAACAACGATGACGATTATCCGAACCGGTCCTGGGCGTCCACTAGGTCGACTCAGCCTCAAATGCGGACACCTTCTGCGGTGTGTAAACATCAACACTGGGGAGACAAAGGCGGCCGGGCGTGGTGCTGGCCACATAACCCTGGTTTGCGTGCGACATTTCGAGATGCTCGCTAACAGCCCTTGCCCAGGCTGTATGGCAATACGGGCGATCTTTGTGTGTGTGCGTGCGTGTGTGTGTGCGTGTGTACGTGCGTGTGTGTATGATTGGAGCTGCTGAATGTTGGAAAAAGCGGGAGGGAGAGAGACAGGGAGCAGCGAAACAAATTCCATTTCTAGCTGTCAAACGCAACACCCCCACAGACACCCCCCCCCGCTCAACCTCCCGAATCACCCATCCACCCAACCACTCAATAACCCAACCACTCACCCAACCATCCACCCACTCACCCACTCAACTACCATCCTCTCACTCGCGCTACCACTCATCCATCCACCCACCCAACCACTCACCTAACCATCCACTCACCCAACCACCGACTCACCCAACCACTCACCCAAACACTCGCACAACCACAAAACCACCACAGTCTGCACCACCGCCCCCCGCTCTTTAAAAAAAAACCCCCAAATAGGGAAACATCCACATGGAGGAGAGTGTGGTATGAAATGATGAAAACGTGTATGTGTGTGTACATGTGTGTGTTTGTGCCTGCCCATGTGCGTGTTTATGCTCGCTAACAGCACTTGCCCCGACAGCCTGAACAGGCTATACGGGGGGTCGTTGTATTTGTCCGTAGATGTGTGTGCACATCTGTTTGTGTGTACGTGTCTGCGCACGTGTGCATGTGTAGACTGTGTGTCTTTGTCGTGTGTGCACGTGCGTTTGTGTGGATGTTTCTGTGTGTGTGGGGAGCGGTAGTGTAGCGGTCAGCGCGCTGCGCAGGTTCGATTCCTGCTCACGGCCAACACCCAGTGATGTATATCTGAACCGGTCCTGGGCCTCCCCTAGGTCGACTCAGCCTCAAATGAGTACCTGGTGCGATGTGTAAAATCCTCGGCACTGGGAAGACAAAGGCGGTCGGGTGTTGTGCTGGTCACCCACCCCCCATCGTGTACCGTTCCGGCCTTCATAGGTGTTCGCTAACGGTACTTGCCCCAACAGTTTGTTAAGGCTATACGGGGGGTCTTTGTGTGGATGTTTATGTGTGTGTGTAGATCGATTCAGCCTCGGTGTCTAAACATCGCCACTCGGGAGACAAATGCGGCCGTGCGTGGTGTTGGTCACCCACCCCCTTCATAGGTGCTACTCGCTAACAGCACTTGCCCCAACAGTCTGTTTAGGCTACACGGGGGATTTTTGCCTTTGTAGATACGTGTACACATTTGGGGAGCGGTGGCGCAATGGTTAGCCGAGTTCCATTTGCCTGAAGCGAGTGCCTGCCCATGGTGTGTAAATATCGACGCTGGGGAGACAAAGGCGGTCCGGTGTGATGCTGGCCACCCACCACCTCCGTGCAGACAACAATCTGTTGGCTTTCAATGTTGACTGAAAACTTTCCTTTGTTCTTTCGGTAAAGTCACGGAGATAGAGAAAAAATAATAAAGTGAATCAAAATAAAATAATGTAGACTATACAGTCAACATTATCGACTACCAGTACACTCACCTAGCTTAATAACCAGGCTACAGTCTACATTATAGACTGCCAGTACACTCACCCAGCTTAATAACAAGGCTACAGTCTACATTATAGACCGCCGGTACACTCACCCAGCTTAATAACCAGGCTACAGACTACATTATAGACTGCCAGTACACTCACCCAGCTTAATAACCAGGCTACAGGCTACATTATAGACTGCCAGTACACTCACTCAGCTTAATAACCAGGCTACAGTCTACATTATCGACTGCCAGTACACTCACCCAGCTTAATAACCAGGCTACAGTCTATATTATCGACTGCCAGTACACTCACCCAGCTTAATAACCAGGCTACAGTCTATATTATAGACTCCCAGTACACTCACCCAGCTTAATAACCAGGCTACAGTCTACATCATTGAATGCCAGTACACTCACCCAGCTTAATAACCATTGCTACAGTCTACATTATATACTGCCAGTACACTCACCCAGCTTAATAACCATTGCTACAGTCTACATTATATACTGCCAGTACACTCACCTAGCTTAATAACCATTGCTACAGTCTACATTATAGACTGCCAGTACACTCACCCAGCTTAATAACCAGGCTACAGTCTACATTATAGACTGTCAGTACATTCACTCCGATTAATAACCGGGCTACAGTCTACATTAGTGGATTTTATAATTTTGTATATTTTTTATATATTTTGTATTCACTTTATTTTTCCATCTACGTGACTTTACCGAAAGAACCAACGAATATGAAATCTGTTGGCTATGCGGAGGATGGGTTTTTTCTTTGTGCGCGTGCACGTTTGTGCGGAGATGGGGGGGGCAGTGCACGCGCATGCACGTGCGTGTGTGTACACGTGAGTCGTCGTCATCATCATCGTCATTAAATCCACCAGAGACTCCTGTGGTTGGCACTCGGCGTGTTTATAGAAGGAGGGTAGCGCTCGGTTTGATTCTAGCAATTACGAAGCCACACGCGGCTGCTGGCTCACGTTCATTTCTCTACACGTTTCACTTCGTCAAACAATCGCGGTTATTCCCCGCCCCCCCCCCCGTTATTTTAACTATTCTCACATGCGCACATGCCCACACAAAGACAAATACCCCCCCCCACCCCCCCGTCAAGCCTTAAACAGACTAATCTTTTATTTGAAGCTTTCGTGACTGGAGGAATCCATACTCGAAAAACAAAATAGATCACGACTCTCACCTGAAGACGGTCGCTTGTTGTTGCGATCGAAACGTCGTGATCAATTTTTTTTGTTTCCCTTTAACAGACTGTTGGGGAAAGGCAAATGCTGTCAGCGAGCGAGCCACCTATGAACACCGGCACGGCACGCGAGAGGGGGGGGGGTGGCCAGCAACGCGAACGTGTGACGCATCTCTATCGCTCTTGGCGATGTTCACCGCATCGCCACCGGCTACTCAATCAAGGCGGCTGAGCCGACGGAGATTGCGGGCCCAGGAACCGGCTCCGATATTCATCGCCGATGCCGTGGGCACCGGAGGCTGTGAGCGGGAGTCGAACTCTCGCTCGCAGCGGTTGTGAGACCACGACACTACCACCGCTGCCGTTAATAGAAAACAAATAAACTCGCAACAACAACAACAACAAAACGCTTGCACGTGGAGTTACTCGTTCCTACTCGTGGGAGAAAACGCACGCGCGTGCTTTTGTGGACACAAATTACTCGCACGTGTCGACAAAGAGCCCCCCCCCCCAACCACCCCCCCCACCACCCCCCCACCACCCCCCCCACCACCCCCCCACCATCCCCCCACCACCCCCCCACCATCCCCATACAGACCGCGGGGGAAAAGTGCTGTTAGCGAGCGCCTATTAAAGGCGACGAGCACTTTGTTTTTGTCTCCCCAGCGCTGAAGTTTGCACCACTGCCGCCGCCACGCAGGGTACCAATTTAAGGTCGAGTCGACATAGGAGAGGACCAGAACCGATGGCCCCGGCGGGGAATCGAACTCAGCGGCAGCTAACCGAGACGCGACCGCTCCGCACGTAGATGCAAAGATCCCCCGGGTAGCCTTTGACAGACAATTGTGGCAAGTGCTGTTAGCGAGAAGCATCGAAAAAGGCCGGCACGCGAGGGGGTGGGTGGCCAACACCACGCCCGGCCGCGTTTGTCTCCCTCGTGGCGATGTTTACACACCGCACCAGGTATCATCAACCGTACCACACGCACAATCATCACTATTACCACTACCACAAGCATCACCACGACAACCACCACCACAAGCATCACCACAATCATCACCACTACTACCACCACAAGCATCACCACAACCACCACCACAATCATCACCACTACCGTCACCACAATCATCACTACTAGCGCCACCACAATCATCACTACTACCGCCACCACAATCATCACCACCACCACCACCACAATCATCACCACTACCGCCACCACAATCACCACTACAACCACCACCACAATCATCACCACTACCACCACCACAATCATCACCACTACCACCACCACAATCATCACCACTACCACCACCACAATCATCACCACTACCACCACCACCATCACCACACCACAACCACCAAAATCATCACCACCACATGTCTCATCCCTACGTGATCCACCAATCCCCCACGTGCAACACCACCACCACCACCGCCACGACCCCCACCCCTCACGCACAAATCTCTCCCTGGTGTTGTCTGCTGAGACAATGGGGGGGTAGCGAGGAGACTGGGATAGGGTTCTCATCCGTTGTGTGGCACTGCCCGCGTGTGTGTGTGTCGGTGTGTGTGTGTGTACGTGTGTGTACGTGTGTGTGTGTCGGTGTGTGTATGTGTACGTGTGTGTGTACAACGGTAGCGCGCTGCGCTACGAACCTGGCGACCCGAGTTCGATTCCCGCTCACGGCCAACACCAGCGACGATTATTTGAACCGGTCCTGGGCCTCCCCTAGGTCGACTCAGCCTCAAATGAGTACCTGGTGCGGTGTGCAAACATCGTCACAGGGGAGACAAAGGCGGTAGGGCGTGGTGCTGGCCACCCACCACCTCGTGTACCGTTCCGGCCTTCATAGCTCGCTAACAGCACTTGCCCCAACAGTCTGTTAAAGGCTATACGGTGGATCTTTGACTTTTTAACGTGTTATACATCGCCACTTGGGAGACAAAGGCGGCCGGGCGTGGTGCTGGCAACCCCACCCACTCGTGTGGCGTGCCGGCATTCCTAGCTGCTGCTATTCGCTGACGGCACTTGCCCCAACAGTCTGATGAAGGCTATACGGGGGGGTGGAGGAGGGTGACCTTTGTCTTTGTCTTTGTTTGTGTTGTCGCTGCGTGTGGAGTTCACAGGCCAGGAGCAGGCGACTGGATTCCCACACTCAATCTACTCCCGTTGCTCTCTCACTCGCAATGGGCCATCTGTCACGCGAGCGGGCTCTAACTAAGATAATTAAATAAATAAACAGATAAACAACACGCTGATTTATTTAGCTATCCCCCCCCTCTCCCCTGACCACCTATTTATTAGCGGACAGCAACACATAAATATACAGGCGCCGGATAAACAAAACATCGCAAGGTCCATCAACGCCTTCTGGAACTAAATCAACGGAATCAAAATCTAAAGAACGCCTCTCCTCTCAAGCCTCCAACTCACAATAAAAGATCCCACGTGTAGCCTGTAACAGACTGCAGGGGCAAGTGCTGTTAGCGAGCAGCACCTATGAAGGCCGGAACGGCACACGAGGTGGTGGGTGGCCAGCACCACGCCCGACCGCCTTTGTCTCCCCAGTGGCGATGTACAACACGTAAAGAAAGTCAAAAATCCACTATATAGCCTTTAACAGACTGTTGGGGCAAGTGTTGTTAGCGAGCACCTATGAAGGCCGGCACGGTACACGAGGTAGTGGGTGGCCAGCACCACGCCCGGCCGCCTTTGTCTCCCCAGTGGCGATGTTTATACATCGCACCAGGCACTCATTTGGTGGCTGAGTCGACCTAGGAAATGCCTAGGACCGGTTCAGATAATTATCGTCACTGGTGTTGGCCGTGAGCGGGAATCAAACTCTGGGCGTCGGGTTCGTAGCTCAACGCGCTCACCGCTACACCACCGCTCCCCACTATACACGCGCACACGCGAACGTCCAACGATCCGTGCTGGAGCCTTTAATAGACTGTTGAGGCCGGCCTCCAACTGCCCAGCAGCGTCCTTTGGCGAGCCTCCTCCACGGTGGCCGATTGTGACACCCCTGGTACGGGTCATCGGCAAAGTCCACGCAGCTGCCAAATCAGTTCCATCTCCTCTTATCGAACCCGTGCCGCGCCCGTTCAGCCTCGTCCACCCAGCAACACAGAAGCCGGCTGGGCATGCAGTGGCCGGCGATGCGGGCTCTGCGTAACGCAGACAGTGCGCTACTTTGGCTGTACAACAGGTCCCGTCGTGTAGCCTTAACAGACTTTCGTGGCAAGTGCACACGCACGCACATACACAGAAACGAAGATTCCCTCGTACAGGCTTGACCGACAATCGGGGGCAAGTGCTGTTAGCGAGGACGTGCACACAGCTGTAGTTCCATCAGCCTATGAGCCTTCTGAAGCTCGTCTGATTCCTCCAGGATAAATTAAAGATTCTGAAAATAAAATAAAAAAAAACACGCTCTGAGTCTGGGGCAATGTTGTGCAGTTGGAGAACTCGAGAAGAGGAGGCGGAGGCAGGATAAGGAGGAGGGAGGGAGCAGAACGAGGAGGGAGCAGGAGGGAGGGAGCAGGAGAGAGGGGACAGCGGGAGGGAGGGAGCAGGAGGGAGGAATCAGGAGGAAGGAAGGGAGGGAGCAGATGAGGCTCGATGGAGGAAGGGAGCAGGGGGGAGGGAGCAGGAGGAGGCAGGCAGGCTGCCGTGAGTCGAGTGCCCGTGAGTGGTGGTGTTTCTCAACAAGGGTTAACTCTGCCATTAAAAGCTCATTAAGCGGGATCTTTGAGGTTGGCGCGAAGTCGCACCCAGGCCACTTATCTCTGCCACTATCCGGCGCGGTGAGGGCAGCACTTTGACCCCGCGCTCAGCGGCAGGAAATTCAAACAATATTGGAATTTCTGACATTAAAGCGGCACGGGTGGGGGGTAGGGTGGAGGGGGTAGCGGGGTAGGGGGAGGTGGGAGTGGGGGGTAATAGACCCGGGCGAGGAGTGCGTGTGCGCGCAGTCTTGCCGCGTGGTCCGTGCGCCTAGCGCTCGGGGTCTGGGTCATTATCTCAATCTGTTTCGTGATCGTCAGCAGCGTTATTAGTTTAGCAGTGGTTTTTCATAATGCTTTTACTTATTTCCATCATCATCAGCAGCAGTATTATGAGCATCATCATCAGCGTTCTCATTTGCATCAGCACCGTCTTCGTTATTATTGCCATCGTCATCTTCTTCATAATGATGATCAGCAGTTTCATCATCATCGCCATCGTCGTGTTCATGATCATTTCTATCGCCATCATTATTAGCATAATCATAATAATCGACATCAGCAGGGTAAAATGATTGTTGTACACTCACGCACTCAGCATTACCACACACACACACAATCACCACAATCACCGCAATCACCACCACAACCACTTCAATTCACACACACAGCCGTCACAAAACCCGCACCACCACAACACCCGCACTCCCTGATTCATAATTAGTTCTTTGTTTTGCGTTAGATCGTGTAGGTGTGATGCCAAAATCGGAGGAGCGTTGAAAAGTGAGCAGATTTTAAAATATTTTTTGACAATCTTGTCCGACGTTTGGCTGGAGATTCCATCCAACATCATCAGGGCATCGCTCAAAATATTCATTATTTTGCCTAAACTGCTGTTTAGCGAGTACCACCTGTGCGGGCCGACACGGCACACGAGGTGGTGGCTGGTAACACCACGCCCAACCACCCATGTCCCCCCAGTGCTGATGGGTTTTGTTTTACACATCGCACCAGATACTCATTTAAGGCTGAGTCGACCTAGGCGAGGCCCAACACCGGTTTAAATATTCGCCACCGTTATTGGATCTTGGGCGGGAATTCAACTGGGTTCGTCGCGCAACGCGCGCTCACCACTGCGCCACCGCTCCCCACACACAGACACAAAGACAAAGCTCCCCCTTGTAGCCACACACCCTGTTAGGGCAAAGGGTTCTGAGCGAGCAGCTATGAAGGCCGGCACGGCACACGGGGGGGGGGGGCGGTGGGTGGCCAACACCGCGCTCGGCCGTCTTGTACAGCCAAAGACAAAGATCCCCCGTATAGCCTTAACAGACTGTTGGGGTAAGTGCTGTTAGCGAAGACCTATGAAGGTCGGCACGGCACACTAGGGTGGGTGGCTAACACCACGCCCGGCCGCCTTTATCTTTCCAGTGGCTATGTTTACACACCCAACCAGGTACTCATTTGAGGCTGAGTCGACCTAGGGGGAGGCCCAGGACCGGTTCAGATAATCGTCACTGGTGTTGGCCGTGAGCGAGAATCGAACTCGGGTGGCCAGGTTTGCAGCGCAGCGCGCTAACCGCTACACTACCACTCCACACACACACACAGACACACACAGACAAAGATCCCCCGTATAGCCTTAACAGACTGTAGGGACAAGTGCTGTTAGCGAGCACCTATGAAGGCCAGAACGGTACACGAGGGGGTGGGTGGCCAGCACCACGCCTGACCGCATTTGTCTCCCTAGTGGCAATGTTTACACACCGCACCACACAGACACACACACAGACACACACACAGACAGACACATACAGACACACACACACAGACAGACACACAGACAGTCACACACACACATAGACACACACATAGCCACACACACAGACACACACACACAGACACACACACAGACACACACGCGCGCGCACACACTCCTACCCCCTTTAGCCCCCTGAGCCCGTGCTTAGTTCCCCCTCGTGACCCCTGACCCTGGCGGGGTTTAACCCCTTCGCCCCTCGGAGCGCGACACTCGCGGGCGGCTCTGATTAATGCCCCCCTCGCCCCCCCCCTCTATCCCCCCCCCTTCTACCCCCCCCCTCGACTCGTATAGGCGAGGCACAAAGACCCCTCTATGCGCTATCGTGACCCCTTAATCCCCGCCCCTTGCACCCCCAAACAGCCCCCCCCCCCCTCCACCCCTCCAAGCTGCGGACCCTGCCGGGTGAATGCCCCCCCCCCTTCCTCCCATCCACTCCCCCACACCGGGCTGTTTGACCATACTTCACCACCACCAGCACAGACAAAGCCCCCCCCCCCCCTCCACACCGTTTAGCCTGAATAGACATGGGGGGGCAAGTGCTGTTAGCGAGCAGCATATTCTTAGGTTTTTTTCGGTAAAGTCACCATGTAGGTAAAAATTTTAAATTAATAAAAGTAAAATAAAAATCAAATAAAAATCACGACGTTTCGGAGGCAACACAAGCTTCCTTCTTCAGGTGGAACCGTCACAGCACGATAGCTTTATCAAGTGAGAGAAATTCCAACAAAACAGTCCTTGTATATATACTGGTTGAGAGTGGGAGGAGCCAAGGTAGGCCCTGGATATTATTTTTGTGAGGTTCGGCGCGGCTGAAGCACGCTGCTAGGAATGAGCCTTTGTTGTGTAAACCGGGTGCGCATGATGTAAAGGTGCGTGTAGCGAGCAGCATCTTATGAAGGCCGGCGTGGCGCGCGTGCGGGCGGGTGGAGATGTTTGTGCACCAACACGGGCTACTCATTTGAGGCTGAGTCAACCTACGGGGGGGAGGTTTGCCCAAGAACCGGTTCAGATAATCGTCACCGGCGTTGTGCCAGATAATCGAACTCGGCTCGCCGGGGGGGGGGGGGGGGGCTCGTAACGCGGCGTGCGCTCGCCGCTACGTAGAATCGGGATATTCGAATATTTCTCGTGTTTGTGCCGGAGGAATCCGATGAGCCGTGAAGCTCTTTGTTCACAGACGTCCACCAACGCTCCCCGCCGGCTGCACCACCGCGAGCACCGGCATCGTCAGAGCGTGGGTGGGTGGACGAAGGGTCGTGGCTAACGCACGGCGAGGGGTGGTGGATCACCGCAAGGAATTCTAGATTTGAAGTTTTCGTGACCGCAAGGATTGCATACTCTTTGTTTTTTTCGGTAAAGTCACGTAGGTAAAACAATTAAAATGAATTAAATCACGACGCTTAGGTTACGCTTAGGTTGTGCTTTCGCTACGTTGTCCCCACCTGAAGAAGGGCGCTTGTGTTGCGCCCGAAACGTCGTGATTTAATTTATTTTAAATGTTTTACCTACGTGACTTTACCGAAAAAAACCAAAGAGTACGCCGCAAGGAAGTTGTGGAACTTCCTTCGACGCCGCGTGCGTCGAT
This sequence comes from Lampetra fluviatilis, assembly GCF_964198595.1. NCBI lineage: Eukaryota > Metazoa > Chordata > Hyperoartia > Petromyzontiformes > Petromyzontidae > Lampetra > Lampetra fluviatilis. The sequence goes on along the minus strand of NC_136327.1, from coordinate 3,936,893 downwards.
GCGTTGAGAAGGCAGTGCAGCAAGTGGGTTTGATCGCCATCTGTTTCCATCTGTATGGGGGTATTGAGCGTTGCCCACTCGCGCAAGGCTTGGGGGTTGTTTTCAATCCGGGCGCTCTGCAGAGTCGAACACTGCCGGGCGAGGTTTCAATTCTCCACTTGGTCATTTATTGTGGTCACTCTTCTGGCAATGACTGCCGTGACCCCGAATCGTGCCGTGCTGTTCCGTGACCCCGAACCGTGCCGTGCTGTTCCGTGACCCCGAACCGTGCCGTGCTGTTCCGTGACCCCGAATCGTGCCGTGCTGCCCCGTGACCCCGAACCGTGCCGTGCTGTTCCGTGACCCCGAACCGTGCCGTGCTGTTCCGTGACCCCGAACCGTGCCGTGCTGTTCCGTGACCCCGAACCGTACCGTGCTGTTCCGTGACCCCGAACCGTGCCGTGCTGTTCCGTGACCCCGAACCGTGCCGTGCTGTTCCGTGACCCCGAACCGTGCCGTGCTGTTCCGTGACCTCGAACCGTGCCGTGCTGTCCTGTGACCCCGAACCGTGCCGTAATGGTCCAGCTTTGCGGAGGAATGTTGAAGACATCTGGAGCTCCCCCCCTCCCCCCACCGCTATACCCCCCCTCTCCCCCCGCGTGTCCAATTCCCAATGAAATAAACAAATAAACAGTGGAGGAGCCGCAATGATGCGAACTGAGCTACTTAATGAGCTTAGGCCAAGCCCCGTTAGACAAAAAAACATCGGGATCAGTTTCAGTCGATGAGTACCAAGCAAAGAAATGGATGAAGTGAGGCGAGTGTGCGTGTGCAGGCGAGTGAGTTGGATGGGTGGGTGGCTGAGTGGGTGAGGTGTGTGTGAGTAGGTGAGTGTGTGATTGGGTGACTGAGTGAGTGAGTGAGTAGATGGGTGAGCGAGCGGGTGAGTAAGTGGTTGGGATAGTGAATGGTTGAGTCCGTGGGTAAGTGGCTGGGTAGCTGCCGGCGTGAGTAGTAAGGTAGTAGTAGTGAGCTGCTGAATTCGAGCACGAGCGGCTAGGTGGGCAGGTGTGTGGGCGAGTGAGTGAGGAGCTGATTGAGTGATCGTGTGGTGTGTGTGTAGGTGCGTGTGAGAGTGAGCGTGAGAATGTGAGAGTGAGAATGTGAAAGAGTTCCACTCTGCAGCACAAGTGGCGTGACGGCGATTGCACTTGGAATCACTTCGCCTCCCTCTCCAGCCTCGCTCCGCCGATAACCGCAACAACAACCACCACAACCACCGCAATAACACCCACCACCAACCATAACAACACCCACTACAACATCAACAACACCCACCACCAACCATAACAACACCCACTACAACATCAACAACACCCACCACAGCGTCAACAACACCCACCACCAACCACAACGACACCCACTACAACGTCAACAACACCCACCACCAACCACAACGACACCCACCAATCACAACCACAGCAACCACCACCACCACTAACCACAACCACACCTACCGATTACAACCACAACAACACCAACCACTACAAAAGCACCAACCACAACAACACCCACTACAACTACATCAACAAAGCCCACCACCAACCACAACAACACCCACTACAACTACATCAACAAAGCCCACCACCAACCACTGTTAGGAAAAGTGTTGTTAGCGAGCAACTATTCACCCACAATGACTGTTTGTGGCGACCGCCTTTGTCTCCCCAGTGCTGATGTTCACACAACGGACCAGGCATTCATTTGAGGCCGAGTCGACCTAGGGGAGGCCCAGTAACCGGTTCAGATAATCGTCACTGGGTTCGTAGCGCAGTGCGCTGACCGCTACACCACCGCTCCCCACGTACACAGAAACATCCACACAAACGCACGTGCACACACACACAGGACGAAGACGACACACAGTCTACACATGCACACGTGCGCAGACGCGTACGCACAAACAGACGTGCACACACATCACATCGTCGCCGCTGTATAAAATAAAAATCACGACGTTTCGGAGGCACAAGCTTCCGTCTTCAGGTGGAACCGTCACAGCACGATAGCTGTATCAAGTGAGAGAAATTCCAAGAAACAGTATTTGTATATATACTGGTTGAGGCTGCGAGCGGGGGGTGGTGGAATCGAACTCGGGTCACCGGCTTCGAGGCGCAGCGCGCTAACCGCTGCGCCACCGCTCCTCCGCCCGCACCACTGACCCGCTAGATCGCCCCTCGTATCTCGCCGCGCCACTCAGGAATGCAAAGTGCTTCTCGAATCACTTTGCCTTCACAAGTGTTTGGGCGGGCGGGCGGGGCGGGTGGAGCGCTCCGTGCAATATTCGAGCGCGCGCGCGGTCAGCGCATTTCGCGTGTGAATATTTTGTAAAGCGAACGGAGCGGTGGTTGTAGACGTGGGCCTCCCCCTAGGTCGACTCAGCCTCAAGTGAGCACCCGGTGACGTGCGTAAACATCGGCGCTGGGGGGGAGACAAAGGCGGCCGGGCGTGGCTCCAACGACACCATCATAGGTGCTCGCTAACAGCACTTGCCCCAACAGCCTGCGTGGTTACACGGGGGATCTTTGGTTTGTGTATGTATACGTGTCACAACATATGTGTGTGTGTATGTCTGTAAGTGTGTCTGTGTAAGTGTGTCTGTGTGTGAGCTTGCTAATGGAAAAAGTAACAGTTCTGTTTTCGCTTAATCCTATCTTCTTTTCTACCCTAAGTACTTCAACATGTGAACACAGGCGCACACACACACACAGACACACACACACACAAGGACAAAGATCCCCCGTATAGCCCACGCAGGCTCTTAGGACAAGTGTTTTTAGCCAGCACCTATAAAGGCCGGCACAACACACGACGGGGGTGGGTGACCAGCACCACGCCCGACCGCCTTTGTCTCCCCAGCGGCGATGTTTACACACCGCATCAGGTGCTCATTTGAGGCTGAGTCGACCTAGGGGAGGCCCAGGACCGGTTCAGATATTCGTCACTGGTGTTGGCCGTGAGCGGGAATCGCTGCACTACCGCTCCCCACACAAATCTGTATACTCCGTATGTCATTGACACGAAGAGAGAGAGAGAGCTACTGAGGTTTATTCATTCATGTTTTATTTTTAGCCAGGTGAGATTCTATTGAAAGCCATCAAGTCATAAATAAGTGGGCAAAACGCCTCCTCCTCATATCTGACCCTTACCACAATAACAATGCAAGTGTGTGTGTGTGTGCGCGTGTTTGTTTTTGAACACATTCCATTAGCACCGCCCCCCACCCCCATGTCCCAACTCGCTTTAATCTCCTTTGCAACGCAGAGCTGTGATAACAACAGTCGCAGCCGTAAATACGGGGCGCTTCAAAAAATTGTTAACACTCACATGGGACAATCGTTTTTAATGGGAAAAGATAGGGATGATAATAATAGCACTGTAACGCGATGACAAATGTAACGTTAGTAGCTTCAGCAAGTCAAATAGTCTCCCACTTCTTGGTTCTTTCGGTAAAGTCGCGTAGAAGGGAAATAATAAAATAACAAAAATAAAAACATAATAAAATAAAATTCTCACGACGTTTCGGCCGCAACACAAGCAGCCGTCCTCAGGTGAAGAAACAGAGCTGTCGCAAAGACAGCGCTCCAATTTTTTTAAATTATTTAAATATTTCCCTTCTACGTGAATTTACCGAAAGAGCCAAGAAGATGAATCCCTGCAGTCACGAAAGAAGCTTTAAATCGCAATCTAGTCTCCCACTTGTGTCGCAGTCGTTGTCAACGCGTGCTCGGAATCATCTCCAGGTGGTCTCCAGAGCCCGGAGGCGCCACTTCTTGCGGTGTTGTCGCAAATTCTCAGAAGTGTTAAACATTTTTTTGTTTTAAGCACCTCGTACGAAACTGCCTACTGCAGCCCACTTCAGCAGTTTGTTTTCTTGCTGTGGTGGTCCCACCTGATGACGATTGCTTGCGTTGCGATCGAAACGTCGTGATCTGTTATTATTTTTCTACCTACGTGACTTTACCGAAAGAACCAAAGAGTATGGATTCCTACAAAAACTTCAAATGAAAAGTGGTTTGTAATAATGTTGGGCACTGATAAGGGGTTGACAGGTATGTAGTGGTGAGTGTAGTGGTGAGTGTACTAGTGGTGAGTGTCTATTTGTGTGTTTCTCCCTTGTGATGGGACTCTGTAGGATAAACGTTGAGATTTACAAGGAACGCGGGGTTACCAACAAGGTCTGAATTGGTCTGTAACAAGGTCGGGCACTGATAAGGGGTTGACAGCTATGGACCACCCCAAGACGTTCTCACTGGCAGATGGCCAAGCGAGAACCAGGTTCGCCATTTCGCGTCCACAAAACTCTGCGGGCCCACGTGTTCAAACAGTGCGGCGTTTTTATAATAAATCAATAAATAAAACATACAATTTCATCATCGGATTTAAATAATGACCCGCCCCTACTGAAAATCTGTGACTAAAGAGATGTACAGCTCATCGTATTCCTCCAATATAAATAGAGATTCTGATATTTGTTTTATTACTATGATTTTAATGACGTGGATACAAATCTAACGTGAAAAAAATGTTATTTTGTCCCACAAAAATATGGAGAGAGAGCGCAATGTTTCAAGTAACATTTTGTGTGTGTTTGGCGGAAACTTTCTGGTTTGTATATAAGCGTATGATGAATTCGATTAAGAGTACATTTCATCTCCTTGTTTCTCTCTCTCTCTCTCTGTAGACCTTACATGACGTGCACGAAGGGCCACCAGTGCGACCATTTGTTTCCCATCATCAATCCGTGCGCGAGTGCCTGATGGATTGTTAACATCGCAGAGTGGTCGCGGGTGGCAGCAGCGCCTCTGGGAGGTCTTTCATCCAGCAGCGGATCGACCATGGCTGATGATTTCCGTATCGCCTCGTGGCTCAAGAGGCGCACCGTGAATTTATGGAAAGAAGGAGGAGGGCCGCTTTGGAAAGGGAGGAATGTTTTAAGTGATTTGCTCTGAGCCAACACTTTCCATAACAGCCCACAGACGCCGAGAATTACAGGGGTTTTAAACACGAGGAGCGTGTTGGGTTACACGCGACAAGAGTGCGTGGGTGTGGGTGGGCCGGTGAGTGTGTGGATGGGTGAATGAGTGTGTGGGTGGATAGGTGAGTGTGTGTGTGGGTGGGTGGGTGAGTGTGTATGTGGGTGGGCCGGTGAGTGAGTGTGTGGGTGGGTGAGTGTGTGTGTGGGTGGGTGAGTGAGTGTGTATGTGGGTGGGCCGGTGAGTGAGTGTGTGGGTAGGTGAGTGTGTGGGTGGGTGGGTGAGTGTGTATGTGGGTGGGCCGGTGAGTGAGTGTGTGGGTGGGTGAGTGTGTGTGTGGGTGGGTGGGTGAGTGTGTATGTGGGTGGGCCGGTGAGTGAGTGTGTGGGTAGGTGAGTGTGTGGGTGGGTGGGTGAGTGTGTGTGTGGGTGGATGGGTGAGTGTGTGTGTGGGTGGGCCGGTGAGTGAGTGTGTGGGTGGGTGAGTGTGTGTGTGGGTGGGTGGGTGAGTGTGTATGTGGGTGGGCCGGTGAGTGAGTGTGTGGGTGGGTGAGTGTGTGGGTGGGTGGGTGAGTGTGTGTGTGGGTGGACCGGTGAGTGAGTGTGTGGGTGGGTGAGTGTGTGGGTGGGTGGATGGGTGAGTGTGTGTGGGTGGGCCGGTGAGTGAGTGTGTGGGTGGGTGAGTGTGTGTGTGGGTGGATGGGTGAGTGTGTGTGTGGGCCGGTGAGTGAGTGTGTGGGTGGATGGGTGAGTGTGTGTGTGGGTGGGCCGGTGAGTGAGTGTGTGGGTGGGTGGGTGAGTGTGTGTGTGGGTGGGTGAGTGTGTGGGTGGGTGAGTGTGTGAGTGGATGGGTGAATGTGTGGGTGGGTGGGTGAGTGTGTGGGTGGGTGGGTGAGTGTGTGGGTGGATGGATGAGTGTGTGGGTGGGTGGATGAGTGAGTGGGTGGGTGGGTGAGTGAGTGAGTGTGTGGGTGGGTTAGTGTGTGGGTGGGTGGGTGAGTGTGTGGGTGGATGGGTGAGTGTGTGGGTGGGTGTGTGGATGGGTGAGTGGGTGGGTGGATGGGTGATTGGGAGCGTGGGTGGATGGTTGAGTGTGTGGGTTGGTTGGTGTGTGGTTTGGTTGGGTGGGTGAGTATGTGGATGAGTGAGTGTGTAGGTGGGTGGATGGTCGAGTGTGTTAGTGGGTAGGTAGATGGATGAGTGCATGGGTGGGTGGATGGATACGTGTATGTGTAGGTGGGCCGGTGTGTAAGTGGGTGGATGGGTGCGTGTGTGGGTGGGTGAGTGTATGGGTAGGTGGATGGATGGGGGAGTGTGTGGGTTGGTTGGTGTGTGGTTTGGTGGGTGGATGGGTGGGTGAGTAAGTGAGTGAGTGGGTGAGGGGATTGGTGAGTATGTGGATGGGTGAGTGTGTGGGTTGGTGGATGAGTGAATGTGTTGGTGGGTGGGTGGATGGGTGAGTTTATAGGTGGTCCGGTGAGTAAGTGGGTGGATTGGTGAGTGTGTGGGTGGGTGGATGGGTGAGTGTGTTGGTGGGTGGATGGGTGAGTGTATGAATGGGTGAGTGTGTGGGTGGGTTTGTAGGTTGGTTGGTGTGTGTGTGGTTTGGTGGGTGTATGGGTGACTGAATGAGTGAGCGGGTTGATAGATGAATGGACGGGTGAGAGAGTGCACGGATTCCTGGGTGACTAAATTGATTGGTGAGCAGGTGAGTGAGTGAGCGGTTAGCGGGCGAGCAAGTGAGTTAGTACCCAAATTAGAGAGTGAGAGGATGAGTGATTGGATGAACTACTGAGCACGCGAGCGAGAGCAAATAGCCGTACACTGGCAAACCAACGCACACCCATAATGACTCCATCTCTTCGTGATCCCTGAACCCCATCATCCCCCACCTCCACCCTTCCGCCACCTCCCCCAGGTTACTGAGGCCGCGAAACACAAACACATACACACAGCAAGGGATCACGTGTCCACGCGTCGAGTGCACGCGGTGTGTGTGAGGCGTTCGCGTCACGCTGTGTGTCGTCACGCTGTGTGTCGTCACGCTGTGTGTCGTCACGCTGTGTGTCGTCACGCTGTGTGTCGTCACGCTTTGTGTCGTCACGCTGTGTGTCGTCACGCTGTGTGTCACGCGGCGTAGCGGTTAGCGCGCCGCGTGACGAACCCGGCGACCCCGAGTTCAATTCCCCGCCAGTGACGATTGTATGAACCGGTCCTGGGCATCACCTAGGTCGACTCAGCCTCAAACGTGTAACCAGGTGCGGTGGTGTAAACATCGCCAATGGGGTGACAAAGGCGGCCGGGCGTGGGTGCTGGCCACCCACCCCCTCGTGTGCCGTGTCGGCCTTCGTAGGTGCTACTCGCTAACAGCACTTGCCCCAACAGTCTGTTACAGGCTACACGGGGGATCTTCGTCTTTGTCACGGCAACGTGGCGCTGATATTATCCTGCACGGTAACCATGCCACAGCCTGCGCACGCCCCTCCAGCAGAGGTCGCAAACGGGTTTTGATTCCTTACCCGTACCCATACCCGGCCGCACCAGGGTCGCAAACGGGTACCCGTACCCGTACCCGGCCGTACCCGTACCCTACCCATTCCCGGCCGGGTATGGGTATCGGGTACCTGATTGCGACCTCTGGGATGAAGCCATGTTGCAGGCGCGGGTGGGTTGATTCTAGGAACTTGAATTGTGAGAAGAGACAAGACGTTGGGAAATGAGTGACAGTTACTCACCAGTGACTCACGGCCTACCCGTACCCGTACCCGGCCGCACCAGGGTCGCAAACGGGTACGGGTAGCCGGGTATCGGGTAGGGTACGGGTATCGGGTACCCGGTTGCGACCTCTGCCCTCCAGGCCCCCACCTCCGTCCCCCAAGACTCAAAGAGTGCCACCGTCGTGAACGTTGCGACAATAATAATAATAACAAGAAGTAGAAGAAAAATGGAAACGTAGTCACATTTTGTTGTTGTTGTTGGGGCGTGAGTGACATTTCTTCTGCAAACTCGGCATAATGCGAAGATGCAGGCGGCGATTTAAAGTGGGAGAGCTTCGGAGGGAACGCGCGAGCGAGCGAACGAGCGGTGACGGCGCTAGCCAGGGCGATCGCGCCCCCCCCCTCCCCCCCGTCGCGGTGCGGTGCGGATTAAATCAATCCCGCAGCTTCTCACTATCGGCCGCGAGCACTCCCAGGTTCCTACGCTGTTGAGAGAATGAATGAGCGAATGAATGAAGAATGAGAGAGAGAGGGAGTGAGAGAGATGAATTTTTGGTCTCGGAGTCATCGCCCCTGTCAATCTCGCCGCCTCCCACTCTCCATCGCGAGTACTCACAGGTTCCTACGCTGTTGAGAGAATGAATGAGCGAATGAATGAAGAATGAGAGAGAGAGAGAGAGAGGGAATGAGAGAGATGGATTGTTGGCTTTTGAGTCATCGCCCCTGTCAATCCCGCCGCCTCCCACTCTCCGTGGCGAGCACTCCCATGTTCCTTCGCTGTTGAGAGAATGAATGAGCGAATGAATGAATGAATGAGAGAGAGAGAGGGAATGAGAGAGATTAATTTTTGGTCTCGGAGTCATCGCCCCTGTCAATCCCGCCGCCTCCCGCTATCGGCCGCGAGTACTCCCAGGTTCCTGCGCTGTTGAGAGAATTAATGAGCGAATGAGTGAAGAATGAGAGAGAGAGAATGAGAGATATAAATTATTGGCCTCTAAGCCAGCGTTCTTCAACTCATTTTCAGAGGGGGGGGGGGGGCTTTCGCCGATAAGACATCGTCAGCCAATTTGAAACCATTGTTGGGTTTGACAGCAGCACGATGACGATGATGGGGGTGTGTGTTCACACGTGGTGGATTGTGTCGGAGGGTCGTAGGTCACGGGCCGCACTAAAGGCCACCAGGGGGCAGCCAGTGGCTCGCGGGGCCTGGCGATGAAGAGCGCTGAGCCAAAGCCATCGCCTTTCTCGCTGTTACTGTCTGTGCGTACTCTTAGGTTTTTTTCGGTAAAGTCACGTAGGTAAAAATAAAAAATATAAGAAAAAGAAATAATAAAAATGTATTATAAAAATAAATAATAAAAATACATACTAATTTTTTTAAATAAAAAATAATAAAAATAGAAATAAAATAATAACTGTCTGTGCGTTCAGCACGACCTTTTTGGGCAGAGTGAGGCCACGCGGTTTGTGTTCTGAGAGAGAGGGCCGCTTAGATCGGCGAATCGCCCACGTTCACGGTTCAATTCGTGGTGCCAGCTCTTCTTCAACCATTCTCGATCCGCTGCTCAGCGAGGTCAACTTTAAATGTATGCTCACACAAAAAAACATCGATTTAGGACGCTCCTGAAAAAAGCATCGTCACATGACTCAGTATGGCTTTCCTGGGAAAAGAAACGGCAAATTATCATTAATTATTATTATTAATAGTGATTAAATAATGAAGGGCATCAGTCGCAAGAGACGAGAGTCTCAACTGGCTCTCACGCTGTGCGATAAAGGACGTGAGTCAAAAAACAAATGAAATGTCATTCTAGAGAATTTGAACCACAAGTTCAAATACATCGACATCATTGTCGAATCTCACGATGAGTTTTGACCTGGAAAGCAGTCGTACAGTAGTAGTAGCAACAGTAGCAGCAGTAGTAGTAGCAGCAGTAGCAGCAGCAGTAGTAGTAGCATCAGTAGCAACACCAGTAGCAGCAGCAGCAGTAGTAGCAGCAGTAGTAGTATTAACAGCAGTAGCAGCAGCAGCATCATTAGTAACAGCACCAGTAGCAGCAGTAGTAGCAGCAGTAGTAGCAGCACCAGTAGCAGCACCAGTAGCAGCAGCAGTAGCATTAGTAATAGTAGCAGTAGCATCATCAGCAGCAGCAGCTCGAGTTAACTCCCAGGGTTAAACGGATGAAGACAAAAATAAAAAAATGGACTGCAATTTTCCAATCGTGTTACCGGCCGTTAACCTCTCCTGCGATAAATTTACCTCCGAGACCGATGGCAATTATCCAAGTGGGGATTCCGTCTCGTGGAGGAGGGAGGGGGGGAGCGGTGGCCTAGCAGCGGTTAAACCCGCTGCGTATGTTTACACACGAACCCGTGCGCGGGGCCCACAGTTCGATTCAGGGACACGGCGGAGGGTGCGATCCGTAGCGAGTGGCTACTCAGAGTCGGTCTCACTGACGCTTGCACGAAGACGAAGGTTCTGGAGAGGGGTGGATGGTGGGGTAGGGGGGGGTAACATCACGCCCCGAACCGCCTTTGTCTTCCCAGTGCTGCTATTTACACACCGCACCAGATACTCATTTAAGGCTGAGTCAAGCTAGGGGAGGCGCCGCGGCTGGTTCAGATTTTCGCCACTGTGTTATTGGTCGGGAGCGAGAATCGAACTCCGGTGGCCGGGGTTCGTAGTCGCGCCCTGCGCCAACCACTGCGCCACCGCTCCTCCCACGCAACAAAGATAAAGACAAAGATCCCCGTATAGTCCGTAACAGACTGTAGGGGCAAGTGCTGTTATCGAGCACCTATGAAGGCCGGCACGGCACACGAGAGGGTGGGTGGCCAACACCACGCCGGGCCGCCTTTGTCTCCCCAGTGGCGATGTTTACACACCACACCAGGTACTCATTTGAAGCTGAGTCGACCTAGGAGAGGCTCAGGACCGGTTCAGATAATCGTCACCGATGTTGGCCGTGAGCGGGAATCGAACCCGGGTCGCCAGGTTCAAAGCGCAGCGCGCTAACTGCTACACCACCGCTCCCCCCACACACACCCCACACACCACAGCCCACCAAAGACGGTCACACACTTTTTGCTTTTGTGTGAAGAGGCGTAGACATTTTTTGCTTTAGCATTTGCACACATTTACATAAATGTACACACCCTTTCCCCGTGTGCTGGGCTCACATCGCGTCCGGGTGAAATATGATCAATATAAGGTCACGATGTGACACATTCATCTTGCTCTCATGCCTTGGCCCTGTTCCGTTCAAAGCCGTAAATGTTTAATGGGAACACAGTCAGAGAGAGGAGGAGGGGGGGAGGGGCGGGAGGGAGCGGTGGCGCAACGGTTGGAACACCGCTCCGCTGTGAATGAAATCCGGCACATTTACGAGATCGATTCGCGGCTAACACGAGTGGTGGGCGAGGTTCCAGATTTGAGTTTTGGCCTCCGAGGCAGCAGCAACAGCAGCGAGGCGATGCCACAGCACGAAGGAGGAGCGGTGGTGCAATGGTGAGGGCACTCCGCTCCTTTGAATCGCGCGCAACTCGCAGACACTCCCGCCCACGGCTAGCATCAGTGCCGAGTGGATATCCAAACCTGCCGTGTTTAATGATTCATTTCCACAAACACACTTTCACAAATGCCGCATTCTCCTGGGGTTGCCAACCCATGGTAAACTGAACTCCCATGGTAAACTTCGCGGTTGGCGTTCCCATCTCGTCGTGTGCGTTTCTCTCCGGCGAAGTTGGCGGTGTACAGAACGAGGGAAAACGATGCTGGAAGGTGACACTGACGGCTGCTCTGTGCTGCTTCCAGTGTTCAGGGGCCTGCTCAAGGCGCGGCTACGGCTGGAGCACGCCATGTACCACACACATGCCGGTGATGTGCAGCGCGTCTTCTTAGAACGCTGGGGAGCCGGACAAGCCCCTCTCTGTACCAGCGTGGACGGCACCCTCGTGGTGTTCACCTTCTGAAGCGCTCGCTCTTCACCGTGGCGTGCGCGATGACCACCACCACCACGTGACTTTTCTTTCGTGTTGTGCGTGGTGCTTTTAGCGCCACAGCGCGTGGATTTGTAGCGTTTCCGATACGAAACACACAAAGTCACCAGCAACACAAATAAACGAACGCTATAGAGAGTTGAAGTTTTCGTGACTGCAATGATCCAAAATCTTTGGTTATTTCGGTAAAGTCACGTAGGTGAAACTAATTAAATAAAATGAAAAATGTAAACAACAAATTTTTAGTTGTTTTAATTAAAAAAAAAATTCTTTTCTTATTTTCACCTACGTGACTTTACCGAAAGAACCAAAGAGTTTGGATCACTGCAGTCACGAAAACTTCAACTCTCTATAGCGTTCGTTTATTTGCGTTGCTGGTGACTTTGTGTGTTTCGTATCGGAATCGCCTCCAGTGCTGTTGCTGCTGGCGGCAATACAAGTTGTTTAAAAACTCAAAAACTCTCCTTTGACTAGCGCTCCTTTATTTTTCTCGACGATGGGCGACCGCGTCGATCGTCTCCTCCAGCCGCCGTGTTCCTGCCTCGAGCCCCGCTCGCTTTTCCTGGTCGGGTTGATGTACTCACAGCGGCTCCCAGCCAGCCGGTGGGTGCGCGCGGACCCCGAGGGTGGATACACGTGGCAATGACCCCGAGGGTAGCGTGAGATGATTTATAAATGAGTGAAATTACGTCATACGTGAGAGTCATTGTTGAATAGTCTTAAACTGAAGTTGAAACTACTTTTCTGTTTTACCAGGTAAGGCCGCATTGAGCTGTGTAGCACTTTTTCAGAAGCGGCCTGGACACAAATGATAGCTCAACGAGGTAGATTATCATCACGTGGGAATGTATAGCAGCCACATACTCTAAACGCGGGGTTCGTAATGTGGTGGGAAAAATTGGAGGACCCGGAGAAAAACCCACGCGACCACGGGGAGAATATGCACAATCTAAATATACCGGGGGTCAGGATCATGATCGAACCCACGACCTCCTGCATTCAAGGCGAGGTAGTTAACATTTCACCACCGTGATTCTCCCAGCATGCACCTCTCATCGTGCTTCTTTGCGCACTTTTGAGATTTTGTTGATAATATAATCACGGTACTGCCAATCATTTACCCAGAGAAGCCTCGCTCACTGAGTCTCAAGTCTCGTTTTTCAAGAGGGTCTTGCTGCATTGGGATGTTTGGCCACTTTAATTCATGAACGTTCAATTGGCCAGTGGCTAATGAGAGTTGAGCCTGCCTCAAAAGCTTGCTTGAGAAAACCTGGTGTTGTAGGCTTATCTTACACTGGTCAACAACAACAACAAAATCTGGCCTGGACTTTTGCAGCTATTTTAGACTAATTTCAGGGTGCTGATTCCACATCTGATCTCAGATTTGCTCTATCACATCATTATTATGCTATCTGCATACCCCATTTTCATTGATTTTACCCGAAATTAACTCTGTCACTTATGATTGCAAGTTGTTGCGAGTCAGTGACTGCTTTAGTGTTAAATCATGGTGCTGTATTTTAGGATAGTGTGTTTATTATATCATTTTATGTAGATATCCACATGTATTTAATATTTTTCTTCTGCAGTTTTTATTGAAAATGCAAAATTTGATATCTCAAAAACCTGATGTGATAGACAAAAACTGATGCCAGATTTGGAATCAGCACCCCAAAATTACCTTAAAACCGTTGGAATACCTTATGCCAGAAAAAGTGTGTTGACCAGTGTTATCTGGTATATATTAATATTGCACTTTAATTCAAGGCGCATGACAACAATTAGTAGCTTGTACTTAAGATGATAGCGGTTGAGATGAATAGTGTGGTCGTTACGAAACGCGGTGGTGTAGTTTTTGGTGACAAAGGAACAGATGGGAGTGGTTACGAAGGGGCTCTGATAATGATTGGGGCAGTGATAGGGGTTGGGGTAGTTTATGGAGCATTTTGGCTGCTATAAATTTCCACGCGACGATAAGCCACTTCGCTGAGCTATAATTTGTGGTCAGGTCGCTTCCGAACAAGAGCTACACAGCTCAGGGTGCCGTACCTGGTCAAATGAAAATAGTTTAGTTTAGTAGTGATCGCGGTTGGGGGGGGGGTCTGGTCGTAGCTGCGGGGACGGCGGAGACAGCGGGCAGCAGTAGCAGGATGATGATGGTGATGATGGTGATGATGGTGGTGGTGGTGGACTAAGGGGAGAAGAGATGGGGGGTTGTTTTCAGGGTGGAACGGATCGGGTTCATCTTCTTGGTTCTTTCGACAAAGTCACGTAGAAGGGAAATAATAAAATAATAAAAATAAAACATAATAAAATACAATTCTCACGACGTTTCGGCCACAACGCAAGCAGCCGTCCTCAGGTAAAGAACAGGTCTGTCGGAAAGACAGCGTCTGAATGAACGTCGACTCTATGTAAGACCAGACGCAGGTGGATTGCTTCACTGTTCTGCCAAATCACCCGATGAAGCCGGTTGATGTAATTACCTGCGAAACGTCGTACTATATTCAGATTGTAAATGTTGTGGATTTACTCTCCAACACGCCGGTGTGCTGAAGTAGTAACTAGTTGGCGAGTTGTTTACGTGACAAATCCTTTACTGATCGGCTGTCTCGGGTGGTGGAGGGCTACGACACATTTATACTTACAGCGACCTAACCCATGAACCTTTCGATTTAAAGCTTTCGTGACTGCAGGGATTCATCTTCTTGGTTCTTTCGGTAAAGTCACGTAGAATGGAAATAATAAAATAATGAAAATTAAACATAATAAAATAATTCGCACAACGTTTCGGCCAGTCATGAGCGTGGATTGTTCAATCAATGGATTATTGAATCCGTCTGTGAGTGGGCACCCGTCCTGCGCACTCGTGATAACCGATGGGGCTTACGCGTGATGAGAGTTGCGAGTTCACGAATGTCCAGACTTAGTTACTCGCACGGCGGATTTTTGTTCTCCGAGATCTCCGCTTTCCTCCCAAACTCTCACCGGGGTCAAACATCCCAGTGCAGCAAATACAGCACCCACCCACCCCCCACCCTCGCCCGCCCCCTGTGATCGAGCCTATTCTGGCTAAACAAAAGGCATTTGATATTTGCAATCCCATATTCTTAGGTTTTTCCGGTAAAGTCACGTAGGTAAAAAAATGTAAATTAATAAAAGTGAAATAAAAAAAATAAAAAAAATCACGACGTTTCGGAGGCAACACAAGCTTCCGTCTTCAGGTGGAACCGTCACAGCACGATAGCTGTATCAAGTGAGAGAAATTCCAAGAAAACAGTCCTTGTATATATACTGGTTGAGGGTGGGAGGAGCCAAGGTAGGCCCTGGATATTATTATTGTGAGGTTCGGTGCGGCTCAAGCACGCTGTTAGGAATGAGCCTTTGTTGTGTTAACCAGGTGCGGCTGATGTATGTGCAATCCCACCCACGAGTAATTTCTTTTAAAGCGTCATTTCGTACGAAAGCCACGTTTGCGCCACCCGATAAGCTGTCCGAAAGGGGGTGTGTGTGTATATATACACACACAGTAGTAACGATCTATTAATAAGTGATATGGCATCGGATGACGTGCGTTGAAGTTGTACACAGAAGGGGTGGTGGTGGTGTTGGTGGTTGGTGGTGTTGGTGGTTGGTGGTGTTGGTGGTTGGTGGTGGTGTTGGTGGTGGTGGTGTTGGTGGTTGGTGGTGTTGGTGGTTGGTGGTGGTGTTGGTGGTGGTGGTGTTGGTGGTGGTGGTGGTGTTGGTGGTGGTGGTGTTGGTGGTTGGTGGTGTTGGTGGTTGGTGGTGGTGTTGGTGGTGGTGGTGGTGTTGGTGGTGGTGGTGTTGGTGGTTGGTGGTGTTGGTGGTTGGTGGTGGTGGTGTTGGTGGTGGTGGTGTTGGTGGTGGTGGTGTTGGTGGTGGTGGTGTTGGTGGTGGTGGTGTTGGTGGTGGTGTTGGTGGTGGTGGTGTTGGTGGTGGTGGTGTTGGTGGTGGTGGTGTTGGTAGTGGTGGTGTTGGTGTTAGTGGTGGTGCGGTTACTACGGCAACGTCCGCTGTCGCTCGCACGTGACAGCCGTCGTCTGCCGGTGACTTTGTTCGAGCAACTGGAGAAGCCGAGAGAGCAACGGGGATGAGAGGCCCACTCCGTGGAGCGGTCAGCGCCCTGCAGCGCTGCGAAACCTCGCAACCCCGAGTTCGATTCCCGCTCACGGGAGCCAAACGTCGGTGGCGATTATCTGAAGCGGTCCTGGGGCCTCCCACCTATAGGTCGACTCAGCCTTCAAATGAGTTGCCTGGGTTGCGATGTGTAAATATCTCCACGAGGGGAGACAAAGGCGGCCGGGCGTGGTGTTGTCTCCTCGTGTGCCGTGTCGGCCTTCGTAGGCGCTCGCCATCAGCACTTGCCCCGGCAGTCTGTTAAAGGCTACACGGGGGATCTTTGTCTTTGACACTGCACAAACAGGTATCCCAATTGTAGGAATTTACGGTGTCATTTTCGAATTTCACACGTTTTGACGGTGACGCTGATCCGTGATGATGGCACTATCCTTCCGAATGATGTCACGGGGGTCTTTAACGTCCACTGCCAAGTAGACGAGACTTTATCACGGTTCCTACGCACCGCAGTCATAACCAGGGCGGCCGCTGGATTCGAACCGCGAACTTCTGCAACGCGCACTGCTGCTGGGCCTCGAATATCTGAACCCGTACGCCACTGGGGAGACAAAGGCGGCCGGGCGTGGTGCTGGCCACCCAGCCCCTCGTAGGCTGTGCCGGCCTTCATAGGGGCTCGCTAACAACACTTGCCCCGACAGTCTGTTAAGGCTTTAAGGGAAATCTTTGTTTTTGTGTGTGTACAGAATTGTGTGTTGACTGGGTGAGCAGTTGCAGTGCAATTGAACACCCGAATTCCTGGATATAGAGACGACGACTGCATCTTGCCGTCTGCTGGTGAGTAATCGACACACACACACTTCTGTATAACGGATGTGTTTGGGTTAGGTCGCGTAATAATCTGGCTACACTTGTATCTTTGTGTACGTGTGTTATGTGGGTAACGGTAGCGTAGTGGTTATCGAAACCCCGTCTCCTCGGTTCCGTGCCCGCTCACGGCCAACGTCCAGTGACGAATATCTGACACCGGGAAATCGCCGGCTGGTGTTGGCCGTGTGAGCCCCAGGAGTCGAACTTGGGTTCGCCGGATTTCGCAGCGCAGCGCGGCAACCGCTGCCCCACCGCTCCCCTCCACTCTCACACCGCGTCAACTTCAAGTCGAAGTCGTCGTACGCGCTACCACCACCACCACCCCCCCCCCGTGTCCTCGCTCCATTAGACAGGAGCTGTAAATTGCTCGACTCCCCACCGAGTGTTCTTAATAAACTTCTTTTATAAACTCCGCTGCCGTCCGCGGCGTGCGAGCCCACACTGAGCAGCACAAACAACAAACAGAGGCAAAGCTCCCCCGTATAGCCTCGCACACGGACTGTTGGTGGGAGGGGTGGCAAGTGCTGCTTTGCGAGTTGCGGCAACCTTCGAAGCACGACGATTGAGGCCTGCTCCCCCGCGCAAAGACAAAGATGCCCCGGGTAGCCTTGAGCAGACAAGTGCGGCAAGTGCAATCAAGTTGCATTTATTAGGTAAAGAGCCCTGTGAGCCACGCGGCTCTTGAGTCGGGTGCGACCGCAACAAACAAAATACGAACAGAGAAACATCTTAAAGCGACGACGCGCAACAGAAACATCCTGGAATAAACCAGCAAATCTTCCAGAAGAAAAAAAAACCCACCGTATTACAACGCTGTTATAAGTCAGGGGTTAGTAGCAGCAGCAGCAGCGACAAAGGCCGGCACGGGTCACACAAGGGGGTGGACGGCACCGCGCATTTATACTGACACGTGCTCGGCAACGACCAGAGGTCGCAACCGGGTACCCGATACCCGTACCCTACCCGATACCCGGCTACCCGTACCCGGCCGGGTACAGGTACGGGTAGCCGTTTGCGACCCTGGTGCGGCCGGGTACGGGTACGGGTAAGGAATCAAATCCCGTTTGCGACCTCTGGCAACGACTCAGGGCTGGCTCACCGCAAAGTCGCGAGCTTTTTTGTTGCATACCCCGAAGGGCAACAACATACGCGGCACTTACACTGACAAACACCCACTCCGACCCACGCACGCGCGTGCACGTCCACGCTGACGAGGCAAGTGTCGTCATTGAGCACCTATTGAGGCACTACACGGGACACGACGGGATGGGTCGGCTAAGCACCACCACCCGGCCGACTTTGTCTCCCTGGTGCTGGCTGATGAACACGCACCGCACCAGGTACTCGTTTATGGCTGAGTCGCCCTAGGGGAAACCCCCCGCACGGGCAGGTTCAGATATTCACCACTGATGCGTTGATCGTGAGCGGGAATCGAAGCGACGAGGCGGGGTTCGAGGCGCAGTGCGTTAACCACTGCACCACCACTCCCAAAAACACAAAGATAATTTAAAAGACTGCAAGTGCTGTTAGCGAGCACCTATGAAGGCCGGTGAAGCACACCAGGGGGTGGGTGGCCAGAACTATACCCCACCGCCTTTGTCTCCCTAGTGGCAATTTTATACACCGCACCAGGTACCTATTTGACGCTGAGTCCACCTAGGGGAGGCCTAGGACCGGTTCAGATAATTGTCACCGGTGTTGGCCGTGAGCGGGAATCGAACCCGGGTCGCCAGGTTCATACTGCAGCGCGCTAACCGCTCCCCACGTACACACACACGCATGCACATACACACACATACACACACGCATGCACATACACACACATACACACACACATACACACACACACACGGGCGAACGCGCGGTGTCAATGCCCGGCTATTGAAAGGGAGTGACCCCGGCGGTCAGAGTGAAGAATTTTTTTTTTTAAACCGCAGGCAAAGAAAGAACCTTTAACCATGCGCGTGGGAATCCCAGCAAACAAATAAACAAGGAATGAAAACCATGCACGCGCCTGGATTCCGCGAGATTTTTTTTCTCTCTCTCTCCAAATGTTCGTGCGCGCTCGGAAGTGTTCGCATGTCGATTTAATGAACGTGTAATTACCTTCGACGAAGGCGTGTATCGGATACACGGACATCTAACGGGCGAACTGGATCGTGTGCAGCACTGAGCATTGTGTAGAAGTGCGCGTGGAGGCTGCCACCAAGTGCCACTCCGCAGACGACGATCTTGACACCGCTGGTACCGGTCACGGGCAACTCCACTCAGTTCTAGATTTGAAGCTTTCGTGACTGCAAGGATTCATACTCTTAGGTTTTTTCGGTCAAGTCACGTAGGTAAAAAATAAAATTAAAAGTTAATAATGGAAATAAAATAAAATAATAAATCACGACGTTTCGGAGGCAACACAAGTCTCCGTTTACATCAAGTGATGCAGTAATTTTAGCTGTGACGGTCCCACCTGATGACGGAGACTTGTGTTGCCTCCGAAACGTCGTGATTTATTATTTTATTTTATTTCCATTATTAACTTTTAATTTTATTTTTTACCTACGTGACTTTACCGAAAAAACCTAGGAGTATAACTCCACTCAGCTCCACATCCTCCCGTACCGCATCGGCCCCATCTCTTCTCCAGCCCGTGCCGCGCCCGTTTAGCCCCCTCGATCCGGCCAAACAGAAGCCCCTACCGTAGTTGGGCACGCGGGCTACACGACCCAGACAAAACAGCCTCGCCCTGATGGGATTGTGCCCACATCTTTCATTAATCGATGAGCTCCTCGCGCAATCCATGCAGTCTGGTTCAACCCTGGATGGATCGTAGGCAGGCCAGCCTCAATGTTGCAAACCGGTTGCATGTGTCGCTTCAAAGAAGTCGACATTTCGCAAAGGAGAGACAAGGTAGGGGCAGGTCTGTGGCCGAGAGGACCCGGGGCTGCGTAGAGAGTGACGCTGGAGTGACAATGCCGCTCGACTGATTTGAAGCGAGACCTCCGCTGCCAAACCGAAGCCGGTCATGAGCTCACTACCCAGGTGCGTTCAGCCAGCAGTAAGCCACCTGCTGCTGTTGAGGATGCGAGCCCATGGGCAGTAGCCTGGGACTCACGGCTTCCCACACCTCACCGTCACGTCCGTTCCGTTAGTTCGATCATAAAAGGAGCCACTCCCTGTTACTTGGAGTCTTCTTGCCCCGAATGGAGGACTTTACACCCCTCGTGGTGCTCCAGAAACAGTGCACCGAACCTCCTGCATTTCACATTGGTCTGGGTGGTACCGGTCCAGCTCCCGACCAGAGGAATGGCAGCCTCTCCTCCCCAGTGAGAGTGTTGACGTCCCACGTGACAAGCCTCCGCGGGTTTCTCTTGTTTCTGCAGGAACTGCGAACGGGAATTTCAATCATCCGACTCGGGGAGGCGTCATCGGGATATCCGGCACAAGCTTGTGTAATTTTTATTTTACGGTGGAGGTAGTGGTGTAGTGACCACATTATCAGTGGTGTAGTAACTACATTATCGGTGGCGTAGTGACCACATTATAAATGGCGTAGGGACTACTTTATCAATGGCGTAGTAACTACATTATCAATGGTGTAGTGACCACATTATCAATGGTGTAGGGACTACTTTATCAATGGCGTAGTGATCGCGTTATCTGCCCAGGGCGTGCGGCAAACGGCCAGGTGGGACCCCCAATATTTAATTTGTCTCGCCAAGTCGCACCTAGGCGACACATCGCGCGGCTGCTCTTGCCTAACCGCATAATTAATCAGTTGTATTCTTACACACAAATACATTTCAACCGCGTTTAAAATACGCCTTGTTGTTATTTTACACTTTTTCTTCATGGTTCTTTCGGTAAAGTCACGTAGAATGGAAAAAAATAAAATAATAAAAATAAAACATAATAAAATAATTCTCACGACGTTTCGGCCACAACGCAAGCAGCCGTCCTCAGGTGGAGAACAGGTCTGTCGAGAAGACAGCGTCTGTCAGTGGCATAGTAACTACATTATCAGTGTTGACAGACCTGTTCTCCACCTGAGGACGGCTGCTTGCGTTGTGGCCGAAACGTCGTGAGAATTATTTTATTATGTTTTATTTTTATTATTTTATTATTTCCATTCCACGTGACTTTACCGAAAGAACCAAGAAGATGAATCCCTGCAGTCACGAAAGCTTTAAATCGTAAGTTATTTTACACTGTTGTTGAGCACATATCTCACGGCGGTTGTCAAGGGGGGTCCCAACACGTAGCTTTGTGCCATCAGAGGGGAGGAGAAGTGGGGGGCATGGCAGCTCCTGCCGTGCCCCCCACGTGGGCATCGCGACCGATGCCAGCGACGTGTCCCACCGAACGGCGTGACTCACCGCGCCCCGGTGTCACCTTGTGCCACCACGACAACACACACACAGATAAAGACCCCCCGTATAGCCTTCACAGATTGTTGGGGCAAGTACTGTTAGCGAGTAGCAACTCATGAAGGTCGGAACGGCGCACGAGGGGGTGGGTGGGCAGCACCACCCCGACCGTCTTTGTCTCCCCATTGGAGATGTTTCCACACCGCAACTAGGTACAGTACGCGCTTGAGGCTGAGTCGACCTATGGGGAGTCCCAGGACGCGTTCAGATAACGCGTCGCTGGTGTTGTTAGTGGCCGTGAGCGGGAATCGAACTCGGATAGCCGGGTTCGTAGCGCAGGGCGCTGAACGCTAAACTACGGCTGCCCACACGAACACACACACACACCCACACGAACACACACACAGACACACACCCGTACGGGCACACACACACCCCCACCCGTACGAACACACACACACACCCGTACGGACACACACACACCCCCACCCGTACGGACACACACACACACACCCGTACGGACACACACACCCGTACGGACACACACACACACACACCCGTACGGACACACACACCCGTACGGACACACACACACCCCCACCCGTACGGACACACACACACACACACCCGTACGGACACACACACACACACCCGTACGGACACACACCCCCACCCGTACGGACACCCACACACCCCCACCCACACGAACACACACACACCCGTACACACACACACACACCCGTACGGACACACACACACCCATACGGACACGGACACACCCATACGGACTCACACACACCCATACAGACACACACACCCGTACACACACACCCATACAAACACACACACACACCCACCCACACAGACACACACCCCCATCAACCCCACCAAGCCTCCCCACCTCCGTGCGCCTCGCAAGAGCGAGCTGCGAGGAGTTGGTGGGAGGGGTGCGAGGCGAGTCCTGGAGCGCGTCAAGGTTCAGTGACGACGGAACGAGATGAAGAGATCAGTGACGAGGAGGAGGAGGAGGACGTGGAGGAGGTAGGAGAAGCAGGAGGAGGATGAGGAGGAGGAGGAGGACGAGAGGGGCGTGCAGGAGGAAAGGGAGGAGCGCGCGTGGGAGATGAGTCGTGCTCTAGGAAAAGACGCCACTCGCTTTGACAATTTGCTGAGCGTGACAAGTTCGGCTCGAGACGCGAGAGGCCGTCAGCTCCACGGGACGGGTCGTCACGACAGCGGGAATTCATCTGCGGCTAGCGGCGGGCTGCGTGCGCATGTGTACGTGTGTACACGTGGTGTACGTGTGTGCACGTGGTGTCCGTGTGTGCACGTGGTGTCCCGTGTGGTCACGTGGTGACCGTGTGTGCACGTGGTGTCCCGTGTGTGCACGTGGTGTGCGTGTGTGCACGTGGTGTCTCAGCCTCAAATGAGTACCTGGTGCGGTGTGTAAACATCGCCATTGGGGAGACAAAGGTGGCCGGGCGTGGTGTTGGCCACCCACCCCCTCGTGTGCCGTGCCGACTTTCATAGGCGCTCGTCGCTAACAGTCTGTCAAAGCTATACGGGGGGTCTTTGTTTGTGTGTCGGTGTGTTACGTGCTCGATTTAAAGCACTTGCCTCAACAGCATGTGATGGCTACAAGGGGGATCTTTGTCTTTATCAGTGCGTGTTTATGTATTTGTATGTACAGTGTATAGTTATGTGTGCGTGTGTCTGTGTCTATGTTTCAAAGTGTTTGCTCATTGTAAGTTAATTTTATGTTTTGTGTTATTTGTGTCTTTGCGTGTGTGTGGCTATGTGCGTGAGGAGCGGTGGTGCACCGGTTAGTGCACAGCGTCACGAACCCGGCGACCCGAGTTCGATTCCCGCTCACGGTCAATACCAATGACGATTATCTCCTCGGTCGACTCAGCCTTAAATTACTACCCGGCACGGTGTGTAAAGATCAGCATTGGGGAGACAAAGGCGGCCGGGCGTGGTGCTGGCCACCCACCCCCTCGTGTGCCGTGCCGAACTTCATAGGCGCTCGCTAACAGCACTTGCCCCAGCAGTCTGTTAAGGCTATACGGGGGATCTTTGTCTTTGTATTTTAATATCTGTGTGTGTATATATACTAAATTGTTTGTGTGTATATACATGTGCTGATGTGTGTGCTAATCCTTGTGTGTGTGCGTGCGTGTGTTTGGTTTCTATTCTCGAGTGTATTTGTGTACGCCTGTCCATATGTATGTGTATTTGTGTACGCGTGTGTCTTGTGTATATATATGTGTGTGTGTGTTTATTTGGGTCGAGGCGTGTAGTGTATATGCTGTATATCTATATTTGTCTTCAAATGTGTCTATATGTGTGTGTTTGTCTTTTTTGTATCTATGTGTATTTGTGTGAGTGTGTGTTTGTCTTTTTTATATCTGTGTGTATTCGTGTCTGTGTTTTTGTGTCTATACGTGTGTATATTTGTGTCTATGTCGGCGTGTGCGTGCCCCTCCTATTTATAAAATGTGTATGTATATATGTGTGTGTGTATATATCTAAATTAGTTAGCACACTGCGCTCCGAGCCGGAAATCTTTCATTTCGACTCCTTCACTGGTTCAGGGTTACCCATCAACAAACCCGCACTGACCAGCGTGGTGAAGTATGGTCAAATAAGCCCCGTGACCGACACGGCGTGGGTAGGCCTTCATCCAGCAGTGGATTGACACGGGGCTGTGTTATATATACTACACACATTTGCGTGTGTGTATGTGTGAGTGTGGGGAGCGGTGGTGTAGTGGTTAGCGCTACGCTGCGCTATGAACCCGGCGTGACCCGGGTTCGATTCCCGCTAACGGCCAACACCGGTGACGATTATTTGAACCGGGCTTGGGCCTCCCCTAGGTCGACTCAGCCTCAAATTAGTACCTGGTGCGGTGTGTAAACATCGCCACTGGGGAGACGAAGGCGGTCGGGCGTGGTGCTGGCCACCCACCCCCTCGTGTACCGTTCCGGCCTTCATAGGTGCAGCTCGCTAACAGCGCTTGCCCTTACATTCTGTTAAGGCTATACGGGTGATCTTTGTCTTTGTGTCTGTATACGTGCCGTTAAAAAAAGGTCATTTCCCGAAACGTCGGAGATTATCTTTAGTTTATTTTAAGGGCAGTGTTGCTGGCGAGTGCTGTGAGATTTGTGTCGAGGTGTGTGTGTTGATGTTATTCCGTGTGGGGTGGGGGGGAGCGGTAGTGTAGTGGCTTAACGCGCTGCGTTACGAACCTGGAACCTGGCTACCCGAGTTCCATTCTCGCTCACGGCCAACACCAGTGGCTGTTATCTGAACCAGGTCCGGCGTCTCCTCTAGGTCTACTCAGCCCAAAATTAGTAGCTGGTGCGGTGTGCAAACGTCGCTACGAGGGAGACAAAGGCGGCCGGGTATGGTGTTGGCCACCCACACCCGCGTGTTCCGTTCCGGCCTTCATAGGTACTACTCGCTAACAGCACTTGCCCCAAAAGTCTGTTAAGGCTACACGGGGGATCTTTGTCTTTGTTTCGGTGTGTTTGTGCGCGTGTGTATGTATGTGCACGTACGTACTGTATGTGTGCGATCTCGCGAACAACACTTTCCCCTTACAGTATATGGGGCTACACGGGGAAGCTGTATCTTTGTGTATCTATGCATTGGTCTGCCAAATGGTAGTAGTAGTAATGATAACGTATGTGTATCACTGTGTGTGTGCAAATTAAAGAGCGGTGACGCAGTGGTTAGCTTTAAGAACCCAGAGCTGAAATGGGCAAATGGTGTGCGTGGTGTGTGTAAGCAAGTATCAACACTGGGAAGACAAAGGCGGCCGGGCGTGGTTCTGGCTTCACCACCACCCTCGTGCTCGCTAACAGCACTTGCCCCGTCAGCCTGTGAAGTTTACACGGGGCACCTTTGTCTTTATTCTTACGACCAATAATCTACATACGACGTGCAAAGATAACAAGCGGTTGAAGTTAACGGAATTATTTTTTTTAAGTTATAAAACCAGCAGCAGTGCTTTGCATAAATATATTAAAACATATTACAAGTGTGTACAAAAGAAAAATAAATTAATATTTTCAATTTAAACGTATTGAATGTCTGCCAGAGGAAGATACTCCTTCATATCATTATAAAAGTCCTCTTAAATTTCGATTTAAAGCTTTCGTGACTGCAGGGATTCATCTTCTTGGTTCTTTCGGTAAAGTCACGTAGAAATAAAATAATAAAATAATAAAAATAAAGCATAATAAAAACATTTTTCTTATTTTTTTGTTTCCCTTCTACGTGACTTTACCGACAGAACCAAGAAGAACAACCCCACTGTTTATTTTATAACCTCACTATTTAAACTTTTTTCAAGGATCCCTAGCGCGCCATATTCTGCGTCGTACAAAGGAGGCGAATTACTCGGTCCGTCGTCGATGGCCGATGGGGGGGGAGCGGGGATGGAGCCTCGGTGGCGTTGTTGGACGCGAGGCTTCTGAGCAACAGCGGCATCAGTGAGGCTCCGGGCTGAGGCTGCCCGCTCCGTGACGCGCCCAGCCCCCCCACGTGGTTCCACGCGCACGCACGAGGGTGGTGGTGGGGGTGGTGGTGGGTGGGGGGCTCTCACCGCCACGTTCCACATCAGTGGAGACGTCTCAGACTTCCACTCGCAACGAACGCCGTCAACTCTCCACTCAAATTCTAGATTTGAAGCTTTCGTGACTGCAAGGATTCATACTCTTATAGGTTTTTGATGCAGTAATTTTAGCCGTGACGGTCCCACCTGATGACGGAGACTTGTGTTGCCTCCGAAACGTCGTGATTTATTATTTTATTTTATTTCCATTATTACTTTGATTAACTTTTAATTTTATTTTCTCCACTCAAAACTTGTGGAGCGTCTTCGCGAGAAGCGACGTCGCTCACGGCGCTCGGCGTCGTCCCTGGTTTCGAGGTGTCATCATCCACCTTCTAGGACGCCGTGGGAATTGTGTGCGTGTTGGACTTCTTTCGCACCGTACGTGGCCAGCCGTGCTAGTCGGAGGTGCGCGGGAAAAGATAACAAACTAAAACACGATCAGCAGTCGTAAGAAGAAACGAGTTTTCAATCGAGATTTTAAAGTGCATATCTACGGTGGAATTGACGTCTCTGTGGGTCTGTCTGTATGCGTGAATTAGATGTGACTCAGTGACTATCGTCTGTATGTATGAGTTAGACGTGTCTAACTAACACCTTCATGTTCAACACAAGTACGTGTGGTTAACGCGGACGTGATTACTTGCAAAAAGTTTATGTTTGGTGTTTTGACATCCTAACACAACAGAATGTGTATAAAACTTTTTCTTATAACATCACGATCATTCACATCAATCACTCGCTCTCCATCGCACACACATGTAGACTGTCTCAGTATGTATTGCAAACACAAATTAACGTCGCCTAAGTCATATATATAATAACGATTCTAATAATCGTCGTCAGCCAGGCACCATCCACTGCTCTCTGCATCCTGAAGTGATATAAATGTATCTCGGCCACGAAAGTCACGCATTTTTATTTCTCATTGATGGCCCACTCCCATATCGGCTTATCCAGTGCATAATATACTGAAATTAATGTAATAATTACTTACAGCTCATTGTACATAATACTTAGTATTACAATGCCGTATTGATGCACGTGCTTTTGCTGCATATGAAACATTGCGTTCATGTGAACACGACAGCAGTTGTGATGTTACGTTTGAAATCTACATGCAAAGCACACGCGCATATGTGTAAATGTAGGCTCACACAATTGTCAACGTAATTCTACGTTACGCCGAGGTGCAGAGTGATATGTAACTGTTCAACGAAGTCGCGCTTTAATTGCGTTGAAATGTTCTGTAATAAATGATTCTCGTGTTAAGTAACTAAATGACGTGGGGGTTTTGTTTTTTTTTGCTGGTCGGCCTACGCGCCAGCAACCTGTCCCGTGTCTGCGTTCGAATTGCGGACCCAGGCTACCATCAGTGGCGAGTGATGTCTGCACCAATTCCTGGGTTAACCAACTCTCCCGCTGACCGTCGTGGTGAAGTATGGTCAAACACGCCTCGAACGAGTTCCATCCAGCAGTGGATTAACGAAGGGCCGTACACGATTGTGTGTTAACTCTACATGAACAGTGCAAATCTCACTAGGCTGTAATTGTATTATAGGTTACTGACACTAATTTGAGTGTATCCTATCTTAGTTGTTTATTTGTAGAGCGCCTTGGTTAATACAGTACAGATATATATATGGGGTGGAGCGGTGGCGCAGTGGTTAGCGCACTGCGCTATGAGTACAATTCCCGGCCATGGCTCAAACCAGTGGCAACATTTAGAATATTTATTAATCCTGGAGAAATCCGATAAGCTATGAAGCTTTTTTTAGTTTGTTTTACATATGTCCAGTGTCGAACGACATCTCGCTCTAAATTCTCCGCTCCAGAGCCTGGTGGTTCACAAGTTATCTGGAGGTTTCAGGTCGCCAATCTCATAGCGCAATGCGCTAACCACTGCACCCACCGCTCCACTGCTATATGCTGTATCTGAGCAATGAAATGCACGTTATTGAATAGTAGATATACGGTACGTGAGTTGCATCATTACACTTATGAGATGTAATTCCAGCGACAGGAACGAGCGATTCATATTAAACAAATTAACATTGAACAAAATGTGTTCCACGTGCAATAAAGGACCATTGCCCGAAACGTCTATTATATATATTTTTTCCTTTAAGGGCCACACAGTTTTATGGACGCATGCGTTTTTTCGTGAATTCAGATTTCTATTGCATACTTGAATTAAGATCTGAAGCCAGATGGTGGTGGTGGTGGTGATAATGATGATAGAGGTGGTGGTGGCGGATGTTAGTTTGGTGGTGGTGGTGAGGTGGTGGAGAGTTGGTGGTGGTCAGGTGGTGGTGAGTTGGTGGTGGTGAGGTGGTGGTGAGTTGGTAGTAGTGGTGAGGTGGTGGTGGTGAGTTGGTGGTGGGACTTTAAGAAAGGTCGTTGAAGTATGAGCGGCCTGTGCAAGAAAGACTGAAGACCGACATAGATCATCCAGATCGTCGTGGTGATGCGTGAGACTGGATGTCACCGCGTCGATTGTGCAACGCAGCCGCGCAATCTGGCAGAAGGAAGGGAGAGACAGCCGATGTGTGATGACATCAACGACGTCGGCGGCTGTGAAGTGATCTCCTGACCTCTTGATCGGAAGAGTGGACTTTCACCGGGCATACCAAAACATCAATAAACTGGAGTCACTTTGGTACAAGCTTGGCCGTGGGAAGCAACACAGTTATTATACCAGTGCGTCCGAAGAGGAACGTTTTCAATCAGTGCGATTTAACAAAACAAAAGATCGAACAAAGGTTTTGAGAAGTGCGCAGAGAAGCATTTAGAGGTGCCCCGTTTGGAATTGCATCGAGAGAGAGAGACAGAGGAAGAGAAACGCTTGGGGGCAAAGAACAGACAACAACAACAACGACAACAGCGACAACAACCCATTGGAGAAGAGTGAAACGCGGCGCTAGACATGACGAGGCTGGTGACAACCGAATGGGAGAAAAACCAAACGGGGACGATGATCCACCTTCAGCACCTGCACGCGAGATGATTTCACCCCAGTCTCGTTCACGCAGAGCGCCTGCACGGATTGGGTGTGGGGAGACAGGAGGTCTATCATCCAGCAGTGGATCACTCGTGGCCTGATGATGACAAAGCAATAGAACGAGACGCTAAACACATTTGGCCAAACGTTCCAAGGCAGGTCACTCCTGTTGGGAGCGTCGTGCGGCACGGGCCAAGGCTTACGAGTTATAATCAATTACACTGGTCAACAAAAAAAGCATTTTTTTCTGGCCTGGACTTTTGCAGCTGTTTTAGACTAATTTCGGCATACCCCATTTTCATTGATTTTACCCGAAATTAACTCTGTCACTTATGATTGCAAGTTGTTGCGAGTCAGTGACTGCTTTAGTGTTACAATATGGTGCTGCATTTTTAGGATAGTGTGTTTATAATATAATTTTATGTAGATATCCACATTTGTTTAATATTTTTCTTCCGCAGTTTTCATTGAAAATGCAATATTTGATATCTCAAAAACCTGATGTGATAGACAAAAACTGATGCCAGATTTGGAATCAGCACCCCAAAATTACCTTATAACCGTTGGAATACCTTATGCCAGAAATAGTGTGTTGACCAGTGTATAATCAATAAGTGAACACATTTGTGTGTGTGTAGCTACGTAGCCCGCACTTTCAAGGGCCCCACGCTGAATGCTTTCAAGCTATGAATTCCGCTTCAGTGATTCTGCACTTGCTCTATTACTATAGTACTATACCGCCTTCAATTTTTACCAAAGACTGGGTGTTTTGAGGTTAGTGATTTGTCGTATTATCTGGCTGTGTAGCAAATGAAAAATGCAATTAATTTACCTTGCAAGTTAAGAAAAAAATGCGTTTTAATATGTGTGTTTTTTATTTATTTAGGGCCCCTTTATAACATATGTTACAGGCCCCGCACTGAGCTTACTTCGGCACCCTACACATGTACTGCACATACACAAATCGGATCATAAGAAGACGCGCACGCAGATTTGCGTCTTGTATACATCGGGAGAAGACGGTAACACCTGCACGTGCTGCCTGTTGTTGTCGATCGCCTTTAGCGTCACACTCCTCGGGAGGCAAATTACTCGGTCCACAGATGATGATGATGATGATGCTGATGATGCTGCTCGTGTTTGCGCGAGTGTTGAGCGTGGACCGATATCTGTACAAACAGTTACCCTCCCCCCTAGTCCTTGCAGAACATCACTCGAATCTGCATGACTCAATTCACGAAAGCGCACACCGCATCATGTACTCATTTGAGGCTGAGCCGACCTAGGGGAGGCTCGAGACCGGTTCAGATAATCGTCACCGGTGTTTGCCGTGTGACGCGGGAATCGAACCCGGGTCGCCAGGTTCGTAGCGCAGCGTGCTAACCGCTGCACCACCACTCCTCCATACACGTACATACAAACATAAACATGCACGTACAAAGACATACATACAGACAAACACGTCCACACAGACACAAGGATCTCTCGCATTGCCTTGAGCGGACTATTGTGGGGTGGCGTGACATCAACCAGCCCCTCGCCGCCTTTGTCTTCCCAGCGCCGATGTTTACACACCGCACCGGGTACTCATTTAAGGCCGAGTCGACCTAGGAGAGGCCCAGCAACGGTTCAAATATTCGCCACTGCTGTTGTTGGTGGCGAGCGGGGTGGGGTGTTGAACTCGTGCGGCTGGGTTCGCAGCGCAGTGCGCTAACCACTGCGCCACCGCTCGCCACTACAAGCTCACAGACGCACACACACACACAAAGTCAGACACAAAACACTCGGCACATATAAATCAAGCTTGTGTTACCTCCTTACACACACACACATTCATATCAATCACGTAACATTCATAATCATATTGTGCGCGCATTACACGCTTACAGCTCAGAGTCTCGCAGTAAATCCATCAACATCACGCAAGCATCAAACACACACACACACGCGTATAGCCTCAACAGACTGCTGGGGCAAGTGCTGTTAGCGAGCACCTATGAAGGCCGGAACGGTACACGAACGAGGGGGTGGGTGGCCGGCACCACGCCCGGCCGCCTTTGTCTCCCCGGTGGTGATGTTTACACACCGCACCAGGTACTCATTTGAGACTGAGTCGACCTAGGGGGAGGCCCAGGACCGGTTCAGATAATCGTCACTGGGTGTTGGCCGTGAGCGGGAATCGAACTCGGCTCGCCTGGTTGGTAGCTCAGAGGTTCGGCACGGCTCACACACATACACACTCACACATACATATACACTCACACATACATATACACACACTCACACATACATACACACTCACACATACATACACACTCACACATACATACACACTCACACATACATACACACTCACACATACATACACACTCACACATACATACACACTCACACATACATACACACTCACACATACATATACACACACTCACATACATACACACTCACACATACATATACACACACTCACATACATACACACTCACACATACATATACACACACTCACATACATACACACTCACACATACATATACACTCACTCATACGTATACATGCAGAACGTACATCGAGCGGGAGCTGTCCGGTGCTGAGCTACGGAAAAAAAATCCATGAAATGCTAATCTATTTTTACATACACACATGCGTACATGCACGCACGCACGCATACGAACAAAGCCCTTCAACAACAATGACATACGTACTGTGTACATGTGATGATGATGATGTACAGTATATGCAGAAAGGCACACATATGTGTGCATAGCAAAGCCGACGAATGGAGCCTCGTCCAAGGAGGAGATGGAGTGCTGGAATCAGTTCGCGTGTAGCTGTTGGAGTGGATTATCACGGCGGTGAATGGTGGTGCAGCGGTTAGCGCGCTGCGCTACGAACCAGGCGGCACGAGTTCGATTCCGGCTCACGGCCAACACCAGTGACGATTATCTGAACCGGTCTTGGGCCTCCCCTAGGTCGACTCAGCGTCAAATGAGTACCTTGTGTGTGTAAACATCGCCACTGGGGAGACAAAGGCGGTCGGGCGTGGTGCTGGCCACCCATCCCCTCGTGTGCCGTGCCGGCCTTCATAGGTGCTGCTCGCTAACAGCACTTGCCCCAGCAGTGTGTCAAGGCAGCGAGCAGGAATCGAACTCGGGTCGCCGGGTTCTTTGTTCTATGTGGACGGAGCGGTGGCGCAGTGGTTAGCGCACGGCACACGTGTAACATCAGTGGCGGGTGATATCTAAGCCGTGCCGGGTTCCCTCCAACTTCACCAATCCGCACGGACCAGCGTGATGAATTATGATCAAAGAACCCCCCCCCCCAATGATCAACGCGGCATGAGCCGTCCTTCATCCAGCAGGGGATTGACAAAGGCCTGTACATTGTATATTGTACACGCACGTACGTACGCAACCATCACCACACACAGGTCTGTCACCCATCAATCACTCGCATCATCACACAGATCCACCACCCATCATACAGAGAGACCCATCACCCATTTTGCACGATCCCATCACCCGTTCCCATCATCGCAACCATCACCCAGAGCCATCACGAGCTCCCATCACCCACCCTCAACACTCCGATCACCCACTCCCATCGCAACCCATCGCTTTCATTCCGCGTGCGTGGCGTGCGGGAGTTTCCCTGGGAAGTTATTTGATGGCTCAGCGAGTACAAACAATGGAGGAATTTCAGCACAGAGAGTGTGTGTGTGTGCGTGTGTGTGTTTGTCTGTGTGTGTCTGTGTGTGTCTTTGTGTCTGTGTGTATCTGTGTGTAAATGTGTCTGTGTGGAGCGGTGGTGCAACGGTTAGCGCGCCGCGCTACGAACCCGGCGACCCGAGTTCGATTCCCGTTCACGGCCAACAACGATGACGATTATCTGAACCGGATAGTGGGCTTTCCCTAAGTCAACTCAGCCTTAAATGAGTACCTGGTGCGACGAGGGAGACAAAGGCGGCCGGGCGTGGTGTTGGCCACCCACCCCCTCGTGTGCCGTGCCGGCCTTTATAGGTGCTACTCGCTAACAGCACTTGCCCCGACGGTCTGTAAAGGCTACACGGGGGATCTTTGTCTGTGTGTGTGTGTCGGCCTTAATCGGTACTCCGCTAACTGCACTTGCCCCATGCCAGAGTCTGTAGATGCTATACGGGGGGGGGGGGTATCTTTATCTTTGTAGTCTTTTGTTTTCAACGTCACCACAGATTTCATCAAAACAGCGGTGTCGCTCTGTAAACACGAGCACTACGGTGCACACATGCATTGATACTTATGCAGTAGATATTCATGAATCAACTGCCAATAACACGGTGCCCTTCAAAGGCAAAATATATAACAGGCGACGTTTTACGCAATGGCCCTTCTTCAGTTTTACGTGCTGTGATGAAGGACCACTACCTGAAACATCGCTTATTATTGATGAATGTGTTGAATAGTTGTTGTATTTAATTGTGCAACAATGCCAACGCAGCAGCAGCAGCGACATCATCACTATAAATGATAATTTGCATTACCCAATCGCCTAAGATTGCAGTTTTACTAATAACGGAGTAGCAGCCGAGGAATGGGAACGCGACGTGGAGATGGAGCAATGAAATCAGCTGGTGGCGTGCAGAGCGAGCGGGTGTTGGTGTTGGACCGTTGCATCAAAGGATCGTGAGAGGTGGTGGCAGGCAGCTCGGGGAGGAATTCATCCAGCAGTGGAGTGGCCATGGCTGATGATGGTTGTGATGTGGGGAAATTATGGAGGCATCCGTCCAAGAGTGGATTGACCATGGCTGGCGATTACGGAGGAGACTCATGGAAGAATTCATCCCACGGTGGATTGAGCATGGCTGATGATGATGATGATGATAATGCTGATGATGATGATCATGCTGATGGAAGAGACTTATGGACGGATTCATCCAGCAGCTGATTGACCATGGCTGACGACGATTGCAATTCAATAACAGTTAAAAAAAAGTCATTCAACGTAATATCTAACGAGCATCTAAGGCCATGCCAAAAACAAACATTAACATTCATAATTCACTGGTCGTCATCTATCCACTGCTGGACGAAGGTCTCCCCCAGTCCGTCGGCATGCAACAGCGCATCTCGCTAACACCGTATTCCCCCGATTATAAGACGCTACGAAAAGTAAGACGCACACCCCAACTTGTATCCTGCCCCCAGGTGTCAAACACATTCCTGTGGAGGGAGCTGGTAGGAACGTTGGGTTGCTCGGTCAATGGCCAGGGTCAACGGCGGCGTGGTGTATTCCGCAAATATGGCTGACTGTGACTCTGTGAGGGCGGGCACAAGCCGGCGTGAGTAGGTTAAACGTTGAGTTTTATAAGGGCACCACGGGGTGACCAGCCCCTCCCCTCCCCACCCAGCCCCACCCCTCCCACCCCCCACCCAGCCCCACCCTCCCCACCTAGCCCCACCCAGCCCCTCTCCACCCTCCCCACCCAGCCCCTTTCCACCCTCTCCACCCAGCCCCACCCCTCCCATTTTTGGATGCACGACGGACGGACGGACACAATAATCTCCTGTGGGCTGGTGTAACCAGGAGGTTCCTACCAGTATAAAGTCATACAGATCTGATCACACACTCACACGCGCACAACTACCGGCTTATAAGACGCGCCACCAACTTTTTCTCCCTTTAAATGCGGGGTAGGAAATTGAGTCCAGGTCATCCAGAGAACACGGTGATAACAATCATTTACTCCCATTAGTTCATCCACTGCTCGATGAAAGGTTTCACACGCCGTGTTGGTTGTAGGGTTTTTATTATTTTACTTTCACGATACTTCACCACGCTGGTCAATGCGAGTTCATGATGAGGGAGGTCCCGGGCCGTTTCAGATACCACTCGCTTCTTGATCAGAATATTGATTTCTACTGGGGAAATCCCATGAGCTATAAAGCTCTTTTCACAGATGTCCAGTAGATATAAAAGACAAGAGCGCAGCCCTGCAATTGCCTGCTCACCCCACAGCCGATGGAAGAGTTTCCACTATATATACTGTATTGATATTACGCAATACAATTACATTTTGAAAGTATAAGCCAGCTTAATGTGAACAGATATTGGTCAAACATCCCCGTCGCAGCAGCTTCTTGAAACACGGTCTTGAGACTCTGGTTTGCTTTTCCTGGGTAAGTATAGTTCACGTGTGTGGGGGGGGGTGCAGAGTAATAGCGGCGTGATTCGATACGTGACGATTTTTAATTAAAACACGAGAATTAGCTCGTGAAATTACGAGCGGTGTAAATCGTCAAAAAGAATACGGGCGAGAATATCGCTGGCGCGTTAAGTGGAATTAATATCGGACGTCGCTACTTGGCTACTTTCATCGCAATCACTTCACAGGGGCGGTTGTGAGCAGTTTCTCTCGGTTTTATTTATTTCACAGTTTATTTGGCATAGCCCCGTGAGCCATTCGGCTCTTGAATCGGGTGCAACCGCAACAAACAAAAGACAAAAACAAGAAAACATCTTAAAGTGACTAAGCGCAAACAGAAACATCCAGGAAAAAAACTGCAAAGTCTTCAAGAAAAATCACCGTACACCAACGCTGTGTGCAAAAATCCCAGTGGGATGCAAGTCAAACAACAACAACCACAAGACAACTTAGATTAAAGCCATCAATCTAACTCCGTACTACAACAAACAAAACATGGCCAAGCCAAAAAACTTTTCCAAATCACCAAAACAGGGAGGTGGGGGGAATCGTGCACATGGCAGGCGAAGACACCAGACACCACGTGGCGGTGATGTCACTACGACGCGCGTGCCAGGCTAGGTGCACCCTGAGGCCGCGTGAAGCGTCGAATGCTCGCTTGCTAAAGGGTTGACCGACTGAGATGACTGGCAGATGCACCGCCTGCGTTGGGTCACAGTGCAAAATCGACTGCGTGTTATCCGCCCGTCGCTCCGCTCGTTGTTGTGAGCGTCGCTCCTCCGCCCTCCGTTGTTGTTGGAGGGCGACTGCCTCCAACTGCCCAGCAGCAGCGTCCTTCAGAGCCTCCTCCACAGAGGCCGATCTTGACACTGCTGGCACCAGTCATCGGCAAATCCAATCAGCGTCTTCTTGGTTCTTTCGGTAAAGTCACGTAGAATGGAAATAATAAAATAATAAAAATAAAACATAATAAAATAATTCTCACGACGTTTCGGCCACAACGCAAGCAGCCGTCCTCAGGTGGAGAACAGGTCTGTCGAAAAGACAGCGTCTGAATGACACACCCCAGGCTTGGAGCGGCTATTTACGCTGGTATGGAGGGGGGAGGAGGGCCTTGACAAAATAATTTGCATATCAAGGGGAATTTAGCATATTTATGTGAAATGCAGATATGCGATTAGTACTACTTGTGAAATGCGTAGGAGGTTTGGCGGGGGGTTTAAAGTCATATTAATCAGCTCCACATCGTCTTGTACCACATCAGCCCCATCTCTTCTCTAGCCCGTGCCACGCCCGGTTAGCCCTCTCTATCCGGCAGAACACATACACACACAGTGCCTCGTCACATACATCAGTGACAATCATCTATAAAGTCAAAGCCAAAGTGATTTCCTGCTCAAATGAGCCACGCTGAGGCGTTGGTGTTCATCCCCCGCGTACCCGTGGTGGAAATTCCACATTCCCCATGACGGGCGCGTGTATATCCATAGCGCAATCACTGTTGTTGACACCCTGACAAAGTGATACTCGCCTGAGTAATTTTATACACTCCGAGGGGATGATGGGCGCGGACAAACACGCAACGAGGATTATTTATTTGCTAATCGTCAGTTCGATTGATGACTCGCCCCTACTGAGCATCGTGTAAAAGAGCTTCACAGCTCATCGGATTTCTCCAGTATAAATACAGACTCCGATTCTGATCCGATCTGGCCGCTCCCACCTCTATGGTTGGAGGTGTTTCCCTGCTTTGCCTGCAGCTCCGTCACCAGTCTCACCCTTCTCGCGACAGTCAATACGACCTCTCTGAATCCACGTGCGAGGTTTCTTTTGTTTTACGATCAGTGGAAACAAGAAGATGCTCGGTGTAGTCGGCACTTTGCTTCGTTCATCATTTCATATATATTTTTTTTACTTTGCTTTATGTAACCCCCACCTCTCGCTCACTCTCTCGCTCACTCTCTCTCGCTCACTCTCTCGCTCACCCTCTCGCTCACTCTCTCGCTCACTCTCTCGCTCACCCTCTCGCTCACCCTCTCGCTCACCCTCTCGCTCACCCTCCCGCTCACTCTCTCGCTCACTCTCTCGCTCACTCTCTCGCTCACACTCTCGCTCACCCTCTCGCTCACTCTCTCGCTCACCCTCTCGCTCACTCTCTCGCTCACCCTTTCGCTCACTCTCTCGCTCACTCTCTCGCTCACTCTCTCGCTCACGCTCTCGCTCACCCTCTCGCTCACTCTCTCACTCACCCTCTCGCTCACTCACCCTCTCGCTCACTCTCTCGCTCACTCTCTCGCTCACTCTCTCGCTCACCCTCTCGCTCACTCTCTCGCTCACTCTCTCGCTCACTCTCTCGCTCACCCTCTCGCTCACTCTCTCGCTCACTCTCTCGCTCACTCTCTCGCTCACCCTCTCGCTCACTCTCTCGCTCACTCTCTCGCTCACCCTCTCGCTCACTCTCTCGCTCACCCTCTCGCTCACTCTCTCGCTCACTCTCTCGCGCACCCTCTCGCTCACTCTCTCTACATCCACGTGCGTGGTCTCTCTACATCCACGTGCTCCTCTTCCTCTGTCTCTCGGTTTCATTTCATAGAGGTTCCACCTCGCTCCCTCTCCCCTCCCCTCTCTCTCCTCTCTCCCTCCCCCCTCCCCTTATCTCTCACTCTCCCCTCCCCTTATCTCTCACTCTCCCCTCCTCTCTCTCTCCCTCTCCCCTCCGCTCTCTCTCCCTCTCCCCACCCCATATTTCTGTGCGCACTTTTCATCACGGGGCTCAAGCGCTCATTCGTCGCTCCATCGTCCGCGGGTGGACGAGGGTCGAGGGTGAGGACGGAGTTGCAGGCAAAGGATGGAAAACGCTTCCCCCAGGTGTGCGCGTACTTTCGATTTGTATTCGTGACGGAATTCTCGTGTCCGCCGCTTCACGGAGCGAGTAGATCGCAGAGTGAATCACAGAGTGAATCGCAGAGTGAATCGCAGAGTGAATCACAGAGTGAATCGCAGAGTGGATCACAAAGTGAATTACAGAGTGAATTACAGATTGAATTGCAGAGTGGATCACAAAGTGAATTACAGAGTGAATTACAGAGTGAATTACAGAGTGAATCACGGAGTGAATTACAGAGTGAATTACAGACCGAATTACAGAGTGAATTACAGAGTGAATCACGGAGTGAATTACAGAGTGAATTACAGAGTGAATCACGGAGTGAATTACAGAGTGAATTACAGAGTGAATTACAGAGTGAATCACGGAGTGAATTACAGAGTGAATTACAGAGGTGATCACAGAGCGAATTACAGAGTGAATTACAGAGGTGATCACAGAGCGAATTACAGAGTGGATCACAGAGTGGATCACAGAGTGAATCGCATCGTGATAGATTATCTGTCAATGCAGTTATACAAATCTAGTCGCCCACACAAAGACAAAGATCCCCCGTATGGCCTGTGACAGACTATTGGGGCAAGTGCTGCTAGCGAGCACCTATGAAGGCCAGCTCGGCGCATGAGAGAGTTGGTGGCCAACACCACGCCCGGCCGCCTTTGTCTCCCCAGTGGCGATGTTTACACACCGCACCAGGTACTCATTTGAGGCTGAGTCGACGTAGGAGAGAGAGGCCCAGGACCGGTTCAGATAATCGTCACTGATGGTGGCCGTGAGCGCTGCACTACCCCCCACCCCATACACACACGTGTTTATGTCTACCCTGATTTTAAACTTCAG
The DNA here is from genome assembly GCF_964198595.1 of Lampetra fluviatilis. NCBI lineage: Eukaryota > Metazoa > Chordata > Hyperoartia > Petromyzontiformes > Petromyzontidae > Lampetra > Lampetra fluviatilis. Next base: position 3,898,311 of record NC_136327.1, on the reverse strand, counting down.
GGATGAAAGTGCGTCTTATAATCAAGAGAATGCGGGTAATGTGGTGGTGGTGCTGCTGGTTCATCTGGAGTGGTGGACATTCCTGCGGCAGGTGAAAAGCCACCCCTCTATGAATGTTGACTCCCCGCAAACTAGTACTCGCTTTATCGACCCAATAGAAATGATGGGCTGGATAGACGCCCGACCCTGCAAGATTCGGATTCGTTAGTTCGCGTCGGTAAATGTTCAAGATGTTCTCGAAGGGCGAGACGTAATCGAACTCACGCATACAGACAGACGACACAGACGTAAATTCCACCGTAGATATGCACTTTAAAATCTCGATTTAAAACTCGTTTCTTCGTACAACTGCTGATCGTGTTTTAGTTTGTTCTCTTTTCCCGCGCACCTCCGACTATCACGGCTGGCTACGTACGGTGCGAAAGAAGTCCAACACGCACACAATTCCCACGGCGCCCTAGAAGGTGGATGATGACACCTTGAAACCAGGGACGACGGCGAGCGCCATGAGCGACGTCGCTTTCTCGCGAGACGCTCCACAGGTTTTGAGTGGAGACAAATCTAATTAAAAGTTAATCAAAGTAATAATGGAAATAAAATAAAATAATAAATCACGACGTGTCGGAGGCAACACAAGTCTCCGTCATCAGGTGGGACCGTCACAGCTAAAATTACTGCATCAAAAAACCTATAAGAGTATGAATCCTTGCGGTCACGAAAGCTTCAAATCTAGAATTTGAGTGGAGACTTGACGGCGTTCGTCGCGAGTGGAAGTCTGAGACGTCTCCACTGATGTGGAACGTGGCGGTGAGAGCCCCCCCCCACCACCACCCCCACCCCCACCACGACCCCCGTGCGTGCGCGTGGAACCACGTGGGGGGGGGCTGGGCGCGTCACGGAGCGGGCAGCCTCAGCCCGGAGCCTCACTGATGCCGCGTCCGACAACGCCGCCGAGACTCCATCCCCCTCCATCCCGCACCGTCACATCGCGGGTGGACCGAGTAATTTGCCAACCCGTGCGGAGTGTGACGCTGACGCCGGTAGCAAGCGAGCAGAGTTGGGCGGCTGCCGATGAAGAGTTAGAACGATCCGTGAGCTGCACGAAACGTGAATCGTACACGCGGTTTCACAGGCAAAGTGTTTGACAGACTGTTGGGGCAAGTGCTGTTAGCGAGCAGCAACATATGAAGGCCGGAACGGCTCACGAGGGGGGTGGGTGACCAGCACCACGCCCGACCGCCTTTGTCTCCCCAAGGACGATCATCGTACCAGGTACTCATTTTGAGGCTGAGTTGACATAGGGGAGGCCCAGGAGCGGTTCAGATAATCGTCGCTGGTGTTGGCCGTGAAAGATTTTAACTTTTTTGGCAGCACCGTGCGATATCAATATCCAATGACAAAGCGAAATAAACCCCCGTATAGCCTTTAACGGATTGTTGGGGCAAGGGGTTGTTAGCGAGCACCTATAAAGGCTAGCACGGAGCACGAAGGGATAGGTGGGCAAAACCACGCCTGGCCGCCTTTGTCTCTCTGTTTACCCACCACTCCAAGTATTAATTTAAGACTGAGTCGACGTAGGGGAGGCCCAGGACCGGTTGAAATATTCACCACTGTTATTGGTCGTGAACGGGGTTTTGTATCCGATCCGCTGGTCTGGGAGTGCAGTGCGCTAATCGCTCCGCCACCATTCCTCACGATATTGGTAGAGAGTTCACATTCCTACCCAAACACAAACACAACGTCTACAGTATCGGCCTTGGTAGGCTGATGGGGCAAGTGCTGTTAGCGAGCGCATGCCAATTCTGGGTACGTGCGCATATTCGCAGTATATTATAAACGTACTTACATGAAAGGTTTTACATCGTAAAGATCTACAAATATAAATTTCGATTTAAAGCTTTCGTGACTGCAGGGATTCATCTTCTTGGTTCTTTCGGTAAAGTCACGTGGAAGGGAAATAATAAAATAATAGGTTCAGACGCTGTCTTTCCGACATACCTGTTCTTCACCCGAGGACGGCTGCTTGCGTTGTGGCCGAAACGTCGTGAGAATTGTATTTTATTATGTTTTATTTTTATTATTTTATTATTTCCCTTCTACGTGACTTTACCGAACGAACCAAGAAGATCTACAAATATACTTATCCAAAGCAATTACCGTATTGTCCGGATAAAAAAAGACGCACCTTTTTACCGCTGTACAGAATTTTACGGCAAAAAGTTGGGTGGAAGGGCTGCGTCTTATAATCCGGTAGTTGCGTTCGTGTGAGTATGAGAGAGGGTGAGAGAGCAAAAGTTCGTCTCTTTGTTGACACTAGGCACACGTACGGGGTGCGTCTTACTTTCCGGAGCGTCTTATAATCCGGACAATACGGTAGTCGCGTTGTAACAACGATGATGACGACAAGAAAACATATATTTCAACTACACGTCAAACTAAATTCACAATTTCCACGCAATTTTATCAATCGTTATCGAACAAACACGCGAGGCAAAGTACTGACAAAGTTTCCCTGGTGTGAGTCGTGTAGCAGCACAAAGGGGGCAAGTGCTGTTTTCGAGCACCTATTAAGGGCCCGCGGCATGCCAACGCATGCACCACAATGCTCTTACGTAATGTTCACGTGTTTTTTCTTTCACATAACTGATGTATTACTTACATACGTCGTAAACAGTAGCATATATGAGTGTATATATAAAGAGGGAATTATACAGCGGTCTTGGCATGCAATCGTCCATGCAAAATAGCTGCTTAGCTCAATTTCACTTATACTAGCAGGAAAAAGATCAGAGTCTCAGATGCGTACTCTCCAAACAAAAATAAATATAGTTTATAATACGAGACAATTAATAGGTAAATCATATATAAGCAAAACTAAATTCTCTATTCACATGCAAATAACATTTATATCTTTCGATTTAAAGCTTTCGTGACTGCAGGGATTCATCTTCTTGGTTCTTTCGGTAAAGTCACGTAGAAGGGAAATAATAAAATAATAAAAATGCAATCTAATAAAATATTTCTCACGACGTTGCGGCCACAACGCAGGCAGCCGTACTCAGGTGAAGAACAGGTCTGTCCCTTCTACGTGACTTTACCGAAAAAACCAAGAAAACATTTATATCGTATTAATACATCGGCCTATGTGGCTTTAAAGACGAGTGAATCAGCAGCATTTGGTTAAGCGAGCACACTCTGGACCCGTTTCGACCTTCTGGGTCTCGATCACAAGGATGTCTGTTATTGGTGAGAGCACTCCCATCACAAAACCGTCCGGCTCTTGTCTCAAACTAAAACAAACCAGAGCAAGAAAAACAAACAAATACGGCATCCACGTGGTTTATAGCAGAGGTGTGGACTCGAGTCATGTGACTTGGACTCGAGAGAGACTCGAGTCATGAATTTGATGACTTGCGACTCGACTTGGACTTGCATAACAATGACTTTGTCCCACCTATGAGATGTGGACTCGAGTCATGTGACTTGGACTCGAGTCAGACTCGAGTCATGAATTTGATGACTTGCGACTCGACTTGGACTTGCATAACAATGACTTTGTCCCACCTATGAGATGTGGACTCGAGTCATGTGACTTGGACTCGAGTCAGACTCGAGTCATGAATTTGATGACTTGCGACTCGACTTGGACTTGCATAACAATGACTTTGTCCCACCTATGAGATGTGGACTCGAGTCATGTGACTTGGACTCGAGTCAGACTCGAGTCATGAATTTGATGACTTGCGACTCGACTTGGACTTGCATAACAATGACTTTGTCCCACCTATGAGATGTGGACTCGAGTCATGTGACTTGGACTCGAGTCAGACTCGAGTCATGAATTTGATGACTTGCGACTCGACTTGGACTTGCATAACAATGACTTTGTCCCACCTATGAGATGTGGACTCGAGTCATGTGACTTGGACTCGAGTCAGACTCGAGTCATGAATTTGATGACTTGCGACTCGACTTGGACTTGCATAACAATGACTTTGTCCCACCTATGAGGTGTGGACTCGAGTCATGTGACTTGGACTCGAGTCAGACTCGAGTCATGAATTTGATGACTTGCGACTCGACTTGGACTTGCATAACAATGACTTTGTCCCACCTCTGGTTTATAGTCTCCTATGCGCTGCCATTACGGTGCACGATTGATTCAAGGTTCACAGACGTGCACACACACACACACGCGACGCTTTATATAGAAACAAAAATGTTGGAAGGTAGTAAAAATTGTCCGCTGATTTATTTAGCTATTTATATTTTCCACGGCGAGGCGAATGGTTTAAGTGCGTGGTTGTCGTCTGTACGATATACATTTTCGTACGAAATCCGACCCATATCAAAGAGCGAGAGCGAGAGAGAGAGATGTCCTTGCCTATAATCATCTGGACAGTTCACCAGCATTGCTTCAAGCAAAGCCTGACTCTGCTGCTGTTGCTGCTTGATGAGACACCGATTGTCAAAACGTGTCCCATGATTCTTCATTGCAGTGTTGAACCAACAATGCCGCCGAGATGACGTGCGCTGACGACCACGTGACTGATGTGACGTGTCATGTTTTTTTTTGCAATAGTTATTTCAAGGGGGCAAATTGTCTGCTTATTTATATAATGAGCATTGTTGTTACGAGTAAGACTGGCCCTTTGTTGCTCTGTAACGGAAACTTAGAGACATCTGCCATTTCACGATCCGCCTGTACTTGTATAGCGCTGAAGGTAATCCGCTTTTTAAATGTTATTTTTTTTAATATTCCCAAGGATTTAAATAATATTCTGGCGGAAGAATCGCATTAATAGGAGCACGGATTGAAAAGTTGGAGCGATTTTAAATGAGCCGTGTGGTTTTGTCTTCTGTATTCATTACTCCCACCTCTTCAGTGTAGCCATCTATTAAATGTATATCTATGACTTATATCTATCATAATAATCTATATTATACGTCTACCGAACTCATTCTGCCCTTTCACTTCATCCCAATGTGTATTTGTTACGCGGAAAAATCCCGTGTAGCCAGTTACCCAGCTAGCTTCGGTGGCAACCGCCCGCCCAGCCACGAACAAAAGAGTTCTCGTGCGGGTGGAGAGTAGCCCAGCCAGCAGCCAGCCAGGAGACTCGAGGCGTGGATTACGTTTAATAGTCGCACTGCACTGCACAAAGCGGGTCAATCCTGTGCTGTGTAAACATTCATACACGCGTACACATGACGTTCTGTTGACGGTGATGCTGCTGCTACGTCGGCAGTGGTGTAGAATGAACAAATAACTCAAAACTCATCAATAGCACGAGTGAGTTGGCCTTAAAATAAACAAAAAACACAACAATCGACGGTTCGGGCAATGACCCGTCTTGGTTTACGTGCTATGAAGAAGGCCCCATTACACACGCGAAATCCATATACCGTCGTACTCGCCGTATAGTACATGCTATACCTGGGAGCGGTGGCACGGTGGTTAGCACACAGCGTGATGAACGCAGGCAACCTGAGTTCGATTATCGGTCACGGTTAACATCAGTGGCGAGTGATGTCTGCACCGATCTCTGGCGTCTCAACTCTTTTGATCGACCCGCACTGTGACCAGCGCGGTGAAGTATGGTCAAACATCACCCATGACCGACAGACACAGCGTTTGGGATGCCTTCATCCAGCAGTGGATTAACGATATCATTTTCTTGGTTCTTTCGGTAAAGTCACTAAAAAAATAAAACATAATAAAATAATTCTCACGACGTTTCGGTCACAACGCAAGCAGCCGTCCTGAATGACTCTGTCTCCTCGACAGACCTTGTTCTCCACCTGAGGACGGCCGAAACGTCGTGAGAATTATTTTATTATGTTTTATTTTTATTATTTTATTATTTCCTTTCTACGCGACTTTACCGAAAGAACCAAGAAGATGAATCCCTGCAGTCACGAAAGCTTTAAATCGAAATTTAACGATATCATTATTTGTAATTATATATTCGAGTAATTATAGCCATACTTGCAAAAATAAGTGTACATTTCCATAGGCCATATATCATACACGCACACAAACAAGGCATGATACATATACAGAAACATAAACAAAGATACCCAGTCAAACAACGTGTCTCTAATGTGCTCGTTGCAATTCAGATGCAATGAAACGCCCCCTTCGTTGAATGTTGGCTTCGAGAATTGCTCCTCGGTTGTACGCGTGCCATCTCAATTCATTTGCTTGGCCGTCGTCGGGTGGTGGAGGGTAACACGCCAAAAAACAAATTGCACCAGAAAATGTTGTGGCCAAACAAAACGAAAACGTTTCATAATTACGATTAATTCATTAAGTTATAGAAGTTCAAGCCATTCGGCCATCCACCACAGCGTGTTTGTCAAGAGTGGATGGCGGTGGTTTGACCATACTTCACCACGCTGGTCAATGCGGGTTGGTGAAGAGGTGCGGGTGGGGTGGGGGGGTGGGGCAACCAAGACCGGCTCAGATATCACTCGCCACTGATGTTAACCGGGTAGCTGAATGCGCTAACCACTACGCCACCGCTCCCTACCTACTTTCATGCACGTGGCAAGTGCACACAACAAAGATCCCCCGTGTAGCCTTGACAGGCTGTTGGGGCAAGTGCTGTTAGCGAGCACCTATGATGGCCGGCACATTTGAGGCTGAGTCGACCTAGGGGAGGCCCATGACCGGTTCAGATAATCGTCACTGGTGTTGTGCCGTGAGCGAGAATGGAACTTGGGATGCCGGGTTCGTAGCGCAGCGCGCAAACCGCTGCACCACCGCTCCCATTACACACATAAAAACACACCTACACAAACACTGACACACACCTACACACACATGTACACACACGTATACACACGTACATACAGACATATACACACACACGAACACACAGACATACACACACGTACATACAGACATACACACACACGAACACACAGACATACACACACGTACATACATACAGACATACACACACACGTACACACAGACATACACACACGTATACACACATGTACGAACACACGCACACACAGACATACAAAGACAAAGATCCCCCGTATAGCCTTAACAGACTGTAGGGGCAAGTGCTGTTATCGAGCACCTATGAACGCCGCCAGACATACACACACGTACACACACACGTACCCACAAACATACACACACGTATACACACGTACACACACGTACATGTAAACACACGTACATACACACATACACACGTACACACAGATACACACATGTACACACACACGTACACACACGTACACACATACACACACACGTGTACACACACACACATGCACACACGTACACACGTACACACACACATACACACACACATGTACACACAGACACGTACACACACACATGTACACACAGACACGTACACACAGACACACACATGTACACACGCACGCACGTACGTACACACACACGTACACACACACGTACACACACACACATGTACACACACGTACACACACGTACACACACAGACATACACACACGTACACACACACACACATGCACATACGCACACACACACGTACACACACACGTACACACACACACAGACATACACAGACGTACACACACACGTACACACACAGACATACACACACGTACACACACAGACAGGCACACACGTACACACACACGTACACACTCATACATACACACATGTACACACACACGTACACACACATACATACACACATGTACACACACACACGTACACACACACGTACACACAGACATACACACATGTACACACACACATGTACATACACACATGTACACACACACACGTACACACACACGTACACACAGACATACACACATGTACACACACACGTACATACACACATGTACACACACACACGTACACACAGACATACACACACGTACACACACGTACATACACACATGTACACACACGCGCGCCCATCAGTCCTGGTCGCCGCGTCGCGCACTGATCCCACGCGCGACGGCCCCCGTCTCGCGCGCCGCCGCCGCGGAGTGATATCCATTCAGCCGCTCGGTGATGCGGCTCCCGCACGCGCAGAGCCTCGCCGCGCGGGCCAATGGGACGCGCGGAGGCGTCGAGGGTTAGGGGTGAGAGGGTGCGGTGAGGATTGGAGAGGTGAGCTTTAATTATCGCTCCAATAGCACATTCACATGACGGGGGCTAATGTGGCAACAACAAAAAAACACACCCATTGTTGACCTCTCACAATGCGGTACTCGTTTTAGCCGCCCCTGACGGGATGTGAAATGATGATGGGCTGAATCGACAATCAATCAGGGGAGTGGTGGCGCAGCGGTTAGCACACCGCACTGTGAGCACGGCCACTTGAATTCGATTCCCGGCCACGGCTAACATCAGTCGCCAGTGGTGATGTCTGAACGGGCCCCGGTCGATACAATCCGGCATTGACCAGCGTGGTGAAGTATGGTCAAACAACTTGCCGGTCCGATGCGGGGCAGGGAGAGCCTTCATACAGCAGTGGATTGAGGAGTGACTGCATATTGACAACTGCAATATACAAATCAACAACGTGGTAATACTGGGCCCCGTCATGCTAATGTGGAATCCCCACATCTGGCTCAGGAGATGGGCATGGTTTGAACCGTGTGAGTTAGTTAGTAATGGCGACGACAGTTAAAAGTTTCCGGACTTTTACTTTTTTATTTTTAAAAATCGATTGTTTTCCCCCCCAAAATGTTCCCTGACTGGGCTACCCGGCGACCCACTTCGTGTGTGGGAACGAGCCCGCGGAAGTGTGCATCACAGAGCTACCGCTGAGATCTCTCCTCCTTATTCAACTGACCTCTGGTTTCACACAGTGACCACTTTCCCACCCGCCTTGCCACTCGACGGCACAACCGATAGAGCTGGAAGTCCAAGTTCAGAAGCGAAATTCTTAGGTTTTTTTGGTAAAGTCACGTAGGTAAAAACATTTAAATTAATAAAAGTAAAATAAAAATAAAATAAAAATCACGACGTTTCGGAGGCAACACAAGCTTCCGTCTTCAGGTGGAACCGTCACAGCACGATAGCTGTATCTCACTTGAAACATCGTGATTTTTATTTTATTTTTATTTTACTTTAATTAATTAACATTTTTTACCTATACGTGACTTTACCTAAAAAACCTAATAATATGAATCCTTGCAGTCACGAAAGCTTCAAATCTAGAATTCAGAAGCCAAATTTAATGGAGGGTTTGTTTTATTTTTGTGTTGTTGTTGTGTGCAGTCATTGGCGGATGAGAGGTGGATTCGAACCGAGCTGATCCAGCGTTGTCGGCTCTGCGTTCTGACGCTTGAGCCCCCACCCCCCCCCGTTCGACAACAGCTGTGTACACGAAGTGAACGCGTGAACACGTACTGTAAGTACGCGTGTGCATGTTCATTTAGTGGGGAGAGACGGGGGTAATCGATCGGTATCGGTTCTGAAGCGTAACTTACTCGCATTTAATCGCGTGCGTCATAACGATCTCCTGTGGATTTGTCACTGTGTGTGTGCGTGTGTACATCATTTGCTTTGTGTCAAAGTTCGTGTGTGATATCGTGCATCCGTATGTGTGTGTGTGTGGGGGGAGCGGTGGCGTAGCGACCCTGGGTCACCCCTAGATCGACTCAGCCTCAAATGAGTACCTGGTGCGGTGTGTAAACATCGCCACGAGGGAGACAAAGGCGGCCGGGCGTGGTGTTGGCCACCAACCCCCTCGTGTGCCGTGCCGGCCTTCATAGGTGCTCGCTGACATCAATTACCCCAACATTCTGTTAAGGCTACACGGGGGATCTTTGTTGTTGTTGTTGTTAGTGTGTGCGCGCTTACAAACGTGGCGACCCGAGTTTGATTCCCTCTCACGGCCAGTCAACACCAGTGACGGCTATCTGAACCGTTCCTGTGTCTCGCCTAGGTCGGCTCAGCCTCAAATGAGTACCCGGTGCGGTGTGTAAACATCGCCACGAGGGAGACAAAGGCGGCCGGGCGTGGTGTTGGCCACCCACCCCCAGTGTGCCGTGCCGGCCTTCATAGGTTGCTACTCGCTTTGTCTTTGTTCGGTTTGATCAGTGTGTGCGTGGTGTGCGTGTGTGTCAGTGCCTCTGAGAACCCATAGACTCGTTAAGACGCAGAGACACGGAGGGAGAGAGAGAGAGAGAGGCGTGAATAGAGAATAGAGCAGGGCCTGGGTGGAGGGGTGAACAAAGCGGAGACGGGGAACCCAAAACAGGGGATGAGAGGAGAGACGTGAAAGCGAGATGGAGATTAGAAGACAAATGGGCAGAGAGAGAGAGAGACTACTTTTTGTTGTTGTGTATTATAGAAACTCTTTAAGACCTGAAAAAATAATCCACTGGTCCGCGAAGGCCTTCCCCGTTCCGTGTCGCTCGTGGGGGGGGAGGGCGGTTGTTTGACCATACTTCACCACGCTGGTCGTGCAGGATGAATAGCGTGCTAACCACAGCGCCACCGCTCCACGCGTTGCTACCAACGCCAACCATCAATACTACAACCACCACCAACATCACCATCATCATTACTATCACTGACATTTTTAGCTTCAACAATTATCGTGACTACGATCACCACCATCATCATCACCACCATCATTACTATCATCATCACCACCACCATCATAATCACCATCATCACCACCATCATCACTATCATCACCACCACCATCATAATCACCATCATCACCACCATCATCATCACCATCATCATTACTATCACTACCATTTTTAGTTGTATTCATTATCGTGACTACGATCGTCATCACCATCGCCACCACCCTCATCATCATCACCATCATCATCCTCTTTTCTCCAGGGTTAACAAAACGAGTCAACGACATTTCAGGAAGCCAGCAATGTAACGCGTTACACAATCTACAAGTCCCCGTTATTAGAATACATCCACAGCCCTTATTCGAGCAAGTGACGCGATTCTACTGGGCCAAGAAAGGCGAGGAGCGGTGGCGCAGCGGTGAGCGCACTGTTCTCAACCCCGGCTGCTTGAGTTCGTTTCCCGGCCACGGCTAGCATCAGTAGCGAGTTCACAAATCTTGACCCTATCGTGGGTTCCTCCAATTGAAGAGTGGTCAAACAGCACGGCACGTGAAGTCATCTATCCAGCGGTGAGGTTGACAATGGCCTGTAACAGTGAAAGCACAATTTAAATGTTCGTATCCACAAAATATCGGCAAAAACCCCGAGGAATATATCCAGAGAGTGTGTGTGTGAGAGAGATACGTTCCAAGTTGATTCTTGTTAACGAGGTAAGAACTCAAGATGCCAGGGTGAGTTTCATCTGAAGACTGACCTGGGATTCTAGATTTGAAGCTTTCGTGACTGCAAGGATTCATATTCTTAGGTTTTTTCGGTAAAGTCACGTAGGTAAAAAATACAAATTAAAATTAATGAAAGTAAAATAAAATAAAAATACAAAATCACGACGTTCCACCTGAAGACGGAAGCTTGTATTGCCTCCGAAACGTTGTTATTTTTATTTATTTTTACTTTAATTAATTTTAATTTTTTACCTATGTGACTTTACCGAAAAAACCTAAGAATACTGACCTGGGATATTCGTCTGCCGGACGATTATCCCAATTGAGTGACAGCAGATACAGATTTACGTCTCCCCCCCCCCAGCCGTTCACGTCGTTTCGCAAACACGTCGCCACTTAATTAACACGTCGACCTGATTTGCGTCGTCCCAAGCCCCACACTTACGTCACTAACAGCCTCCACCACCACCAACACCAACCACCTCCTGCTACCCTGTACATCGCTTCGATGTTTTACGTCGCTTCGATATTCGCCGTCGCAACTTCCAGGAACGCATCCTGGACGTAAACCGGGGTATTGGTGGTAACAACGAAGGCGCAGAAAAAGCATCAAAGCGAGAGACGGAAAGACGGCGGAGACACAAGGGCGAGAAAGACGAACAAAACGACCGTATAGCAAGCGGTCAACGTGTAATTTAGACACCATCGAAATACACAGAGAGAAAGAGAGACAAAGACGGAGAGAGAGATACACAGAGCCGAGAAACAGGAAGAAACCACAACTTAGAGAAGTGACACACAACAGACAAAGATCCCCAGGATAGCCTTACCAGACTGTTGGAGCAAGTGCTGTTAGCGAGCACCTATGAAGGCCGACACAGCACACGAGGGGGGTGGGTGGCCAACACCACGCCCGGCCGCCTTTGTCTCCCCAATGCGGAATATTTTACACACCGCACCAGGTTCTTATTTGAGGCTGAGCCGACCTAGGGGAGGCCCGGGACCAGTTCAGATAATCGTCACTGGTGTTGGCCGTGAGTGGGAATCGAACCCGTGTCGCCGGGTTCATAGCGCAGCGCGCTAACTGCTGCACTATCGCTCCCCACAACCGCTCCCCACACACACAGAAAGACACACACACACATAGACATCCGAGCAAGAGAGAGAGACACACGGACACACGTGAAGACAACGCTGTTATAGTATGGGCTCAGTAGACACAGAGAGACGCGTCAACACACTTGCCCCGTGCCCTTTAAGAAGAAAATAGTCCCCAGACCACGCAAACCTCCTCCGCACAACCTATACCTCTCGGTTGTCAAAAACCCGCGCGCGCGCGTGTGTGTGTGTACATGTATGTGCGCGTGTATGTATATGTGTGTGTAAACATGACCACTGGGGAGACAAAGGCGGCTGGGCGAAATCCTAGCAACGCCACCTCCTCGTGCGCTGTTGTGGCCTTAATAAGTGCTCGCTAACATCACTTGCTCCAGCAGTATAGATAGGCTACACGGTTGGTCTTTACATTTATATATGTGCGTGTTAGTCTACGTGTGTGTGTGTGTGCGCTAGACATCGATGTGTGTGTGAGAGAGGGGGGAGGAGGGATGGTGGTGATGGTGGTGGCGAGATAGAAGGAGCGATGGTGGATGAGAGGTGATGGTGGTGGTGGTGGAGGAGAGGTGATGATGGTGGTGTAGGATGAGAGGTGGTGGTGATGGTGGTGGAGAGGTGATGGTGGTGGTGGATGAGAGGTGATGGTGGTGGATGAGAGGTGACGGTGGTGGTGGATGAGAGGTGGTGGTGATGGTGGTGGAGAGGTGATGGTGGTGGTGGATGAGAAGTGATGGTGGTGGTGGATGAGAGGTGGTGGTGATGGTGGTGGAGAGGTGATGGTGATGGATGAGAGGTGATGGTGGTGGTGGATGAGAAGTGATGGTGGTGGTGGATGAGAGGTGATGGTGGTGGAGGATGAGAGGCGATGGTGGTGGATGAGAGGCGATGGTGGTGGTGGATGAGAGGTGGTGGTGATGGATGAGAGGTGATGGTGGTGATGTGTGCAAGACAGAAGTGGGAGGCATAGCTGGTGATGATGATGGAGAGAGAGAGAACAGGCGATGATGGTGGTGGAGGAGAGAGGCGATGGTGGTGGTGTGTGCATGAGAGAGAGAGGCGGGAGGTATGGGTGATGATGATGGTGGTGGTGGTAGTCGAGGAGGAGGAGTGAGCAGAGTGGTGGGGGTGGTTGGCGCGTGATGCGTCCGTGCGTGTGTGCGGTGGGGGGTCGTTTTTGTTGTAAATCCCACCCACCGCATCCCACCACCCTTCCCGCACCCCTAACCCCAACCCTAACCCCGACCCTAACCCCCAACCCCCCTCACTGTTCGGTGATCGGACAACCACCGCGAAAGCTGCGCGTTGGGGCATCTCGTCCTGGATGCGATCCGTGATCAAACACGCGCCGTCACACACACACACACGGCATCCCAACAGTACACACACGTGCGCACCATGGCAGTATACAACAGTACTTATTTATGTCCTTCGTAAATGGCGTTCACGCACCCGGCTCCGTCTCCGATTGACGTTCTTCATCTGTTCCTGCTGCAGCCGCGAGCGAGTTTCGCCACGTAGTTCGCTCGCTCGCTTGCTTGGCGGCGGTGATGGTGGCGGTGTTATTAAGCGGTGGTCGTTGTGTCCGGAGCCGAGCAAATATGTCAGCTTGCGTAAAAAAGTCCTCCTCCAACTTGAAGGCCATCCCTGTTCGTGAAGAATCCATCTCATCCCGGTCTCTCGCTTCTGGAAGTGCGGCGAGGGGGGTGGGTGGGTGTGTGGATTTCTTCGTTTTCGCGTGAAATATATTTAATTAATTCCGGTAAAGGTCATCTTTTGTGTCCGCTCCACCTCCATATCTTCTTTTGACTCTTTTCTCATTTTCAAAGTCTCTCTTCCAAAAACACCGCCAACCGGCCCACCCGCTCACCCCACTCACCCACCGCTCACCCACCCACTCACCCACCCACAGACCTACACACACACACACACGTACACACAAACACACACACACGCACAGAGGGGGGCCGATCTCGAGCAAGCAGAAGAATAAGGAGAAGTTTTGCGTTCCCGCACTCGCTATGGCAATGGTGGTCGGAAATCCATGGCGAGAACCTCCGAACGGAACTCCTATCGCGAACGGTAACGGCACGCAGACCTCATCCTCGTCATCATCATCTTCATCAGCAGCAGCATCATCAGCATCCGTGTCTGGAAGTGCCTCGCTATTACTGGGGCAGCAGCAGCAGCAATCCTCAAGTCTGCAGGCAGCTATCACGGTTGCCGGAAACGTGAGCAGCGTCGATTCGTTATCCTCCTCCTCATTATCATCCTCATCATCATCATCCTCCTCCTCCTCGTCGTCCTCGTCGTCAAAGTCCACGTCCGCCTCTCATCATCAACAACAACAACATCAGCAGCAGCAGCAGCAGCAACAACAGCAACAACATCAACAACAACAACAACACCAGCAACAACAGCAGCAGCAACAGAACGCGGAGTGCGTGGTTTGCGGCGACAAGTCGAGCGGCAAGCACTACGGGCAGCTGACTTGCGAGGGCTGCAAGAGCTTCTTCAAGCGCAGCGTTCGTCGTAACCTCAACTACGCGTGTCGTGCGGCGCGCACCTGCCCCATCGACCAGCACCATCGCAACCAGTGCCAGTACTGCCGCCTCAAGAAGTGCCTCAAAGTGGGCATGCGGCGAGAAGGTGGGCCCGCGAGAGGTGTGTGGCCACGGCGTGAGTGGTGGTGATGATGGTGATGATGCGTGTGGTGTTATTGTGTGGTGGTGTTATTGTGTGGGGTGATTGTGTGGGGAGTGGGGATTGGAGTTAATGTGTGGGGTGTGGTGTGTGTGGTGTTATTGTGTGGTGGTGTTATTGTGTGGGATGTGGTGTGTGGTGTTATTGTGTGTGGTGTTATTGTTTGGTGGTGTTATTGTGTGGGATGTGATGTGTGGTGTTATTGTGTGTGGAGTTATTGTGTGGGATGTGATGTGTGGTGTTATTGTGTGTGGTGTTATTGTGTGGGATGTGATGTGTGGTGTTATTGTGTGTGGTGTTATTGTGTGGGATGTGATGTGTGGTGTTATTGTGTGTGGAGTTATTGTGTGGGATGTGATGTGTGGTGTTATTGTGTGTGGAGTTATTGTGTGGGATGTGGAGTTATTGTGTAGGGAGTGGAGTTATTGTGTGGGATGTGTTGTGTGGTGTTATTGTGTGTGGAGTGATTGTGTGTGGTGTTATTGTGAGCGTGATGTGTGGGATGTGGTGTGTGTGGTGCTATTGTGTGTTGTGCCTTTATCTTTGGTGTGCGTATGTGGTGTTATTGTGCGTGGTATTATTGTGTGGAGGTATTGTGTGGTGTTATTTTGTGTTGGGTGTGTGTTGGGTGTGTTGTGTGGGGTGCGTGGTTCTGGGAACCCATCTCCTCGTGTGCCGTGCCAACCTTCATAGGTGTACACCAACAGGACTTGTCCCAAAACTGTGTTGCGTCAATACGGGGGATCTTTGTCTTTGTTGTGTGTGTGTGTGTGGTGTATGTGGGGTGTGTGGTGCTATTGTGAGTGGTCCTGTCGTGATCGGTGTTTGGTGACGTTAAGGCTATGAGGAGGGGGGTCTTTGTCTTATTGTGTGTTGTGTTGTTATTGTGCGGCCTTCATAAGTGCTACTCGCTCACAGCACTTCCCCCAACACTCTGTTAAAGGCTACACGAGGGATCTTTGTGTGTGTGTGTGTGATGTGGAGGGATGTGCGTCTCAAGGTCGACTCAGCCTCAAATGAGTACCTCGCGCGGTCGTGTGTAAACATCGCCACGAGGGAGACAAAGGCGGTCCGGCGTGGTTGCGGCCACACCACCCACCTCGTTTACCGTGCCGGCCTTCATAGCGGGTGCTAAACGCGAACAGCACTTGCCCCAACAGTCTGTTGAGGCTATACGGGGGGTCTTTGTCCTTCATAGGTGTCAATCGCTATCAGCACTTGCCCCAAAACGTCTGTTGAAGCTATACTGGAAGGGGGGGATCTTTGTCTTTGTACTCCAGGTGTGCCCGTGAGAGGTGCGGTGTTTTTGGTGTGTGCGATAGGTGTGCGTGTGTGTGTGGTGTCTGCGTGATGTCTGTGTGTGTATATATTTACACACACACACACACGGTGTGTGTCTGGGTCAAGGTTGAGCATGCGGCGAAAATGTTGGAGCCCAGGAAGGTTGTGTTGGATGGTGTGTGGGTGATGTGTGTGTGTGTAGTTTGGTGTGTGTGTGTGATGTGTGTGTGCAGTTTGGTGTGTGTGATGTGTGATGTGTGTAGTTTGCTGTGTGTGATGTGTGTAGTTTGGTGTGTGTGTGTGATGTGTGTAGTTTGGTGTGTGTGTGTGATGTGTGTAGTTTGGTGTGTGTGTGATGTGTGTTGTTTGGTGTGTGTGTGTGTGATGTGTGTAGTTTGGTGTGTGTGTGTGATGTGTGTAGTTTGGTGTGTGATGTGTGTGTGTGTAGTTTGGTGTGTGTGATGTGTGTGTAGTTTGGTGTGTGTGATGTGTGTGTGTAATTTGGTGTGTGTGATGTGTGTGTGTAGTTTGGTGTGTGTGATGTGTGTGTGTAGTTTGGTGTGCGTGGTGTGTGTGTGTATAGTTTGGTGTGTGTGATGTGTGTGTGTAGTTTGGTGTGTGATGTGTGTGTGTAGTTTGGTGTGTGATGTGTGTGTGTAGTTTGGTGTGTGATGTGTGTGTGTGTAGTTTGGTGTGTGTGGTGTGTGTGTGTGTGTGTAGGTTGGTGTGTGTGTGTAGTTTGGTGTGTGTCATGTGTGTAGTTGTGTGTGTGTCGGGCGTGGTGCTGGCCACCCACCCCCTCGTGTACGTTCCGGCCTTCATAGGTGCTCGCTAACAGCACTTGCCCCAACAGTCTGTTACAGGCTACACGGGGGAGCTTTGTCTTTGTGTGTGTGTAAAGGTGTGTGTGTGTGTCAAGGTGTGTGTGTCAGGGTGTGTGTGTGTATCAGGGTGTGTGTGTGTCGAGGTGTGTGTGTGTGGCAGGGTGTGTGTGTGTCAGGGTGTGTGTGTGTCGAGGTGTGTGTGTGTCAAGGTGTGTGTGTGTGTGGGTCAGGGTGTGTGTGTGTTAAGGTGTGTGTGTCAGGGTGTGTGTGTGTCAAGGTGTGTGTGTGTTAAGGTGTGTGTGTGTTTCAGGGTGTGTGTGTGTGTGTGTCAAGGTGTCTGTGTGTGTATCGGTGTGTGTGTCGAGGTGTGTTTGTGTCAGGGTGTGTGTATGTCAAGGTGTGTGTGTCAAGGTGTGTGTGTGTCAGGGTGTGTGTGTGTGTGTCAAGGTAGAGGGATACGGCTCGACTGCGGCAAGCGGATAAGGGTGTGTGTGTCCTACTGATTGTCACGTCTAGTGGAGGGTGATGTGTGTGTGTAATGTGGTGATTGTGTGGTGCCGTGTGGGTAGCGTGTAGGGGGTGTATATTGTGGCGTAGGAAGTGAATATTGTTGTGTAATATGGCGTATTAGTTTAGTGGGAGATTGTGTGGGGTGTGTGTGTGTGGTGTGTGTGTGGGGTGTGTGTATGTGGTGATTGTGGAGTCATTGTGTACGCAGTAGTTGACTACGTTATGTGTGCTGTGCATGTATCGTGTTGTGTGTTGTGTAGTGTATTATAGCGCTTGGTATAGAGTACAGTGTGTTTATTGCGGTGTGTGTGTGTAGTTTGGGGTGTATAATGTGTGTAGTGTGTGTAGTGTGCGTAGTGTGTTGTGTGTAGTCTAGTGTGTATAGTGTAGTGTGGTGTGTGTAGTGCAGTGTGTGTGTATTACGGTGTGGTAAATATGTATAAAGTATTCATTAATCATTAAGATTCGCTGATGACATAATCATCATAGCAGCACATGGTAATGAGCTTCAGGGAATTATTGAAGAACTTAACGAAGTGGGGATAAACATAATGAGTGTGTGTTTATCCATTGTGTGTGTGTGTTGAGTGTTGTGTATAGTGCTGTGTGTATCGTGTAACTGTGGAGACAAAGGCGGTCGGGCGTGGTGCTGGCCACCCACCCCCTCGTGTGCCGTGCCGGCCTTCATAGGTGCTACTCGCTAACAGCACTTGCCCCAGCAGTCTGTTACAGGCTATACGGGGGACCTTTGTCTTTGTGTCTACACGTATCTCTACATGTATATGTATCTGCGTGTGTATTTATGTACAGCGGAAGATGGATGGAGGTCTGTCGATTATTCTTATGATGTGTTCATCGGTGTCTTTATGTGTATGCCCATTTGCATGCACCCTTGTGTTTGTATGTGTGTACGAATGGACGTAATGTGTTACGTGTTGTCTCTGTTATGTGTATCTATGTGTGTGTGTGTGTCCCTATGCATTGTATAGAGCGGTGGCGCAGTGGTTAGCACACTGCGCTACGAACCCAGCGACCCGAGTTCGATTCCCTTCCCGTCCAAGGCTAGCATCAGTGCCGAGTGCTATCTGAATGGGCACTGGGCCTCCCCTAAGTCGACACAGCCTTAAATGAGTACCTGCTGCGGTATGCAAATATCAGCACCGGGGAGACAAAGGCGGCCGGGCGTGGTGGTGGAGCTGGCCGCCCCCCCCCCCCCCTCGTGTGCCGTTCTGGCCTTCAAAGCACTTGACCCAACATTCTCTGGAGGCTATACGGCGGATTTAGCTTCGCTTATGTGTCTATATAATTGTGTACCTGTGTGTGTATACGTGTCATATGCAAATCGGTTCACCTATAACACCTGTGTATGTCCCGTGCAGCACGTGCACCTAGCCTGGCACGAGGTTGCGGCTATTGTTTCACGTCTATTGTGTTTGTATATGTGTGTATGCATTTGTTTATGTGTGCATTTAAGTGGGTTTTTGTGTATTTTGTGTCTGTGTGTGTGGCCATTACTACATTGCATTGTGTGTGTCATGTATTATGAATTGTGCTGTGTATGATGCGTGTTATTTTGGTGTTTGTGTATTAGTAATTGTGTATCCCGCTGCGCACGGCACGTGTACTATACAGTATTGTGTTGTGCATTCATTTAGTACCTGGTGTGATGTGTAAACATCATCATTGGGGAGACAAAGGCGGACAGGCATGGTGCTGGCCACCCACCCACCCCTGTGTGTGCCGTGCCGGCCTTCATAGGTCCTGGATAACAGCACTTGCCCCAAAAGCGTCTTTAAAGGCAACGTGGGAGATCTTTATCTTATTCTATTGTGCATGGGATGCTCGCGTGTAGCATGTTGATGTGTATTGTGCATGAGTGATGTTGTGCATGGGATGCTAGTGTGTGGCATGTTGATGTGTATTGTGCATGTGTGATGTTGTGCATGGGATGCTTGCGTGTAGCATGTTGATGTGTATTGTGCATGTGTTATGTTGCGCATGGGATGCTTGCGTGTAGCATGTTGATGTGTATTGTGCATGTGTGATGCAGCGAGGAACGGTGGCGCAGTGGTTAGCGCACTACGCGATATACGAACCCGGTGGCACAATTTCGATTCTCGCTCACGGCCAACATCAGTGACTGATATCGCAACCAGTCCTAGGCCTCCCCTAGGTCGACTCACCGTTAAATGAGTGCCTGTACCTGCTGCGGTGTGTAAACATCACCAGTTGGGGAGACAAAGGCGGCCGGGTGTGGCTTCCAGACACACCACCCCCTCGCGTGCCGTTCCGGCCTTCGTAGGTGCTCGCTAACAGCACTTGCCCCCAAAAGTATGTTTATGGCTATACGGTGGATCTTTGTCTTTGTGGTGTAACGTGATGGCATATGACACTTTACGTGGCCTCAAGGTGCACCTAGCCTGGCACAAGAAGCGCCGTGGTGACATCACCGCCAATTAGCAGCGAACGGCGTATGTTGGTGCATTGTGTGGCGTGTGTGGTGTAATGTATGGTGTATGTGTAATGTATGGTGTATGTGTAATGTATGGTGTATGTGTAATGTATGGTGTATGAAAGCATGATGCCATTGTGTGGGGGTATGGTGTAATGTATGGTCTATGTGTAATGTATGGTGTATGTATGAATGGTGTATGTATGAGTGTACTGTGTATTGTGTGGTGTATATAATGTAATGTATGGTGTATGTGTAATGTATAGTGTATGTATGAATGTATGGTGTATGTGTGAGTGTACTGTGTATTGTGTGGTGTATATAATGTAATGTATGGTGTATGTGTAATGTATGGTGTATGAAAGCATGATGCCATTGTGTGGGGGTATGGTGTAATGTATGGTGTATGTATAAATGTATGGTGTATGTATGAGTGTACTGTGTATTGTGTGGTGTATGCAATGTAATGTATGGTGTATGTGTAATATATGGTGTATGTGTAATATATGGTGTATGTGTAATGTATGTTGTATGAAAGCATGATGCCATTGTGTGGGGGTATGGTGTAATGTATGGTGTATGTATGAGTGTATTGTGTATTGTGTGGTGTATACAATGTAATGTATGGTGTATGTGTAACGTATAGTGTATGTATGAATGTATGGTGTATGTTTGAGTGTATTGTGTGGTGTATGTAGTGTAATGTATGGTGTATGTATGAATGTATGGTATATGTATTGTGTGGTGTATGTATGAATGTATGGTGTATGTTTGAGTGTATTGTGTGGTTTATGTAGTGTAATGTATGGTGTATGTATGAATGTATGTATGGTATATGTATTGTGTGGTGTATGTAGTGTAATGTATGGTGTATGGATGAATGGTGTATGTATGAGTGTACTGTGTATTGTGTGGTGTAGTGTTTGTGAGCGCTACTGCACGACGTGTACGATGCTGCGTGTTCGGGTGTGTGCTGTGTACGAGTATATGGTGTATTGTGTGGTGTATTATACTGCGCATGAAAGCATGGTGCATCGTGTGTTGCGGTGTGTGTGTGGTCCATGCACGAGTGTGTATGGTGTGCTATTTAATGAGCTCGGGTGCATTGGGTGTGCGTGCGTTTTACGATCTCGCCCGGCTCAGCGGTTCGCGCAAAGCGTACCGCCCCAACTCTTTTCGCGGCCACGGTCAACACCAAGTAAATAACAGCCCCGGGGAGACAAAGGCGGCCGGGTGTGGCTCTGGCCACAAATCTTTTGTCTTTGGCCACAAATCTTTTGTCTTTGGTGAATGGTATTGTACTGTGTGTGTGTTGTTGTTGTTGTCGTGTACTGTGTTGTTGCTCGCTGACTGCACTTGCCCCTACAGTCTGTTAAGGCTATACGGGGGATCTTTGCCTTTGTGTTGTTGATGTGTATGTTCGTGGTATATTCGTGTGCCGTGCCGGCCTTAATAGGTGCTCCCTAATCGCACTTGCCCCTACAGTCTGTTAAGGCTATACGGGGGATCTTTGCCTTTGTGATTGTTGATGTGTATGTTCGTGTTATATTCGTGTGCCGTGCCGGCCTTAATAGGTGCTCCCTAATCGCACTTGCCCCTACAGTATGTTAAGGCTATACGGGGGATCTTTGTCTTTGTGTTGTTGATGTGTATGTTCGTGGTATATTCGTGTGTCGTGCCGGCCTTAATAGGTGCTCCCTAATAGCACTTGCCCCTACAGTCTGTTAAGCTTATACAGGGATCTTTTGCCTTTGTCGTGAAAGATTGGAGCGGTGGCCACCCCGAGTTTGATTCCCAGTGGCGAATGTGTACGCTGAACCTGTCCTGGGCCTCTCCTAGGTCGACTCAGCCTTAAACGAGGACCACACCGGTGTTTCCGTCCTTGCCACCCAACCCGCGCGAGTGCTTTGCCGACCTTCATATGAGCCCCAACAATCTGTGAAAGGCTACACGGGGGAATCGTTGTGTTTGCAAGGAGTCTGTGTGCCTCGTATCGTGTGGGCAGCTGTAACTGCAGTGGGTTAGCGCGCTGCGCTACAAACACGGCGACACGAGTTTGATTTCCAACTGCGACGATTATCCAAACCGGTGCCGAGCCTCCTCTAAGTCGATTTGGGCATCAAATGAGTTACGCGGTGCGTGGTGTGTAAACATCGCCACTGGGGAGACAAAGGCGGTCGGGCGTGGTGCTGGCCACCCCACCCCCCTCGTGTGCCGTGCCGGCCTTCATAGGTGCTACTCGCTAACAGCACTTGCCCCTACAGTCTGTTAAGGCTACACGGGGGATCTTCAGTGTGGTTCGATTCACACCCCACCCCCTCGTGTGCCTTCCCTGCCCGTGTGAGTACTCTTAGCTACCTGGCACCGACTTGCGCGCTTTCCTTCCCACCTATTCGTCGATCTACTGATTTACACGCTTACCTGCTTACCGACGTACTCACACAAAGACAACGACCCCCGCCCCCCCCGTATAGACATAACAGACTTTTTGGGGCAAGTGCTGGTCGCGAGTAGCACCTATGAAGGCCGGCACGGCACAAGAGGGGCTTGGGTGGCCAGTGCCACACCCAACGTATTCACACACAGACACACACACACCTGCGTACAATACCTATATTCATATAAAGCCCGCACCTCAGATTAGCACGGTTAGCTAGGTACGGTGAGAAAGAAGTTCAACGTACTTACAACACACGTAGCTGCTACCTCCCTGCTATCCGCCTCCACGCTCTGCGAGGTTTCGCCAGGGGTGATGAATGATCGGGGAAGGGAGCGGTGGCGCAGTGGTTAGCGCACTGCCCTGAGTTCGATTCGAGGCCACGGCTAACGCCGGTGACGGGGGACATCTGAACCGGTTTTGGGACCGCACTGACCGCCGTGGTTCAAGTAATGACCGACGTGTAATGTCGTAGTATGTAGAGGCTTTCATCCAGCAGTTGATTGAAAAAGGGCCGCACATTGTTTGCGAAAGACCCAACGAATATTGTTTTTCACGGTTGCGTTATTCGAGATGTGGAACAAAGGGAATTGTAATATCCAGGTTTAACTTACGAACGTTGACTTCGTACAACGTCTCTAAAGTGGGTTTCGTGTAGTTACGATGAGGAGCTCTTTGAAACGATGGCAATGTTGTGTCGAGGGCGCGTGTGTGCGTGTGTGTGTTGGAGGGAGCGGTGGTGGAGCGGTTAGCGCGCTTCGCTATGAACCCGACGACACGGGTTCGATTCTCGCTCACGGCCAACACCAGTGACGATTATCTGAACCGTTCCCGGGCCTCCCCTAGGTCGACTCAGCCTCAAATGAGTACCTGGTGCGGTGTGTGAACATTGTCACTAGGGAGACAAAGGCGGTCGGGCGTGGTGCTGGCCACCCACCCCTTCGTGTACCGTTCCGGCCTCCATAGGTGCTCGCTAACAGCACTTGCCCCTACAGTCTGTTAAGGCTCTATGGGGGATCGTTGTCTTTGTGTTGTGACTCAGCCTAGAAATTAGTACCTGCTGCGGCGTGTAAACTCCGGCACAGGGGAGACAAAGGCGGTCGGTCGGGCGTGTTCCTGTCCACACCATCACCACCACCTACCACTCACCTCGTGCCTTCGTAGGTGCTGCTCGCTAACAGCAGCGTGTTCCATGCGCCTGTGGAGGCTGAGACACTGAGATGTTTGTGTTTGTAATCGGTGCGGTCCACGCTGCCGTGTGGTGGTGTACGGCGGTCAGCGCACAGTTGAACCAATGAATGGGCACGATTCTTCACTTATATATTGGTTTAACACGTGTAGGCTTTCGCGACCAATATCATCCATAGGTTTTTTTTGGGCGTTAGATCGCGTGCGGTGGTGCTGGTAACGCGTGGGTACGCCCGCATCTTGCAAAACTTCTGGTCACCATGGAAGAGTAGGCCAAACACACTCGAGAGGTTCGCAAGTCCTTCCGCCAGCAGTTGCGTGTGCCAAGCGATTGCAAGGCTGCACCTTTGCCCGAGAAACGAGGGGCAATTTGACGTTACCATGCGGTGACTTGGGCCGCCGTGCGGTTGGAAACCGTCTCGCGTCGCAATCGGCGCATTCGTTACGAACATCTCCACTGGAACCCGGTCACCCGTTCTTGGGGGGGCCGTGAGATGTCGACTACCTCGCCTGGTATACAGGAGGTCGTGGGTTCGATCCAGACCCTGACGCATGCTGCTGTATATTTGGAGTTTGCGTCTCTCTCTCTCATCATCATCACAGTGGCTAGGAGATGTTAACTACCTCGCGTGGTATACAGGAGGTCGTGGGTTCGATCCCAACCCTGACGCCTGCTGTATATTTGGAGTTTGCGTGTCTCTCTCTCATCATCATCACGGTGGCTAGGAGATGTTAACTACCTCGCCTGGTACACAGGAGGTCGTGGGTTCGATCCAGACCCTGACGCATGCTGCTGTATATTTGGAGTTTGCGTCTCTCTCTCTCATCATCATCACAGTGGCTAGGAGATGTTAACTACCTCGCGTGGTATACAGGAGGTCGTGGGTTCGATCCCAACCCTGACGCCTGCTGTATATTTGGAGTTTGCGTGTCTCTCTCTCATCATCATCACGGTGGCTAGGAGATGTTAACTACCTCGCCTGGTACACAGGAGGTCGTGGGTTCGATCCCGACCCTGACGCCTGCTGCTGTATATTTGAAGTTTGTGTGTGTCTCTCTCTCTCATCATCATCACGGTGGCTAGGAGATGTTAACTACCTCGCCTGGTATACAGGAAGTCGTGGGTTCGATCCCGACCCTGACGCCTGCTGCTGTATATTTGAGGTTCGCGTGTGTCTCTCCTCTCTCATCGCGTGGATCGACACCACGCGTTTGTAGTGTGTGGCTGCTGCTACTATAAATGTCCACGTGACGAGCCACTTCGTTGAGCTGTGGTTTGTGACCAGGTCACTTCTGAAACAAGAGCAACGTAAATTTCGATTTAAAGCTTTCGTGACTGCAGGGATTCATCTTATTGGTTCTTTCGGTAAAGTCACGTAGAAGGGAAATAATAAAAATAAAACATAATAAACTAATTCTCACGACGTTTCGGCCACAACGCAAGCAGCCGTCCTCAGGCGAAGAACAGGTCTGTCGGAGAGACAGCGTCTGAAGAAGAGCAACGTAGCGCAGTGGGTCTGACCTGGTAAAATAAAAAAGTAGTAGATTTTCGGAACCGGTCAGAGATCATGAAAACGGTTACCGGTTTTTATCGGTTATCGCTTAAAGCCTTAAACAACCAAATATCTGTACTGGATGGATGTATTGTGTATCTGTGCGAGTGTATATATACTGTATGTGTATATTGGGGGGGAGCGGTGGTGCAGCGGTTAGCGCGCTGTGCTACAAAGCCGGCGATCCAAGTTCGATTCCCGCTCGTGGCCAACACTAGGGACGATTATTATTTGAACCGACCCTGGGCCTCCCCTAAGTCGACTCAGCCTTAAATGAGCACTGTGTCTGGTGCGGTGTGTAAACATCGCCACGAGCGAGACAAAGGCGGTACCCCAAATGTCTGTTCAAAACGAAACGTGGAATCTTTGACTTAGTATCTGTATATATGTATGAGCTTGTATTTATGTATATGTATGAGTGTATGTAGTATAGTATTATGGAGAGAGTATGTATATGATACATCGTGACTTAAAGCTTTCGTGACTGCATGAATTCATATTCTTTGGGTCTTTCGGTAAAGCCACGTAGATAGAAAATAATAATAAATAATAATAAATAATAATATTGTCCGAAATGACGCTTATCAAATTTATTTCCGTTTTAAGAGCAGTCTTATTCACAAATGTGTTGATACATTTAGTTAATTTGCTTGTGCAAACCAATTAGCTTCGCTAAATCATTTATTTTATTTTAAAAACAGGGATTTTAACAAGTTCGTAGCATTATAGAAGTGCATCTCTTTTATATAAAAAAAAAGGTTGATTAAAATAATTATAAATATTTTATTTAACGGCCAAATAACATTCGATATCTACTTAAAACAACTAATTTCATAGCGATACGAACACAAATACGTTTGTCCACATTATAAGACGCAATTTTCCTCCAGCAATAGTTTGTGGTGCGTCTTATAATCCGATCCCGTAGGTGTATGGGGTTGTGTGTTTGTGTGTTCGTAATTGTATAACTTTATTGATTCCGGCCACATTGTTTGGGGTGTGTCTTACTTTCTGGAGCGTCTTATGGTCAAGAAAATACCGCGTGACTTTTACTAAATGCATTTGTCAATAAGGCATATCCTATATGTTTATCCTATAAGTTGAAACGCAATGGCATAATCCTCACTGTACACCACATATTCTGTGTTTAGTTTGTTATCCTCCTGCACCTACGATTAGCACGGCTGGCCACGTACGGTGCGAAAGAAGTTCAACATACATATATGTATGTACATAATATGCAACCGTCTTCAAAATAAATTGCACTACATTTTTAAATCCATGTTTTTAAAATATATTTTACAAAGTGTGTAAATACTCGCTCACGCAATTAATTGGTAGTTCCTTAACCGCAGTAATTAAAATAATTTACAAATACTAAACGCATTTAAATAGACGCGCGCGCGCGCGCGTGCGTGTGTGTGCATGTGTGTGTGGGGAGCGGTGGCGCAGTGGTTAGCGCACTGAGTTCACATCAAGTTCTATTTGGCCACATTTCACCAGGACCGGTTGACGTGTCTGTCACTCTCGTTTGATGTGAACTGTGATCGGGAGCCGAACTCAGGTTACAGGAATCGTTGCGCGGTGTTCTAACCACTGCTCCATTGTTACACTGTAGAGTATTGTGCATGTATATTAAAAAAAACACATTCGTGGCCTTCAAATAAACAACTAAAACAGGCGACGTTTCGGGCGATGGCCCTTCGCAGCACATGCAGATTGTGTATTGAAAGAGACTTAACAAACGAACACACACGTGCACTTTAATACAATTATGTAAATTCGAATGACGTTTTGGAAGGGCTTAGACACGTCTTATTAATGTGTACAGACGATAGTGACTGACCGAGTAACGTCACATCTCACGATGTCCTAGAAGATCTAAACGCGCCCAATGAATACGTCAGACGGAGCGCGACGTCGCATTCTCGCGAGACGCTCCACAAGTTTTGAGTGGAGAAAAATATAATTAAAAGTTAATAAAAGTAATAATGGAAATAAAAATAAAATAATAAATCACGACGTTTCGGAGGCAACACAAGTCTCCGTCATCAGGTGGGAGCGTCACAGCTAAAATGTACTGCATCAAAAAACCTATAAGAGTATGAATCCTTGCGGTCACGGAAGCTTCAAATCTAGAATTTGAGTGGAGAGTTGACGGCGTTCGTCGCGAGTGGGAAGTCCGAGACGTCTCCACCGATGTGGAACGTGGTGGTGAGAGCCCCCCCACCACCACCACCACGACCCCCACCACGACCCCCGTGCGTGCGCGTGGAACCACGTGGGGGGGGGGGGGCTGGGCGCGTCACGGAGCGGGCAGCCTCAGCCCGGAGCCTCGCTGATGCCGCGTCCAACAAACGCCACCGAGGCTCCATCCCCCCCCCACCACCGGCCATCGACGGCGGACCGAGTAATTCGCCAACCCGTGTGGAGTTGTGAAGACGTTATAGCCGATAAAAAGCGAACACCACGCACCTTATATGCCGGTTACTCGTGACAGTATCTATCTATATAGAGAGACTGTCGTGAACAAAAACTCAAGACTCGCTCGCTCGTTTCTCGTCGTGAAATGCCGGTTGACTCAGCCCATCATCGTCGTCACTCCAAATGGGGTCGATAAAATAGGTACTACTTTTGGCGGGAAGTCAACTGCGGTGGATCTGTCGGTTTTCGCTCGCCGTGCGAATGAGGAATTTCCAGCAGTCCGCTTGCGTGTTATTACTGCCGTTTAAAAAGTATTGATTGCACTCAATATACTGCGTTTCGTACATATATACGGCACGTGCATACGTAGTCGTGAGCCGGGAATCCAGAGACTTGATTCGATTGCCGGTCGCGGCTAACGGCAGTGACGAGTTGTATCCCATCACCAACCAACCCAAATTTCACTAAACCGCACGAACCAGAAGTGGTGAAGTATGGTCAAACAAACCCCCTTAACCTGACCGAGCAATTGGGAAGCCTTCATCAACAAAGGGCTGTACGTACGTTAATATCACAATATATTGTTACGTATACTACGCAACACGTACTCATGTACACAATGACATGAACATGCGTTTAAATTACACGTGTGTTACATGTATGCATGTGTGTCGTGTGTATACATGTAACACACAGACGCAATGAGGGTGTGCTTTTGTTGCATGGGCGCGGGGAGCGGTGGCGCTGCGGTTAGCGCACCGCGCTACGAACACGGCGAGCCGAGTTCGATTCCCACTCGCGGCAGAGATCAGTGACGATTATTCCAATCGGTCATGAGCCTTTAAAATGAGTGCCCGCTTCGGTGGGGAGACAAAGGCGGCCGGGAGTTGAGTGTCGTGTTCGCCGTCGTAGGTGCTCGTTGAGAGCACTTGACCAAATGTCTGTTGAGGCTATGCGGGGGATCTTTGTCTTTGTGCTGCATAGTAAAAGCGTGGGGTTTGGTGGGTGTTTTATTTTATTTATTCGCGTATGTACAGTTTATTTCATGTACAGTACTAGACTATGTATTTGTACGTGTGAGTACATGCGTGTATGTGTGTATGTGTGTATGTGTGTATGCGTGTATGTGTGTATGTGTGGTGAGTACCTGTATATGGGGAGCGGTGGTGGAGCGGTTAGCGCTACGCTGCGCTACGAACCCGGCGACCCGAGTTCGATTCCCGATCACGGTGACGATTATCTGAACCGATCCTGGTCCACCCCTAGGTCGACTCAACCCCAAATGAGTACCTGGTGCGGCGTGTAAACATCGCCACTGGGGAGACAAAGGCGGTCGGGCGTGGTGCTGGTCACTCACCCCCTCGTGTGCCGTTCCGGCTTTCATAGGTGCTGCTCGCTAACAGCACTTGCCCCAGCAGTCTGTTAAAGGCTACACGGGGGATCTTTGTCTTTGTATGTGTTTATATGCGCGCTTGTGTGGATTTGTTCTTACGGAATCCATGTGTACAGTTTGTGTCTGTACCTACGCGGTGTGTGTGTGTGTTGTGTACGCGGTGTGTGTGTGTGTGTACGTGGTGTGTGTGTGTATACGTGGTATGTGTGTGTACGTGGTGTGTGTGTGTTGTGTACGTGGTGTGTGTGTGTGTTGTGTACGTGTTGTGTGTGTGTGTGTGTACGTGGTGTGTGTGTTGTGTACGTGGTGTGTGTATACGTGGTGTGTGTGTGTGTGTACGTGGTGTGTGTGTGTGTTGTGTACGTGGTGTGTGTGTGTGTACGTGGTGTGTGTGTGTACGTGGTGTGTGTGTGTGTGTGTACGTGGTGTGTGTGTGTGTGTGTACGTGGTGTGTGTGTGTACGTGGTGTGTGTGTGTGTGTGTATACGTGGTGTGTGTGTGTTGTGCACGTGGTGTGTGTGTGCTGTGTACGTGCTGTGTGTGTGTTGTACGTGGTGTGTGTGTGTGTGTTGTGTACGCACTGTGTGTGTACGTGGTGTGTGTGTACGTGGTGTGTGTGTGCTGTGTACGTGCTGTGTGTGTGGTGTGTGTTGTGTACGCACTGTGTGTGTACGTGGGGAGCGGCGGTGCAGTGGTTAGCGCAATGCGCCGCGAACCCGGCCACACGAGTTCGATTCCCGGCCACGGCTACCATCAGTGGCGAGCGATAATTATCAGCACTGGGGAGACAAAGACGGCCGGGCGTGGTTGTACACGGGATTGTTGTTTTGGATGTACGCCATCCATGTGTGTGTGTGCACGTTTGCAGTGAATGTAAATCACATCGTGGACACACGCGTGCGAGGCATGGAGCGGTGGTGCAATGGTTAGCGCACTACGCTACGAGCCCAAACACCGAAGTTCAATTCCCGGTGGGGGGGAAGTATGGTCAAACAAACTCCTGTGGCCGAAAACGGCACGAAGTGTCTCTTAATCAATCCAGCAGTGGTTTGATAAACTTAAGTTATGTATTTAGTTGACTGTTTATTTGCATAAGCGAAACACGTCCTTTCCTCGTTAAACTCACCTTGTAATGCACACAATAGGTTGACGTTTCGGGCAATGGTCCTTCGTCAGAGCAGAGGAAGAGTATGGCGATGTTGATTGGCTTTCTATAGTATTCTCAGGAGTATAAACCCCATTTGAAAAGTTAAAAGGCACCCAAAACATTGTGCCCAATGTCAATAAAGGTATATGAATGAGCATAACGCAGACGTGCATCGGATTATGCGACGCGCCACCAAATCTTGTTTTCAAATACTGTACGTGTTGGGAAAAGTGCGTCTTACAATCAGGAGAATACGCTTTATATAAATACGTTTTTACACGTGTCTTTTATTTATGAGTTTCATTGCATAAGTAACGTGTGTAAGGGTGTCGCGTAGTGTACATAATTAATATCATTCTCATATCGTCTTTAAATGTATAAATTAATGAAAATACCGAAGGGAAAAAATGCGTCCCATAATCTGGAGAATACGGTAATTCATCTTCTTGGTTCTTTCGGTAAAGTCACGTAGAAGGGAAATAATAAAATTATGACATTTAAAACATTATAAAATAATTCTCACGACGTTTCGGCCACAACGCAAGCGGCCATCCTCAGGTGAAGACCAGGTCTACGTGACCAGACCAGGACTACGTGACTTTACCGAAAGAACCAAGAAGATGAATCCCTGCAGTCACGAAAGCTTTAAATCGAAATTTTATACGGTAATTGTAGTTGAAAAATTGCACTTTTGACATACTGCGAAGCTTCGTCGCCTAAGGAATGTGACCAGTGAGTGGAGTCCTGTAATTTTTAGTTGATTTACTTCGTGAACACTGAGAACACGTCGCCAAGGCAAAGGCACAGCGCTGCAATTGAATTCTCGTGCCACTGCTGGCAGAAGGGTCTTCCATCCATCTCGAGCGAACTCCAGAGGGCAGTTTGGCCAGTTGACACGTCTTGGAAGAAGTGGGAGTGACCCACACTGTACCCCGCCACACGCAACCTGTTGACCA
The DNA here is from genome assembly GCF_964198595.1 of Lampetra fluviatilis. Taxonomy (NCBI): domain Eukaryota; kingdom Metazoa; phylum Chordata; class Hyperoartia; order Petromyzontiformes; family Petromyzontidae; genus Lampetra; species Lampetra fluviatilis. The sequence goes on along the minus strand of NC_136327.1, from coordinate 3,867,035 downwards.
CATCTTGATTTGAAGCTTTCGTGACTGCAGGAATCCATACTCTTTGGTTCTTTCGGTAAAGTCACGTGGGTAGAACATCAAATAAATTACGACGTTTCGGGCGCAACACAAGCGTCCGTCATCAGGTGGGAAAGCGTGGTGTGCTGCTGAGGCTGCTGTTGATCGTAGTCTAACTGTGGCTGTACTCTTTTTAAAGTGTTGGGTGGACAGATATTTTTTTTAAACCCCCCATTGCTTAGCTCCCGAGCCCAGAGGTGGAATTGAACTGGTGCCCTCTGGGTCACAGGTCCAATTAGGTGCTTACGGCAACGTTCATAGGCATTGAGTAGCAAAAATAAAATAAATATATACAGAAGGAATGAACTGATTTAAAAGTACAATTATATAACGTGACCAGCTGCTTTAACTCACCACGCACAGCCCAGGCTCCAGGCACGTGTCCCTTTTTGCAAGAGAGCGCTCCCTACATAATTCATCACACGCCGCTTTGGCGCGTTGTGAATAATAATCAATAATAAATACATCTACCAAAGAAGGCTCTCTTCCAGCACGAAATAAAAATGAAATCGTCAAATAAAAGAATCACCAAGAGAGAGAGAGAGCGAGAGATAGATGCACGCTGGGAATTTCACCGAGAGACGGGCTTGAGGAGGAAACGGGACACGTGGGTCAGAGAGCGGAAGCAATATAGAGACATCATATTGACAGCTCAGGATCATCAGCATCTTTATACTGGAGGAATCCGATGAGCTATGAAGCTCTTTCTATTTTTTACAGATGTCCAGTAGGGTCAAAAAAGGTTAGTGGATAAGGCCTTACTTCTGTTTGAAGGCCTCATCGAGTCTCAAAGCTATTTGGCAAGCGGGCCCTGCCGATTTAAAGCTTTCGTGACTGCAGGGATTCATCTTCTTGGTTCTTTCGGTAAAGTCACGTAGAGAAGGGAAATAATAAAATAATAAAACATAAAATACAATTCTCACGACGTTTCGGCCACAACGCAAGCAGCCGTCCTCAGGTGAAGAACACGGCTGTCGGAAAGACAGCGTCTGAATGAACTGTTGAATGAACTGTTGAATGAACTGTTAAATGAACTGTTCTTATTATTTTATTATTTCCCTTCTATGTGACTTTACCGAAAGAACCAAGAAAAGTGTCCTGCCAGTTGGGTCAATACCATTATTTAGAACCATTATTGAGAGTTTTGTTGGCTTCACATGGCAGAGGGGACCAGAGCGGACCCGGAGACATCCCCATCACCGCGCTGTTCTCTCTACACGAGGGGCTGACACTCGGCACTGATGTCAACTGACCACACCTCAACACACCTGCAAACACGCTGGTGGTCATCCATACGACTACCAACCACGCTTCAGACCTGCTTAGCCCCATGAGATGTGACGAGGTCGCATTCAGGATCACTGACATTTCGTGACCACTTCTCTAAACTAAACTAAACTTTTTATTTTAGCAGGCAAGCTATAATAGTTTTTTTTCAGTAGCGACCTGGCCACAAATGATAGCTCAACAAATCACGTGGAAATTCACATCAGCCAAATACTCTAAATGAATGTTGATTCTAAATGTGGAGGGGAAAACCCGGAGAAACATCCACGCGACCACGTGGAGAGAGAGAGAGGGAGAGAGACACGCACACTCCAAATATACAGCAGGCGTCAGGGTCAGGATCGAAACCACGACCTTCTACGTACCAGGCGAGGTAGTTAACATCTCACCCCACACATACAACACACTGGAGGTCATCCGTCCCACTACCAACCAGGCTCCAGGCCTGCTTAGCCCCATGAGATGTGACAAGGTCGGGCGCGCTCACACTCATTTTCGCCGTTAGGTCATCATGAGTAATGGTGAATGGGGGGGGGGGTTCTTTCAATGCTTCAATGCGGTTTCCTTTCCGGACCGATACGTCAACTGCCAGGGGGCTGCTGGAAATCTTCAGGCTCTGGACGTCGGCAGCTGAGATGCTTCTTGGTCGGTCGCACTCGCCACTCGTGGGCATTGACAGCATGGACACGCGCCTGCTGCTGCTGTTGCTGCTGCTGCTGCTGCTTCACAAGTGGATGTTAAAGATCCCGTGACGCGATGGCGCAAGAGTTTGCCATTAATGTGTGCTGGCGTCATGGTTTAAATATTCTTAGGTTTTTTCGGTAAAGTCACGTAGGTAAAAAAATTAATAAAAAGTAAAATAAAAAATAAACATAAAATAAAAATCACGACGTTTCGGAGGCAACACAAGCTTCTGTCTTCAGGTGGAACAGTCACAGCACGATCGCTGATACAGCAATCGTGCTGTGACTGTTCCACCTGAAGACGGAAGCTTGTGTTGCCTCCGAAAGGTCGCGATTTTTTTTATTTTACTTTTTATTAATTTTAATTTTTTACCTACGTGACTTTACCGGAAAAAACCTAAGAATATGAATCCTTGCAGTCACGAAAGCTTCAAATTTAGAAGTCATGGTTTAAGTTTTTTTTTAGTTCAACAAAAAAATTTACCTGGAAATCGTCCAGTCGGGATTACGCGGAGCGAGGATCAAACGTAATCGCAATGCCCGTCAATTACTACTGCCAAACCATTTTGCCAAAGGATACATTGAATGGAAACTAGTGATTGATTTACAGCTAGAATTATAGAGTTTGTTTCAGTGAAAGTTGTTTTCTTGTCAGGAAATAAAACATTGAAGAAATATGTTACGGTAATCACGAAATCATGACAATTTGCGACACGGTCAATGTGAAGGAAGACCGATGATCTTATTTCGCACGAGATATGGTCGCGTCGCCATATCGTGACAAACCCTGCAAAGCCAATTAATAAATGTTGTGGTTTCACGCTTCAACACACCGGTGGGCTAAAGCAGTGAACTATTTGTCTTTTGTCAACGTGACACTTTTTTGCTGATTGGCCGTGTCGGGTGGTGGAGGGTTACGACACATTTATAAATAACGCGATCTGACCCAAAAACGTTGATTATGAATAATTTTGGTCGCGAAAGCCTACGTGTTAAACTAATCAAAACTGCTCATCAACATTTGTAAAAGGTTTCCTTCCACTCATTGATGGACACCTTGATACACAGAGGCACGACACAGCTTGTGAGTGAACACTCCTCACGTTCTTCCAAAACGTCGTGCGACTTCCCGTTCTTAAAACAAAGCCACTCTGTTGCGCGTGGTTTGTTGTTGTTGCAAACATAGTTGCTCGTTAGCGAGCTATTAAAAAGCTGAATTATGAGACGGCTGGGAGACCAGACCCATCCCTCTCCCACCAGCCCATCCGGGGCTCCCCTCTCTCGCCTCGGCGACCCGGGTACAACCAAAGCCGGCTTGGGCCCCCCCCCCCCCCTGGGTAAACGGGAAGGTTCCATGCTTGGGGGGTTGGGGGGGGGGCCTGTGACCAAACTGATTGTACCGTCGTATAATGTTATTCGTTTGTGGCGCAACAGAACGCAATGCAATTTAAGCTGAGTGTACGACGGTGCATGATCGCTAAAGTGCAACAACACGAAGCTGAATTCGATTTAAAGCTTTCGTGACTGCAGGGATTCATCTTCTTGGTCCTTTCGGTAAAGTCACGTAGAATGGAAATGATAAAATAATAAAAATAAAACGTAATAAAATAATTCTCACGACGTTTCGGCCACAACGCAAGCAGCCGTCCTCAGGTGAAGAAGTCTTCCCGACAGACCTGTTCTCCACCTGAGGACGGCTGCTTGCGTTGTGGCCGAAACGTCGTGAGAATTATTTTATTATGTTTTATTTTTATTATTTTATTATTTCCATTCTACGTGACTTTACCGAAAGAACCAAGAACACGAAGCTGAATTTTGAAAAAATACGGCAACGGGAAGATAACAGTCGATAAATAAAATCGATCAACGCAACGCACGCCTAGATTAAGTTACTGAGAAGGAACACAACACTGATAGTACAATGAACGGGGTAATTTGACAATGTGTGTCGGTCCACTGGTTGCGATGTTCGTCTTATAAATGCGTGCACATATTAAGTTATAGATGTTGAACTGTGTACGAGGTCGTTATGTATTCATATCCGTCAACCCCTTATCAGTGCATATCTTATCACGGACCAATTCAGACCTTTATTGGTAAACCCGTGCCCGTTAGAAATCTCAACGTTCATCCTACAAAGTCCCACCACAAGGGAGAAACACAAACAAATATTATTTTTTTTTGCCCGTATTGAAAACGGCTGTACGCCGTATGGACCTGAAAACTCAATTTCCCTGTAAAAGAAAACGGGTAAATTGTATGGGTTGACAGCTATATAAATGCGAGCATGTTTGAAGTTATAGATGTTAAACTGTGTACGTGGTCGTTATGTATTTGCCGTCATTGGACACCTGGGATATTCTGGCTTGCAAACTCGACATTCAATCTTTTACCGCAATTAGTGAAGCCATTTACATGAAAATGCCCCCCCCCCCCCGTTTCACATTTTGGCACAGCCAAAACCCAGACTTTTTTTAGCCGGCCATGTTTCTCAGTCTATATCCATATATATAAACTGCAGCTTTACCGACACGTAATAAAGTTCAACCACAGATATCGTCTTCTTGTTTTTTTCGGAAAAGTCAGGTAGAATGGAAATAATAAAATAATACAAATAAAACATAATACAATAATTCTCACGACGTTTCGGCCACAACGCAAGCAGCCGTCCTCAGGTGAAGAACAGGTCTGTCGAGAAGATCTCGGTAAAAATTCCTGCCACCAGGACTCAGGTGCCTATTTCTGGACTGTCCCGGTCAAACCCAGACTTGTGGCCCATACATTTGTCACGATGAGTGACTCTGTCTGTGGTTCAGTAATACCCCGATTGACATCTCCCTCCCCAATTTACGTCGTTTTGCAAACACGTCGCCACTTAATTGAGGCGTCGCCTCAAAGCCCCAACGCTTGACATCATCGACGGCATTGTCTGCTCAACCCTCGTTATCCATCGCCTCTCAGCCTTCGTCCCCAACCACCGCCTAGCAGAGGTCGCAACCGGGTACCCGATACCCGTACCCTACCCGGCTACCCGGCTACCCGTACCCGGCCGGGTACGGGTACCCGTTTGCTACCCTGGTGCGGCCGGGTATGGGTACGGGTAAGGAATCAAAACCCGTTTGCGACCTCTGCCGCCTAGCCGGCAAATCGCTTCGGTGTCTACGTCGTTTCGACGTTCGTCGTCGCGCCTTTCACGAACGCATCCCCGACGTGAATCGGGGTAACTACTGCACACCGGGGTAACTACTGCACACCGGGGTAACTACTGCGCACCGGGGTAACTACTGTACACCGGGGTAACTACTGCACACCGGTGTTCCTCGCCGCAAGGCCCGCGGGCCACTGGCGGCCTTCACTGCGGTCCCCTGACGTGCAGCCCCCGACAATACGCGAACGCGAAAACAACCCCCCCACCCCCCCCCCCCATCATCGTGGCTGTCAAACCTCAATGCTTTCAAACGGTGTGGCGGCCATCACGCCGACGATGTCTCTTCGGCGAAAGTGACCCTCTTCCTCTGAGTGAAGGACACTGCCCTTACACGCGTTTCCACCTCTGACCCCCCCTCTCTTCCCACCCCCCCCCCAAAAAATCTCCCAACGCAGCGGTGCAACGTGGACGCATGCCTTCGTCGATGCAGCACCCGGCGGCTCCGGGCGGCGCGTACGCGCTGCAGCCCAACGGCGGGGACCCCCTGCTGAATGGCGGCGGGGGCCACGCCGCCTCTTACCTGTCAGGCTACGTGTCGCTGCTGCTGCGCGCCGAGCCCTACCCCACGTCGCGCTACGGCAGCCAGTGCATGCAGCCCAACAACCTGATGGGCATCGAGAACATCTGCGAGCTCGCCGCACGACTCCTCTTCAGCGCCGTCGAGTGGGCCCGGAACATTCCCTTCTTCCCGGAACTACAGGTCAGCGGGGGGGGCGGGGGCGGGGGCGGGGGGGGGGCTTCGATATCGCCACCGTGGGGGCGAGACGTTAACTATACTCTTAGTTCATCATCATGGGATCTCCTTTGCCAGTACCAAAATATACTGATAGGGGTTTTCCCCTTTTTTCTGGCAACAAAACTGATACTTTTTGCAAGGAATCACGCTTACATTAACCACAATACTTGCAGTCAAATGCAAACAAAAAACAATACTCTGATAATTTATGCATTGTCTTGGACAATGCTGCTCACCCCGAGCTCTCATTACTCTGGTAGTGCGTTGTCTTTGAACTGTGCGCCTTTTGGCGTCATCTGGTCGAACACCATATGAGACTAGGCTCCAAAGAAAGCTGTCTCTGGTGTGGACCAATCAGTTTCAAGGACAATGCATAAATTATCAGAGTATTGTTTTTTGTTTGCATTTGACTGCAAGTATTGTGGTTAATGTAAGCATGATTCCTTGCAAAAGGTGTCAGTTTTGTTGCCAGAGAAAAAGGGGAAAAACCCTATTAGTATACTCTTAGTTCTTTCGGTAAAGTCACGTAGGTAAAAATTGAAATTAAAATTAATAAAAAATAATAAAATAATAATAGATTTTTTATTAAAAAAAAAATTCATTTTTCACCTACGTGACTTTACCGAAAGAACTAAGAGTATGAATCCTTGCAGTCACGAAAACTTCAAATCTAGAGATGTTAACTGCCTTGCCTGGTGTACAGGAGGTCGTGGCTTCGATCCCGACCCGCCCGACGCATCCTGTATATTTGGAGTTTGCGTGTTTCACTTGTCTCGCCGTGCTCGCGTGGGTTTTTCTTCAAGTTCTCCGGTTTTCCCTCCACGTTTAGAGACATGCGTTTAAAGTAATCAGCTGCTGCTGGACATTTCGACGTGATGAGCCACTCTGTTGAGCTATCATTTGTGGCCAGGTCACTTCTGAAAAAGAGCTACATAGCTCAGTGGGCCCTTACCTGGTACAAATAAAAAATAGTTCATATTCTTTGGGTCTTTCGGTAAAGCCACGTAGATAGAAAAAATTATAATAAAATTATCACGACGTTTCGATCGCAACACAAGCAATCGTCATCAGGTGACAAAAATATAGCAAGAGAGCTGCCTCGAAACATCGTGATAATTTTTTTTCTATCTACGTGGCTTTACCGAAAGACCCAAAGAATATGAATTCCTGCAGTCACGAAAGCTTTAAGTCAAAATTTAAATAGTTTATAGTTTAGTTTAGAGTTTGTGCGGATGGGGTCGCGCCCGACGGAGTTTTCGGGAGGTTGTTCACGGGGGTCTCCGCATCGATTGCCAGGGGGGAGGGGTCATCCAGCCTCTCCACAAAGTGCCTCGATACCGCATTGAATTCTCCAGATTGTAACGGCGTACCTAGATAACTCATGGTCTCCAGGGCAGTGGTTCCCGACCTTTCTGCACCCGCGGGCCACTGTCAACCCCCAACAATTGTTAGCGGATGACCACGCACCTGTAACATCTTTCATTCAGAATCAAAACGACTCTGCACCAGGCGCAAAAATGATGCTTTTTCACGAATATTATCGACGAACCCAAATAGCTGTGCGATGGGCAGTAACAAAAATTACGGTAATCTTTGAACAACATTCGTATCTGCCGCGTTTCCACGGAGCACTTCCCACGGGCCTTACGTGACCCCCAACGGCCCACCGTGCCACAGGTTGAGAATCAGAGTTCTCCATCAAGCTGGGAACCAGTTCTATAGACTCCAAATCAATTAGATGGTGTCCAGGTCATCTGCGTCCCTGACACCCGCTCCCCACTTCGCCTGGCCCTGACCCCACTGCCCCCCCCCTCTCCCCCCGCGCGTGACCCCGGCCGTCAGGTGGGGGACCAGGTGGCGCTGCTGCGGCTCGTGTGGAGCGAGCTGTTCGTGCTGAACGCGGCGCAGTGCGCCATGCCGCTACACGTGGCGCCGCTGCTCGCCGCCGCTGGGCTCCACGCGTCGCCCATGTCCGCCGAGCGTGTGGTGGCCTTCATGGACCACATCCGCATCTTCCAGGAACAGGTGGAGAAGCTCAAGGCGCTTCACGTCGACTCGGCCGAGTACAGCTGCCTCAAGGCCATCGTGCTCTTCACGTCCGGTGAGGTCGCGCCGGGGGGGGCTGCTCGATACTCCTCTTCTTGGTTCTTTCGGTGAAGTCACGTAGAAGGGAAATAATAAAAGTAAAACATAATAAAATACAATTCTCACGACGTTTCGGCCGCAACGCAAGCAGCCGTCCTCAGGTGGAGAACAGGTCTGTCGGAAAGACAGCGTCTGAATGAGCACCAACAAGCTTGGCTGGCTGGGGAGGGGCTGGTCACCCCGTGGTGCCCTTATAAAACTCAACGTTTCACCTACTCACGCCGGCTTGTGCCCACCCTCACAGTCGGGCACATTTGCGGAATACACCACGCCGCCGTCGACCCTGGCCATTGACCGAGCAACCCAACGTTCCTACCAGCTCCCTCCGCAGGAATGTGTTACAGTGGTTAGGCTGCAGGGGGACATGCTGTGGAGTTGGTGGTGGGTGGGGTGGGGGGGGGGCAAAGAGCAGGTGGGGAACACAGAGGGATGGATTGAAGGGCACGTGGTTCGTAAGGACGTCACCCGGACCGGGTCCCCATTCGGCTCCGGCCCGGGGTCAAGCACCGGCCCGGGGGTCAGGCACCGATACAGCAGAGTGGTCACTGACACCGTGCGGTCGGCACAGGGCCCAAGGAGCACAAGGAGTGAAATGAGCGACCCACCTCGCCCTGTCCACCCTCCCCGTGTCTTCGTTGGGCCAGCGATTGTGCCACCGCTCCGGCCCGAGGGATGGATGTGTTTGTGTGTGGCTGTGCGCACGCGTGGGAGTTTGTTTATTTCTAGATTTGAAGCTTTCGTGACTGCAAGGATTCATACTCTTAGGTTTTTTCGGTAAAGTCATGTAGGTAAAAAATAAATAAATAATCAAATACATACTAAACATAATAGAAATAAAAAAAAATCTATTATTATTTATATTATTTTTAGGAGTTTTTTTATTTTTTATTTAGTTTGTTTATTGTACATGTCCTACTTAATAGGCGCTCGCTGACAGCACTTGTCTCGACGGTCTATAAGATTATATATTTCTGTGGTGCTTTGGCTTTGTTTATGTCTCTGCGTGGGGAGTGGTTGCCGCAATGGTGAGCACACTCAGCTGTGAACTCGGTGACGAGTGATGTCTGTTTCAGTCTTAGGCCTAAATGAGTACCTGTTGTGGTGCTTCAGCACAGGGGAGACAAAGGCGGCCGGGTGTAGTGCTGACTACCCACCACATGTACTGTGTCAGCCTTCGTAGGTGCTCGCTAACAACACTTGTCCCTGTGGTGGTGGTGGTGATGGTGGTGTGAGTGTATTTGTGGTGATGGTGGTGTGAATGTATTGGTGTTGGTGTTGGTGTGAGTGTATTGGTGGTGGTGGTGTGAGTGTATTTGTGGTGGTGGTGGTGTGAGTGTATTTGTGGTGGTGGTGGTGTGAGTGTATTGGTGGTGGTGATGTGAGTGTATTTGTGGTGGTGGTGTGAGTGTATTTGTGGTGGTGTTGGTGTGAGTGTATTGGTGGTGGTGGTGGTGTGAGTGTATTGGTGGTGGTGTTGGTGTGAGTGTATTGGTGGTGGTGGTGTGAGTGTATTTGTGGTGGTGGTGGTGTGAGTGTATTTGTGGTGGTGGTGGTGTGAGTGTATTTGTGGTGATGGTGGTGTGAATGTATTGGTGTTGGTGTTGGTGTGAGTGTATTGGTGGTGGTGGTGTGAGTGTATTTGTGGTGGTGGTGGTGTGAGTGTATTTGTGGTGGTGGTGGTGTGAGTGTATTGGTGGTGGTGATGTGAGTGTATTTGTGGTGGTGGTGTGAGTGTATTTGTGGTGGTGTTGGTGTGAGTGTATTGGTGGTGGTGGTGGTGTGAGTGTATTGGTGGTGGTGTTGGTGTGAGTGTATTGGTGGTGGTGGTGGTGTGAGTGTATTGGTGGTGTTGGTGTTGGTGTGAGTGTATTTGTGGTGGTGGTGGTGTGAGTGTATTTGTGGTGGTGGTGGTGGTGTGAGTGTATTTGTGGTGGTGGTGGTGGTGTGAGTGTATTGGTGGTGGTGGTGTTAGTGTATTTGTGGTGGTGGTGGTGGTGGTGTGAGTGTATTTGTGGTGGTGGTGTTAGTGTATTTGTGGTGGTGGTGTTGGTGTGAGTGTATTTGTGGTGGTGGTGTGAGTGTATTGGTGGTGGTGTTGATGTGAGTGTATTTGTGGTGGTGGTGGTGGTGTGAGTGTATTGGTGGTGGTGTTGATGTGAGTGTATTTGTGGTGGTGGTGGTGTGAGTTTACGCGCGGCGTGAGCCAAGTGCTGACGTGCTTGTGGGTTGGGAGTGGTGCGGACAGGCAGTCGGATGAATGAACACATGAACACACAACTAGTGTGGGCGGTCGCTTAAACGATCGATGGATCGGGGCTGTGGAACAGCGACGACTAAACGGCGGTGGTGGTTGTGTTGGGGGGGGGAGATTCTATTGACCGGCTTGAACGTGCAAAGGGTGCTTTATTGTGTTTGTGTGCGAGAGAATGGATCCTCTGTGTGTGTGTGAGAGAGAAAGATGCATCTGCGTGCGTGTGTGCGTGGGACAGAGTGTGGGGGGGGGGGCGGTGGTTAGTGCCCTGGGCCGCGTACCCCAGCGACACGCTCACGGCCAACACCAGTGGCGATTATCTGAACCGGTCATGGGCCTCGGCTAGGTCGACTCAGCCTCAAAATGAGTAGCTGGTGCTGGCCACCCACCCCCCTCGTGCGCCGTGCCGGCCTTCATAGGTGCACGCTAACAGCACTTGCCCCAACAGCCTGTTAAGGCTATACGGGGGATCTTTGTCTTTGGCTGTGGAAGACAGTGCATGTGTGTGAGAGAGAGAACGTGAGAGAGAGAGAGAGAGACTGCACGTGTGTTTGTGAGAGGCAGAATGCGTGTACGTATGTGAGGAGCGGTGGCGCAGCGGTTAGCGCACCGCGTTATACAGTAATTGAGTTTGATTCCAGGCAACGGCTACCACCAGTGGGCAAGCGATTTCAGAACTGGTCCCGGGCCATCTGTAGGTTGACTCAGCCTTAAAAATTTATCTTGTTCGACGTGTAAACATCAGCACTGGAGAGACAAAGGTGGCTACGCTGGAGAACCCGGTATTAATCACAACCAGAGGTCGCAAACGGGTTTTGATTGCTTACCCATACCCGTACCCGGCCGCACCAGGGTCGCAAACGGGTACCCGTACCCGGCCGTACCCGTACCCTACCCGTACCCGGCCAGGTACGGGTAGGGTACGGCTATCGGGTACCTGATTGCGACCTCTGGGATGAAGCCATGTTGCAGGCGCGGGTGGGTTGATTCTAGGAACTTGAATTGTGAGAAGAGACAAGACGTTGGAAAATGAGTGACAGTTACTCACCAGTGACTCACGGCCTACCCGTACCCGTGCCCGGCCGCACCAGGGTCGCAAACGGGTACCCGTACCCGGCCGGGTACGGGTAGCTGGGTATCGGGTAGGGTACGGGTATCGGGTACCCGGTTGCGACCTCTGATCACAACTCTGTCTGAGGCTATAGGTCTCTAAGTTGGTCTGTGGGTCTCTAGGTCTCGGCGTAGTCTATCGGCCTCCGCGCAAGTCTCTGTGTGTCTGGCGTCTGGGTAAAAATCGATGGTGACCAGCTCACGCGTTGCTCCCTGCTGCGCGTGGAGCTGAGGTCACTTGAGGGGATGTCGGCGGGAGCTCTCCAATGTCTCCTTCCGCGGGCCGTTCTCCGTGTGTCTTTAAACCCGCCACCACCCGACACAGACAATTAGTAAGGTGATACATTTACACGCTCTAACCCCCCCAAAAAACGCTGTCAAATGAGTGACATGGGCCGCGAAAGCCTACGTGTTAGAACAGTTACGATTAAATCTCTATATTCTTAGTTTTTTTTCGGTAAAGTCACGTAGGTAAAAAATTAAAATTCATCAAAGTAAAATAAAAATACATTTTTTTTTTATTTTACTTTTATTAATTAAAATTAAAATGAATAAAAGTAAAATTAAAATAAATTTTAATTTTACTTTTATTCATTTTCATTTAAATTTTTTACCTACGTGACTTTACCGAAAACAAACCTAAGAATATGAATCCTTGCAGTCACGAAAGCTTCAAATCTAGACTCAAATCTCTCTCTGTCTGTCCGTCACCTCCCCCCCCCGCCCCGTCAGACGCGTGCGGCCTCTCGGACCCGGCGCACGTCGAGTCTCTGCAGGAGAAGTCTCAGTGCGCGCTCGAGGAGTACGTGCGCACGCAGTACCCCAGCCAGCCCACGCGCTTCGGCAAGCTGCTGCTGCGCCTGCCCTCGCTGCGCACCGTCTCCTCCGCAGTCATCGAGCAGCTCTTCTTCGTGCGGCTCGTCGGCAAGACGCCCATCGAGACGCTCATTCGCGACATGCTGCTGTCGGGAAGCAGCTTCAACTGGCCATACATGTCCATACAGTGACGGTGACGGTGGTCGCGGTGACGCGGTGACGCGGATTTCATTTCCCCCACCCGCCCGGAGCGAGAAGTACGATGGATTTGGAGTTGCCGGGTGCGGGGAATGCTTGCCGGGTCGCTGCGTCGATCGGAGCAGTTGTCGCGTCCTTGGAGTAGCCGCGGCCACCGCGGTGAGAGAAGGATGCGGTGCTTGCCCTGGAGCGGGAGTCGGGTTGCAAAGCCGGATGGACGCCGGCTGACATGAATCCCTGGCACTGGGCGAGATGAGCGGAGGAGGATGCAAAGTGCGGTGGTGGTGGTGGTGATTCATAGGGAGTGGTGTACGATGTACGGTGATGATGATGATGGTGGTGGTGACGGTCGGGGAGTGATGTGTTGAGTTGGTTGTGGCCATTGTTGCCATGATTAGTAGCTACAGTAGCTGTAGCAATATGCACTTTCCATCATCATCATCATCAGCAGCAGCATTGCCATAATAATAATTATGAACATCATAATTCTATTCATAATCATCATCAAATCATAATCTCTGTATCTAACCACTACATCGTGATCATATGGTCATCAGCAGGACCAACGGCATTACATCATCATTTATTTATCAGCAGCAGTAACACCGATGTCATCATGAACATCAGCCGTGGGCAATCCACTGCTGGATAAAGGTTTCCCCAAGTCGCCGCCATGTCTCGCGGTCCTGCGGTGTAACGATCAACGGATCGATTCACTCTCCGCATTTCCTCGGCGTGCATTCTCTCGCATGTGATGCCCCATGACCACCACCACCACCATCACCACCATCGTCACCACTGAGCAAAGCACGCCCGTCAGCTTCACAGCGGACGCTAAAATGACTCTGTGGCGTAGCTGCAGAAGAGCGGGGGCGGTGTGTGCCCACGACCCCAGAGTGTACATTTTAAACGACGCGATTCTCGGTCGATGGCATGAACATCGTGAAGCAACCACCACCGCCGCTGCCGCTGTGCCCTGTCACTCCAAGCGTCCACGTTGACTCGTCCGCAAAGACGAGAGGCGAGTGACCCGTAAACAGAACTTCTCGCGAGTGAACATTCAAAGTGATGTCGTGATCGCACGCAAGCCGAGGACACTGACAATGTACGTACGCATGGCAATGAACTCGCAGTCACGAAGCACCATGGAAGTCGGTCTCTCCAGAGCTGCCTGCCTGCTGCACGCGTGTGGGCGGGCGGCCGGGTGCGGCTCGTGTCGCCCTGCGGAAATATTACGTGAACGGAGCGAACGCTGAAAGACAACGGGCACACAAATGAAACGTGCGCACACAACACAGAGACGGTGATTAACATTATGCGTGTGTCTGCATATAACCTTGAAGGGGGAGGGAAATTGTTAGAACTTTTTAAAATTGTACGTCGCCGCGCGTGTGAGCGTTATTATTTGTGTCTGCCGAGATTTCTCATTTTCGCGTGGAAGGACGAGGCAGGGTGGCTCGTGATTAAGACCTTCATTTTAAAATCATCGCAGGTCTTTGTTTTTACCTACTGCAGCGGCTCGCTACGCGATTGTGCCGTGAAGCTGTCCGATGTGGCGTTCGAGTTGTAGCGCTTCTTGCTTAGCGCCACGCCCGACGTTTCCTTCCACATGGCCGGAGGCTTCTTCAGGAGCGGAAGATCTAAATCTCCCGGCGCGTGGCGCGGAACGTTGGACATCGTGCCGAACAACACGCGGTACAGCCCGAAAAAACGCAGCGGATGGAAGCATTTGCGGTTTTTGTTTTGTCTTTACTGTCGTTGAGATGAAACGAAGGTTTCAACATTTCAGATGACCGGCCTTTGTCAGGGAAGAGGGAAAAATCGCTCAAAATGGCTGAGATCGTCCTTGACTCGCAGTGATGAGGAAACAACGCAAAAAAACGAAGAGGTCTTCACTGCCAGTGCTGCTGACGCTGCCACACTGCTCCATCGCTTCCTTCCTTCTGCCAGAACCAACAGTTGCTGCAAAGTAGACATCCGACCTCCGAGATTTGTTTCATACGACCTAACCACCACCACCACCTCCACGTGACTTTAGGTCTTCAACTCGGATCGCCGGTCCCTGGCTGCCACTCCACCTGTCTGGGTGACCTGCCCTCCACCACCCTGCACCACGTGTTCCCCACCCATCACGAACACCTCCTGGTGACATCTACAGCACTCTCCTGCCACCGCTCTGTTTTACGAACCTCCAAGTCGCTTACCCAATGAAATGCCCAGCTTCCTCCGAACGCACCCTGTACTCCTCAAAGGCTAGGATCTTTTGTTAGAGCCACTTTGTTAAAGTCCAGCTGTTAATGGCGCTGTTTATTATGCTTGTTATGAATTGACCAGCAATCCGTTACGTATGTTCGCAGATGTATACTTTATCTATTAACGTGGGGAGCGGCGGTGTAGCGGTTAGCACGCTGGTGATCCGAGTTCGATTCCCGCTCATGGCCAACATCGGTGGCGATTATCTGAACTGGTCCTGGGCCTCCCCTAGGTCGACTCAGAGTCAAATTAGTATCTGGTGTGGTGTGTGTGTGTGTGTAAGCATCACCACGAAGGAGACAAAGGCTGCCTGCCGGGCGTGGTGCTGGCCACCCACCCCCTCGTGTGCCCTACCAGCCTTCATAGGTTCTAGATTTGAAGCTTTCGTGACTGCAAGGATTCATATTCTTAGTTTTTTTCGGTAAAGTCACGTAGGTGACTTGATACAGATATCGTGCTGTGACTGTTCCACCTGAAGACGGAGGCTTGTGTTGCCTCCGAAACGTCGTGATTTTTTATTTTATTTTACTTTTATTAATTTTAATTTTTTACCTACGTGACTTTACCGAAAAAACCTAAGAATATATAGCCTTCGTAGGTGTTCGCTAGCGGCACTTTCCCCAAAAGTCTGTTCAGGCTACACAGGGGATCTTTGTATATCTCCTACTGTGGATATGCATAACCGTGCGTTTAGAGCGTTTGGCTGCTATGAATGTCCACGTGATGATAAGCCACTTCGTTGAGCTATCATTTGTGGCCAGCTCGCTTCTGACAAAGAGCTATGCAGCTCGATGGGGGCGGGGGGGCCTTACCTGGTCAAATAAAAATAGGACTCACAGTTTAGTTTGGCGCTGCGAGCCGTGTGTGTGTGTGGTGTACCCACTGCTTAGCATCGCCTCTCCTATCTCACACTCGGTTTCCCTCTCCTCCCCCTCCTCCTCCCACTGCTGCTCTATCCTCTGTGCTCTTCTCGCTCCCTGCTCACGTGCGGAAGGATGCTTGCTCTGAATTAAATATGAGTTTCAATCTGCTGCTGCTGCTGCTGACACAAGCAACATTGCCTGCCCTCGTGCGGTCTCAACCACTTACGTGAACAGATAAAGGAGCAGCCCTGCAACTGCCCACCACTTGCTGTGCAAAAGGGCCTCGACTCGAGGCAGCTCTAGAGACGCCCCCTCTGCAATGTAATTGGTCTACTCTTCCACATTGGCCAGACATCTTGGAAAACGTTGGAGTACCCACACTTTACCCCATCATACGCAGCCTGGGTAGACAGAGGTGGGGACGGGATATTGTTGTTTCAACTGCCGCGCCATGAGGTCGAATCCAACCTCTGGATTGCAAAGCCCAGTTGGTTCGCCATGACACCAACCACTGTTGTTAGCACTGTGAAAAATCCTGACAGCATAACACTGCCTATGTTACTCTGTGTCAGTGGTGGGTAGTGGGAGGGGAGGGGGGGGTTCATCTTCTTGGTTCTTTCGGTAAAGTCGCGTAGAAGGGTAGTAATAAAATTATAAAAATAAAACATAATAAAATAAAAAAAATAAAAAAAAAAATTTCATCATGGTTTTTTTTTTACTTCCCTTCTACGTGACTTTACCGAAAGAACCAAGAAGATGAATCCCTGCAGTCACGAAAGCTTTAAATCGGGAGAGGGGGTGTTAACCATACTTCACCACACTGGTCTTTGCGGGTTGGTGAAAGGGGAGGCCCAGAACGCCACTGACGTTTATCTGTTGCCGAGCATTGAACTTGAACGCAGGCCACCGCGTGTTGATAGAGCAGTGCGCTAACCGCTGCGCCACCGCTCACTGCATCCTGTACATAGCCGTGCACATGAAAACAAGCACGCGCATACATACACACGGACAAACATACACTTTCACGCACACGCAATATATATTCTGTACGTACGTACGCAACAAATGCACAAAGACAAAGATACGCATGCGTGCACACAGACGTATATACACACATACACACACATCGTGTACGCGCACATGCACGTAGAAGCAGACGTACATAACCACACGTACACAGAAAACATCGCCGTTTCAGAAGCACACAGACTGCAGGAGGAGCAAGAGCTGTTAGCGAGCACCTATTACGGTCGGCATGACACACACGTTTCATGCGAAGGGGTACCATGATGAACACCAGCAATAACACATGCCTGACCGCCTTTGTCTTCCTAGCGCTGACGTTTTTGATGTCAATTTTAGGCGGGATCGACCACGTGGAATGCACAAGACAGATTCAGATAGCATTTGCCCCAGAAATGTATGTCGGCCATGGTTATAGAATAATAATACAGTACAGCACGTGTTGATACGTTGAGACTGCTGGTGATGCAAGTGCTTCTTGCCAGCATCTGTTAAATTTCAGCACAGTTCACGAGGAGGTGATTAATCGGAACTCATTTTCAAAAGGGTTTTGATTGGGATGATAATTCATGTACAGCCCTTTGCCAATCCACTGCTGGTTGGATGAACCCCACACCCCCCCTCCACCCACCCAACTCACAACGTTTCAGTTGTTTACCTATTTTTTTTGACCATACTTCACCACGCTGGTCAGTGCGGATTGTTGAAGTGTGGGGAGGGCCAGGAGCTGTTTGGGTATCACTCGCCGCTGATGTTAGCCGTGACCGGGAGTCGAACTCGGCTCGCAGGGTTCATTTGCACGGCACGCAAACCACTGCCCCACCGCTCCACCTTTGGTGATAATTAACACTGTGATATTATTTAAAGTAAATTATTATACTAGCGTTATTCACGTGAATTATGCGCACGCGACATCCCCCATTATGAAGCGTCGATTCATCGCCAGCCATGGTCTATCCACTGCTGGCTCGAGGCCTCCCCAAAGCCACCGCCGCCGTTTCTCAAGTTGCTCGTTTTCGACGATCCATCTCCTCCCCGTTGGCGGATTTCCTCTCGGATCGTAGGCGTCGTCCCATTCCTCGCCAGAAGCTTTTGGTTAATGCGCGTGCGTTGCAAGATCCGATTTGTGATTTAAATGGCACGCGCGTCAGACGAGCGGGGGGGGCATTTGTGAGGTCAGTTCCTCGGGATCTTCTCGACGTTTTCCAGAGAGTTGAAATGTGTCACCAGTGGAAAAATCTCACGGATCGAACGTGGGGTGAGCCCCCTCCCTCACCCCCCGGCAATTGTCGGTGGACCGAGTAATTCGCCTCCCGTGCGGTGTGACGCCTGAATCCGATAGCGAGGTATTAAATCCCGGTCGACTCATCGTCACCATCACCACCACCACTCCGAATGGGGTCGATAAAAAGAGTACCACTTTGAGGGATGTCAACTCGAGGTTGTCCTATCCATTCACTCGCCCTGCGAATGTGGAACTTCCACCGCTGGATCAGAGTTGGTAATTGGAAGGTATTTGAGCAACGAGGCACAATCGTTACGTGATTATTATCGATTGTGTATCGGGACTGATAAATACACAACACCCACACAGCCTCGCAACATGATGACGTCTCGGACGTAACAAAAGTGAAACCGCCGCTCCACACACGAGAGGAACACTTACATGTGTAATATTTTGTAAAAGTTTTACTGAAGAATTGATTGAATACGATTCGTTATATATGTTGTACGTGCTTTTTAAAACATAGAAAAACGGGCAAGACTGTCTCATGTATGACTGTATCGTTATTATCATTGATATTAATACCGGTTCATGATAAGCGGTGTGCTGTGTTTGATCTGGAAATGTATGGGTTTCTTTTTTGAGCCGGTGTTGATTTAAGATTTGCGTGTTTGCTTATGTTAAATAATTACGTTGTAATTAACACGACACTATTTATACTCATAACGCGACGAATTTCACTATGCACCGAACATTTCACAAACTAATATTGTTTAACATCTGCACTCAAAACAAGCCAACACACAAACGCTATATCTGTGTGTGTAAGCGATGTGCTGAGTTCATCTTACAATGATTTACGTGTGAACATGTGTGTGTGTCAATGTGTCAGAAGTGTGTATGTGTTTGTCTTTGTGTGTGTGTATGTGTGTTTGTCTTTGTGCGTGTGTATATGTAGTGCAGTGGAAATGGGGAGCGGTGGTGGAGCGGTTAGCGCGCTACGCTGCAAACCAGGCGACCCGAGTTCGATTCCCGCTCACGGCCAACACCGGTGACGATTATCCTAACCGGTGATGGGCCTCCCCTAGGTCGACTCAGCCTCAAATGAGTACTTGGTGCGCCGTGTAAACATCGCCACTGGGGAGACAAAGGCGGTGGGGCGTGGTGCTGGCCACCCACTCCCTCGTGTGCCGTGCCGGCCTTCATAGGTGCTGCTCGCTAACAGCACTTGCCCCAACAGTCTGTTACAGGCTATACGGGGGATCTTTGTCTTTGTGTGTGTATGTATGTGTGTATATGTGTTTGTACGTGCACTGCGAGCCCGGCGACCCAAGTTAAGATTCCCGCTCCCGGAAAACTTAACAGCGACGAATATCTGAACTGGTCCTGGGACTCCACTAGGTCCACTCAGCCTTAAGTCAAACCCCACGGAGGTAAAGGCAAACCGGGAGTGGAAATAGGCCACAACCATCCCTGCCTTCAACAATCTGTTAAAGGTTACACGGGGGACCTTTGTATCTGATCATATAGAGTACAGTATACACGCACAACTGCACATCATTGGCATACATCAGATGTACATTCACTACAAGAACAAAGATTCCCCGCATAGCTCTAACAGACGTTTTAGGGCAAGTGCTGGGTGGCCAATGCCACGAAGGGCCGCCTTTGTCTCCCCAGTGCTTCATCTTCTTGGTTCTTTCGGTAAAGTCACGTAGAAGGGAAGTAATAAAATAATAAAAATAAAACATAATAATAATTATGTTTTATTTAAATAATAAAAATAAAACATTATAATAATTCTTTATTATGTTTTATTTAAATAATAAAAATAAAACATAATAATTCTTTATTATGTTTTATTTAAATAATAAAAATAAAACATAATAATTCTTTATTATGTTTTATTTAAATAATAAAAATAAAACAATAATAATTATTTATTATTTTTTATTATTTTATTACTTCCCTTCTACGTGACTTTACCGAAAGAACCAAGAAGATGAATCCCTGCAGTCACGAACGCTTTAAATCGAAACTCCCCAGTGCTGTTTACATACCGCAGCTGGGACTCATTTAAGGCTGCGTCGACCCAGACATCGCCACTGTTATTGGTCGTGAGCGCGAATCAAAGTCGGCCCGCTGGGAGTCGTAGCGCAGTGCGCTAACCACTGCGCCACCGCTCCCCATGCACTCGCTGCACACCACTCATCACACGCAACACACACACACACACACGTGTGCCCATGCCGTGTGTATATGGTTTGTAGGAATACTAAACGTTAATTGTCAATAGGCGGATTAGTAAGGCAGAGGTCGATTGATGACCCAGCACTAATCGCTCCAGTCACTCGCACACTGGCGGTCAGTCGCCTCTGTATCGCTCTCTTATCGATACTAACCTGAAACCTGTCCCCCGTGAACTTCACCCATTGATTCCTCCACCCATATTGGTTGAGGGTGGGGTCTACCAAGACTGTTTCGTCTCAACCTTACAGGTGTTGTGTTCAACCACCACGCTGCAGGTCATAACACAATTACACACACACACTCACCTACACACTCACCTACACACACACACACACTGACCCACACACTCACTCACCTACACTCACCTACACACTCACCCACACACTGACCCACACACTCACTCACTCACCTACACTCACCTACACACTCACCCACACACTCACCCACACACTGACCCACACACTCACTCACCTACACACTGACCTACACACTCACCTACATACTCACCCACTCATTCACCCACTCATTCACCCACACACTCACCCACTCACCTACAGTCACTCACACACCCACACACTCACGTACACACTCACCCATTCACTAACCTACTCACCTACACACCCATTCACTCACGCACTCACTCACCTACACACTCACCCACTCACCTACACACTCACCCATTCACTCACCCACACACTCACTCACCCACACACTCACCCACTCACTCACACACTCACTCACCCACACACTCACTCACCCACACACTCACCCACTCACTCACCTACACACTCACCCATTCACTCACCCACACACTCACCCACTCACTCATCTACACACTCACCTACTCACCTACACACTCACCCATTCACTAACCCACACACTCACTCACCCACATACTCACCCACTCACTCACCCACACACTCACTCACCCACACACTCACTCACCCACACACTCACTCATTCACTCACCCACTCACTCACCCACACACTCACTCACCCACACACTCACCCATTCACTCACCCACACACTTACCCACTCACTCACCCACACACTCACCCATTCACTCACCCACACACTCACTCACACACACACTCACTCACCCACACACTCACCCACACACTCACCCACTCGCTCACCCACTCATCAACATTGCAGATCACAAATCGTCTCATTCTGGCTCCTTCCCTCGCACGACTGCACTCTGCAATTCCCCTCCCATCGCCCTTTCCGCTCTCCCAAGTATGTCACAACCTTCGGGTAGTAACCTCACAACGTTAAACGTGCTGTTTGTTACTGACTCCCTTTCGCGTTTTGGGCATTTTGTTCAGCAAACGTGATTTGGAAGAAGAAGGCGTTGAAGAAGAAAAAACCGCAGACATCCGAATATGATTTTACAAACAATCGAATAAATATCTACAAATTTAAAACGTATATTTATTTCTTAATGTGCCAACAAGATGCGTGCACTTATACTGAAAAGAATACGTGGCTTTAAAAAAAAACACACCTTGGGAGGCGACACAATCCGACTATCGCGACACAAGCCGACAATTGTCAGCGAGCACCCATTAAGTTGTGCAGCGCGCACGAGGAGGGCTCCACGTGGCCACAGACTTGCAACTGGGACACTCGTTCAAGGGTCCGTGTCGGTCTAGCGGGAGAGGAGAACTCTCCCCCGCCACCAACCCTCTCCTCCCAGGGCTCAGATCAAGGCCGTAGCCATGGAGTCAACTTTGGGGGGGACCAAATCTTCCAGGGGGTCTGGGGGTCCGCCCCCCCCCCCCAGAAAAAAATCTAAATTTGAAAACTAATTTCCTGACATTTACTGCTTAAAATATTTAAAAAATGAACTAACACATGATGGACTTTTTTTTTTACAATAATGTCGAATAGTGTATTGTATTACATTGCTCTTTTTTTCTTTCTTTAAAATCTATAAAATAGATTTCTGTTTATATGATTGTGGTTATGGTTGTACTTTATTAATCCCTAATCTCTGCCATTACATACAATGAAACAAGAAAAGGTAAAAAAGATAAAACACAGCAATGTAATACAATGCACTATTAGACATTATTGTAAAAAAAAATCCATCCCATGTTAGTGAATTTTTTAATATTTTAGGCAGGAAATGTCAGGAAATTCGCTTTCAAAATTAGATTTTTTTTTCTGGGGGGGGGGGGCCCAAGAAGATTTGGTCCTCCCCCAATGTTGACTCCATGGCTACGACCTCGTGTTGTAGGAACATCGCCACTGGTGGGAAGGGGGAGGAGGAGAGACAAAGGCGGCCGGGCGTGGTGTTTGTCCACCCACCCCCCCGGCCTTCACAGGTGCCGCTCGCTGAAACCTGCCGGTCTGTGCAGACTACACGCGGAGTGGTTGGGGAGGGGAGGGAAGAGGATCTTTGTCTTGTTAACGTGGCGCACAAACAACAACAACAAACAACAACGACGGCCATTGAGGATGCGCGACCGAGCGCACCTGCCCAGTCGCGAATTCCATCACTTGGCCATGGCTCACATCAGCGGTGGTTTATAAAACTTCGTCACACAAAGCCCACGAGGAAGAAGAAGCGAGCACATTGACACGGGGTCTGTCACCGGGGTGCGGAGTGATTTAAATCGACGGTGGAAGCGGCCGCGGACCTAGGCCGCGCGAGAGACCACGGGGCTCGGATAGAAGCTCCGCCCGGGGAGGGCGCGCCTCGGCGGGCAGAGCCGGGACGCCGACCCGCGGTCGTTTTAACGCAGTTTTTGTTTCAGCATTGAGTGTTTGATCAGCGGTAATTTGATTTTTTTTTCTTTCCTGAGGTAAATCTCTCATGGAAACACAAATTTACACTAAAGTTTAGTTGATATTGGGTAATTGTACCCCCTCCTACCCCATTACATACAAACCCAGAAAAATGCAGCAACGTTTTTCCCATATTTTCATTTTTTATTGTCTTAAAGATCTTTTTTCAACGTACACGTCCATGGACAAATGCTACCAAGGCACAGAGTAAACATTTATAGCTGCGTGTGTGGTCTGTCAAAGACGCAACCGTTGTGTTCAAGCGATAGAAATGCGTTAATTTCAGCACGCATTCTTATTATGGTGGCGTGCCAAACACGCAACATACACACCGATACTCATGAACACACACAACAACAGCAACCACCATTCGCCACTAAGTGGCTGTGACGTCACCACAACGTTTGTGCCAGGCCATGTGCACATTGAGGCCACGTGAAGTGTCGAACGCCCGCTGGCAGGAGGTCACGGGGCAGACCCAGCAGGTGCCACGGGTCGACTGACTGAGATGACCGAGATGACTGGCTGATGCACCACCTGTGCCCCCTACTGTGCCAACTTGCTGTGCTTTATCCACCCGGCGCTCCGCTCGTTGTTGTGAGCGTCGCTCCTCCGCCCTCCGTTGTTGTTGGAGGGCGACTGCCTCCAACTGCCCAGTAGCGTCCTTCACGAACCTCCTCCACAGAGGCCGATCTTGACACCGCTGGTACCAGTCATCAGCAAATCCATTCAGCTCCACATCCTCCTGTAACACATCCCTCCATCTCTTCTCTAGCCCGTGCCGCGCCCGTTTAGCCCCCTAAAAATGACCACACATACCACACACACACATGCACGCTAACATGAATACACACTTGTAACGTGAACACAGTCGTAGCTGACAACCCATACGGTTTACCCCGTATTCTTGTACAGGGAAATTGAGTTTTCAGGTCCATACGGCAGACAGCCGTTTCAATACCCGCCCCAAAAATGTCTTTGTTATCCCTTTATTTGTGTTTTTCTCCCTGTATTTTTGTTTCTCCCTTGTGATTGGACTTTATAGGATGAACGTTGAGATGTATAGGGGGCACGGGGTGACCAGCAAGGTCTGAATTAGTCTGCAATAAGTTAGGGGGCACTGATAAGGGGTTGACAGATATGATTTATTATTTTATTTTATTTCCATTATTACTTTAATTAACTTTTAATTTTATTTTTTACCTACGTGACTTTACCGAAAAAACCTACGAGTATGAATCCTTGCAGTCACGAAAGCTTCAAATCTAGAATGACACACGCTAACACGTACGATCCACACACATGAACATGCATCAACACACAACACACTCCGCTCTGAAAAAAGGGGGGCTTTGCCTGAAACGTCGCCTCTAATATAACCGATCCTCTTTGAGGTGGGGGGGGGGGTGTGGCAGAGTTGAACAAGGCAGCATGTATCACGCACATCGGTTGATCAGGACGAGGCTGTGAGTCTTAGCCGGCACCTAACTGGGCCAATGCTTTGGGGGGAGGAGGGGGCTTTAGTCTGGATTCTTGATCCCTTTCCGCCTGCTGTGGTTTATTATCTGGCCGTGCCACCTGGGATGAACCCCCGTCCGTGGCAGGCAATGATTACCGTACTCTTCGGATTATAAGACAACACACACACACACATCTTTTTTTTGCATGCATGCATTTCAGAGAAAGAAAAAAAACGCATTTGAGAGTGGGCGGGTTCGTCATAATCCGGTAATGAGTTTTGAGTTGAAAGCCCGGGCGTTAGGAAGACGATGCTAAGTGTGGGCCCTACAGCATCACATATCGCAGTGGCCCACCCAAGTTACCATCGTTATGGTGCCCCCCCCTTCCCCCACACACACAAAACAACGCTACTGGTTGAACCGGGGTCCCATAGTTCATATGGGGTCCTTGTGTCAATAACATGAGATGTTGACTACCTCACCTGGTATACAGGAGGTCGTGGGTTCTATTCCGAGCCTGACGCCTGCTGCTGTATATTTGGAGTTCGCATGTCTCTCTCCCCATGGTCGCGTGGATTTTTCTCCGGGTCCTCCGGGTTTTCCCCTCCACGTTTAGAAGCATGCATTTCGAGTATTAGGCTGCTAAGAATTTCCACATGATAAGCCATTTCGTTAACCTATCTGTGGCCAGATCGCTTTTGAAAAAGAACTATAGAGCTGTGGGCCTTACCTGGCAAAATAAATAAAAAGTTTAAATAGTTTAACAAACCTGGCTCATCCCTGTCGGTGACGCGTCCTGCCTACGCCCGCTTACCTTTCTTAAGTTTGAATGATATCTTTATTCTAAATATGTTCTATGATACACGTGCTTCTCTTTCTGTCTCTCGGTGTTATTCCAAATAATCATCTCCCTATGTCCCTTTGCACACTTTTCAGTAATTTTTTTCTTTTCACAGCCATGTTTAAACAAGGCATGACACGGTATTTAAAAAAAGAAAATATAAGGTCAAAAGCCACTGTTTTTATGCTCAAATGCATGTGGAGAGGTATTCACTCATCTCTGCTGGAGGCTCAGAGCACGTGATCATTGGTGAGAATTCCACATTTCTCTGGCAGGTGCCGTCGTCTTTGATCCCGAAGTGGACTTTCAAAAGGGCTGTAAATTGTCGCGAATATACGTAGCGCTCGCAAGAGGACATCCACCAGAGAGACGGAGCCACGAAATCAGCTTGTGTACAGGAGCCAGATAGGGCCGCCGTGGTGGAGAAATGTTAACTACCTTGCTTGGTATGCAGGAGGCTGTGGGTTCGATCCCAACTCTGACGCCTGCTGTATATTTGGAGTTTGCGTGTCTCTCGCCCCGTGGTCGTGTGGATTTTTTTCCGTGTTCTCAGATTTTCCCCTCCACATGTAGAAACACGCGTTTAGAGTATTCAGCTGATATAAATTTTCACGTGATAAGCCACTTCGTTGAGCTATCATTTGTGGCCAGGTTGCTTCTGAAAAAGAGCTATACAGCTCAGTGAGCATTACCTGGTAAAATAAAAATTAAATGTTTTATTTGTTTGGTTTATGAATTGGGGGAGGCTTGCATCCATCAGTAGATAGACCATGGCCGCTGATGACTGACATTACATCTGTCTCTCGTAAACATGTCCTTAAACCCACGGAGAGTTTCAAATTCGAACATAATATGTATCAGTTATCAAATTACGCAGATTTGGTCTTCGGCCCACTCTGTCCAGTCGTACAAAGCTGACCCATTCAACTCCAGATTAGATTTGCTTCTGGATTGAGACTCAGTCGGGATTAACTGCAGGGATTCGTTAAAGTTGGGTGGATTTTTCCCTCATCAAATCCAGATCAACTTTTAAAACCCGATATGTGTTGTCCCAATGTTTCGGTGGCAGCTATTGACAGCTGATGGCTGTGGCTATTATTATCACAGGTGTCATGCCCGCACCAATGCTAGCGGAAGATCTACCAATAGTCTCTTTTTCCCAAAACGTTGCCACGTGTATATTTCCTTTAAGAGTCAATGCTATTGGCGACTGTGTAAAGGTTTCGTTATTTAGGCTCGTGCAACCAATGGCAAAGCAGCGAAACACTGAACAAACTAAAAATACTCATTAAAAACCAACATGAACGCCTTCAATAAAAAAAACACTTTCGGCAATTTGCGACTCAGCCGACCTAAGGGCGGGCCGTCGCAGGATACTCATTTGAAGCTGTGGAGACCTGGAGGCAAAGGGGGGGGGGGGGTAGGGGGCGAGGATTATGGGATTAGTGAGGAGAGAGGGGGGGGGCAAGGGGAGTATTTAGAACAGAAAGGGGCTTTGTGGAGTGGGCAGTCGGCGATGACAGGCGGCGATTGGAAAGCCGCTGCGAGTTGTTAGCTCTGCGAAAATGAAAAAAGCCTGCCGGTGGACAAGCGAGACGTTTAACTTGTAATTGAGATAATATTCCTGATGCTCATCTGAGCAGAGGGGACGGCTCAAGGTTATTTTTTCCTGACCTCGTTCACAATTGGACGGTGGGGATAAAAAAATATATATAATGGTAACAAAATTGGCAACTCCAAAATTGCGAGTGTTTTTTGTTACTTACGGTTGAACAATAATGGAAGAGACGTATAGACAAAGGTGGCCTTTATATCTGTTCAGACTGCTGGGGAAAGTTGTGTCAGGAGCAAACACAAATTTAGGCCGGCATGTTGCATGACTACGTTGTGTGACCAGCACCGCATCTTTTATACACAATCCACCAATTTAAGGCCGAGTTGACTTCGGGAAAGCCCAGAGCCAGTTCAGATAACCACCATTGATGTGAACCGTGGCTGTAAATTGAACTCGGGTTTCTGGGTTCGTAGTACATTGCGCTAACCACTATGCCACAATTCTCCACAAAGTAACGTCACTAATTGTCCCAGGCTAGATTCACTTTGAGGCCACGTGGAGTTTCGGAACGCTCGCTGGCAGGATGTCACGGGACAGACCCAGGTGCTATGAGTTGTTTGACCTGGATGACTGGTAGATGCGCCACCTTGCTGCATTTTAGTCACCCGGCGTTCAGGTCATTGTGAGCGTCGCTCCACCGCCCTCCGTTGTTGCTGGAAGACGACTCCCTCCAACTGCCCAGTAGCGACCTTGAGTCTCCGCTGGTACCAGTGATCAGCAAGTCTAATCAGCTTTAAATCATCCCGTATCATCCCTGCTATCTCTAGCCTGCGCTGTGCCTGTCTAACCCTGTCTAACCCTGTCTTTGCTTGGCCACGTGGTGGCTGGGCGCAACCACGCACACCACGTTAGAGGGATCGTTGGGGGCGAGCGTTGTTTCGGTGATAGGGGAAGCGCCATGATCTTGTTTGCTGTCAGTGTGGTGGAGATTCCACATTCCAATGTTGTGGGTCATTCTCTCCAAAACTACTCGTCACTTTCCATAAAATTGTACTGTACTCATTTTGCAGGAGGCCGTGGATTTTGAAGCTTTCGTGACTGCAGGAATCCATACTCTTTGGTTTCAGCAGTTTCCCTGCTGTAATTGTCTCACCTGATGTTGGTCGCTTGTGTAGCGCTCGAAACGTCGTGATCTATTATTTTCTACCAACGTGACTTTACTGAATGAATCAAAGGGTAGGTCGTGGGTTTGATCCCGATCCCGACCCTGACGCCTGCTGTATATTTGTAGCTTGCATGGTCGCGCGGCTTTATCTCCGGGTCCTCCAGTTTTCCCTCCACATTTAAAAATCTGCGCTTAAAGTTTTTGGCTGTTATAAATTTCCACGCGATAAGCCACTTCGCTGAGCTATAATGTGTGTCCAGGCCACTTCTGAAAAAGAGCTACACCGCTCAGAGGGCCTTACCTGGTAAAATAAAAGTCGTTTATAGTTTAAAAAAAATAATTTAAGTTTCTAGTTTTTAACTTCCACCGATGAGATGGAATGATGACATCAGTGTGTGTACAAGTGCTTGGTGGATTATGACATCACAGACTCGTGAGACGTGGCGGTGGCTTGGAAAGGCCTTGATCCAGCAGTGGATTAACCACAGCTGATGATGACGAAGTTGAAATGGTATAATTCATTTTTCGATTTAAAGCTTTCGTGACTGCAGAGATGCATCTTCTTGGTTCTTTCGGTAAAGTCACGTAGAAGGGAAATAATAAAATAATAAAAATAAAACATAATAAAATACAATTCTCACGACGTTTCGGCCACAACGCAAGCAGCCGTCCTCAGGTGAAGAACGGGTCTGTCGGAAAGACAGCGTCTGAAGATGAGGACGGCTGCTTGCGTTGTGGCCGAAACGTTGTGAGAATTGTATTTTATGGTTTATTTTTATTATTTTATTATTTCCCTTCTACGTGACTTCACCGAAAGAACCATGAAGGTATAATTCATCTTTACACGTTGGTTAATGTCGGCAATAAATGTTTAAGTGTGTGTGTGTGTGTGGTCCGTCCAACACATACGTCAATATATAATGAAAGGCATGGCGCTATATTGGCTTAAAGCTCCACATTAAAGGCTTAAATTACGTGTTTAACATTCCAGGGCAGTGCCTTGTGAAGAGTTGCCCTTAACAATCCTGACGTGGCTACATTTTGTGCACTTCACGAGCCCAGCTCTCAAAGTGTGCCGTGGGTGCGTAAGCCACAGGACAAGTGTTGTTTGTGAGCACCTATTAAATCAGCCGTCATCGTCTGTGTGTGTTTGCGCGCACGTGTTGTGACTGACCAACACGTGTGTGGTGTTGTTTCTTTTGTTTGCACGAGCCCTGCACAAGTGTGGCCGCCTCGTTTAATAAGGATCATTGACCGAAACGTCGTCCGCGCAGTTGTGACTGACAAACGATCATGTGTCGTTGTTGTTGTTTGTGTGGGGAGCGGTGGTGCAGCGGTTAGCGCTACGCTGAGCTACGAACCTGACGACCCGAGTTCGATTCCCGCTCACGGCCAACACCAGGTGACGATTATCTGAACCGGTCCTGGGGCCTCCCCTATGTCGACTCAGCCTCAAATGAGTACCTGGTGCGGTGTGTAAACATCGCCACTGGGGAGACAAAGGCGACCGGGCGTGGTGCTGGCCACCCCGCTCCTTTGTGCGCTGTGCCGACCTTCACAGGTGCTCACCTTCACAGGTGCTCACCTTCACAGGTGCTCACCTTCACAGGTGCTCACCTTCACAGGTGCTCACCTTCACAGGTGCTCACCTTCACAGGTGCTCACCTTCACAGGTGCTCACCTTCACAGGTGTGCACATGTGCCTGTGGTTGGATGGGGAGCGGCCGTGTAGTGGTTAGCTAGCTACTAAACTGCACCACGACCCCCCCCTGGTGACCCGAGTTCCATTCCCGCTCACCGCCGAATATTTGATCTGGTCCTGGGTCTTCCCCAGGTCGACTTAGCCTTAAATGACTACCTAGGCGTGGTGTGTGTGTGTAAACATCATCACTGGACGAAGACACACAATTCCGTAACCGGCCTCTAATAAGATGTTCACTCACAGCACTTGCCCCTACCCGCACGCGGTGGGCTATCCGGAGTGTGGGGTGGATCTTGACGTCTTACGTACAAATCGCGTGCTCTATGGGGAGAACGCACGTGTCTCTCTCTCTCTCGCCGTGTTGCGTGAGCGAACAGCACCTCGGCAAGAGGCAGCTGAGATCCGTGCTTGGCCAGGGAGTTGCCGTGCCTCCCCCGGGGTGGGGGGCTCTCGCTCCTAACCGGGACAGATATGAGCGCGGTGATTGCACAAGAGCAATGCTGTCATACCTCCCCCTACCCATCATCATCATTCACCTCCCGCCTCCCACTGTCCCATTCATTGAGAGCCCCCCCCTCCCACCCCAGGAGTGAAACGCTTCAACGCGACGAGGAATCGAACGTCATCCGTGAGCCGCACTCGCACGCACGCACGGCAGGAGGCAGAACATCGTCACCCTTTTTCCTCTTCTTGTTGTATTTTTATTATTATTTTATTATTTCCATTCGACGTGACTTTACCGAAAGAACCAAGAAGATGAATCCCTGCAGTCACGAAAGCTTTAAATCGAAATCGTCACCCTTAGTCTCGCACGCTTGCGTACACACTCACACACACACACTCGATCACGCAGAGGCAAAGATCCCCCGTATAGCCCCAACAGGTTTTCTGGGGCAAGTGCTGTTTAGCGAGCACCTGCGAAGGCCGGCACGACACGCATTGTCACCCCACTTTCTCACATCACGCACTCATTCCATCGCTGTACGTCACTCTCGCAGGACGGGAGCATTAGTCAAAACAATTCCTCTCTTCTCACACGTTTATTCACGCTCGCATCACTCATGCCAACACTCTCACAGCATCCGCAAAACTCGTGTCGTCTCACTCGTCTGCACTCACGCTCACAACACTCACGACACTCGTGCTCAGGCACAACAAAGCAAGCTGTGCTCCGTCATCCGGACCAGTGACCCCGGGGACCCGAGCACCCCGAGTGCTAACCATTGCACCACCACTCCACCAAGCACATGTCACCATATACATACTGTGTATGTATTTGTGCATATTCCAGTTTGGTTGAGTGGTGGTGCAGAGGTTATCGTAACTGTGCTCTAAACCTGCCAAGCCGAGTTCTATTCACGGTGACGTCGAACAAAAGTGGAACGATGGTGAAACAGTCCTGGACCCCCTCTAGATCAACTCAGCCTTTAATTAGCACCTGGTTGCAACGTGTATGCATCAGTTCTGAGTGAAAAGTCGGACAGGTGTGGTCCTAACTAAACCACCATCTCATACGCTGTGCCAACCTTAATAGTTGCTTAACAGCTATATGGGGGATCTATGCAATATTTTGTATGTGTGTATGAATGCATGGACTTAGCGTGTCTTTCTTCTTGGTTCTTTCGGTAAAGTCACGTAGAAGGGAAATAATAAAATAAAATAAATTAAACATAATAAAATAATTCTCATGTTTCGGCCACAACGCAAGCAGCCGTCCTCAGGTGAAGAACAGGTCTGTTGGAAAGACAGCGTCTTAATGACGGCTGCTTGCGTTGTGACCGAAATGTCGTGAGAATTGTATTTTATTATGTTTTATTTTTATTATTTTATTATTTCCCTTCTACGTGACTTTACCGAAAGAACCAAGAAGATGAATCCCTGCAGTCACGAAAGCTTTAAATCGAAATTTAGTGTCTTCGTTGGTCTTGGTGTATCTCAGATACAATGAGTCTCTTTATTATTATTATTGAGATCCACCAAATCTACCTTACAAAAAACTGGATATATAATGGCCAATGCACCAACACATTGCATTGTGGGATAGACAGCACACAGATTGTAGA
Source organism: Lampetra fluviatilis (assembly GCF_964198595.1). NCBI lineage: Eukaryota > Metazoa > Chordata > Hyperoartia > Petromyzontiformes > Petromyzontidae > Lampetra > Lampetra fluviatilis. Next base: position 3,835,350 of record NC_136327.1, on the reverse strand, counting down.
ACATACGCAGGCAGGCATGAGCGTTCAGAAAAAAACAAGCGGGCTTGGACAGGACACCTCATGGCTTGAAGGGACGATGTGTACGACAGCCAAAGTGGTCAAGGATGATAACGGAATGGCAGCCAAGGAATGGAACGTGTCCGCGATAGAGATGTACGTCTGCCGCGGAGATAGAGCGATGAAATTAATTCGTGTGCAGGTGCTGGGTGGATTGTTACATCGCATTTTTGTGAGATGTGGCGGTGACTTGGGGAGGGCCTTCATCCAGCAGTGGATTGACCCAGGCTTATGATGAATGCACCCATAATGTGACGGAATGCATTATAGTGATTAGAAATCCAAACTTAAAAATAATAATTCATAAAAGATTGATTTTTATTTATTTAAGATTAATGCAATCTCAACACCAAATTCGTAAAACAGGTGAAGACATTTTAAAAGAGTGTTTAACATTCGTGACATGTTTTAAAAAGACAACATACACACAAAAAAAACCTCAAGCAGCTCTTACGTTCCAGATGTTCTGGGCTATATCCAACATCAGGACCTACAGAGAAGCTTCGTTAATGACACAAAACAAACTTAAAAGTCATTATTCACAGCCGTCCACTCGCGCGTGGTCGGAGTGGAACTGCCAAGCTGGCGAACGCGACAGCTCACTTCTCGACGGCGCATGATGGGCATCGGCCATGCCAAGCCAATGCGACTCTGCACCAGCTGAGGAGTTGTTAACGAGGCATGGCCAAGTACAGTCCGCAAGGCGATTGGTTGGGGCGTCAGGCAGTGTATTGGGGGATTTTTTGAGGTGTCAGGCAGCGAACTGAAGGGTTTTTTTTACCCATAGGAAATGAACAAATTCCCACTGCACATACAATTATCAAAACAACTCTTCTCTTGTTCCCTACCTCATCCTACTGATACTCCCTGCCCCCCCCCCAGCTATGACCAGGCCTATCCCAGCCCCTATCACTACCCCTATCACTACCCCTATCCCTTTCACGACTCCGATCACTATCCCAACCCCTATCACTACTCCAACCCCGATCACTACCCCTATCACTACCCCAATGCCTATCACTACCCCAACCCCTATCACTACCCCAACCCCTATCACTACCCCAACGCCTATCACCACCCCAACCACTACCCCCCTATCACTACCCCAGCCCCTATCACTACCCAACCCCTATCACTACCCCAACCCCTATCACTACCCCTATCACTACCCCAACCCCTATCACTACTCCTATCACTACCCCAACCCCTATCACTACCACAACCCCTATCACTACCCCACCCCTATCACTACCCCAACGCCTATCACCACCCCAACCCCTATCACTACCCCAACGCCTATCACTTTATTTTAACCACTATCATGTCACGTACAATTTTAACAATTGTAAAGCGTCTCGGATTAAGGCGCTGTATAAATCTCCATGAGATAAAAACTGTCCATGTAATGAGCGATATAAAAACCCCATCACAGGTTTACTGCACAGCTCGAGTTTGCGTGACACGTGGTGAGGGCGTGGTCACGTGACCCGTGGGGGGGGGGGGTGTTGGAATATTTGGCTGCTGCAATACATTTCCACATGGTAAGCCACTTCGATGAACTATCACATGTGGCCAGGCTGCTTCTAAAAATGAGTTGTGTAGAATAAAAAATAGTTTAACAGTTCATTTGGTAACGTGTTCGCCGCTGGTCCAGATGCCTTGTGAACCCCCATTTAATTCTCCAAAGCATCATATTTTTGCATGACAATTGGTGTGAACACAGAAATGAATAAGAAGAAAAATAGAAAAAAATGTTAATGGTAAGTAAATGGGGGGGGGGGGGGGGTCACAATACATCTGAACCAGAGGTCGCAATCGGGTACCCGATACCCGTACCCTACCCGATACCCGGCTACCCGTACCCGGCCGGGTACAGGTACCTGTTTGCGACCCTGGTGCGGCCGGGTACAGGTATGGGTAGGCCGTGAGTCACTTGTGAGTCACCATTTGTCACTCATTTCCCAACGTCTTGTCTCTTCTCACAATTCAAGTTCCTAGAATCAACCCACCCGCGCCTGCAACATGGCTTCATCCCAGAGGTCGCAATCGGGTACCCGATACCCGTACCCTACCCGATACCCGGCCGGGTACGGGTAGCCGGGTATCGGGTAGGGTACGGGTACCCGTTTGCGACCCTGGTGCGGCCGGGTACGGGTAAGGAATCAAAACCCGTTTGCGACCTCTGATCTGAACCACCCTGTTCAATGCCGAGCGTTTCATTTCCGTTTCTTGAAAAAGCGGCAATTTTGGGAAGATTCTCGATGATAAACGTGGATTTCTTTCTTCCGCCCTTTCAGTTGTCATCTTTGTTTTTCTCGTCATCGTAAGACCACATTTTTGTACAATAACATTGCAGTTAAAAAAGTAAGGCTCTAGTTAATGCATGCCCTGTAAGTTAACATTCAATATTAAACCTACCCCCCTGAAAATGTTTTACTTGCAGTGTCAACGATGAAGAGTAATTTACCCAGAACAGCCGCACTGGCTTTAAGAAGCGAATGGCCACGCTTATATATGTTCACCAATTTACACCGCAAATTACAACGGCTCATACCGAATAAAACTTTATACACATTCTACACTGGGACATCGATCAAAAGTTACATACCTGAATCGCATTAACCCTACCTACCAAAACACCAATTATCCAATCTCAGGCATCATACCGGAAAAAAACCCCCAAGCAGTAAGAGTCCTCCGGATAGGCTGTTTGATCCCTAGAAGGCAACAAGTGGGAGAAGAAGAATCGGTGTCAAGAAGTTAGTTTGCATGCCGTTATCGCGCTGAACAGCTCCACGCATCACGACTCAGGTACAGGCAAAGGGGTAGCCCTGTAACTGCTCGCCCACGCGCCCCCTTGCTTGCGAAAGAGCCTCTGCGAGACGCCCCTCAAGAGAGACGCACACCTCTGGAGGGCATGTTTGGCCTGCTCTACCACGCGCCACACGCTGGGTGGACAGAGGAGCGAGGTAAGGGGATGGATTTATTTTAAAAAGCGTGCCCCCGTTGTTTCAACCTTCGCGCCGGGAGGTCAAATTGAGCCGATGACCTCTGGATCACGAGTCAAGTCTGCTGCTGGGCCATCGCACCGCTATGGCGGCATGAATTCATGGTGCTCTGAAAGAGGAGTTTTGAAACTCCTGGATTAAACAAAAAAAACGTGATACAGGCCTGTGTATGCACTGTATGCATGTTGAACTTCTCTCGCACCATACGTAGCCAACCGTGCGGATCAGAGGTGCGGCATTGGCCGTTATCAATCATCAACTCCAATCTCGGCCCTGATAAAAGCGAACGACACTTTGTGAGCAGGCAAAAGTGGTGATACTATGGAATAAATTGAATCTTTGCCATCAGAATGTGGCAATTCCACGACTGGTCTGGCGTGGCCAATAGAGATGAGCATTCATTGCCTGACGTTCGTTTGAACTCTTACTTTCATGACGAATCGTGCCAGAAGGGCCTCCTCTCTCTCGCTCTTCACAGATCTTCATGGAGCGACAGTTCCGCCTTCTCCATTCTGCCCGTCTCCTCTTGCCGGCTCTCGGGCTCCGAAGCTGCGTCCGTCTCGTCTTTGGTCGCGTCGCCGAGGTCGATCATCGCGGCCTCCCCCTCGCCCGTCCCTCCGTCAGCGGCGGCTGTCTCCTCCGCGTCGACGTCCCCCGCCTTCTTGTCCCCTTCTTTTCCGGCCACGGCCGGCGGTCTCCCGGCGTCGTCGCGATGCTCACCGCCCTTCTCGACCCCGTTGGTCTCCATGGCCGTGCCATCCCGCTGCGGCATCATCCCCGGCTGGCCGCGGGCCTCCTGCTGCACCTTTGGCTGCTCCGCCCTCTCGGCGTTCCCGTGCTCTGCGGCCGAGGCGGGAGCTGAGCCGCGCACCGGCATCTCCACGTCGGCGGCCTTCGCCGCTCCTCCCTCGGTGCCGTTTGCCTCGGGGTCGCTGACTCCCGTTTTCTCCGCCTCGACGCTTTCTTCGTCCACCGCTGCCGCCGCCGCAGCCTGCATCTCCATGGAGTCGTCCTCGCCGCCGCCCGCCGTTTGTGTCGGGGCTGCGTCTGGGATCGTGGCGCTACCCCCGTCGTCGTTTGTGCCCGACGCTGCCTCTGCGGCCGTCTGGCTGACCTTGTGCTCACTCTCGCTTTCAACCTCTGGCTTCTCTGGCTTCGTGGGTTGCGAATCTCTCTTCTGGTCCATCCCATCCTCCATCTCCTTCAGCTTGGTTCCAGTTTCCTCCTTCTTGTCATCCTTGTGTGACCCGGACCTCTTCTCGTCCTCCGTCACTGGCGCCGCACACTCTGCCTCCGTGCCCCCCCCCAGTTCCTCATCGCGTTCGTTCTTCCCTGCGGCATCGTCTGTCCCGATGCTCATCCTGTCATCAACATCATCAACGTCCGGCGTCGACGCTTCCATCACCTCCGGCTGTTGATCTCGTTCGTTCCATCTAGGCTGGCAGTCGGGGTTTTTCAATTTATAGTCGAAGTATGTAAAGACGGATTCGAATGCAGAATAAGAGGTCATTTCGTGCTGCATGGTGCCTGTGGCGATGTAAGAAAATGTGAGCGGACATTTGAGATCAGGTAAACCGTGTTTCCTCGAATAACACGGGGCTAATTCAGCGGCATGGTGCACCCCGGTATATCCATTGTCTTAAACAAACCCCATTACTTCCATGAAACCCAATGTACAACCTGCAACGTTATTGTTGAGTGCGCAACGGTGCATATAGCGCAGTAACACAAATAGTGTTTAACGTAACGGCAACTTAAAAATATCCAATAATACTGGTGTTCAATGTACTTGGTCTGTGTACTTGGAAATGTACTTGGCCAAATGTATGACTTCCTGGTTTCATGACATGATGATGCGTCAAACGAAGTTGGTCACGCTTACCACACGCGAAACGTCGCGTATCAAACCGTTATATGTTGTTGTTAGAATTGTTCTTTAACTTTCCGCCGAGCTGAAACAACCACAACTTGCGGGTTGCTGAACGCGAGTACACCATGTGACGACTTAATTTGTTTTTGCCGTAACGGGTGGGTGGGGGGGAGAATTACGCGGCCAAAAATGTAGCCAGATTATTACGCGGCCTAACCCAAACATCTCCACATATATATATAAAAGGCAAAGTTTTGACGATGTGTGTTTAGCGTACTTCCCGACATGCAACACACTGGAAATTTGCCATGTGGGTACTTTCCAGACTGTACACCATGCTAAAATTATAAAAATATACTTTTTTTGGGGGGGAGCTCAATAATGCATTTATTTTTTGCACAGCAAATGAGCTGTGACGTCACATCTGTCATGTGACCCGCACATGTGGAAGCGTAACGCATTGTAGTGCAGCGGTTAGCGCTACGCCGCGCTACGAACCCGGCGACCCGAGTTCGATTCCCGCTCATGGCCACAACCGGTGATGATTATTTGAACTGGTCCAGGGCCTCCCCTAGGTCGACTCAGCCTCAAACGAGTAACTGCAGTGGTGTGTGAACATCGCCACTGGGGAGACAAAGGCGGCCGGGCGTGGTGGATCCAAGTCCCGGGCGAAGCCGGGTAGTACAGCTAGTTTATTATAAAGAAGTGTGTGTCCATTACTCACCAGCAGACAGCAAGATGCAGTCTTCATCTCTATAGCCCATAATTCTGGCGTTCAAATCCTCTTGACTACTCACCCAGTTGACACAGTTCTGTAAACACACAAAAACAAAGATCCCCCATATAGCCTTAACAGACAGTTGGGGCAAGTGCTGTTAGCAAGCACCTATGAAGGCCGGCATGGCACACGAGGGGGTGGGTGGCCAACACCACGTGTCTCCCTAGTGGCGATGTTTACACACCGCACCAGGTACTCATTTGAGGTCGAGTCTACCTAGTGAAGGCCCAGGACCAGTTCGGATAATCATCACTCGTATTGGCCGTGAGCAGGAATCTTAAGGTCTCTGTGTTCATAGCGCAGCATGCTAACCACTGCGCCACCGCTCCGAACACACACACATACACATACGTACTCACAGGGAATTGTACACATGGTAAAAACAAAGATCTCTCTCGGGCCGCACAGAAACCCGGATTAGAACCCGGAATTCAGTGGTGACGGCTCACTGCCCTGAGCCACACAGACCAATGCCTTTTTAATGACAATTTGCATGTGGGAGGAAACCCGAGTTCCTGGAGACAACACAACACACACACACAAAGAGACAAAGAAGCCACCCTTAGTTTAGCCGGGTGGCCATGTGGACAGAGCGGTGGGCTCGTACTCAGAAGGCTGATGAGTTCAATTCCTGGTTGGGGCTCGATTCAGTCCTCCATCATCACCACCAATGTCTTTGGGGTCAAGAAAACGAGTACCACTTTGTGGAAAGTAAACAGCGGACTTGATGGCGCACGGCTCGACCCGGACACACGCGGGGAGAGCCGCACAGCGGCACAACCGCGAGAAGCCGTGGCGGTGGCACGGCTTGATTAGGGGCAGAGGGGGCATGGCGGAGCCAGCGTGGTGGAGGAGGTGCAGCTACCACCAACCAGAGGTCGCAACCGGGTACCCGATACCCGTACCCTACCCGATACCCGGCTACCCGTACCCGGCCGGGTACGGGTACGGGTACCCGTTTGCGACCCTGGTGCGGCCGGGTACGGGTACGGGTAGACCGTGAGTCACTGGTGAGTCACCGTTTGTCACTCATTTCCCAACGTCTTGTCTCTTCTCACAATTCAAGTTCCTAGAATCAACCCACCCGCGCCTGCAACATGGCTTCATCCCAGAGGTCGCAATCGGGTACCCGATACCCGTACCCTACACGATACCCGGCCGGGTACGGGTACGGGTAAGGAATCAAAACCCGTTTGCGACCTCTGCCACCACCACCACCATCGCCACCACTACCGCCCAACGCCACCACCACTCCCACCACTACTGCCACCACCACCGCCACCACGACCACTTCCACCAGCCCTCTACCGAGCTCCAAGCGACGACGGTTCGATCACCACGTTTCCTATGATTTATTTACACATTTGCGGCGTGCGGACCCGAAAGGCCGCCAAGCGGCCAGCAACAAACAGCACCGTCAGAATTGTGTCAGACAAAAGAGCGCAACGCGTTTCTTGACCTGACCGAGGTGCGTATCGTAAGAGCTTGGAGCAAACAGACGAGAAGGTGAGTGAGTAAGTTGTTGTGACTTGCAATGTGGTGGTTAAGAAGGTGAGTGAGAAGGTGAGTGAGTGAGTGGGTGTGTAGTGACCTGCAGTGTGGTGAGTGAGTGAGTTGTTGTGACCTGCAGTGTGGTGAGTGAGAAGGTGAGTGAGTGGGTGAGTGAGTGGGTGAGTGAGTGGGTGGATGTGTAAGTGACCTGCAGTGTGGTGAGTGAGTGAGTGAGTTGTTGTGACTTACAATGTGGTGGTTGAGAAGGTGAGTGAGTGGGTGGGTGAGTGAGTGGGTGAGTAAGTGGGTGGATGTGTAAGTGACCTGCAGTGTGGTGAGTGAGTGAGTGAGTTGTTGTGACTTACAATGTGGTGGTTGAGAAGGTGAGTGAGTGGGTGGGTGAGTGAGTGGGTGAGTAAGTGGGTGGATGTGTAAGTGACCTGCAGTGTGGTGAGTGAGTGAGTGAGTTGTTGTGACCTGCAATGTGGTGGTTGAGAAGGTGAGTGAGTGGGTGAGTGAGTGGGTGGATGTGTAAGTGACCTGCAGTGTGGTGAGTGAGTGAGTGAGTTGTTGTGACCTGCAATGTGGTGGTTGAGAAGGTGAGTGAGTGGGTGAGTGAGTGAGTGGGTGTGTAAGTGACCTGCAGTGTGGTGAGTGAGTGAGTTGTTGTGACTTGCAATGTGGTGGTTGAGAAGGTGAGTGAGTGGGTGAGTGAGTGGGTGGATGTGTAAGTGACCTGCAGTGTGGTGAGTGAGTGCATTGTTGTGACCTGCAGTGTGGTTGTTGAACAGTGTGTATGCGATAAATCAATCTGGTCGACGAGTCCTCAACAAGGCAGGAGACATCAATGGGTGAAGTTCACGGGATCATCAATAGGACAATGAGATGATGTCTCTTAGCTGCACCTCCGTTGTGTGCACCGTGCAAGCCTGAATAGCTGTTCGCTGACAGCACTTGCCCAAACAATGTGTGCGTGATGTAAACAGGACAGGCAACAGAAGTGTTCTCAGTGCTGTAAGAATGTCGTTCTCACCATTTTGAACCAGTCGAAGACTTTTTGATTACCGCCATACAACCCATGGACGGAATCTGTGAATGCCACAGCTGATAACCTGTCCAGCACACGTGGATGATTCATCACCTGTTGCCCACACACACACACACACAACATGGATGCTATTATTACATACGTATTAAATTGGCCACGTATAGCACTTCTGTCAATCCACTGCCGGATGAGGGCAACCCATCGCCGCGTAGGTCGCGGAGATTATTTGACCGTACCGCACCACGCTGATCAGCGCCCAGTGAGTGAAGGCGGGGAGCATAGAAGTACGGTACGATTTGCCGCACTGCCCTCTGCCGCACACCGCTTAGGGTGGTTGCCCATCCAAGCGTTATCCAGGCTCGGCCCTGCTTAACTTCCGAGACCTGAAGAGTGAGCGGGCGCGTTGCGGGTGGTCGAGGCGTAGGCGTTGTTAGAAAGAAATCCACGCGGGAACTAAATGTTTTAACAAGGTGCAAGCCCTTTAGCTCAACACGTCTCTCAGAATGCGAGGAGGGTCTCTATCTGGAATGCAAACAAAGGGGGCACATTGCACGAAAGGAAAATGTAGTTGTGCAAAAACAATTCAGCACATGTGAGAAATAACATTGAATTGTTATACAAGTCAATTCTTGATCTAGGATAGCCTCGCTGAAGACTTTTTTTTTCAGGAGGGTGCTGCTACACTGGGATGTTTGCCCAATCCATTAATGAGAATCCGAGGTGGGCGGGGGGGTGACACTCAAACCTCCGGGCACGAATGGATTTGATACGCTGACTCAATCCATCCCATATTCTTAGGTTTTTTCGGTAAAGTCACGTAGGTAAAAAATGTAAATAAATGAAAGTAAAATAAAACAAAATAAAAAATCACGACGTTTCGGATTTTTTATTTTGTTTTATTTTACTTTTATTAATTAAATTTTTTTACCTACGTGACTTTACCGAAAAAACCTAAGAATATGAATCCTTGCAGTCACGAAAGCTTCAAATCTAGAATCAATCCATCCCGTGGACCAGGTCTATCCATGGACCGCACCCATTGCCGAGCTGCCATCTCCAGGCACCTCACAGCACCACGTGACCCCCGTGCCGACAACACGCTGTGGCAGCCACCGGGGTTCACCCATGCAGGCATTTTAACCAGGCTCAGACCTCCTTAGCTTACCAGGTATCGACGCGATGGGATGCACTCGGGGCAATTTGGCCACGGGGCAGAAAAAATATATGAGCAATTTGTACAAACAATAACCATCCATTCAGACGCTGTCTTTCCGACAGACCTGTTCTTCACCTGAGGACGGCTGCTTGCGTTGTGGCCGAAACGTCGTGAGAATTGTATTATGTTATTATGTTTTATTTTTATTATTTTATTATTTCCCTTCTACGTGACGACTTTACCGAAAGAACCAAGAAGATGAATTCCTGCAGTCACGAAAGCTTTAAATCGAGAAATAACCAACAAAAACACATTTCACATACATCTCTATCATGCCAATGCAATGCGATATAAATCGGATACATTTTTTTTATTTTCCGCGCTGATATAAAACACCAGAGGCCATTTTGCTGACAACACGTGAACGGATTTTCCCTAAATAACTTGAGCTGATTTGAAGTGATAATGAAGGGAACATTCCACCTGAGGAGTTGCATGCAACTTACGAAAGGCCCCATGATGCCCAGCCTCCGATTAGCATGGTTGGCTACGTACGGTGCGAAAGAAGTTCAACATACATATGTACACACAGCCATGTGCAGTAATGAATTGCTAACCTGCTAAGCCGTTCCCTTAATGGGGCCTCACGTTTGTATGGAGATTCATACAGAGATGTTAGTTGTCTTCTTGGTTCTTTCGGTAAAGTCATGTAGAAGAGAAATAATAAAATAATAAAAATAAACCAGAATAAAATAATTCTCACGACGTTTCGGCCACAACGCAAGCAGCCGTCCTCAGGTGAAGAACAGGTCTGTCGGCTGCTTGCGTTGTGGCCGAAACGTCGTGAGAATTATTTTATTATGTTTTATTTTTATTATTGTATTATTTCCCTTCTACGTGACTTTACCGAAAGAACCAAGAAAATGAATCCCTGCAGTCACGAAAGTTTTAAATCGAGATGTTAGTTGCTTTGTGTAAACATGCACGGCGTGGATGAAAACTAAGAATAGGTTTTACCCTTTCTGGCAATAAAACAGTCATTAAGATGTTCAAACACCGAATAGAAAACACATTTCACGTATATCTCTATCGTGCAAGGCACCGAGTCTGACTGACCTACAAAACGACAGAGATGGACGGGTGGACAGTTGGTAGGACCTCCTACGCACGACGTGACGCACACACGCAGAGACTTGCGGATGGACGAACCAACCGGTGCTCACAACCAGCATGAGACTCACCCCATGAGCGAGATAACAATGGGGATCTTTGCTTGTATATGTGGGGTCACGTTGTCTGTGTGTGTGTATACACGTTGTCTGTGGGGAGCGGTGGTGCAGCGGTTAGCGCGCTGCGCTATGAAACCGGAGACACGAGTTCGATTCCCGCTCACGGCCAACACCAGTGACGATTATCTAAACCGGTCCTGGCCCTCCCCTAGGTCGACTGAGCCTGAAATGAGTACCTGGTGCGGTGTGTAAACATTGCCACTAGGGAGACAAAGGCGGTGGGGCGTGGTGCTGGCCACCCACCCCCTCGTGTACCGTTCCGGCCTTCATAGATGCTGGCTAACAGCACTTGCCCCTACAGTCTGTTAAGGCTATACGGGAGATCTTTATAATGCCATTCTATAATGGACCATCAGCAGAAGCCATGCATTGTAAATCAAGACGCTGTTTAGACAGCCTTGCCGTCCAAACTCATTAGTTTAGCACGGGTGAAGAAAGTCCGAGCGTGTTTTTGTAACGAGCGGTAATTAATCAGGGCTCGCCGCAGCAATGCTCTTCCGCTCAGCGAGACATTTTCTTTTTTTTCCCCGTTTGAGAAAAATTCTTTTTTTTTCGGCCTGTATGTTTTGCGCGACGCATCGCCGGATCTTGGCGAACCAACATACGTGCGCGTGGAACGCGTGTGCATCACGTTCGCGTGGCCATGCCGGCGCGTGTTTACGAGTGCGGTTTTTTTTTTTCGGACACACCATCCCTGTGTGTGTGCGCCGGCATTAATAGGTGCTCGCAAACATCTCTCGCCCAAGCAGTCCATGTACACAGACCCTTTGTCGATCCGCTGCTGGATGACTGCCGCTCTAAGCCGTGTCGGTCACGGCTGTTATTGGATCATACTAAAACTATTAAAAACATTTTTATTATTTCACCAGGTATGGCCCACTGTGCTATATAGCTCCTTTTCAGAAGCGACCTGGCCACAACTGATAGCCCAATGAAGTGGTTTATTATCATGTGGAAATGCAATAGCAGCCAAAAACTCTGAATACTTCACCAAATACTTTACCACGCTGGCCAGTAATGGGTCAGCCAAGGTGGGCAGTAAACGGGGCTGGTTTAGATACTCGCCAATGATGACGTCCCTGGCCAGCAAACAGCACACAGCGCGAACGATTGCGACAGTCCATTCGACCAAATTAAGGGATCTTTCATCTTTGTAAGTGTGCACATGCTTGGGGGTATCTGAACCGGTCATGGGCCTCCCCTATGTCAACTCAGCCTCAAATGAGTATCCAGTGGGGTGTTTAAACATCGCCACTGGGGAGACAAAGGCAGTCGGGCGTGGTGCTGGCCACCCACTCCTTCGTGTGCCGTGCCGGGCCTGCATAGGTGCTCGCTTACAGAGCTAGCACGTGTGACGCTTGGGCCCGGCGTGTGTACGCGAGTCTGTGTGCGTCAGCTTGACGACAGACACGCACACTAAGTCACCGACGCTGCCCCCCCCCCCCACCACTCAGGTGAAACGGAGAGACGGACACCAGAGATGGCGCCTTCACAAACGACCGCTAGCAACTGGAGCCCATTCACGTCGCGTTCAGCAATTCCGCCACGTGCAATGGAGAAGCTAATCGGCCAGCACGACGCAAGCCTCACTAGAGCGTCTCAAATGAGATGAGGGCAGTGCGCTGCAAGAGGCGAGGGATCTACACCGCGTGAGATGAGGGTTCTGACTGGCGTGAGATGGCGGGTGTGTAACAGATGAGGGTTCGAACCTCGGCCATGGCAAGCTTGATCCTCGGCCACACACGCGAAGTGGCAAGTGAAATCTGAAACCATTCTGGGCATCCTCTAGGTCGACTCAGCCTTTACGTCATTCCTCATGCTGATGTGTACACATCATGGGTGCATTCCGGTGATTTGGTCTTAGGCAGACCTCAGTAGCCCATTGCTAAAAGCAAGCCCCTATTGTCCAAAGACAAAGATCAACCTCTAGCCTTCAAAGACTGTTGAGGCAAGTGCTGTTAGCGAGCGCTTATGAAGGCCGGAACAGCACACGAGGGAGTGGGTGACCAGCACCACGCCCAGCCGCCTTTGCCTCCCGAGTGGCGATGTTTACACACCGCACCAGGTACTCATTTGAGGCCGAGTCGACTGATGTTAGTCATAAACGGGAATCGAACCCGGCTGGCCAGGTTCGTAGCGCAGCGCGCTAACCGCTACGCTGCCGCTCCCCATCAGACACACACACACACACATCTCCCCCCCACCCCCCATCACACACACACATCTCCCCCCCACCCCCCATCACACACACATATCCCAAGCACCAGCAGCACTCAATTCCCACACCCCGCACGGCACTTGGCAGCCAATTCCTAACGACCGCAGTGAGGCCGAGCGTGAATCCGACATTCACGTCTGCGATGCCAGCAATGCTTTGAGAGCGTGGTGGGGTTTTTTTGTTGTTTGTTTGTTTTGACCGCCGTGCATATGTTATTGTTCGGAATTTCATGGCAGGATAGGGTAAGCAAGTAGGGAAGTTCCTGATGTCATGTGATGTGAGAGCACTGCATGTTTGACCAGGATGCACGTTTCACGTACACAAAGATCCCCTCCATAGAGCCTGTCACAGACTCATGGGGGCAAGTGCTGTTAGCGAGCGCCGATGAAGGCCGGCACGGTACACGAAGGGCTGGGTGGCCAGCATCAAGCTCGGCCGCCTTTGTCTCCCCAGTGGCGATGCTTGCACACCACACCAGGTACTCATTTAAGGCTAAGCCGACTTCAGGGGAAGCCCAAAACCGTTGCAGATAATCGTATTCGATGTTGGCTTTGAGTGGGAATCAAATTCGGGTCACCGGATTTGTAGCTCAGCATAATAACCACTGCGCCCCACACCATTTTGGGCACACGCACACATACACATCGTGCACGCACACACACGCGCACACACACGCGCACACATACACATCGTGCACGCACACACACGCGCACACACACGCGCACACATACACATCGTGCACGCGCACACACACGCGCACACATACACATCGTGCACGCACACACGCGCACACACACACATACACATCGTGCACGCACACACGCGCACACACACGCGCACACATACACATCGTGCACGCACACACACGCGCACACACACGCGCACAAATACACATCGTGCACGCACACACACGCGCACACACACGCGCACACATACACATCGTGCACGCACACACACGCGCACACACACGTGCACACATACACATCGTGCACGCACACACACGCGCACACACACGCGCACACATACACATCGTGCACGCACACACACGCGCACACACACGTGCACACATACACATCGTGCACGCACACACACGCACACACACACACGCACACATACACATCGTGCACGCACACACACGCGCACACGCACGCGCACACATACACATCGTGCACGCACACACACGCGCACACACACACGCACACATACACATCGTGCACGCACACACACGCGCACACACACACGCACACATACACATCGTGCACGCACACACACGCGCACACACACACGCACATATACACATCGTGCACGCACACACATGCGCACGCAAGAACTTGTACGCGCGCGTGTACAGTGTTCACACACCGCACACATACATCACACACACGTGCGGAGACACACATACACCACGCACGCACATACACATTCCACACACATCACATACGCATAGGCACACAAACGCATCACACACACATACATCACACACAAACCCAATGCACGCACGCGCACACACACGCACACACACAACCCCATATATTTATTTGACATTTGGCTCGCGCTCGCCGATCAATTCTCCCCGCGCTTGTCAGCTCAGGGCGCTTGCTTACGATCGCACAAAATGCCGTGGCTGTCACTAACCCAGCGAGCCGTACGTCACAGCAACCCTCTTTGTCCCCCACTGCCCCCCCATGTGCCCAAGCAAGTGTGCAAGTGCACGCAAGTGAGAGGGGGGTGGCAGTGGTTGGGGGGTGGGGGTCATAATGGTTGTGGCAAGAGATGGTGATGGCTGCACGGCTGGGAGCCTGCGTTCGAATTCTGGCTCCGGCCACCCACGATTAAGCCGGTGGTCGGGAGTTTTGGTGGCCTCGCCCCGGCAGGTGAGAGTTAAAGTTCGTAAATGTATTGGATGAGTGTCACGTGGCCATCCCTGTGCTCAACAGAGTATAGAGAAGTAACCTGGAGGATGGGCAAAACTAGGATCAGAATCGGATTTTTATTCACACTGGAGGAATCCGATGAGATATTAAGCTCGTTTTTTTTTTACAGAAATCCAGTAGTTTTCAGATAGCCACTGGCCACTTGTGATGCTGTTGCACCGTGAGCAGCGATCGAACCTTGGCAGTCTAATAGACCGGTATGGGCAGCGTGCTCACTCATCACGATAACGGGACAAAGATCTCCTGACACTATGAGACCTGATAATTGTTTTTTTACCCTTTTATCTGGAAACAAAACTGACACCTTTTTTTACGAGGAGTCATGTTTGCATATATCACAATACCAGCAGTCATAATGCAAACAAAAAAAACCATAACTCTGATAATGTATGCACTGTCCTTGAAGTTGATTGGTCCACACCCGAGACAGCTTTCCTTAGAGCCTAGTCTCACATGGTGTTGGACCAGATGACGCCAAAAGGCCCAACAATGAGACCTCCTTTACCAGTGGCAAAATATAGTGATAGGTTTTTACCCTTTCAACTGGTACAAAAACT
Source organism: Lampetra fluviatilis (assembly GCF_964198595.1). NCBI lineage: Eukaryota > Metazoa > Chordata > Hyperoartia > Petromyzontiformes > Petromyzontidae > Lampetra > Lampetra fluviatilis. The sequence goes on along the minus strand of NC_136327.1, from coordinate 3,819,944 downwards.
GACACCTTTATACAAGGCATCATGTTTGCAATAACCACAATACAAGCAATCAAATGCAAACAATCTGGTCCAACACCAATGAAGACTAGGCTCTAAGAAAAGCTGTCTCGGGTGTGGACCAATCAACTTCAAGGACAATGCATATCATTATCAGAGTTGTTTCTTTTTGTTAGCATTTGACTGCTTGTGTTGTGGTTATTGCAAACATGATGCCTTGTATAAAGGTGTCAGTTTTTGTACCAGTTGAAAGGGTAAAAATATATCACTAAAGATCTCCTGCTGAGCTTGGAGAGTGTCGTTAGCAAGCGCCTATTCAAGGCCAGCACGGCACGAAAACGTTTGGTGTGGCCAGCATCACGTCTGGTGCCCTTGTCTCCAAAAGCGATGATGTTTACACATGCCACCACGAGCTCATTTACTGCTGGGGGAGACCCAGGACAGGCTTAGACTCCACTTGCCACTGGTTGTTATCTGTACGTATGTTGAATACTCTTAGGTTTTTTTCGGTAAAGTCACGTAGGTAAAAATAAAAAATAAAAATAATAATAGAAATAAAATAATAAAGCACGACGTTTCGGAGGCAACACAAGTCTCCGGTCATCAGGTGGGACCATCACAGCCAGATTTACTGTATCAAGTGAGAAAAAATCCAAGAGACAAGCTCTTGGATACAGTCAATTTAGCTGTGACGGTCCCACCTGATGACGGAGACTTGTGTTGCCTCCGAAACGTCGCGATTTATAATTTTATTTCTATTATTATTTTCATTTTTTATTTTTACCTACGTGACTTTCCCGAAAAAAACCTAAGAGTATGAATCCTTGCAGTCATGAAAGCTTCAATTCTAGAATTAATGTATGTTGAACTTCTTTCGCGCCGTATGTAGCCAACGCTGCTAACTGGAGGTGCGGGGAAGGACAACAAACTACGCACAACAACAAGCAGTTCTAAGGAAATTAGTTTTCGATCGAGATGTAAAAGTCCACAGCTCAGAGGTCGCAACCGGGTACCCGATACCCGTACCCTACCCGATACCCGGCTACCCGTACCCGGCCGGGTTACGGGTACGGGTACCCATTTGCGACCCTGGTGTGGCCGGGTACGGGTACGGGTAAGGAATCAAAACCCGTTTGCGACCTCTGCCGCAGCTCCAGTGGCTTCCTAACAATCTGTGACTGGGAACTCAGCTCGGGTCGCTGGGGTCGTCAGTTCACTCACCACTGCGCCACCGCTCCCCACTACTCAAGGGGCGGCTCCAGGTGTTGTGTTATGTGTTCCACGAGATCACCTGGATAGCCTGCATAGATTCTTGGCGCAAGTGGCGTTAGTGGGCAACTAATGAAGGCTGGCACGGTGCACCAGTAGGAGGTGTGGTGAGCCCCAACCCACCTTTGTCTGCCCAGTACCGGTTCTGGTATCACTCGCCAGAGACGTTAGCCGTGGCAGGACAACGCTCCCAGGTCGGCCGGGTTTGTAAACCTTTGCGCGCTAAGCATCGTGCCGCTGCTGCTCCCCCCAACACGTGCAGACGAACCAAAATAATGAGTGAACTCCTGACTCGGATCGTGGGCCCCGAATGGCGAAAATTAATCGACATTAATCATTACACTCCCGCCCCCATCACCACCCCCCTCCCCTTCCCGCCGTTACTCACTTTATCCACCCAGGAGGGACGATGTTGTGAGTCTACCACCGCCGCCTGCACGTGCGGAGGAGCGCAGGTGCACGCAATGACCCAGCCGTTACTCACTTTACCCACCCAGGAGGGACGATGTTGTGAGTCTACCACCGCCGCGCGCACGTGCGGAGTAGCGCAGGTGCACTCAATGACCCAGCCGTTACTCACTTTACACACCCAGGAGGGACGATGTTGTGAGTCTACCACTGCCGCGTGAACGTGCGGAGGAGCGAGCACAGGTGCACGCAATGACGCAGGAGGGAGTGGCGCTGGTCGGGTGGTCTTGGGAACGTGGCCACACGCACGGGCGTGCGTGCGGGCGGTGGATAGGGGATGGCTGAGTGAGCCGAGTGGTTGGGGGGGAAGCGAAGCGTTGTTGCGTTGACGAGCGGCGAAGAAGCCACACGCGGCTCTGCACGCACACGCAGGTGCCGCCCCCCCCTCCACCCCCATTGCACAAACACAAAAGTGTCCCCGCTTGGGGGCCCGTGCTGTTTAGCGAGCGCATGTTAGGGTCCGGCAGGGAGCAAGACGGGTCCATGTAGGTGAGCACCGTGCCCTGGGGCTGATGGTTACACACTGCAGCAGGTACTCACTTAAGGCTGAGTTGAGCTAGGGGAGGTCCAGGACCGGTTCGGTTATCGCTCGCCACTATGTTAGCCATGGTCGGTAAATCGAACTAAGGTCACGGAGTTCGTATTGCGTTGTGCAAACTACCGTCACCACTTCCAACACATGCACAGACCTATATATAAAGATGCACGTTCCCACAGGAACAAAAATCCCCCTTCCAACCTTAAAAGACTTTTGGGGCAAGTGCTGTTAGCGTGTAGCACCTATGAAGGCCGGCACGGCACACGAGGGGGTGGGTGGTCAGCACCACGCCTGTCCGCCTTTGTCTCCCTAGTGGCGATGTTGACACATCGCACCAGGTACTCAATTGTGGCTGAGTCGACCTGGAGGAGACCCAGGACCAGTTCAGATAATTGTCAGCGGTGTTGGTGGTTGTGACTCAGAACCCGACTCGGATCCCGACTCGGATCACTGGGTTTATAGCGCAACGCGCTAACCACCACACTACCGCTCCCCTTTAGGACCACTTCACTACCGCTCCACAAATACAAAGATACCCTATATACCCTTTACCGCCACACACACACCTATTCAAACACAACAAAGACACTCACACAGTACGTAAATGCACACATACAAAAGACAAAGAACCCCCGTGTAGCCTGTAACAGACTGTTGGGGTAAGTGCTGTTAGCGAGCATCTATAAAGTCCGGCACGGCACACAAGGGGGTGGGTGACCAACACCACGCCCGGCCGCCTTTGTCTCCCCAGTGGGGATGTTTACACACCGCACCAGGTACTTATTTGAGGCTCAGTCGACCTAGGGGAGGCCCAGGACTGGTTCTGATAATTGTCACCAGTGTTGGCCGCGAGTTGCAATCGAAGTCGGGTCGATGCACACACACAAATAAATACCCACACACCCCCACAAACACACACACAGTGTGCACTGTATGTGCAAATACACGCGTGCGCACACACATGGCATTAATGCAGCCCTCTGCAGCGATGTGTCAGAGTTGCGACTACCCCGTCCATCAATCGCAGCCAGACTCAAAGTGTCTCCACGCTCAAACGAGCAACGCGGCAATGCTCACCGCTGCTAGTGATCCTGAGACACTCGGTCAGAATCAGTAATTCCACGTTCCGCTGGCAGGAGCCAGTATTTTTTAGGTCCACCAATGTTTGATCGCGGACAAAGTCGTTTTCATTCACCTCCGCCTTAGAATTTCTACATTTCGATCCACTGCTGGATGAGAGCTTTGTGGGTCGTGGTTGTTCTTCAAACATCAGTGCAGATTGGTGAAGGGAGCCTAGCAATACAGTACAACAATGGATTTCCATGCACTGCTGTCCACAACGGAGCCCCACAACCTATAGCAACCTGTTATGCACGGCGCTGGCCCATCCGGACACTAGCAATGTTTTATCTCCGCTTAGCTTCCGAGACCTGGCGCATTCCGGGTGCATTTGTTCACGAGGCCAATAATGATGTAAACGTGAAAAACAAGGGGGTCTAAATCATGCGTGCGCATGGATTATGTAACGCTTTCCAAACATGCGTCTTTGCCCTCCTAAGTATTTCATTATCGGCGCGTGGAAGCCTGTGGTGGGGAGCTGTCAGGGCACACAATGCGTTTGCAAAAACTCTGCACTGCAGTTCTTTTTTGCTCCCGTTTTGCACAATGACGCTTCGATCCAAGTGGCCGCTGCCCAGTCGGGCGGCTCGCTAACAGCGACACAATCTCTCCAGACTTTGAATGATCATCGGTAGCAGCAAGCCACCGTCGAGATCAGCGTTCTTCACTAACTTTCGCCGATAAGACGTCGTCAGTGTGAGAGCCACCAACACCGCCTGCACGCGTGGTGTATTGTGTCGGGGGGCTGCACGTCAGGGGGATGCACTAAAGGCCACCAGGGGCCGCCAATGGCTCGCGGGCCTTGCAATGAACAAAACTACCACCAAAGTTTGATTCAGGTCGGACCATCTTCACGGGGGGTCATCGTGCCCCCCACCCCACCCCCCTGGTTACGTACGGATTGATGAATGGACGGACGGAGCTCACGCATTGAAGCAAAGCACTAACAGGAAAAGAGAAGCTTTCGTGAAAGTTGATCAAGCGCCCGAACGCGAGCAGAAGACGGGAGCATCGAATGAACCTCACGAGACCATTGGAACCTCATTTGCCAGTAAAAAATATGATAATTGGTTTTTAACCCTTCTATCTGGCAGTGTGGACCAATCAACTTCAAGGACAGTGCATACATTATCAGAGTTATGTTTTTTGTTTGCATTATGACTACAGGTATTGTGGTCTATGCCAGATAGTAGGGTAAAAAAACAATTATCATAACCTCACCAGGTTCACCACGGCCACGCCACCGTAGCTGTGAGCCACGATGAAGACGTTTTTTGCTACGGACTTGTTCACGAAGTTCTCCCACACGTACTCCACGTGGTCCTCCGGGTTTTCGTTGTCCTGGGAGGGGGAGACAACAGGAACAAATCGCGTCAACAAAAAAACCTCCATTCCCATTGAACGCCGCACCTGGTTGACAAAGACAAAGATCCCCCGCGTAGCCTTGACAGACTGTTGGGGAAAGTGCTGGTGGATACACCTCAACACCAACATCAGAGTCAAATGCATCTCCCTGCTCGGAGGAGGGCTGGAATTTCATCTCCTCCGGCAGCCCTGAGCCAGTGGTGGAAATTCCACATTCCTATTGCAAGTATTAAACCGTAATAATTTATCATTACAGTTGTATACCAACAAAATAATTAAAGAAATAAAGACTGGGGGGTTAATCTTACAGATCAGAGAGGGATGATGACAGTGTTGATAAATAGTAAAAATATTGACGAATAAGATGTGTGTGGTGATGAATATAATGGTGGTGATGATGACAGTGATAACAGTGATCATAATGATTGCAATGCTATGACAGAACGATTCTGTAGAGATATTCACGTGAACAGCCTCTTTGTCAGTCTCCCACTGAACGATGTCGTCCCTACGCAATGCGTGTTGCGGGGGTGATTTCACCAAACTCCATGTCTGGCTGATCGCCGAGCGGTGAAGCATCGAAGTACAATAGAATGATGGAGTTCGCAGCATTGCCTACTCCAAGGCCTGTACGACAACTGCATGGTCGCTCATCCGAGTACCATCCAAGCTCAAACCTGCTTAGCTTCAAAGAGCTGATGGTACCGGGCATATTCCATGTATTTATTCCAGATTTGAAGCTTTCGTGACTGCAAGGATTCATACTCTTAGTTTTTTTCGGTAAAGTCACGTAGGTAAAAAAATGAAATTTAACTTCATAAAAAATAAAATAATAATAAATCACGACGTTTCGGAGGCAACACAAGTCTCCATCATCAGGTGGGACCGTCACAGCCAGATTTGCTGTATTTGCTCTTGATACAGCAAATCTGGCAGTGACGGTCCCACCTGATGACGGAGACTTGTGTTGCCTCCGAAACGTCGTGATTTAGTATTATTTGATTTTTATTAATTTTAATTAAAAGAATTTTACCTACGTGACTTTACCGAAAAAACTGATTATATATTCCATGTAATTTGGTGGCTGGCAGGGCCAACCAGGTGACCGCAAAAACAGACCTATGACCAAAATGCAAACCCCGCTTGGTATTCCACCCAGCCTATATTAGCGTAATTACGGTAGCGAGCATGTTTAATTATTTAATTCATAAATAACCGCCCGCCGCCCAGATAATTACATTTCCAGCACGCTGGTAGCAAAAAAAACGACAAATTGAAATCAGATTTGCATATGCAAATTGCCACGAATGGCAGGTTAATTCGCGGCAACGAGACACATTAATCAGACGCAACGTGAATTTCTTCCCTAACGCGTCGCCGCGCCGAGGAGGGCGTTGAATCCAAATCATGCGCGCAGGAGCACGTACAGAGACGAAGATTCTCCCGGCGTCGCCTTCAGCAGACCGTTGGAACCAGCGGCTGTTGGCGAGCACCTACTGAGGCCGGCACGACACACGCGGCGGTGTTGTGGCCAAACATTGTGCCCGCCCGGCCGCCTTTGTCTCCCCGCTGCTGATGTTTACACACCGCACCAGGTACTAATATAAGAGAGTGAGTCGACCTAGGGAAGGCCCCGGGCCCCGTTCAGATATTCTTCACTGATGTCAGCGCCATGGTCGAGAATTACACCCAGGTTGCCAAGTTCATTGTCCACTGCGCTAACCACTTCACCATTGCTCCCGCAAAGAGAAATGTTGCGGAAACTCAATAGAGCTCTCGAAATGTACCAGATATTGTTGTTTTTATTATCTGCACATGGTCACCACCATAGGAATGTACAATTTCCACCACGGGTTGCCAGCAAGGATGACCATTTCCCAATACCCCGTTTGAGCAGAGAGAGACACTTACATTTTTGAGAGGAGAAATCCAAAACAGCTTCCCGCGTGTGGTCACAAATATTTCGATTTCGCTAAACTGTTTTGTACGCTTCTCCCAAATGCATTTGAGCTGTCCAACGGGCGTCAGTCATGTCAAGGGACCAAGAAACTTCCACTCACAAGCCTCGCAAGTGAGCAGTGCATCACCCTGTGTCATTGAATGACCTCGGCAGATGGCTTTAAATTGGCATCTTTAATCCACGCTCGGGACAAACCTCTCTATGTGCCCTGCAAAGAGTGTTCGTCGCGTGCCAAGCAATCCAATATTGTGGATTCTATTGAAGTAAAGCTTAAAGTTAAAACCACGTTTTGCAAGTTTGGCATGGTGCCGCCATAATGAGCACACTACAAACGAAAGCTTTTAACTTAACGAACTCGGTTACCCGAGTTAGATCCCCTTCCGTGGCTAACGCCAGTGACGCATGATACTGATACGATACCTGGCCCATCCTCACCAACCTGCACTGACCAGCGTGGTGAAGTATGTCCAAATAACCGCCATGGCTAACACACCGTGGGAAGGCCTTGATCCATCAGTGGTGACGAGATGTTATCTCCCTCGCTTTGTATGCAGGAGGTCGTGGGTTCGATCCTGACCCTAACAATGCCTGTATATTTGGATATTGCATGCTGTCCCCATGGTCGCGTGGATTTTTATCCGGGTCCTCCGGTTTTTCCCCTCCACATTTAGAATCAACATACATTCAGAACACATTCCTGCGGAGGGAGCTGGTAGGAACGTTGGGTTGCTCGGTCAATGGCCAGGGTCAACAGCGGCGTGGTGTATTCCGCAAATATACCCGACTGTGAGGGGGGGCACAAGCCGGCGTGAGTAGGTTAAATGTTGAGTTTTATAAGGGCACCATGGGGTGACCAGCCCCTCCCCACCCAGCCCCACCCCCCACCCAGACTCACCCTCCCCACCCAGCCCCTCCCCACCCTCCCCTCCCCACCCAGCCCCTCCTCACCCAGCCCGACCCCTCCCATTTTTGGATGCACGACGGACGGATGGACACAATAATCCCCTGTGGGCTGGTGGAACCAGGTGGTTCCTACCAGTATTATTTGGCTGCTATAAATGTCCACTTGACAAGCCACTTCGTTGAGCTATCATTTGTGTCCAGGTCGCTTTTGCAAAAGAGCGACATGGCTCAGTGGGCTTTACCTGGTAAATAAAATGGATGTAGATTCTTTCTATTGTATATTTGTTATTTTTTGTGACACACAAAATGATGATCACCATTATTATTATTCTTCTTCTTCTATTGCGCTTTGTGGCGATGAATTTTCCTAAATCGCGATGCACACAGAGTTCTCCCTCTCTGGCCGAGCCCGGATATACGGACGCCACATGAAATCACGAAAGCTGTCACTCTCGTGAAAGAGGGGGTGGGGTGGTGACACAGATCAAATAAACGAGACTCCCGCGAATGAGATGCATTCACGGTAAATACTGCCGCATTTTGTTTCGAGATCGTTTGATTATATCGACTCTTAATATCTTCCGCGGCAGCTTTCACGAAAACGATTAACCCCTTTTGGCATCTGCCTGCCGCGACGAGAGTGAGGACTGGAAATGTTTGCTTTAATAACATTTGAATTTGTTACGTTCATAGGAACACACGTGATTACCAATACAAATCAGACTGTACAGTGATGATGATGATGTTGATAATGCTTTTATACAAATCACAATGGTGCTGGTGATGATGATGATGAGAGAGGGAATAAGTTATTGAATATAACAAACATTTTTTATGATCGTAACCACAGTGACAATGATAATCTATAAACTAATAAAACATTTTATTTTTATTTGACCAAGTAAGGCCCACTGAGCAATATAGCTCCTTTTCAAAAGTGACCTGGGCACAAATGACAGCTCTACAAAGTGGCTGATCACGTGTACATTTATAGCAGCCAAATGATCTAAACACACCTTTCTAAATCTGGAGAGAAAAACCGGAGGACCTGGAGAAAATTCCAGGCAAATTTTAAACATACAGGGCATCAGGGTCGGAATCGAAACCATAACCTCCTGCATACTTAGGGCCCGTCCATAAATGACGTCACGCAATTTTGGACAATGTTTTACCCCCCCCCCCTTCGTCACACGGCGTCACAAAAAGTCAGACCCCCCCCCCACCTCAAATATGACGTCACAAAGTTCTGCCCCCCCCCCCTCCCCAAAAAAATAAAACATGCTTCAAATCGCTTTAAACTATTGTCATTGTAGTGCGTATTTAATGTGGCGCTGCACTCTGATGTTGTAGGAGAAAACATATATTAAAACGTCTATTTAATTAAGTAGAACGTGTTGTCTGTATTTATTTAAAGTTGCGCATTTTGATGTGACGTCACATTTCTCAAACCCCCCCCCCTCGTCACACATCGTCACAAATGTCTGACCCCCCCCCCCCCAGGTGCGTGACGTCATTTATGGACGGCCCCTTAGCAAGGTAGTTAACATCTCGCCTTGGCAGCACCCCATGATCACCACGACGATGACAAAGATAACAGTGCCACTGATCGTGATGATGAAAATAACAATCGTGATGATGATGACGCGATCAGTTTGCGATCCGGCCAGCGCAAATGTCTTTGCGCCTATTGTGAAAATTCGGTCACAGTTCCTATGATCACTGTTTGATTGCTTTTATGGCTTTATTTTGGTGATTTTTGAAAAGTTTTTCGGTTTGGCCATGTTTGTTTGTTGTAGTACAGAGTTAGACTGATGGCCTTAATCTAAGTTGTCTTGTGGTTGTTGTTGTTTGACTTGCATCCCACTGGGATTTTTTGCACACAGTGTTGGTGTACGGTGCTTTTTCTGCAATATTTTGCTGTCTTTTCTTGGATTTTCTGTTTGCACTTAGTCACATATTCACTTTAACATGTTTTCTTGTTCATGTTTTTTTTGTTTGTAGGCGGTTGCACCCGATTCAAGAGCCGAATGGCTCACAGGGCTATACCTAATAAATGAAACTTAAAACTTGAGCGGCTCACCCTGACGTAGAGATATCTCCGACGCGATGTCTGTCTCCCAGTCCCCGATTCCACATCGCTCTCATGCTCCTCCTTCTCCGGGTTCTCCAAGTCGCTCACAACGTCCTCGCTCTCTGTGGATTCGGCCTGCGGATCCTGGCATCGTGCAAGACAGAACGACAGGATCAGTGCGGGGAATCAGGGAGATTGTGTCATTTCACACCCGAGTGATCAGTTGCGAAACTCAGTTGCATGCAACTGAATCACTTATATGTGGACATCTCTGCAACCAGTTGCGAGCATCTTCTTGGTTCTTTCGGTAAAGTCACGTAGAATGGAAATAATAAAAAACTAAAAATAAAACATTATAAAATAATTCTCACGACGTTTCGGCCACAATGCAAGCAGCCATCCTCAGGTGGAGAACAGGTCTGTCGAGACGACACCTGAGGACGGCTGCTTGCGTTGTGGCCGAAACGTCGTGAGAATTATTTTATTATGTTTAATTTTTATCATTTTATTATTTCCATTCTACGTGACTTTACCGAAAGAACCAAGAAGATGAATCCCTGCAGTCACGAAAGCTTTAAATCGAAACAGTTGAGAGCAGTTGCGCGCTGGGTTGCTTGCGGCAGAGACAGACCCCGCTTTGACTGGATCTGCTCGGCGATTTGTAGCGACACGTTTCATCGTGTGCTACACAACTGCCCGCTACGATGCCCCTGTTTAATTTGAAGGGGGCGGTAGATTCAAGATAATTTGGGAAATTACAAAAAGAGGTGTTCAGGATTTTTGTGCATTTTGAGGCCATCAGTGAATAATAAAGCCTTCGTTTAGAACAAGTCCGTCACTACAATGGTAATGGTGGTAGTTGACAGTGGTGGTGGTGGTTGTGCTGATGATGGTTTTATATGGTGGTGGTATGTGTGGGTGAGATTGTTGTAGTGGGGCGATGTAGTGCAGTGGTTAGCGCGCTGCAATACGAACCCAGCGACCCGAGTTCAATTCGCACTCGTGACCAATAAACGTGGCGAAGATCTTAACCTATTCCAGGGCCTCCCCGAGATCGACTCAGCCTCAAATGAGTACTTGGTGCGATGTGTAAACATTGCCACTGGGGAGACAAGAGCGGCCGGGCGTGGTTGCTGGACACGCAACCTCCTTATGTGCTGTGCTGGCCTTCAAAGATGCTCACTAACAGAACTTGCTCCATTACTCTATTCAGGCTATACGGGGGAACTTTGTCTTGGTAGCCGGCCGTAGTGATGGTGATGGTGGATGCGGTAGTAGTGGGATTGGTAGTAATGGTGGTGGCTGTAAGTCATCATCATCATCACTATCCATGGGCAGGTAACCCATAGGTGTTCATTTTGTTGTAAGTTGCGGTAATGATAATGAAGTCAAACTCAGGGGTGTCTCTCTGCCGTAGCGAGCGAGGGGAGCGGGGTGCGGGTGAGACTCCGTGAGGGTTCCAGGTTCGCGATCATCGCCCGTTGGCTCCAGGTCACACAGCCCACACCTTCTTGGCAGCCTCCATGCGCTTTCTCTCCCGCTCCAGTCTCTCTCCGTCAATGCGGTTGTCGTTGGTGTTCAGAACCACGACACCGTACCCTTCCTGCGGAGAGAAGTCACGACGTGATTTTATGGGTCATCGTTATCGTCGCCAGGCATGATCATTGGCACTGTTAGATGAAGGCCTCCCAAAGCCACCTCCGTATGTGTCGGTACTGCAATGTAACGAGGACAAACAGCCCCCGTATAGCAGAGGTCGCAACCGGGTACCCGATACCCTACCCGAAACCCGGCTACCCGCACCCGGCCGGGTACGGGTACGGGTACCCGTTTGCGACCCTGGTGCGGCCGGGTACGGGTACGGGTGGGCCGTGAGTCACTAGTGAGTAACCGTTTGTCACTCATTTCCCAACGTCTTGTCTCTTCTCACAATTCAAGTTCATAGAATCAACCCACCGGCGCCTGCAACATGGCTTCATCCCTGAGGTCGCAATCGGGTACCCGATACCCGTACCCTGCCCGATACACCGAGGTCATTAACGGCGACAAAAAAAAACTGAGGGCGCACAGTGACTCCCGTCTTTAACTTCCCATTCACAGAGGATGTGCGGAGAGATACATTAAAGACACGAGTCACAGGGGTGTGATTATGGCGATGCATCTCAAACTATGGGCCCCATATAGTGATACCCGGCCGGGTACGGGTACGGGTAAGGAATTAAAACCCGTTTGCGACCTCTGCCGTGTAGCCTCAACAGACTGTTGGGGCAAGTGCCGTTAGCGAGCACCAATGAAGGCCGGCACGGTGCACAAGGGGGTGGGTGGCCAGCACCACGCCTGGCCGCCTTTGTCTCCCCAGTGACAATGTTCACACACTCCACCAGGTGCTCATTTACTGGAACAATGGAACAATCGATCGAGCGCCTGCATTCTAAATACAATTACATTGTCTGCATGCGTCCCATAGGCAGGACCTTAGCACAGGAACCATAAATAAGCTTCTGGCTATTGAATAGAGGAGCATTCGCAGAGCACTAGGAACTCCGTGGCAGGATAGCAGAGGTGGGACAAAGTCATTGTTATGCAAGTCCAAGTCGAGTCGCAAGTCATCAAATTCATGACTCGAGTCTGACTCGAGTCCAAGTCACATGACTCGAGTCCACATCTCATAGGTGGGACAAAGTCATTGTTATGCAAGTCCAAGTCGAGTCGCAAGTCATCAAATTCATGACTCGAGTCTGACTCGAGTCCAAGTCACATGACTCGAGTCCACACCTCTGCAGGATAGGGTAAGCAACCTGGAGGTTCTGAATATAACGTGGTGGAATTAGTGGTACCGATGTAACCGGGGAAAAGAGGTTACAATGGCTGGGACAAAGTGTGCAGGATGTATGCACGTATGTTGAACGTCTTTCGCACCGTACGTAGCCAACCATCTTCGTCGGAGGTGCGGTCAAGAGGTCACCGCACCAAACAACGTTGACGTTATCGGCAAGAGGAGGTTGTGATGGGTGGGGTCCACGTGCATGGGATGGAACAGGGCAGAGTAAGCAACTCGGTGGTTGGGAATAAGACACGGTAGGAAAGTTTCACGGATGGATTCGGCAACAGGGGGTTGTGATCGGTGGGGGCAGGGGACGTGCGCTGGATGGAACAGGGCAGAGTAAGCAACTCGGTTGGTCGAAAACAGAACGTGGTAGGAGAGTGTTGCGGATGGATTCGGCAAGAGGATGTTGTGATCGGTGGGGCAGGTGACGTGTGTAGTGGGGGACGAGGGCAGGTCACGGAGATGGGCAGTGGGAGTGGCAACCAGCGGTCGGCGACCAAAGGGAAGACGTGAATCTTCTTGGTTCTTTCGGTAAAGTCACGTAGCAGAGAAATAATAAAATAATAAAAATAAAACATCATAAAATAATTCTCACAACGTTTCGGCCACAACGCAAGCAGCCGTCCTCAGGTGAAGACCAGGTCTGTCGGGGAGACAGCGTCTGAATGAAACACCACCACGCTTGGAGCGTATATTTAAGCTGGGTTGGAAGGGGAAGAGCGCCTTGACAAAATAATTTGCATATCAAGAAGAATTTAGCATATTTATGGGAAATGCAGATATGGGATTAGTACTACTTGTGAAATGCGTAGGAGGTGGGCGGGGGGTGGGGGGTTTCAAAGACGTGAAGCCGGCCGCTTGTGGTGATGGCACTGTGAGAGGGCGAACCCTGGAGGTCAGGTGGTTTTTGACTGCGAAAAAATCTGTGGAACCTGGCAGAGAGAAGGAAGCGATGGAGAGAGCTCTGGTGGCGTCAATGTAATTTTTGCTGTCGCGACCTCTTGCACGAGTTTGCTGCAGCGGTGGTATGATATGTTCAGCTCGAAGTGTCAAAGTGCCTCCATGTCAAAGGCAAGCTGGGCAGCATTCGTCTGTGTAGGCATCCCGTGAGCCAGTCGTAGAAATTCTACATTCTCATGGCAGGAACTTGTCCCTGCATCGGACAATCATTGTTGACTTCCCGCAAAGCGACGCTCATCTTATCGAGCATGAAAGGAAGATAATCATGGGCTGAGTTGATCCCTGGAAGGGATTTGAACAGGACCGGTGAGGACCCTGAATGAGTACCTGGTGCGGCGTGTAAACATGAGCACTGGAGAGACAAAGGTGGCCAAGAGTGGTGCTGCTGATGCGGTGCCAGCCTTAATGGGTGCTCACTAACGATCGCTCGCCACCGCAGGAGTCCCTCCGGGCGACACAGTATATCTTTGACCGTGTGCGTGCGCGCGTGTGCGTGACGATAAGATCGTGTGAAAGGCCGGTTTAATAGTTAATGGGTTAACTCTAAACACAAAAAAAAACATTACATGTAAGGGCACATATTGCAATCAACTGGAAATTGGGCTGCCGACAAAAACGCTTGAGATTTAATCTCAATGACCCGAGGTCTCGTAGGCAATACGTGGGTCGCGTATCGATTTAAATAAATACATCTCACCGCTGCTAGCTTCACGTGCACCTCCGAGGGTGGACTAAGGCAAGTAAGGCAGGAGGCGGGTGTGAATAAGATTGAGTCGAGACTGTTAAACCGTCAAGTCTCTATGCGAGTCTACGGGTCTCTGTCGGAGTCTTTGGGTTTCTAAGCAAGCCATTGGTGAACAGGCTGACACCATAAACTCGCTCCACTAAACAACTCGGGTTAATCACGACTCAGTCTACACTGGTCTCTGTGTGTGTGAGACTAAACAACACAATTTGGATTTACTGAGCATCTGAATGCAACTGCATCTATGCCGAACTTTTTTCGCAGTACCGAAGCCAACCTTGCTAATCAGACGGTGCGGTTTTAAAGTTAACTCATTTGAAGATCGCAGCTTAGCAAGTTGATCACTCACCGATCTGTCTCTAGATGCTGTACCGACACGGTGGGCATGGTTAGTCTATAGAGACAGAGGGGCAGTCGGTCATAGGCAGAGGGAGGTCTTGAGTCTGGACTTGAACAGGGGCAGGGAGATGACAGCACTGATGGCGGGGGAAGGCGGGTTCCAGACAATGGACGCAGCAGAGGAGAATGAGCAACCTCCCACTGAGCTCACGCTCACCGATAATTTAACGTTGACATTGGGGGGGGGGGGGAGTGATGCGAGCTCATCTACTTATTTTATTACCCTCGACATTCCACAACGTCGTGCTTGAACGGGGCCCCACTGTGATGACGGAGCGCCCTCACCAATAACAGTCTGGCAGCCCAGCGGCGTGTGTTGCGCGCACAAAACAAGACGGGACGAAAGCCGGAGACCAGAGGTCGCAAACGGGTTTTGATTCCTTACCCGTACCCGGCCGCACCAGGGTCGCAAACGGGTACCCGTACCCGACCGTACCCGTACCCTACCCGTACCCGGCCGGGTACGGGTAGGGTACGGGTATCGGGTACCTGATTGCGACCTCTGGGATGAAGCCATGTTGCAGGCGCAGGTGGGTTGATTCTAGGAACTTGAATTGTGAGAAGAGACAAGACGTTGGGAAATGAGTGACAAAGAGTTACTCACCAGTGACTCACGGCCTACCCGTACCCGGCCGCACCAGGGTCACAAACGGGTACCCGTACCCGGCCGGGTACGGGTAGCCGAGTATCGGGTAGGGTACGGGTATCGGGTACCCGGTTGCGAACTCTGCCGGAGACGGAATCGAGAGAATGAATTTGGGACGTAGCTACACACGGAGAGGCGAAAAGACAACGGGGGAATTCCGCGCATCCCAACGGCGGCAACATGTTCCATCGCACAAAGAGACGAGAGCGGAGAATCTGCGGTTTCCCCTCGCTCTGTGCGGGTTCGCTTTGTGCGATTTTGCGCTGTGAATGTGCGTCTAACCGACTTCTAGCCAAAATCCGCTTTACCGATGCGGCTTTAATTTCACCAGCGCGTGGCTATGCACGGTGTCAGGTCAATGAGACAACATTGACTTGACACTGTGTGCGCTCCACTAGAGAGGCAACCGTCTCACGCACAGTGATACAAAGACAGAGATACACACAGAGATACATACACTTAGAGATACATACAGAAACACAACACTGCATGTGTGCTGTGTGCGCTACTCGGTAGGCAGCCATCTCACGCACAGTGATACAAAGACAGAGATACACACAGAGATACATACACTTAGAGATACATACAGAAACACAACACTGCATGTGTACTGTGTGCGCTACTCGGTAGGCAGCCATCTCACGCACAGTGATACAAAGACAGAGATACACACAGAGATACATACACTTAGAGATACATACAGAAATACAACACTGCATGTGTACTTTGTGCGCTACTCGGTAGGCAGCCATCTCACGCACAGTGATACAAAGACAGAGATACACACAGAGATACATACACTTAGAGATACATACAGAAACACAACACTGCATGTGTGCTGTGTGCGCTACTCGGTAGGCAGCCATCTCACGCACAGTGATACAAAGACAGAGATACACACAAAGATACATACACTTAGAGATACATACAGAAACACAACACTGCATGTGTACTTTGTGCGCTACACGGCAGGCAGCTGTCTCGTGCGGTTTCGTTTTGTGTGATACCTTTTTGTGGATCGCATCTACAACCGCATAAAGCGAGGGAGTGGGGTGTTTGGTCTCTCTGGGAATTCAACACTCCACCTAAAGTGTATTTGTATGTACAGTAAAACCTTGGATTGCGAGTAACTTGGTCTGCGAGTGTATTGCAAGACGAGCAAAATTTTTAAGTAAATATTAATTTGATAAACGAGCGAGGTCTTGCAATACGAGTAGTACGTGTTTCCGCTTTGTCTGCCGAGCGTCACGTGATCACAACTGATATACGAGTGCTTTGGATTACAAACACGTTTCCGGAACGAATTATGCTCGCAATCCAAGGTTTTACTGTATGTTGAATTTATTTTGCACCGTACGTAGCCAACCGTGCTAATCGGAGGCGCGGATTTGTTCTACTCTACCACATTTGTGCATTTGTCCAACTCTACCACGCCGGCCAAACATCTCGCAAGAAGTGGGAGCCACCCACAACTTCATCCCACCGCACGCGACCGGTGGCTTCTGGGTTGCAAGTCCAGCGTGGCAACCACGACACCGCGGCAGCTGGCCACAAATATCTCCAGAGGTTTCAGCTCAGTGGTCCGACTCGGCCATTGTGAACCGACCTCCGCGATCAACCGGGGGGGGGGGTCACAGCGGAATAAGAGCCGAGTTAATCCAAACCCTCGCCGAAAGGGGCGGCACTTCGGAATAAACCACGGAGGGGTGAAAAGGTTCCTGGCACTCGGGGAGGTCACGAGGCCGGGCACTCGACAATTAGGAACGACACATTGAGACGTAAAATTCCGGAGGGCCATCCGAGCGAGGTAGCGAGCGGGCGAGCGAGCAGGGCCTGGGCATCGTGACTTTGCGGGGGCGGCGGCGATGGACGCCGGCGAGGAGAGACCTCGCGTGGACTTGAGGGCGTAATTGGGCACGGGCGGCACAAGCTAGCGACCGTTAAACAAAAAAAAACAGCGAAAGCCCTAACCCGCGAATTAAACACAAATACCCAATTGCCGTTTTAGTGAGTGGTTCCTAATTAAAAGAAAACAGAGGCGCAGATATAATGGTGCGATGCCAAACGGTGGACTAATCATTTGCAGGAGTTGACTATGTGCGTGTGAGTGTGTGTGTGGGAGTGGTGGGGATAATGGTTAGCACGCTGTGCTGCGAGCCCTATGACCCGAGTTTGATTCCCGCTCACGGCCATCACCTGTGACATTTGTCTGAACCGTTCCTTGGCCTCCTCTAGGTCGACTCAGCCTCATATGAGTACAGTGTGTAAACATCATTAATGGAGAGACAAAGGCGGCCGGGAGTGGTGTTGGCCACCAACCCCCTCGTGTGCTGTGCCAGCCTTCATAGGTGCTCACGAACAGCACTTGTCCCAAAGAGTCTGTTAGGACTATACGGGGGCTCTTTGTCTTTGTCATGTCTGGGGTGGGGGGGGGGGCGATCCTACGTAGAGACTGACCCCCACCATGGAAACGTGGAGTTCCCACTCCTGGCTCTGAATTTCCACCGCATTGCTCGTTTGAACGTGGACATTATTTCACTTTGTAGCCGAGTAACAAACCGCGTTGCTGTTGTTCTCCAACATCTCTTCCCGTGATGTCCACAATCCACTGTTGGATTACAGCCGCCCCACGCCACGGAGGTCACGGGGGTTATTTGGACATACTTCACGCCGGTCAGTACGGGTTGGTGAAGGCTGGGAGAAAATTGGTGGGAGCATAGAAATACAGTGCAACAATGGATTTTTCTACACCGCCGTCTGCTGCCCAGAATTTAGTTCCCCGCAGCCACCCACAGCAACCTGTTTGTGCATGGCAGTCGCCCATCCCAGCACTACTTGCTCAGCTTCCAAAATCTGATGAGATCAGGCGCATTTCGAGTGGCTTGGCCATAGGCTTATGGCTATGACCAGGCTATGACCAACATAATATCAATTTAATCACAACCCCGTTGATCCGCTGCTGGATGAAGCCCTCCCGACGTCATGCTCAGTGGCGCGAGCATTATCTCAAACCAGCTGCGACGCGACCCCTCCCCTGGGCCCTTCGCCAGCCCACACTGACCAAAGTGGTGAAGTATGGTCGAATCTAAAAAAAGAGAGCGCTACAATAAAGCATTGTTATTAAATTTCTGATATAAAAACACGAAAAAACCTCCCCCCAAACCACAGACCACGGGTTGCCAAAGCATTCGACCACCTGTTGCAACGATGTTGTTATTAACCGCGCAAGGCCCATAACTCACGGTGTCACCCACCATCAATCACACTGCCTCCCCACGCTCCGGGGTCACGGCACGTACGGGGAGGGGTGGGAGCGGAATGGGGAGCGCGGGGCTCAAGACAAAGTGCTTTAGTTAGCACGGGTTACCGTAGGTCAGCGCAGGTCAGGGCGGCTTATAGCCAAGCTCTGGGGCCTCGCACAGTCACGTTTACGGGTCTCAAAATGTTTTGTGTGTGTGCGACGGAGTTTTTTTTTTCTCTCGTCCGCTGGTTATGTTTCCAATCTGCGCTGTATCGGTAGTCATTAAGGGAATTTACATCCAGGACTCCTCGCAGGGAGCAGCGCACACACGCACACGCGCGCATACTGCCGTGTGTCAAGCAACGGCCCTGGGAAGTTGATGTCACGGAACTATTTCTCAAGTCAACTCGGTAGGCCTCTTTTTCCACGCTAGGCGCAGCTTTTTACATGCGCTGCAAAGAGTGTTTGTTGCATGTCCATCATACTGATATGTTTAAATTCTCAAAGCTGGAGTTTAGCTATAAAAAGAAACGAAAAACAACTAAATGTAAAAGCGTTTTTGTGCAGCCATTACTATAACAATTAGAATTAGCGTTATTCGTGATTGGGCTACAATTGAGAACCCATATTAATCACACCAGCCTACGTGAGTCTATGGGTCTCCACATGAGTTTAGGGGTTTCTATGCGAGCCTATGGGTCTCTGCGAGTCATTGATGATCGGGCAGAGACCACAAACTCTCCACACTTGAGAACCCGGATTCACCAAGGTTTGGCGGTCAAAACCTGGAATCGCACCCAAGATTCTCAGGGGGTACTCGCTCAACAAATCTGGCGCAACAGTATGCCCCCTTGAGCCTCCCAACCATCTCTCTACGGGTTTTTTTAAATTCACGCTCACTTGAACACCAGTCTTGCAAGAAGGGAGGTCACGAGTTTTCACTCACACCGCTGGAAATGCCAGTGTGACAAATAATGATACCTCTGCCATGAACCCCGCAGGGCTCAACTGCATAAGGGCACAATTTAGCTCATGAAGAAGACAGGGCATTGAGCAATATGTGCATACTTCACAACTGTAACAGTAATAGAGGGGGAAACAATCTATCTGTGCGGGTGTGTCGGAGCCAAAGTGTGGTGGTTAGCGCACTGCCCTATGAACCTAGCACCCAGAGTTCATGGGTACGCGCTAATGGCACTTGCCGTGACAGTCTGTTACGGTTAAACGGGGCATCTGTATCTCTGTTTGAGCAGGGAGCAGTAGTGTAGCAGTTAGAACACTGCGCTACGAACCTAGCGACCCCAGTTCAAGTCCCGCTCACAGCCAACAACAGTGACGATTGTCTAAACCGGTGCTTGGCCATCTGTATGCCGACTTGGCGTTAAATGAGTACCTGTCGCGCTGTACACATATCAGCAGTGGGTGCGGTGTTGGCCGCCTACCCACTCGTGGGACGTGCCGGCCGTCATAATAATAATTTACAATGACCCAGAAGTTGAACACGAAATTTAGCAGTCTTTTGAAATACGTGGTCAACAAGGTTAGTGTCTGACTGTGTTGTTGGCCGACTGGTTTTGCATCACATTATGTTTCTAAGGTTTGTTGAGTTCACGTCTCCCATCTTCTTGTTGTTGTGGTTTGCCTCCGTGCAGTTTACCGTTCTCTGTGTGGGCTGTGTGCTTGGTGTCCCCTTGTGTGTTCCCTTGCTGTGTGTTTTGCCCCATTTCCACCTGATGATGATCGCGTGTGTTGCGTTCGAAACGTCGTGATTTATTTTTATTTTATTTAGTAAAATTTTATTTTATTTCTACATACGTGACTTTACCGAAAAAAAACAATGAGTTACATTTACTCGGAAGGCGCCGCCTTACACTAATGCCTCAAGATGTTCGCTAATAGCACTTGCCCCAACACAAACATCTGTTCAAGACTATACAGGTGGATGTTTGTCTTTGTGGTTGCAGTGGGCAAAGGTCGAGTAGAGCAGCAGCTAGTGCACTGAACTGCGACCTTATTATAATAAAAACACATTCCTGTGGAGAGAGCTGGTAGGAACGTTGGGTTGCTCGGTCAATGGCCAGGGTCAACAGCGACGTGGTGTATTCCGCAAATATGGCCGACTGTGAGGGCGGGCACAAGCCGGCGTGAGTAGGTTAAACGTTGAGTTGTATAAGGGCACCACGGGGTGACCAGCCCCTCCCCACCCAGCCCCACCCTCCCCTCCCCACCCTCCCTTCCCCACCCAGCTCCACCCTCCCAAACCAGCCCCACCCTCCCCACCCAACCCCACCCTCCCCACCCAGCCCCTCCCTGCACGACGGACATAATAATCCCCTGTGGGCTGGTGTAACCAGGAGGTTCCTACCAGTATTACATTTTATATCGCGTCATTCATGCAATTGCATCCAACAATGCAGTACATCAATTATCCAATTCAGTACACAGATCATAAAAAAACTAAACCCCACTACTTGAATGAATACATAAATTACGAGAACAAAAAAAATACACATAACAAAAAAAATAATCGCAGTGAAAATTAATTAATTAAATAAATCCGTTCAGTCTCCATACCCCAAGTTCCATTCCTGGCTATGATGAACATCAGTGGTGACCGATATCTCACAAACCCCCCTCCTCAAACACATATTATGGACACAATATTGTCCGCTTACATATTTAATTATACTCTCCATGGTTGCTGATTGGTTTCTGTTCATGTTTCATAATGTTGCATCAAACTAGGACCCAGACCTCAATGGGAGGTGAGTCCTTGCTTGTAACATGTGGCAGTTCCACAACGTCGATTCAATTAAGTCGAAAGCAGGACAGTGTTTGCTTGTCCTGAATCAATGCTGCTGAAATGACTCACTCCGACATGGTCGTGGGGCCAATGGGCTTTGTGAAAAATACTTCCATTTTTTTGTGGAGAGATATATGAAGAAATAGCCCGCTTATATATTTTGTCATTCATATTCTGCGCAATACTAATGACTATCTTCTTGGTTCTTTCGGTAAAGTCACGTAGAAGGGAAATGGGGAAATAATAAAATAATAAAAATAAAACATAATAAAATAAAATTCTCACGACGTTTCGGCCACAACAGAAGCAGCCGTCCTCAGGTGAAGAAACAGAGCTGCCAAGCTTAGCAGTGTTCATTGGAGCGCTGTCTTTCCGACAGTTTCTTCACCTGAGGACGGACGGCTGCATGTGTTGTGGCCGAAACGTTGTGAGAATTTTATTTTATTATGTTTTATTTTTATAATTTTATTATTTCCCTTCTACGTGACTTTACCGAAAGAACCAATACGATGAATCCCTGCAGTCACAAAAGCTTTAAATCGAAAACTAATGATTATGTTGGAGAGTGCCAAGTGAGATGGTAACTGGCAAGGGTCTGTGGCGAGTGGTAAATGCCTGGGTCAGGTGAGCGTGATGTCATCCCCGTCCCTGGGGATAAGCCAGAGGTCGCAACCGGGTACCCGTACCCTACTCGATACCCGGCTACCCGTACCCGGTCGGGTAAGGGTACGGGTAGCCGTTTGCGACCCTGGTGCGGCCGGGTACGGGTAGGCTGTGATTCACTGGTGAGTAACCGTTTTGTCACTCATTTCGGGTAGGGTACGGGTAGGGAACGGGTACCCGTACCCGGCCGGGTACGGGTACCCGTTTGCAACGCTGGTGCGGCCGGGTACGGGTACGGGTAAGGAATCAAAACCCGTTTGCGACCTCTGGGATCGGCTGCCCTCCGATTTAAACGACTGCCACATCTGAGCCGTGCCGTTTGCAAATGTGAACTACTTAGTCATGAGCTCCCCCTAGTTGCTGAGGAACGGAAATACGTAACGATGGCAATTAGCAAGGCATGTGACGAGGACTCTAGGTTCCCCAACACGTTCCTTCGGAGTGGGCAGGTAGGAACTTGGTTGGACGGCGCATTCGTGCACGACAGACAAATATGCACGACAGACAGAGATATAATCCCTGGTGGGCAATGTGGAACCTGTTGTTCCTATCTGTATTGAAATACATTCGTAAGGCCCATGCCACGCGTATCACAGTGCGTGCATCAGACTCGGTGGTTTAAGCGTCACAAATATACGACGCAAATGAGATGCTGTGATGCCACATTTAGGCTAATGGAGAGAACAAAACTTTACAGCAACGGAACGGTAGGACAAATGCGATGGTAAAAAAGGCAATAACATAATCATTGACTCCTGAACGTATTTTGCCACAATTTATCAAGTTGCCAAGGAGATGTGCAGTGAGTGCTTCGTGCCTGGTAATGAGTGAAGAACTCTCGTCCCATTTCCTTTATTCATGTCAATGTTTCTGATCCGTACGTCACAGCAGAAAATGTGCACCGATTACAAATGTTCGTATTTAGGCATATTGATGTCTACGTTGTTTCTCAATACTAAGTTCAGTTTTATAAAAATACAATAAACTGCGCTGGTATGCCTCTTTATTTCGTAATTTAGATTCCGCTGTCTTTAAGACCATCGAAATATGTGGAACTTTTTTCGTGCCATACAAAGCCAACCGCGCTAATCAGAGGTGCGCGGGGAGGACAGCAAACTAAACACAAAAAGCAGTTCAAAAGAAATGAGTTTTCAATTTAGATTTTAAAATGCATAGCTCCATTGACTTCCTAATATTGGAAAGGAAGAGCATTCCAGACGGCCGCGGAAGCGTATCTAAAAGCGCGCAATGCAGTGACCGTCTTTGTTCGACGGCTAGCCAAGAAGCCGCAGCTGCAAGGATGAGCGGAGTTCGCGTGATGGTTTCTGCTCCTTGACGAGATCAGCAAGGCATTGTGGTTAATTTGTGGCAAGCACTTTGTGGGTAATTAGTGCGACCTCACAATGTATTCCTTCGGCAACCAAAAGCCACGGTTCCAGCCACGCAAATGTGCAATATCCAACATGGAGATGAGTGCCACTCCAAGACACTTTCTTCTTTGACTTTGGCGTTTTTTAAAGCGATATTTAGTTTTACTCAAATGTTCCACAAATGGATTACAATCTAGATTACAATGTTTTAACAACAAAATACCCTCAGAGGTGGCTGGGTGGCTCAGAGTTCAGAGGTCAGAGCGCTGAGTCAGCACTGCTGAGATCCTCGGCCCCAAGTCTGGTTTCAGCCGCCTGTGATGTAACCGAGTTTTATAGTGGATTGGGTTAAATTTAGTTCCGTGATTAATATGGCTGAATTCCTCCTCTGAGAATTCAATTATGGTTTGGCTGTCAATCACAGATCATTGGTCTCATATGCAGTGGGTGGAAAGCAGAGGTCGCAATCGGGTACCCGATACCCGTACCCTACCCGATACCCGGCTACCCGTACCCGGCCGGGTACGGGTACGGGTACCCTTTTGCGACCCTGGTGCGGCCGGGTACGGGTACGGTAGGCCGTGAGTCACTGGTGAGTAACCGTTTCTCACTGATTTCCCAACGTCTTGTCTCTTCTCACAATTCAAGTTCCTAGAATGAACCCAGCCGCGCCTGCAACATGGCTTCATCCCAGAGGTCGCAATCGGGGACCCGTTACCCGTACCCTACCCGATACCCGGCCGGGTACGGGTAGCCGGGTATCGGGTAGGGTACGGGTACCCGTTTGCGACCCTGGTGCGGCCGGGTACGGGTAAGGAATCAAAACCCATTTGCGACCTCTGGTGGAAAGGTGCCGCCCTCTACTCTGTGGATGGATTTTAAAGGTCGCTCTGCGATATCCACTTCCGTGGGCCATTCTCTAGCGTGGACGGGGGGGTGGGGGGGGCTGCATTGCCGTGAGATTTCCGAACGGATTCTTCGTCTCACGACGCCGATGGCAAAAAAAAAACTACAAAAATCCGAATAAAATTTGACGGAAAGAAAAAGAGCGAACGAAGAAAAAAAATCACGCTACCATACATCGATCCACCAATTAAGGACAGAGGTGTGGGATCGTGTGCTTCGCACGCTTGATCGCCCCGCGCTCAATCATCGTGAAAGGTTAGGCGGCGCGCAAGAGGCGGTAAGAAAAGTCCCAAACTCTCAACGTGTCAGCGCTTGTGCAGCGAAAAATAACGTGAAACCCCGTGACACCCTCGGAGCGTAATCGTCAAGAGGGCATTCGGCAATTGACAGCTGCACCGTGGACTTCAAACCATCAGGGATATGTGCATGCGTTTAATCAGTTGGGATGGAGCGGTAGTGCAGCGGTTAGCGCACTGCACTACGAACCCGATTCCCGCTCACGGCCAACACCAGTGACGATTATCTGAAACGGTCCTGTGCCTCCCCTAGGTCGACTCAGCCTCAAATGAGTACCTGGTATGGTGTTTAAACATCACCACTGGGGAGACAAAGGTGGCTGGGCTTGGTGCTGGCCACCCACCTCTGTCGTACGCTGTTCCGGCCTTCATAGGCGCTCGCTAACAGCACATTTGCCCCAAAGGTCTGTCAAGGCTACACGCGGGATCTTTGCCTTTGATCAGTTTATTTGTCACAATATGTCACAATGAAGAAAAAAAGCGTTTACTAAATATAAAAATATAAACAATCTCATTTTGTAGGCATTACATCTCAGACAAAAACATTGTCTGTTCACTGTTGACAGAGAAATGTTCCACCGTTTGACAGGACGAGACATTTCGCAGAATTAGGATCATTTTTTTAGGGAGCCGATTACTGCTATGCTGATTATTACGTCTGTCTGCGTATCTGTGAGTGTGCGAGGGCACTTGGTGTGTTTGCATAATAATCACAATACAATGTTAACGTGGATCAATATCGCATCGAACTGGATTTTGAAGCATCGTGAGAGGTGGCGACAGGCATGGCGAGGCCTTCATCCAGCAGTGGATTGACCACAGCAAACGACGAAGACGATGCCCAGTGCGGTAAGTGCACGTGTGCGTTGGGAGCGTGAGCATGAGGGTGTGAGCCTGCACACCTTACACATGCGTGAGTGCGTCTGTGCGTGCATTTGCCCGTTTCTCTGCGCACAATTCGTCGTTAAGCCCAATCGCCCAACGAAACAAAGGCTGTCTGAATGGACTGGCTTGGCATCTTGTGAACATGTATTTTGCTGCAGATGGGTGCGCAAATCGGAGCTTGGTGTAATTCAAGGGCGGTAAACCTTCACAGAATATTCAGTGTGTTTGCGTGACATTGCTGTGGAAGTATTTCATTTGATCAATTGCTGATTTGGATCGGCTGCAGTCCTTCCACATGCGATGCCAAGCAAGCCCTCTTGGCGTCCGACTGTTCGACTTCGTTGTGTCTTTGATGGAATGCCTCCATGTACGAGCCGGTCTCCTCGCGATCAAGAACTTATTATCCGTAGGAGGTTTTTTTTTTTTTGGGTTAGATCGCGTAAATATATGAAAGTGTCGTGAAAACCCGCCGCCACCCGACACAGCCAACTAGTAAGGGTTGTCACGTAAACAGAACGTGGCCAATTCGGCACTAGTACAGCACTAGTGTGTAGTGTATAGTGTAGTGTATAGTGTAGTGTACTAGTACAGCACTAGTGTACAGTGTAGTGTATAGTGTAGTGTATAGTGTAGTGTACTAGTACAGCAGTAGTGTATAGTGTAGTGTAAAGTGTAGTGTATAGTGTAGTGTATAGTAGTGTATAGTGTAGTGTACTAGTACAGCACTAACCGGTCTGTTGGAGTGCCACATTTACAATCTGAGCACGACGTTTTGCCACTAATTACAACCAGCTTCATCAGGCGGGCGGTGGCAGGTTTCAACGACACATTTATATATTTACATGATCTAACCCAAAAAAAAACCTCTATCATGGATGATTTTGGTCGCGAAAGCCTATGACGTGTTAGAGAGCTTATTAGTGCCAGAGAGGCGGCTGTCACTCTGCAGACGCGTCGCCCCGCCAAACTGCGCACTTCGGCTGCTGACAGTCGATGTTCAAAGCAGACTGCGACCCTCGAACGAATGGCGCCGTCCACGTGATCACTCCCGCCCCCCACCCCCCTTCCCCCGGGTAAGAGAAATTACTCGTGACACGGAAACAGCGGCAAGGACTGGTTTTTGTGAATGCTGTCGCAAGAGGTCGCACGGCTGGAGCAACGGCCCTTTGCTGACTATGCGCGATGATTGATTGATTGATCGTTGCACGCAAACAATCGCGGTGGTAACGGGCTCATTTTTCACAACATTTAACCGACGTGGATATGAGTGGGGAAACGAACATATGGTTACCAGCTCTGAGGCCAGAGGCAGGGAATCTTTGATCCGCGCGTTTCCATTTCAAACGGCCTGGGGCCACACGAGACCTATCGCTTTGAAACAGCCCCAACAATTATCCCTCACTGCAAGCATTTTAGCCACGTTATTCGAATGCTAGGGGAGAATATTTCCAACCTGGAAACTCCCGTTTCTACTTTTAGCGTGCCGAGTCACTTCCGCCATTACAAATGCGGCGGGGTGCGGTGCCGTGCCGGTATGAATATGTGCTCGATAACACTTGTCTTTGTGGTCCATAAGGGCCTCTTGCAGTGACAGATGTGACCAAGGTGTGTGTTAATGTGTAGTCTCTTCGAGTTAAAACCTATTGAGCTAAAAATGCAATTTTTCCAAGGCAACTCGGCTGGCAATCAAATTTACATACCATTGGCAAAGGTATTTTAATATCCTACCCACCCCCTGTCCTAGAAAAGCTGAGTGGGGAAGCATTACCTACACAGCTGGGCTGTCCGATTATTTACATCATTGATTACTCTACCGAGTATCGGTTTCATCACTCAACTAATCAGATAACACGAAAGCAGTCGGGGGGAAATCGTTTTGGTCACCTGTCCCATGTGTGCCGCTGGACGGGAGGTTAAAGGTGGGGCTTGGTAACGTTACCAGTGCACATTATCGTCTGCGTCATGCCCACGCTTGAAGGTGGCGTCACACCTTCGGGAGACGGGATATGAAGTCGGCCACCAGTTTTAATGGGGACCCGAGTAATCGACCACAAAAAAACACCATTGGAACCTCATTTGGCAGTAAAAATATGATAATTGGTTTTTTACCCTTCTATCTGGCAACAAAACTGACACCTTTTTTACAAGGAGTCATGTTTACATAGACCACAATACCTGCAGTCATAATGCAAAAAAAAATAGATAGATAGAAGGGTAAAAAAACAATTATCATATTATTACTGGCAAATGAGGTTCCAATGGTGTAAATGCTTACCCCGAGCTCTCATACTCGGATGGTGCATTGTCTTTGAGTTGTGCGCCTTTTGGCGTCATCTGGTCCAACCCATGTGAGACTAGGCTCTAAGGAAAGCTGACTCGGGTGTGGACCAATCAACTTCAAGGACAGTGCACATTATCAGAGTTATGTTTTTTGTTTGCATTATGACTGCAGGTATTGTGGTCTATGTAAATATGACTCCTTGTAAAAAAGGTGTCAGTTTTGTTGCCAGATAGAAGGGTAACAAACCAATTATCACAAAAAAGCAGTTGATGACAATGTTAAGGCAGGTTGTGAAGGGTGGGACGGTGCTTGCGGGGTTAAGGAGGGCAGGTTATCGAGACAGGCATTGGAGTTGCACCCTCCACGGATGGTGATCCAACAATTACACTGGTCAACACACTTTTTTCTGGCATAAGTTATTCCAACGATTTTAATGTAATTTTGGGGTGCTGATTCCAAATCTGGCATCAGTTTTTGTCCATCACATCAGGTTTTTGAGATATCAAATATAGCATTTTCAATAAAAACTGCAGAAGAAAAATATTAAATAAATGTGGATATCTACATAAAATGATAGTATAAACACACTATCCTAAAAATAAGTCAATGAAAATGGGGTATGCCGATAGCATAAAAATGAGATGTGATAGAGCAAATCTGAGATCAGATTTGGAATTAACACCCTGAAATGAGTCCAAAACAGCTGCAAAAGTCCAGGCAAGAAAAAAATGTTTTTTTTTTTTGTTGACCAGTGTTATAGAACGGGGCTTGGCCACGCTGGAGTGACATAAGGGGGAGGCAAACGGGGGTTTGGGGCTGTCGTGGTGATTCGGGTCCTGGCTGTCATCGCTGTCATCGCTGCCATCTCTGTGTCATCATTGTCGCTGCATAGCCAGCCGGCTATACAGCATTCATCGTTTTTTTTTTGTTGACCAGTGTTATCTCTTAATCATCGTCACGGCCTAAGAGCCGTAAAGTCCCAGCTCCAGTTACCTCCATGGCTCGCTTGATGTAGGGGATCTGAGTGCCGGAGTCGAGGCAGTCGTTGATGATGAGTCTCCGAGCCCACTGACCGGCTCGCACCACTCCGCTCCCGTGAACGAGCAGCAGCAGCTTCTCCTGCTGCAGCGCCCCAGGGCTCATGAAGATGAAGCTGAAGGGTTCATTGTCATTGATGGCGTCGACCTGCAAACCCCCGAGCACCCGCCGGAGAAAGTTCCGTCAGAGGTCGGTCCGCCCGTCTAATGTTTACACGCTTCATTACAGGCTGAACTTGTGCATCTGTAATAATAGTCTTGGAGACGACTTTCGGAATCGGTCCTTTTATTTAATCCAGTTCACAATTACTCCCCGCTGCTGGTAGGCAACGGGAAGTGGACAGACAGACCACGAGAGACGCACCGCCACGTGGCACTCGGAGCCCCGCTCGCGCGTGGCCCCTCTCTTCCTTCGTTCCTCATCTGACCACGTGTCGTTCATCTCTCCCCTTATTTAATGCCTGGGTCACGTGGTACGCTCCAGCCAATCCTTGGTAGCCTGCGCCGAATCTTCTAGATTCCCCATCAACTCCCGGGACCACGCCCCTGACTTGTCTTCCCATTGGCTGAGGCCAAAACCAGCAGAACCAATCACCCTAGCTGGCACCCCTCGATCACGCCAGGGCCATGCTCCCAGGCTCTCCCCCCATTGGCTGTAAAGCAGGACCGGCAGAGCCGATCACCACGTGAGCCGGACATAGGCTCTTATTACACATCTATTGTCTCGAGCAGTGGTTCGCAACCTGCGGTCCCGCAAGGCCATAGGAAGTCGTCCATGGAACTGTTGCAAGACACTAAGCTTCGGAGTAGTTTAACATTTT
The DNA here is from genome assembly GCF_964198595.1 of Lampetra fluviatilis. Lineage (NCBI taxonomy): Eukaryota > Metazoa > Chordata > Hyperoartia > Petromyzontiformes > Petromyzontidae > Lampetra > Lampetra fluviatilis. Next base: position 3,790,374 of record NC_136327.1, on the reverse strand, counting down.
AAAAATGTCTTACTGGTGGATGGTGGTCTGCGAAATAGTTGTGTGTGTTGACAGCGGTCAGCGGGTTAAGAAAAGTTTGGGAACCACTGGTGTAGAGACCCGTCAAAGACTGGTCTGTTGGACTATTGGGCACGGCAGTGGCTATGTTAATGTGAGAGAATAGCATGATGTTAGTGTGAGAAATTAGAGGGCACGGAAGTGGCTATGTTAATGTGAGGGATTAGCATGATGTTAATGTGAGAAATTAGAGGGCACAGAAGTGGCTATGTTAATGTGAGAGATTAGCGTGATGTTAATGTGAGAAATTAGAGGGCACGGAAGTGGCTGTGTTAATGTGAGAGATTAGCATGATGTTAATGTGAGAAATTAGAGGGCACGGAAGTGGCTATGTTAACGTGAGGGATTAGCATGATGTTAATGTGAGAAATTAGAGGGCACGGAAGTGGCTATGTTAACGTGAGGGATTAGCATGATGTTATTGTGAGAAATTAGAGGGCACGGAAGTGGCTATGTTAATGTGAGGGATTAGCATGATGTTAATGTGAGAAATTAGAGGGCACAGAAGTGGCTATGTTAATGTGAGAGATTAGCGTGATGTTAATGTGAGAAATTAGAGGGCACGGAAGTGGCTGTGTTAATGTGAGAGATTAGCATGATGTTAATGTGAGAAATTAGAGGGCACGGAAGTGGCTATGTTAACGTGAGGGATTAGCATGATGTTATTGTGAGAAATTAGAGGGCACGGAAGTGGCTATGTTAACGTGAGGGATTAGCATGATGTTATTGTGAGAAATTAGAGGGCACGGAAGAGGCTATGTTAATGTGAGGGATTAGCATGATGTTAATGTGAGAAATTAGAGGGCACGGAAGTGGCTATGTTAATGTGAGAGATTACTAGATTAGCATGTTAGTGTGAGAAATTAGCCTGTAACTGTAGAAAATAAGGAGAGCGGCCTCCTCGACGAGGGAGTGGAACCCAACGGGTGTAATCCAAAGGACATGTGAGCATGAGAGAACTAAGAGAGAGACACAGAGAGCATGAGATAAACGTGGTACATTACACAGCAATGTAGAGGATACATAAACTGTGAATGTTTTACACTCACAGGAACGTAATGCTTCTCCAGTCCACATTCCTTCACCAGAAGTTCGTAGACATGCTCGGTTATGACCTAGAAATTGACACAAGACAACAACACAACAGTGTTAGGCGGTGTGCTCTGAGCAACAGGTGGAAATTCCACGTTACTATGGTGGATGACAGTCTATTCTTAATACAACAACCACTGTTGACTTCCCTGCACCAAATGTTGCAGCCTTACCAGGTGGTACTCATTTTCTCCACCCCATATATATATGATCATGATAATGATGATAATTCTGCTAAAGACCATCCGCCATAGCGTGGGCTTGACTGCGGCCTTATGCTCCACAGGGAGCGAAGAGTAAGTAAGATGATGATGATGAGTAATAGAGAATAGGGAAGAATTATGAGTTTGAACTCAAACTATTTCATGCAGGAGGTGAAATGGATCTTAAATAAGCGTAATCAATATTTTTTGGGTCTTTCAGTAAAGCCACGTAAAAAGATAGCGGGAGAGCTGCCTCAGCACTTGATAACGATTGCTCGTGTTGCGATCGAAACGTCGTGATCTTTTTTTTATTTTTCTATCTACATGGCTTTACCGAAAGACCCAAAGAATATGATTTCCTGCAGTCACGAAAGCTTTAAGTCATGATTTAAACTTAATCGAATATAAATTACAGGTGCCTGGGGTTTCATAACGGCAGTGTCAGAGGTGCTAATCCAACACTGCTAAAATTCCTAGACCCAGAACCAAACAAACGTGATTAAACCAGGTTCCACACATCCTTGACTAAACTGGGTTCTCGAAACCGGATAGTTGATGGGTCTTAGCCTGGTCACCAATGACTGCACAAAAAAAACATAAAAATTAAATGTTTCCATGAAAATTTGCGCAACTCAGCTTTAAGTAAGACAATTCATACACTGCTAGAAAACGAAACTATTTTTTATTTTACCAGGTAAGGAACCACTGAACTATTTTAGCTCTTTCTTAGAAGCTACCTGGCCACAAATGATAGCTCAACGAAGTGGATTATCACGTGGAAAATTATAGCAGCCAAAGACTCTAAATGCATCTTTCTAAATGTGAAAGGAAAAAGTGGAGGAACTGGAGAAAAAGCCACACAACTACGGGGAGAAAATGCATACTCCAAGGTTGGAATCGAACCCACGACCTCCTGCATACCAGGCGAGATAGTTAACATCTCCTAGCCACCGTGGGGTCCAACAAAGACAAAGATCCCCTGCATAGCCTGAACAGACGACAGGAGCAAGTGCTGTGAACGAGCACCTATCAAGGCCGGAACGGCACACGAGGGGGTGGGTGGCCAGCATTACGCCCGGCCGCCTTTGTCTCCTTAGTGGCGATGTTTACACACCACACCAGGTACTCGATTTTAGGTTGAGTAGATATAGTGGAGGCCCAGGACCGGTTCAGATAATCGTCACTGGTGTTGACCGTGAGCGGGAATCGAACCCGGGTCACCAAGTTTGTAGCGCAGCGCGCTAACCGCTACACTACCGCCCAACTCACACGCCATGACCAGCGAGCGACCAAATCACCTTTTAAGGCGCCCGGTCTCATCCGATCTAAGCAGCTCAGAACAAGCACTGTTGACATCTTACAATCCCGACTGGGATTTGATCTCGCACTTCATGATTGCGAGTCGAGTGCTCGAACCGCGGCCTTAAACAAACGAGTCACTGGGGCAAGTGCGATATTTGTGCCGATTTAGTTTTGATCCGTACACTTTCCCGCAAATGTATTCTCGCCCCATTTTCACCGAGCACGAGTAAACACCCATACCCATTTTTTTTTATTTTTTCCAAATGTCACATCAACCCCATGTCACGCTCGCTTCGACAGAGCAAAATACAACGGGGACGTTTTTATCGACCTGGGATAGGCTCCTGCACACGAGGGCGTGCGTTCATTCGGCGAAACTAAACACGAGCAAATTAAGAATACGCAGATGGGATTTTTCGGTGACTAAAATTTGACAAGGGTGTCGTTGCTTAACACGTTGGATGTTCACCGCCAAATATGATTCTTGGGTTAGGCCACGTCAAGGCCGTATATTCAAATATGCTCAAAATGTCCCCCCCCCAATATATTGCTATAAAAAAATATTAAAAAATAATAATTGCTATGCTATGTATATAAAAACAACAATTTGCTAAACCTTGGCCACAATATCTGGACTTGTCTTCATATAACAATGCATAGATTTCTGTTAATATGATTGTGGTTATGTTTGTAATTCTAGATTTGAAGCTTTCGTGACTGCAAGGATTCATATTCTTAGGACTTTACCGAAAAAACCTAAGAATATGTTATGGTTGTACTTTATGAATCCCTAATATCTGCCATTACATACAATGAAACAAGAAAAGGTAAAAAAGAAAAAATAGCAATGTAATACAATACACTAATAGACATTATTGTAAAAAAAAAAGTCCATGCCATGAGTTTTTAAATATGTTAGGCAGGAAACGAGTTTTCAAATTTAGATTTTTTTTCTGGGGGGGGGACCCCTGGAAGATTTGTTCCCTGCCAATGTTGACTCCATGGCTACGGCCTTGGGCCATGTAACAACCTGACGAAATTTGTGTCAAGACCCTTCACCACCCAACACAGCCAGGCAAATTAAATTGTCACATCACCGAATGAACGGGCGTTTAGCGATGCGCCAATTGTTATTGTTGTTCAGCTCACCGGTAAGTTGAACAACAATTCTGACGAAAAATGTTTCGCAATTAGATGAAAGTACTTGAATAGATACTTGTTTCAACTTTCGCACACCTCCGATTAGCACGGTTGGCTACGTACGGTGTGAAATAAGTTCAATATACGTACAACTTATCGGTGAGCTAAAACAATAACAGTCGGCGCGTGATATTCTTTTACACCACGTGAGAATTTAAATTCATCTTCTTGGTTCTTTCGGTAAAGTCACGTAGAAGGGAAATAATAAAATAATACAAATAAAACATAATAAAATACAATTCTCACGACGTTTTTATTATGTTTTATTTTTATTATTTTATTATTTCCCTTCTACGTGACTTTACCAAAAGAACCAAGAAGATGAATCCCTGCAGTCACGAAAGCTTTAAATCGAGAATTTAAATTGTTTTGGCTGTGTCAGGTAGTGGAGGTTTACCAACACAATTTTGGTCAGATCGTTACATGGCCTAATCCAAAAATCTATTATGAATCAGGTTGTCTTGATTTTATATTTTGTGTCTTCAGCATTTACAGTAAAGAAAATATTAGTTTTCCTCAAGTTTATTCTGATTCTGGTGTCAGCATATCATAAGGTGATAATCCATTCGGAATTCCTCACACAGCAGCGCATTATCCCCTTATTATTGTAGACCTCACAGAACTACATCTGAGATCCCTTAAATTGACCTCTTTAACCACACAAGGGGGCAGCACTTTCCCACCTGCCCAAATACAGAGAATAACTATCGTTGCATGATAGTAATAACAACATTTTTAATGATTAGAGCTGGAATTGACGAAAAAAATTACTTGCAGAACCAAATCTTAGCATGATGTATCTTTGTGCAGTCAATGATGACCCCGTTGAGACCATCAACTCTATACACTTGCGAATCCAGCTTAATCACAAGTGGCTGAGCATGGATGTGAACCCAGGATCTCAGTGGCAGTGACTCTGTTATTTGTTTTTGTAAAATCAGCGAAGATTCCATCTCCGGATGGTGTCTTACCTCTCCTAATGCCTCGTAACGCCGCTGGTCACGAGCCCTGTTGTTATAGTAGTTGAACTGGAAGCGTGTCCCATCCTCAATGTTTCTGAGCTGCCTATCTAGAGACGCGCACACACACAGACACGCCACGCTGTTTGGTGACCTTAGTACAAAAACGACATCGTTCAATCATTTGTTCTTACAATATTCTCTTTTAATAATCACAGCAACTCACTGAACACATAGGTGACTATCACTGTGTGGCCCAACCCAAAAATCTATTATGAATCGGGGTAACGCATGTATCAGAGGTCGCAAACGGGTTTTGATTCCTTACCCGTACCCGTACCCAGCCGCACCAGGGTCGCAAATGGGTACCCGTTCCCTACCCGTACCCTACCCTACCCGAAATGAGTGACAAACGGTGACTCACCAGTGACTCACGGCCTACCCGTACCCGTACCCAGCCGCACCAGGGTCGCAAACGGCTACCCGTACCCGTACCCGGCCGGGTACGGGTAGCCGGGTATCGGGTAGGGTACGGGTATCGGGTACCCGGTTGCGACCTCTGGCATGTATACACGTACACTGTTGACACTGATATTAATTCAAGTTGTTGGCAGCAGAGGTCAGCAAAGTAAAATCCTGTCAGACTGTACTCCTATGCTCCCACTTCTATGCTGCCTGCCCTCAACAAACCGCACAGACCAGCGAGGTGAAACATGGATTAAACAATCCCCATGACTCGCACAGAATTGGGAGGCTGTCATCCAGCTGTGGCTTGACAGAAGGGCTCAGCAATGGATGTGAGTGGGACTCACATCCATTGCTGGTGCAGAGCCAGGAGTGGCACATCACATTACTGTGGAGGCAGCTAAACTCTCCATAGGAGTGGTCACACACCTCTTTAACAATACATTTACAACCCTATTCTTAGGTTTTTTCGGTAAAGTCACGTAGGTAAAAAATTATAATTAATAAAAGTAAAATAAAAATAAAATAAAAATCACGACGTTTCGGAGGCAACACAAGCTTCCGTCCTTCAGGTGGAACCGTCACAGCACGATAGCTGGAACCGTCACAGCACGATTACTTGATACAGCTATCGTGCTGTGACGGTTCCACCTGAAGACGGAAGCTTGTGTTGCCTCAGAAACGTCGTGATTTTTATTTAATTTTACTTTTATTAATTTTAATTTTTTACCTACGTGACTTTACCGAAAAAACCTAAGAATATGAATCCTTGCAGTCACGAAAGCTTCAAATCTAGAATTTACAACCCTTTTCATCGACTGCTGGATGAAAGCCTCCGCATGCTATGTCTGTCATGGGGGTTGTCTGATCATACTTCACCACACTGGTTGCGCGACAGTTGGTATAGAGGGGCCAAAGACCGGTTCATGTATCACTTGTAATATTAGCCATGGCGGGCAATCAAACTCAGGCGACCGAGATAATAGTGCAGTGTGCGAACGACTCTGCCAGCGTTAACCCTTTAACAAAACATTACATGTATTCTACAAAACATTGCACTAGTGATAAACGTAACCCAGTTGTTACCTTTATTAAATTCATATCCAAAATCCGCTATGGTCTCATACTTCTCAAATGGTTCACCCATCTCTTGCGTTAAGTCTGGAAAGCAGAAAAAATAACACGCAAAAACAGCAATTGTTACAGCGTCTAAATAAACCAGACTCTCAATGATCACCAGTAGCAGCAGCCATGGTCTAGATCAGTGTTCTTCACACATTTTCTGAGGGGGGGCACTTCCGCCGATAAGACATCATCAGTGTGAGGCTCGCCACACATTTGAAACCACTGGGTTTGACAGCATGATGGGGGTGTGTTCACATTTGTGTATTGTCGGGGGCCGCACTAAAGGCCACCAGGGGCAGCCAGTGGCCTGCGGGCCGTGCAATGAAGAAAAATGGCCTAGATGAAGGCATCCCCACATCCACCATCATCCATGCATTGCTATAATTAATCTTGTTCCTGCAACTTTTTTACCTATTTCATGGCTCCATCTAGGCCTCAGCAAGGTAAGGTAATTTACCCTTTTTACCGGGTAAAAGTGTTGACATGCCAAGGGTTAAGGTAAAGGGTAGGGTAAAGGTAGCGCTGAAGAATTACCCGGTAGTGTAAAGGTAGTGCGAAGTATTACCCGGTAAACACCCTGTTTACCGCTCGCTAAAAGCTCCGTGGCGCAGTCCGTGGCGTCCATTTAAAATTGGTATCATCGAGAGTATTCTATATGAATAAAGCGCTCTACCTAGCATTGACCTGTTGTAAACCTTTTTCATGTGTAGTAGTACCCCAGTAATTAACCTGTAATCGGGTAATTTGTATGGGGTAAGGGTAAAAGGTAGGGTAAAGGTAGGCTCGTTGTTTTTACCTTTTACCTTACCTTGCCGAGGCCTAGCTCCATCTCTGTCATGGTCAGTGTCTATTTTGAAGTTTCTGATTTGTATGTCATAGCGGGTAACATTGACTGATTTTTTTTTTTAAACAAGGAAATGGTTAAATAACTTAACTAAGGTGGTTGCAAATTCAGGTTCAAGATAATTATAAGGAACAACATTCATGTAGAATGTTTGTTTAATAACGAAAAACTGCCGGAGGGAAACTCCTGAAAAACACTAAACCGAAGCAAAAACCGTAAATGTGCACCAGACATAACCGTTAACAGTTACAGTTTTAAGTTACTATAACAAATGTAACCCCAAACTCACATGGCCCATCATACCTCTGTGGTCGTTAAAACACATCACCATTATCAGGATATGCATGAACTGCATTATGCAAATTGAACCGTGTTTTTTTCAATCAGTCAACTAGATTCTAATTCTAAAAGCCAACCTCGAAGCCGCACTGAACCATAACTGGTTGTTTTTTTTGACGCGAGTCTTCGAGCAGAGAGACATTTTGCCATGATGCGTCCGTTTCCCAGAAAGATCTCACTGAGTGCCAAGACGTTTTTTGCAGGAGGGTCCCCACTACACTGAGATGTTTGTAAAGTTTACGCGTTGCAGGTGCTTGTTGGGTACAGCAGGCAAGTGTAACGCACTGCGCAAACAGGTCAACAAACTACTTCGTGTACTGCCTCCTAAAGGCACAGTGAAACGGTTGGCTACGTACGGTACAAAAGAAGTTCACTACAACCGTCATTCGCCACTAAGTGGCGGTCACGTCACCACGACGCTTGTGCCAGGCCATGTGCACCTTGAGGCCACGTGAAGTGTCGAACGCCCGCTGGCAGGAGGTCACGGGGCAGACCCCGGTGCCACACACATACATACAGTCTGTCAATGCACATGAAGGTGGATGTCTTACACAAAAGGCTTGAAACCCAACAAACCACAAATTTAGGTAGTTGGATAAGTCTTCGCCAACCCCACCAGCTAAAACCTGCAAATGAAAAAAATAGGAATGGTATTAAGCAGAGGTGTGGACTCGAGTCATGTGACTTGGACTCGAGTCAGACTCGAGTCATGAATTTGATGACTTGCGACTCGACTTGGACTTGCATAACAATGACTTTGTCCCACCTATGAGATGTGGACTCGAGTCATGTGACTTGGACTCGAGTCAGACTCGAGTCATGAATTTGATGACTTGCGACTCGACTTGGACTTGCATAACAATGACTTTGTCCCACCTCTGGTATTAAGACGTCATTCCACGGGATAAACAGGAGCGTGCTATTGTGCTCTGAGTGGGGTAGCGATGTCAGGACAATGTAAACAGAAATGCAGCAAACCGACAATTAGGCAAAGATGTACCAAATAAACCCCAGATGAGGTTAGTAAAAAGGCCTCGGATAGACATGCAACCCCTTTTCTTGTATTTTCTTTCACTGCAAAATAAACACACAGACACACACGAATCAGGGTCACACTCCGTAATGATTCATATCAACACGTTATACTGTTTCATGCATAAGCATGTTGATTTTCAACAACGGGAGTTCCATGATTCAAAATCTTGGCCCCCATTAACATTTGCTGGACTGCAATGGCTACACTTGCTCACCCCGCGGATAAATAAAAGGGAAATTAATCGAACTGCAGGACGCGCAATTATGTTATACAGGTGCATGCTTCAACTTACTCTTTGGTTCTTTCGGTAAAGTCACGTAGGTGAAAAAAAAATATAAGAATAAAAATAAAAACAAAAAATTGAAATATTTCTATTTTTTAAATATGAATATTTCTATTTTTATTCTTTATTTTTTTCTTATCTTTTATTTTTATTTTTTGTATTTTTTATTTTCACCTACGTGACTTTACCCAAAGAACCAGAGAGTATGGATGCTTGCAGTCACGAAAACTTCAAATCTAGAATGCTTCAACTTGTCGACGTTTTGTGTAACAAACGGTACTAAGAAATACAGAACAGTAGTAACCCACACAGACCAGTTTGGTGAAGTATGGTCAAACAAACCCAAAGACCCGCACGGCGTTGGGAGGCCCTCATCCAGCAGTGGATTTACAAAGGGCTACTGTGCATGTACTCTACAAAAACATTATAAGTTTATATTAATACACGTAAGTAACAACACGTGACGAGCATAATTTAGGTAAATATAACCAAATTCTTAGTGGATTTACAAAGGGCTACTGTGCATGTACTCTACAAAAACATTATAAGTTTATATTAATACACGTAAGTAACAACACGTGACGAGCATTATTTAGGTAAATATAACCAAATTCTGATAATAAAAGTTTCTTATACAGCACAAAACCATGCCACAATGTTCTAACCCAATACAGCACTACACTACATGTCAATCAATCCACTGCTGGATGACAGCCTCACCCTCCCCATGCCGTGCAGGTTATAAGGGGAGGTTATGATGAAAGTAGGGGAGCGTCGACGATGGGAGCATAGAAGTGCAGTGCAACATTGGATGTTGCTGTGCTGCCCTTTGCTGCTGACCACCACCAGTGCTGTGCCAGGCTCGCACCGGTTGAGCCTGCGAGATCTGGCGAGATCGGGTGGCATTCCGGCCGATCTTCTTGGTTCTTTCGGTAAAGTCACGTAGAATGGAAATAATTAAATAATAAAAACAAAACATTATAAAATAAATTCTCACGACGTTTCGGCCACAACGCAAGCAGCCGTCCTCGGGTGAAGAACAGGTCTGTCGAGAAGACAGTCTGAATGACACACTCCAGGCTTGGACTATTTAAATACTCTATTTAAATAGACTATTTGGCTTGGAGAGACTATTTAAATAGTCTATTTAAATAGTCATTCAGACTCTGTCTTCTCGACAGACATGTTCTTTACCTGAGGATGGCTGCTTGCGTTGTGGCCGAAACGTCGTGAGAATTTATTTTATTATGTTTTATTTTTATTATTTTATTATTTCCCTTCTACGTGACTTTACCGAAAGAACCAAGAAGATGAATCCCTGCAGTCACGAAAGCTTTAAATCGAAAAATTCCGGCTGATGTTTTGCAGGTAGATCGTGAAATTTAATTAGCAAAACAATCCAAGGTCGGCTTAAAAGACGTGTTAGGCAAGTGCTGTGCGTGGAGGAATGAAAAATAAAACTATTTGAACAATTGTTTGTATTTTAGCAGGTAAGGCGTGGCCACTTAGCTATATATCTCATCATCGTGTGGGAATTTATAGCAGCAGCTAAATGTGGATGGGGGGAAAACCCGAAATCCACGTGGCCACGGGGAGAGAGAGACACCGCAAACTCCAAATATACACCAGCAGGGCAGCAGAATCGGAATCGAACCCACGACCTCCTGCGTACCAGGCGAGGTAGTTAACATCTCCTAAGCCACCGTGATGATGATGAGAGAGAGAGACACGCAAACTCCAAATATACAGCAGCAGGCGTCAGGGTCGGGATCGAACCCACGACCTCCTGTGTACCAGGCGAGGTAGTTAACATCTCCTAAGCCACCGATAAAAAGACTCCACACAGTACGTATAGTATGCACTTAATCTGATACTGAAGGTAAATAATGACATTTAATTTGCAAAACTATCCGAGATCAGCCTGATGGATCTCTTTTTTTGCAAAGTACGCAGTTTAAAAGCTGTACTGTTTGAGAGCACCTATTGATATTAAAAAATACTTCAATAGTTATATATATGGGGCCGTCCATAAATGACGTCACGCGATGTTGGACGATTTTTTACCCCCCCCCCTCGTCACACGGCGTCACAAAAAGTCAGGCCCCACCCCCACAAATATGACGTCACAAAGCTCTGCCCCCCCCTCCAAACACCATATTTCCATTTTGAAAATAAAACATGCTGCAAATCGCTTTAAACCATTGTCATTGTAGTGCGTATTTAATGTGGCGCTGCACTCTGATGTTGTAGGAGTGTTGTTATAACAATGTGTGTTGTTATATAACAATTCTATATTTATTGAAAGTTGCGCATTTTGATGTGACGTCACATTTCTCACCCCCCCCCCCCCTTGTCACACATCGTCACAAATGTCTGACCCCCCCCCCCCCCTAGGTGCGTGACGTCATTTATGGACGGCCCCAATATACCGTACCGGAAGTCCACACAATGCCCAGTTAATATAGATAATAGAATACTTAAATAACTATAGCTCTTGCTCAAATAATGTTTTGCGAGCACCTATTAAAGTACAGTTCTGCTCTAGAATATTACATTATTAATACACCACTGTTCAATAAATAAACTTTTTGTAAACAATCCTTGATTTTAAGTAGCAGGTTATTTGTAGTGTATAACATCATTAATACACCACTGTTCAGTAAATAAACTTTTTGTTAACAAGCTTTGATTTTAAGTTGCAGGTTATTTGTAGTGTATAACATCATTAATACACCACTGTTCAGTAAATAAACGTTTTGTTAACAATCCTTGATTTTAAGTAGCAGGTTATTTACAAATAATGGGCTTTCGACAATGTTACTGCAAATTACAGACCAATTCAGACCTCATTGGTGTCACCCCGTGTGCCCCCCTATAAATATCAACGTTCATCCTACAAAGTGCATTCATCACAAGAGAGAAACACAAACTTACACACAACAAAATTTAACTGAAACACTTTTTTTTTGCCCTTATGGATCTGAAAACTCAGTTTCCCTGTACAAGAATACGGGGTAAAGCTGTAGTTTGGGTTGACATCGATGACACTGCCAGTTATTAAATCCTTTATATTAAGTTAACGTGCTTGCTTGCGTGCTTACGACCGTGCAAATCTTTCGGTCGTTTTAAAACCCACTTTCCGTGATCCAATCGAGCTGACATTTTTAGGTAAATTTTTTTATATTTAATTACCAATTGCTTAATGGTGGCAGGCAATCATCTGACCCATAGGTGGCAGCCATCTCAAGCCAGAGGACGAGAGGACTCTAGCCGCCCGTTTCAAAGACCAATGTGGGCTGGGTTGTGGCCCATTGAACACGCATATAAAGGATTTATAGTGAAAAACTTTGTTTTTACGGGTTAATTTTTTTTCTGCTCGGGAACCAAAAAAAGTTTTTTTCTGCTCAGGAAGCAAAAAAAACCCCCGATGGTTTGCGAGCACCTATTGCCCGCCACGTGCGTGACTCCACTGCTGGATGAATGTCTCTCTTCCCCCCTCGCAGTTTATGGGATCGTAGGTTATTTTGTTTTACATTTGTGGTTTTTTAACCACCACAACTTTAGCCACGCCGACCCGAACCCAACATCGATAACCAGACGTGTATAAAATGCACACCACCACCTTCAGCAGACGAAACACGTTCAACTTAACAACAATAACAACAACAACGAGTTAAACTTAAACGCGACAACCTTTAGCCAGCAGCGCCCTACATCAACCCCACCAAGTCCCCCTACAATCCTTCACATTAACAATGCAGTACACTACTACTCTGTGATAACCCCTAGAGTTAAATAACCAACGCTGTCGTTTTTAAAACAACAACAGCAGCAGCAAATCTCCTCGTCATTTACCAAAGTAACAGCGTGGGTGGTGGTGGTGGTCGTATTCTTGTGCGGCAGTGATCGCGGGCGTCGCTGAAAGTCGGAACTTTGTTAACTTACAAGGGCTGCAGCTCGTCTGGTGTGTGTGGCGTGTGTGTGTCTCTGTGTTTGTATCTGTGTGTGTGTGTCTGTGTGTGTGTCTGTGTGTTTGTCTCTGTGTGTCTCTGTGTGTGTGTATTTGTGTTTGTGCGTGTTTGTGTCTCTCTGTGTGTCTGTGTCTCTGTGTCTGTGTGTGTCTCTGTGTGTGTCTGTGTCGTGTCTGTGTCTCTGTGTGTGTCGGTGTGTGTCTTTGTGTCTTTGTGTCTCTCTGTGTGTGTCTGTGTCGTGTCTCTGTGTGTCTGTGTGTCTCTGTGTGTGTCTGTGTCGTGTCTGTGTCTCTGTGTTTGTGTCGTGTGTGTGTCTGTGTGCGTCGTGTCTGTGTGTGTCGTGTCTCTGTGTCTGTGTGTCTCTGTGTCTGTCTCTGTCTCTCTGTGTCTGTGTGTCGTGTCTGTCTGCGTCGTGTCTCTGTCTCTCTGTGTGTGTCTCTGTCTCTCTGTGTCTCTGTGTGTCTCTCTGTGTCTGTGTCTCTCTGTGTGTCTCTGTGTCGTGTCTCTATCTGCGTCGTGTCTCTGTCTGTCTCTGTGTGTGTGTGTCTCTCTCTGTGTGTGTCGTGTCTCTGTGTGTCTGTGTGTCTCTCTGTCTCTCTCTGTGTCTCTGTGTCTGCGCGATGTCTCTTACGGGGAGTTTCGATTTCCTGACGTTGGCTTCTTGTCTGGAAATGCGCGTCACGACACGGAAACGAAACTCGCGAAAGTCAAACTCGGGGGGGGGTGGGGGGGGCGACTGTGGGCCGCCTCGCTTCATCAGGACCCTTGCCCGAAACGTCGTCCTTTGTTTTCAATTAAAGCCTCGCACGTGTTGTGACTGACCACCACGTGTGTTGTTGTTGTTGTTGTTTCTTTTGTTTACACGAGGCCTGTACAAGTGTGGGTCGCCTCGCTTAATCAGGGCCCTTGCCCGAAACGTCGTCCTTTGTTTTCAATTAAAGCCTCGCACGTGTTGTGACTGACCACCACGTGTGTTGTTGTTGTTGTTTCTTTTGTTGACACGAGGCCTGTACAAGTGTGGGTCGCCTCGCTTAATCAGGGCCGTTGCCCGAAACGTCGTCCGGGTTTTGTATTAAGGCCGCGTAGTTGTGACTGACGATCGATCGTGTTTGTTGTTGTTTGTGTGGGGAGCGGTGGTGCAGCGGTTAGCGCTACGCTGAGCTACGAACCCGGCGACCAGAGTTCGATTCCCGGTCCTGGAGCCTCCCCTAGATCGACTCAGCCTCAAATGAGTACCCGGTGCGGTGTTTAAAACATCGCCACTAGGGGAGACAAAGGCGGCCGGCCGTGGTGCTGGTCACCCACCCCCCTCGTGTGCCGTGCCGGCCTTCATAGGTGCTGCTCGCTAACAGCACTTGGCCCTACAGTCTGCTAAAGGCTACACGGGGGATCTTTGTCTTTGTTGTTGTTTGTCCTTTGCGACACGAACAATAACAACAACAGCAGCAGCATCACCAAATAAGTGTCTTCGTTAAATTGATTAAGTAAAAGAGGGGGGGGGAGATAAGGAGAGCAGAGCGTGAAATCTTTCATTTATAGATGGGAGCACATAAAGCAAAACATTGCGAAAAAAAAACTAAATGATGAACGAAGCAAAGTGCCGACTACACCGAGCATCTTCTTGTTTCCTCTAATCGTAAACAAGGGGGGGGAACAAGAGCATGTTGCAATAATAAATAAAAATATTAAATATGATAATCAAATAGAGCAGAGCAATGTGCCGAAATATTTTTTCAACGTGTTTTTGTTAATAATTGCAGATTACCTGCAATTATATAACAGCGTGTACATAAGAAACGTGAAATATCCACACAAACACACAATTAGAATGGAACGTCAGCAGAAAAGTGCGCAAAGAAGTCATTCGGAAAGTGAACGCTTGGAATTATAGGGGGATACAAAGAAGAACAAGATACAAACTTTTGATTTAAAGTTTTCGTGACTGCAGGGATTCATATTCTTGGTTCTTTCGGTAAAGTCACGTAGAAGGGAAACAATAAAATAATAAAAATATATAAAACAATAAAATTATCACGACGTTTCGACTGCAACACAAGCAATCATCAGGTGTGAAATCCACAGCAAGAAAATTTGGAGAGAAAAAATTAAACAAAAATTCTTGCTGTGGATTTCACACCTGATGATGATTGCTTGTGTTGCAGTCGAAACGTCGTGAGAATTTTATTGTTTTATATTTGTATTATTTTATTGTCTCCCTTCTACGTGACTTTACCGAAAGAACCAAGAATATAAGATAACAATTGGGAAGGTCATTTTAACCTGCAGGGGAAAGTGAAGGTGGGCTTTTGGGAAGCTCAAGTACACATGTCAAACTCGTATCAGTGACCCTGCCTTATTACAGACGAATTCAGATCTTATTGGTAACCCCGTGTCCCGTATACATCTCAACGTTTATCATGCAAAGTACCATCACAAGGGAGAAACACAAACAAACAAATAGACACTCACCACTAGTACACTCACCACTACTACTCACCACTACACTCACCACTAGTACACTCACTACTACACTCACCATTACAATCACCACTACACTCACCACTAGTACACCCACCACTACACTCACCACTAGTACACTCACCACTTGTACACTCACTACTACACTCACCACTAGTACACTCACTACTACACTCACCACTAGTACACTCACTACTAGTACACTCACTACTACACTCACCACTAGTACACTCACCACTACACTAACCACTAGTACACTCACCACTAGTACACTCACCACCAGTACACTCACCACTACAAACCTATCAACCCGTTATCAGTACCCTGCCTTATCACAGATCAATTCAGATCTTATTGCTCACCCAGTGACCCTATAAATCTCAACGTTCATCCTTTAAAGCCCCATCACAAGGCAGAAACACAAATAGACCCCAAAAAAGCGACTACTCAATTTGTGTTGCCCGCATTGAAACGGCTGTACGACGTATGGACCTGAAAACTCAATTTCCCTGTACAAGAATACGGGGGGGGGGGGGGGTAAACCCTATGGGTTGATAGCTATGAGCACAGGTTTGTGTGTCCTGTGCAACACGTTGAACTTCTTAGTCAATCGTGCTAATCGGAGGTGCGGTGGATGGGTGAAAGACACAAACACCAAAAGTAAACTCGGTTCAAAAGAAATCAGTTTTCAAATTGAATGTCGGGACGCCTTCATCCAGCAGTAGAGATGTCATGGCTATTGATGAAATACTTTCACCGATAGGGTAACTTTATAGCATGAACAAAAATAAGAACAGGTGTTTACTTTCTGGCAATAAAACGTGTGTTGAGATGGTTCAAACGGAAACCTTTTTGCAGTCTGCATTAACCACACGTGCTTTGTGGTGAACATGGCAACATGCTCCGATAAAACACTTTTGCATTTTATTTGAAACGGACTGGTCTACACCAGAGACAACCTTCTTCTTTGTGGCCTCGTCTCACCAATGTCAGACCCCAGAGAGCGCCAAGAAGCGAACGGCACAAAGACAAGGCAAATATGAAACTTCACTATGCAGAAGAGACATTTCCCACCACACAGTTTTTGTTACAAAGCTGTGTACAATAGTTGTTTAAACGTGTTTTTAAAATGACAATTATTGTTGTTTGTTTTCCTACACCCTCGCCAATTAAAAAAAACCCATCTCAATCGTTACATTGTAGAAAGTGCAGAGGTTTATAAAAAAGAACCACCACCAACAAAAATCACCCTCTAACCTGGCATAACGACTGGAATTCCCTCCCAACCGCAATCGATTCCATTTACAAAACCAATCGAAGCACTCCGCGAATCGATTCCCAGCCAATACAACCCCCCCACCACCACCACAGCAACACCACGCGCTCAATTCCGATTCTCGGTAAAAAAAAACCTAAACGATTCCGATTCCTCCGACGGCGGAACCAACGCGTTTGTGCGGCAACTTCGATTCCGAGAATCGCAACCGCGCGCTGTGCCGAGAAGTCGGAATCGATCCTTCCGCCATCTCGAGGAAGGAAGGCATCATGGCGTACAGCAGCAGCGGGCCCATCGATTGCCGCGTGTACGTTGGAAACTTGGGCGATTCGGCCACCAAGGGCGAACTGGAACGGCTGTTTCGCGTGTACGGCCCGCTTCGGAACGTGTGGGTAGCGAGGAACCCGCCCGGTTTCGCCTTCGTCGAGTTCGAGGACGCGCGCGATGCACGCGACGCTTGCAGCGAGATGGACGGGCGGCACATCTGCGGCATCCGGGCTCGCGTGGAGATGTCTACCGGGGAGAAGCGCTCCAAAGCCCGCTGGGGGCCACTACCATCCCGAGGACGGTGAGCGATGCTAGGCCGCAACTAGGCCTCAACTTTCGCTCGCGCGCGAATTTGCTTTTTTTTTGTACGCGAATGAATGTGGACGCGTGCTCGTAGATTTAATTGCAAGGTAGAGATGTTAACTGTGAGATGTTTGTTTGTTTGTTGAGGGAAAAGTACCGTTTGGTAGTGGGTGGGAAGAAGGGATGGGTGATGGACGACAGAGTGGGAAGTGAACTTAGAAGCCCGAGAAAGCGGCCTGAGGCGGTGACTTTATCGGTTAAATTAGCAGGTGCCGGGTGGATTGTTACTTTGGTGAATGTCGGAATGTCGATTGATCGTGGCGAGAGAGGATTATTATGTTCGATGTGGTTTTGTGCTGGATTACATACACGGCGTGGTTTTTAGGATGTGTGGTGCTCCAGTGGGGTCATGGTGCGAGCGAGTTTGTTCATTATACAGCATGGTTAGTGCCGGTTTCTGTATTGTGTTTGGGATTGCTTTTAAGGTTGTTGTTTTTTTATAACTTAAGGGAGATTTCGATGCCGCTAGGGGCTCGTGCGAGACCGGGAGCCTTCGAAGGCTCAAGGCCCCGGTGCTAGGCCGCAATAGGCCAAAGCCCCACAAAGACATTAACTTTAAGAGAATACGTACAAATTTAAAGTGCGTTATCATTCGGTTAAAAGGTAATGAGTTGTATGGTATGGGGTTGTATGTATTTGATTACACGGTATGGTATGAAAAGTAAGGATATTTTTTTTACCCTTTCTGGCGATAAAACAGGTGTTAAGATGTTCAAACATCGAATAGAAACCTTTTGCAATGAATCAAGTCGGCATTAACCACACGTACTTGTTAGGCAACAGGCAAACTAAAACATGCTCTGATAGGAAACGCATTGTCTTTGAAACTGATTGGCCTGCATCAGAGACGGCCTTCTGTAGGGCCTCGTCTCACCAGTGTTGGACCAGAGAACACCAAAAGTCGAAGAGTACAAAGACAATGTACTATCAGTGCATTTATAGCTCGGGGTAATCAGGCATAATGTAGAACCTTTTTTTCCAGTATCAAAGTATGGAAAAAATAAGAATAGGTTTTACCCTTTCCTGGAAATGAAACGGGTGTTAGTATGTTAAATCACCAAATATAACCATTTTGCAAGGAATCATGTCTACATTAACTACACGTGCTTGTAGGGAACATGCTAACAAACACATGTTCTGATAATATATGCATACGGTATGATTTTAGTTATACTTTAAACCTTTCTGGATACCGGGCCCATTGCAGGGAGAGCCTCTGGTTACGCGATGATGTCGAAACACAAATAATCAATAACAGAGGTAAAGTTACGTTTGCACGTAATTAACGCCGAATATTTCATTTACACCTAACAGTTATGAAACATGTCTTCATATGCAATTTAATTCCACGTAAACATTCATGAATGTGCCCGTGTTTATGCCCCTGTGAAGAAGGTCCGTTGTCCGAAACGTCGCGTCTTTTATATTATAATTATAATGCAGCGTTACGAGCAGCCTTCTCGTCCTTTGGAGGTGTCCGACCATCTGCCCCTCCGGCCAGCAAAACATTTCGTCCTACAGTATAGCTGCTCGCGCGCCCTTCTGGACGTGACCCGCCATCCCTCCAGCCAGCAAACATTTTCTTTTCAGATACGGTAATGTATATCCAGTATTACGAATAGGGTTATATCGCGCATTCATGGAGAGTGGGGTGGGTAGAGGTGTAACGTCAGTACGCACTAACCCGCCTCAACGCTGTGGGATGCAGGTGAGGTCATCACGCAGGTGAGCGCGGTAACGCACAGAGACAAAGAGCCACCGTATAGCCTTAACAGACTGTTGGGGAAAGTGCTGTTAGTGAGCGCCTATGAAGGCTAGAAATGGCACATGAGGGGGTGGGTGGCCAGCACCACACCAGGCCGCCTTTATCTCCCTAGTGGCGATGTTCTTACGCACCGCACCAGGTACTCATTTGAGTCCGATTCGACCTAGAGAAGGTTCAGATAATCATCACTTTTGGCCGTGAGTGGGAATCGAACTCGGGTCTCCAGGTTTGTAGCGCAGCACACTAACCGCTACACTACCACTCCCCACACGCACTTGGGCACTCGCGCCAGGGAGGAATTCAGTCAGCACACTTTTTTTTTAATATGGTACAAGATTTAGGGACGTTAAACATTTTTAAGCTAAATCCGGGCCATTTTACATCACCGTGAATCGTACCTGAAGGCCGAAGTTGTTAACTGGATGTGGAAGTCGGGTCTATTTTCTAACGTGCCTCTAGAGTTTTTGTAAAGTAAATGGGAGATCCCTAGCAGAGCACCTGGACAACCAAGGCATGCATCCAAGTGCACGGGTTCACCGAAGCGCATGCAACAGATAACTTGGCTCTATAATTGCTTGCGCACAAACGCATGTCTCTGCGATGGTCTTACACCTTAAAACACTACTGCACATTCGTAAAGGATAGGAATTATTTCAGGCAATGGCTCTTCCTGCTATGACGATGGGCTTTAATGCTATGAAAAGGATCATTCCACGAAATATTGCCAGTTTATTTGTCTGTCTATTTAAGGCTACAGTGTAATTGACAAATGTGTTGAGTGTATTTGTTGATTATGCTTGTGCAACAAAACTGTTACAAGACCGGTTAAATCATGTCTAAGCAGAACTCTGTTCTGTTTCTGCACACGTATATTATACTATATATTAATGAGGTGTACAGGACTGGTACATTTTCCTTTCCAGTCACTTGCTAACATCTATTTGGCGTACGAGGTGGCGCATAGTCTGAGTGGCATATCTATTGGACGCCGAGCGCCATATGTCACGTGCATGTGCCAGATTTCAAGGGACATCGAATCCTAAGATGTAACAACAACTTTCCTTTCGAGTAATTGAAAAAGGGCCTTATAATCCTGAAAGCTATGGTACGGCATTAAGAGTGTCATTAATACCACCCGAAAGCGAACATACACGCATGAATGTCAATGCCACCCAACCACCACCCCGCACAAATGCACACTATCATTAAGACCCAGCCACATAAGCTTTAACAACATAACTAGTCGTGTGTTTATTTGTTATGGAATGGCAGTGATACAGTTACGTAAAACCTGTTGTGTTTTAGGTGTTGTAGTAGTTCTCTACTATTCTGTTCAGGTTGTATCTTGTATATCATGGGATATGATATGTTGTGTGGATGCTTGCCCAATTTTTCAAATGAATCAAAACATTCTGCACATATTGGAAATTGCAGAACACACAATGTGTTTCTGGTAATGGGCCATTGTCGAGCCTATGTTCTTAGGCTACTCTCTGGTACTGGGCTTGTGCTTTGATATTGGGTTATGACATTGATGGTGCCCAAAGGCAAAGCACTTGAGAGGACACCTGTCACAGGTGTGTACCCAATTATCTTGATTATATGGTGCTCCAGAAAGTAAGATGCACCCGGAAGTTGTACTCCATGTCAATAAAGTTATTAAAATCTGATTTCACTTACTTCATTATGGGATACACCTCCAACTTAAAAAACAAATGCAAATCGCTGTAAGTTTATTTTAAAGTCGAGATTCGATTTGTTTCATATACCACTCCCTTGCAGAACATTTTATGGCACGCAATTGATTATGACATGGCCTTATAGAATGTTGCAAAGGATGTAACAAAATTATTTATTGCTTTTACTTCCAAAACATTCTGCACCACGTGAATAATTTTTTCACGTGTTGAAGGAACTTCTGTCGACTTAATTTGAATGCATAGGGTGCAACTTTTATTCATTATCACACAGACTGAGTTAACTTTTTAGCACATTTGATTTAGCACAGCGTTCATTTAATGTCGCTGTTTGTTTGTGTGGGTGGCGGCGGACAAGGTAGGGAGTGCGGTGCCCACATAGTGGATACCCCCCCCCCCCCCATTGGGGTGGCTATCTTAACGAGTGTACACCGACCAGCGTGGTGAAGTATGGTTAAACAGCCCCCTATGACCGATGCAGCTAAACCACAGCCCCCAGTCACTAGCAGCTCTGAATCCACCAGCTGTGGCATCGGATGGGAAGAACATTTTGAAGGTGATTGATTAATACATTTTAAATTATTAAATTAAATCTTACATAGCAAGATTTAATGTTTTATTGAAACATTTCGTGTTTTTGGCCGTTTTGCCTTTATTTAACATCACGATTTTATTCAAGAATAACTTTGTCTTGTGCTCCCCCCCCGTATTATGTGCACGTTTTACTTGCTTCATCAATGTACGCGTAACATTTTTCACAACATACGATGCTTGTATCGCGAGCGCAAGTGTCACCGCATACTTACGAGTGTAAGAATCCTACTTTACGCGACGTGCTTCGCAAGGGGCGCTGCAGTGGCGAGATGTTATCTACCTCGCCTGGTATACAGGAGGTCGTGGGTTCCATCCCAACACCTCTATACTTGGCGTTTGCATGTTCTCCCTGTGGTCGCGTTCATTTTTCTCCTGGTCCACCGGTTTTTCCCTCCACATTTTAGAATCAAAACGCTTTTAGAACATTTGGCTGCTGTAAATGTCCACGTGATGAAAGCCACTTCGTTGAGCTGTCATTTGGGGCCAGGTCGCTTCTGAAATAGAGCCACATAGCTCAGCGGGCCTTACCTGATAAAAATAAACATTCTGTGAATAAATCCCTAACCTCGTGCTCTGAACTCTCTCCCGTGCCCCCTCCCCCGCCCCCCCAGGTTCGAGGACCGCGGGAGCCGACGCTCTCGCTCCCGCTCCCGCTCGCGCTCCCCACAACGGCGGCGACGCAGCGGGACGCGCTCTCCGCGGCGCTCCATCCCCCCCGAGGCCCGGCGACCCCGCGACGGCTCGGCCAGCCGCTCCCCGTCCCCGACGCGCCACCGCCGCGGCTCCTACTCGCCCTCGCCGCTAGCGGCCGCCGCCTCGTCCTCGCGCCGCGCCCTGCGCTCGCCCTCCCCTGCGCGGGGGTCGCGCAGCGCCGCCAGCCGGAGGTCGCCGGCGCCGAGACGCCGCTCGAGCTCCCCGCGAGGGTTCGGCGGAGGCCGGAGGTCGAGCCGCTCGCCCGCGAGCCGCTCGCCGCGCGCCAACGGCACGCGCGCGACATCGCGCTCGCGCTCGCCATGATGACGGCGGGCGTCGCGCCCCCCCCCCCACCCCTAGCTCCACCCCCCCACCCACCCGCCGCCCCCCCCCCTCCTGGCCCAACCCCCTTATCAGCTCCTCCACCCTTGCTCTGACCATTCCTTTTCTCACTCCTTATACTTACTCCACCTCCCTTCCCCTCGCTCCGCCCCCTTACTTTGCCCACTTCCCTCGGTTCCACCGCTCTCGTCCCCCCCCCCTTCCGCACCTTGGCCCCCCCCCCCGCCCCTTCCTGAATTTAAAGGAAGACGCAGTTAAAACATTTAATAAGGTTTTGTATTGCGATGGCGCTGCTGTCGGTGTTTGTTGTCGTGAGTCGCAGGTTCGTGTTGAGGGGGTCTCGTGACGGGCGGCGTGATGTCACTTTCCGTGTGCGAGGACAGACCCCCCCCCCTCCAACCCGGAAGGGGGCGTCTCCCATTTGGTCGATTCTGAGTAAGGGTCTCAGAGCGGTGGCGCAGTGGTTAGTGCGCTGCGCTATGAGCCCGGAAACTTGAGTCCGAATCTCAGCCATGGCTAGCTTCAGCGGCGAGTGATATCTGAACCGGTCCTGGGACCATCCCTCCCTCACCCTTTGACCAACCCGCACTGACCAGCGTGGTGAAGTACGGTCACGTAACCCTCCATTGCCGACATGGCATGTGGAGGCCTTCATTATCAATTAGATTAACAAAGGGCTGTAAGTCAGAGTGACTGTTGCCAATGTGGTTGAACAAACGCTTATCAAAAACTTTACCACGTTAGTCATCCACACTGCCTGTTAACGGAAACGTTAATCACATAAATATGATGGAGGCAAATCGCTTAGTTCTATTCAGGCGTGATTGGTGACGGTCTTTGATTTGTACTTGTGTTCCTTTAGTAGGCCTCATCCACACGAGGTGGCAACGTCTTAAATTCCCCACACAGAGAGAGTTTGTCGCACGCCAATCAAACTGAGCATTGTAATCTTCAGAACTGAAATAAGCTAAGCCAAGTGACAAACCAAATAAAATCACGGCCGTTTTGTTTTGCGACGTTATCGTGGAACTCGTTTAGACTTCAACTCGGATATTTGTAAAGCCGATTTCATCTTGGGTGGGTCACTCCTGGACTCCCAACCTCGGCTCTCATCGGTGTTGGCTCGGCGTTCTTAGATGACACTAAATCGCTAAGCCACCACTAGTTTAATGCCATTTAAAAACGCTTAGATTCATTGCAGTGTGACGGGTGAAATCTTTATAAACAAATAAAAACGACATGCTTTCCAATTCTCATATCTTTGCTATTTCACCATGTACTGTAATTACGGGTTTCAAACCCCCCCCCCCCCATCCCTGTGTTAGGGCCCATGTTCTCGAACCTTCCACAGCTCCCATCCCAATGTACCACATACCCTGGCCCATCTGGGGGTCACTGGTCACGCTCCACTTATTGGAGGTAGCGTGAACTCGGTGACTCTTTAAAATATCGCTGTGACGTAGGATTCGTGTCGAGGCAGGCCCCGAGTTGGTGTTGAAAGCGTTGGGTTTAGTCGTGCAGGCCAAGTGGTGTTCGTGTTGAGGCTGTTTGAATGGTCGGCTCCAGCTTTCCGCTGTGGGGTTATATCCCTCTGACATCACTAGGTGGCACGAATACCTCTTATGCCGCGTGCGTTGAACGACGAGTCGAGACGCGTGCCGATGGTCGTGCGAGGTTGTCGCCGTGTCCATCGCTGCATTGACCTGACGTCGCGCAGCCGACGCGTCGTGGGGGGGGTGGGCGCGTCATGTGTGTGGGGGGGGGGGGGTGGGCGGGGGGGCCCACCCCACTCCCTGGCCCTGCTTGGCCCGAGCCAGATTCAAATGCCTTGGCCAGAAAAATCGCAGTTTTGGTTCCGACACGATACAGGGGAGAAACCGTTGAGTGCTCCATGCTGGGACGGCTCGGTTGTGCGCCATTGGAAAAGGAGGTGGTGGGGGGGGGATACAAATGGCAACCACGTAAATGTTGCATTTTAACATCGAGTCCAAGCAGCCTGCGGACAGATGGCCTAGCCTGGATGTAGCTTCACAAAACCAACAGCCGTTTGCTTTTTTTGGTTTGCGTCTTCCTTTAAACGAACTAGTTTTGGTGTTTAAAATCGGGTGGTGGGTGTTGGAATTGTTGTCGACTGCAAAAGCGAGCGAGTCGGTTGCACAAGTGAGCGAGTCTAGTCGGCTGCGGGAAGCTTAATTTTTACTCTTTGCTGTCCGTGCTCATTCTTGTAATCGAGTTGCACGCGTGGGAGTCCGAAAGCGTGTGTGTAGCGATTTTTAATTCTGTCAAATTCTTGTCACCGGAGGGGCGACCGCATCTCGCGCGCGTGCGGCAGGTCGCACGTGTTGGGGCCAGCATATCCCATCGGGCAACGGTTGAGCCTCAATTGGACCACATGGCATCAATTAAACCGACGGAGCTTCGTAGTGTAGAACACAAGTCTCGATTAGCCAATTTTGAGTAAAGCATAAACGTGTAAAACGATGGCGAAGCGTAGATTAGAATACATAGATTCCCCCGTTGAAGGAACAGCCTGAATTAGACAAGTCTCAATGAAACAGTTTCTGTTCATGGATGAAATGATACGGAGCCTCAAGACATTTTAGGGTAGATGCCAGAATGAGGGTAGTCTTAAGAGACATTTCCCCGTCGCCAATTAATTCTGCTTCGGAAACGTTTTTAGTTGCGTGCATGCTGTAAAGAGTGAGAGGATGACTGGGTTATTGGAGTTGGTGTATCACACAGATGGAGGTCACGAGGTCTGTTAAGTGCTCATTGGAGGCAGTACATCAAGTAGGTTAATAATGGGCCGTCATGCCAGTTTCAATCGACGTTTTAGAGAAATGAATGCGGGATATAATAACAAATCTTCCCACGTCCAGGAGCCTCATGGAAACAAGGTGATTCTGAGTGAGGCTTCTCCCACTAAGTTCAGAGTGATTATTGTTAGGATTATTTTCTATTGCATTTTGAAATCTCATGAAGGGATCTAAAGAAAATGTGCAAGTTGTCTTGGTGAGGATTTGGGGTCGTAACAGCACGCATGTTGTGAATGTGGTGAGATCACGGATTTATCGAGGTGTTTGCCCCCCTTAGCCTTCATCTTCAGTGGGGTGATAGAAAATCCATTGCCTGACATTGGAGATGCGGTGCTACAACAGCGGGTTAATGTTGAGTCAAAATCACATTTAAGAACGCTTACCAAATTATCTAGCAGGTATTTGAAATAATGTTTGGGTTGCGCTTTATCTAAGAAATTGATGCATCTTGAACAAAAATAAATGTGAGAAACGTGTAGAAAATTTCGAGAAAATCCTCAGGAATTTGGAGAGAAAAAAACCCCCCCACACATTAAGCAATCCCTGGCTTCCAGTGCCTTCCACGTGTGTGTGCGCGCAACTAGAGAATCGGCGGGCCCGGGGGAAAGAGATTCGAGCGTGACGATGAAGTGGCGTGAGTGACAAGAGGGGCTTTGAGGAGCGGAACGAGTTGTCCTTGGTGGAAATTACATCCTTGGAACACGGTTTGATGATGGTGGTGGACCCCAGGTTCCCCTGCAAGTGAAAGGGAACCGTGGTAGAGAAATAACACGGCCTGTATCAAGGCCCCCCTCGTTGCTCTCTTGTCAGCAAACAGACTTGTTGTTTGTCTCCCCACTTGCCCTCCCCCCACACACTCCTGTCTAGTTCACATTGAGTTGTAATTTTTTTTCCGAATGTGAAAATTGAGGATGCTTTGCCCAAACAGTTTTAGTGGTGGTGGGGTGGGGGAGATCTACACGTGCAGTCCCACAATGTTAGCAACCCCACAAGGAATATCTCAAAACCTTCCTCATACCGTAATAACATTTATGGGGGAGTCCTTCTGAAGGTAATTTTCTGTAGTTTTAGAAAATGCGGTGAATTAAAGTAATGCTTTGACAACTGAATGCATCATTGCCATCCATCCCAGCGGGTGTTATAAGTCCTTAACGAGGGAAATTTTGAGCATTTCTCCGTTGTCAAGAAAGGTGAACAAATCGTGGATGTTGGGAAAAATCTGAATCAGAACTACTAACAGGTTTGACGATTGCTCAATAACAACAAAAAAACCCGCTGTCTTATGATTGTACAAATGATTATCCACATGTGTAAAGTGTCGGATACGTACGTCCAAAAACTGTGGAGCTCCCCACTGGTGACATCGGCGTGAAATCCGCGTGACGTACGGGCTTGAGAGATCAGGACTCGTTAACTACGGACTGGCTGTGGTGCGCCTCCCTGTGTCCGTCCTGGTCTTCTCTAAGCACAGCAAGTTTTTAACAGAGTGGTTCGTCCATACTGGACGTCCGAACCCAGAGATGATTATGGACCAAGTGGAACACCCATCGCCCCCAAACAGGATTTGAAAGCATCGTGTGTCGGCACTCTCCCCGAATCGCTCCACTCTGAAAATGTACGTGTGGACCGGTCTCAGGCGAGGGAGCTGGGGGGGGGAGAGGTCATGCTGATAGGTGATTTGATCCAAACCATGATGCTGCGTGACGGGTAGTGTCGTGCTCGACACGGCGAAATACGTGGAAAATGTCGCGACGTCTTCTGCGCCGGTGAAAGATCCGGTGTCTACGGGAGCGGGAATCTACATCTGAAAGGTATCCATCGTTTTGATAGGGTGCTTGCTAATGTGCTTAGATATCTTTGTAAACAATAAAAAAAAGGCGCTACCAGCATTGGTTTGTCGAGAAGGGGGCAGCGGTTTTTGTTAAAAGATTAAATTGAATCTTGAACACAACTGATTAAAATAACATTCACAAATGGTGACAGCAGCGTCAATGAAAGATAGTGGGGTAAGATTTTTTTGTGTGTTGTGGAGGGCCAATTGTGTCGTACCGATGTCCCAATGGTTTTAAATTGTTTTTTTTTATTACCCACAATTTTTACAGTTAAGACTTAGCCACCGATGTGCAGTTGCCCAAAGTAACAGCTGTATATTCGCTTGGGGAATTCATATTTTGTTTTCGTTAAGACTGCTTGCCTGCAGCAAGTCACCCTTGGCATTGTACAAACCGTTTCCAATTTGGTTTTTTGTGACTTTGCGAGCTAGCAGCAGCCTGGATGCATAATTCTTTTTCTTAAAGTGCTGTCTGACGAATATGAGCTCCTCCCGCCTTTTTCCAAAATTTAACTCCCACCCCCCCCCTCCCCCTTTTTTCAGTATCAGTTCCAATCGCCAGATTTGCGTCAGTGTAAATATGGTCCTGTGCTAGGCGAGGGAGCGCCTAAGGTAAAATATAATTGGTGTTCTCTTTTGCGTTGTTGAGATAAAGCTTGCTGATGAAAAGTTAAATGTTATTTTTAGTTGCTTCACACTGGGGTTACACGAAGCCCCCCCCCACCCCCCATCAACTTTATTCAGACTCCTTAATAATTTAGTCGAAACGTTTAAAAAAAATGCCCATGGATTGAAACACACCTGGTAGTTGCGTCTGGTTTTGTTTTTTCCAAAAAAATGCATATTTGTTTCATTTTCTTCGGAAGATCTCAAGGTTACCCGTGTAAAACATGCCTGGTGTTAAACCACAAATTTGGTGACGAGTCTTGAGTAGTAACATCATTAAGAATGTACTCATGTCGTAGGATTCCGTTTAAGTAGAATTTGTGTCAGGTTACGTTTTACAATTAAAGTATAAACTTCACAAACGTGGTTCTCCATCGTCGTCCTTCAGCCCAAGTGTTTTTGAGTGCAACAATTCACACCAATTCATTTAACAAAGTCTAACACTCTAGTAACTAAATGTTTACAATATTAAAAATTTTATAAGACAAAATGTTTGGAACAGTTTCAGCCCAGTCACCATCGGCAGGAAGCAGAGGTGGTTGGAAGGCTTGAAACACATAAACACATTCCTGCGGAGGGAGCTGGTAGGAACGTTGGGTTGCTCGGTCAATGGTGGTGTGGTGTATTCCGCAAATATGCGGGCACAAGCCGGCGTGAGTAGGTTAAACGTTGACTTTTATAAGGGCACCACGGGGTGACCAGCCCCTCTCCACCCAGCCCCACCCCTCCCACGCCCCACCCAGCCCTTCCCCACCCAGCCCCTCCCTGCACGACGGACGAACACAATAATCCCCTGTGGTCTGGTGTAACCAGGAGGTTCCTACCAGTATTATTTACAATGGAGACTAGGCTCTAAGAAAAGCTGTCTCGGGTGTGGACCAATCAACTTCAAGGACAATGCATATCATCAGAGTTTATTGTTGTATGCATTTTGACTGCTTGTGTTGTGGTTATTGCAAACATGATGCCTTGTATAAAGGTGTCAGTTTTTGTACCAGTTGAAAGGGTAAAACCCTATTACTAAATTCCATTTAGCTTGAGAAGCAATTTAACACGTAGGCTTTCACGGCCAAGATAAAGATGTTTGGGTTAGATCGCGTTAATATAAATGTCGTTAACCCACGGACAGCAATTCGTTGTACATAACCTCCCCTCTGATCTTTGCACCTGATAAGCTCACAGTGATGACCTCATCTCGCTCTAAGACCAGATGAAGCACGTAATCACCAGCGAAATGTTACGGTAGTCGATTGTAAATGTGGATTTATTCGTCATCACACCGATGTCCTGAAGTAATAGCTAATTAAAACTTTTCACGTGACAAACCTTACTAATTGTGTCGGGTGGTGGTGTTGCGTTAACGACACGTTTACGCGGTCTAACCCTAAAACCTTTCTAATGGGCTTTAGAATCGCTTGTGCACAGATACAAAGAAACACTGCTGCCTAAACCACTGTCCATTCCAAGCGTGTCCACCGCTATTGCGTGACTTGTCTCGAAAAATCCCCCTAGAGATATCACACAGTACCACAGGTTTCCTTGGTGTCGACCATTCCATTCATAGAACAACCACATTTAGAATCGATCACGGAGGGGAGGGCAAGTCGCTGTCACGAGCTTTGTGTCGCTGGCAAGAGGGAAGGAAAACTTGAGGCCAGGTGGTGGTGATGATGATGTTCAGCTCGGACCTTTCACGGGCAAAAAAGATTGAAGCAATGGCGAGTTATGTTTGCATCGCCATGAGAATCAGAATCTTTATTTCGACTGGTGGAATCCAATGAGCCATGAAGCTCTTTTCACAGATGCACAATATGGGCGGATCGGCAATGTACAACAGCAAACAATACGCGCACAAGCAATAGGAGTGCACAATAGAGAAAAAGCAAGTCACAAAATATTTTAAGTTGTCGTGACTGCAGGGATCCATACTCTGGTTCTTTCGGTAAAGTCACGTAGGTGAAAATAAAATAAACTAAATTACGACGTTTCGGAGGCAACACAAGCTTCCGTCATCATGATGCTTGTGTTGCCTACGAAACGTCGTGATTGAGTTACTTTTTATTTTATTTTCACCTACGTGACTTTACCGAAAGAACCAAAGAGTATAATTAAATGACTAATACATTCATCATATAAGTCGGATTCATCAAGTCCCAGACCACACCCAAGATAACGCATCAGCCGTGATTGACCTCTTGACCTTGAGTATGTCACGATACATTTTCTCAGACCATCTGCTGCAGACAGAACGCGTTTTCTGCACCCAGCAGCGACTCCCCCTCTGTTTGACGTCTTGATTACGAGCGGACCGTCTGGCCTGCCCGACGTTTGTTTTTCTTTTCATCGCGTCTTGCTGACATTTTACAATAAATAACGTCGTGTTTTATTACACGCGCGCCCGTTCCCAGAGGTCGGCGCGCTCGGGTTAGACTCTGACCTCCGACGACGCAGATGACATTTCGCTCGATGGCGCCATTTCGACTGTCCAACAGATGACATCGATGACCTTCAATTTTTCATTTATTCGCGCGCGAAATAGCGTTGCGGTGAGAGTTATTGGCTTGGTTTTCGATTTTTTTTTCCTCTTTTCCCGCAGGTTTAATAATGTCGCTCGCAGAGTTTGTCTATATCAAGGGAATGGAGGTGTACTGGCATTCGGGATAAGATGTTAAATACCTCGCCTGGTGTACAGAAGGTCGTGGGTTCGATCCCGACCTTGACGCCTGTCGTATATTTGGAGTTTGCGTGTTCTCCCCGTGGTTGCGTGGATTTTTTTTCCGGGTGCTCCGGTTTTCCCCATCCACGTTTAGAAACGTGCGTTTCGATTATTTGGCTGCTGTACATTTCCACGTGCCAAGCCACTTTTTTGAGCTTTCATTTGTGGCCATGTCGCTTCTGAAAAAGAGCTACACTGCTCTTCCCCCCGTAACAAATTGTTAAATCTAGGATTGGATGATGATGGAAATCTCTGCCGGCTGACACACACACGATGCAGCATGAGTGGCGATCGGCTGTGCGTGGCTTTCTCACTTTTAAAATAGATTTTTCCAAATCCCGTAGCGATGTATTGGACCTGCTGATGAAATTGGCGTTTGAAATGAAAGTTGCGTGATTTAATGGTAATTAAATACATATTCTAACTATATAGCTGGGCTTTCCCCAATACTTTCCAGCATATTTTAACAATTAATGCAGTCGTGCAAATTCTGTGATTTAATCTTATGTAGAGCTGTCACCATCATCAACAATGATCAATGGCTTGTTGCGTGTATTGATCATGGTTGATCATGGTTGATGATGGTGACAGCTCTACATAAGATTAAATCACAGAATTTACACGACTACATTAATTGTAAGTAAATAAAATTGTGTAAAATGTGTAAATTTACAAACTTTAAATGGAAATAACATTACAACTGGTATATGGAAACACGGTTAACGCGGCAACAGCTGTGCCGCTGTAAATAAATCAATTCGCATTGTTAAAACTTTCATAGACATTTGAAAAGTTTCTCCTCATTGGTAAATAAATATGCACTGGTAAATAAATATGCATTCTGCATGTGCAGCATATCATTTAAAGTCAGGGTGTATGCAATATTTACATACAGCTCAGACGCTCATTCAAAATTTATATCGGCCTATGCATACACAGGAATACTTGTATATTTCATCTAATCCTATAACAGTCAAGCAAACGCACTGGGAATGGAGTCTGCATTGGGAGTTGACGAAATTGGCAATTGCTATTATTTCATAGCGGGTTTCCTTAATTATATTAATGGCCTAAAGTCAAACCACATTTCCCCACTGCATTGCATCTCACTGGGCTGAGATTCAAACATTGCCTCTCCTCCCGTGTCTCTCTAACCCTCCGCTCTGATCTCATCTCTCCACTCTCTCCCTTGTCAGGGTCTGCTGAATAATGGATGGGGCTTTTCTGGCGCCGATGCTGCTGCCTATTTTAGACGGAGCTCTGCTTTCGTGATGTCTTCATTAGTGGCTGGGGTTGGTCCTGGAGGGTAAATATATAATGGCATCAAATTTACCCTACAACTACATACTTGTACTGCTTGTGCCTTCATAAGTGTGTGTGTGTGGGCGGGGAGCGATAGTGCAACGCTTAGGGCACTGCGCTACGAACCCGGCGACCCGAGTTCGATTCCCGCTCACGGCCAAACACCAGCGACGATTATCTGAACCGGTCCTGGGCCTCCCCTAGGTCGACTCGGCCTCAAATGAGTTCCTGCTGCGGTGATGTAAACATCGCCACTGGGGTGACAAAGGCGGCCGGGCGTGGTGTTGGCCACCCCACCCCTTGTGTGCTTGGCGGGCATTCATAGGTGCTACTCGCTAACAGCACTTGCCCCAACAGCCTGTTCAGGCTAGACGGGGAATCTTTGTCTTTCTTTGGTAGAGAGTGCGTGTGTGTTTATAATGGGAATGCGGTCGTGGTTAGTGCACTGCTCAGTGGTGAATATATAAACCGGTCCTGGGCCTCACCAAGGTCGACTCAGCCTTAAAATAAGTGCCTTGCGATTTGTACGTGGGGTCGGCTCTGTAAGGGCTGCCTTCGTGACGTTATTTATTAATGACCGTCTCGCAATCACGTGCCTTGCACCTTGAGCTTTTTACCGAACAAAAAAATGCCTCTTCTTAACACATTGTCCTGCGGAGGGAGCTGGTAGGAACGTTGGGTTGCTCGGTCAATGGCCAGGGTCAACGGCGGCGTGGTGTATTCCGCAAATATGTCCGACTGTGAGGGCGAGCACAAGCCGGCGTGAGTAGGTTAAACGTTGAGTTTTATAAGGGCACCACGGGGTGACCAGCCCCTCCCCACCCAGCCCCACCCCTCCCACCCCCCACCCAGCCCCACCCTCCCCACCCTCCCCTCCCCATCCAGCCCCTCCCCACCCTCCCCATCCAGCCCCACCCTCTCCACCCAGCCCCTCCCCACCCTCCCCACCCAGCCCCACCACTCATTTGCGACCCTGGTGCGGCCGGGTACGGGTACGCGTAAGGAATCAAAACCCGTTTGCGACCTCTGGCGTGCTGTGATGGCCTCACCACCACTCCCAACTCGTGCAGGAGTTCCAGCCTTCTTGATAGGTGCTCGCTAATAGCACCAACAGTTTCAGCAACCCCGGATTGACCGGTGTGATCTCCACCCACCCCGCAGTGGACTGAACAAGGTTGTGTGTAGGCCTCGGCAAGGTAAGGTACAAGTGTAAAAACATCGAGCCTACCTTTTACCTTACCACAATACAATCACTCTACCCTACCTTTTACCCTTTAGCAGGTAAAGTAAAAGGTAAAAAGCAACGAGCCTACCTTTACCCTACCCTTTACCCTTACCCCTTGGCATGTCGACACCTTTACCCTTTACCTTTACCCTTTTACCCGGTAACAAGTATAACCCGTAAAAACAAAGTTTTTCACTCTAAATCCTTTATATGCGTGGCGGCTAGAGTCCTCTCGTCCTCTGGCTTGAGATGGCTGCCACCTATGGGTCAGATGATTGCATTGCACCATTAAGCAATTGGTAATTAAATATAATATTTTTGTCCTAAGAAGTGTAAATTTTTGCAAAAAAAACTTTCACGAACATTAATTGTCACGCACAACGAGTCTGTGTGGAAAATGTCAGCTCGATTGGATCACGGGAAGTGGGTTAAAAAACGACCGAAAGATTTGCACGGTCGTAAGCGAGCAAGCAAACCTAATATAAAGGATTTAAAAAGGGTAAATTACCTTACCTTGCCGAGGCGTAGTTGTGTGTATGATGCATGTCATCCGTATGCAAGCGAGGTGGTTATACAAGGGTGTGTTCTTTGATGAGCGAGTCATGTTTGGTTTTGGAATTTCTGAGTTTGAATGTTTTCAGTTTGACATAGATTTGTTTTAATTGCTTGATAAATATGTTTGGTATTTCGTGAGTGTTGGATTCGTAATATACAAATTGATTCAGCTGTATAATGTTTTGGCATTCATGTTATTTCTAAATGTGCGTTTTCATGTTTTATTTTAAAGTTTGTCATTAAATTGAGTTTATTGCTTCAAATCAAACATTCCACTCAAACATTGTCAACGGTAACACAATGCATACAACAATGTTTCATTCATGTACAGTATCTGTCTCTCATACTCTTTTTGTTCGGTAAAGTCACGTAGGTAAAAAAATAAAATAAATCACGACGTTTCGGGCGCAACACAAACTTAAGTGGTTGTGCTTTCGCTACGTTGTCCCCACCTGAAGAAGGACGCTTGTGTTGCGCTCGAAACGTCGTGATTTAATTTATTTAAATGTTTCACCTACGTGACTTTACCGAAAAAAACAAAGAGTATGAATCCTTGCAGTCACGAAAACTTCAAATCTAGAATATCAGTCTCTCCGCACAAAGGATAACGTATTTATTTCACTATCGACCCAAATTAGTTTGTGTAACCTCACTGACAAACGTGATGTTATACTGGTAGGAACCCACTGGTTCCACCAGCCCACAGGGGATTATTGTGTCCGTCCGTCGTGTAGGGAGGGGCTGGGTGGGGAGGGAGGGGCTGGGTGGGGAGGGGCTGGGCGGGAAGGGTGGGGAGGGGCTGGGTGGGGAGGGGAGGGTGGGGGGCTGGGTGGGGAGGGACTGGGTGGGGCTGGGTGGGGAGGGGCTGGTCACCCCGTGGTGCCCTTATAAAACTCAACGTTTAACCTACTCACGCCGGCTTGTGCCCGCCTTCACAGTCAGCCATATTTGCGGAATACACCACGCCGCCGTTGACCCTGGCCATTGACCGAGCAACCCAACGTTCCTACCAGCTCCCTCCGCAGGACAATGTGTTGCCAACCCCCTGCCTACGATTACTGTTCTTCATCTCACCAGGTAAGGCCCACTGAGCTGGATATAGCTCCTTTTTGCAGGAGCGACCTGCCTATCACAAATGATAGCTCAACAAAGCGGCTAAACGTCATCGAGTGGACATTTATAGCAGACAAACAGCTCTAAACGCATCCATCGCGAAGCCAATTCGCCCATCAACTCGTAGTAGCGTGTGGCTTTGCCGCTGGTTAACACTTCGAGTGTATTATAAACGGAACGCACGCCGTCTGCTTCAGTGAAACATTCAAATCGAGCAGGCCACTGTCTGCAGGCGTAACTGTCGATCTGGTGGCAGGTCCGGTTGTAGGTATGGCAGTGGATCTGGTGGTAGCTCTTAAGGGGCCGTCCATAAATGACGTCACGCACCTAGGGAGGGGGGGGGGGTTCAGACATTTGTGACGAGGTGTGACGAGGGCGGGGAGGGGTTGAGAAATGTGACGTCACATCAAAATGCGCAACTTAATTAAATAGACTTTTTTAAATAAATGTTTTCTCCTATAACATCAGAGTGCAGCGCCACATTAAATACGCACTACAATGACAATAGTTTAAAGCGATTTGAAGCATATTTTATTTGGGGGGGGGGGGGGGGCAGAGCTTTGTGACATCATATTTGAGGGGGGGGGGGGTCTGACTTTTTGTGACGCCGTGTGACAAAGAGGGGGGGGGTCAAAAATCGTCCAAAATTGCGTGACGTCATTTATGGACGGCCCCATAGCTATCGGTATGGCAGTAGATCTGGTGGTAGGTCCGGTTGGAGGTATGGCAGTCGATGTTCTTAGTCCGGACAAGGCTGATACAGCATTGGCGTACGTTTCCCTCTGGAATGTGCGCGAACTTGACAGAAAAAATGTCGTTGAGGTCACATCCACATTTTGAGTTTCGTTTGTGTCTTGTGACCAGGCAAGGGGGATTATGATCTATATATATACACACACACACGCATAACCCACACACACACACTACTAAACTATCGGGTTCAGTAACGTGATAATAGAGTGCAGTAAAACTTTAGATTTGAAGTTTTCGTGACTGCAAGGGTCCATACTCTTTTCGTTTTTTCGGTAAAGTCACGTAGGTGAAAAAAAGAAAACTAAATTAAATCACGACGTTTCGGAGGCAACACAAGCTTCCGTCTTCAGGTGGAACCGTCACAGCAAATGATACAGTAATTTTAATTTATTTATTTTCGTTTTTAACCTACGTGACTTTACCGACAAAACCAAAGAGTTTGCAGTAAAACTCTTCTGAACACACGTCCAGATTGCTACACGAGAAGAAGACCCTGCCGTTGCAGGTAAAAATGTGTGCCACGTTGTTTTAAAAAAAAAATAGTTATTTAAAGCCGCCGCAAGTGCAGTAGATATATAAAATATACTTTACAATGGAGTTGCTGACTTTAAAGTGTCCCGTCAAAGTTGAACTTATCCGTTGTGAAGTTGAACTGTGGTCGACTTTGTTGCTTAGCTGTTTTACGTGGGGATTACAGCGCCGTATGGGGACACAACCCGCGTAGTGAAGAATGGTCGGTGATTTTTTTCTGCAATATTTTGCTGTCTTTTCTTGGATTTCTGTTTGCACTTAGTCACATATTCACTTAAAGATGTTATTTGTTTGTTGCGGTTGCACCCGATTCAAGAGCCGAATGGCTCACAGGGTCTATACAGTGATCCCTCGTTTATCGCGGTTAATGGGGGCCGGAACCCCTCTCGATAGGTGAAAATCCGCGAAGTAGGATTGGCCCCCTAGGAATTTCCGTATATGTGTGTGTGGGTACCAGAATTATTATTTGGTTCTTTCGGTTAAGTCACGTCTAAAGATAAAATAATAAATTAAATTAAATAATAGAATACGACGTTTCGATTGCAACACAAGCAATCATCATCAGGTATAATGAAATAGCGACATAAAATCTAACCAGAAAACTATAGACAGACATATTAGCAGACAGATATCACCAAGATACATAGCGGGAGCAACAGAGGTAACAGAGAGGGGTGATCGTCTCTGTGGGGTGACTTAACCGAAAGAACCAAATAATAATTCCTGCAGTCACGAAAGTTCTAAAATTAAGAGGGTACCAGAATGTTTAAAATATGTATATTTATACTTTATATATATTTTACTTAAATCTATTTAATTATAAAACCTTAATACAGTACCTAATAAATGAACTTGAACTTCAATAGCCCCGCGGTGCCACACGGCACACAGACTGACGCATCTAGCAGTGGAGCGATAACACTGGCTCGCGCATGCACACGCGCACTCTACGTGCAGTACATGTTTTAATTATCATCACTTTATCGGAGTAAAACTTGATTTAAAAATAAAATTAAAACGTTGTTAGGGCAATGGTAACCAAACACCGCCACGTGTCCTCTGTAATGGAGTAGAGGAGGCTTGCACATACTGCGGTACAGTATTATTATTTCGATTTAAAGACGCTGTCTTTCCGACAGCTCTGTTTTCTTCACCTGAGGACGGCTGCTTGCGTTGTGGCCGAAACGTCGTGAGAATTGTATTTTATTATGTTTCATTTTTATTATTTCCCTTCTACGTGACTTTGCCGAAAGAACCAAGAAGATGAGTATTATTATTATTCAGCTTGTTTACCAAGAAAGGTCTCCAAACTCTTTATCAAGAGGGTCTTGCCAGGTTATTCACAGTCGGGGACGGGTGGGCGATGTTAATGGGCGCCACCGGTGACTAGGAGATGTTAACTACCTCGCTAGGTCTACAGGAGGTTGTGGGTTCGATCCCGACCTGACGCCTGCTGCTGTATATTTGGAGTTTGCGTCTCTCTCTCTCATCATCACGGTGGCTAGGAGATGTTAACTACCTCGCCTGGTATACAGGAGGGTTGTGGGTTCGATCCCGACCCTGATGCCTGCTGTATATTTGAAGTTTGCGTCTCTCTCTCTCTCTCTCATCATCACAGTGGCTAGGAGATGTTGACTACCTCGCCTGGTATACAGGAGGTTGTAGGTTCGATCCGACCTGACGCCTGCTGTATATTTGAAGTTTGCGTCTCTCTTTCTCAGTATCATCAAGCCGTTTCGGAAGCTTGTGTTGCTTCCGAAACGTCGTGATTTTTATTTTATTTTATTTTAATTTTACTTTTTTTAATTTTAATTTGTTACCTACGTGACTTTACCGAAAAAATCTAAGAATATAGATAGACTGGTTACCACCAGAGGAATGTGGAATTTCTGCCCCTGACCCGAGGCTCACCCAGCACTTTGTCTGAACAGGGAGACGCGCTGACGCATGTTTTGAAAACTTAAGGTGAGTTATTGAACACCGTATCAAATATATTCCGCGTGAGGCTGCGACTTCTGGTCGGAGTATGCGTGACAGATTTCCACGGAATAAACACAACTGTTCATTTAAAAACGGAGCGTGACCTTTCGTGTGTGTGTGTGTTTATTTTGCAGTGGAAGAAGAGACCAAGAACATCGATTTCATGGCTTTGGCAAACTTTTTCTGGAGGTTATTGGGTACATATTTTCCTATCACGGTTTACTGCATCCAAGGCAATGCACCACCCTGCTCAAATGAGCGGGCACGTGCGTTTCCACCCTGTGGTGGAAATTCCAAATTCCCACGGCCAGGGCTTTGTCTCGCATAGATCAAACAGAGTTGACTTTACACAATTTAGTACCGATTTCTTCTCAACCTGGGAAAGATGGTTAGCTGCCCCCCTCCCACACACACACCAGAATTTGGACTCGCACACTTTGTTTGCGAAACGAATCCCCTAAATACAGCACCACTCGGCACGGCCCTTGCTACTGCACCAATGTATGAAGGATGCCGTTATTGGCATATGTAGATTGAAACATGTTTTTTTTACATTGGTGTGCAAATTTTCATGAGTAAGTTCCGTTTTCTCAGAGTGCAGTTTTCGTTCATATTTGTTGATCCAGATCCACTTGCAATAGCGACTTGCGTACGAGTTTGGGCATTCCCTCGTTTGCAATCCGTGGTTATCGCCCGCTATGATGCGTGTGTCGGAAACATAGCAACGGGTGGAGGGAATAGATGAGACCAAGTAGGAGCGCAAAAAAAAGCGTGGATAAATCCATTCTTGGAATTACTCGGAAAGAGAAGCAGACAGAAATAGAATCTTATGGATCAGGCACTAACACACAAATGAAGAGACATTGAATGGTAATAAAAGTAAGTGGGCTTAGGCGGTAATAGGTTGCTAGAAGGCATGATGTCCAGTGGACTGGATTGGTAATAGAACGGCAGCCAACGGTGAGGTCGACCACCGTGGAGATGGAGCGATGAGGTTAGCTCGCCGCGGTGGCTAGGAGATGTTAACTACCTCGCCTGGTATACAGGAGGTCGTCGGTTTGACCCCGACCTTTGACCCCTGCTGTATATTTGGATTTGCGTCTCTCTCTCATCATCATCACGGTGGCTAGGAGATGTTAACTACCTCGCCTGGTATACAGCAGGTCGTGGGTTTGACCCCGACCCTTGACCCCTGCTGTATATTTGGATTTGCAGGGGTTTTTTTTTTTCGTGGTCGCCTGGATTTTTCTCAGGGTCCTCCGGGGTTTTCCTCCACAATTAGAAATATGCCTTTAGGGTATTTGGTTGCCACTATACATTTCAACATGATAAGCCACTTCATTAGCTTTCATTTGCGGCCAGGTCGCTTCTGAAAAAGAGCGAGATAGCTCAGTGGACCTTACCTGGTCAAAAAAAAAAAAATCTCGTATTTCATGAAAAAGTTTCATGTGCAGAAGCAAGATGAGTCGTGGGATTGTCGGACTACTGAGGCTTGACGTCAGTGTTGGGTGACATTCATCTAGCAGTGGATAGACTATCGCTGATCTAATCATGAAGTGTCTTTAGATGCGGTGGTATTGATATACTATAAATTAAAACTGTTGTTGTTTTTTCTGTGTGTTGTTATCACTCACGCTCTCCAGGCTGGATGGATGATGAGTTTGAGAATTATCGGACCACAACGGAATTTGGATACGAATTCAATGAAGGTAAGAACTGGGTCACGTATATCACGTGTTATGTATGTGTAGTGTCGTAGGTCTCTTCTTCCTTCTACTCGAGGCTTGTGTGTGTGTGTGTGCGGGCAGCGTGCATCGCGCACACACTCAGTCGGAGACGAGGTAGTCGCAGGAGGCATCGTCCTCGCCTTTTATTGTTGTATTCTCAGGTTTTTTCGGTAAAGTCACGTAGGTAAAAACATTAAAATTAATGAAAGTAAAATAAAACAAAACAAAATAAAATTCACGACGTTTCGGAGGCAACACAAGTCTCCGTCATCAGGTGGGACCGTCACAGCCGAATTAGCTGCATCAAGTGAAGCAATGATTCAAGATGTAATCCCTTATAAGCAAGTTGAAGGGA
This sequence comes from Lampetra fluviatilis, assembly GCF_964198595.1. NCBI lineage: Eukaryota > Metazoa > Chordata > Hyperoartia > Petromyzontiformes > Petromyzontidae > Lampetra > Lampetra fluviatilis. Next base: position 3,750,453 of record NC_136327.1, on the reverse strand, counting down.
GGTGGAGAGGGGGGGGGAGAGCTTATCAGGCTGTGGTAGCCAATGAATGGAAACGTATCGGGAGGGAGGAGGAGCGGTGATCAAAGACTGCACGCAGTGCTCAACACAATGAATGGAGACGTGTCGGGACGGAGGGCGAGCGGCGATCAAAGACTGCACGCAGTGCTCAACACAATGAATGGAGACGCGCCGGGACGGAGGGCGAGCGGTGATCAAAGACATCACGTAGTGCTCAACACAATGAATGGAAACGTGGCGAGCGGTGATCAAAGAACAATGAAGAGATTACTGTTAAACACTGTGGATGTTAACACTCGGTGAAGTAAATTAAAATAGTGCCTGTCAGATAAGATGGTCCAAAAAGTGTAATTAAGTCTTTTTTGCGTGGTTAATAACATCTTTCCAGTGATTACTGAGTTTGTACCCATCATCACGGTTGAAATTATGTCTGTGTTTGTATATTTGTATGGCTTCGTGTACAAACCTTTGATGGTAGCCCGGAGGTTTGCAGAGAACCTTGGTCTCGGAAAAGACAATTTCATGAGAGCCCGCCGAGTTGTAGCAATGATCGGCAACGGCCGAAGAATCAGTTCTGCCGTGTTCACGTTACCAACTCCGGCCCCCTCTCTCACGACCATGCTGCCGCACGACCCGGCCCAGACACGACCCTGTCCGCGTTGCACCCACGGCGTCGACCGAGACCGCCAACAACTGTCCGGCCGCGCAATCATCGGGCGAAGTCGGCAGCGACGACAGCGACGACGAGACGACTCCACTCCCAGAACCGGCAGCCCAGAGCTCTCGCTCTCCGCCGCTTTTATTCCCCTCGGCGTGGCTTGGCTCCGCCCCTGGCTCCGCCCTGGCCACGCTTGGCTCCGCCCCTGCCGCGCCTCCCTTCTCGAACCCTCCAGAGGGTTCCAGGCAGAGGTCGCAAACGGGTTTTGATTCCTTACCCGTACCCGTACCGGGCCGCACCAGGGTCACAAACGGGTACCCGTACCCTACCCGATACCCGGCTACCCGAACCCGGCCGGGTATCGGGTAGGGTACCGGTACCCGATTGTGACCTTTGGGATGAAGCCATGTTGCAGGCGCGGGTGGGTTCATTTTAGGAACTTGAATTGTGAGAAGTGACAAGACGTTGGGAAATGAGTGACAAACGGTGACTCACCAGTGACTCACGGCCTACCCGTACCCGTACCCGGCCACACCAGGGTCGCAAACGGGTACCCGTACCCGGCCGGGTACGGGTAGCCGGGTATCGGGTAGGGTACAGGTATCGGTTACCCGGTTGCGACCTCTGGTTCCAGGGGCCTCCCCACGAGGTCTACCGTGACCCTTGCCCCAGTTCCTCCGCCCTGCCGGCACACACACACAGCCGTGTACATGCTCAACGGCGTGTGCGCTAAGTGTCTACCTGCAGTTGCAGCTGCTGTACAACCTTCAGTGCTGTGTCACAACATGTGTTTGTATGTATGTTGAACTTCTTTTGCACCAACTGTGATAATCGGAGGTGTTTGTAGAATACACGTGATGTGTTTGTTATTCGGGGAATGGTGGCGCAGTCGTGAGCACACTGCACTACGCACTCAGCGACCTGAGTTTCATTCCCCAACCACGGTTAACATAATTGGCAAGCCATGGAGATGAGAGCTTGTGCATTCTAAGCATGATATACTGTATTGCAAAGTTGCAATAGTTAAAAGACGTTATGGCAGGCTTACATTTGAGTGACTCGCAGGTGTAGAACTTTGAAGTATTTTTTTAATATCGCTGCAGTACAGCAAAGGAAACAAAACAGTGAAACAAAACAGTTTCCCGTAACAAAGTTACGGGAAACTGATATCACAGTAAATGCGACATCGTGAAAACTGGTGTCGTGTTGTAACGTGACACATCGTGCTGCAGCAAAGCAATGAAAGTGGACGTGACTGCAAGTGTGTGCAGGATTATCAGCTCTTCATTGCTGAAGAGACCTTTTACATTGCACTCTCTGACTCAGGCCATGGAATGATATTCACCTGCGTGTCAAATGGGTTTAGAAGAAGGATGACGTCTCTGCGTAAAAGTCACTGAACAGCGCTCTGTGTGCGTCTGCGTGTCTGTGTGTCTGCGTGTCTGTGTGTCTGCGTGTCTATGTGTGTCTGTGTGTCTGTGTGTGTCTGCGTGTTTGTGTGTGTCTGCGTGTCTGTGTGTGTGCGCGTCTCTAGATGGGCAGCTCAGAAACATTGAAGATGGGACACGCTTCCAGTTCAACTTCTATAACAACAGGGCTCGTGACCAGCGGCGTTACGAGGCACTGGGAGAGGTTAGACGCGAACCGGGGATGCAATCTTCACCGATTTTACAAAAACAAATAACTGATCTCGAGCCAAAGTCGACTGCCATAACACTGGCTTCATCCAGCAGTAGATTAATCGTGAGCGACGATGAACAATGCATTTACGGTGGAGCGTCGGTCGAGGAGTTTGTGCCGTGCTCTGAACCCGGTGACCCGAGTTCCATTCCGAGCTGCGCCGAACATCATTGGCGAGTGATCTCTGAACCCGTCCTGGGCACCCCTCTTCACCAACCCGCACTGACCAGCGTGGTGAAGTATGGTCAAACAACCTCCAGGCTGACGGGGTGTGGGCAGGCCAGTGGCGGCTCCTGCAAAATCTCTCAGGGGGGGCAAATGTCTGGATGATTGATAAGGATAAGGTCCACCCATGCAATGGATAAATTAACAGCTTAAGCATGTAAAGGCAACTTCACTTATTTAATATTAATGAAAAATAAAGTGACTCTTACAATACATCCTGTTTGTTTCTATACTCACTATTATTACAATCCACTCAGTTTCTTTTATTAAAGATTCCACTAGGTGGCGACAAATAATATTGTTGATTGAAACGTGCTTACGTATGATGACGTAAGCACGTTAGTGCGAGCCCTCCCGGAAGCCATAGAGAATGCATCGCAGCGCCCGCCGTTCGAAAAAAAACATCTTTGAATGTAAGTCTATGGGAACACTCTGGGCGATTCTCAGCCAGAGTGAAATCGCCCAAAAAGAGGCGGTACTCCACAGAACGTGACATGACGCTGATTGGACTATATCCAGAGGCACAGTAACGGCGAGCGTAACTCTGTGGTTGAATGACATTGGTGGTGCGTCGCCCAATCGCCCTAATGAAGAAACCGCCCCTGGGGCAGGCCGTCATCCAGAAGTGGATTGACAAAGAGCTTTAAATTGTTTTAACACGACAGTGAGCTCGACATGTGCAGGGAAGCCAACAGTGGTGGCTAAATCAAGAATAGACTGGCATCCGCCATGGTAATGTGGAATTCTCACCTGTTTCTTGGAACCACAGTGGAGTTGAGCACTGCCCAACAATCTTGTGATGTTGTCTTGCGCCATTTTTCTAGGTCATAACCGAGTACGTGTACGAACTTCTGGTGAACGAATGTGGACTGGAAAAGCATTACGTTCCTGTGAGTGTAAAACACACACAGTATATGTATCCTCTACATTGATGCGTAATGTATCACTGTATCTTCTGCTTTATTGGACATCCGTGAAAAAGACCTTCATAGCTTATCGGAATCCTCCAGTATAAAACTCATTACTGCGGAGGGAGCTGGTAGGAACGTTGGGTTGCTCGGTCAATGGCCAGGGTCAACGGCGGCGTGGTGTATTCCGCAAATATGCCCAACTGTGAGGGGGGGCACAAGCCGGCGTGAGTAGGTTAAACGTTGAGTTTTATAAGGGCACCAGCCCCACCCAGCCCCACCCAGCCCCACCCTTCCCACCCAGCCCCTCCCCACCCTCCTCTCCCCACCCAGCCCCACCCTCCCCTCCCCACCCAGCCCCTCCCTGCACGACGGACACAATAATTCCCTGTGGGCTGGTGTAGCCAGGAGGTTCCTACCACTATAAATATTGTTGGTTGTGATTCATTGTTAAATTGCTGTCGAGTCTTTAGATCAGTCCTGGACAATAGCCCAACAGGCTGGTCTCTGATGGGGGGGGGTCTCTGGACAAGTAGAGAGACAGGCTAGTTCCTATTGGCATATACAAACAATAGACGGACATTTCATAATCAACGTTTTTGGGTTTAGATCGCGTTATTTCTAAATGTGTCGTAACCCTCCACCACCCGACACGGCCAATCAGTAAAAAAGTGTCACGTTGACAAAAGACAAATAGTTCACTGCTTTAGCCCACCGGTGCGTTGAAGCGTGAAACCACAACATTTACAATTTTTGAGTACGACGTTTCGCTGGTAATTGCATCCAGCATCATCGGACACATAAATAACGCGATCTAAACCCATCAGAGCAACATATGACGTCCTTCCAACACCAGTTAATCTTCACCAATGGTATGGTGAAGATCCGGACTGTGCCCTCTGTTCCATGCCAGCCAACCTCAGGCACATTCTCACAGGGTGTAAAACAAGCCTCACCCAAGGACGCTACACTTGGCGTCACAACCAAGTCCTTAAAAACCTTGCGTCCGCCCTGGAGGACAAGCGAGCTGCCACCAACTCCCTACCACCCCCAGCAGCATCACACTCCCTACGGACGACCTTTGTCCGCGAAGGGGCTAAACCACCGACGAGCGGCTCTACACCAATAGAGCGAGACCAGCTGCGCTTGACCCGCGACTTGAAAATGCTAGCTGACATTGGCCGGCAACTTGTGTTTCCTCCGGAGATCGCAACCACCACCCTAAGACCTGACATGGTGCTCTGGTCCCGTTCGCTCAAGAAGGTCTTCATCATTGAGCTCACAGTACCCTGGGAAGACTCAGTAGATGAGGCTTATGAGCGAAAACATCTGCGCTATGCCGATCTAGCTGCCGAAGCACGGCATCATGGCTGGAACACAGAAGTCCGACCAGTGGAGGTGGGCTGCAGAGGTTTTGTGGCAACATCTAAAACCAGACTGCTTAGAGACCTGGGAATTAAGGGCCAGAGCCAGCGTTCGGCAATCAGAGCTGTATCGGAGGTGGCAGAAGGCAGCAGTCAGTGGCTCTGGATGAAGAGGAAAGACCCCAGCTGGGCCCCAAAGTGAGAGGGCCAGGAGGTATGCAGTCAACAATGCTTGACTCAGGGAGGAGGACGCCCCTGCCATGCATAGTCCCATGGGATGTTGGCTATCAACAACAAGGCAACTCCTATGACTAATTGGGAATGGGACGCAAGCGTAGGATTGATCACCCTGTCGCTGGCCGCCTTTGGGGAGGGTGTATAGTATGAAAGGCCAAAACACCCTAGGAACCAAATGTTCACTACTGACGATGCGCTCCCCAAATTTCACCAGGCTCACTGTTCATGAACTTTTGGAAGTGCTTGCACAAAGGATAGTAACATCTCATCCTGTGTTCTTTGAATCACAACATTTACAATTTTTGAGTACGACGTTTCGCTGGTAATTGCATCCAGCATCATCGGACACATAAATAACGCGATCTAAACCCAAAAACGTTTATTATGAATAATATTGGTCGCGAAAGCCTACGTGAGACGGACATTTCTCTGGCGGGTGCTCGGGGTTTGCAGGTCGAAGCCATCAATGGCAATGAGCCCTTCAGCTTCATCTTCATGAGCCCCGGGGCGCTGCAGCAGGAGACGCTGCTGCTGCTCGTTCACGGGACGGTGGTTCGAGCCGGCCAGTGGGCTCGGAGACTCATCATCAACGACTGCCTCGACTCCGGCACTCAGATCCCCTACATCAAGCGAGCCATGGAGGTAACTGGAGCCGGGACCGTTGCGCACTTCAGCCGTGATGATGATTAACAGATATTCTTTGGGTCTTTCGGTAAAGTCACGTCGATGGGTTCAAAGAAAATAACAAAAAAAACTTTCGACGTGTCGATCGCAACACACGGATGACGAACGCTTGCGTTGCGATCGAAACGTCGAAAGACCAAAAGAATATTAATTCCTGCAGTCACGAAGGCTTTAAGTCAAGATTAACAGATATTTGTTTTTGGGTCACCATCCACTCCAATGCCTGTCTCGGTAACCTGCCCTCCTCAACCCCGCAACCACCGTCCCACCTTTCACAACCTCCTCTTCCTGATTATATCTACTACACCTTCCTGCCACATTCCATTGAGAACTTGCAAGCTGCGATCAAATTCCGAGCATGCTCGGAATTCAACTGCCCATCAGCCAGCAGCCTCTTTTCCAAGTTCCTTTGTCAAGGTCCATCTCTTGGATGCACGGAGGTCTTTCGTGATGTGAAGAAACACATTTGTGACCAAGACTACTGAGCGACTAGCAGCCAAATGAGTTAACGCTTCTGAGGTGTAACGCCCATTACGGAGACGGAGCGATGAAATCAGCTCGTGTGCAGGTCCTCGATGCATTGGCACATCACAGCACAGTGCGGGTTGGTGACCACGTGGTCAGGCCTTCGTCCATCAATGGGTAGAGATCACAGCTCGCGATCGTCCATAACATAGCGCGACGACTTGACTTGCCTTCCGCAGGAAGGGTACGGTGTCGTGGTTCTGAACACCAACGACAACCGCGTTGACGGAGAGAGACTGGAGCGGCAGAGAAAGAGCATGGAGGACGCCAAGAAGGTGTGGGCTGTGTGACCTGGAGCCAACGGCATTGCTCGCGAAGCTGGAACCCTCACGGAGTCTCACCCGCACGCCGCTCCCCTCGCTCGCTACGGCAGAGAGACGACAACCACTGTCATCACCACCACCGTCATCACCACCACCGCCAACGCCACAATCGCCATCGCCACAACCGCCATCGCCACCACCGTCATCGCCACCACCGCCAACGCCACCATCGCCAACGCCACCACCACCACCACTACCATCACCGTCATCACCACCACTGCCATCACCAACCACTGCCACTGCCGCATCGAGATGAGAAATTATTTTTCTGATGAAATTTTTTTCTATAAATTGTTCAGTTGTGTTTTAAGAATATAGAAATGATTCTTTCAACGTGAATTGCCTAGTGAAGATAACATTTTAAGTTGTTCGCATTAGAAACTGCTGCAGCATCACCGCAGTCTGATTTGTGCCTCGGGGAGGTCTCAGGGCGGCTGTGAAGGCGTCCTCCGAGCGAGAGATTTCCCTTCCTCGTTCGTCGCGATCAGCTTCTGGCGTTGTCACCGTCGCCGTCCGAGACCCATCCGTCGAGGGCGGTGAAGAAGGCGCCCGTGGCTGTGACGAGACGAAGTCACGACGCGCAAACAGAGCAGCCCGCGGCTTGTGGCAGCGTCAAAGGCTCAGCCTCTGAAGCCTCACCTTACCATATTAATAAAAAGTGTGCCCTACTTGGCCCTTCCCCCTCTCCAACCATTATATATACGGAGTGGTAGCTCTTGTAATCTCTCATTTACTTGATACAGCTGTCGTGGCTGTGACGGTTCCACCTGAAGACGGAAGCTTGTGTTGCCTCCGAAACGTCGTGATTTTTTATTTTATTTTACTTTTATTAATTTTAATGTTTTACCTACGTGACTTTACCGAAAAAACCTAAGAATAGGGGTTGTGGACTTGTGGAACTTGAAGGTCATGGGGACAGCATTTGAGTGCTTTGTAGTTTTGTTTCGTATTCTTTATAAATACCTACCGTTGGTAGATGATACAGTTATACCACTTTCACGGGAAGGACAATAACACGACGAGGTGTTTCATAATTAGAACACCAAATTTTCAGAGGTCACTCACAACAGCCCCAAATCGTGGACATGTCACGATCCGCCACTGACAACAACTTCTACCATCACCGCAACTACTTCTACAACTACTACTACAACCACTTCTACAACTACCACGGAGTTGACATTACGCAGTCCCCCTGATCGTGTCGTTCCGTCGTTCACGATTTCAGGGTCCGCAGCCCAATTCTACGGACGCCAGCGCTGCAAGCGGCTTGAGGACGAGGGGGAGAAGGAGGCATCAGAGATATCACTACATCAGGGTGAGAAGCAATGAGCAATGCATTTGTCGGATCACTGATTTTTTTTGGCACGATCGTCATCATTAGTATCCACATCAGCAGCAGAATTGTCATCTTTGTAATAGTAGTTTTTCGATTTGAAGCTGTCGTGACTGCAGGGATTCATCTTCTTGGTTCTTTCGGTAAAGTCACGTAGAAGGGAAAAAAAATAAAAAAAATTCTCACGACGTTTCGGCCACAATGCAGGACGGCTGCTTGCGTTGTGGCCGAAACGTCGTGAGAATTTTATTTTATTATGTATTTTTTTCTTCCTTCTACGTGAACCAAGAAGATAGTAGTTTTTGTCACATTGACTCAAATTATGTCCTTGATCATAATCGTTGTCATCGACATTATTGCCCGCGTGAAATACTCAGCTTTCTCTGAGCAGCGAGATGCTTTTGACGTGAAGTTGTCCAAACCGAGGCGCCGCGTCCAATGGCAACGGAGGTTTCCCGTCGACGCATCTTGTTCCCGTTGTCTCCCCTCCCAGGACAACGAAAGCCCCGAGCAGCACATCAAGTACGTGTGGAAGCACTTCGTGGAAGATTCCAGGGCAACAAGAGTCTTCCTGGTGGCTCATAGCTGCGGTGGCCAAGACTTCGTGAACATGGTGAGGTCAAATCTTGACTTGAAGCTTTCGTGACCGCAGGAATTCATATTCTTTGGGTCGGTAAAGTAGATCGGTGCAGAGAAACCTATCTGCGTGACTTTACCGAACGGCCCAACGAATGTGGTGAGGTTAATAGATGGTCTGGTGAGCCGCCTCAAGAAAGATGTGCTCATATTCATACCGTACCGCTATGACGCTCCCGGCCTTCACAACCAACACTGACCAGCATGGTGAAGTATGGTCAAATAACACCTCGCTACCCACACGGCATTGGGAGGCCCTTATCCGGCAGTGGTTTTGACAAAAGGGTTGTACATGTGTAGTGGGTTCGAATTAGGTGCACACACACACACAGCTTGGAGGCAACACTATTTATGAAACGGTAAGTACTATAACACTGTACATGAGATGGTGACCACCTTCCTCAACTCACTAACACTCTGGAATACGACACCAGGCAGCCCGTCGCCTGCCTGGTCCAGGACGACGACCTGGGACTTGAGGACCGATGATGTCGTCTTCACTTCGGAGTTCAACAGCCCCCCGCTCTCCATCCACACCCCGCTTATATCCCCTTCCCAGGCCACGCCTCCCTTCCCAGGCCACGCCTCCCTTCCCAGGCCACGCCTCCCTTCCCCCACCTCTGGGAAGGTCTGTGTTCCTCCACAACGTGACCCCCCAGGCACCCCCTTGGGGCCCCCAGCCCTCGTACGGGCCGACACAGTAGTGACGTGCTATTTCACTACACATGTGCGTAATGATAACGCGTACGCTTTGTGTGTCTGGGCAACAGGCCAGCAGTTGTCCCGATGTGCTGGGCAGGTTGTCAGCCGTGGCGTTGACTGCCTCCCCCCACCGTCTTCCTCAGAAGAACAAAACAATGTTGGAATGGTTTCAAAAGGTGGGAATGACACTCACGGCTTGATCGCAATGCTGGTGGCAATCCTGTTTACAACGTACATTTAGAGATTTGAAGCTTTCGTGACTGCAGGGATTCATCTTCTTGGTTCTTTCGGTAAAGTCACGTAGAAGGGAAGTAATAAAATAATAAAAATAAAACATAATATTTTATTATGTTTTATTTTTATTATTTTTATTATTTTATTACTTCCCTTCTACGTGACTTTATCGAAAGAACCAAGAACCAAGAATATGAATCCCTCCAGTCACGAAAGCTTTAAATCAAAATTGGTCTACAGTTGTTTCTTTATTTCACCGATGCCCGAAGGGACAGCCACGCTTTCAACTCTTCTATGTTGGCAATCTAAACGATATGGGCATGCGAACATTATAGGAGCAACGTGGTCATATGACACGCACGCAAGGCATGATGGGAGTTGCACCTTCCCGCTGTTTCTTAGCTCACGTGTTGCTGTGGTATGTGTGGATGTATGTGCGTGGCTGTTTGCGTCTGTGCTTAATTCAAGTGTGCTTGTGTGTGTGTACAGAACAGTGTCAACTGGGTGGCCAGTTCAGAGGCTTTGGACACCAGAATTCATGGGCATGGAGATGCCTATGTCGAGCTCTCCGCTGGTCAGTAATCCACACAATCTACTTACGTACACAGAATTATTAAATAGGATGCTGATTGGCAATTAGAGGTAGTCCTCTACTTACGATGGAGATGCGTTACGACGACCCCATTGTAAGTCAAAAATATCGCAAGTCGAAGATGGCCTAGCCTACTCAGGAGTCTAAAAGAATGGTGATAATTTATCAAAACAGAGCAATTTACAGTACCGTACTGTAGAAACTATATACTGTAATGTATGTATTAATTACAATACTGTATTGCACAGTAAAATTTAAAGTTAAAAAAACCAAGGTAAATTCTTAGCCTACCCTTATGAACTGCAATTTAATAGAAAGTTATAAAAAAAAACCTTTTAACATGCATTGAACGTATCGTATCGTGGTAACCCTAAAATGAAATCGCTAAAGCTACGTATCATACATATGAATTGAACGTATCGTAACGTATCATATTGTACTGTACTCACCAACATTCTGTCCGTCGTCTGCATACTTGAAAGATGTTAGGTTGTTGATTGCTACATTAACTTAGTTAATATTTTACAATTTTGTCGTATCGCCATCGTAAGATCGAAATATCTTAAGTCGAACCATCATAACTCGAGGACTATCTCTACAGTCATCCGCGTGTGATAATTATTCACTCAAGCTAGATCGGGGGTCTGCAACCTGTAGCTCTAGAGCCGTATGTGGGTCTTTAACAACTGCTTCGTGATGTTATTTATGAAGAACCGTCCTGTATTCATGTGCATTGCGGCTCTTGAGATGCTGAGTGTTTTATCGAATTCGAAAAAAAAGTCTCTTCTTGTCATTTTGGGTTGCCGACCCGTGAGCTGGACTGGGTCGAGACCATCAACTCGCTACATTCGAGAAACAAGTTTAATTATGGGGGGCTGACACGGCCATTGGTGAATATGACAAAGCCAATCTTGATTTGAAGCTTTCGTGACTGCAGGAATCCATACTCTTTGGTTCTTTCGGTAAAGTCACGTAGGTAGAAAATTAATAGATCACGACGTTTCGACGTTTCGATCCCACCTGATGACGATTGCTTGTGTTGCGATTTAAATGTCATGATCTATTAATTTTCTACCTACGTGACTTTACCGAAAGATCCAAAGAGTATGACAAAGCTATTTTGAACGCCTTAACCCTTTCCCAATCTGAAACGTCTGCAAGTTGCAGGGTGGGTCCCGTTCACCGCTGAATCTCAGAATTTAGAGGCATAGCGCCGTTGTACTCACCGCAGCGAACTGTAGAGACACGACCGCACTCTACAATAGCTGATACCAAGCTGTGCCACATGCTCTCATGCATGGCCTTGTGGGAGCTTCGGTACATATTTAGTTTTTTGCCGATTCTGTTGCCACGACGTACATGTACGATACACTGATGACATACTCGTACATCATCGGAGTGGGAAAGGGTTAAGAGTGAGAGAGACCCAGACCGAGGTATTGAGCAAAAGATCTCAGCAGTGCCAGCCTAGGGTCTCTGATATGGCCATTATGAATCCCCCCCCAATAAAATTGTAATTGCACATCATCTTATTTCAACTCAAAATGTATCTTATCACCGCAGGCACAAAGAAGCACAGCATGACCTCTTGGTGTGCGCTTCAGTCCATCTTTACATACTTCGACAATAAATTGGAAAATCCTGACTACCAGCCGGCAAGAGACAAACCAGACGAAACAGGCGAAGTCGGCAGGAGGAGACGGAGCTGACTGCGTCGCGACTGCGAATGCGGCGGGCAGTGACGACGTTAGAGACGGGAAGGACTTCGACGATGGACCCAAATGAAGTGACATCGCACGCTGAGCGGGACGAGGAGAGGCGGCGTTGCAGAAAAGCAGGGAGAACTACGGTCATCCTTGCAGCGGATTTTGGCGACATATCGAACAAAGATGGTCAAACCCACACCGCATGTGTCCGATGACGCCGTACGGACCATTACGCCACCACTTCTCCACTTCTACCCCCCCCATCAAATACCCCCCCCCCCCCCCAGTTATGAACTGTTGGGGGGGGGGTAGATGTGGGGTAGACGTGCTTCTGCGGCCGTCTGGAACGTTCTTCCTTCCGATATTAGGAAACTTCTGGAGCTCTGCACTTCTAAAATCGATAATGAAATAATGAAAAGGCATTGCTTTAGAACTGCTTTTAGTTTTTATTTGTTTTGCCCTTTCCCCGCAACTCTGATGAGCACGGTTGGCCACGTACGGCGTGAAAGAAGTTCAACATCGATACACTCCTCACCAGGCACTCATCTAACGCTGAGTTGACATATGGGAGGCCGTTCAGAGTACACACTCGAAGACACACACACGTATACGCATGTTTATGTAATGAGTGGTGGAGTCGAAGGTTTGTTTGAAAGTGCTGTTAACAATATCAAATGTACAAGCCAACTGTTACGAAATAAAAAGATTTGCAAAAACGTGTGCGTCTATGTGCATTCACATTCATATATGTACAAAAATGTAAGTAAGGGTATCTCGCTAAATATGTTCTCGGAATATATTTCTCAACGGCAATTCGTTGCGTGAAATCTAAAACTATCTCAATTGCACAAACACAACGCTGACTTTCTCAGCGGAATGCACGATGAACTGGATCCGCCATTAGGATCCGTATTAAATCAAAGGTGAGAATCCCACACGCATACAAATGCGGTAACACACGAGAGGCTGAAGGATGATGGGGCATGTTGGTGTTCTCCGACTTAGCGCTGCGACCTCACGGCTGATCACTGGCCACAAGTGGCGGGCGGTGATGTCCTCTCAGGCGGGGCCTGTAGCATATGTTATGAAGGGGCCCTAGATAAGAAAAAAACGTGAATATTAAAACACATTTTTTTTAACATGCATAGTAAAGTAATGATATTTTTTCATTTACTATACAGCCAGATAATTCGACAAATCGCTAACCTTAAACACCCAGTTCATAAAAGTTGAAGGCAGTATAGTACTATAGTAATAGAGCAAGTACAGAATCACTGAACCGGAATTGATAGCTTGAACGCATTTAGTGCGGGGCCCTTGAAAGTGCAGGGCCAGAAGCATATGTAGCTACTTTTGCTACTAGACAATCACCACTAGTTCACTCACCACTAAACTCACCACTAGTACACTCACCACTACATACCTGTTCAACCCCTTATCAGTGCCCTACCTTATTACAGACCAATTCAGACCTCATTGGTCACCCCGTGCTCCTTATAAATCTCAACGTTCATCCTACGAAGTGCCATCACAAGGGAGAAACACAAACAAAGTAACTAAAATTGTGTTTTGTTTTTGCCTGTATTGAAACGGCATGGACCTTAAAAACAAACTTCCCTGTACAAGAATACAGGGTAAACCGTATGGGTTGACAGGTATGGTAGTGTAGTGTATATCATACATGTCAATCCCTTAACAGTGCCCTACCTTATTACAGACCAATTCAGACCTCATTGGTCACCCCGTGTCTCTCATAAATCTCAACGTTCATTCTACAAAGTCTCATCACAAGGGACAAACACAAATCTAGATAGAATCGACATTACACGTTCAGAACATGTGGCTGCCCCTATAAATGTCCACGTGATGAGCCACTTCGTTGAGCTATCATTTCTGTGGGCAGGTCGCTTCTGAAAAACAAATATCTATACAGCTCAGTGGGCCTTGTACCTGGTAAAATAAACAACAAGTTGGATACATCTTCTTGGTTCTTTCGGTAAAGTCACGTAGAAGGGAAATAATAAAATAATAAAAATAAAACAGAATAAAATAATTCTCACGACGTTTCGGCCACAACGCAAGCAGCCGTCCTCAGGTGAAGAACAGGTCTGTCGGAAAGACCCACCGAAAGAACCAAGAAGATGAATCCCTGCAGTCACCAAAGCTATAAATCGAAACAAGTTGGATAATTAAAGTGAAACATGCCCCCCCCCTACACCCCCAACAATGTTCAACCCGTCTTCAAGTTGGTGTTCTAAAAACAATAAAACCACCACACGTTCAGCTCTGTCGACCTGCTTGCTGCTGCTTGTGGTGGCGGTGGTGGTGGTGGTCGCGACAAGGCTGAGAGCTTTGACGTGGAGACGTGCCTCTACGCTCACCGCTGTTGAACTTTTACTTCTGTGTTGTGACGCATTCGCCAAAGCTATTTCTGATCCAGGAAACGAAACTCCGTCCCCGTGCAGAGCTTCGCGCGAAACGCGACACTCGTTAAAACTGTCTCCGCAAACGATACAAAGTCTACGCCGACTCTTAATGAAACACGCACCTGGCGCTACACAGGTAAATATGTGTTGGGGGGTATTTTGTTGTTGATGTTGTTGTTGTTGTCGTTGAAAAATAAAAGTTAAAGCTCCCACGGTACGCGTAGCTGTCAAGCCAGACGGTTTTCCCCGTGTTCTTGTACAGGGAAGTTGAGTTTACAGGTTCATACGGAGTACAGCCGTTTCAATACGGGCACAGAAAACATATTTTTGTCTATTTGTTTGTGTTGCTCGCTTGTGATGATGGGACTTTGTAGGATGAACGTGGAGATGTATAAAGGACACGGGGTGACCAGTAAGTTCTGATAAGAGGCTGACATGTATGGGTACGGTTTACAAAATTCTTTATATGGCAGTCGTCTGTAACGCGATGTTTGTGTATGTTAACATATGCGGTGTCCAGGGTGGTGAAGTATGGTCAAAACAACTCCCGCGATGCCAGCGTGGGGAACGCCAACTGCCTCATCCAGCAGTGGATTGACGTCCCACTACGCTGCACATGTACAATGTGTGTGTGTGTGCTGTCGTGTATACCGCACGACAGAACTGTTGGTACAGACAGCACGGGTGTCACCTGACTCTAATCGCTGCTCTGGGTGGCATTTGGCCAGAATTGGGAAATACCCACAACACTTTAACCCCACCGCGACTGTTGTGGTGGTGGTGGTGGCGTGTGATGATGGGTGGTGGTGGTGGGTGGTGGCGTGTGATGATGGGTGGTGGTGGTGGGTGGTGGCGTGTGGTGGTGGTGGTGGGTGGTGGTGGCGTGTGGTGGCGTGTGGTGGTGGGTGGTGGTTGTGGTGGTGGCGGTGGAGGGTGGTGGTGGGTGGTGGTGGCGTGTGGTGGTGGTGGTGGTGGCGGGTGGTGGTGGTGATGGGTGGTGGCGGAGGGTGGTGGTGGTGATGGTGGTGGTGGTGATGGTGGTGGTGGCGGGTGGTGGCGGAGGGTGGTGGTGGTGATGGGTGATGGTGGTGGTGGCGCGTGGTGGAGGGTGGTGGTGGTGATGGGTGGTGGCGTGTGGTGGTGGTGCTTACGTGCCCATTGATTCAACTTGCCGCGCCCGGAGGTCAGGTTAAAAAAATACCTAGTGCCGGAGCAGCAGCAACAGCAGCATCGCCAGATATACTATTTGGAGAAAATAGGCGCTCGAAAATCGGACGTGCTCCACTGTAGGGTAGTTGTCTGACAGGTTCGTTCAGGCTGACTGCCGGGTTGTTTACAATGTGCCCACGCCGTGTTGACCCAGACGGTTTAGCCCCGTATTCTTGTACAGGGAAATTGAGTTTTCAGGTCCACAGTTTCAATACGGGCAAAAAAAAAATCGTGGGACAGTATCAGCATGCAAGATCACAGACAGTGTGGCATGATAAGTAGCATCATTGGCAGCAATTATTAAAATTAATACTTAAAACAGTTTTTTGTTGAGCAAGATTTTTGTTTTCTATTTGTTTGTGTTTCTCCCTTGTGATGATCTGTCATAAGGTAGGGCACTGATAAGGGATTGACATGTATGATATACACTACACTACCATACCTGTCAACCCATACGGTTTACCCTGTATTCTTGTACAGGGCAGTTTGTTTTTAAGGTCCATGCCGTTTCAATACAGGCAAAAACAAAACACAATTTTAGTTACTTTGTGTTTCTCTCTTGTGATGGCACTTCGTAGGATGAACGTTGAGATGTATAAGGAGCACGGGGTGACCAATGAGGTCTGAATTGGTCTGCAATGAGATAGGGCACTGATAAGGGGTTGACAGGTATGTGTACGCATTTCATTATTTATTTACCTCCAGGACCACGGCTTGCCTGTACGGCAACAATCACCAGGAATGCAACCCGAGAATGCAACCCGATATCGCCAGATCTCGCAAGCTAAGCAGGGGGTTTTGCGCCTGGATAGTTGCTTGCTGGGGTGGGGAGAACAACACCCTTGCATAACAGGTGCCATAGGCGGCAGGGCCCACGTGGTGGTCAGCGACAGAGGGCAGCACAGCAACATCCAAATTTGTACTGCACTTATGCCCCCCCCTCCCTAGCTTTCATAAGCCAGCAGTGACCAGCGTGGATAGGGGCAAGCAGTTTGTCGATTGGGACTAGCACATGGCATACACGCGTTATGCCATGTTTTCTGTTCGGGGAATGTGGAATTTCCATCGTTGGCTCGAGGCCCTCCGACACAGGAAGAAGAGTACCGCCCAGAACTCGTTTGAACCGGGAGACTCATTGACACTTGGTTTTGAAATTCTAAACACGTGAATTATTGAATACCGTTTGAGAAATATACCGCACGAAACAGTGACTGATGGGTAAATGTAACGATGGATTTCGACGTACAAAAAACACGGAACGACTGTAAATTGTTGAGTGTAAACATTGAGTTTGACCTTTGGTGTGGGTGTGTGTTTAGTTCGCAGCGGGGAGCGGTAGTGTTGCAGTCAGCGCACTGCGCTACAAACTCGTACAACCGAGTTTTATTCCTGGCTCATGGCCAACACCAGTGATGATTATCTGAACCGTTACTGGGCCTCCCCTAGGTCGACTCAGCCTCAACTGAGCACCTGGTGCCGTGTGTAAACATCGGCACTGGGGTGACAAAGGCGGCCGGGCGTGGTGCTGACCACCCACCACCCTCCTGAGCCGTGTCGGCCTTCATAGGTGCTCGCTAACAACACTTGTCCCAAAACGGTCCGTCATGTCTCCACGGGGAATATTTTGTCTTTTATTTTTCGCAGTGGAAGAAGAAGGGACGAGGAGAGGACTTTCATGGCTGGAATTCAAAACATTTTACGGCAATTTTTTGGTACGAACTTTTTCCTATCTTCGTTTATTTTGCCCGACATCTCCACGCCACGCGGAGCACATCGGACACCCTCCGGTTTCTCTCGTTCACCCAGTCTTAGTTGGTCAGCGATTTGGCTGCTTCGCGGGGGTCACAGGCAAAAGTGGGTTTACGGCCGGCTCGCCCGCGTTGTAATTTGTGTTAGGGACTTCACCTTCGTGTGCGATCGGAGTGGGCGCCGTTAGGTGGCAGTACACCAAGTAGGTAGCTGACGTATTCTTGGGTTTTTTCGGTAAAGTCACGTAGGTAAATTTTTTTTATTAAAATTAATAAAAGTAAAATTAAAATAAAATAAAAAATCACGACGTTTCGGAGGCAACACAAGCTTCCGTCTTCAGGTGGAACCGTCACAGCATGCTTGCTGTATCAAGTAAATGAGAAATTTCAAGAGATCCGACCCCTTATATATACTGGTTGAGGGGGGAGGAGCCAGGACAGGCCCCCTTTTTATTAGTATGGTAAGGTTGATGCGGCTGAAACTACGGCTAGTCTACACCATTGGAACCTCATTTGCCAGTAAAAATATGATAATTGGTTTTTTACCCTTCTATCTGACAACAAAACTGACACCTTGTTTTTACAAGGAGTCATGTGTACATAAGACCACAATACCTGCAGTCATAATGCAAACAAAAACATTGCATTATGACTGCAGGTATTGTGGTCTATGTCAACATGACTCCTTGTAAAAACAAGGTGTCAGTTTTGTTGCCAGATAGAAGGGTAAAAAACCAATTATACGGCGGTTAGTCTACGTAACACCTACGTGACTTTACCGAAAAAAGCCAAGAATATGAATCCTTGCAGTCACGAAAGCGTCAAATCTAGAGGTAGCTGACGGATTTGTGCAGCGCGCTCCACTTTCCTGCCATAACCCGACAAGCGCCTTGCAACGCGGACAATCCCAACCATCTCAATGTCACGTGACCCTCCTGCAAAAATGTTTTCTTGCACCTCGGTGAGACTTTCCTGGGTAACGGACCCATCGTGGCAATGAGCCTTCTTGCTCGCAGGAGTTCAGCCTCACTGGCAGGCTGCAGCAAGTGGAGGGATATTCCACATTCCCATGGCGAGGGTCAGTCCGTAGAACAACCAGAGTATATTAAATATACGCTGCCAAGCTTGGTGGTGTTCATTCAGACGCTGTCTTTCCGACAGCCCTGTTCTTCACCTGAGGACGGCTGCTTGCGTTGTGGCCGAAACGTCGTGAGAATTGTATTTTATTATGTTTTATTTTTATTATTTTATTATTTCCCTTCTACGTGACTTTACCGAAAGAACCAAGAAGATGAATCCCTGCAGTCACGAAAGCTTTAAATCGCAATTTAACAACCAGAGTGGTTTTTTTCCCCCCGCACAAAGTATTACTGACGTGTTGTTGATTGTATGGACACGAGCAAAAAACTTCTTGATCGAGATCCACCTTCAATAGGTGCGCTGTGTCGATTGATTCACAATGTTTTCAAGTTGTTCCCCCCTCCAACAATACTTTGCTTCGTTTAGAGAACTTGTACGTGACTTGTATAGCTCGTGTTTGTTTTTCTACGTATGTCCGAGGTCGGAAACGGGTTTTGATTCCTTACCCGTACCCGTACCCGGCCGCACCAGGGTCGCAAACGGGTACCTGTACCCGGCCGGGTACGGGTAGCCGGGTATCGGGTAGGGTACGGGTATCGGGCACCCGGTTGCACCCTCTGACGTATGTTGAGTTTCTTTCGCACCGTACGTATTGGCCGTGAATGTTCAGCCTTCACGGTAGAGTCTTTTTTTAAAATCTTCCCCCCTTGAAAACTGCTGTCGTTTCTGTGTGTTGTGATGACTCCCGCTCTCCAGACTCGGCGGAGGATGAGTTCGCGAATTATCGGACGACAGCGGAATTTGGATACGAGTTCAACACAGGTAATATAACTGCGTTACGTTCATTACGTGTGTTATGCATCTTACGTAAAATACATGAAACGCGTTTGCTATTAGGGGAATGGTGGCGTAGTGGGTAGCACACTCCACTACGGACCCAGCCACCGGACTTTGATTCCCGAACATGGTTAATATATTTTGATTTAAAGCTTTCGTGACTGCAGGGATTCATATTCTTTGTTCTTTCGGTAAAGTCACGCAGAAGGGAAACAATAAAAGAAAACACTATTTTATTGTTTTTTTATTATTTTAAAAACTCTACCATGAAAACAATTAAGTCAGCTCCCCTCCTTATTATATCAGCAATTGAAATAGTGAACGGTAGTACAGCGAAACAGGTAAGCATTTTGGCGTCCTCTGGTCTAACACCGTTTGAGACTAGGCTCCAAAGAAAGCTGTCTCTGGTGTGGACCAATCAGTTTCAAAGACAATGCATTTATTATCAGAGTATGTTTTTTTGTTTGCATTCTGACCACACGTATTGTGGTTAATGCAGACATGATTCCTTGTAAAAGGTTTCAGTTTGGTGTTTGAACATCTCAACACCTGTTTTGTTGCCAGAAAAAAGGAAAACACCTATTCTCATATTTTGGTCCTGGCAAAGGAGGTCCCATGGGGTAGTGCAGTGGTTAGTGCTCTGCGCTTCGAACCCGGCGCCACGAACAACAGTGACGATTATCTGATCAGGTCCTGGATTTTCCCTAGGTCGACTCAGCCTAAAATGAGTACCTGATGCGGATGTGTAAACATCTCCACTATGGAGACAACGGCGGCCGGGCCTGGTGCTGGCCACCCACCCCTTCGTGTGCCGTGCCAGCCTTAATCAGTGCTCGCTAACAGCACTTGCTCCTACAGTCTGCTGAGGCCCCACGGGTGTTCTTTGTCTTTGTCTCTAGAAGGGAAGCTCAGAAGCACTCGGGATGGGTCACGCTTTAAGTACGACTTTTATGGCAGTGGGAGTCGTGACCAGCGGCGTTACGAGGCACTGGGAGAGGTAAGGCACCGCTGGGGGATGGAATCTTCACCGATTTTACAAAAACAAATAAATGACCCAGCACCGCCGAGATCCTGCAATTCATTTATGGATTTTTGTCACCCGCAATCTAGAGTCCGGTTAGTGATGCCAGCCCAACTAGACTGCCACGAAGTCTAATTTATATTTATAGCACGCCTTCAGTAAAAGCGAGATGTTAACTACCTCGCCTGGTATGCAGGAGGTCGTGGGTTCGATCCCGACTCTGGTGTCTGTATATTTGGGGTTTGTGTGTGTTCTCCCCCTGGTCGCGTGGATTTTTCTCCGCGTCCGACGGGTTTTCCCTCCACATTTAGAAACATGCGTTTAGAGTATTTGGCTGATATATATTTCCACGTGATGAGCCACTTCGTTGAGCTATCATTTGTGGCCAGGTTTGTTCTGAAAAAGAGCTACATAGCTCAGTGGGCCTTACCTGGTAAAATAAAAAGTTGAAGTTTAACATAACTGACAAAACGGTGGCAATGGAATGATGTAGTTAACAGAGGCACACAAGGGTCGGGCAATGAGTGACAGTGATAGAGAGATATTTAGGGATCACAAAAGGGTAGGGGAGGGATGGGAAGGAGTGGAGGGGCGAGAGAAGCTTTCCTCACAGATTGACACGGAAGATGGCCAGCGGGAAATGCCAACAATCTTGTGATGTTGTCTTCTGTCAATTTCTAGGTCATAACCGAGTACGTGTACGAACTTCTGGTGAAGAAATATGGACTGGAAAAGCATTACGTTCCTGTGAGTGTAAAACATACACAGTTTATGTATCCTCTACATTGATGCGTAATGTACCACTGTATCTTCTGCTTCATTGGACATCCGTGAAAAAGACCTTCATAGCTTATCGGAATCCTCCAGTATGAAACTCATTCCTGCGGAGGGAGCTGGTAGGAACGTTGGGTTGCTCGGTCAATGGCCAGGGTCAACGGCGGCGTGGTGTATTCCACAAATATGCCCGACTGTGAGGGCGGGCACAAGCCGGCGTGAGTAGGTTAAACGTTTAGTTTTATAAGGGCACCACGGGGTGACCAGCCCCTCCTCACCCAGCCCCACCCTTCCCACCCCCCACCCAGCCCCACCCTCCCCACCCAGCCCCTCCCCACCCTCCCCACCCAGCCCCTCCCCACCCAGCCCCTCCCCACCCTCCCCTCCCCACCCAGCCCCACCCTCCCCACCCAGCCCCTCCCCACCCTCCTCTCCCCACCCAGCCCCACCCTCCCCTCCCCACCCAGCCCCTCCCTGCACGACGGACACAATAATTCCCTGTGGGCTGGTGTAGCCAGGAGGTTCCTACCAGTATAAATATTGTTGGTTCTGATTCATTGTTAAATTGCTGTCGAGTCGTTCGACCAGTCCTGGACAATAGCCCAACAGGCTGGTCTCTGATGGGGGTCTCTAGACAATTAGAGAGACAGGCTAGTTTCTATTGGCGTATACAAACAACAGACGGACATTTCTCCGGCGGGTGCTCGGGGTTTGCAGGTCGAAGCCATCAAAAGGAATGAACCCTTCAGCTTCATCTTCATGAGCCCCGGGGCGCTGCAGAAGGAGAGGCTGCTGCTGCTCGTTCAGGGGAGCGGAGTGGTGCGGGCCGGCCAGTGGGCTCGGAGACTCATCATCAACGACTGCCTCGACTCCGGCACTCAGATCCCCTACATCAAGCGAGCCATGGAGGTAACTGGAGCTGGGACCTCACGGCTCTTAAGCCGCGATTATGATTACCAGATAATTGTTGGGTCACCATCCACAGGGGGTGCCACTCCAATCCCTCATATTCTTAGGTTTTTTTCAGTAAAGTCACGTAGGTAAAAAATTAAAATTAATAAAAGTAAAATAAAATAAAAATCACGACGTTTCGGAGGCAACACAAGCCTCCGTCTTCAGGTGGAACCGTCACAGCACGATAGCTGTATCAAGTAAGAGAAATTCCAAGAAAACAGTCCTTGTATATATACTGGTTGAGGGTGGGAGGAGCCAAGGTAGGCCCTGGATATTATTATTGTGAGGTTCGGTGCGGCTGAAGCACGCTGTTAGGAATGAGCCTTTGTTGTGTAGACTGGTTGAAAAGAGTTGTTAAGGTGAGGCTGATGTAAAGGTGAAATGGGACTGAGCCTTTTGTTATGTAGAGGTGGTAAGGCTGAAACCGCGGCCAGAACTCCAATGCCTGTCTCGGTAACCTGCCCTCCTCAACCCCCCAAGCACCGTCCCACCCTTCACAACCTCCTCTTCCTGACTGTATCTACTACACCTTCCTGCCACATTCTATTCGGAACTTGCAAGTTGCTGCGACGAAATTCCTAGCGCCTTCATCAGCCAGAAGCCTCTTTTCTTAGTTACTGTTTCAAGGTCCGGCTCTCAGACGCATGCAGGCCTTTGAGTGCATTTGTGCTCAAAACGAGAGAGCGACTGTGAGTCAAGGGAGTAAAGTATTCTATTATTACGTGACTTTACCGAAAGAACCAAAGAGTATGTCCCAGGGTATGATGGAGGAATTCAATCGCGAAGACGGAGGATGTCAAGATGGTCCGTAACATAGCGCGACGACTTGACTCGCCTCTCCGCAGGAAGGGTACGGTGTCGTGGTTCTGAACCCCAACGACAACCGCATTGACGGAGAGAGACTGAAGCGGCAGAGAAAGCGCATGGAGGCCTCCAAGAAGGTGTGGGTTGTGTGACCTGGAGCCAACGGGCGATGCTCACGAACCTGGAACCTCACGGAGTGTCACCCGCACGCCGCTGCCGCTCGCTACGGCAGAGAGACGACACTGAGTTTGACTTAATTATCATTACTTTTGTACTTTACAGCCACCACAAATCACCATAATTACCACCACCGCCGCTATTAATGTCACCTCATTCACCCCGACCGCGTCTCCGATGAGCACAGTTGGCAAATGTACGGTGCGAAAGAAGTTCAACGTACATCTAACTTGACTCCGACCATCACCACAACCACTAATACAACTACCACGTCCAAGACAAACAACAAATATCCCCCGTATAGCCTGGACAGACTGATTGGGCAAGTGCTGTTAGCGGGCACTTCTGAAGGCCGGCACGGCATAGGATATTTTACGCACCGCACCAGGTACTCATTTGAGGCTGAGTCGAGACAAACACCACCACCACAATTCACAACTACCGCTGCCATAGCACTACGCAGGCACACCTCGCTTTGCGCTCACGAGTGAGAAAGCGCAGCAGCTGTGGCCGAGGTCACGTGACCCCGCCACCATCGTTCGCTCAGCCAGCGGGAGCGACGCACGGCTCTGAGCCAATCAAACGATTCGATCACACTGGTCAACAACAACAAAAAACACATGTTTTTCTGGCCTGGACTTTTTCAGCTGTTTTAGACTAATTTCAGGGTGCTGATTCCAAATCTGATCTCAGATTTGCTCTATCACATCTCATTTTTATGATATCGGCATACCCCATTTTCATTGATTTTACTCGAAATTAACTCTGTCACTTATGATTGCAAGTTGTTGCGAGTCAGTGACTGCTTTAGTGTTAAAATGTGGTGCTGTATTTTTAGGATAGTGTGTTGATAATATAATTTTATGTAGATATACACATTTATTTAAAAAAACATTTTTTTATTGAAAATGCAATATTTGATATCTCAAAAACCTGATGTGATAGACAGAAACTGATGCCAGCTTTGGAATCAACACCCCAAAATTACCATAAAACCGTTGGAATACCTTATGCCAGAAAAAGTGTGTTGACCAGTGTAATTGCGCTTTGTATTCACGATTAAACAATTTTAAATAAATAAAAACGATTAGTTAGCCAGGCGAGAAGTCGCCAGACCAGGTTGGTGCCAACTTCAAGACACCTCACCGCAGAAATGTAGACCGAGGGCATCACTAAGATCGCGGATGAGGTCCTGGAGACGTTATCTGTCTGGCAGCGCAGCAGTAGAATGCACTCGCAATTAAAGTACATCATACTTTCTGGTGTAATTTGAATAAATAATTATTGATACTTACGAAATATATGTTTACCAACTGTATTATTATTAGCGCTATTACCGATAACCCACTGAAGCCCTCATTTATTGCTCATACGAAGGAAATCACGCTGTCAGGAACGCATCCCCACATACACAATGGTATAGTGACCCCTTTTAGTGCTGATTCGATTAGCGCTCACTTCGCCAGGAACGCATCTTGAGCGCTAAACGAGGTCTGCCTATAACTTCCAAAGACACGGCTATACGGGGGATCTTTGTCTTTAACTCCCACAACCATTTATCACCACCACAAACATTACCACCACCACAGCACCACCACCACCACATCACCAGCTGCTGGAAGTCGGGTGTCAGCTGTCCACCAGTAGAGGGATCGGGCAGGAGGAAAGGAAGCGATGGCGAGCTGTGGTGTCACCCGCAATGACCTCTGGGCCTTTGCCTCTCGAATCGTAACTGAGAGACGGAGTTGATGTTACGCAATCTCCCTGGCAGTGATGAGAAGGCATCTTGCACTACTTGGACACATATGTCGGGTGGACAGCAACAGGGAACACGTAGGCTTTCACGACCAATATTATTCATAATCAACGTTTTTGGGTTTAGATCGCGTTATTTATAAATGTGTCGTAACCCTCCACCACCCGACACGGCCAATCAGTAAAAAAAGTGTCACGTTGACAAAAGACAAACAGTTCACTGCTTTAGCCCACCGGTGTGTTGAAGCGTGAAACCACAACATTTATGAGCAACAGGGAAATTCAAAGTGTTGTTGTTCGGGCCTAAAGAGAGGAAGGCCTCACAGAGAATGGCTTGATGACGACGCGAGAGATTGGCGCCAGAAAGATGTGTGTTTTGTTGCCAGAAAAAAGGGGGAAACCCTATTACAGGTAGTCCCCGACTTACGATGGTCCGACTTACGATATTTCGATCTTACGATGGCGATAGCGATACGACAAAATTGTAAAATATTTAACGTTTCGCGTGGCAGGCAAACGCAGCAGCGTACGAGGTACGATACTGTATGTTGGGACGCTGCCGGGATGTACTGTACGCATATAGTTTATACAGTACGGTACTGTAAATTGCTCTGTTTTGCTAAATTATCACCATTCTTTAAGACTCCTGGGCAGGCTAGGCCATTTTCGACTTACGATATTTTCGACTTACGATGATGGGGTCGTCGTAACGCCTCTGCATCGTAAGTCGGGGACTACCTGTATTATATTTTGGTACTGGAAAAGGAGGTCTAATGATGTAGATGCTCACCCCGAGCCCTCATTACTTTGATAGTGCATTGTCAGAAATTTAAATAATGAACGGTAGTACAGCGAAACAGGTACGCCTTTTGGCGTCCTCTGGTCTAGCATCAATTGAGTCGAGGCTCAAAAGAAAGCCGTCCCTTGGTGCAGACCAATCAGTTTCAAGGACAATGCATATATTATCATAGTGTGTTTTTTGTATTGTGGTTAATGCAGACATGAATCCTTGTAAAAAGGTTTAAGTTTTGTTGCCAGAAAAAAGGGGGGAAACCCCTATTATTAAGCGTGTCCACCACTTGAGCACGTTGGCACAAGAAAGAGGAAAATGGAAACGCAATGACTAAATGTGCAGCGAAGACCTGCGGCCTATCTGCCCATGGATCGTGACGATGACGACGATGCTGATGATGAATCTCCATGATCCCGGCGCCGATTCTTGTCGTTGCGTTGTCCACGATGTCAGCGTCCGCAGTCCAAATCCACGGACACCAGCGCTTCGGGGAGCGGATGGTCATGGTGGAATTGGAAATATCGCGCCGTCAAGGTGAGAGGCAATGAGCACAAAGTCATTGCATCATCATCATGATTGTTATCTTCATCAGTAGCAGCAGCATTGTCATCTCAGTCGTCATTGTCATAATCATCTTTGTCAGATTGACTAAATTATTTCCTCCATCATAATCGTTATCAGCGAAATCATTATTCGCGTGTAATAATCATCTTTATCTCCAAAGAATAATTTCAATCATCGTTTTTTTCTTCTTGGTTCTTTCGGTAAAGTCACGTAGAATGGAAATAATAAAATAAAAAAAATTAACCAATAAAATAATTCTCACGACTCTGTCTTCTCGACAGACCTGTTCTCCACCTGAGGACGGCTGCTTGCGTTGTGGCCAAAACGTCGTGAGAATTATTTTATGTTTTATTTTTATTATCTTATTATTTCCATTCTACGTGACTTTACCGAAAGAACCAAGAAGATGAATCCCTGCAGTCACGAAAGCTTTACATCGAAATTCATCTTTTTGTTTGTTTTACTGAGCAGCGAGACGCTTTTGACATTGATGTCAAAGTTGCACAAACCCGGCGCGGAAATTCAGTGGCAATTGAGGTTTTCCGGAGACGCGTTCTGATCCCGTAGTCTCCCCTCCCAGGGCAACGAAACCCCGGAGGAGCATCTGGAGTACGTGTGGAAGCACTTCGTGACCAAGTCCGTAGCAAGCAAAATATTCGTGATGGCTTTTAGCTACGGAGGCGCGGCCGTTGTGAACCTGGTGAGGCGAATTCGATGCTCCCGTCTTTCGCTCGCGTTCGGACGCTCGATCAACTTTTTGCAAAAGCTCCTGGTTTCTTGTTAACGCTTTTGCTCCGTCAGGTGAGTATCGTTGGTAGTGGTACAATGTCTAACACGTGGAAGAAACAAGCCCACGGCAAGAATATGCAAACGTTTGCCCTGACAGCTTAGCCACCGGCTTGTTTTGCTGCCTCTACCGAGCTTGCATTTGGTGTTGACGAAATCGGCAGGAATGTTGTATGCACTTTGTACTTCGATACTTTATATCTTTATTGATTCATAGCGACTTCCATAATAGCAGTTTTTTTGGGTTTAGATCACTGTCCGTGGTGCTGACATTAAGAAAAAAAACGCCACTTTTTTCAAATGTTCTTGCTGTGGATTTCACACCTGATGATGATTGCTTGTGTTGCAGTCGAAACATCGTGAGAATTGTATTGTTTTATATTTTTTTAATTTTATTATTTCCCTTCTACTTGACTTTACCGAAAGAACCAAGAATAGAATATAAGCGTGTCGTTAAACCCGCCACCACCCGACACAGCCAATTGGTGAGGTTTGCCACGTAAACAACAGATGCCAATTCGTTACTAGTTCAGCGCACCGGTTGTGTGTTGGAGAGTAAACCCACTGCAACATTTACGATTCGAGTGCCGTGATGTTTCGCCAATAATTACAACCAGCATCATCAGGCGGACAACCGGAGTCGTGGGGGAATCCTTCTGCTGCGGTCACAGCGACTTGCTTGCCTTTTCGCGAGCACTCACATCGCCTTCTCTCTCGTTTGATGATGTAACTCGCTGACCCGCCCCGACTGGACATCCGTGAAAAAGAGCTTCACGGCTCATCGGATTCAGCAAGCTAAGCAGGCTTTAGCCTGGATTGCCATTGGATGGGTGACCACGGTGCATAACAGGTGTCATAGGCGGCTGCGGGGTAACGTGGCGGTCAGCAGTCGGCAGCGCAGCAATATACATATGTTGTACCCTACTTCTATGCATCCACCTTCTGTGCTTCGCACATTCACAACCCGCACTGACCAGCCTGGTGAAGTATGGTCAAACAACGCCAACGACCCGCACGAGATGAGGAGGCCCTTATGCAGTGGTGGATTGACAGAAGAGTTGTACATGTACGTGTGTGTGTGTAATAACACGTGTGTGTGTGTGTGATAACACGTGTGTTGTGTGTGTGTGTGGGCAACAGGTCAACAATCGCCCAGATGTTCTGAAAAGGTTATCAGCTGTGGCCTTTGCAGACTCCGTCCATAGGTTGCATCCGAGCAATCAAAATGTCGTGCGCTGGTTCAAAACGGTGAGAACGGCACTCTTCACCGCCTAAGAACATTCCACTGCCAGTCCTGTGTTCAATTAACGAGTGTTTGCTGCGTTTTTATATGTGGGAAGTGCGTGTGTGTATACGTGGACCTGCATGGGGGAGCGGTGGTGGAGCGGTGAGCGCGCAGCGCCGCGTGTCCGGCAGCCCGAGTTCGATTCTCGCTCGTGGCCTGAACTGGTGCTGGGCCTCCCCTAGGTTGACTCAGCCTCAACTGAGCACCTGATGCGGTGTGTAAACATCGCCACAAGGGTGACAGAGGCGGCTCAAATGAGAACCTGGTTTGATGTGTAAACATCGCCACTGGGGAGACAAACGCGGTCGGGCGTCGTGCTGGCCACCCACCCCCTCGTGTGCTGTGCCGGACTTCATAGGTGCTGCTCGCTAACAGCACTTGCCCCAACAGTCTGTTACAGGCTACACGGGGGAACTTTGTCCTTACACGGATTAACATGCGATTTATATTTCAACAGTTTAGTGTTCACTGGGTTAGAAGTTCAAAGGAACTGGACGCCAGAATTCGTGGAGACGACAGTTCCTTACGCTCTGCCGGTGAGTAATGAACACACATATCTACTTGTGGAATCATAACATTGACGAGTTTCTCAGTGGTTTAATAATGGCCATGCCTGAAACACTTGAGCTGACAGCTCAGATCCGAAGTGATTATCACCCATCACCATGATCCAGCCACTGCTGGATGATGGCTTATCTACGCTGTCGGCATCTCTCCCATGGCTCTGTCACACAACAATAAATCTTGCAGCACCACACGAGCTACTTTCATCGGCCAACATCCTCTCTGGCATGTTCCCTCCTTTGGCTGCGATGCCATCGCTGCTCTCTACCACTGGTCAGTCCATGCCAATGACCGATTCTGCCAACGCCCGGCAAAAACCTTTTTTTAAATCCTTTATATTAAGTTCACTTGCTTGCACGCTTACGACCGTGCAAATCTTTCGGTCGTTTTTTAACCCACTTCCCGTGATCCAATCGAGCTGACATTTTGCACACAGACTCGTTGTGCGTGACAATATATTTTCGTAAAAATGTTTTTCCAAAATTTTCCACTTTTTAGGAAAACATTTTTTTCATAATTAATTTAAAATACAAATGTGATAAAAATGAAACTCTTACTCAAGAAAAACAGAAATGAATAATAAATAAAACCGATGCCACGCATATAAAGGATTTATAGTGCAAAACTTTGTTTTTACGGGTTAATTTTTTCCGTCCCTGAATGTAATTTCAAGCGTGCAATTCTACCGCGCTTCTTTTGCACACTTTTCACATTTCTGTTCCCCGTTTGTCAATGTCCACGTTTCTTATCCACGTCAAAGCAGGTAAGACACACAGATTTAAAAAAAAAAGGTCGATGATTGGCAATTCTAGTCACCCACTCCTACGTGGTCTGGGATCTCGAGTGTACCGAGTTGATGTCAATCAATATTTTTAATTTGAACACACTCACACTTGGACTTGGCTAAAGTGGAATCTTTACTTTTATTTAAGTGCTTTATTTTTGTGCACTCAATTGCGAGTTTAAGCCATCAATTCACTACACCTGCTTTAATGAATTTGAGTCTTTTAAATCCTTTATATTAAGTTCGCTTGCTTGCTTGCTTGCGTGCTTGCGTGCTTGCGTGCTTGCTTGATTGCTTACGACCGTGCAAATCTTTCGGTCGTTTTTTAACCCACTTCCCGTGATCCAATCGAGCTGACATTTTCCACACAGACTCGTTGTGCGAGACAATTAATGTTCGTGAAAAAAAATTCCCAAAATTTTACACTGTTTAGGGAAAACAAATTAAATATTTTATTACCAATTGCTTAATACTGGCAGACAATCATCTGACCCATAGGTGGCAGCCATCTCAAGCCAGAGGACGAGAAGACTCTAGCCGCCACGCATATAAAGGATTTATAGTGAAAAACTTTGTTTTTACGGGTTTACTTGTTAAATCCTTTATATTAAGTTCACTTGCTTGCTTACGTGCTTGCGTGCTTGCGTGCTTGCTTGCTTGCTTATGACCGTGCAAATCTTTCGGTCGTTTTTTAACCCACTTCCCGTGATCCAATCGAGCTGACGTTTTCCACACAGACTCGTTGTGCGTGACAATTAATTTTCGTGAAATTTTTTTTCCAAAATTTAACACTTTTTAGGAAAATGTTTTTAAATATTTAATTACCAATTGCTTAATGCTGGCAGACAATCATCTGACCCATAGGTGGCAGCCATCTCAAGCCAGAGGACGAGAGGACTCTAGCCGCCACGCATATAAAGGATTTATAGTGAAAAACTTTGTTTTTTACGGGTTAATTTTTTTAACCCTTTGAGAGAGAGACACAGGCCCAGGTTTTGAACCCAAGTATCTCATCAGAGCCAGCCCAGAGACGGCTCTGATGTGGCCATCGTGAACCACTCAACCAAAATGCCACTGCACTTGATCCTAACTTCCAACTCAACATTTCTTCCAATTACCACAGGAACACCGTTTCACGAAAGGGCTCCTTGTACTGCCATCGATCCCATCTTTGAGTACTTGAAGAGGATAGCGGGGGATGGAGGGGCGAGGAAAGGTGGCGACGGTCCGACTGCCAATGTGGCAGGCGGTGGTGATGACGACGACGACGACGTTGGAACGACTCGTAGATGATGGAATCAACGAAGAACGCATAACGGAGAGGGCTCCTGATGATCAGGGTGAGGAAGACGATGCAGCAGCGACAATTTGATGGTGACTAACCTGGCTGATGAGAACGGCGCTGGGAGTGGGGTTGGTTGGGGGGAGCAACGGAAGGCGCGGAGTACGAGGAGGTGGGGAATGAGGATGTGATGTTGTCGCGAGATGTCCGGGTCTCTCCGGTTTTCCCCTCCACATTTAGAATCAACACGCGTCCACCTCTCCTGGTATGGGTTCGATCTCGACCCTAACGCCTGCTGTATATTTAAAGTTGGTGTGTGTGTCTCTCTCTCTCTCTCCCGACGGATTTTTTCTCTGGGTCCTCGGGTTTCCCCCTCCGCATTCTGAATCAACATCACGCGTTTCGCGTATTTGGCTGCCGCTATAAATCTACACATAAGCCACGAACAAGTATAATTCTGAGCTGCACCTTTACCTTTTGAAGTTAAGAAAAGAAAATACATCTAACATTCTTAGATATACATGTAACATTATGGTCTTTTGTACTTGGGCCTTGGGGTTGAGGCCATCTATTTGTTACAAGGGTGGCGAGATGTTCACTCCCTCGCCTGGTATACAGGACGTCGTGGGTTCTAGATTTGAAGCTTTCGTGACTGCAAGGATTCATACGCTTAGGTTTTTTCGGTAAAGTCACGTAGGTAAAAAAAAATTAATAAAAGCAATAATAGGTTAATTATTTAATTTTATTTCTATTAATACTTTTATTAATTTTAATTTTATTTTTTTACCCACGTGACTGTACAGAAAAAACCTAAGAGTATGACGTCGTGGGTTCCATCCCGACCCCGTTGCCTGTTGTATATATGGAGTTTGCGTGTCTCTCTCCCCGTGGTCGCGTGGATTTTTCTCTGGTTTTCCCTCCACATTTAGGGAAACGTGCGTTTCAAGTATTTGCCTGCTATACATTTACACGTGATTAGCCACTTCGTGAAAGCTATCATTAGTGGCCAGGTCGCTTCTGAAAAAGAGTAATATAGCTCAGTTGGCCTTACCTGGTAAAATATGTTTTAGTTTAGACATAGTTCGCTCACTCGCCGCTCTAACGGCCTATGCATTTGTACCCATCAACATTAAACTATTCATTCGTAAATATTATCTGATGAATGGCTATCACCACATATGCCCTCGTCATGATCATCCTATGCATTCTCAATTCATTTTCCTAGATATGTCATCATCGGGAAGACTTACGCCTCTCCACCATCCTTTATTCCAAACCGTATTTTATTATATTTTAGGATACAACCTTTGTATTGCTCTAATCCTCACACTCGGCATTGCAATTATTTCCCACCTTCTAATAAAGGCCGTGTCCAGCGAGCATAAACACGTGTTATTCAAGGACTCCCTTGGCACTTGGGCATCACGCGCTATATGATAATTGTTTAACGACCCTATTATGAAGTGAAAATATTGAAGGTGGATCAGAATTAGAATTATTGTAGAGGCAAGAAAGGGCATCGTCCGGTGAATTCGTGAACATACATTTAATCATCACCATTCCAAAGTGCATAACGAATACGGTTTTCAATCGGCGGATATCGCTCGACATAACATTTGTAAAACATCTTCTTGGTTCTTTCGGTAAAGTCACGTAGAAGGGAAGTAATAAAATAATAAAAATAAAACATAATAAAACAATTCTCACGACGTTTCGGCCACAACGCAAGCAGCCATCCTCAGGCGAAGAATGAAACACCCCAAGCTTGGAGCGTATATTTAAGCTGGGTTAGAGGGGGGGGAGGTGGGAAGAAGAGCGCCTAAACAAAATAATTTGCATATCAAGAGGAATTCAGCATATGGAAAATGCGTAGGAGGTGGGCGGGGGGGGGTTCCAAATCAATACTATGCCCGTGCATTATGCAGGATTAGCAGCATCAAAGGGGGGGGGGGGAAGGGGGGGAGCATTAACAAAGGAAAGGAATGTTAATAGTATGTAGCTGTAGTTACTAAACAACCACGTAAAAAACTACAGTATAAACTGCATGACAAACTAAAGTATAAACTACATAGCATCATCAGTAAACTTACTATACTCTACAATAAGCTGAGTTACTAACAGTAAGTAATACATGAAATATTCTACGTTGTAAAAAATTATATAATATGCTTCCATCTAAACTTTATTCTCTTACATCACACGCGTCTATACCGTACTATATACTTCCATAGGCAAAACCAACATTAAATTACATACTGTATTGCTATAAACCACCCTATACCTTATACATTTTTAATATAACACTATGTATTATTCTACCCACCCTAATGTGTATCAAAATGGTTTATTACGTCCTTCCAGTGATTGCTAAGCCAGAATCCATCTTCTCGGTTAAAATTGTCTCTGTGTTTGTAAATGTGGATCGCCTCATGTACGAATCTCTCATGATAGCCAGATGGCTTGCAGAGAACCTCTGTCTTGGAGAAGTCAATGTCATGTGAGCCCACTGAGTTGTAACAGTGATCTGCCACGGCTGAGGTGTTTGTCCTACAGTGTTTCAGGTCAGCTTTATGTTCACGGATGCGGTCCGAGACATGTCGTTTGGTTTCCCCAATGTAACTGCTACCACAGAGGCAACTTAGTTTGTAGACACCAGGGTACTGTATGTCTGGAACCACATCTTTTACAGACGGTACCAGATCACGGATTTTATGTACTGTGTTGAATCGGACCTGGATCTTGTGTTTAATCAGGATTTTGGAGATCTTTTTTGTGACCCCAGCAATGTAGGGTAAGGTGATGGTCTTGAAAGGCTCCTCAACAGGATCTTTCTTGGTGGTTGGAGTGATGGCTTTGCGGATTGTGTAGTCGGAGTAACCATTAGCCTTAAGAGCTTGGCGTACGTGTTTGAGTTCACTGGAAATGTGTTCATGGTCGGAGATGCATTGGGCTCTATGATATAGAGTCTTGATGAGAGAATTCTTCTGGGATGGATGGTGGTGGGAATCCGGTTTTAGATAAGCATCCGTGTGGGTGGCTTTCCTGTAGACAGAGTGGCTCATTGAACCATCAGGTCTCCTTTTGATTAGGACATCCAAAAAGGGTAGCTTGCCATCATTTTCGACTTCCATGGTGAATCTGATGGCTGGGTGTATGGAATTGATATGGTCGAGAAATTGGTCTAGAGCAGGCCGGCCATGTGGCCAGATGACAAAAGTGTCGTCTACGTACCTCTTCCATAAGGTCGGGCGTAGAGTCGCAGTCTGGATGGCGTCCGTCTCAAATTTCTCCATGAAGATGTTGGCTACAACCGGAGATAAGGGGGAGCCCATTGGGGTGCCCTCAATTTGCTTGTAGAAGGTTCCATTCCAGGTGAAGTATGTATTGGTTAAGCAGTGTCTCACCAGGGGGGGTACCCCAGCATTCAGTCCTTGATGAACCAAGTCTTCAATGATTGCGATGGTGTCAGGCACAGGCACCTTGGTGAACAAGGAAACCACATCAAAACTGACAAGCAGGTCGTCTGGGGACAGGGCAATCCCCTTGATTGTTGATACCAGGTCAGTAGAGTTTAGTACTGCAGAGGTGGTTTTTCCAGTGAAAGGCCGTAGGATTTCGGACAAAAAACGAGCCAGTTTGTAAGTCGGGGAGTTGATAGTAGAGACAATGGGACGAAGAGGTGTATCTTCTTTATGTATCTTTGGCAAGCCGTACAATCTTGGTGGCCTGGCTGCAGAAGGTTTCAACGAGAACTGTTTGGTCTGATCAATTAATGCGGTTGAAGCAGAAATGATGTTGTTGGTTTTGGAGACGAGGCTGTTGGTGGGGTCTCTTTTTATTTTTGTATAGCTGCCATCGGTGAGTAGTTCTTGAATTTTGTTGTTGTATTCTATTTTGTCCATGATGACAGTGGCATTGCCTTTGTCGGCTGAGAGGATGACAATGTCATCCCTCTTTTTTAATTGAGCTAATTCAAAACGCTCATCTTTGCTGATGTTGCTAGCTGGCATCTTAGCGTTTTTGAGGGTTACAGAGATTTCCGATCTTGCTACGTCTGCAGCGATGTGACTCAAGCCCTTGAGAGCTACATCTACTCGAGCAATTATATCATTAACTGGTATGTGTCTAGGTGTGAACTCAAACACGTACGCCAAGCTCTTAAGGCTAATGGTTACTCCGACTACACAATCCGCAAAGCCATCACTCCAACCACCAAGAAAGATCCTGTTGAGGAGCCTTTCAAGACCATCACCTTACCCTACATTGCTGGGGTCACAAAAAAGATCTCCAAAATCCTGATTAAACACAAGATCCAGGTCCGATTCAACACAGTACATAAAATCCGTGATCTGGTACCGTCTGTAAAAGATGTGGTTCCAGACATACAGTACCCTGGTGTCTACAAACTAAGTTGCCTCTGTGGTAGCAGTTACATTGGGGAAACCAAACGACATGTCTCGGACCGCATCCGTGAACATAAAGCTGACCTGAAACACTGTAGGACAAACACCTCAGCCGTGGCAGATCACTGTTACAACTCAGTGGGCTCACATGACATTGACTTCTCCAAGACAGAGGTTCTCTGCAAGCCATCTGGCTATCATGAGAGATTCGTACATGAGGCGATCCACATTTACAAACACAGAGACAATTTTAACCGAGAAGATGGATTCTGGCTTAGCAATCACTGGAAGGACGTAATAAACCATTTTGATACACATTAGAGTGGGTAGAATAATACATAGTGTTATATTAAAAATGTATAAGGTATAGGGTGGTTTATAGCAATACAGTATGTAATTTAATGTTGGTTTTGCCTATGGAAGTATATAGTACGGTATAGACGCGTGTGATGTAAGAGAATAAAGTTTAGATGGAAGCATATTATATAATTTTTTACAACGTAGAATATTTCATGTATTACTTACTGTTAGTAACTCAGCTTATTGTAGAGTATAGTAAGTTTACTGATGATGCTATGTAGTTTATACTTTAGTTTGTCATGCAGTTTATACTGTAGTTTTTTACGTGGTTGTTTAGTAACTACAGCTACATACTATTAACATTCCTTTCCTTTGTTAATGCTCCCCCCCTTCCCCCCCCCCCCCTTTGATGCTGCTAATCCTGCATAATGCACGGGCATAGTATTGATTTGGAACCCCCCCCCGCCCACCTCCTACGCATTTTCCATATGCTGAATTCCTCTTGATATGCAAATTATTTTGTTTAGGCGCTCTTCTTCCCACCTCCCCCCCCTCTAACCCAGCTTAAATATACGCTCCAAGCTTGGGGTGTTTCATTCTTCGCCTGAGGATGGCTGCTTGCGTTGTGGCCGAAACGTCGTGAGAATTGTTTTATTATGTTTTATTTTTATTATTTTATTACTTCCCTTCTACGTGACTTTACCGAAAGAACCAAGAAGATGAATCCCTGCAGTCACGAAAGCTTTAAATCGAAATTTAACCGCCTCTACGGGGAGGGTTTCCACATAACTTTGAGATCCTTCAACAAGCTCCGGGACAAGAAGGCTCAGCTAATCGAGTCTCTCACCTTTCTGAAGAGATGCCGCGACTCTAAGGTAATACCGAACGCATTTACACTAACATCTGCTGCTGTAACTTCTTCTAATGCGAAACGAATTCTGTCTAGAACTAGCTTAGCTCTTATCTCAGAGAAAATCAGACTTACGCGCACCGAACTAGATCAGTTAGACAAGACACTCTACAAATCACACTTATCCTTGAGTGCAACAATGTCCACATCGGATTGGGAACATGTGGAAAAAATGACTGCCTCTTCAGCTGCCGCTATGTCGACTAAATGTAAGGACAACTTGATTTCCAAATTCAACCGCCTCTCAAACAAGAAACCGGACCCACACATTGAAAAGCTAGATGTTAACAAAGTCGTAATTAATCGCAGTAACAGTCCTATTTCTGAAGGTTTGAAATCCGTTTTAGCTAAAGGACTAAACTTTGCAGTCACACCTAGACACATACCAGTTAATGATATAATTGCTCGAGTAGATGTAGCTCTCAAGGGCTTGAGTCACATCGCTGCAGACGTAGCAAGATCGGAAATCTCTGTAACCCTCAAAAACGCTAAGATGCCAGCTAGCAACATCAGCAAAGATGAGCGTTTTGAATTAGCTCAATTAAAAAAGAGGGATGACATTGTCATCCTCTCAGCCGACAAAGGCAATGCCACTGTCATCATGGACAAAATAGAATACAACAACAAAAATTCAAGAACTACTCACCGATGGCAGCTATACAAAAATAAAAAGAGACCCCACCAACAGCCTCGTCTCCAAAACCAACAACATCATTTCTGCTTCAACCGCATTAATTGATCAGACCAAACAGTTCTCGTTGAAACCTTCTGCAGCCAGGCCACCAAGATTGTACGGCTTGCCAAAGATACATAAAGAAGATACACCTCTTCGTCCCATTGTCTCTACTATCAACTCCCCGACTTACAAACTGGCTCGTTTTTTGTCCGAAATCCTACGGCCTTTCACTGGAAAAACCACCTCTGCAGTACTAAACTCTACTGACCTGGTATCAACAATCAAGGGGATTGCCCTGTCCCCAGACGACCTGCTTGTCAGTTTTGATGTGGTTTCCTTGTTCACCAAGGTGCCTGTGCTTGACACCATCGCAATCATTGAAGACTTGGTTCATCAAGGACTGAATGCTGGGGTACCCCCCCTGGTGAGACACTGCTTAACCAATACATACTTCACCTGGAATGGAACCTTCTACAAGCAAATTGAGGGCACCCCAATGGGCTCCCCCTTATCTCCGGTTGTAGCCAACATCTTCATGGAGAAATTTGAGACGGACGCCATCCAGACTGCGACTCTACGCCCGACCTTATGGAAGAGGTACGTAGAC
The DNA here is from genome assembly GCF_964198595.1 of Lampetra fluviatilis. Lineage (NCBI taxonomy): Eukaryota > Metazoa > Chordata > Hyperoartia > Petromyzontiformes > Petromyzontidae > Lampetra > Lampetra fluviatilis. The sequence goes on along the minus strand of NC_136327.1, from coordinate 3,712,886 downwards.
GACACTTTTGTCATCTGGCCACATGGCCGGCCTGCTCTAGACCAATTTCTCGACCATATCAATTCCATACACCCAGCCATCAGATTCACCATGGAAGTCGAAAATGATGGCAAGCTACCCTTTTTGGATGTCCTAATCAAAAGGAGACCTGATGGTTCAATGAGCCACTCTGTCTACAGGAAAGCCACCCACACGGATGCTTATCTAAAACCGGATTCCCACCACCATCCATCCCAAAAGAATTCTCTCATCAAGACTCTATATCATAGAGCCCAATGCATCTCCGACCATGAACACATTTCCAGTGAACTCAAACACGTACGCCAAGCTCTTAAGGCTAATGGTTACTCCGACTACACAATCCGCAAAGCCATCACTCCAACCACCAAGAAAGATCCTGTTGAGGAGCCTTTCAAGACCATCACCTTACCCTACATTGCTGGGGTCACAAAAAAGATCTCCAAAATCCTGATTAAACACAAGATCCAGGTCCGATTCAACACAGTACATAAAATCCGTGATCTGGTACCGTCTGTAAAAGATGTGGTTCCAGACATACAGTACCCTGGTGTCTACAAACTAAGTTGCCTCTGTGGTAGCAGTTACATTGGGGAAACCAAACGACATGTCTCGGACCGCATCCGTGAACATAAAGCTGACCTGAAACACTGTAGGACAAACACCTCAGCCGTGGCAGATCACTGTTACAACTCAGTGGGCTCACATGACATTGACTTCTCCAAGACAGAGGTTCTCTGCAAGCCATCTGGCTATCATGAGAGATTCGTACATGAGGCGATCCACATTTACAAACACAGAGACAATTTTAACCGAGAAGATGGATTCTGGCTTAGCAATCACTGGAAGGACGTAATAAACCATTTTGATACACATTAGGGTGGGTAGAATAATACATAGTGTTATATTAAAAATGTATAAGGTATAGGGTGGTTTATAGCAATACAGTATGTAATTTAATGTTGGTTTTGCCTATGGAAGTATATAGTACGGTATAGACGCGTGTGATGTAAGAGAATAAAGTTTAGATGGAAGCATATTATATAATTTTTTACAACGTAGAATATTTCATGTATTACTTACTGTTAGTAACTCAGCTTATTGTAGAGTATAGTAAGTTTACTGATGATGCTATGTAGTTTATACTTTAGTTTGTCATGCAGTTTATACTGTAGTTTTTTACGTGGTTGTTTAGTAACTACAGCTACATACTATTAACATTCCTTTCCTTTGTTAATGCTCCCCCCCTTCCCCCCCCCCTTTGATGCTGCTAATCCTGCATAATGCACGGGCATAGTATTGATTTGGAACCCCCCCCCGCCCACCTCCTACGCATTTTCCATATGCTGAATTCCTCTTGATATGCAAATTATTTTGTTTAGGCGCTCTTCTTCCCACCTCCCCCCCCTCTAACCCAGCTTAAATATACGCTCCAAGCTTGGGGTGTTTCATTCTTCGCCTGAGGATGGCTGCTTGCGTTGTGGCCGAAACGTCGTGAGAATTGTTTTATTATGTTTTATTTTTATTATTTTATTACTTCCCTTCTACGTGACTTTACCGAAAGAACCAAGAAGATGAATCCCTGCAGTCACGAAAGCTTTAAATCGAAATTTGTAAAACAGATTTTTTTTCATATCCCTCTTACGTTCTTCTCAACAGCTGATTGAACGATGTGATCGCTGTTGCCCGATGTCTTGGGAATAAATGTAACACGTGCATTGATATTGCTTGGAGCTATGTCGAGGCTTTTAAACAAAATGTTTTCTCGACAAGTGTTCTTCATTGCAAGGCCCGCGGGCCACTAGCTGCCCCTGGTGGCCTTTAGTGCGGCCCCCGACAATACTCAACGTGTGAGCACACCCCCATCATACTGTCAAACCAGGGGTCGCAATCGGGTACCCGATACCCGTACCCTACCCGATACCCGGCTACCCGTACCCGGCGGGGTACGGGTATCCGTTTGCGACCCTGGTGCGGCCGGGTACGGGTACGGGTAGGCCGTGAGTCACTGGTGAGTCACCGTTTGTCACTCATTTCCCAACGTCTTGTCTCTTCTCACAATTCAAGTTCCTAGAATCAACCCACCCGCGCCTGCAACATGGCTTTATCCCAGAGGTCACAATCGGGTACCCGTACCCTACCCGATACCCGGCCGGGTACGGGTAGCCGGGTATCGGGTAGGGTACGGGTATCGGGTACCCGATTGCGACCCTGGTGCGCCCGGGTACGGAATCAAAACCCGTTTGTGACCTCTGTCAAACTCAATGGCTTAAAATGTGGCGGCTCTCACACTGACGATGTCTTATCGGCCAGTGCACTCCTCCCCCCCTCTGAAAATTAGTGGAGAACGCTGCTCCATAACGTATCCCTATTTCATGGTTTGATTGACGTATGACAAAGTGGTCTTGTATATGGCTATGAGTTGACTAGAAGATAATTGGATGATGAGGGTACCCCTATGGGCTCCCGCATGTCACCAGTGATAGCCAATGTGTTCATGGAAAAGTTTGAATCAGACACCATCCAGACGTCCACCCTACGTGCTTCCCTGTGGAAGAGGTATGTGGATGACACTTTCGTCATTTGGCCACATGGCCTCCCAGCATTGAACCATTTCCTGGACCACATCAACTCCAGACACCCATCCATCAGATTCACCATGGAAGTGGAGAAAGATGGCAAACTACCATTCTTAGATGTTCTGTTTGAGAGGAGACCTGACGGATCCTTGGGACATTGTCTACAGGAAAACCACCCACACAGATTCCTACTTGAAACCTGATTCCCACCACCACCCGGCTCAAAATAATTCTCTCATCAAAACACTATACCACAGAGCTCATGGCATATCTGACCAGCACCACCTGTCCAGTGAATTAAAACATGTACATCGGGCCCTCAAGGTGAACGGATACTCTGACCAGACCCTCATATGCACCTCTTGCAACATCAATCTTTTAGTTTATATGACTTCATGGAAAAGCACTTTGCCGAGACCTATGTTTATGCAAATTAAACACAAGGAAATAAACAACAAGCAAAGTAAATAAAACGATACAAAAAATAAACCAGCGATGAGGGTTGCACACAGCGCTCCCTGCTGGGGAGACTTTACAACTGTCACTCAACGACTTGCTCCATTGCCAGTCGCAACCGTCACTCATTGACAGTTGCAACTGACACTCAACGACTTGCAACTGTCACTCTTATTGACAGTTGCAACTGTCACTCAACGACTTGCAACTGTCACTCTCATTGACAGCTGCCACTCATGTAAAGAATCGAGTTGTGTGTTTTAATATACCGTGCACAGACCATGAGGTGTTTATAAGAGACTCCGATATACCCCTACGGACCCCATATATCCTCACTCACCCCAATACACCCCTACAGATCCCTCATGCCCTGAGTTCGATCCCGACCCTGACGCCTGTTGTATATTTGGAGTTTGTGTGTGTCTCTCTCCCCATGGTCGCGTGGATTTTACTCCGGGTCCTTTGTTTTCTTACCGGGTAAAATAAAAATTAGTTTAGTTTTTTTACCTGGTAAAATAAATAAAAAATATTGTTATCATACCTGTCAACCCCTTCTCAGTGCCCTCACTTATTACAGACCAATTCAGACCTTATTGCTCACCCCGTGCCCTTATAAATCTCAACGTTCATCTTACAACGTCCCATCTAAAGGGAGAAACACAAACAAATAGACACGAATGATTGTATTTCGATTTAAAGCTTTCGTGACTGCAGGGATTCATCTTCTTGGTTCTTTCGGTAAAGTCACGTAGAAGGGAAGTAATAAAATAATAAAAAAATAAAACATAATAAAATAATTCTCATGACGTTTCGGCGACAACGCAAGCAGACCTGGTCTTCACCTGAGGACGGCCGCTTGCGTTGTGGCCGAAACGTCGTGAGAATTATTTTATTATGTTTTATTTTTATTATTTTATTACTTCCCTTCTACGTGACTTTACCGAAAGAACCAAGAAGACGAATGATTATTTTAATTTATTGCCCGTATTGGAACGGCTGTATAACGCCGTGCGGACCTCAAAATTCAATTCCCCTGCACAAGAACACGGGGCACAAAACCGCGTGTGTTGGGCTCTGACAGGCGATGAGTTTCGCCTGAACCGCAGTGCGAGACACGTGGTCGCTTGACGCGCACGTGGTCAGCCCCCCCTCACCCCCCCAACGTGCTCGTCACTGCGCGTCACGTGGGCCCGTGGCGTCATCACGAGGCGACCGAGAAGCCCTCGAGTGGCCACGTGACGTCTTCAATGCGCGGCGAGCGACTTGGGCTACGAAACAACAACTTGCAGTGTAAGGCGTTAAACAACAACATACACACAACATTATACTACACAACATAATACATAATATACAACATACACACAACATTATACTACGTAACATAATACATAATATACAACATACACACAACATTATACTACATAACATAATACATAATATACAACATACACAGCAATATACACAACATACTACACACAGCAATATACACAGCAACATACACACAACATTATATATACAACATACATAATATACAACATACACACAACATTATACTACATAACATAATACACAATATACAACATACACAGCAATATACACAACATACTACACACAGCAACATACACAGCATACTACTTAACAATATACAACAATATATATCACATACTACATAACATTACATATAACAATATACACAGCATACTACATAACAGTATATATAACAATATACACACAGCAATATACAACAATATACACAGCAACATACACAGCAACATACACACAACAATATACACAGCAATATACACAACATAATATATAGCAATATACAATGATATACACAGCATAATACACAGCAATATACACAACATAATACACACCCATATCATACTTGTAGTGTACAGCGTAACACAATACTATACACAACATAATACATAATAATATACACTACATAATACACAACATGATACACAACAATATACACAACAGAATAAACACAACAACATCCCACACCACCACAAGTGTTGTCACCACACGGGGCGAGATTTGCGCTCCGCAAAGCGCTCTGCAGCTCAACACAAATTAGAGCGAGCGGCCTGTGCAGTCAGTCAGCGTGGTGAAGTATGGTCAATGACGTCAGCGTGGTGAAGTATGGTCAATGACGTCAGCGTGGTGAAGTATGGTCAATGACGTCAGTCAGTCAGCGTGGTGAAGTATGGTCAATGACGTCAGTCAGTCAGCGTGGTGAAGTATGGTCAATGACGTCAGTCAGTCAGCGTGGTGAAGTATGGTCAATGACGTCAGTCAGTCAGCGTGGTGAAGTATGGTCAATGACGTCAGTCAGTCAGCGTGGTGAAGTATGGTCAATGACGTCAGTCAGTCAGCGTGGTGAAGTATGGTCAATGACGTCAGTCAGTCAGCGTGGTGAAGTATGGTCAATGACGTCAGCGTGGTGAAGTATGGTCAATGACGTCATTTAGCCAGCGTGGTGAAGTATGGTCAATGACGTCATTTAGCCAGCGTGGTGAAGTATGGTCAATGACGTCAGCGTGGTGAAGTATGGTCAATGACGTCAGCGTGGTGAAGTATGGTCAATGACGTCAGCCAGCGTGGTGAAGTATGGTCAATGACGTCAGTCAGCGTGGTGAAGTATGGTCAATGACGTCAGCGTGGTGAAGTATGGTCAATGACGTCAGTCAGCGTGGTGAAGTATGGTCAATGACGTCAGCGTGGTGAAGTATGGTCAATGACGCCAGCGTGGTGAAGTATGGTCAATGCGTCAATGACTATACGTCATTGACCATACGAAACGGCGTAGCGTGCTTTAGAATTGGACGTGTGCAATGGTGAGACGCACACTTGTGTTGTTGGGCAACGATGGTCCGACGTTTCGCCCCACGTGTTGGACAGCTTTTTCAGGATCCGAATTGAGCAGCTCACACCACCCTCGATGATTGAGTCCGTTCCTGCCCGCTGTTGGTGTTCCCGCTTCTTGAAGCCGCCCGATTTTCTGATCTCTCTTTGACGACGCTGTGCCTTGTTGTGTCCCCAGAGCAGAGGTCGCAATCGGGTACCCGATACCCGATACCCGTACCCTACCCGATACCCGGCTACCCGTACCCGGCTGGGTATCATGTTTGCAATGACCACAACACAAGTAGTCAATAAAGCAAACAAAAAGAAGCAACTCTGATAAGGATAATAATATGCACTGTCATTGAAGTTGATTGGCCCACACCCGAGACGGCTTTCTTTAGAGCCTAGTCCCCATTGGTGTAGGGCCAGATGACACCAGAAGGCGTACAACTCAAAAACAGTGCAATATCAGAGTATTGAGAGTTCGGGGTAAACATTTACACTATGAGATCTCTTTTACCAGTGGCAAAATATAATGGTAGGTTTTTACCCTTTTAACTGGTACAAAACTGACACCTTTATTCAAGGCATCATGTTTGCAATGACCACAACACAAGTAGTCAATAAAGCAAACCAAAAGAAGCAACTCTGATAAGGATAATAATATGCACTGTCATTGAAGTTGATTGGCCCACACCCGAGACGGCTTTCTTTAGAGCCTAGTCCCCATTGGTGTAGGGCAGGGGTCGGCAACCTGCGGCTCCGGAGCCGCATGCGGCTCTTTTGAACCTTGACCGCGGCTCCGGGGCGGATGCTAGCGAGGGGAGGAGGCGCACTGTGACACCTGCTCTGGCGTTGCCGCTGCTGACAGGTCGCCGCTCCGCTCCACACTGCCCGCCCGGTGACAGGCAATAACGTTGCCGTTGCTTTGTCACATGTTTGGAAGAAGTAAAAACCTTCCTGGGCAGCAAAGAGCTCACCTTTGCTGAGCTGGAACAGCCAGAGTGGCTGGAAAAATTACATTTTATGGTAGACATGACAGCACATCTAAACACGCTAAATACAACCCTTCAGGGGAAAGGAGGCACAGCCCTGCACATGCTGGAGGAGGTTTTGGCATTCGAGCGCAAGTTGACAGTGTTTGTCAAATATTTACAGAGAGGTACACTGTCTCACTTTCCCTCTTTGAGAGAGTTCAAACAAAGTCATGATACGATAAATTTGGAATATTTCAAGTCTGCAATCACCACAATGCAAAGTTCGTTTGGGAAACGATTCTGTGAGTTCAGAGAGGAAAAAACGACATTATCCTTCCCTGTCACTCCCCTGGCGATCGATCCATCCCTATTGAATATGACTGCATTTGCAGGTGTAAGTCAACCTGATCTTGAGATGGAACTGGCCGATATAGCCGACAAAGATATATGGGTGTCCAAGTTCAAATGCTTGACCGCTACTCTTGAGGATGTTGCCCGTCAGAAGGCCATTCTGGCTCAGAATCATAAATGGAGTGATATTGAAAACCTTCCCAAACAGGACAAACTTGTATTCGAAACATGGAATGCCATCCCCAACACTTATATAAACATGAAAAAGTATGCATTTGGAGTCCTGTCGATCTTCGGCTCCACATATGTATGTGAGCAGGTCTTCTCCAACATGAACTATATTAAAAACAAACATCGATCACGCCTCACAGATGACAGCTTGCAAGCCTGTGTGAAAATGAAGGTGACGTCTTACAGCCCTGATGTGCAGACACTGTGCACTGAGGTTCAGGAGCAAAAATCCCATTAACCAGGTAATTTAGCTATTAATTTGCAAAAATATATTTTACATTGTTAAGTGAAAAAGTCCTTTTTTATTCAGATTGACAGCTGACTGCACGATCCTATATATATAGCAATAAGGTAAGAAACAATATATGCAGTGTTATATTTGTTTTAAATGTTGCAATGGTTTTGCGGCTCCCAGTTTATTTTTTCCTTCGGAAACGGGTCCAAGTGGCTCTTTATGTCTTAAAGGTTGCAGACCCCTGGTGTAGGGCTTTATTGACTACTTGTGTTGTGGTCATGTCCCCATTGGTGTAGGGCTTTATTGACTACTTGTGTTGTGGTCATTGCAAACATGATGCCTTGAATAAAGGTGTCAGTTTTGTACCAGTTAAAAGGGTAAAAACCTACCATTATGTTTGTCACTCATTTCCCCACGTCTTGTCTCTTCTCACAATTCAAGTTCCTAGAATCAACCCACCCGCGCCTGCAACATGGCCTCATCCCAGAGGTCGCAATCAGGTACCCGATACGGGTAGAGTACGGGTACGGCCGGGTACGGGTAAGGAATCAAAACCCGTTTGCGACCTCTGCCCCACAGCGGAAGCACGGAAGTCGTGCGGAGCAACAGGAGTCGTGCGTGCGCTCGCCCCATGCTCGCCCGGCCGCTCGTCGCCCCAGCCCTGCGCTCCCTGCTGACGCGACCTCGTTGGACCACGAGGTCTCGGTCCACGATGCCGGCCACGGCGGCCCCCGGTGGCCCCGTGCAGGAGTCGATCCGAGAGAAGCTGACGCGGTCCCTGGGCCCCGTGCACCTGGACGTGATCAACGAGAGCGGGATGCACGCCGTGCCCCGCGGATCTGAGACGCACTTCAAGGTGAGTGGCAAGGGGGGGGGGGGGTGGGTACTGAGGGTCTGGCGGTGTCACCCCCACTGTGCTGTGGAACAGGAGTGAGGGCAGTATGAGCCATGATCGATCCACTGCTGACCGAACGCCTCCCAAAACCATCGCCAGCTCCATTTCAAGCTGGTCCTGCGAGTCTGCGTGTGCTACGTGTGTGTGTTCAGTGAATGGGGAGCGGTAGTGTAGCGGTTAGCGCGCTGCGCTACAAACCAGGCGACCCGGGTTCGATTCCCGCTCACGGCCAACACTGGTGACGATTATCTGAACCGGTCCTGGACCTCCCCTAGGTCGACTCAGCCTCAAATGAGTACCTGGTGCGATGTGTGAACATCACCACTGGGGAGACAAAGACGGCCGGGCGTGGTGTTGGCCACCCACCCCCTCGTGTGCCGTGCCGGCCTTTATAGGTGCTCGCTAACAGCACTTGCCCCAACAGTCTGTCAGTGTTATTGTGCGTGTGATTGTTTCTGTGTGCAGTGGTATGACAAAGGGGCTATGATTTGTTGTTAAATAATGCTGTATACTAACATTGGCCTGAAGGATTCCATACTGTTCAGTTTATTCCAGAGACATTTCAAGGAATGTTAAGGAATGTACTTTTCACACTGGTGGAATAAAACAAATCAAAAAGAGAATAGAAACCGATATAATGCAACGTTAACGTTCAGAATGAGGATGGAATGTGATGGAACACGCAAGCCATATTCAGTGGCCATATACGCCGTGGAACAACCTTTCTGACCCCACCCCCAATCACCCCTTCTCCCCCACTCTCCTCCCCCTCCACGTGCTCTCACTCCTTCTCCCCTGCTCCCCCACTCCCCTCCCCTCGCTCTCAAGGTGGTGGTGGTGTCCACGCAGTTCGAGGGCGTGCCTCTGCTAGCGCGCCACCGGCTCGTCAACGAGGCTCTGCGCGACGAGCTGGCGGGCGGTGTGCACGCCCTCTCCATACAGGCGCGCACGCCCCAGCAGTGGGGGAGCAGCGGGGGGCGCGTGGATCCCAGCCCCCCGTGCCTGGGGGGCTCCAAGCGCGAGGGGGGGCGGCACGGCGACGCGGGCCCAAGTTAGGGCCTACACAAATGGGACCTTCTGTCTAATTCCGCTCGCTCACTTAGCCCATTCAACAACCCACTCAACCCCTCACCCATCCACCTACTCAACCACCCACTCACTCACTAACCACTCACTCACTCATTCACCCACTCACTCACTCACCCACCCACTCACTCACCCATCCACCTCCTCACCCATCCACCTACTCAACCACCCACTCACTCACTAACCACTCACTCACTCACTTACACACTCACCCACTCACCCACTCACTCACCCACTGACTCGCTCTCTCATCCACCCACTCACTCGCTCACCCACCTGTCCACTCAACCACTCTTTCACCCACTCAACCTACTCAATCACATGACACACCTCCACCAATCACTTTGTGGGAAGTCGGCCGTGATTTTCCTTTGAACAGAATGGGGCCCCCACTGTGGCGATGTGCGCTTTCTACCACTGGTGAAGGGGCTGCTCATAGAGAAGAGCACCACGCAGCACTCAATGTGAGCGCGGAGATCATCACTTTGACATCCACCGCAAGTTTTGCTGCTGGCAACAGGCTACTTACGCCCCCCCCCCCCCCGCCGTCTAAGGACCCTTTTGTGCTTTTTGAACTGACAACTCAATTAATATTGTTAATAATAATAATAAAATATTCTCACCGTGCCCACGTGTGCTCCAGCAGAGGGGTCGTGTGTCCGCCTGACTGAACCCCCGTCTCTTTTCAAACTCGCCTGACCCGTTGTTAATATCCTCGGCTGCCCTGCGGTGATTGTGCCCGGACCCTTAGAGCTGTCACTGGGCGTGTGAGATGGATCGTTTGTGGTCGACGGGCAGGAAACCCAAAACGTGGCCAGGTGTGCGGAGAAAGCCCCGTGCTCCCCTCGGGCATCATCGGGGTGTGCGGTAAAGCGTGTGTTTTGCTATTTGGAGAGGGTGTCACAAATCCCCCAGTCTCAAGGGGTAGGCAGTGAGTGATGGACCGACTAGAAAGTGTGTGCATGCGAGCGGTGGTGTAGCGGTTAGCGCTACGCTGCGCTATGAACCTGGCGACCCGGGTTCGATTCCCGCTCACGGCCAACACCAGTGCCTCCCCTAGGTCGACTCAGCCTCAAATGGGTACCTGGTGCGGTGTGTAAACATCGTCACTGGGGAGACAAAGGCGGTCGGGCGTGGTGCTGGCCACCCACCCCCTCGTGTACCGTTCCAGCCTTCATAGGTGCTCGCTAACAGCATTTGCCCCTACAGTCTGTTAAGGCTATACGGGGGGTCTTTGTAGCATAACGAACCCGGCGGCCCGAGTTCGATTCCTGCTCACGGCTAATGCCGGTGACGAATATCTGAACGGCAGAGCTCGCAACCGGGTACAAGATACCCGTACCCTACCCGATACCCGGCTACCCGTACCCGGCCGGGTACGGGTAGGCCGTGAGTCACTGGTGAGTAACCGTTTGTCACTCATTTCGGGTAGGGTAAGGGTACGGGTACCCATTTGCGACCCTGGTGCGGCCGGGTACGGGTAAGGAATCAAAACCCGTTTGCGACCTCTGCTGAACGGTTCCTGACTCGGCCTCAAATGTGTACCTGGTGCATTGTGAAGACACCGCCACTAGAGATACAAAGGCGGCCGTGCATAGTACGTGCATGTCCTTGCAGTAGTTGTTGTAAAGTGATGGCGTAGTGGTTACCGCACTGCACTACGAACCTGGCCACTTGGGTTTGATTCCCGCTCAAGACCAATAACAGTGGTGGATATTTCAACCAGTTCTGGGCCTTCTCGAGATATAATCCGTCTTAGATGAGTACTGTAACTTGTGAGTATCTACGCGAGTACGTTCGTCAATGACGCTGTCTTAACAGGAGAAATGTGTGGTGTTTTGGACAATTTTCTCTTCATAGCGCATCAAAAGAAGGCCCATTGCCTGAAACGTCGTCTATTATATAGTGTTCCCTTTTAAAGGCAGTTTTATTGACGAACGTATTGGTTTTTTTTGTATTCGTGCACCATTGCCAACGCAGTGCTGTATCACCAAATAATGTGTATCTGATAATTGTTTTTTTACCCTTTTATCTGGCAACAAAACTGACACCTTTTTTACAAGGAGTCATGTTTGCATAGACCACAATACCTGCAGTCATAATGCAAAAAAAAACATAACTCTGATAATGTATGCACTGTCCTTGAAGTTGATTGGTCCACACCCGAGACAGCTTTCCTTAGAGCCTAGTCTTACATGGTGTTGGACCAGCTGACGCCAAAAGGCGCACAACTCAAAGACAATGCACCATCAGAGTATGAGAGCTCGGGGTAATAATTTACACCATTGGAACCTCATTTGCCAGAAGTAAAAATATGATAATAGTTTTTTTTACCCTTTTATCTGGCAACAAAACTGACACCTTTTTTTACAAGGAATCATGTTTGCATAGACCAACATGTGTATCTGTATATACGTGGACGTGCCAGCAGATGGCGCTCGGCACAAACGATATTATTTATTTGAAAGGTTGGCTTTACCACACTGGAATTAAATTCAGTATTTGAATTCACATCTCTCAGATTTCCGTTTAACATGAATTGTCTTTTACCAGGTAATGCCCACTGAGCTACATACAGTATGTCAGTCTTAGCTCAACAAAGGGGCACATTTATAAACACATGGTTGTGAATGTGGAGGGAAAAACCAGAGAACCCGGAGAAAAATCCACACGACCACGTGGAGAGAAACAGAGACATTCAAACTCCAATTATACAGCAGGCGTCAGGGTCAGGATCGAACCCACGACCTCATGTATACCAGGCGAGGCAGGTAACATCTCACCACCGATGCAATTCCAATTGCCACAAAACACAAACGAAGTCTTGGATTAAATCAAGGACATGCATGCGTTTCACCTTCAGTGTTATCGCACAATGAACTACGAACCCAGCTACACGAGTGCGACTCCCAGCCACGGCTAACATCTGTGGCGAGTAAAGTCAGAACCGGTCCTGCCCCACTCAGCACAACCTTCACCAACCCACACTGACCGGCGTGGTGAAGTATAGACAAACAACCCCCATCACCAACTCGGCGTTTCAAGGACAACGTCCATGACTTCAGTGTCGGGAGGTCTTCGTCCAGCAATGGATTGACACGTCTCTGTGAAATTAAACATTACAGTGCGATGCAAAGGATGTGACATCTAGCATAAGGAAGGGGGAGCGATGGCATTTGTGTTGATGAGAACTTGGCTTTGATTATGAACAAGGGCGGCATGTAAAGGAACCGGGCACTTTGTCAACGCAGATGGCCTCGTTTTTCAGTTATATCACATGTACATTTTCGCATCGAATGAGGTTATCGAAATCTGTTCTTGCAACAAAAAAACACACCAGAATGTATAATGAGATGCAATACTAGAGGGGAAAGTGCCGTTGTATAATCTGGAGAGTACCTCGGCACTTCGGAAAGTAAGACGCACCCAAAAGTCGTGCCCGGTGTGAAATGAGGTTATCGAAATGTGGTCTTACAAAAAAAAACATTATAAGATGCAACTACCAATTGTTTGCTTTATACTGGTAGAAACCACCTGGTTCCACCAGCCCACAGGGGATTATTGTGTCCGTCCGTCGTGCATCCAAAAATGGGAGGGGTGGGGCTGGGTGGAGAGGGGAGGGTGGGGTGGGGCTGGGTGGGGAGGAGAGGGTGGGGAGGGGCTGGGTGGGAGGGGTGGGGCTGGGTGGGGAGGGGAGGGGCTGGTCACCCCGTGGTGCCCTTATAAAACTCAACGTTTAACCTACTCACGCCGGCTTGTGCCCGCCCTCACGGACATATTTCCGGAATACACCACGCCGCCGTTGACCCTGGCCATTGACCGAGCAACCCAACGTTCCTACCAGCTCCCTCCGCAGGAGGAATGTGTTAATCCAGGAGGGGGCGAAGTGCCGTTGCATAATCCTGAGAATACCACTGCACTCCAGTAGATGGCACTCGTCATCATCACTAACGGTGCACAATTTTGATTCTTGGCTCGACTGCGCGTGACTTTCACGGCACAATTGTGCAGCACTCCACTATAATTAAGCCACCTCGCCGCAATGGAGCTCTTCCCGGAACGATTGCAGTGCAGAGCAATCACAGACCACCCCTTCTCGAGCCGCGATTAAATAATTCGCACGCAATTGTCGGACCGTTCGGACTTGTTCCCGACACGAGTGTGCGACGGCTCAAGTAGTTTATTGGCTTCCGTGGGGGGCTCGGATGTAACGTTTGCACCCTTCCTTCACCCCATCTCCCCCCTCCTCCTCTCGTAGGCGGACTCCGAACAACTAAAAATCTCAATCCGTGCAGTTCCTCCCGCTAATTATCGCCACTCGCAGTGCCTAATGCTGCGACGCTGGATGAATTGGCGGCCCGAATGAGGCTCACCAATTATTTAATCTCCTGGGCAAACACAGAACCTGATCGTCTTCCTGCAGTCAGTTCACCAACCCCCCTCGTTCAAACACGTGCTCCAGCCCGTTGCACCCCGTATCGGGACTGAACCCACGTGATATGCCGCGCTCCACACGCTCACCTGGAAGTGCTTTTAACATGACGCCTTTCGGGTTTAATTGTACCACGTAATAGAGTCGCGCACAGGTGGTGTCCACCGGTGAGTGACAATCCCACAATGTCCACCAGTGAGTGACAAATATCCACCAATGAGTCACAATCCCACATTGTCCACCAGTGAGTGACAATCCCACGTTGTCCACCAATGAGTGACAATCCCACAAAGTCCACCAATTAGTGACAATCCCACAATGTCCACCAGTGAGTCACAATCCCACAATGTCCACCAATGAGTCACAATCCCACAATGTCCACCAATGAGTCACAATCCCACATTGTCCACCAGTGACAATCCCACAATGTCCACCAGTGATAATCCCACAATGTCCACCAATGAGTGACAATCCCACAATGTCCACCACTCACATTCGTGAGTTGAACAACGATCGCCCCCACCCCCCACACCTCCCTCAGCTCCCACCCTCGAGTCCCCCCCCACTCCCCGCTCTTCGCGCATGCGCAGTGAGCGTGTTTACGAGCTCGCCGCTCCTTTATAAAAGAGTCTAAAGCGAGCATCAACCACGCAGCTTCTCATCATCATCATCGGCGGCGGTCTTCTTCTTTAGTTCTAAGATCCGCGATTCAACGTGCGGCTTTTAATTTCAACCCCCTCCCCCTATTTGTTTATAATTTTGTTAGTCGCTTATTTGAAATTATTTTTTAACGTTTTAATTTCACCTCCAGAGCGCGTAACCTCCTCATCCACCCTCCACCCCCTCCTCATTGTTAACATCAACGCGAAATGTAAATTAAAATGTTATACAATTAAAAGTTCGATCGATTAGCGCTTACATTGCTACGTTCGCTGGGAAGTTAATTAAGTTTGACGACTGTTTGAGGTTTTGTTTTTAAAGGGCGAGGCGCGAGATTAGTTATTTAAAACGGAGCTTTAAAAACACCAAATACAGTTTTTGTACGTTTTTAATAACAGTCGAACTTAGCATTAGTACCGTTATTGATAATAATGACGATGATGATGAGATAAAAGTGTGTCTTATCACATAAAAACGTATTCGCAGGTCGCTTTTGATATTTGAAACTTGCTTTGATTCGCAGTTAATTGGGAGTCGAACCAACGTCGTTTTTAGTCGTCATTAACTATTATTAACTATTAATAACTATCATTAACTATTATTAACTATTAACCTAAAGCACTGTACAGCTCGTAGCATAGCTGTTATTATTTTTATCGCGATTAATCCAGTTATCTCGAGTTATCCTCCACAGTTATCCACAGTTATCATCTCGAGTTATCATCCCGAGTTATCATCCACAGTTAGTTATCATCCACAGTTATCCACAGTTATCTTCTCGAGCTATCATCCACAGTTACCATCCAGGGTTATCATCCAGAGCGAGTTATCCTCCACAGTTATCATCCAGAGTTAGTTACCATCCAGGGTTATCCAGAGTGAGTTATCCTCCACAGTTATCATCCGCAGTTATCATCTCGAGTTATCCGTGAACGTTGAGCTCTGTGAGATTTTACCGAGGTCCCTCATCGCGACCAGCAGCACCAGCAGGATGATGATTTGGACGAAGACCTCCAGCCAATCCCAATTTTGGCGAATGTCATGAGCGGCCTCGCTATAAACGACAGGAACCATCGCGTTTAACACGACAGATCACGGACGATACCACGAACCGTGACAAAGACACTCGTGCCAAACAACGGGGAGGAGGTATTAGCTGGCAGAATTCCCACGAAATTTATCCGTCACATTTCATTCATCCATCAGTTCTCCACCGACTCGCAACCATGGTGCTTGGACTACCCGGGCGCATTCGCGTCCGCGTTCTCCTCGACGAGTCGGAGTCACCGGCCGGTGTCCGTGGGCCCAGGGGGCCTCACGGAGGGCCTCACGCGGTGCGTGCGGGCCACGAAATCCGTGGCCGTGTCCGCGTGGTCGTGACGGGCGCCCCTGTTCGTGTCCGCCGCCTCTCGGCGTCTGCCCGCGGACGAGCGCGGGCGAGATGGAGCGAGACGCGGAGCGCCGGCGGAGGGTCGAGCACGGCTCACGCACACACCTACGGCGAGGAGCGGGAGCTGTACAGACAGGGGTGCCAGCTGATTGGGGGTGAGTTGGGCTGGTTGGTTGGGTGGTTGGTGGTTGTGGGGGTGTGTGGGGAGAGAGTGTGGGGCTTGGTGGGATGTTGGTGATGTTGGTGGGATTTTGGTGATGTTGGTGGGATGTTGGTGATGTTGGTGGGATGTTGATGATGTTGGTGGGATGTTGGTGATGTTGGTGGGATGTTGGTGATGTTGGTGGGATGTTGGTGATGTTGGTGGGATGTGGTGATGTTGGTGGGATGTGGTGAGGTTGGTGGGGTGATTTGGTGATGTTGGTGGGATGTGGTGATGTTGGTGATGTTGGTGAGATGTGGTGATGTTGGTGGGATGTGGTGAGGTTGGTGGGGTGATTTGGTGGTGGTGGTCGGTCCACACGTCCACTCTGTACGGACAGGGGTGCCAGCTGATTGGGGGTGAGTGGTCGGGCTGGGGTGGTTGTGTGGGGCTTGGTGGGATGTGGTGATGTTGGTGGGGTGATTTGGTTGTGGTGGTGGTTGGTACGTCCACTCTGTACGGGTAGGGGGTGCCAGCTGATTGGGGGTGAGTTGGTTGGGCTGGGTGAGGTGGTTGTGGGGGTGTGTGGGGCTTTGTGGGATGTGGTGATGTTGGTGGGGTGATTTGGTGGTGGTGGGGTGATTTGGTGGTGGTCGGTACGTCTACCCCCCCCCCCACCGTGGGTTATCTTGGTGCTGGGAGTCTGACCCTGTGGAACTCCAAAAGTGAGGGGCAACTTGGCCTGGTGGTACAGGCGGTCGTGGTGATGCCACCACCACCGCCGCTTGCTGGCGAGTGGTGGTGGTTGTTGTTATTAGTGTGGTGAGGAACGCGGTCCACGCGTTGCGCTATGAAACCCGACGACTCCAGTTCGATTCCCGCTCAGAGCTGCAGAAGCTGCATGCTTTCGAGAGATAGCAAAGAGGAACACATGCCCATTGGTGTTACTGAGCCAATGTGGAATTCCCGTGACGTGGGAAAAGCTCTCAATATGCCAACATGATTGCTCCCACCACCGATATATCTACGTCTGACTCTGCTCACAACAGCGGTTTCCGTATTTTGCTTTAGTCGTGTCGATGACGCAGGTTATTCGTGCAATGCGACTGTTTAGAGCAGCATGTATTCGAAAAACAAACCCCGAGTTAAAGACGCATTGCTATGGAAAGGAAGTTGGCCTTTAGGCAGGACGCTTCGCTGGAAGGGGGGTGGGCTTGCAGATGGTGGAGACTGATAATGATAACGAAGACGCCGACTGTAGAGACAAGGGGCTGAGCTTCACGTGGATCTGATTGATGGTGCTGGCTTGCCCGAGGCATTCATCCAGCAGTAGATCGTGGATGATAATCTGAAGATTTCCCCCCCCCTCCAAGGGGGTCACGATGTGATTCGAGAATCTTGTCACAATTGTTTCACCTTGTGTGTATTTCTCGTTTGTCTTATCCGCCTAAATGTGTGCGTGTAATTATAACTTGCTTACGTTGTAAAATAATTGGTTATCACACGTATGCTTACATATGCATGCATCGTGAGTGTAAGCTTCGATTTTTATTCTTCGAGAATCGGTGCATCGTTAGATGCTTATAAAGCAATCATTTCTGACTGCCTACGCACGGGAATGTATTTTATCTACCCTGGAGGGATAACGATGATGAGCGTACATGTATGTATCTTCTTGGTTCTTTCGGTAAAGTCACGTAGAATGGAAATAATGAAATAATAAAAATAAAACATAATAAAATAATTCTCACGACGTTTCGGCCACAACGCAAGCAGCCGTCCTCAGGTGGAGAGCAGGTCTGTCGAGTAGACAGAACCAAGAAGATGAATCCCTGCAGTCACGAAAGCTTTAAATAGAAATTTAGCGTACATGTAGTTAATGAAATACATCTATACAGCCAAGCACTTGTGTAACGCAGTCCTCACGACTTGAAGTTATTAATTTACCAACTCGATTTCATTAACTGCCCTGTTTACACGGACTGATTTTTTTTCTCTTCCTATTTTACAACAGACTTCTTGGCAATTGTTTAAAAAGATTAGCTTTCAAAATATACAGCCGGCTCAAACCAGTTTGACGCTTGGCAGGAGGAGCATGACATGCTGCCATGGATTGCTGCAAATCATGAACTTATCTGTGTATTGTTTTGTCAGCTTGTTCGTGGTTTTAAATATAAATACATATCAAGCTTCGAGAATGCCCCCACCGACGTTGTTTGTTTGAGTTTTCAATTTGGACTGCCTCCCGAGCAAATGGATCCCTTTTATATTGTAAAAAAAAACCGGTTAGCGTTTTTGTGCGTGCCAAATCGGTCTTTAAAAAAATATATATAAATCGTATTGTTTTTATGATCTCACTTCAGAAAGTAAGCTTGGATTAGCATGTTTCTGGCCCATACAACTCATAAGATGGTCTGTGCTGCTGTGGTAGTATAATTAAGTTTAATAGCATTACTTAATTTGGAAGTGTTCATGACTAAATCAACTGCAAAAATATATGTTAAATGGACAAAAGTGTAAATAACATGGAATTCTATCAACCTAATTGCTCTTTAGGCATCAATATTATCCAGAAGCATTTGGTGAAGAGGGAAACTCTGACTGGTTCAGAAACTAAACTTTTCAGGAAGCAAGTTAGATGATACATCTTTCTTGACTGCGATGCTATGCTGAAAGATAGTGGCGGTGCAAGGGTTAGCATGCACTCACTGACTGCACTGTAGGAGGCTCTTTTTTAAAATTCCAAACATGCAAAATGCTCTCTCAACCTGCAATCTCAAATCCAGTTTATAGAAGCTAGCGGTGCAATCGTTTACAGTACCTTTCTTTTCCTGTATTCCTCTGCAATGTGGATTTGCAGAGTGTACTGTGTTTTTGTGTGGTTTATGTGTTTTTTTTCTCACAGTGCTTGACTCACTTAGGAGGAAAAAAAATCCCTTCCCGTGCGAGTAAAGGTCATGGCAGTGCGTCTGCCAAAAATTCTAACATTTTATTGCCCTGCTAGACAACGCACTGTCCTTTATAAACACAGAATCTTGTAGGTGAGTTTCAATTCTGCATCGTTGCCCTCTGTTTGGTGTTTGTAGGGGACTTATTTAGATTATGCAGTTATGTTGTCAGTGAAGCGGTAGTGTAGCGGTTAGTGCTACACTGCACTACGAACCTGGCGACCCGAGTTCGATTCCTGCTCACGGCCAACACCAGTGACGATTATCTGAACCGGTCCTGGGCCACCCCTAGGTCGACTCGGCCTCAAATGAGTACCTGGTGCGGTGTGTAAACATCGTCACTGGGGAGACAAAGGCGGTCGGGCGTGGTGCTGGCCATCCACCCCCTCGTGTGCCACAGTGCTGGCATTCATAGGTGCTCGTTAATAGCACTTGCCCCAACAGTCTGGTGAGGCTATACGTGGGAATCTTTGTCTGTTTATGTTGTCAGGACAGTATTTTTAAACTGACCCATCCTCATCTGATGCTGACTTAAGATCTGTGCAGTACTTTGACAAAAAATGGAAAGGGTCAAACATCCAAGATACTGTACAGGGACCTTCCTTTAAGGAGCTTTGAGATTCAGGATTTGCATGATAAATGAGATATTTACTAATTTAATTTAAAAACAATTTTGGAACATGCTCTGCCAGGACACAGCATAAAGCTGCTGATACTGAAAACCTGGTGTCGTGTTCCCATAAATTCACGAAAAAAACCCTTCAAAAAAGCTGACGTGCAAATGTTCTTTGGCTCACAAATCCCTCCTTTTGGGCTCGGAGTGCTTATGTCGTGAGAAGATCTGTATGTATGTTGAATTTTTTCGTACCGTATGTAGCCAACCGTGCTAAGGTCTGTTGCGTGGACTCGCGTGGATTTTTGATTGACGAGACGAACCACTGTTACTGTACGATCATTAAGCTGGACTTTGACAAAGCAACTTCCGTCGGAGGAACTTCTGGCTTTTGGGGACCCGGGCACATGTGGATGGTGCTAGGCCATTATCAATAAAACCACTACAAGGCCCAACCCAGAAAACAATAATGGATCATTGCATTTGCTACGAAAAAACATACGTTTTATGCTGGGAATAATTTTTTGTCAGAAATGGGCGAAGCAGCACTTGGAATGGCTTGGAAGAGTAGAATGTGGCTGGTAAGGAAGGAGTGGTTTAAGCGCGGTCTAAACAACTACCACGATACGTAACGACTTGAGGAGGCACTCGCTCAGCAGTGAGTGGGAAAAGAGGCTGCATATGTGTTCACTCGTTACACACAAAAGCGCTTGCCACAGATGTATCACACAATACCTTGCTGATCTCGTCAAAGAGCATTACCATCACGCGAACTCCAGTCATCCTTGCAGCAGCAGCAGCAGCAGAGGATTCGAGATAAAATATCGAATAAAGACGGTCACGGCATCGTGCGCTTTCAGGTGTGCTTCTGTGGCTGTCTGGAACGCTCTTCCTTCCAATATCAGGAAGGCACTCGGGCTATGCACTTTGAAATGTATATTGAAAACTAATTTCTTTCTAACTGCTTTTTGTGTTTAGTTTGTCCTTCCCCCGCACCTCCGATTAGCTACGTACGGTACGAAAGAAATTGAGCGTACATAATGATTTGAAATGTTAACTGTGAGGTTGTCTAGCTGTGCGGGATTTCCCTTGCGGCGCGAGCTGACGGTGCGGCTTGTTGTTGTATCTGATGGTGGCAGCAGGTTGCGAAAGAGACAGCGTGGAGGATATCACGGTGCTGCCCATTGGAAAACACTATTTTCCCTTCTCCTTCCTCCTTCCGCTCGAGTGAGTTTGCACCGTGAGTGAGAGTCAAAACCCTCGCGATGGCATTTCCCATCAATCGCGAGAAAGCTTGAGTCTGGTACTCGGCTCCAAAAGAGAATAAAAAAAACTACTGTTGATTTCTGACAAAGTGGGATACTTGCTTGAATGGCCACTTTGGGCAAAAATATACAATGCACTTTTGTACTCGTGAGCAAATTAACATTTTCAGTTTATTGGTATTTACTTTCCATGACGGCCGAGTTTTCATTGTCTTCATGCCTTTCCCAGATCAGGCGTCAATGCTGTTTATAAATAACTAGCTTGTTTGCCCGTCCAAGGACGGGTGTATATGGCAGTAAATCTTAAATATTCAATAGAAAAATTGTTCAGCTCATGATTATTAATGAGGGGGGGGGGGCTCATGTGGAGTGATGTCACGCGCGGGACACGCACACAGCCTTTTTTTGCCTCGTTATATTAGCTGCTGCGTTGATTTCTTTATTAGCTTTACTTTCCATAAAGAAAGGTCAAAATGATTATGAATGATGGGGGGGGGGGGGTCCATGTGGAGGACCCCACCTGTTCATAACAACAATAATCAATAATTTAATTTATCTACTATAACCAATGTAACATTAAGTTAAAGCGTCTCTCGAAACAAATGAGCATTGGGGGCTCGTTTATTGGGCAGCTTTGCAGTGGTGAAAATTCCACATTCACATGGTGGGGACCCATAACTAAAGGTTCCGATGCTGATAACGATAAAGCGAAGTGATCTTAACTCTAAATTTCGATTTAAAGCTTTCGTGACTGCAGGGATTCATCTTCTTGGTTCTTTCGGTAAAGTCACGTAGAAGGGAAATAATAAAATAAAAATAAAATAAATTTTTATTATGTTTAATTTTTTTAAATTTTATTATTTCCCTTCTACGTGACTTTACCGAAAGAACCAAGAAGAAGATCTTAACTCTGTGCGCTTCGTCGATTTGTCCTGCCCTCCACCACGAGCTCTCGCCCGCACGCTAAAGCTAACGGTACCGGACTTTCGCCTTGTCCGCCCCCAGGCCCCTGCCCACATCCTTTGAGGGGAAGTATGGCAGCGTGCGCTACTGGGTGGAGTCGAAGCTGCAGCGTCCGTGGTTGCCCGTGCAGAAGACCCGGATGGAGTTCACCGTGCTGGAGAACGTGGACGTGAACACGGTCGCGCTGCTGGTGAGTGAGGGGTCTCGCACAGTCTCCCCGTGCACTCTCCTCAGTCCGTCCGGCTCCTCTCTACCCTGTGCTCCACCTCTAACTCTGTGTCTTGACGACTTCCCTCTCCCGGGAGAGGTGGGGATGAGAAGTGGTGTAAGTGGGGCTCTCGGATTCAAGGGAGTCTCAGAAATCGCCAAAGGGGGGAGGGAGGCGTTTTGTCGCCAAAAAGGGGAGCCACGGTGGAGAGATGTTTACTACCTCGCCTGGTATGCAGGAGGTTGTGGGTTTGATCCCGACCCTGACGATGCCGGTATATTTGGCGTTTGCCTGTCTCTCCCCGTGGTTACGTGGATTTTCGTCCGGGTCCTCCGGTTTTTTGGCTCCATATTTTAGAAACGTGCATTTAGAGTCTTTGGCTTGTTTACAGTTTTCATCTGATAAGCCACTTCATTTAACTATTATCTGTGTCCAGGTCGCTTCTGAAAAAGAGCTAAAGAGCTCAGTGGGCCTTACCTGGTAAAATAAAATAATTTAGTTTCACCCTTGGTGGCAACACAACCCCCTTCTCCCTGTTTATTCTGTGTCTGCCACTTGAACCCTGTCTGTCCCGTCCAACACCCACGTTCCTCTACCTTATCGGCATTGCATGTCTCTCGCACTCTGTCTACATGGCCTGACATCTCTCTCACTCTCCCGACTCGGTCTCTCCATTCAATGCTCCGGGATAAAACATTCGTGGTGGAGCGCAGTGCCTGGCGACACCGAGGGATATCTGAACCGGTCCTGAATATCCCCTTTGCCAACGTGCTGTGACCAGCGAGGGAGAAATGGTCAAGCAACCGCCACAACCACCGACATGATGTTGAGAGGACTTTGGTCAGCAATTCATTGACAAAGGGTTGTCATGGTTTTTTTAAAATCCACATTAACTGCTCTTCGGTCAGACCTCAACCTCGCACTCTCCTGACCCTGTCCAACCATATGCACGCCCGACCGCTTTTGTCTCCCCGTTATCGCTGTAGACACACCGCTACCACGGCAGGCATTCGTATTAGGCTGCGTCGACCTAAAGGAGGACCACACCTCCGATTGGCATGGTTGGCCACGTACGGTGCGAAGTTCAACATACGTGGTCAGAAATCGAACCTAGGTCGCAGGGGGTCAGTCGCATAATTCGTTGTATCAAAGTGTCTTCTCTCTATTGGCGGTGCTGAGTCGGTGATGGAAACTCCGCATTTCTATGGCAGGACCAGTCCATCCCAAAGGGAAAAATCACTGTTATTGACTCTGGAGGGATGATGATGGTGGACTGAGTCGATCTCTGCAACTGTCTCGAATGCTTTTTATTGTTTTATACTTATATTATTTTATTATTTCCCTTCTACGTGACTTTACCGAAAGAACCAATAATATATATCTCGAATGCTATTCCTTTCCAGTGTTAGGAAGCCACTGGACCTATGCATTTGGAAATCCTCTAGATTGAAAACGAATTTCTTTAGAACTGCTTGTTGTGTTTAGTTCGTTGTCCTTCACCCACACCTCCGATTAGCACGGTTGGCTACGTACAGTGCAAAAGACGTTCAACATTTATACATACATGCGTGGTTAAACATATAACCCAGTAAAGTCTTTCTGGCCTTAATAGGCGCTCGCTAACCACACTTGTTCTGCAATGCTAAATGTGGGCGATCGTTGCCTTTGTCCCACGGTTACATTCTGATGAGGCGGGGGGGAGGGGATCGGGATCTAAAGGTCATGGGGCCAGACAACCCCACGAGTACGGCACAGATGTTATCGTCTCTTGTGTTTACAAATTCTATCTGTTCTGCGTTCAGAGTTCGAATTCTAGAAAGCGCCCGCCGGCTTTTGTGCGAGTCCAACTGGAATCGCAGCTGGAAAAATTGCAAAGGAACGAGAGGCGTCGGCCAAAACGAGACTGAGAACTTTGACCCAAACATCACTGTGGTCTTCGTGCCAAGTTTTCGTACGAAAATTAAATAATACTTAGTCGAGAGTGCAGTAAATGTCTTAGCCGTTCTATTTACGTGCGTGTGCGCGCGAGTCTGTATCTGTAACACGTGTCGACATGTCGCAGAAATCCCCTCCGTCCGTGCGTGCCCATTACCTAACGATTCAATGAATCGTTATGATTGGGGCCCAGGATTTGTATTCAATAATTGAGTTGAGTTATTTTTCTTTAATTTGTGGTGAATGTAGCACTCGGAGTTCCTGCAGGGATTAAGTTAACCTTTTACATATGAATACAAATGATAAATTCTCATACGTGTGGTCCGATGCTTTGTTGCGAGCCTAAAAATTCATTTAAATCGATGCGCCACAATGTCTTGAAATAATAATTCACATCATCTCCCCTTATTATCTGTTTTTGTTGTCCTTTGCAAATGGTAGGAATTGTAGATTCCCATAAAAGTAGCCACTTTAAGTATAGAGCAATCACTGTTGACTTCCAGTAAAGTAAAACTCGGTTTGTCGTCGGTTTGTCGACTCCAGAGAAGTGAGGATGGTGATGTATGGCGACCGTGATGTACACGTGACCTGTAACCGGGATTTGAACTTACGAGCTAATTATTGTCGAGCATTCTTAACCATAGTACCACACAGATTAATTTAAGTCAAAGTCTAAACCAAACTGTGTTACTGTACAACTAATAATTCCTAAAACGTTACGACCAAAACATTCATAGGATTGGTGTTTTATTTCCAATTGTATTTTTATCTTGTTTTAAGTAAAGAAAAAAAAAGAAAGCTGCACGCAAAATGTTATCGCTCGCTCTGATAAAACCGCCGTGCCTGCAACCCAAGCGATTCCCACCCCCAGAAACATAATGGAACGGCAACGCGAGAGGCTTTTCGACTTCCCGCGTCGCGAAACATTTTCCACTCGCCAAGTCTCGTGGGAGTAGTGGGGCTTCATGTTTACACGCTACCTCCAGAGAGTATTTTCGTCTTGAAGTTTCCATAAAAAAATAACCCCAACACCGATTGAGCCCTCCTCGGTGTTCTGCAAACAACGCAGGGTAATTAGGTATTGCGGTGAAAGTGAGCTTCCCGCTGATGCTGGCAGTTAAACATTGCTTGAGTAAGAAATTCTTCTGGGGTGGCCGGGTAGCTAACAGCTGCAGTGATACTGTGGTCAGAGACGCGCCGAGCTTGCCACCGCAAACCCCTGGGTTCGATTCGGTGTTTCATCTGCCCGTGATTAAAACCAATTATACTCAAGCATAGTGACTTTATGATCTCGACCCACTCGCCAATCACTGCACAACAAACAAATAAAACGCATTTTCATATTTTTTCCATCGCAAAAATATTTGCCTGTTCTGCAGTTCCCATTTCTTCAAAAGCACATTTGTCAGCGACTTGCTTGGACGAAATGTAGCATGCCTGTAAAGTTGTCTGTACCTTCCTTTTAACCCTGGACCTTCTCCGCTGTGTCTCCGCAGTCGCCTGTTCGCGAGAGTAAAGAAGAGACGGTCAAGTGCTGGTTCTGCATGTCTGGCTCTGTCTCCATTGCCGCCAGGATCAACCGCAAAGGCTTCTGTCCCGGTGAGAGGCGCGACTTGTGACTGTTCCAGCCAGAGGCTGCTCGCTGGCAGACAGTGCCCTACAAGAGCCACTTGTCAGTATTTGGCAGATAGTGGCGATTAAATCCGCATTGCAATACAGTACGATGGTTCTATATATAATGTTGAAATGAGACCTCGAAGTTCGGCCGTACGGAGAAAAACCGTGGCCGTGTTTGCTTTACAGAGAAAGGGACGGTCATAGACGGGCGTAAAAAAGGGAATGTCTTGAGCCTTAAGTTTGAACAGGGACGGAGTCAACAACAGCACGGATGGTGGGAAGAGAGTTCCAGATGATGGGGCCTCCGTGAGAAAGATGGAGTTCATTTAGCCTCGTGGTCACTCTTGATCGGATGGTAGGGAGTGGGGGGGGGTGCGGAAAGGAACGAGATATTTGGTAGTTTAAAATTAACATAATCCGGTTATATTGATTCGTTCAGTTACTTATTTATTATCCGGCTTGCGTGGTATTTTAAGATGCACTAGGCCACCATCCCGTAGACTCTGCTTGCACGACCTTAATGGCAGAGGTTGCAACCGGGTACCCGATACCCGTACCCTACCCGATACCCGGCTACCCGTACCCGGCCGGGTATGGGTAGGGTACGGGTATGGCCGGGTACGGGTACCCGTTTGCGACCCTGGTGTGGCCAGGTACGGGTAAGCAATCAAAACCCGTTTGCGACCTCTGCTTAATGGGCAGCAGAATCGATATCGGCAGCAGAATAGACAGCAGCAGCGGCACCCCCTTGGATGTGCCGCGGGAGACTGACCGTCTCTCGCCGTCTCTCTGCCACAGGCGAAACGATCGACATCCACGTGGAGGTGGAGAATGGTTGCCCTCGTGCGGCGCAGACGCACGCCGCCCTCTACCAAACCCAGACCTTCCGCGCAAAGGGCCACTCGCGGACGGTGCGCCAACTCGTCGCCACCGCGACCGACCACAACGGCGGCAACAACAACAACAACTTGGACGCGGCGAACGACGGGCTGTTGTGGCACGGGTCTCTGCGCGACAGCCTGGGCATGGTGCCAGCACGTCAGAGGAAGGATTTCCCGCACCCGTGCGTGCGCATCCCGCCCGTGTCGCCCTCTATCCAGAACTGCGCCGTGCTGAGCGTCGAGTACTCGCTGTCCGTGTGGGCAGAGGTACGCGGCGCCAGCGCGCTCACGGTCACGCTGCCCGTCGTCGTGGGGACCGTGCCGCCGCTCGGCTATGCCGGGGCCCGCGTGGCAGCCGTGGCGCCGGCGATGATCGACGAACCCGAAGGTGTGCTTGTGTGCGCGTGTGCGTGTGTGTGTGTGTGCGTGTGTGCGTGTGGGTGTGCGTGTGTGCGTGCGTGTGTGTGTGTGTGCGTGTGTGTGTGTTGTGCGCCGGATTCGCGTCTAGGTCTTCCTCGTCTCGTAGGTGCCACGGTTGGCCAAGATGTTAATTGCCTCACCTGGTATACAGGAGGTCATGGGTTCAGTCCCCGATCTTGATGCCTGCTGTATATTTGTTAGGAGTTTGCATGTGTCTCTCCGTGGTTGTGTGGATTTCCCACCCACATTTAAAAACGTGTCCAGGTCGCTTATGAAAGAGAGCTATACAGCTCTCTGATTACTTTTCAATATTGTGTGTCCAGATTTAGTTGGCTTCTCATCTCTGTTTGAACGAATTGCACTTTTTAAGTCTGTCCAGATTAGTTCGACAGGAACTAGCTTCCGATGCCTTAGATGATTGACTTAGCTTCAGATGATTGAGTGAATGTCCCGGTGAATTGTCGGGAGTTCGCGTTGGTTTGCGACTGTGTGGTCGATGGTCTTCGACACTGCACGTGGCCCTGAAGTGCACCTGGCCTGGTAGAGGCATAATGGTGACGTCACCGTCACTTCGTGGCGAATGGCGGGTATTGGTCGATGGTCTGGTCGGTGATCCCGCAATCGCACGCCGTGATTTCTAGAATCTATTTTTTCGTCCACTCGTGGATGTCGCGGTGTGGATGGGTATTCCGTAAGACGTGCGGATTCAATTTGAACGTGGCCCGTTGTTTTTGCGGTCGATTTATTTCAATCCGGAACGGTAACACCTCCAGATTATTATTATTTTTTTTTTAAACGTGTACGACCGCGACGCGATTTTCGGATTGCTTGCGGAGAGCGGCGCGTTCACCCGTGCGTCTCTCTCCTTTCAATCGTGTTCGCAGCTCCTCCCAGCTACGACGAAGTGGTGTCGGCGACCTCAGAGGGCCAGGGGGTGGTGCCTGCCCAGGTGGCGGGCCCTGAGATGGGGGCGGGGCATCGGCCCTCGGGACGGCCTTCCCGCCGGAATCGGCTGTTCACGGCGCGGACCCAGGCCTTCCTGCAGGAGTACAGCCTCTGTCCTCCGCCCGTGTACTCCAAGGTAAATTTCGATTTAAAGCTTTCGTGACTGCAGGGATTCATCTTCTTGGTTCTTTCGGTAAAGTTACGTAGAAGGGAAATAATAAAATAATACAAATAAAACATAATAAAATACAATTCTCACGACGTTTCGGCCACAACGCAAGCAGCCGTCCTCAGGTGAAGAACAGGGCTGTCGGAAAGACAGTCTGAATGAACACCACCAAGCTTGGCAGCGTATAGTTACGTGGAATCCCTCCCCTTCCGACAGCCCTGTTCTTCACCTGAGGACGGCTGCTTGCGTTGTGGCCGAAACGTCGTGAGAATTATTTTATTATGTTTTATTTTTATTATTTTATTATTTTCCTTCTACGTGACTTTACCGAAAGAACCAAGAAGATACTCCAAGGTATTTAATGTCAGAATTGGAACGCAGGGACTCGTCTACTTGCGAAGTTTCAGAGGTGCGAACAAACCTGTCTGTGTGTCATGTCGATGCCACATGAAGAACCAGTAGCATCTGCAGAACATGAAGAACCAGTGTCCTCTATCTACAGGAGATTATACAACTTTAAAGCTATTCCCCGTTTTTAGTGTAAATGCCGTACAACATGTTTGGAATCGACAGGAGTACAGTTGTACTCGCAAACAAATCGACCTCTGGAACTCAGAGGTCGCAATCGGGTACCCGATACCCGGCTACCCGTACCCAGCCGGGTACGGGTACGGGTAGCCGTTTGCGACCCTGGTGCGGCTGGGTACGGGTAGGCCGTGAGTCACTGGTGAGTAACCGTTTGTCACTCATTTCGGGTAGGGTACAGGTAGGGAACGGGTACCTGTACCCGGCCGGGTACGGGTACCCATTTGCGACCCTGGTGCGGCAGGGTACGGGTACGGAAAGGAATCAAAACCCGTTTGCGACCTCTGCTGGAACCTAACTCGTTCGTAAGTGGAGGAGTCCCCGTATGGATTCGTACTGGAGGAATCTGGTGAGCCGCAAAGCTCTTTGTTTTTCACAGATGTCCGATATGAGGCGGGTCAGAACGTTACAACAACAAACAATACAAAACACGATAGGAGTGCAAAGTATAGAAAAGGTAAACAAATCGCTTAAAAGAAAATATTTACAAATAAAACTAAACGATTTTTATCATACCAGGTAAAGCCCATTGAGCTATTAGCTTATTTTTCAGATGCAAACTGGGCACAAATTATATATAGCTCATCGAAGTGGCTTATCACGTGGTAATGTATAGCAGCAAAATAATTTAAATGTCACGTCAAACAAACGCTGCGTGGTGCTCGATTTCTAGCCACGGTTTAACATCAGCGGCGCGCAATAAATTAAACTTGTCCTGTGCCCCCTCCTCCTTCATAAACCTGCACTGACAAGCGTGGTGAAGTACGGTTAATCAACCACCCTCTGCCCCCCCCCCCACGACCGGCATGTCGTAGGCGGAGCCTTCGTTCGGGAGTTGATTGACTAAAGGACTTATAGTCGTACACATACAAACATTCGCAAATACCTAATTAAGTGTAACATTTTCTAAAACTATATCACCATTTGCTTTTGTCTCCGCAGGAAGATCCACACCCAGTCATCAGCGGCTTCACAAAATCTTCACACAGGCAAAACCACTGAAATGGAAGCCGACGCTGAGAAGAAGAAATAAAAATCAACACCTGCCACTCCACTCGATGAGCACAGGGGAAGTGTTGTTGACCGTACGCCGGAGGTCCCCGTGGTTGTTTCGCGACCGGCTGGACGACGCTTCCAGGAGAACGAACCGCCGGAGTTTTCGCAAACAGGGGAGAGACCTCTTTGCCTCCCCGGAAAAATGTGCCACCGCCTCGTTATCGGACGCCTGCTGCAGAAGAAGCCTTTTGGGGGCGGCCGACTCCGATGTGAAAACTTGCGCATCAAATGCAGTCGCTGGCCGTGCCTGATGATGTTGAAATTCTTGCCGTAGTTTTAACGTCTCTTCTGCCCTGCGGATGAAGTTATTTCGACAAGTGGCAGTGCGGATTGCATGCATGCAAGCAACGAAAAAATGCGTGAAATGGGCACAAAAAGACTCGCGTCGTCGCACAGTTTTTTGAGCCTTTCGGATACGACACCAAAGTTCGGCGCAGGAACACGTAAAGGGGCGACTTCTTAAGGGCGGATACATTTTGGAAGAATTAAAATCCCTGGTGAGGTTCCTCGCTGTGATAAAGACAGGAGGACGTTCTCCCCGTGGTGTAGGAAGACCTCAAGAACACTTTGTGGAGGACCCTTTTTTGAGCAGCATAAAACCAAGAGATGGCCAACACCAGCCCAGATGCCAACAAGCTGCTTCGAGAGAGAAAGGCTTTTCAGAAAAGGCCTCTCGTCCGCCGTTAGCTTTTGTTTTTCCCGGGTGTTTCCTCTTGCCGATGGCTCCATGAGCCTTTGAAACTGGTGCGGCTCGCCTTAAAAGCCACGGAATGGTTTTGCGAACAGGAGCCTTGAATGTTTGAGCGGCCTCGAAGAAGTCCTGGTGCGTGTGGAGCAGAGACTGCAATTTAAAGCCGCCACGGCTGTTGAAATTTGTGAGCGGAGGTTGTCTCGAAGATGGCAGAACGAACGTTTTTTGTTACATTGAGTTGTTTTTTTTATCACCCACTTTGCTGCTTTATGAGGCTCGCGTCGTATCGTAACGGCACTGTAAGCGGACGCTCTGGAACTAATTCACTGGGAAACGCTTTAATGGGCTCCTCCTAGCCCAACACCATACAGAGCTACTTTCCCGCTCTCTAAATAGTGCCCCGCCGTGTGCCAGTCTCAACCAATTGAAGGTAACAAGCATTCGTATGTGACTGCTGAGAAATTTAACCGGTGGCTTTTTGTATTCGAGCTCTGGAATTTCATTGGTGCTGGTTTCGGTGGTTTGATATGGCCATTTAAGTGCATCCTAAAATCAATTATAATAATCCCTAGGTGACAATGCATGGCAAGACATTGCCAGCCAGTCAACTAATGGCTGGCTCTATGCAGCCAATAGCGTTCCAGCAAGTCCTGGTGACATCACGAGTGTTGGGTCGGTTGTCATTTGCTGGTCATGACTTGCAGATGGTCGCGCAGTGTCGTTCCATCCATAATACAGGTTTTTTTTGTTATTATGGATGATATTGGTCGTGAAAGCCTACGTGTTAAAAAGTGTAGTGCCATGTTTTAAAACATATACTCTTTTTTTACATTGGCATAATTGCACTGAATTTTTTGTGGTGTTGCAATAATAACATTGTAATGCACCTGCATTGATAGTAACAGAAAATGGTTCTAAATGAAGAGTGTCTTAACGGTGATTGATTTCATAGATGGGAGTTGTGATCCATAACGGTTTAGGAAACAAAGTCTAGCCGCATAGGCAGACGATACTAAAGTAATGCTGCAGGGAGGTGGTGATGTAACAGTGTTAGGTGGTGAAACGCAAAAACGATGATTTGCAAATTTTAACCTCCCTTAGCAAGAACATTTCTTCACAGTCACATTTCCACATGAAAAGGTGGCTCGTGTTTTAATTAAATTTCACTACAAACATGAAAGAATTGCTTGCCGCATAATCTCCAATAAGCATAAAGAATTGTGAGGAACGCTTCTTGAAAGCATGAAACCAGTTTGTAAAATATAAACGGGAGTGTAACAGGGGGTTTATAAATTCAGGCACATTGTGATCCTCCCATTTATAGACGCGACGTATTTTTGCAATCTATCTCAGGTTTATCGAATGATTGTAGCACACGTAGCACCGTCTTATAGTTGTTTTCTTTTCGGTAATAAACTTCCACCTAAATTTGCACTTTCCTTTGTAAACGCAAACTGCGAGCTTAGATTGTTTCACAGGTGTGTTTTTTTTTCAATGTTCCGCTGCTATTTGCCAAAAAATGCCCCCCTTGTTTTGATTGAAACGAAGGTGTGTACAAATATTACTGGCCTTAACTATACCTTAGCTTTATATTTTTGTATTTGCACTACTATAAGCTATGAGCGTGGCTTTAAAACTGTACAGTTAAAGAACGTACTCTCGTTTTAACACACCATACACGTTTAAAAAATACAAACCCGGTATTGCTTCCAAAGATAAGCAAACTGCATAACTGTACGGTGGAAGCGGTGATTTTTTTTTTGTCACTACACGCCGTTGTTCACGAAAGCGGTCGTTGGAAACATTTTCAGAATGGGGGCGTGCGTACGTACTAATGTCAGGTTCATTTTGTTTATGTCCATGGTCGAGAGGGGTCCTTTTGTAGCCAATTACCTGCCACGTCATCTCATCTCAATCTTCCTTCGCTCAAATCTGCCTTCTGCCAGATCCCACGGAGGGCTGGAGTTGACATGCACGCGTGCATCCTTTCACGGCGGCTCTTACGATCACATTACCACGACCTTCCCACGATAGGTCTTCCCTGTTGGTCACCAGCCCCCGTGGGTGTCATGTCATTGCCCGTCTTGGGTGACGATTCTCTCCTCCAACCTGCACCACGTGTCTAGATCGAAAACTCATTCTGGATTGAAAACTCAGTTTTTTAATAATTGCTTTTGGTGTTTAGTTTGTCCTTCCGCTCGCACCTCCTATTCCTGATCACATCTGCATCACTTTAATTTCCACGTTCTATTCCAAACTTCTGCTAAGGTTACCTTGCCCTCACGAGCAATTCCCAACCTACTCGTTAACGTTTTCCAACATTTACTTTAGTTCTAAAAATGCACTCCTAATCAGCACGGTCGGTGTGATGGAGTGACCTATAGCAATGCAGCCGTCGCTCTATTGTGCTGATTTCTGTGATGAAAGTTTTGTTTTAACTTTTTCTTGTACGCGCATCTCATTCTGAATCGTGTTTTACTGCTCCGTGCACATTAATTATGTTCTTGTTTCATTACCATTTCTAACGTCGTTAAAGTACTATGAAAACATATCTTGTATAAAAGTAATAATATATAAGCTAACAACATATGCAATACTGTAATGTTATAACCTTGTTTTTTTAAGCTGGCTTGGAATCCGCTGGATTGCTGTCTGTGTTCCACACCATGTGTTGGTAGTCCGTGCTCCAGTTTGTGGAATTCCACGCCGGTATTTCACGATAACAGCCTGTGTCTGTGTGCGTGTGTACGCGCGCGAAGCTCAT
Source organism: Lampetra fluviatilis (assembly GCF_964198595.1). NCBI lineage: Eukaryota > Metazoa > Chordata > Hyperoartia > Petromyzontiformes > Petromyzontidae > Lampetra > Lampetra fluviatilis. The sequence continues at coordinate 3,679,521 of NC_136327.1, read as the reverse complement.
GAGAGAACAAAGCAATTTGTGGTCAATTCTAAATATATCCCAAAAATAGTGCAGTTTTCATTTTCTATTCAAATCTGAAGAAATGTATAACTGAAAGCCACTGTTAGGTTTTGAACAATGATGTTGAGCGTCTATAAGCAGTTTAGAAAGCATTCCATTCACTAAAAAGTGGAGTATTCTCGTATTTGCCACAAAGTGGTATACTATTTAATCAACCACCCAAGGGTTGATGAGCTGATTCAACCCGAGACTGGGATTTGAACACGCGACCTTTTGATTGTAAGTTGAGCACTGACCACCGTGCAGTTGAAGATTCCCTCCGCCCACATAGAGGCTGTTGAGTGTTGTTAGCGAGCACTTATTCAGTGCTGGGCACGAAGAGATTGTGTGTCACGACCAATGCCAAAGCCTCGGTCGCATTCTATTATTACACTGGTCAACACACGTTTTCTGGCATAAGGTATTCCAACGCTTTTAAGGTAATTTTGGGGTGCTGATTCCAAATCTGGCATCAGCTTTTGTCTATCACATCAGGTTTTTGAGATATCAAATATTGCAATTTCAATAAAAACTGCAGAAGAAAAATATTAAATTAATGTGGATATCTACATAAAATGATATTATAAACACACTATGCTAAAAATACAGCACCATATTTTAACACTAAAGCAGTCACTGACTCGCAACAACTTGCAATCATAAGTGACAGAGTTAATTTCGGGTAAAATCAATGAAATGGGGTATGCCGATAGCATAAAATGAGATGTGATAGAGCAAATCTGAGATCAGATTTGGAATCAGCACCCTGAAATTAGTCTAAAACAGCTGCAAAAGTCCAGGCCAGAAAAAAATGTTTTTTTTGTTGACCAGTGTTATTATTTTCAGTGCTGATGCTTTCGCACCCCCACAAAATACTGTACTCCTTTAAGACGGGGAGTCAACCTCGGGGGAGACGGAAGGACCGGTTCATGTGTCACTCGCCAGCGATGTTGGCATGGCTGGGAATAGAACTTGGGTTGCCAGGGTCGTGTGTTTTTATACAGAAATTCCTCCTATAACCTGAACAGACTGGTTTCAAATGCTGTTAGCGAGCACCTATGAAGGCCGACACGGCACACGACGGGGTGGGTGGCAAACACCACGCCCGGCCGCCTTTATTTCCCCAATGGTTATGTTGACACATCACAGCAGGTCATTTGATGCTGAGTCGACCTAGGGGAAGCCCATGACCGGTTCAGATAATCGTCCACTGGTGTTAGGCGTGAGCGATTAATGATCGAACTCGAGTCGCCGGGTTTGTAGCGCAGCGCGCTAATCGCTGCACTACCACTCCCACACACGCACACATCAGATGGCTGATACAGATTTGCGGGTGGATTTTATTCAAGTGTTGTATATGTCTATAAGAACACCCGCAGGCATGTGCAAACATGGTAAGTAGGTTGCTGCTGTGCCTAGCATTGTGCTCTGGTGTGTGTCATCAGTACCTACATTTGTTGATTGGGTATGTGCTGTTTGTAACTTGAGGGGGTGGGTGGGGAGAGATGGCTAATCGTGTCTTGATTGCTGGGGACTTAACCATTCCACGTGTGTCTAAGAGACGCACACCACTCCTGTTGTGATTTCTATGCACACTTGTAAATATCACGCAACAGGTCGTGACCACTTGAAGGATTTTCTAAATAAAGACGCAAGTGCTGAACCAACGTTGCAACTGCGATTGTTTCAGTTTGTAAAGTATTCCGTGTGTGCAGACGCGACATTCCCTGTAACACACATTTGCAGTGGTATGGCAAATGCTTATGAGCACATAATTTAGGCTGGAATAGGACACGAGCGGGTGACGTGGCCAAAAACCACACCTGTTGCTCATGCCCACACACTGCATCAGGTAATCATTTTCAGGCTGAGTTGATCTCGTGGAGGTTTCGGCTATGCCATTGCTCGCCACTGATGTTAACCGTGAGCCTGAAATTGATCCGGGGTCGCTGGGTTTGTCGTCGTGCATTGTGCAAATGACTGCATCAATTCTGCCTCCCTCCGCTCCAAACATGTGGTGGTTCAAGCGGACATCGTGATAATCACGCTTGCAGTCTGAAGACGGAAATTCCGCAAGTCTGTTACCGACCTATATCTGTCGGGATTTTGCGGAGGCGTCTTCTGACTCGCCCTTGGGTTTCACCCACTTGCCCAACGTTCTGTCAACAACGAAAACATCGGTTTGCACAAAAAATAATGAATTGAGACCCTAAATCGTGATTATTTATGGCATAGCGAGTGGAGGAGGGATGGGGAACCGCGGGGTTGGGGAGACCGTGAATTCGTGCTTCCACCTCCAGCACTTGAACACATCGCGTTGGAAGGTCGCACTCATTTACACGCACCTTGACAAAAAAAATTGCATATCAAGAGGAATTTAGCATATTTATGGTAAATGCAGATATGGGGAAAAAATAAAGTTCAACATACATTAATGTACAGCAGCCTCCATTAAAACAAAAATCTAAATCCACTGCTGGATAAGGGCATCCTCCACGCGGTTACGGCTCTGCTCGTCTGATCGCAATTCGCCACGCACGTGGTGGCGCAGAAGTACAGTACAACAATTGTGTTTTTGTCGCAAGTGCCCTCTTGCCTGCCACACACACAACAGCATAACCACCACGGTCCGATGCCAACCGGTCTGTGCGTGATGGTTCTCGTCACCTGTCCGAACACCCTACGGGCTCCAACTCTTGCAAAGCTTCCGAAGAGATCTTTAGTAATGTGTTGCATTTCGGGTGATAATTTTTTTTGGGTGGAGGCGGTGGTGGCGTTGTTGACCTAGAGACTTGGCCAAAGTCGTCCTCATTTCACCCTAGGGAGGGAACGGGGGGTGGGGGTGGGTCACTCGGTTCGCGTGTATATAAAAAGTTACAAGCTCAAATACCTCGAGCCCACAACATTAAGTGTATTTCTAAGAACCGCGGCTATCAATCACACTCGACGCGTGACAGCGGGTTTGCCTTCTCGTCTCGGTCAGGTTCTAAACGGGATATTCGTGCTCGGGTGAAAACACGCGGCCCGTGTCACGCGCTCCGTCGGGCACTCCAGGGTCGGTAGGGTTCGTCCGTTCTTATTTTTTTTGTCGTGTGCTGCTTGCAGCACACGACAAGGGAGGGGAAGCCCGATGAGAGATGTTTGTGGTTGTAGCGTGTCGGGTTTTGGTGTGCAAGGGGGTTGGTTCACAGTGGGGATTCATGATAGAGGAGTTTTGTTGTTGTTGTTGCTGTTGTTGTTGGGTTAGATCGCGTAAATATAAATGTGTTGCGAAACGCACCCACCGCTGCGACTGATCATATTGGTAACGTGTGCTGAATATTGTGAGATGAACATCATCTACGTGTGTATGTTGAACCTCTTTCGCACGCTGCGTCGCCACCCGTGGCAAATCTGGGTGTGGGGAACGACAACAAACTAAAAGTATACTCTCAGGTTTTTTTCGGTAAAGTCACGTAGGTAAAAAATAAATAATAAAAATAAATGATAAAAAAAAATTATAGAAAAAATTATATAAATAAAGCAAGTTCTTTTTATCTTTAATTTATTTCTATTTTTTTTTATTTTTTTATTTTTTTACCTATGTGACTTTACCGAAAAAACCTGAGAGTATGAATTATTGCAGTCACGAAAGCTTCAAAACTAAAACTAAACACAAATAAACATTCCACTGTTTGTTAACGCTGACTAACCCACCCAATAATAGATAGGCACTGCATATTCTCAGGTTAACATGATCCATTGTAATTTAAATGACTACACTAACACCCTCGGGTCTTCGCACGTGACAGGCTCACGATGATGACATCACCTTTATCGCCTGATGAAGCTGGTTGCAATCACCAGCTAAACGTCGTACTCAATTGTAAATGTGCTGAAGTAGTAACTAATCGGCATGTGTTGTTTACGTGACAACACTAAATTGCTGTGTCGGGTGGTGCTGAGTTAACGACACATTTAGATTTACGCGATCCAACCACCCCAAAAAAAACACTTTATTATGGATAATGTTCATCTTCTTGGTTCTTTCGGTAAAGTCACGTAGAAGGACAATAATAAAATAATAAAAATAAACCAATAAAATAATTCTCACGACGTTTCGGCCACAACGCAAGCAGCCGTCCTCAGGCTTGCGTTGTGGCTGAAACGTCGTGAGAATAATTTTATTGTTTTATTTTTATTATTTTATTATCTTTTATTTTAATTATTTTATTATTTTCCTTCTACGTGACTTTACCGAAAGAACCAAGAAGATGAATCCCTGCAGTCACGAAAGCTTTAAATGGATAATGTTGGTCGTGAAAGCCTGCTACGCGTTGAACTGAATTCACAGAAGCAACAGGTTGACGTTCTGAAACGCTGCCTGTGTTACTCTGCGGTCTACGGTGTGAGATGTAGACTCACGTGGTGGAGTTTCACACACTTATTGACAGAACCATAAACTCGCAGAGAACCAGAGGTAAAACGTGGCAACGCAACCAAGTGGTTTCTTGAACAATCTGATCTTGAGTGTTATTTAAAAAAAAGAATCAACTTTGTTCAAGCCCATGCATGGCCTGAATACTGCTACAGAACTCTGGCGTGGATTTCTCCAAACCGGAGCATGGATTGTTATGTTTTTGGTAGACAACTCCAGGTCAGTGGATCGTATCCTTGCTTTGCGCATTGCTTTATGAACAATATGCGCCTATAAAGGGCTCATGAGAAGTGTCTTTCATCCCCATTAGAAGTTTCAGTAAACATGTTGTTGGTACGCGTTGTTCTGGAAGAAACCTCATAGACCAGTGGCTGTCACGACATGATCACCATCATCCCTCCAGGGTCAATAAAATGTAAATTATCTTCTAGATTTGAAGCTGCCCACTTCAGCAATTGTTTCTTGCTGTGGTTATCCCACCTGATGACGGACGCTTGTGTTGCGCCCGAAACGTCGTGATTTATTATTTTATTTCTATGATTATTTCTATTATTTGTATTGTTTATTTTTATTATTTATTTTTTACCTACGTGACTTTACCGAAAAAACCTAAGGGTATGAATCCTTGCAGTCACGAAAGCTTCACATCTAGATTTCTTTGATCTTCTCTGTGTGTTTAGTTTGGTGTCCTGCCCCCGCACCTCCGATGAGCATGGTTGGCTACGCACGATGCGAAAGAAGTTCAACATAGACACGAAAGACGTTCAACATACATACATACAACATTTACACTATGAGACATCTCCTTTACCAGTGGCAAAATATAGTAGTAGGTTTTTACCCTTTTAACTGGTACAACAACTGACACCTTTATACAAGGCATCATGTTTCAACTTCAAGGACAGTGCATATCATTATCATTATCAGAGTTGTTTCTTTTTGTTTGCATTTTGACTGCTTGTGTTGTGGTTATTGCAAACATGATGCCTTGTATAAAGGTGTCAGTTTTTGTACCAGTTGAAAGGGTAAACACCTACTACTATACATACAACGATTCATTGCCACTTTAATCGTCGGTTACTTCACGCATCATGTTCATGCAGTACTACCATCCTTATCAACTCATCTCATCACCCTTCTGGCTGTTCAAAGGGGTGCCACGGTGGCTAGGAGATGTTAACTGCCTCGCCTGGTATGCAGGAGGTCGTGGGTTCGATCCCGACCCTGAGGCCTGCTGCTGCTGTATACAGTATTTGGAGTTTGCGTGTCTCTCTCTCTTATCATCATCGTGGTGGCTAGGAGATGTTAACTGCCTCGCCTGGTATGCAGGAGGTCGTGGATTCGATCCCGACCCTTACGCCTGCTGCTGCTGTATATTTGCAGTTTGAATGTCTCTCTCTTTCTCTCTCCCTGTGGCCGCGTGAATGTTTCTCCTGGTATTTCCCTCCGGGTATTTCCCTCCGCACTTAGACGCACGCGTTTCGAATGTTTGGCTGCTATGCATTTTCCACGTGATAAGCCACTTCGTTGAGCTATCATTTGTGGCCAAGGGAGCTTCTAAAAATAAGTTTACAGCTTCAGTGGACTTTACCTGGTAAGATGAAAAATAGATATGGAGTTTTATTTATATATTTTAAAATAGATTTATTTACCTTTCCCATATTGTGTACTCCTATCGTGTGTTTGTATTGTTTGTTATTGTTAAGTTCTGACCTGCCCGTATTGAACATCTGTTAAAAAGAGATTTATAGCTCATCGGATTCCTCCTCCAGTGTAAATAAATGTTCCGATTCCGAGTGACGTCACGAGACCGTGAGTGATGCATGAGGCTTAAGGCCTTCATCCAGCAGTGGGTAGATCATGGCTAAAAACCACGTCACATGGTATGCTTTGACTACCTCCGCGATGTTGAACAGGCACGGATCTCTGCGTACGAGACCTCGCTAACCCTCTGCGCATGCAGTGCGTGTCATACATTCTGACTGCACGTAAAAATAAATGAAATATCCTGTTACAACAATAATACGTTTAGTCACTTGCCTATGGGTGTGTTTTTTGTTTTACGTCTGGCATATACGGCAATGTACTGCATACAATACAGTGGTGATTATTATTATTATGACCATACTTCACCACGCTGGTCAATACGGCATGAGGAAGCGGTCCAAGATCGGTTCAGATGCCACGCATCTCAATGGGTAGCACACCGCGCTATGAATCTACCCGGCTACCTAAGTTCGATTGCGGGCCACAGTTATTGGCACACAAAGTTCTTGCCACACAAATGAACGACAAAAAATTAACCCGTAAAAACAAAGTTTTTCACTATAAATCCTTTATATGCGTGGCGGCTAGAGTCCTCTCGTCCTCTGGCTTGAGATGGCTGCCACCTATGGGTCAGATGATTGCCTGCCACCATTAAGCAATTGGTAATTAAATATAAAAAAAAAAATCCTAAAAAGTGTAAAGTTATGGAAAAATAATTTCACGAAAATAAAGTGTCACGCACAACGAGTCTGTGTGCAAAATGTCAGCTCGATTGGATCACGGGAAGTGGGTTAAAAAACGACCGCAAGATTTGCAAGGTCGTAAGCGCGCAAGCAAGCAAGCAAGTGAACTTAATATGAAGGATTTAAAAAAACACTCGCTGATCTCGTCAAGGAGCATAAACCATCATCACGCGAACTCCGATCATCCTCGAAGCGGATTTTGGCCATCAAACAAAGACGGTCACGGCATCACCCGCTTTCGGATGCGCTGCTTCTTCGGCCGTCTGGAACGCTCTTCCTTCCAGCATTAGAAAGCCACTGGGAGCCGTGCACTTTTAAATCGTCATCTGGAATGAAAACTCATTTCTTGAGAACCGTTTTTTCCTTCCCTCGCACCTCCGATTAACCACGGTTTGCTACGTACGGCGCGAAAGAAGTTCAACATTCGTAACATACAACATACATGACAACATAAATAACATACAGTGGCGAGGGATATACTGGTAGGAACCTCCTGGTTACACCAGCCCACAGGGGATTATTGTGTCCGTCGTGCAGGGAGGGGCTGGGTGGGGAGGGGAGGGTGGGGAGGGACTGGGTGGGGAGGGTGGGGCTGGGTGAGGAGGGGACGGTGGGGAGGGGCTGGGTGGGGATTTTGGGGCTGGGTGGGGGGTGGGAGGGGTAGGGCTGGGTGGGGCTGGGTGGGGGGTGGGAGGGGTGGGGCTGGGTGGGGAGGGGCTGCTCACCCCGTGGTGCCCTTATAAAACTCAACGTTTAACCTACTCACGCCGGCTTGTGCCCGCACTCACAGTCGGCCATATCTGCGGAATACACCACGCCGCCGTTGACCCTGGCCATTGACCGAGCAACCCAACGTTCTTACCAGCTCCCTCCGCAGCAGGAATGTGTTCTGAACCAGTCCCGAGCCCCCCCCTTCAACCAACATTGCAATGATCAGCGCGGGGAAGTATGTCTAAACAATCTCCCGTGTGACTGACGGTGCATCGGGAGTCATTTATCCGTGCGGCGGATTGACCTCGGACTTGTACAATTAAATAACAGGCCTGTTGTTTGCATCGGTGTTTATATAATTCCCGTCGTAAGGCAGGATGTAATAATTTGAAGTGAACGTTCCACTGAAATCCAGCCAACAACAATGTTCCGGCATGCGAGCACCAATGACGTGCAGCGGTCGTGGGACTTTGGGAAGGGGTCGTGTATCGGGTAGCGCGCCGCGTAACGAATCAGGTCACCCGAGTTCGATTCCCGCTCACGGCCAACACCAGCGACGAATTATCTGAACCGGTCCTGGGTTTTCACCGAGTCCGACTCGGCCTCGAATGAGTACCGGGCGCGGTGTGTCAACATCGCCACTGGGGAGACAAAGGCGGTCGGGCGTGGTGCTGGCCACACACCCAACTCCTCATCGTGTGCCGTTCCAGCCTTCGTAGGTTCTCGCTAAACAGCACTTGCCCCCAAAAGTCTGCTGAGGCTATACGGGGGATTTTTGTCTAATAGCCTGGATTTCACGTTAAGAGTTTTACGCAGTGGTTAACAAACAGAAAACAAACTCATGGACCAGTGGTGAAGCGGTTCGCGCACTGCGCTACGGACATGAGGTCAATTCCCAGCCACGTCTATCAGCAGTGGAATAGTGAAATCTGATCCCGTACGGGCCCCAACCCCTAGCATCCCCACCCCTATCACCCCCACTGACCATGGTATAGAATGGCCAACCCCCCCCCCCCCACTATTCACACCACCTGGGGAGAGGCCTTCATCCAGCGGTGCATTTATACCGGGATGTGAATCACTATGATTTCACGTTTTTATGTGCATGGGGTGAATTATTTGAGCTGTCCCTGCTCAGCTATTGAACTTAGACTTCCGTGTTATTAATCTGTGAAAGATATCACCGCTTTTGACTGGCTGCTACTAGAATGTTGCTGATGCATTGTCAACGTTCATAAGTGGAACCTTAGCTGGTAAAATACAAATCTAGTTTTTTGTTAACAAAAAATTAACAATGTAAATGCGGCATCGCAGCGGTTATCAGCGCACGGCTAAAAGACAACGTCACTTGCTGGAGAGGTGTAAACCAGCCGGACCACATTCCTCTCCCCATCACCTGTTTTCATTATTTATTTCTCATTTTAACTGGAATACCTGCAGGGCGCTTGCAGAAAACTGCCCCGATGGCAGACGTTTAAACACATCGCGAGCTTTAAACAATAAGGACATATATATATACAACGCAGACAAAGACCCCCCCCCCCCCCGTGTGACCTTTAACAGACTTTTGGGGCAAGTGCTGTTAGCAGGCACCTATTCAAGGCCGGCACGGCATACGATAGGGTAGGGTAGTCAGCACCACGCCCGGCCGCCTTTGTCTCCCTCGTGGCAATGTTTTTTACGCATCACACCAGGTACTCATTTGAGGCTGAGCCGACCTAGGGGAGGAGCCCCAGGACCGGTTCATATAATCGTCACTGGTGTTGGCCGTGGGCGGGAATCGAACTCGGGTCGCCGAGTTCGTAGCGCAGCGCGCTAACCGCTCCACCACCGCTCCCCACACACACACACACAGCACTTTGTCAAGCAACCGTTGCACCGATCGTGTGGGTATGTTGACCATACTTCACCCACGCTGGTCAATGCACGTGGTGATCGCAGGCGTGGGGGGTTGGGCAGGTTCAGATGTCGCTCATTATTTACCGTGACTCACTGAGCCTGTGAACGCAAGTTGTTGTTAGCGAGCACCTATCCAGGCCGGCATGGTACAGGGAAGGTTGAAGGGACAAGCATCACGCCACCCCTCGGCTACGAAATGTTGATGTTGGTACCCTGCACAATTTTGATGAATTACGTATATCTTCTTGGTTCTTTCGGTAAAGTCACGTAGAAGGGAAAAAATAAAATAATAAAAATACAACATTATTAAATAATTCTCACGACGTTTCGGCCACAACGCAAGCAGCCGTCCTCAGGTGAAGAACAGGTCTGTCGGAAAGACAGTTCAGTTCATTCAGACTCTGTCTTCTCGACAGACCTGTTCTCCACCTGAGGACGGCTGCTTGCGTTGTGGCCGAAACGTCGTGAGAATTATTTTATTATGTTGTATTTTTATTACTTTATTATTTCCCTTCTACGTGACTTTACCGAAAGAACCAAGAAGATGATACCCTGCACAAGTTACTCATCTTATGCCGAGATAACTACGACTCTAGAACAAACTATGAACTACTTTTGCTTTACCAGGTTAGGCCCACTTGAGCTCTATAGCTATTTTACAGAAGCGATCTGGCCACACATGTCGATGGCCCAACAAAGCGACTTACCACGTGGACGTTTATAGCAGCCAAATACTCGACGGCGGTGGTGACGCAGGCCACCTGTGAACACCTTTGTCCGGGAATCGAACTGAGGTCACCAGACTCAGAGCGCAATGCGCTAACCACTGCGCCACCATCCCCACTCAACTGCAAGCCCCCCCCCCCTCCCTCCCTCCTAGTAATATCAATATTCTTACGAGATATCATCCACTCAGCCTATATGCAAACATACACACGAAGACAAATGTCCTCCGTGTGACCTTTGCCAGTTTGGGGTTAAGTGCTGTTAGGGGCCGGCAAAAAAAATACAAAGATCCCCCGTATAGCCTTAACGGACTGTTGGGACAAGTGCTGTTAGCGAGTAGCGCCTATGGATGTCGGAACGGCACGCGAGAGGGTGGTGTGTGACCAGCACCACGCGGGGATGTACGTGTGTGCCGTGTAGTGAACTTCTTTCGCACCGTACGTAGCCAACCGTACTACTCGCACACTTGAGCGTGAGTCGACCTAAGGCGGACCGCTTCAGATACTTCGCCGCTGTGATGTTGGCCTCTGAGCCGGGAATCGAACCCGTGTGGTTTTCGTAGCGGAATTCCCGTCGATTTGTTTCGAGGGCAATTGCTGCGTCACCCTGGTGCCCTCGTCTTGACGAGCTACATTTTGAACACGATTTGAGATTAAGAAAAAAAATGTATTTTTTGAACACAGCAGTTTGTATAATTGGGGGCGAGTCTGGGCACGTGCGGCACAGAGTGGGGTGGAGGTGCAGTGAGCGTCCCGCGTTTCGAACCCGGCGACCCGAGTTCAAGTCTCCCGCGCGCACGACCTAAAGCTTTCGTGACTGCAGGGATTCATCTTCTTGGTTCTTTCGGTAAAGTCACGTAGAAGGGAAATAATAAAATAAAAAAAAATTAAACATAATAAAATCATATTTTTTTTAAAACATAATGAAATATTATCTATAATATAATATTTTATTATGTTTTATTTGTATTATTTTATTAAACATAATAAAATAATATTATTTTATAAAACATAATAAAATATTATATTATATATAATATTTTATTATGTTTTATATTTATTATTTTATTATTTCCCTTCTACGTGACTTTACCGAAAGAACCAAGAGGAAGAAAAAAAGTGAGGACGATTATATCTGAACCGGTAGTGTGCCTCCACAAGGTCGACTCAGCCTCAATTTAGGTTTTTTTTTAAACCGAATTTGGGGGAAAAAAATATTCTTTTTTATTTTTATTTACCAAAGCCTAGCCTAGCGTTGCGCTACGATTCCTGTTCAAGGCCACCACCACCACCACCAGTGACGATTATATGAACCGGTCCTGGGCCTCCCCTAGGTCGACTCAGCCATAAATTATTACAGTACCTGGTGCGATGTGTAAATATCGCCACTGTGGAGACAAAGGCGGTCGGGCGTGGTGCTGGCCACCCACCCCCTCGTGCGCTGCGCCGGCCTTCATAAGTGTCACAGAACTCGCTGATAGCACCTGGCCCCCAACCGACTGTTTGTGGCCACACGGGGGATATTTGTCTAAACTTTGAACGGGAAAACAGATTGGCTAACACCCCGCCGGTCAATGAATAGAGAGGTGAGCGCCGCGTCGGGAACGAAAGCTCAACTTCAAGAGTTTGGGTTTACTTCAATATTTGCTGAGAGCCGCGTTTTTTTTGTTTGCACAATGGTGACACTATCTGGCTCTATTTATAGCCGGATCCTCTCGCTGTTTTCGTTCCGCTCGTCCGTGGCTCTTGAGTCGCGCAACGATGCATCGTCGATAAATCGAAGGTCAAATAACCGAGGAGGCAATAGCCGAGCACTGTAACCTCGACCTTGACGTATCTACGTGACCTGTCCCTCCACACCAAAACTACGAATCTCTACGAGGAGGCGAATGATCAATTCGCGTTGCGTGTATCGTACAGCCTCGCCTCGAGCTCGAACCCACATCGAACAGAAACTTTTGACTTTTAAACTACTTTTATTGCCGCCAGCAGCAACAGCACTGGAGGCGATTCCGATATGAAATACCCAAAGTCACCAGCAACACAAATAATCGCTACAAATCCACGCGCTGTGGCGCTAAATGCAGCGCGCACAACACGAAAGAAAAGTCACGTGGTGGTGGTGATGGTCAGTGAACACGAGGGTGCCGTCCACGCTGGTACAGAGAGGGGCTTGTCCGGCTCCCCAGCGTTCGAAGAAGACGCGCTGCACATCACCGGCATGTGTGTGGTACATGGCGTGCTCCAGCCGGAGCCGCGCCTTGAGCAGGCCCCTGAACACTGGAAGCAGCACAGAGCAGCCGTCAGTGTCACCTTCCAGCATATTTTTCCTCATATCGAACAGAGAGGGAGCGCTCCTTTGCCCATAAACATCTGGGCAGTCCACCAGCATTGGTCCGATCGAGCCTAGCCTTGCTGACGAGACACTGGATGTCAAAACCGGCCCGGAGTGATGTTGCTTGTTGTGCTGAACCAATTGATGCTGCTGAGACGATTGCACTTCCCAGACGGCCACGTGGTTGATGGGATGTGTCAAACGAGATTTGTTGAGGGCACGACATGTGGGAGGCGGTGTTCGTATCTTCCTGGCCATGCTGTGGCTCACGTTCTCATTCACCTCCTCCCCTTAAAGCCTCGCATTTTCTCTGTTTCGCCCATTCTCTCCCTCTGCAATATTTTGCTGTCTTTTCTTGGATTTTCTGTTTGCACTTAGTCACATATTCACTTAAAGATGTTTTTTGTTCATGTTTTTGTTTTTTTGTTTGTTGCGGTTGCACCCGATTCAAGAGCCGAATGGCTCACAGGGCTATACCTAATAAATGAACTTGAACTTGAACTCTCCCCTCTCCCCTCCACCCCCTCCCATCCCTCCCCCGTGTCAGCCCTTTCGTGAACCCCCCCCCACATTACCCCTCTGTCGCTGACGTCACCCATTCATTAGCCCTTGCAGCACTGCCCCTGTCAACTGCATCGTTCCATTCCGCGTGTCGCCGTTGTGTAAGCTGTCACGCGACTTTGGCGAAGGCGGTCTATATAAATATGAATTGGATTAAAGTCGATTCTTGCGCTAACAGCACGCGCCATCTATGATTTACGATGCATGCAAATGATGTGCAAATTACGGCGTGGAGCGGTGGCGCAATGGTTAGCGCACTCAGCCTCAAAAACCCAGAGGCCTGACGGAATTTCGAGAGGCCCTTCCCTAGGGTAACACGCCCCGGGCCCCGCGCTTTGGGGGGGGGGGAGGACCCCGCGCCTCGAAGTCGCAGTGTCAGGTGGAGTAATACCACGTTGTGGGGTTTGCGCCGGGCTCCACATCCACCCCCCCTATGAACTGCCCTGCCAACCAGATAAAAGTTGAAAGCGTTAATGCATTAGTTGTGTCCGCCATTGTTGTTGTTGGTCACCGTGTGTCCATGTGTGTGTTGTCCCTCTGTGTGCCCGTCAGGCTGTGTCCGTCTCGGTGTGTGGGTGAGTGCGTGTCGGACGTGGTGGTGCTGGCCACCCCACCCCCTCGCGTGCCGTGCCGGCCGTCATAGGTGCTGCTTGGCCCCATCAGTCTGTTACAGGCTATACGGGGGATCTTTGTCTTTGCCTGTCTGAATGCATTTAGTTCATGAGCCCAGAGGAGAAAACCTCGATTGTCGGTATCACCTGAAGTGGTAGAACTTCAGTGTGTGGCCTATGACAGGGAGTTACGTGATAAATACTGGGTATGAGTTCAGTATCAAGTAGAACAACCACGGTGGCGAGATGTTAACTACCTCGCCTGGTATACAGGAGGTCGTAGGTTCGATCATCAACCCTGACCGCCTGCTGTATATTTGTAGTTTGCGTTTCTCCCCCCGTGGTCGCGTGGATTTTTCTCCAGGTCCTCCGGTTTTTCCCCTCCACATTTATAAACGCGCGTTTATAATATTCGGCTGCAATAAATTCCCACGTGATAAGCCACTTCGTTGAGCTGTCATTTCTAATGGCCACGTGGCTTCTGAAAAAGAGCTATACGGCTCAGTGGGGCCTTGCCTGGTAAAAAAGAAAAATTAGTTTTAAAAATGTTCTTGTTCATGGACCATGTGAAGTATCTTGCCCAAGCACTGCTTACTTGTTTTACGTTTTGAATGATCTCATCTGCCTACTGGCGTTCTCTACAAAATGTCACAACTTTTTAGGGGGGAAAAAAACAACACAAATATGTTGGCAACCGTTTCGTAATCATCCACGCATATGCACGGGTTTTTTTCTCATCCTCGTGTAAAACAAAAAAAACCCACGCTGAAACTTCCCATAGAAGTCAAATAAAGTCCAGAAGATGTTATTCATTGACTGACCGATCACCTCACTTGGCCGTGCTGGCTTCTGGGACAAGTTTACGAGGCTTCTGTATCCCCCCCCAAAAAAAACACACCAACGGGGAGGGAGTGCATCCAGATTAGATCATTAGGGACCATCTGTTGCTGCTGCAGTTTAATAACAACGATAACATACAGACCTTTGTTCACGCAGCAGGGACCAGTGAAAGCATCCTTCATACACTTAAACTTTGTGCAGTTCATTTCCTGAACAGGGTACAAACCTCCCACCCTCCCAACGGTCATTGTAGTACAGGAACCACACCCCGACTACGTACGTATGTTGAACTTCTTTTGCACCGTACGTAGCCAACCATGTTAATCGGAGGTGCGGGGGAAGGACATCAAACTAAACACACAAAGCCGATCTAAATAAATTAGTTTTCAATCTAGAGGATTTCCAAGTGCATAGGTCCTGTGGCTTTCTAATACTGGAAAGGAAGAGCATTCGAGATAGTTGCAGAGATCGACTCAGTCCACCATCATCATCCCTCCAGAGTCAATAACAGTGATTTTTCTTTTTGGGAGGGACTGGTCCTGCCATAGAAATGCGGAGTTTCCATCACCGACTCAGCACCGCCAATAGAGAGAAGACACTTTGATACAACGAATTATGCGACTGACCTCCTGCGACCTAGGTTCGAATTATGACCACGTATGTTGAACTTCGCACCGTACGTGGCCAACCATGGCAATCGGAGGTGTGGTCCTCCTTTAGGTCGACGCAGCCTAATACGAATGAGTTTTCAATCGAGACGATTTCACGGTGCAATGCTCCGGTGGCTTCCTCATATCGGAAGGGAAGAACGTTCCAGACGGCCGCAGAAGCGCATCTGAAATCGCTCGCGCGATGCGGTGACCGCCGCCTTCGTTCGATGGCGAGCAGCCAAAAGCCGCCGCTGCTGCTGCTGCTGCGATGGTGAGCGGAGTTCGCCTGACGATGGTTTACGAGAACAGCGAGGTATTGTGGCGCATTTGTGGCGAGCAATTCGCGTGCGTAATGAGAGCGACTTTAGAATGTGTTCGTTCGGCAACTGACAGCCATTGCAGATCGGCGACCGCTGGGCCACTGGTGAGTCACGAAATTGGGTGGAATCATCTTCTTGGTTCTTTCGGTAAAGTCACGTAGAAGGGAAATGATAAAAAAATAATAAAAATAAAACATAATATTATTATTATAAAAATGAAACATACTATTATTATTTTATTATTTCCCTTCTACGTGGTGACTTTACCGAAAGAACCAAGAAGATGAATCCCTGCAGTCACGAAAGCTTTAAATCGAAATGGGTGGAATCAGTCCACGGGGCCTAGAGTGTCCCGGGTGATGCTGCTCATGCACGCGAATTGCACCGGTCCGCTCACAACAACAGCAGCAACAGCAGCAGGAGTCGTCACTGCTGACACACCTCCCAGTGCCACGGGATGCAGTCTCGTCAGTTGGTGCCTATTTTATCCACCGCAGAGGGATGATGATGAGGATGGTGGATTGCGGATGATGATGATCTGATGATGGTGATGGTGGTGCTGGTGGCTTATTGATAATCGTGATGATTTATTGTTGAGGATAATGATGGTTGTTTATTGATGATGATTGGATGGTCGTGATCATAATGAGGTGTATTGATTGCGACGCTATTGGCAACGATGATTCAAGTGAGGATGACGACAAGAAAGCCACACCAATGTCAACTCTGACCAGAACGTCAATAATGATATTTTCAGCTCAGTGAGTCTCACACAGCCAGATCTTGTGACCGGATTAACTCAACGAAATAGCATGCGCTGGAACGCACGTTTGCTCGGGTGAATTGTCTGTAACTTTTAAAACATTCTGAGCAAAAACAAGGAGGCAGTTTAGCGGACAACATTCATGGGAGACGTTGAAATGAGTTGGCAAAGGCAGTTGCCACATTTGCCACCTAGCCGAGTCAGATGTGCGTCGCGAAATGAAACTTTTTACGATGCTTTGGATTCAAGTAAGTACACTCGCCTCCTGGCAGACGAGCACACGTACACCACACAAAGCCCAAAGCTCCCCCTTATAGCCTCATAGCTGTCAACCCATACGGTTTACCCCGTATTCTTGCACAGGGATATTGAGTTTTGAGGTCCATACGGGGTACAGCCGTTTGTAGGATGAACGTTGAGATTTATATAGGGGGCACGGGGTGACCAATACGGTCTGCATTGGTCTGTAATAAGGTAGGGCACTGATAAGGGGTTGACAGGTATGATCGCCTTAACAGACTGTAGGGGCAAGTGCTGTTAGCGAGCACCTATGAAGGTCAGAACGGCACATGAAGGGGTGGGTAGACAACACCACGCCCGGCCTTTGTCTCCCCAGTGGCGATGATGTTTACACACCGCACCAGCTACGCGTTCGAGGCTGAGTCGACCTAGGGCAGGCCCAGGACCGGTTCAGATAAACGTCACCGGTGTTGGTGGGCGTGAGCGGGGATCGAAGCGCGCTCACGGCTCCCCACGGCACGCACGTGCACACACAGAATCGGAATGTTTATTTGTACTGCAGGAGGAATCCGATGAGCTCTAAAGCTCTTTTTCACAGGTGTCCAGTAGGAGCGGATCAGAACGTTACAACAACAAACAGTACACAACAACAACACGATAGGAGTGTAAAGTATAGGAAATGTGTGTGCGCAGACGCTACGATTACCGCTCGCGGCTAACACCGGTGACGATTATCTGAACCGGTCCTGGGCCTCCCTTAGGTCGACTCAGCCTCAAATGAGTACCTGGTGCGGTGTATAAACACCGCCAACTGGGGAGACAAAGGCGGCCGGGTGTGGTTGCTGGGCCACCCACCCCCTCGCGTACCGTGCCGGTCTTCAAAGGGTGCTCGCTAACAGCACTTGCCCCAACAGTCTGTTAAGAGCTACACGGGGGATCTTTGTCTCTGTGTGGGAAGGTGTGCGTGCACTACGTGTTGATTTGCACGTGTTCTGCTGCGTGCCTTTGGCTAATCGGGGCGGGGGAGAGGGAGGCAGGGAGGAAGAGAGGCACGCAAGGACGGAGGGGAGCTGCGATGGAAACTCCCCGAGATAGGAAGGGGGTGTGGGAGTAAGATCAGCAGGGACTCGTGGGATGATTGGAAAGGTAGGGAATAGGGCTGGACGATTTGGGGAAAATATCTAATTGCGATTTTACTGACAGATATTGCGATTTTTATTTGATTTGCGATGACATTTTTTTAAGTCAAGCTTCAGTTCAATATTCACTTTGTAATCGATTTAAAACATGTGATGGGGCATTACCACACGATACCATCAAAATATGAACTGTTATATATATTCTAATGCAAGGATGATAGCTTAAAATGTATGAATTGTTTCCAACATGTCTTTATAAAAATGATTTTTTTTATTGAAATAGAACAATCAAACATAGAACAATTGTTAAATTAAATAAGATGAAAATAATAAAACAATTCCAATGAGAAAGCAATCGGACTTTTCAAATCGCAAAAAATCGCCGCCTTTGCGCTTTGCTAATCGCATTGTTTCAAATTGCGATTTCGATTTTAAATCGATTAATCGTTCAGCCCTAGTCAGGAGAGAGTGACAGGAGTGAGCGGGGAAGGTGGTTATGGGACGGCACAATTCCCTCCCAGCAGAGGTCGCAACCGGGTACCCGATACCCGTACCCTACCCGATGGTGCGGCCGGGTGCTCACTAACAGCATTTGCCCCTACAGTCTGTTAAGGCTATACGGGGGATCTTTGTCTTTGTAGCATAACGAACCCGGCGGCCCGAGTTCGATTCCTGCTCACGGCTAATGCCGGTGACGAATATCTGAACGGCAGAGCTCGCAACCGGGTACAAGATACCCGTACCCTACCCGATACCCGGCTACCCGTACCCGGCCGGGTACGGGTAAGCCGTGAGTCACTGGTGAGTAACCGTTTGTCACTCATTTCGGGTAGGGTACGGGTAGGGAACGGGTACCCATACCCGGCCGGGTACGGGTACGGGACCCGTACCCGGCCGGGTACGGGTACCCATTTGCGACCCTGGTGCGGCCGGGTACGGGTAAGGAATCAAAACCCGTTTGCGACCTCTGCCTCCCAGCTCAACGCGATCACAGCTGACGCACTACGCAACGACACGAGGCCTCAACACAGTCGCGTGATTTGGCAGGCGAAACATGATAGTATAATAATAATCATCATGGCGATGATGATGTGATGAGCAGTTGTTTTTCATGGGGCGTCTCAGGCAGAGAGAGAGAGAGCGAGTTCTTTGCACGCAACGATGGGCGACTTACACTGCCAGCATCAATCACATCTGAAAGGGCACTCCTAGTGACAGCTCTCCTCTGTGCGGTGGCGCAAGATAAACCAAAACGAAACTATTTTTTTTATTTGACCGGGTTAAAGAGCCACTGGAGCTGCTAAAACTCTTTTTTCAGAAGCCACCTTGGCTACCGCAGCAAATGATAGCCCGACGAAGTTGGCGGATTATCGCCACGTGGAAATGTAACTGCGGCAGCCAAATGCTGTAATTGTGGAGAGAATAAGTAGAATTTAATTTTCTTTTAAACACGCTATGATGAAATGAACTCCACGACTCCAGGAAGTGGCCCCGAGGCTTGCCATAACGTAAGGGACAGTGGCCAATTACAGCCAACGTCAGCTGAGCGTGGACAATTAGATCCAAGCCGAAACATAACATATAAAAAATAGTGTTTAAAAATATGTCTTTTTTATGGTAGAATATAGTATTGTCATCAGTATGACATAAGTATACCAAGTAGGCAGTCGATACCACATTGGGAAGTGGGTTAAAATTGAGTTACAAGATTTGAGGATACAACAACGACAACAACAGAGTGAGTTACATAAAAGCGTGTAATAATAAAATCGGAGGACCCAGAGAAAAAAACCAACACGACCACCGGGGCGAGAGAGAGACACCGCAAACTGAGTCGGCACGTGACCTGCAATCACTCATGAGTCTCCAAAGTCGCATGGGGACGGTGATTGCTGCTGTGCCTCGTCCCAATCGACTCATTTGTGCGCTTTTATTTACACATTTTTGTCTTCGAATTCCCGCAGCGAAGCTTGTCTTGAGATGATTTCCTTAATAATAAAGAAACCATCTCAAGGCAAGTTGCGTCCAAGTCGTCATTGCACATTTGTGATCGTCCCAAGAGGCGCTGTCTCGGTGTCTCTGGACTTGGCCATCATGATTCCGGCGAGACGTGAGGCTCACTCGGGGCGATCCTTGGTCATGGAGTAATCCCAGAAAGCTGACTGGCGATGCACCAACAAGCTTGGGCTGCTGGCCTGCGTTGTTGGGCAGGTTGACGGGCAAAACACATTCCTGCTGCGGAGGGAGCTGGTAGGAACGTTGGGTTGCTCGGTCAATGGCCAGGGTCAACGGCGGCGTGGTGTATTCCGCAAATATGCCCGACTGTGAGGGCGGGCACAAGCCGGCGTGAGTAGGTTAAACGTTGAGTTTTATTAGGGCACCACGGGGTGACCAGCCCCTCCTCACCCAGCCCCACCCCACCCTCCCCACCCAACCCCACCCTCCCAACCCAGCCCCTCCCACCCCTCCCCACCCTCTTCTCTCCACCCAGCCCCTCCCCAACCAGCCCCACCCCTCCCACCCCCACCCTCCCCACCCAGCCCCACCCAGCCCCTCCCCTCCCCACCCAGCCTCTCCCTCCCCACCCAGCCCCTCCCTGCACGACGGACGGACGGACACAATAATCCCCTGTGGGCTGGTGGAGGTGGGCCCACATAGGGGGCCTGCAAATACACGGAGCAGTTTGACGAAGTCTGGTCAAATAATCCGCACGACCCGCAAGGCGTGAGATGGGGGGGTGGGTTGTGAGTTCTGTGAGTCCCACATCCGGCAGTGGATTGACCACGTACGACAGAGAGGAACAGAAGCCCCAGGGCTTGAACCCCCCCCCCCCCCAAAGTCTTAGCAATGCTGGCTGTGATGTTTCACGACCCCCCCCCCCCCGCTTGAAAGTGATAAGAGAAAGAAAGAAATACACAGAGAGAACAAAAAACACACTCCCAGCCTCAGTGGCTTTTAATTAATAATCTCTGACGCTGGCTGCAAGAGCAAAAACAACACTCAGAACGCGGCCATCGTACAACCGTTTCTGCTCCCTTGCCTGGGATGAGCTCATTAAATTATTAATTCCGCCTCGAGGTGACGGAGGAGGACGGGATGGAGGGGAGGGAGGGAGGGGAGTGAGGGCCCGAACTTGAGAGAGCTGTCAGAAATCAAAACAACAATTCCTCCCATGCCGAGAGACGCGAAAGGGTCGAGACGAATCATCTGCGGCGTGACGAAGCCCTCTGGGGGGGGCAGCCAACCACGTGGTGCACACGAACGCGCGTTGTCGGCTGAGCCAATGGTTGCTTCGTGCGGCCAGGCAACAGCGTCCCAGGGAGGAGCTCTCTCTTTAACAAGAAGAAGCACAACAACACACAAAAACCTCACCACCACCACTACCATCCACCCCACCCCACCCACTCGTGTCATGTGTTTGTCTCGGTTTTCTTGAGGCTGTGGAGGGGCGGTGGTGGAGGAGGTGGTGGTGGGGGAGCGGTGGCGCAGCGGTTAGCGTTTCGTGACGTTACGCACGCCCGTTGCGGCTCTGTGTGTAATATTGTTGTTGTTTTTTAACCGAATTTGGAAGAAAAAAAATTATCCTTGTTATTTTGGTTGCCAAAGCCTCGGCCTAGCGCTGCGCTACCGTTTCTGTTCACGGCCGCCACCCCCAATACCAATGACGATCCTGAGCCTCACCTAGGTCAACTCAGCCATAAATGA
This sequence comes from Lampetra fluviatilis, assembly GCF_964198595.1. Taxonomy (NCBI): domain Eukaryota; kingdom Metazoa; phylum Chordata; class Hyperoartia; order Petromyzontiformes; family Petromyzontidae; genus Lampetra; species Lampetra fluviatilis. Next base: position 3,658,056 of record NC_136327.1, on the reverse strand, counting down.
GTACAGTACCTGGTGCGATGTGTAAACATCGCCACTAGGTAAACAAAGGCGGCCAGGCGTGGTGCCGGCCATCCACCCACTTGTGTGCCGTGCCGGCCTTCATTGGTTGCTACTCGCAAAGAGAACTTGCCCCAACAGTCTGTGCAGGCTATACGGGGGATCTTTGTCTTTGGAGGTGGGTGAGTTGGCTCGGTAGCGGTGGTTGGGTGGTGGTGTTCAAATTTCTGCACGGAGTCTTTTGGTCCCCCCCCCCTTCTCGTCAAAGTGGATTTAAAACTATTTAAACAAATGCACGTTCTTGGCTGCGATGGAATGAAAGTACTAAGTTTGAAAAAAACAACAACACAATGGGCTCGTTTATATGAACGGCCTAAGCCCAATTATTGCCTGTGACCAAGCAGCTCCGACCAGATCTCGGAAGCTGAGCGGTAACCTGGGCCATCGGTACACCTCGCCGAACAGCACACAGCAAAGTGGACTGAATCCATCTGTGCGGAGTTTTCGGTGTCGTAATGGTGGGTTTTTTGGCGTCCGGGTTCTCTGGATTTGATAACCGCATTAAGGCGAATTGATGTGTCGTGAAATTGACCGCACGTGCCAATCGGTATGTGTGGCAGGACCCTGCTGAAAGGGTCTTGAGACTCATCGAGGCTTTCAAGCATACATACGTGGCACGGCTGTTTAGAATATTGTGCGGCATTACCTCCGGGATAGGATTACCCCTTGGGGGTAAACGGGAAACCTTAAATTGGTATCGTCAAACAACAACAACAACTCTATGAGATCTCTTTTACCAGTGGCAAAATATGGAAGTAGGTTTTTACCCTTTTAAACTGGTACAAAACTGACACCTTTATTCAAGGAATCATGTTTGCAATAACCACAACACAAGTAGTCAAAAAAGCAAACAAAAAGAAGCAACTTTGATCATGATAATAATATGCACTTGTGTTGTGGTTATTGCAAACATGATGCCTTGAATAAAGGTGTCAGTTTTGTACCAGTTTAAAAGGGTAAAAACCTACTACTACAACAACAACACAAGTCGATGCGTCTCTTTGCTCAATATGTGAACATTCCACATTGCCACGACAGGGGCCAGTTGTTGCACAACTAAATACTGTCACTGTGGATCTGGCACTTGAATTATCTACCCCGGAGGGATGTCGACGACGATGACAAGGATTATCATGATGGAAGACGGCTGATTAAATGGGAAATTGATGGCTAGATATCCGAAATGAATTTGGGTAATTCCCGCGATGGTATTAAATAAAAATGCAAGCTGTCCGTTTCACGCTTTTGAACGACGGGGGGAATCACCCACACACCCTCATGTTTGCCCGTGGTGCGTGTTTGACAAAGGGCTTGCTGCTGATGATGCTGCTGCTGCTGTTGCCACTTGGCATGACCCTACGCGTTGGGTGTCAGGCAAGGCCGTAGCCATGGAGTCAACATTGGGGGGGACAAAATCGTCCAGGGGGTCTGGGGGTCCCCCCCCAGAAAAAGTTAATCTAAATTTGAAAACGAATTTCCTGCCATTTCCTGCCTAAAATATTAAAAAATTCATTAACACACGCGATGGACTTTTTATTTATTTGTTACAATAATGTCTAATAGTGTATTGCATTACATTGCTTTGTTTTTTCTTTTTTACCTTTTCTTGTTTCATTGTACGTAACTGGCAGAGATTCGGGATTAATAAAGTACAACGATGACCACAATCACATAAACAGAAATTTATTTTATAGAGATATATTGGGGGGACATTTTGAGAAATATTGGGGGGGATGTGGGGATGCCCCCCCCCCCCAATATATATGATAATTACGGCCTTGATGTCAGTACCGTGACCCAAACTGCACCCTCGATGCACGTACACATGGTGTTGTTGTTGTTGTTGCTGTTATTGTATCTGCCCCGTCGGGATGATTCGGCTGAGTTGGACAGCACCTGCGAATATTTACATCGCGATCTTCCAATTTGCGAGCGGGGTTCTCTCACCGCCGAAAGGCAATTGGATTAAGTTAATCCATCAGTTTGTGGCCGATTTTAAATCGTTTTTTTGTTTTGCCAATGACCCCAGGAATGTATTCGACCTCGTCAGATCTTGGAAGCTAAGCAGGCGCTTAGCCCTGTTCGTACTTGGAATGGTAACCACCATGCACAGGTGTTTTTGGCTGCGGGTCATCGTGGTGGGCATCAGGGAAGGAATTTTAACACGTAGGCTTTCGCGAGCAATATTATTCATAATCAACGTTTATGGGTTTAGATCGCGTTATTTATAAATGGAGGGTTACGACACATTTATAAATAACGCGATCTAAACCCAAAAACGTTGATTAGGGAAGGAATTGCAGCAATTGCCCATTGTTGTCCTGTACTTCTGTGTTCCCACGTCCACGCTGGGGAGAGGCTGTGACCCCTCCTGAGTGCTCTGTCCGTGCCTTCAAGGGAGGGGGGGGGGGGTGAGAAATGTGACGTCACATCAAAATGCGCAACTTTAAATAAATATAGACAACACGTTCTACTTAATTAAATTGACTTTTAATAAATGTTTTCTCCTACAACATCAGAGTGCAGCGCCTCATTAAATATGCACTACAATGACAATAGTTTAAAGCGATTTGAAGCATGTTTTATTTTGGGGGGGGGGGGAGGGCAGAGCTTTGTGACGTCATATTTTAGGGGGGTCTGACTTTTTGTGACGCCGTGTGACTAATGGGGGGGGGGGGGTCAAAAATCGTCCAAAATCGCGTGACGTCATTTATGGACGGCCCCCGAGCGTGCGTGAGCTGCAGCTGATCGCCCCCCCCCCAACCCCCCAGGCTGAATCATGTGGACAAGTTGACTGACCTCCAGTAAACTGACCAGGCTTTGGTTGAAATACGGTCACCTTAAATGTTGCCAACAACAATAAAAGACAGACGAAACATCGGTTGTTGTTAGTTGTTTTGCGTGGCAGACATTGCGGTGATGGTGATGATGATTACGTGTTGTTTGCTGACTGCAAGCAGCCCAAGTTTCGCTTCCTGGCCTCAGCTGATCGATGAGTCAGCGTTGTGAACGCAGCTGAGACGGCGGTGTGGGGAGGGAGGAGGGAGGGAGGGGGAAGCACCGGGGGGGAGATCACACCACTAGCTCGCAATGTTCGCTGTTGTGAACATGCGACACGCAGAGGGACTTCACCTTAAACGTGGTGCTTCCCCTTGCTCAGATTATACCACGGAGCCCGATGGTCTGTGGGTGTTGCTCGCCTCTCACGGGATTAGCTCAGGCCGGGCTGGTGACCGCAATGGAAATTCCACAATTTCGAAACGTTGGGGAGTGGATAGCAAACGATTGACTTGCGCACTAAGTGGTTCTAATTTTATCGACCCTGCACGGATGATGGGCTGAGTCAGCACCTTACCCACCTACTGCCCCAACCACTGTGCCACCCGGCCAGGTTTACCGCGACGAGAGAGAGGAAAATGTATTTGAAGGGTCTGTTTATACCATTGGAACCTCATTTGCCAGTAAAAATATGGCGTCATCTGGTCCAACCCATGTGAGACTAGGCTCTAAAGAAAGCTGTCTCGGGTGTGGACCAATCAACTTCAAGGACAGTGCATACATTATCAGAGTTGTGTTTTTTGTTTGCATTATGACTGCAGGTATTGCGGTCTATGCAAACATGACTCCTTGTAATAAGGTGTCAGTTTTGTTGCCAGATAGAAGGGTAAAAAACCAATTATCGGGTCTGTTTATTTTAAACTTTATTAATCAACTGCTGGATGAAGGGGTTCCTAATGCCGTGTGGGTCATGGAGGTTGTTTGAGCATACTTCACCACACTGGTCAGTGTGGGTTGGTGAAGGGGGTGGTGGTGGAGGTTAAGGGGGGGGGGGTTCCATGATCACTTAAAATATCACTCGCCGCTGATGATAGCTGTGAATGGAAATTTAACTCAGGAAGCCAGGTGTATCGCCCTAACCACTGCGCCACCACTCTACGCCGGGATTTTTAAATTTTAAATAAAGTGCCTCTGCTCAAATACCCTGAGCCAGATGTGGGAATTCCACGTTAATATGACGTGGACTTTGTATATCCACAAAACAACAACTACCATTATCTTCTCAGCAACAGGTGATGCGTTCATCTTCTTGGTTCTTTCGGTAAAGTCACGTAGAAGGGAAATAATAAAATATATTACAAATAAAACATTATTTTATTTTTTATTAAACATTATTTTATTTTCATTATTTTATTATTTCCCTTCTACGTGACTTTACCGAAAGAATCAAGAAGATGAATCCCTGCAGTCACGAAAGCTTTCAATCGAAAGGTGATGCGTTCTCAACAGATGGTACCTATTTTATCCAGCACCGCGAGATGATGGCGACGATGGTTTCTCGACGACACCACGAAAGCCGAAGTTGAACAAACTGGAAACAAATGTGAGAATCAGAATATGTCTTTATACCGGATGAGTCCGATTTGCTGTGAAGCTTTTTTCACACATGTCCAGTAGTTTTCAGATAGCAACTGTCCACTTGTGATGCTGTTGAACCGTGACCAGGAATCGAACCTGGGCAGTCTAATAGACCGGTAGGGTCAGCGTGCTCACTCATCACGATAACGGAACAAAGATCTCCTGCTGAGTTGTGGAGTGCATCGTCTGTCCTGACGGCCCATTCCCCCCATCCACTCTCACCGTTTGGCGACAACTCAACGATTACAATGGTCAACACACTTTTTCTGGCATAAGGTAATTCCAACGGTTTTAATGTAATTTTGGGGTGCTGATTCCAAATCTGGCATAAGTTTTTGTCTATCACATCATTTTCAATAAAAACTGCAGAAGAAAAATATGAAATAAATGTGGATATCTACATAAAATGATATTATAAACGCACTATCCTAAAAATACAGCACCATATTTTAACACTAAAGCAGTCACTGACTCTCAACAACTTGCAATCACAAGTAACGGAGTTAATTTCGGGTAAAATCAATGAAATGGGGTATGCCGATAGCATAAAATGAGATGTGATATAGAAAATCTGAGATCAGATTTGGAATCAGCACCCTGAAATTAGTCTAAAACAGCTGAAAAAGTCCAGGCCATGAAAAAAATATTTTTTTTGTTGTTGACAAGTGTAATTTGTGGAGACTCGTTTTTGCATTTTGTGCACAGCTCCCTCCAGCGATTGCAGAACGGCGTGTGTCATCACTCGGAGCTCGCCAATTCAAATGAGATTACCGCAGCAGCAGCAGCAGACAAGTCAGTGTGGGCGTGTGTGCGTGCGTGAGAACAACGTGTATCCATTATTTCAGCAACTTGTTGTTCTTGTTATAATGCTTGTTTACTCAGCAAATCCTCACTGAGTCTCATGACTCTTGACAATAAGAGTTGAGAAGGGGGAGGTTGGCCTGTGACCGCCCCTCCCCCTCCTTTCCCTTTCAATTCCCTCCGACTTAGTGGGAATTTAACTCACAACCGTTTCCGGTTATGAGTCAAGCACTGACCATGCTAACACACACTGGATACAAACCACTCACTGGATACAAAACACATCAGTTAACATGATGCCTCTGATATGCGTTTGTTCCCTGATCCATACGTTCGGCTTTCTGTCATTTAACTATGGCAATATACCCATCCAGGCATTTTTTAAGTTTTTTCAGGTTTTGCCTTATGTGCTTTTACACTCCTTCTTGGTTCTTTTGGTAAAGTCACGTAGAAGGGAAATAATAAAATAATAAAAATGAACCATAATAAAATACAATTCTCACGACGTTTCGGCCACAACGCAAGCAGCCGTCCTCATATATGTCTGATCCATAGATTATAACCGGCAAGATGTACTGATTGGAAACTTTGCTCACCATCAAAATGCAATTGCAATTTATCAATGAGTGCATTTATGTTCACAATGGAAATTTCACATTTCTGTGGTAGGAGCCAAGTTTGTATGAATGCCATTCAATAGCCTAGAGATTGCAGAACTTAGCACCGATCCACGTACCATAGAATTGGTGGCTCAATACCAGATAAATCAAATTAGCAACGTCTGCCATAAATTTGATGGTAAAGACCCTGTAAGGGGATCATTGTGTTGGTGTTATTGCCAAAAACCAAACATTATAAGTTCCAACAACCTATTAGCAACATTAATATCACGTAACACTGCATTCTAAAGTCTTAACACGTTTGGCAGTAATACAATACGTTTTAATAATTCAAGTTTATTTTTGTTTTAATATCATCATTACAGACAACAAACTTGCTTTTACAAATATTTCACACTGGGTCTATTAAGAGTCGAGGTACATTGGGAAGCTGCTGTGGTACAATTTGTTCGCACATTAAGCCTCCAATTCACAGATCACCGGTTCAATCTCTCAGCACAGCAGTTGAAACAATGGTGCAGGCTTCTTCACTCCCTGAGCACTCTGTTCACCCAGTCGTACAAACGGGTAACACGTTGAGTCGACCGGCTGGTCGCGTGTGGTGGGGTGACTTGTGGGTACTACCACCTCTTCCAAGACGTGTGGCCAGCCGAGAAGAGTATTGCCAAATATCATCTGGAAGGTCTCTCTCTCTCTAGAACTCCTTCCAGTGGAGACCTTTCCATCAGTAGTGAGGTGAGCAAGCAGTTGCTGGGCTGAACATTTTATCTTCTTAGGTTTTTTCGGTAAAGTCACGTAGGTAAAACATCAAAATGAATGAAAATTTTGATGTTTTACCTACGTGACTTTACCAGAAAAAACCTAAGAAGATGATTCCTTGCAGTCACGAAAGCTTCAAATCTAGAACTGAACATTTTACCTTATCAAGCACAGGTATATTCTACTGCGGAATAGCAATGGGAGAAGTACTGAGACACAAGTACAGCAAACCCAACGCAGAACCACGAAGTTCATGGTTCACCCTAAACCGCACCCACTGGACAAACCATGGCAGCAGATGCGGGTACCTAATGCAACAAATGGAAAATTAAAAACTCTCTCGTAGTATGTGACTGTGGTCATCCAGAACAGACGATAGAACGTATGGCACAATGCTCAATTCCACAAATGCGAAGGATACATTGCAGCGACGATATACTCCGCTGCTCTTGACACTGTTGTCTGGCTTGATCACCTAAATGTGACATTATAGTTGCTACTCTGCATCTAACATCAGTAGCCATAAGAATGAATGACTTCCACGGGATTCACATACATCTATAGATTACAACTGCGGAATTCGCCTTGGGGTGTGCAACACGTCTGCCCTCTGCTGTTCATAAACTGAATTTCACAAGGAATACATTTTTATTTTTGGCTGGTAGCGCGCGGTTCGCAAGCTTGTTGGAACGATTTGCGGTTCATGACCCCGGTTGCCCTGGTTAATAGTGCCGGGTGTACTAATCGCAAGCACCACGCACCCTTTGTTTCACAGTGGACGTTAAAGATTCCGTGACGTTTTTGGAAAAAAAGCAGTTGGCCATTTGTGCCGACGTCAAGGTCCAAAATGTGCAAACATTGTAAAAATTACCTCGTAAATGACTTGTACCACATAGGGACAGCTATCAACAGGGGGTCACCGAGGCTTAAACCAGAGCTACATCTGGCCGCTAGAGTGATTGAGATGAGATGCGTGGCGCTGTGAGATGCCGGGGGCATTTAAGCGCCGATGGATGGGCATCTTTAAAAACCACCGTTCAGATTGAGCATTCTATTCAGCAGCAATTCATCCCGTTCCGAAAAAAGCTTTACTGCGGCTAATTGTATTGCACAATGCGTGACTTACAAGAAAAACAAAACCGTAAACCACACTCAGCCATCACTAAATCAGTACAACCCAATAAACCACCCACAATCAGTCACGACTCAAGCAAAACAACACAATGACCCTGTAAACGTGGAACAGTGAGCTAATGTTAGTCAGTCGGTTCCAGCTGCATTACATGCTAACATTGGCACAAGGTATGTTTAGTGTAAAACCACAAGCATTTACAAGGGCAGACCTTTGGTCAAGCCACAGTTGGATGAGGACCACCCTATGGCGTGCAGGTCGTGGGGGTAATGTTACCATACTTTACCACGCTGGTCTGTTCGGGTTTGTGAAGGCGGGGAGAATATACGTTGCGTAGCAGTACAGTACAACAATTAATTTTCTTCTGCCCTGCCCTCTGCTAACAACTTAGCCGCAGTGTTAGACAATGAAGACAAATCTTGCACATGAGTGAAATCTGCAACATTTTCCAAATTCACGATCTGTAATGTTACCAGGAATTGAAACATGCATTTAGATTTTTGCAGATGATTTTGCTGCTGTAAATTTCCACATGATAAGCCACATTTTTTGAGCTATTATTTGTGGCGAGGTCGCTTCTGAAAAACAAGTTAACACCTCAGTGGGCTTTACCTGGTAAGATAAAGTGTTTGTTTACTTTTCCTATACTTTGCACTCCTATCGTGTTTTTGTATCGTTTGTTGCTGTTACATTTTACCCACCCATACTGGAGCATCTGTGGGAAAGAGCTTGATAGCTCATCGGATTCCTCCAGCATAAAATACAGATTCTGATTACGAATTGGCATGTGTTCGGGGTGACAGGAATTGACTTGTACAGAGATCTGTGGGTTTCATGTTGAACTTTATTGCTGTATACCGCACGGGTTTGATAGAGCTAGGGCTAATTGAGAGATATTGTCCGTAGTTGTTCTAAAATAAAAAAGTGGCAGCACGACTTACTCACCAAATAATGAATAACGTTAACGATGGAATTAACACATTCCTGCGGAGGGAGCTGGTAGGAACGTTGGGTTGCTCGGTCAATGGCCAGGGTCAACGGCGGCGTGGTGTATTCCGCAAACATGGCCGACTGTGAGGGCGGGCACAAGCCGGCGTGAGTAGGTTAAACGTTGAGTTTTATAAGGGCACCACGGGGTGACCAGCCCCTCCCCACCCAGCCCCACCCCTCCCTCCTTCCCACCCCCCACCCAACCCCACCCTCCCTACCCAGCCCCTCCCCACCCTCCCCTCTCCACCCAGCCCCACCCCTCCCATTTTTAATGCACGACGGACGGACACAATAATCCCTTATGGGCTGGTGTAACCAGGAGGTTCCTACCATTATGACTTCATGTAAACGTAATGCAATCACTTACTCCGGAAAATGTTTTACAAATCACTAATTTCGTGGGTGACAGCTATTAAAAAAAAATAGATTACCTTTCAATATTATCGTGAACTATTTCATGAATGTTATTTGAGCATGAAACTAAATATTTGACAAATATAAAGACGAGCAACGATAACTACGATACGATTAAATGTCAATGGGGAAAAAATGGATGATACGATTATGGTGGATATTATATCGTACGCAATATCGTCATATCGCCATATCGCGATAACTTTCGGAGTAAATACAGTGGAACCTCGGTATACAACCGCTTTGGAATACGTCGAATTTGGTATACGTCGTGTTTTTTTTTGTCTTGGGATACGACGTCTTATTCTTAGGTTTTTTCGGTAAAGTCACGTAGGTAAAAAAATTAAAGTAATAAAAGCCTCCGAAACGTCGTGATTTTTATTTTACTTTTATTAATTTTTATTTTTTACCTACGTGACTTTATCGAATAAACCTAAGAATATGAATCCTTGCAGTCACGAAAGCTTCAAATCTAGAAATACGACGTCTTGCTTGGGATACGACGTCTTGCTTGGGATACGACGCATTTTCTGGAACTTGTGTGCCCCGTTCACGATTGAGGTGACGTGGGGGAGAGGGGCGGGGCACGTGGGAGGGAGGGGCGGGGGGCGTGGGTGGGAGGGGCGGGGCACGTGGGGGGCTGCCCCTATGGAGGGTGGAGCCCCGGGTCGAGGCGCGCGCGACGTGCGGGATTGAGGCACGCCACGTGACCAGCGCAGGTGGCAGCAGTGCGGTCACGTGGCTTCTGTAGGCATTTTAGTATTTAGTGTATAAATTCTAGATTTGAAGCTTTCGTGACTGCAAGGATTCATACTCTTAGGTTTTTTGGGGTAAAGTCACGTAGGTAAAAACAATTCTAATAATAAAATAAGAATAAATTAAAATAACTAAATTTAGTTAGTTATTTTCATTTATTATTATTGTATTATTATTATTTTAGTTATTGTCATGTTTTGTTAAATAACTAAATTTAGTTATTTCCATTTATTATGTTTTTACCTACGTGACTTTACCGAAAAAAACCTAAGCGTATAGTGTCTAAATTATTTTATACAACCCCATTAATGTATAATATGCCATATAAAATCTAATTTATTTTCCTCTGGAATAGATTATTTCCTTTATTTCTTATGGGAAAATTTCGTTTGGTATACGAAATTTTCAGTACGAATTAACGACGTATACCGAAGTTACACTGTAACTTTTAAAATATTAATTTTTTTTAAAAAATATTTTACAATTCTGGAAGAGTGTTGCCAACTTTGGAAGCATCTTCCGGAAGACTCTGGTCGCGTTTGCATTGTGTGGACGTCATCATTTGGAACGAGCCAACTTACCGCTTTGAATAGGGGGGTCACAGACGTGACATTTACATCTTAAACAGCAATACAATAACAGAGCGACCGTGAATATCAGATATATTTGATAGTAGATGTATAAACATATATTATTTGAGTAAATATGATTGCAATTATGTTATCGAAGTCAAAGTATAAAATTGATAGTTTTACCATCACCCCTTCGCTGGGAGTGGTAGCTCCCAAGTGCAAATGGCTGACGTCTCAAGCCCGGCTAAAGGACACGTAGAGACTTTTCGGAACATAACGGCTCCCACCCTAAACTTCCATGAACAATTCCCGCTCCCCCTTTAAACTCTGAGTTAGGATTTAACTCGCGAGAACCGGTAAGTGGGTGTTTTGGTTTAACATTTAAAAAAAAAAAATCCGGTGTTTTGTGACCCCGTGTGGTGACACCGCAGGTTGTCGTTGATCCCCGCCGGGGAAGGCGCTTACTTCTCGGTATGCAATCCAGGCCACTCAGGCCCTCCCCGGCGTCTCGGGCCTAGTCTGTTATAAGAAACAAACAATTAAACACGCTTTGTGGAACTGTTTAGACAGTAATACACAGGCACCAGTCGTAAGAAAAAGGCCGAAATACATTCGTCAGTAACAGAGGTGTTATGAAAAAGGGCCATTGCCCGAACCGTCGCCTATTATGCACTACAGTATTTACTTTTAAGGGCAGTGTTATTGGTAAATATGTCGCGTTTTTTTCTCTCGTAATATTACCCGTCTTTGTGTTTGTCCTCATGCTTTGTGTTTCGGGCTGTTCCACGCGAGTTGAAGCCTTTGGTTAAACAAGGTAACAAAACTACGGGTAAAGTTACTTTTGATGCATCTTTAGCTGTCAACCCACACGGTTTACCCCGTATTCTTGTACAGATAAATTGAGTTTTCGCGTCCATACGGCGTACAGCCGTTTCAATACGGGCAACAACATGTTTTAGTGACGTAATTTTGTCTATTTGTTTGTGTTTCTCCCTTGTGATGGGACTTTGTAGGATGAACGTTGAGATTTATAAGGACACGGCGTGGCCAATAAGATCTGAATTGATTGATCTGATAAGGGGTTGACAGGTTTGTAGTGGTGAGTGTACTAGTGGTGAGTGTGGTGGTGAGTGTAGTGGTGGTGAGTGTACTAGTGGTGACTAGTGGTGAGTGGTGGTGAGTGTAGTGGTGGTGAGTGTAGTGGTGAGTGTAATAGTGGTGAGTGTACTGGTGGCGAGTGTAGTGGTGAGTGTACTGGTCGTGAGTGTAGTGGTGAGTGTACTAGTGGTGAGTACTAGTGGTGAGTGTACTGGTCAGTGTGGTGGTGAGTGTAGTGGTGAGTGTACTGGTGGTCAGTGTACTAGTGGTGAGTGTAGTGGTGAGTGTACTAGTGGTGAGTGTAGTGGTGAGTGTACTGGTCGTGAGTGTAGTGGTGAGTGTACTGGTGGTGAGTGTAGTAGTGGTGAGTGTACTGGTGGTGAGTGTAGTGGTGGTGAGTAGTGGTGAGTGTACTGGTGGTCAGTGTACTAGTGATGAGTGTAGTGGTGAGTGTACTAGTGAGTGTACTGGTGAGTGTACTAGTGGTGCTTGTCTATTTGTGTGTTTCTCCCTTGTGATGGGACTTCGTAGGATAAACGTTGAGATTTATAAGGACACGGGGTGACCAATACGTTCAGAATTGGCCTGCAATAAGGTGGCCAACCAATAATGGGTTGACAGGGACTAGTTAAGAGTGCTGCATTGGGGCAACCGTATCCGACATACGGCACGGGTTGGTTTTTATCATCAAAAGTAACTCCAATTTAGAAAACTCTGTCTTGACGATGGCGTTAAAATAATCAAATTTACGTGTAAATTCACCGAGCCTGGCGCTCGACAAAATTGGTTAAGTGTGCGTGCATTCACGGGTGTGCCGTCGTTCACAAAGCATTGTCGTGTGGACATACAGGTACCGTGTGACCGGGGGGGTGACACGTTGACCCCATGAGTCTCGCCAGATGTGGGGGGGGGGGGGGGGAAGCCAAGCGGGGTTGGACCTGGCGAGTGCTTGGATAGGTGACCACCTCGCGTGCCAGATTTGTGGTCGGCGGATTTGTGACTGTGCAACGTTTAAATTTCGATTTAAAGCTTTCGTGACTGCAGGGATTCATCTTCTTGGTTCTTTCGGTAAAGTCACGTATTACTTCCCTTCTACGTGACTTTACCGAAAGAACCAAGAAGATGTGCAACGTGTGTTGGGTGGCAGAGAGCAGTGGGGCAAAATCCATTGTGGAGTACTGTACAATGTTGCTATGCTCCCACGTCTACGTTATCCTCCTTCAACCAAGCCACACAGACGAGTGTGGTGAAGTATGGTCAAATCACGACCCAGCAATGGATGAACACAATGGCTCTTTACTGTTTATATTTTAAAAAAAATACATAGACTCTTTGGTTCTTTAGGTGAAGTCATGTAGTTAAAAATAAAATGAAACAAATCACGACGTTTCGATCGCAACACAAGCGGTTGTCATCAGGCAAAAATGCTGTAGTTAGAATTTGGTGAGACTAAATGGCGCAGACATGTTTTAAGGTGTGTGACAGCTTCACATGATGCCACATCCACACATTCTGTCAGTAAAGTCACTTAGAAGGGAAATAATAAAATAATACAAAGAAACCAATAAAATACAATTCTCACAATACAATTCTCTGTATTTTATTATGTTTTATTTTTATTATTTTATTATTTCCCTTCTACGTGACTTTACCGAAAGAACCAAGAAGATGAATCCCTGCAGTCACGAAAGCTTTAAATCGAAACATTCTGTCAGCTGTAGGAGACACGTGTATTGGAATATTACAGTCCACTCCCACCGCATTGGAGTAGTTTCTTCTTTTTCTTGGTTATTTTGGTAAAGTCACGTAGAAGGGAAATAATAAAATAATAAAAATACAACAAAATAGGATACAATTCTCACGACGTTTCGGCCACAATGCAAGCAGCCGTCCTCAGGTGAAGAACAGGGCTGTCGGAAAGACAGCGTCCTAATGAACGCTGCTAAGCTTGGCAGCGTATTTTTAAGCTGTCTCAAAGGCGTAGGGGATTATGGCCTTCCTCTTTAGCGCTGTCCACGATATTTACATCACGATTGTTGCATTAGATACTCCTTAGTTGTATCCATTTGTTAAAATTGCTTACGTAGTTTAATTCACTGCCTTGCCTGGCTTCATGTACCTCTTTTTCACAGTCAAAACATTCAATTGTATTAGTATAGACGCGTGGGAGCACAGAAGTATGGTACAACAGTGGATTTAGCTGAACTGCCCTCTGCTACCCACCACGAGGCCCTACAACCTATAACACCTGACATGCGTGGTGGTCACCCATCCGAGCAATGTCCAGGCCCATACCTGATGAGCTTATGAGATCTGATGATATATGGCACATTCTGGGTGGTTTGGTCATAATCCGGAAATCGTGCATTTGCATTACTCTAGTACTGTACCCACTATAATCACCCAGGAATGTCTGTCCTTAATGCTCGTGACGTCGCTCCACATCGAACAGCTCCCCTCATTAATAATCATGAGCAGGTGACGTCACTCCACATCGATCAGCTCCCCTCATTAATAATCATGAGCAGGTTACGTCCTCCACACGGACCTCCCTCCGCCCTCATTAATAATCATGAGCAGGTGACGTCACTCCACATCGAACAGCCCCCCTCATTACTCGTTGGTTCTTTCGGTAAAGTCACGTAGGAGGGAAATAATAAAATAATAAAAAATAAACATAATAAAATACAATTCTCACGACGTTTCGGCCACAACGCAAGCAGCCGTATAAAATAAAATAAATCACGACGTTTTGGGCGCAACACAAGCGTCCTAAATCAGGTGGGAAAGCATGGTCTGCTGCTGAGGCAGACTGTTTAAAAAGGTTTGAAATGGGTGTAGCCCAAGGGTCATTTAAAAGTGGCCAGGGCTAGTGATGTTAATGTGAGAAATTAGCATGTAACTGTATTAGCCCCCTCATTAATATTAATTAGCGGGTGACGTCCTCCACATGGGGGGCCGAGGTGCCTCCTCCCCCCCTCCTCGGCGTCAACTTACAACCCTCACTACAAAGGCAGAAATCGCAACGCTGTTGAGACGTCAAAGTAAAAAGGACGTCATGATGAACAAGGGCTTATAACATTAAAATGAAATAGGTCTGTTTCACCGCGCCCTTACAAATTGCGCACGCATTAATGCAATGAATATCACGTCGCGATCTGCGTTTCGATTGCAAGTTTCAGATTTACTGCAATACACCCGTCCTTGGATGGGCAAAAGGCTAGTATTGTTATACATGTCAAAAGTTATATCATCTGCCTTAACAGATGAATGTGGGGTGCCGCTCATCTCCATGAATGGGCCTTAACCATTGGTGGAGATCTATATGGCGGGCGCGATTCCCTATTCTTAAGGCAACTGTCGTTGACTTCCCAGAGTGATACTTCCTATTTTATTTTCTACCTATTTTGTCAACTCCAGAGGAATTGTGGTGAATATCACGTGTCTATTAATAACAAAAATTGGGGTGGTGCTTTCATCTGATCTTGGGTAGAAATTCACACTTCTCTGGCAGGGGGGACAGTCTAGATTTGAAACTTTCGTGACTGCAAGGATTCATACTCTTAGGTTTTTTCGGTAAAGTCACGTAGGTAAAAAAATAAAAAAATAAAAGTAATAAAAGTAATAATTATTTTATTTCTATTTTATTTCTACTATTACTTTTATTAATTTAAATTTAAATGTTTTACCTACGTGACTTTACCGAAAAACCTAAGAGTAGGGGACAGCCTATCTATCGAACCAGCGGTAAATATTTTATGCACCTTGGCAGGATGATGGGCTAAGTAGAGTCCAACTAGGATTTGACCTCATGACCTGATTTGCAAGTGCAGCTCTCTATCCGCTGTGCTACTGGTGTGCATGTGTGGGAGAGTGGCCGTGTCGTGGTTTGCCTCCTACTGGCAGACTCGTGCCAATTTGCAGGCTGTTGCACCGCACAGGGACAGCTGCCTTGTCACTGGGGGTTCCCTTCGATAGATTGCAGCAAGGCATCGTAATTGTTGAGATGTGATATCTGTCTGCTTATATGTCTGTCTATGTTTCTGGTTCTGTGTTTAATCTCTCTCTCAAATTTAGCATTCTCAGGGAGAACGTAATCAACCAGATAGGGTGTTGACTGTTATGTTATCCGACTCTCTGTTGTATTACATTACATTTCTAAGTATACTAGATTTGTGTTCCTATTTAATTTATACCTGACGATGATTGCTTGTGTTGCAATCGAAACGTCGTATGCTAGTATTAATTTAATTTATTATTTTATCTTTATACGTGACTTTACCGAAAGAACCAAAGAATAATTCCTGCAGTCACGAAAGCTCCAAATTAAGTTTGATCTAAGAAGCTTTGAGATGTGGAGGCATTTAAGCAAGCAACCCTATAAATGCAAACTGATGAGTGATACCTGAACTGGTTAATGGGACCCAGTTATTAAGCTCTCTGTGCGGCAATCTGTGGGCAGATAATACAGTAATGAATTGCATTGTACAGTGTTCCTAGCAAGCGGTCTTAAAAGAATACACACGTTTTTAAGTTTTACGGAGAACACCCTTCGGGTCATTGAGTCACTTTGGTGGGGTGACTCGTTACATGTCTCATGCCTTCTGCCGGGGTGGGGAATCTTTTCCGTCGCCGAGGGCTGAATAGAATTTTCAAACATATTTTGCGGGCCGTACATTATACAGTGACAGACGTCACGCAGTGCACTGAATGTTTCCAAGTCAAACATTCGCCTTCTCGTACCCTTTTAGTGTTGCTGAGATGCTGGTAGTGATGGATCAAGATTGCTTGTGGGCTGTTTCAAACCTCTAGGCCAAATGTGATCACTTGTCATATCAGGCTCAATGGGCCGTAACTTTCCCAGCCTTGCCTACTGCGTCATCTCGCCTGTGTTCTCTTCCCTGCCCACCCGTGCTGTCGCCAGGGCTTCTGTGCGATCGCTCGCGATGCCCGGCCGCCTCTACGGTGCCGTCGCTCCGTTCCCCAACCCCGTCGACGACCCCAGCAACTCGTACATCTTCTCCGGCAGCCGCGGCGCTGGCAAAGGCGACAGACGCGACGTCACTTCCTCCTCCTCCTCCTCGCCACCGCTCGGCACGCTCTCGTCGGACGAAGACGACGAGTCCACGGCCCTCATCGCCGCCACCGCCGATGCCGGCGTCACCGCCGCCATCGCCGCGGAAACCTCCGGCGCCGCTGTCGCCACGGAAACCGGCGCCACCGACGCCATCGAGCTGCGGGTGCGAGCCACTCGCGACGGCGCGAGGATGACGGGCGAGCGGCCGCCGCTTGCGGACGTCGTTTTCCTGGAGCGCGAAGTGCGGGAAGGCGACTCGCTTGTCACGTTTGCCCTGCAGTATGGATGCTCGGTGAGTCCCGCTCGACCCGTACGGAGGACGTGTCCCGGACTCGAGCGCAGCCGTGCAGTGGACGGGCCAGTGGTTGCAAGTGCTAATGGACGTAATTGGCTGTGATGGAGTGGCGGCGCAGTGGTTAAAGCACTGCGCTTACAAACCTAGCGTCAGGAGTTTGATTAACGGGCACGTCGAACATTGGTGGTGACTTTTTCTTTTCAGGAGTGTCCCGCATTGGCATATTTGGCCAATTCCATTAATTAACATTGATGCACATCGGGGGAAATATGGGGGGAGGTATGGGGGGGGGGATATGGGGAGGGAGGAAACCCCCCACACACACACACACCACATGTGGCGATAACACTCAAAGCTCCGAGGCTGTGACCCGGCCTGTCAGACACAAGTTTTGAAGATTCTGTACTTCTCTCTCTTTCTTTGGCCAGGCCACAATGACCAGCATGGTAGAGTACGGTCAAACATCATTCCCCATGACTGACACGGTGTAGGAAAGCCTAAACCCGCCTGTGAGTTGATTAAACGGCGGTAAATAATTCTTTATGATTACACACATCTGTATGGACTGCGCTGAATATTTTCCGTGAGGTTGTTTGCCGTAGTTAAGCATTATGCATGTAGGTCTTATAGAAACATGACGAGGAAGGCACAGTGGGCATTGACTTTATTGAATTGATCAAAGTTCAGGGTTTCACCTTGGGGGCTGCCATGTGAAATTATTTTCTGGGCACGGTACAGACGAGTCGGTCGCAAATGTCCCATAAGCAAGTGCATCAATTTCGTGGAATTTATAAACGCTGACTTGTGACCTTTACTTTGACCTCAAGGACATCGCAAGTTATGCTTCTCGTAATAGGACACACGGTGTCTTGGCTGCCTCTCACGAGTCTGCTAAATGCCGCCTTGTGGTGTGATCACACATTGATAAGCCGAGCTCTTCGTTAATTTTCGCAAGACAAAAAACGTGAGAAATTTGTCAAAATTTTAATTGGGTTGCCCATGTGTCAATATTTCCAAAGTTGGACATTTGTTTGCAAAGGAGGTTTAATCATTAACCCTCTGTAGTCGTACACATTAAGTTGTCAGCTCAAGGTAAATAATTGTCAGGGTTAGAATCAAACTGTGCTCTTTGATATCATTTACAACCGCTAAATGTTGATGAAAAGTGATGCCTGCAAAG
Organism: Lampetra fluviatilis; assembly: GCF_964198595.1. Taxonomy (NCBI): domain Eukaryota; kingdom Metazoa; phylum Chordata; class Hyperoartia; order Petromyzontiformes; family Petromyzontidae; genus Lampetra; species Lampetra fluviatilis. The sequence goes on along the minus strand of NC_136327.1, from coordinate 3,639,889 downwards.
TTCATTTGAGCTGAGTGTAATTGTGCCTTCCGCCCCTCCCAAATCCCCCTTAATGTCGCCTTTAACACAGATGTTGCTATGTGCACTGTTAGTCTGTCGTACGGATGTGCTCATCTCTCAACTTCATGAACCACGCGTACCACACAGGAGGTGTCTTCTCAACGCCTTGTGGTGGAACGCTGTGAAATGGGATAGGCGTAGCTTTGTTAAAATCAAGCCTTCACTGGTAGAAAGTGCAGCAACTTAAGGGTGCAACTGCGGTACAGTGGTTAGTTCACTGTTTTGTGAAACTGGCGACCCAACGTTTGATTCGGTGACAAGTTGTGTCCAACCCAGGGGTTCGGCATTTTTTCGAATTCGGTACAAAACTCGATATTTCAAGAGCCGCAATGCACGTGAAATACGTACGACACACACCACACGTCACGAAGCAGTTCGTAAAGAGTCGCACGCGGCTCCGGAGAAGCAGATTGCCGACCCCCTGGTCTAACCGGTCTTGGTCCTCCCCTGAAAAAAACCCGTGCCGTCCAATGTGGTTAACTGTGGTCAGACAACACCCATTACTGGAAGCGTTGCCTTCACCCAGCAGTGGATTGACAAAAAGGGCTGGACATATTATCGTTATTTTTACTGGTAGGAACCCACTGGTTCCACCAGCCCACAGGGGATTATTGTGTCCGTCCGTCGTGCAGGGAGGGGATGGGTGGGGAGGGAGGGGCTGGGTGGGGAGGGGAGGTTGGGGAGGGGCTGGGTGGGGAGGGTGGGGAGGGGCTGGGTTGGAAGGGTGGGGAGGGGCTGGGTGGGGAGTGTGGGGCTGGGTGGGGGGGGGCTGCGTGGGGGGTGGGGAGGGGCTGGGTGGGGAGGGTGGGGAGGGGCTGGGTGGTGAGGGTGGGGGTGGGTGGGGCTGGGTGGGGAGGGGCTGGTCACCCCGTGGTGCCCTTATAAAACTCAACGTTTAACCTACTCACGCCAGCTTGTGCCCGCCCTCACAATCGGGTATATTTGCGGAATACACCACGCCGCCTGACCGAGCAACCCAACGTTCCTACCAGCTCCCTCCGCAGGAATGTGTTATTTTCACAATTACCCAAAGCCATTGTCTCCTGCTCGGTTAGAGCCCTGAGTCCTCAGTCAACATTCCACATTCCATCGGTAATTGTCATTCTCTTCATAGAACAGTGATTGTTGACTCGACACAATATTGTTCTCATTTGATTGCACTCCTGCTAGGCATAATGTGCTGAGTCAACTCTTGACTGAGATTTGAACTTGTCACCTTGCCAAGCACAGCACCAATAACAGTAATTCGCCCTTTATTTATCCAGGAAAATGTGGAAGGGAACCGGAGTGACCAGAGAAAACTCCGCGTATGACGGGATAACACTCAACGCTTTGCACATGTTAGATTTCACTCGCCGAGGATGGTAACCTTGGCCGGGAATCGAACTCTAGCTGCCTTGACAAAATAATTTGCATATCAATATGAATTTAGCATATTTATGGGAAATGCAGGTATGTATGAATATGCTCAATTCATCTTGATATGCAAATTATTGTGTCAAGGCGCCCTTTCCCCCCCTTCCAACCCAGCTTATATATATGCTCCAAGCACGTGTGCTGTATCATTCAGACGCTGTCGCCTCGACAGACATGGATTTCACCTGCGGACGGCTGCTTGCGTTGTGGCCGAAACGTCGTGAGAATTATTTTATGTTTTATTTTTATTATTTTATTACTTCCCTTCTACGTGACTTTACCAAAAGAACCAAGAAGATGAATCCCTGCAGTCACGAAAGCTTTACATCGAAATCTAGCTGCCTTCTTCATAGCGCAGTGGGCTCACCACTGTGCCACCGCTCCACTTTTACAGGATGACACACTTATGAAAGTTTATCATATGAGCGTGCCGCGAAAGTGAGATGTTAACTACCTCGTCTGGTATACAGGAGGTTGTCGCTTCGATCCTGACCCCTGACACCTGTATATTTGGAGTTTGTATTTTCTCCCGGTGGTCACGTGGATTTTCCTCCCCATCGTCTGGTTTAGAGTATTTGTCTGCTTTAAATGTCCACGTGATAAGCTATAATTTACGATAGCAAGGTCACTTCTGAAAAAGAGCTGCATAGCATGTTGTGCCTTACCTGGTGAAGTAACAAAACAAATACTCACGGGCACCTCTCGCCCTCTTGTGTCCCCCCTGCTCCCTCCCCGTGTGGTCTTCTTGCTCCCCTCCACCCTCCGCCGTGGAGGTGTCTGACATCAAGCGCGCCAACAACCTGATGAGCGAGCAGGGCATGTATGCGTTGCGCTCCGTGCGCATCCCTGTGCGACGCCACGGGCTGCTCACCGACGCTGTCGAGGAGGCGAGGAGGAGACCGCTACCACCACCCTCATCATCATCAACCACCTCATCCTTGCCCACCACCGCCGGCGCCTCCGTAGCCACCGGCGGTTCCAGCTTGCCGACAGCGCGGCTTGCGGGCGCAGCGGCGCCGCCGCCGTCGCCGATGGCGTCACCGGCAGAGGTGGCGGCGACGGCGGCGGCGGTGGCGTTCCTGCGCGTCATGGACCGCGACATCGCGAACATCGCGCGACGAACCGACGTGTCGAAGGCCTCGCTCGAAGAGGTGACGCAAGCGCTCACCGAGAAGCGCTTTCACCCGCTGGGTCCTCGGCAGCACTTGCACCAGCTCGAGTTTCGTCAGGATAGTCATCAGCAGCAGCAGCAGCAGCTCGAAGGTTCCTCGCATCACCGCCGACGGAAGGATTTGTGTGACGGCGCCGACTGTGGCATCCGCTGGTGGAGCGCGGTGGCCGTGATGCTGCTCGTGGGGGTGGCCATGCCGCTGGTCTACTACGCTTTCCACGCCGTGCGTGCACGACTCGACAGCCCGGCCCCGCTCGCCGGAGAGGACGATCCAGCTGCGGCCGCTGCAGCGGCGGCGGCAGCTGCGGCAGAGGCGGGTGGGATTCCAGGGAAGGGTGGACGGCAACTGCAGCGACAGCAACACGAAGGACAGCAACATCAGGTGCGAAGGTTGGTGTCCAGGTTTCATCGGGCGCCCATCGAACTGAGGTCGACGCCGGACGGGACATTGCCGACGGTGGCATCGAAGCAGATTCCTGCGGCGAGTGGGTGAGGGGTGAGGAGGGAAATCGGAAGTTTGTGACAATTAGCGGAGTGCAAGGGACAGATGTACCATGCACACGTGCGTGCACAACATACCCGTATGGACACAGAGGCACCCACCCGCTCACGTGCACACTCACGTACACACACAAGCATATAAATGCACATGAATGCACATACATAATACAGTACACAAATATGCACACAGATGAACCCAGGCAAACAAAAGACGATGACACAGATCCCTGTGCCGTTATTGAGCACCTATTAAAGCTGACACGGAGCATAATGGGATGGCCAGCGCCACGCCAGGCCGCATTTATCTCTGCAGTGCTGATGTTTACAGATTGGGTCAACTGAGTGGAGGCCAAGACAAGTTGAGTTGCCACAAAAGTTGTGCATGACCGGGAATTGGATCCAGGTCACTAGGATTATCGCGCGTTAACAAACAAATGCAAACACACTCATGCACTGCCAGGTTCAGACGCACGACGATTGCTTATCTCTGAAAACCTCACCAAGTCTCAAGGTGCTTTGTCAGCGCCGGGTAGCGCTGTGGTTGGAGCACTCGATTCACAATCAGAAGGTCACGCGTTAAAATTCTGGTTGTGGGGTCAATGAAACATCTGTGGGAAGTCAATAATGGCCATCCTATGGCTAGACCGGCCCTCGCAATGTGACCCACACGCGAGTTAACTTTGACCTTTGAGTGTAAGGAGAGCTGGTTTACCACACTGGGTGTTTGCATTTACATACGCCCACGTACACATGTACACAAACACAAGCTTGATTGTTTTTTATATAAAAGGAGACATAGCAACACTTGAACGCCTCTAGTTACATATTTAGCTTACTACGGGAACATGTAGATGAATGGACATGATGTACGCTTAGTAATGTTCCTGTTAGCGAAGGCGTACGTGACATTTGAGATATCTCAAGGAGGAAAACAAAAAAACAATTGCATCTTTCAGCTGCCGTGCAGCCAAAAAATATATACAAATGGTCTGGTGTAGCTTTATTTTTGTCTCGCGGGGGATAAAATAAATACTATTTTTCAGCGGAACTATCTCTTTTTAGACGAGTAATTCTGGTCAGAGAATGTTTTGGATAATATATGCAGAGATCAGATGGGCAATGAGTCGTGGGTAATGTTGCTTGGCATTTGTCCTTTCAGCCTATGATTTGTTGAAAGCAAGGCAGGTTTTTTTTCTTCGTCGAGAATGTTTTGATTTTGAACCATTTGATTTTAACTCATCTTTGTCACAGATTGCCAACTGTTTACAAGACATTTAACATTTCCAACATACATGAAGCATGCTCTTCGAGTCACAGCTTTCTTGTAGTTTAATTTTAACACGTTTTAAGGCTCCAGTTCAGTAGTCCAGTGTTATTTATAAAATTCAACGTTTAACCTACTCACGCTGGCTTGTGCCCGCCCTCACAGTCGGGCATATTTGCGGAATACACCACGCCGCCGTTGACCCTGCAGGCCATTGACCGAGCAACCCAACGTTCCTACCAGCTCCCTCCGCAGGAACGTGTTTTAACGTTTTCAAATCTGGCTTCATCTTAAAGTACTTAAAGCCTAAATGGATGATCCAAAGCTCGACTCTGGGACCCGGGGAACACTTTGTGTCAACCGAACAACGGCTGGCAGGGTCTGTGGCATTAGTGGCGATGGCGCCGATGACATCTCGACCTTGAATGCAGCCGAGTGGTTGAAGCGTTTATCGTTGACTCCATAGCACCCGAGTATCTGGTTCGTATTCCTACTGCTGCAGCCAGCCGGGAATACTGAGGGTAACTACCAAAGCATTCAAAGTTTCATGGTGAAGTGGACATGAAAGACCCCTTAGGTGTCACTCTCACGAGCAGGGAATTGAAAGGTTGCAAATCCGAAGCGTCGCCCGCAAAAGTGAAACGTAAGACCGAATAACTCTTGCTGAAATGACGATGGGAACCCAGGTTTCTTTCTCGAGAGGAAGTGGATCTCTGTATGCCCTCTTGTGGTTAAATGTATACAACTGCTTTTCCTTTTTCATAGAGAACAACTCTTTTTTTTCTCATTTTAAAAAGACTACATTTATTGGTAGTAGAGGCTTCGATCATCATCTCAAACGATTAAAATTTTGATCAAGGACATTGTTTTCAAAGTTTCGTAACTTTATTTTAGGTTGTTTCATAACACTTCGATTTCGATCGACTTAAATAACATTGCCAGTGCTGCCTCTTTTTTAAAAAATATATTGTGCGACGGTCACAAGCACAGCTTGCCTGTAGCCTTAGGTTCATGTTACCTTAGCTGTCAGTTCCGAACCAACGTAGTGACTGAAAAAGTCAGACGCCCGTAAACAAAATGGTACGTCCGGATACCAACAGCATGCACAGGTGAATGCTGGTCGAACGTTAGACTGTACCATTATCCTTCAGAGGCGTTTCATCTTTGAACCATACCATCCTCAGGTCCTCTGCGTGAATATAACACGTAACACAATTTAAACGTTGACGTCATCGAAGCAGCGGATGTCATTCTGGAGAAGGTTGCAAGCTCAAGTTCTGGTAGAGGGGTCGATCGAGCTCATTGTCCCTCTGCGGTCGATACAGTGTCATTTAAGGTAAAATATAAGCGACTGCGTCAGTGGTGCTTGCATATGAGCGTCAGTCATAAAAAGGGAAGGGATGGGGTGGTGATTATTTGTGATTTGTGCTTTGCCCTATGCCGAAACTGGCTCTTGCCACGGGAGTGTGGAAATTTCCAGCACCGGCTTGGTGCAGCCAATCAAGACGAGCACTGCTACGTGCCCGATTGGAGCAGGGCGGCACCGACTTACCTTGAGCTAATTCGCCAAACAACTTGCGGCTTAACAACAGGCTTAACGTTGTGAGTTATGGCCTCCTCTTGGCCTGGTCTTAACCCTACGATCAATCGATCTGAGGCGAGGCCACAGTATGTTTTAGCGTTTTTTCTATCCCGAGCGATGGGCTTAACCCCGTTGTAAAGTAACACCAGCTGATCAGCCAAGTATTTCTTCCACGCGGCATTTGAAATTCAATGGTCTGAGTTTATGACTGTGTTGAGTTTAGAAAGCCGTTCAATGGCGTCGGGGGGGCGGGGTCACCAGATGGATTCATCCTGCAAAAGTGGTGTGAGTCATGGATTGCACTTCAACACAGTCAAGATTGATAATTGGTTTTTTACCCTTCTATCTGGCAACAAAACTGACACCTTTTTACAAGGAGTCATGTTTGCATAGACCGCAATACCTGCAGTCATAATACAAACAAAAGACATAACTCTGATAATGTGTACTGTCCTTGAAGTTGATTGGTCCACACCCGAGACAGCTTTCCTTTGTCTCGGGTGTGGACCAATCAACTTCAAGGACAGTGCACATTATCATAGTTATGTCTTTTGTTTGTATTATGACTGCAGGTATTGCGGTCTATGCAAACATGACTCCTTGTAAAAAGGTGTCAGTTTTGTTGCCAGATAGAAGGGTAAAAAACCAATTATCATATTTTTACTGGCAAATGAGGTTCCTATAGTGTACAGTCAAGATTAGTCAGCACCTTGCACACTTATGGAGGAGGTTGTCGCACCTCCCGAGTGTCATTCTAATGGCTTCTTCTTCTTCCGTACAGCTGATGTAGATGCAGAGAAACAACTTCAACTTCACATTCAGGTGCTCAAGCCAGATAACCGCGTCAAGAGCTGCGAAAGTGTATTGCTGTGATGCCTCAATATTTGTCGATCCGGCATCGCGTCGTTATAGGTTCTGGAAGACCACAGTCTGCTCTGGTTGACCACAGTCGCACATTGGAGAGTTTAACATTTTCTATTTGGGCATCAGGTATCCGCGTCTGCCATTTGTTTGTGCGGTGGATGCGGCTTGGGGGGTGGACCATGAGCTGAACACAGCCCAGTGTGTTTGCAATCTCCGATTGCCAAGGTTGGCTCTGTAGGGTGCGAAAGAAGTTCAACATTCATACATCTTCTTGGTTCTTTCGGTAAAGTCACGTAGAATGGAAATAATAAAAATAAAACATTAAATAATTCTCACGACGTTTCGGCCACAACGCAAGCAGCCGTCCTCAGGTGGAGAACAGGTCTGTCGAGGAGACAGAGTCTTGCGTTGTGGCCGAAACGTCGTGAGAATTATTTTATTATGTTTTATTTTTATTATTTTATTATTTCCATTCTACGTGACTTTACCGAAAGAACCAAGAAGATGAATCCATGCAGTCACGAAAGCTTTAAATCGAAACATTCATACAGATGAGGAGAATCCAGCCTACTGCAATAAGTGACTTGTTAATGGACATCGCAAGCTGACCATCTTATTTCGCCACCAGCTATCCAAGCCGACACGAGCATGGAGGCATTTGTCGAGAAAGGCAGTTTTCAAAAACCTCCCCCCTACCTACGCCTGAGCCATCGGTGATGAGACTGTGACGAAAATGATGATGTCTCTTGGAGTGTCACGCATTTTCAGGTTGTACCGACCCCTGTGCCTTTCTGGCGGGCAGCAGTCTTAGCTGTGCGTCACGGTCAGATTTACGCCCCCCCGTCCACACACCACCACCCACCGTGACGCTAGGCAGCGCAACTTTCTGTTCCGTTCTCACAAACGTGTCATGACTCGGGCCCGTTTTAGCCTCAACGAGCACGTGACCTTGGAAAGAACAGCTGGCCCAATTGCTTGAGCGTGTCACGGTAACCAAATAGCTAAAAGCGAGGTCTGCTAATCCCTTATTATCACTCTGCTCTCGGTGTGTAATCAGGTTACGGTCACAAAGCATGTCCTGCTCGATAACGTTTTTATTTTACTATTATGGTTACTGTTCCTTTTAAAGATGTTTTTTAAATATTCCAAAATGTTTCGATGGGGTGAAATGATTGTATCAGCAACATGGGGGTGTGTGCGGAACACACAGCATGGCAGATCACGATCCACGGCCTGTAACAATGCTAGTGCTGGTATGGCGCATGTACAGCCCTTTGGCAATCCACTGCTGGATGGAGGCTTCATCGCGGATCGTGAGCGTGACTTGATGAGACTTTACACTGTTGATTGCGGGTTGTTTACTGTGTGGAGCACAGAAGTACGGTACTGCACTGTCGTCTTGTGCTCACCACCACAGCCTACGACGACGACGACCTGCTGTGCATGGTAGCTGCTGAGCTTCCGAGAGTGCGACGAGATCAGGCGCACCGAGTGATTTGGTCATTGGCAATATTTGGTCAGCTGAGGTTAATGCTAAACTAATACACGAATGTACAGATGCTGTGGTGGTGAAGAAAAATAATCAAGTAATCGGATCACGTAATTCATAATTCCAAATACGGGACTACGTTCTAAAACTTAAAGTATTCCGTAATCACACCGATTTCTTTAAGAGAAAAGCAACGCTCAAAACGGCCAACACCAGTGACGATTATCTGAACCGGTACTGGACCTCTCCTAGGTCGACTCGACCTCAAATGAGTACCTGGTGCGGTGTGTCAAATCTTCGCCACTGGGGAGACAAAAGACGTGGTGCTGGCCACCTACACCACCCATGTCCCGTGCCGGCCTTGATAGGTGCTCGCTAACAGCTCTTCTAAGAGTTTTGTCAAAGCTATATGGGAGACCTTTGTCTTTGTGTTATAACAAGTATGGAGTGGTGTTCATCTCTGTTTGCGGCCCCTTAAGCCAGAGGTGTAAATTCCACATTCCTGTTGGCTTCTCCCAATACAGCTTGTGAGATAATGACGTTTGTGTGTCAGTATCATGGGTTCCGATGTCTCGGTTCGAACCTCTAGTACCAGTTCACGAATTAACGAGCACTAGATTAGCACGCAAGCCAGCGGATCCGAAATGCAAGTCGTCATAATTTATGGCTCCAAGTGTGGTTTACGAGGATGCGAGCTGTAGGTTTAGTCCGACCGAAAAAAAAACCCCGATTAGCACGGTTGGCTTCCGTACGGTGAAAAATAAGTTCAACCTACACACGTACATACAAAGCAAACTCATTTTCAGAAAACGACTTTGCCCAAATCTCCCTTCAGAGTTTCTCAACGAGAACGTTTTTTTAAAAAATGTGTCTGTACACGGTTGGTGCACGGCGTCTTCTTGTGTACGGTTTTGCGTTGCGCGTTTATACGATTCATGTTTATTGTTTATCGGCTTCTTTTTTTCCTCTCTGATGAATCAGGTACTCTAAACCTCGTGCGTACTTATTATTTCAGGCTTGTCGCATTAGGCTTTTTTTTTTCGCGAATAACGTGCGTATTTACGTGTCTCACCAACGTCGTATTTATTTATAAGGGAATAAAACACGGAAGACAAAAATTCAGCTGACGTCTTTTGGCCGAGACTGCAATACAAACCTCAAATCTGTACAGTGCTGCTCTTGTTCTTTACCGCTTCTCCGCCAATATTCTTAGAATGCTGCTTCCCACGGGGTTTTTGAACTATGGAGAATATTTCTTATTCTTCTTGGTTCTTTCGGTAAAGTCACGTAGAAGGGAAATAATAAAATAAAAAAAATAAAACATAATAATATAATTCTCACCACGTTTCGGCCACAACGCAAGCAGCCGTCCTCAGGTGAAGACGGCTGCTTGCGTTGTGGCCGAAACGTGAGAATTATTTTATTATGTTTTATTTTTATTATTGTATTACTTCCTTTCCACGTGACTTTACCGAAAGAACCAAGAAGATGAATCCCTGCAGTCACGAAAGCTTTAAATCGGAATTTAATATTTCTTATTGCTCTTTTTTTTAAGCATCTAACTTATCCCCCACCTCCTCCCACCACCAGAGAAACTCTCGATAACCTTTGTCTCTGTTGGTTGAACTTAGTTTTGTCCTGCCGTGCTCTTAGGAGCATCACGTTCCTTTACTTGGGCGGTTTGTAGCACAAGGATGATGGGGGCATCTGTGGCGCGCCTCCACGTGTCTTTGAAAATCACTGAGCGGGTACAGTAGCAGGCAGATGAGAAAAAACATTTTTTAACCGTGCAGGAAGAATGATTTTACTCTCCTTTGCATGTATTTCAGTTGCTTTATAAATTATTTCAGGTTTGAAATGTTTCACACGGACGCGATTACAAACACGCACACTTGAAATAAAATCTTTGGAGACCAGCGATGTACCAGCATATACCAAAAAAAAAAATCGCCACCATTGACACACTTTGTTTGGACCCTGCCATAGGAATGTGGAATTTACACTATTGACACACGACCTCCGATGGAGTAGAGTGCCACTTATTGCTCACGTGAGCAGGGGAACTGGTAATGTACACACATATTAGGCAAGCGTTTGCCCAACCCCAGCCCTAGCAACCCCCTGTGACACACCAGTCCACTTTTCGTGATTCCCAATCTCTGCCGCTGTGCACCCTGGGTGCACATGATGGTTGGTGATCTTTGAAAGTGGTGGTGCGGCGACTCTCCGCATCTGGAGCCGGGAATCGCTGACCTGTTCCGTAACTATTCTCTTCCCTCGCCGTTTCAGGAAATGCCAGAATTTGGGTTTGCGAATAATATCAAGGATATCAAGAATAACATTGAAAGATTAACTTTGAGGTTCATCGTTGGCTGTGGTCTATTCACTGCTGCATGAAGGCCTCGGTCCTGCGGTCAATCTTATCTGTGTACGAATCCAAATAATTGATCCTTAGACAATTCAGATACGTGTGTTGAGAGTGTAATACATATAATGTTTGAATTGATGCGTCCTTACACCCATAGCAGGATACCATTCTAGCACTGTCCGTTCTCTGGACACTATTTGTGGACTTAAAATAGATTTACCATGAATAGGACTTTTATCGGAGTTCTTAAGTGCTGTTGCACAATTCGGTTAGCTAACTACATTGAATCTAAATTTCGATTTAAAGCTTTCGTGACTGCAGGGATTCATCTTCTTGGTTCTTTTGGTAAAGTCACGTAGAATGGAAATAATAAAATAATAAAAATAAAACATAATAAAATAATTCTCACGACGTTTCGGCCACAAGAAGAATCAGACTCTGTCTTCTCGACAGACCTGTTCTCCACCTGAGGACGGCTGCTTGCGTTGTGGCCGAAACGTCGTGAGAATTGTTTTATTATGTTAAATTGTTATTTTATTATTTCCATTATACGTGACTTTACCGAAAGAACCAAGAAGATACATTGAATCTAATAATGTTATAAGGTGCTCCTTTGGCATGAAACAATGCAACAATTAATCAAATACAATTGATTATTCCGTTCATGAGACATGGCATCGATTGGGAGGTCGTGTGAGATCCCCATTATGAGCGACTTTTGCAAATGACAATGAAATGTTCACGCCCGTTTTACACTTCGGCCCTGATGGAGCAAAGGAAGCTGCTGTAACAAACGAGACGGGCAAAATCACGAGATGAAAAATTAACCCGTAAAAACAAAGTTTTTCACTATAAATCCTTTATATGCGTGTTCAATGGGCCACAACCCAGCCCCCACATTGGTCTTTGAAACGGGCGGCTAGAGTCCTCTCGTCCTCTGGCTTGAGATGGCTGCCACCTATGGGTTAGATGATTGCCTGCCACCATTAAGCAATTGGTAATTAAATAGATTTTGTTTTTACCTAAAAAATGTAAAATGTAGGAATTTTTTTTTCACGAAAATAAATTGTCACGCACAACGAGTCTGTGTGCAAAATGTCAGCTCGATTGGATCACGGGAAGTGGGTTAAAAAACGACCGAAAGATTTGCACGGTCGTAAGCGTGCAAGCAAGCAAGCAAGTGAACTTAATATAAAGGATTTAAAAAGAATCGATTCTTGAATCAATTCGTGACTCAGAATTGTGATAATTCATCATCACTTGTGAAGGGGGGGGGGGGTTAAATTATTCCTTGCCAAGTGTTGATGATAAAGGTTGGTCATATTTATGCTTGTTCTTTAACCTTATTTTAATGTAAACGCCACTACTCTGCTGGCTTTTATTCACCCTTGAAAACATTGCTTATGGAACACGTGTACTATCGGCCTGCCAATCTCATTAGTTTTTGTTTTAAAACTGCAGTCTTGTTGTACAGTGTTCCTTCTCGCAAACAGCAGTGCCTGCAACGTTTGTCACATTTGTCAGGGCAGCCGGCTGTTTCATTCTATTGGTCAGTACACGGTTGCCACACATTTCCGTTGTGAACGGTTTTGAGATAAAAGGGAGACCTTGAAACCCGTGACTCCGTGCTCCAGTGACCGGTTCCATAAAGCAGAGCTCTGCAACGATATTATTATCTGGCAGGCCGCATGGGAAAATTCGCTCGCGCGAGCATCTGTATGCATTTTCCACGTTCGCAGACGTTTTGATGTCCAGTGACTGATGCAGTAGCTCTGTAGGCCACTTCCTAAGAGTTTCTGTGGGGTCCACCTGGCCTGCGAGGTCACCAGTTGAACCCTGACATCGAAAAAGCATGACAACTTCTTGGTTCTTTCGGTAAAGCCACGTAGAAGGAAAATAATAAAATAATAAAAAGAAAACATAATAAAATTATTCTCACGACGTTTTGGCCACAACGCAAGCAGCCGTCTTCAGACTCTGCCTTCTCGACAGACCTGTTCTCCACCTGAAGACGGCTGCTTGCGTTGTGGCCGAAACGTCGTGAGAATTATTTTATTATGTTTATTTTATTTTATTATTTTCCTTCTACGTGACTTTACCGAAAGAACCAAGACGATGAATCCCTGCAGTCACGAAAGCTTTAAATCGAAATAAAGCATGACAAGTTAAAGGAAATGTTCACAGGCACCTAGCCAACGGCTAAATATATTCCTGCTTTCCATTCCAGTTCTCGCTTCTCGATTCGTATCTATTGTGTGGGTTCGTTTTTTGTGTTGTGCAAACATGCACGTGACAGTACTTAAAGCCAACCAAGTGGCAGCGTGGAATTTGGGACCCGATCTGATGTGGATGTGTGTGGAGCCTGCTAATCGTGGACTGCCCTTTGTAAAATGTGTTTTATGAATTGCAGCGAATCGGTGATGAACATTTTTACGTTGAACAGACACCCACAAATATTCTTAAGCACCAGCAGCACATGACAAAGCGTTAACATCTGTAGTAAATACAAAAAAAAATTTGCAGTACGATTGGTGTAATCCAGTGGTTCTTAACCTTTACTGCAGGCATGCAGTCCTTTGGTTCTAAATCGTAACAAAAATTTATGTTAATAAATACATAGGTTTGGTGAAACAAGGTAGTTGTACTTATGTTGCCCATGCTTAATTTGTGTTTCGATGAGTCACCTAAACACATTCCTGCGGAGGGAGCTGGTAGGAACGTTGGGTTGCTCGGTCAATGGCCAGGGTCAACGGCGGCGTGGTGTTTTCCGCAAATATGCCCGACTGTGAGGGCGGGCACAAGCCGGCGTGAGTAGGTTAAACGTTGGGTTTTATAAGGGCACCACGGGGTGACCAGCCCCTCCCCACCCAGCCCCGCCCCTCCCACCGCCCACCCCTCCCCACCCAGCCCCTCCCCTCACTCCCCTCCCCACCCAGCCTCTCCCTCCCCACCGAGCCCCTCCCTGCACGACGGACACATTAATCCCCTGTGGGCTGGTGTAACCAGGAGGTTCCTACCAGTATCAGGCATGTCTCGCACCCCTGGGGATGTGTGCACCCCAGGTGAAGAACCACTGGCGTCAATTATCCATACATTCTATGAGAGCCCTACACTTTATACAGCTGAGTTGGTAAATATCGTGATCATGAAACATTTCCTCACCTTAATAAGTGTATTTTATTGCCCCTCTGAGTGATGTTACTCCCCTAGGAATGTTCAATTTCCAACACTGTTTAGGGCAACCAATGATTGAGCAATGGCAAACACTTTGGAATATGGAGACTTGTACTTTTTAAGTATTTTAAAGGGCCATATTAATAACGTAACAATCCACCGTTTTCTCAAGACCTCCCCACTCTGTGTTGACCATGGGAGTTGTTTAGTTGTACTTTAATACTGATCAATGTGGGTTGGTGGGAATCAAACTCATGTGGTCAGATCCCATAGCACAGTGCTCTAACCACTGCGCTGCTACTGGAAAAGGTTGCAATGTTCGCAATTCTCATTGTGTGGACAAAAATGTCGTAATTTAAGCTAGCGGCTGAGTTCTTGCAGAAACCGAAATTACATAAAACGCCTGAATGTGATTGCTGGTGCTTCTGAAATTCTGCTGTGGCCTACTCACATCTATTTTAAGTGGTTGTATGGAGAAAAGTCGTGACATTCTTCAGCCCACTCTTTTACAACGTTTTTATTTGGAGTCAGTATTTGAATTGTGCAATGTATTTTATTCCTAGATTTAAGAATGTAAAAAAGTGTAAAAGAAAATAAACATTTTTGTTTGTTGGAGTAGCCCAATAAATTTTGGTAACCAAAGACGTGTTTGTTAATGCTGGGTATGTGTGAGTTTTAGCATCATCTGGTTTGCCTTGTGATACCAAAGACGTGTTTGTTAATGCTGGGTACGTGTGAGTTGTAACATCATCTGGTTTGCCTTGTGATACCAAAGACGTGTTTGTTAATGCTGGGTACGTGTGAGTTGTAACATCATCTGGTTTGCCTTGTGATAACAAAGACGTGTTTGTTAATGCTGGGTACGTGTGAGTTGTAACATCATCTGGTTTGCCTTGTGATAACAAAGACGTGTTTGTTAATGCTGGGTACGTGTGAGTTGTAACATCATCTGGTTTGCCTTGTGATAACAAAGACGTGTTTGTTAATGCTGGGTACGTGTGAGTTGTAACATCATCTGGTTTGCCTTGTGATAACAAAGACGTGTTTGTTAATGCTGGGTACGTGTGAGTTGTAACATCATCTGGTTTGCCTTGTGATAACAAAGACGTGTTTGTTTTTGCTGGGTACGTGTGAGTTGTAACATCATCTGGTTTGCCTTGTGATAACAAAGACGTGTTTGTTAATGCTGGGTATGTGAGTTTTAGCATCATCTGGTTTGCCTTGTGGTAATGTTTCGCTGCGTGGCTCAGTGGGGCTCATAATGGCCATGCCAGAACACTGAGTCGGTACTGCTCACCCAGATGGATTTTAATCTGGTTTTCATGCACTTGAATTTCAGCCAGGTTCCCCCGAGTACTGTATAGTGATTAGCGCCCGTACCTCCAATTACGTACGGTGCGAAAGAAGTTCAACATACATCGGGCATGAAAAACGAAATTAAACATTCAAATGTTTTTCCACTTCCATAATACTTAGTGTCTTCATTTGAAGAGTTATGTCGATGAGGACAAAGTGAACCACGAACGAGATCATTTGAGGTTATGTAACCTAATCTGTGATGATTTTTGCATTCCCATTGAACATTTTGCATACTGATGTAAGTTAACAGCTCTGAATTCAAATTGTTTAACTCTGCAGCCCTTTGTCAAGCAACTGCTGGAAGCAGGCCCCTCCTCGCACCATGTTGCTGAGGCAGACAGTCTGACTCAGCAGCAGACCACGCTTTCCCACCTGATGACGGACGCTTGTGTTGTGCCCGAAACGTCGTGATTTATTTTATTTTATACCCACGTGACTTTACCGAAAGAACCAACGAGTAATGAGGGGGGGGGCTGTTCAATGTGGAGGATGCAACCTGCTCATGATTATTAATGAGGGGAGCTGATCGATGTGGAGTGACGTCACCTGCTCATGATTATTAATGAGGGGAGCTGATCGATGTGGAGTGACGTCACGAGCATTAAGGACAGACATTCCTGGGTAATTATAGTGGGTACAGTACTAGAGTAATGCAAATGCACGATTTCCGGATTATGACCAAACCACCCAGAATGTGCCATATATCATCAGATCTCATAAGCTCATCAGGTATGGGCCTGGACATTGCTCGGATGGGTGACCACCACGAATGTCAGGTGTTATAGGTTGTAGGGCCTCGTGGTGGGTAGCAGAGGGCAGTTCAGCTGAATCCACTGTTGTACCATACTTCTGTGCTCCCGCGCGTCTATACTAATACAATTGAGTGTTTTGACTGTGAAAATGAGGATTCCTTCAGTCACAAAAGCTTCAAATCAAGATACATTTTTTAAAGGAGTTTATCAGGATTATAAGATGCACTCCCTCCCTCCGCCCTGTAATTTAATGCAAAGGTTAGGGCTGCATCTTATAATCCCGGGGATACAGGAGTTGAAACATTGGTGATTGGCCAGGTTGCCCTGTGACTGTGTGCGCGACTTGCAATTGGAGGGTTGTGAAGTCAGATTTTTTATATTTCAATTCCTGTGGGGTCAATAAAATAGATATCACTTTATGATAATTCATATTGGCTGTTCGATGGAGATTGATCCATACTGTGGAAATGTGTCCCGGCTCAAATCCGCCAATGCTTATATTATCAGGGAAAACAGCTTTATTTGCCCTTGAACAATACATTGGAATCGTCAGCCATTATCAATCCACTGCTGTATGAAGGCCTCCCAAAAGCTGTCTTAATTCTGCTCAAAGGGTCAAGCAATATTAGGTCTGTCTAATTCCTGCCAGGTTCAACCTGGATATGTGGTGAGCTGTCAGTCCCTCCCTTTGCAAGCTCCGCCTACTTCTACATAACCACGCCCACTCCACCACTAGCCCCCACTCACTGTCCATATATTCCTGCCCCTTGCAAATAACAGTTGATCCGTCGATTAACCGGCGCGCAATTATCCGGCTTCCAACATTATACGGCGGTCCCGGACCGATCCGGCGAAACCGGCAAAAAAACTGCCCCATATGCTGTACCAGTCCAGCGATCGGCACAATGTGCATGACAAAAAAGTAGCTCCGCTTGATTTCAGTTATTAAATATATAGAGTAAATTATACACTACATCAATGGTGCTTAACATGGGGCATGATGCCCTTTCTGAAAACTAAAGGTGTGCAAGTTGCAGTAAAGTTGAAGAACCCACTGCACTACATACACTTTAATGAAAATACTGTACGCGTAAGGTATACATCACTGCCTACGGAGCCTGCAAGATTGGAGTGGTAAGTACGGTACAGTAAATACAGCAACTTTTTACAGGATATTGTTTCGTCTGTTTATGCCAATACTCTTATATAAGCGCACATCTTTTTCTGTGAACGCTGCACTTTCTGTCGTTTTCATGTAGGGGGCGCTGCAAACCTACGCGCCCCCTGTATGAACGACGGAGGCGCAGGGACAGACGTTCGATCACGTTGGAATCGATCTGCAGATGGCTGTCTTCTCGCACGGCCAGCTCTGTCGCTTTATCGATCCCGCAATCCCAAACAGGTGAAAGTCCGCATCGAACCGAACCCCCAGCAAGGCCATCTACTTGAGAGAAAATTCACACGAAATGTCGTTTTCAATTAAGTCTTCCAGATGGAAAATTAGAAAAGCTTTTAATGAAGAAATACAATTATCTGATTTAAAACATGATACAATTCAAAGATGTTTAATTTTAAAACTTCAAAACGGAGGTTCGGGTGCAATTTTTTGTGACTTTCCTCGCCAAAGGCCGTACGTAAATGGTTGTGAGGTGCACCGCAGGCACCCCCGAACAACCCCTAGTTTTATATAGTTGAGCAAGAATCCAGAACATTTTAAACCGGGTCAAATCCTGATTATCTTCGGGATACCTGGATAGACTTTCTAATCCAGGACTGGAGTTTCGGCTGCTTTTCATAGTATGAATTTTTCCATTCTATTATTTTTTCAAGTGACATTTTACGAGCGCAGATGACCGTTTTTCGTGGAAAAACCTTGGAACCCTTGATTTATTTTTACCGGCATGCCGTAAACACAAAGGCTACGGGGCAGCAAATTGTCGCAGTGTTGTAAAAATCCGAATATAGTCCAGTACAGCATCGTTACATGGAAGCTGGTTCGTAAGTGCTGGTGGTGTTCGTAAGTGCGGGAGTTGTTCGTAAGTGCGGGGGGTGTTCGTAAGTGCGGGGGGTGTTCGTTCGTAAGTGCGGGGAGTGTTCGTAAGTGCGGGGGGTGTTCGTAAGTAGAGGACTACATCAGCATCGTCCCTGGAATGACGCGTTTCCGGCCTATGTCGATTTCCGATCATTCGACCTCACGGCAGCCATCTTACTAGGGGAAGGGGGGAGAGTTACGTTTCGAGTGCTGCCCACTTTCTTACGTTAAGATCGAAGCGGGAGGATTTCTCCACAACTCTGGCTGTCCGCCTGATGATGATGTCAGTTGTAATTACTAGCCAAACGTCGTACTCCAATAATTGTAAATGTCGTGGGGTGTTTACTCTCCAACACACCGGGTATGTGTGCTAAAAAACTAGCAGCGAATCGGCACGTTTTGTGTACGCGTCAAACCTTACTAATTGCCCGTGTGGTCGGGTGGTGGCGGGTTTAACGACACATTCATATTTAGCGATATCCAAACTCAACTTCCGTGTTACGGACACGTTAACCACCCCCTGCGTAAGATGGCCGACA
Source organism: Lampetra fluviatilis (assembly GCF_964198595.1). Lineage (NCBI taxonomy): Eukaryota > Metazoa > Chordata > Hyperoartia > Petromyzontiformes > Petromyzontidae > Lampetra > Lampetra fluviatilis. The sequence continues at coordinate 3,621,318 of NC_136327.1, read as the reverse complement.
ATCTCATCGCCGGGTTACGTCATCACCGCGTGACGTCTTCTCGCCGACACGACGTGAGTGACGTCACCGCGTAAACAAACAATGGCGGCCGCCGATGGTGTCGAGGCTGTGTGAGTGTCAGTGCCGGCAAAACTTTTCACTTCCCGGTGAATTTCACCTCAAGGAGAGGAATTTGTTTTGTTTTTATCTTCTTCCCCTTCGTTGATCGCCTTCGTCCGTCTTGATGATTTTTTTGTCGTTTTTTTGAGCGGTCTGACGGCACTCAACGCGCTCTTATTTGAAGGTAACTACCACCACGGCAGCTTTGGGCCTTAAGATTGGACTTAATATGTATTCATATAAGATTGGACTTAATATGTATTCATATAAGATTGGACTTAATATGTATTCATAATATATTGGGGTTTTTTTGGGGGGGAGTTTGATCGCGTAAATATATAAATGTGTCGTTCAACCCGCCACCACCCGACACAGCCGATTAGTGAGGGTTGTCACGTTAACAGAACGTTGCCAATTCGTTATTAGTACAGCAACACCGGTTGTGTGTTGGAGAGCCAAGCCACAACATTTACAATCTTGAGTACGACGTTTCGACAGTAATTACGACGAGCTTTATCAGGCAAACAGCCAGATTTGGTCATCAAATGGTCCTTCATATTGATCATTATAAATGTTTTATATTGTAGTTATTCTCACGTGCAGAGAAAGTACGTGTTTATTGTCAGTAGTATATGATTTTGTTGTTAATATGGCTATTTCAGTTTGATATGCTTTTGCCATATGTACAATAGCGTCAATCGCATTGTAGCCTGAAAACAAAGTGCTTGTATGTAATGGGCGACGTTTCGGGCAATGGTCCTTCAGTGGTGTCTGGTGGTCAACGGAGGTGAGCGCATGATGATTGAGTGTAGGGAGTGTGTAAATGTTATTTTTGTGTGTTAAGTGGTTTATACAGAGGGGTTTCTAATTGGAATCTGCCCGTGACCAACTCAACCCTGCATGCTAAGCGGGGTCGTGCCTGGTTAGGAGAACACCGCTCATAACAGGTGGCAGAGGCGGCTGCGGGGCTACTCGGTGATTAAACTCTTGTACTGGTAGGAACCTCCTGGTTACACCGGCCCACAGGGGATTAGTGTGTCCGTCCGTCGTGCAGGAAGGGGCTGGGTGGGGAGGGATGGGAGGGGCTGGTGAGGATGGGCGGGGATGGTGGGGAGGGGCTGGGTGGGGAGGGAGGGGCTGGGTGGGGAGGGTGGGGAGGGGCTGGGTGGGGAGGGGCTGGGTGGGGAGGGGCTGGGTGGGGAAGGGAGGGGGGGGGAGGGGCGGAGGGTTGGGGAGGGAAGGGCTGGGTGGGGAGGGTGGGGCTGGGTGGGGAAGGGAAGGTGGGGAGGGGCTGGGTGGGAGGGTGGGGAGGGGGTGGGGCTGGGTGGGGGGGCTGGGTGGGGAGGGTGGGGAGGGGCTGGTCACCCCGTGGTGCCCTTATAAAACTCAACGTTTAACCTACTCACGCCGGCTTGTGCCCGCCCTCACAGTCGGGCACATTTGCGGAATACACCACGCTGCCGTTGACCCTGGCCATTGACCGAGCAACCCAACGTTCCTACCAGCTCCCTCCGCAGGAATGTGTTTTTATGTGTTTTTATTTGACGAGGTAAGCTGTGTAGTTCTTTTTCAGAAGCGACCTGGCCATTACAAATGATAGCTCAACGAAGTGGGCTCATCACGTGGACATTGATGGCAGCAGCCAAATACTCCAAATGCGTGGTGATGTTGATTCTAAATGTGGAGGGATAAACCGAAGGACCCGGAGAAAAATCCACTTGGCCACGGGGAGCGGGACACGCAAACTCCAAATATACAGCAGTCGTCAGGATCGAACCCACGAGCTCCTTGTTGTATAATAGGCGAGGTATATTCTTGGTTCTTTCGGTAAAGTCACGTAGAAGGGAAATAATAAAATATTAAAAGTATTAAACAATACAAATTCTCACGACGTTTCAACTGCAACACAAGCAATCATCATCAGATGTGAAATCCACAGCAAAAACATTTTCTTGCTGTGGATTTCTCTTTTACGTGACTTTACCGAAAGAACCAAGAATATGAATCCCTGCAGTCACGAAAGCTTTAAATCAAAATAGGCGAGGTCGTTAACATCTCGCCAGCAGAGGGCAGCTTGGGGAAGTATGGTCAAATTACCTCACCCACCAGTGGTCTTAAAAAAGGCTGTGCGCATGGATCGTGAGGTGCTTTTGTTTGAATAAATACATGTTTTTTTTTATCAGTTACTGTCGATATGTGTAACTGCCTACTATAACACAAGTTCGGAAGCGTTTGCGTGTTTGTTACGGCTGTTGTTTTACAATTAATCCCAGGAGAATGGTCCAAGAAACTGACAGCACTGTCATCATCAATGTTACATTCTTTACCATGATCACCTCGTTATCTTTACCATAATCCTATACCTCATCATCATCGTCATCATCACAGCCTTACCATTATGATCAAATAATTCTTAACACAGTCACAATATTAATTTGCACAGTATACTCAAAATAACCACATTCGTTGTCACGTCATCATCATCATCATTGGCATCACTGTTATCGTTAATTTTTTATTAATTACTATATTAATAATTACCACATGGTCAGCAACGTGACGATCGCTATTATCACTATCGCAATATCCTTGATCACATTTGTGACGACCAGCATCATCATCGGCTGTTCCAACTTTGTTTTCCCAGTTGTAGGTAATGACTGACACTGGGGAATATCATCATCATTGTCATCACAACAATAATTAGTAACATCATCAGCACCTACTAACAGCATAAAAAAATCATTTCCACCTTCATGCTCATGACTGTCAACCATCATCATCATCCCCTATTCAAGAATTCATTACCAAAGTTTACTATTCACATGGTCATCACCACCACTGTCGCATCACACTTATGCTGTTTGCAAATCGTCACCACCGTCGTCTTCATCCCCACAATTACCACCACCACCACCACCATTATTCATCAGCGTTATCATCTGTATAATTACCATCATCAACATCATAACCATCTCCTCCCATCACAATCACCATTATATTCATCATCGGGCTTTGCGTTTGTTTCCCCAGTTCTCGGAGGTGACTGACACAGCGAGGAATGCCTTGTGCGCTGCAAAGATCTGGGCGACCCCTGCGCTATGCTTGGGGTCTCGGGGCCACCGCGGTGAACACTGGTAAATTAATCCAATAAAATTATCCACCCAACCTGTCCACCAATTAAAATAATTTTCTCCAATTTTTTGCGGATTGTGATTTATATGTAGATGAATTGACATGGGATATGTTTTTATCACCAAAATAATACAGTATATAATTTAGGTGCGTAACACAGTGGGATTTCTGGACGGGTGCTTTCCAGTTTCTGTAATCAAGGCAAACGTGTATCTTATCTGAATCTCATCGCCAGGGTGTGGGCTCCACTGAAGGATTTTGAACATTCTTGCAGTAATTGCTGAACATATTTTTATGGGGCCCCAAGCCTGTTTATAAGACTCAGATGAGATAGACTGGTCCACAGTTTGCCTTTATTTAAACAAATTATTTGCAAACCCAGTGTTTGTGAAGGTCAATTGGTCAACAGGAAAAAACATTATTCTGTGTCGGCATTGAAAGTCATTCCTTTCCTGTCGACGATTTGTCCAGTCAGTCAAAGAGTCCTCACAAATGTGAGACACCCACCTAAAGCGTAGTGATGTGCCTGTAGTAGGCAGTACAGCAAGTGTGTTTCTAGCAGGACATCTGTGTAGTGGAGTTTTGAGTGTTTTAATGTGTGGGTTTGCTCCTGGTATTTTTGGTTTCCTCCTATACACACCATATAGCTATATAACCCAAGCAGGGCCCTCCTGAATATAGATCTATGTTATTTAAAAAGTAATTATTTTATTGTCAATTAAAATAAGCTTTATTTTTGCACAATAACATTTGCAGAGGATGATTGTACTCCTTTGTAGCTAGGCGATGTAAAAGTTTACGAGATTTGAACGCCAATTTAATTGTTCACCCGAGCTTATATGAGGAAATGAACAAACTATTGGGCCATTTAATCTGTTATGTAATAGAATTACAAACGCAAGGCAGACACATGGGACATGTCATCGAAACGGGCCCTTTTGTTTATTGAGTCAATTTGCCACGAGAGCACATTTACACTCCGTTGAACATCAAACGCAAATCATACAGACATCAACTAGCAGTCGGCTGTGTTGAATTAGCTGAGGTCTTCATGTGTTGCCACTATTACGTTTTTTTAATATATATAAATAAGATCTGGAATCACTGCAGAAGGTACGGAAAAAGCGGTGAAAGCAATGCAGTACAGGTAGTCCCTGACTTACGATGGAGATGATTTACGACGACCGCATCGTAAGTCGAAAATATCGTAAGTCGAAAATGGCCTAGCCTACCCAGGAGTCTTAAAGAATGGTGATAATTTAGCAAAACAGAGCAATTTACAGTACCGTACTGTATAAACTATATGCGTACAGTACATCCCGGCAGCGTCCCAACGTACAGTATCGTACCTCGTACGCTGCTGCGTTTGCCTGCCGCGCGAAACGAAAAATATTTTACAATTTTGTCATATCGCTATCGCCATCGTAAGATCGAAATATTGTAAGTCGGACCATCAAAAGTCGGGGACTACCTGTACTAAATAAATCAAAACGTCAAAGAGGAGAGCCTCCATTGTTAAAAAGAGCATTGGGCTGTGTGAAGATTTTTCTTGGCTCCCCCGGGCCAGTGGTGGAAACTCCACATTGCTGTGTCAGGGTCCTAGAGGACCATCACGGGTGACATCCGACAGAGTGGTGCTGTAAAATGTTATTGCCCCTATGAGAATACTGATGATGGGACCAACCCCGACTGGGATTCGAACGTGAGAGCTCCGGCTGCGAGTTGAGCTGAAAAGAACTAAACACTGTTGTTAATATGGTCGTTAAAGTATGAAACATAATTGGGTTTAACCCTTTCTGGCAATGAAATAGGCGTTACGGTGTTCAAACACCAACTAGAAACCTTTTTCAAGGAATCAAGTTTGCGGTGAACATGCAATCAAACATGCTCTGATAAATTTGCATTGTCTTTAAAACTGATTGGCCTACACCAAAGACCGCCTTCTTTAGAGGCTAGTCTCACCAGTGTCGGAGCAGAGAACGCCAAAAGGCGAACACTGTTAGAGACTAGACCCTGAATCAAGCTGTCCCTGTTCAACACACGTCCGTGTGGTTAATATGAATTTGATTCCTTGCAAAACGTTTTTGGTTGGTGTTTGAACATGTCAACACCCGTGTTATTGCCAGAAAGGTACAGCCTATTCTTTATTTTTTCATGCTTTGAGACTGGCGAAAAGGTCCCGTATTGTCATTAAAGAAAGAAAACCAATATGCTTGTTACATCATTTTTTCCGGTCAATAATTCCGATTACCATCGAACCTACGAAGTAGACTTTGTTGAGAAACCTTTTGTCGAATATGTAAATGTTCTTGCATTCAATTAGTATTTTATCTCTACACTAGAATAGAAACCCGGTGAGCCGGACACGAGCTATCTGGATTTCACATTTGGCTGAACAAGATCGTCTAATGAATAAACAAAAAATCCATGCATTTTAAATGCAAGAATCAATTGTACATGTTATAAAGTAATGCACATACTGAATACTTTAGAGTACACTCTGTAATACATCATATGAAATAAAATGCATTTAAATGTATTAGATCGTGTAAAATTTGTTTAATATTTAGCTAAAGTGTATACAATGCATTAATGCACTCGTGGTGGGGGAGGGGCGATAAGGGAGGGGCGATGTATGCCCTCCAGAATATCAACACGGAACTCGGTCATGTTTCATTGTGTGGTTGTATTGTTGCTGGTGGTAAAATGAGTGATGAAACACAGTGAGCGCAGTGAGTTTCATCATCTTTGCTGGTCACCAATGCACAAAACAACTGTAATATTGTATTTGGTTCTGCACTTAAATTGGGGAACAATTATTTTTAGCTGTCATGTGACAAACATCACCGTCATATGGCTGGGCAGGTGGCAAAGTGCTGTCCTTTGCTCTCTGAACCAGGTTATTTGGAGGGTTATCAGACACAGCGCTGTAATATCCACTTACATGGGCCGTTTTCTAACAGAGGATTGGATTGCTCTGCAAGACATCCAAAGGGATACGTATATCATGACACCGATGGCAATTCCTTTGGGGAGGCTGTGGGAAGTAACAAACAATCAAAGAAATAAGTAAAAATGTTGATCATCAAGTTTTTTCCAGGATAACAACACTGCAGTTGTCACATCCGGTGTATCCCCCCTCTCCCTTTAACAGGAGGCCGTGCGCGTGTCGCGTTCGCTGGCTGCTCCCCGTGGCCTTGCCCTGCCCCCAAGCAGCTATGGCCGCTCCTGCGGCTTCCGGCAAGGACCCTTTCCTTCTCCCCCTCCGTCTCCAGGGCCAGGGAGCCTCCCTCTCACACACCTCGTTCACCGCCGCCGCCCTCCAAGCAACAGGGAGGGCCCACGGGCGGCAAGGTGGGCACGGGGAGAGCCCCCTCGCATCATCACCCTCTCCAACGTTTTCACAGCACCCAACGATCGTTTAAAAAAAAACACACACTTTTCCCTTAATTTGTATCCTGAGAGCGCTTTCGCCGTCGTGCCACCAGACGGAGAATCCATTTGGATTTCTCACAGAGCACTGCAGCCCTCTTCTCGGTTCTTTCGGTAAAGTCACGTAGAATGGAAATAATAAAATAATAAAAATAAAACATAATTAAATAATTCTCACGACGTTTCGGCCACAACGCAAGTAGCCGTCCTCAGAGACTCTGTCTCTTCGACAGACCTGTTCTTCACCTGAGGACGGCTACTTGCATTGTGGCCGAAACGTCGTGAGAATTGTATTTTATTATGTTTTATTTTTATTATTTTATTTTTTCCCTTCTACGTGACTTTACCGAAAGAACCAAGAAGATGAATCCCTGCAGTCACGAAAGCTTTAAATCGAAATTTACACTGCAGCCCTGTGTGTTCAAGAATGGCTCGTGGAAGAGGATACCACAGAGCTACTCTCTGATAGCCCTCTGCTCAGCAGAGCTCTAATTCAATCAAAGATGCAGTGTTTATAGTTGGAAATATTATTAAGTGCTTATGTCAGTTTTTGTGAAATAAAAAAAATACTAGTACTGCCCACGTATTTGCACGGGATACACTGCCCAGAGTGGTGGGTGGTGGGTGGCTGGTGGGGAGGGGAGGCGCGATGCAAGAACCCGGCTCAACGCTGTGGGATGCGGGTGACGTCATCGCCCTGCACTTGCCTGCCCGCACGACAACCAGCCAGTAAAACTAAAAAACAATCAAACATCGGCACAGGCAATCCTCGGTTTGTGCACTTTTGTGGTACACCATTTAGGAATAACGCGCACTTTGCATTTAGACCTTTTATTGACACACGAGAGGCAATTTTCGGCATAACGTCATCTCGCAATGCGACGTACGCAACCCTACCCTGGCACCGCGACCCAATGGTGTTGCCAGCAGGCAGTGCAGTACGATAACAAGTGTACTGCACCGTACAGCATCGTGTACACCGGCCCTCTTCCCTTTGTCTCCACATCGCTACTCCGGCGTAGTTACAAGTCATTAACACTAGATTTGAAGCTTTCGTGACTGCAATGATTCATACTCTTAGGTTATTTCGGTAAAGTCACGTAGGTAAAAATAAAGAATAAAAATAAAATAATAGAATTTTTTTTATTTAAATAAAAATAATAGAAATAATACTAAAAATACATTTATTTGTATATTTCAATTATTTTCTTTTTATTATTTATTTTTACCTACGTGACTTTACCGAAAAAACCTAAGAGTATAAGTCATTAATAACGTATTTATTTATTTTCATCGGAAGTATATTCGACTTCAAATGATTTTCTTTTTAATTTTAAAGTATTCTATCGCGTGTACATTTATTGTATTGATATAGCCTAGGATTATATAGGCGGCTATGTGTGCGATAGTGAGTGAATTCACCGAACCTCTTATGGGAAAATTGCTTTTGACATCCGCGATTTTCCGGGAACGCATCGATCGCGTATGTGAAGGGGAGCCTGTATGATAGAATGACAATGTCAAAATGTTCAAACGTTGTTGTGTACAGTCAAAATATAATTCTGCACGTGTAATTGAGAGCATATATTAAGATTGTTACCTTGTTTGCAAGTGTACGATGGAGTGCAGTCCGTGAATGCGAGGTGTTATTTGGAACTTGTTGGTTGGTGTATGTTTGTTGCTAAGGTTACGAGGTGTGACTTTCTTTCAAATGGGTATAGTAGGTCGTTTGAAAAGCAAGCTTTGATTTCTGTGCAATTTACATTTCTTCTTGTTCGTGTCAATCTGTGAATTTGTAGTTCATTTCTTTAACATTGGCGGTCACTATGGCTAAAAGGAAATCAATCACAAAAGCTACCCTTGCCTAAAATTTAATTTCCCCTTTTATCCATGTGAACAACCCAAGTTTGGGTGCGAGTTGGATTTTTGAGGTCCAATTTTGAAAATGTGACTTTGCTTTTCATCCAAGTAAAAAAAAAACATATTGTACTTTTTGTGACATGGTATTAGAACACGGGGATTCTTGAAGCACTATGAACCCGGTAACCTCGGTTTGATTTCCGTTTTACAGCCAACCAACGTCAGTGGCATATTATATCTGAACTGTGTCTTGGCACTCCACTTCCGCACGGATCAGCGTGGTGAAGTATGGTCAAACATCCCCCATGACCAACACGGCTTATGGAGACAAAGGGCTGAATATTCTTACGAACAATAATACAACGTTTTACTGGCAAATTTCAATGGCTTTTTAATGTAAGTGGCATCGTAAAGGCTCATGTTAGAAATGTGTACAGTCTTGTTTAATCAAGCATTTGACTTCTTAGCAAAATGCAATTAAGCTGAGCCCTTAATGAAATGTAACCGACTTGTAATGGGTGTGCATAGTGGAGTGCCGAGATTAAATCTGGTAAACATCTCGCTGATGTGTTTGCACAGCTCATATTAAGCATCTGTTGGCCTCAGTACAAATTGATCATTAAAGACAGCTTTTTTTCCCATTCCTTTGGCAGCCTTAGCAACCTACACAAAATGTGGTTTCTGTTTTCATTAACATGACTATTGTGCCGTAATACTTGCAAAGTATGCACAGTTGCATTTCCGTTCAACTCTTAATACCACAAGTCTAGTTCACGCATCTTCTTGATCAAGCGAGCCATCGGAGGTGCTCGCATGACTCTGGCCCCAGTAGGAGTCATGTCGAATGCCCATCGCCGGCTCGTGGCCGTCAACCGAGATGCCCAGTGCCCTTTTTGAGCGTGGAGATGCTCTGATGAGTGGATGTAAAATGACAAGGCTGTGCGCCTTTTGGCGTCATCTGGTCCAACCCATGTGAGACTAAGGAAAGCTGTCTCAGGTGTGGACCAATCAACTTCAAGGACAGTGCATATATTATCAGAGTTATGTTGTTTGTTTGCATTATGGCTGCAGGTATTGTGGTCTATGCAAACATGACTCCTTGTAAAAAAGGTGTCAGTTTTGTTTCCAGATAGAAGGGTAAAAAAACAATTATCATATTTTTTACTGGCAAATGAGGTGACAAGGCTGTTCTTTTTCCGTCCGTTTTGTGCAGAAATCTTCATCGGAGGGAGGAGGCAAAAAAGGCCCAGCCTCAGGATCAAAGGCAGGGGCAGGGCTCGGTGCAGGGCTGGGGGCAGGGCTGGGGGCAGGGCAAGGCTCCGGCTCCGGCTCGGGAAAGGGTGATGGGGAGCAACCTCGCTGTCCTAAATGCGGAGATCCCTGCACCCTCGTGGAAACTTTTGTGTGTGAGTTTTGTTCTACGCCTTGCTTGCACTCTACTAGATCATCCGTCCTTTGTTATATTCGATCGTCATGTAGACTTACACAAGCACGTGCATGCACAGAGATGAGCTCTATGGCCCCATTTGTTAGAGCAACAAGACTTGCAGTTATAAGATTATGGGTGTAGGCCAAATGAGGTCAAATGAGCCCAATTATAATTAGTTGGCAGCATCATACAGCAAAATTATTACGACCACAAGCACCATTTCAATCACCATAATCACCACCACCATTATCATCACCAGCTCATTTGGTTGAGCGGCAGAGCTGTATATGAAATGTGTGCGTGTCACCATTTTATAAAAATAAAATGTGTAAAATGACTGAGCGGACTGCAGTATTAACTTGCGTAATGATGTGCCTATCATGATTTATATTTAAAAAATGCTATTCCCGTAAAACATATCCCTGTTTCATTCACTGCTGGTGTAATGCCATGACGACACATGTCCACCCATGTGATCACTTTAAGCCACCGTAAAAACAACCACCCAATTCTAAATGTTGGTGTACAAACGTACATGCATTTTGCCAGTCATCTCAGTCAGTTAACCCCTGGCACCTGGGTTTGTTCCGTGACCTCTTGCCAGCGGGTCTTCGACACTTCACGTGGCCTCAAAGTGCACCGAGCATGGCACAATTTCCGTCGTGACGTCACCGCCACTTAGTGGCGAACGGCGGTTGTTGTTTATGCATTTTGCTGACTGCAAAACAATACTTTTTCCCATATGTTTCCCATGCCGGTGGTAAATGGACCAACTTGCGCGTTAAAAGTTGTTGCGAGCGACATTATTGATCAAGGGCCGCCTCGGTTTACTCCGCCTTTTCGTTCCCGTCTCCCGCGCGTCGCTTTCGCCCGCCGGCGTGCGTGTGAAAAGCAGCGTCGGCACGCTTCGTCAAGTGCGAGAAGTGCCAGCACTTCTATTTGGTGCTCACCGATCCCGATTGGAGACGAGGCCTAAAGGCCTCCGACGAGGAGGAGGAGGCTCCACGTTTCTCCTACCCGCAGCGCCCACCACCCCCGCCCAAGAAGGTGAACCTTCTGAACGTTTTTGTTGTTGTTGTCCAGTGTAGTGCTTCTAGATTTGAAGCTTTCGTGACTGCAAGGATTCATATTCTTAGGTTTTTTCGGTAAAGTCACGTAGGTAAAAAATTGAAATTAATAAAAGTAGAATAAAAATAAAATAAAAATCACGACGTTTCGGAGGCAACACAAGCTTCCGTCTTCAGGTGGAACCGTCACAGCACGATAGCTGTATCAAGTGAGAAAAATACCAAGAAAACTGTATTTGTATATATACTGGTTGACGGTGGGAGGAGCCAAGGTAGGCCCTGAATATAATTTGTGTGAGGTTCGGTGCGGCTGAAGCACGCTGTTAGGAATGAGCCTTTGTTGTGCAAACCAGGTGCGGATGATGTACAGGTGCGTGTAAAAGGGACTGAGCCTTTTTATTATGTAGAGATGATGCGGCTGAAATCGCTGCCAGGAAATGTGTCTTTGTTGTGTAGAATGGTTGACTGAGCCTATTATTATGTAGAGGTGGTGCGGCTTAAATCGCTCCAGTGTAGTGCTATTGGATGGCGATGACTCGGATGGGGCTTCATCCAGCAGTGGATGTGTCATGGCTCATTATGATGATGATGACCAATTGAACAAGACCAAGAGGTTGTTCATTATCACTTTGAGTGAGGTGGCATGGTGGCTTGGGGGGGGGGATAATATATTGGTAGAGGACTGAGCTCGTGCCATTGAGATGCTCATAATTAAGCCACAGATTGGTTACTGATAACGACACACACAAATACCCAGGATATTTTACGAGTTAGCTTATGTTGGCTTTTTTATAGTTCTGAAATATTTGGTTCTGTTGACATGTGCTGAACAATATTTGCTGAGCAATATGTAATCAAGAGGTCCTTGATGAAAAGTAACAGCATTAACATTAAGTCAAAAAATAAAAATACCCACAAAACACGTGACCAAACATACCACGTAAATTAATAGTTCCCATCGCATGATCAAAATCTAGACTAATCACTATATTCAAGACACAGCGCTTCTTAAAATCAAGTCACTTATACAATCCTGTTCCTTGTTGAAATAAACAGGATCACAAAGGCCATCCCAATCGAATGTAAAGAAAACCCAAAGAATATACACAAAAGGGGAGGAGATTCAAAATGTAAAGAAAATTATATGGCATTAAGCAATTTTGTTGCTGCTCGTAATCTCTGTCATCGCGCTTGAAAATGAAATGTTCCAGCCAGGAGAAAAACGTGGTCTTCTTTAAGGGCCTTGATAATTAATTCAACTTCCAGAGCAAACTTTCTGAAAAAAATATCGGATGTCCCACCTGAAGACGGAGACTTGTGTTGCCTCCGAAACGTCGTGATTTAATTTAGTTATTTTCATTTATTATTATTATTTTATTTTACTATTTTTTTTTACCTACGTGACTTTACCGAAAAAAACCTAAGAGTATGAATCCTTGCAGTCACGAAAGCTTCAAATCTAGAATTATCGGATGTATGTATGCTGAACTTCTTTAGCACCATACGTAGTCAACCGCGCTCATCCGAGGTGCGATGGAAGGACAACAAACTAAACAAACACGAATATGTGTCTTGTCTTAAAGGGTGAAAAAATTAACCCGTAAAAACAAAGTTTTTCACTATAAATCCTTTATATGCATGGCATCGGTTTTATTTTATTATTCATTTCTGTTTTTCATGAGTAAGAGTTTCATTTTTATCACATTTGTATTTGAAATTAAATATGAAAAAAAAATGTTCCTAAAAAGTGGAAAATTTTGGAAAATTTTTTTCACGAAAATAAATTGTCACGCACAACGAGTCTGTGTGCAAAATGTCAGCTCGATTGGATCACGGGAAGTGGGTTAAAAAAACGACCGAAAGATTTGCACGGTCGTAAGCGCGCAAGCAAGCAAGCGAGTGAACTTAATATAAAGGATTTAAAATAAAAAAAGATCGCCGAATATCGCTGACACATTACCTCCCCGCATCTCGTCACAGATCAGCGAGTTTCTGGACCTACACGTCGTTGGTCAGCAGCACGCGAAGAAGGTGCTGTCGGTGGCTGTGTACAACCACTACAAGCGCGTGCACAGCAACCTGTGCTCAGTTTCGCAGCAGCAGCAGCAGCAGAAGCAGGATGAGGGTAGCCCAGCTGAGATACAGCCGGTGCTAGCCCCACGTGGTGAGACCTTTTTGCTGATTTTTGACATCCCATGGTGGATTAAGGCGGGCTGACAGGGCGTGATGTACTTCGGGGACGTTACTTTGTTTGTGTCTTATATTATGTAGCTCGCGGGTATTGGTTAGTTTGAAGGATGAGCCATGTTTGAGTTTTTTAATTGGTGTAGATTTGTATGGGCGCGTGTTGGTTGGCTCATCAAATAGTACTCGCTGCCCGAGTCATATGCTCCATAATTTGTTAGCCCATCTCTCGCTTACTCACTAAGTAACTGACCTACGCACTCATTTACCCAGATTCACTCACTCACCCACCAGCTTATCGTAACCACTCACGTCCACCACTGATTGAATGATTGACTCTATCACCCGCCCAACAACTTGTTCACTCGCCCAACGCCTCGCTCATTCACTTACTCGCTCATCAGCTCACACTTGGAGTCACTTGGTACACCTCCCGGTGGGAAGGTGAAGCACCCCTCGGAGTGTGGATGAGAGGCCCACTTGAAGAGACCTCAGAAGTGGGTACGTGTCATCTCCTTTCATGGGCCATTCTCTTAACATGAGGTGGTGATGCACTACTAGGATAGTTCTGAATAGGATGCTTCATTCATGGACATGATGATGATGATGATAGCACAATTGGAAAGTTTTGAAATATACAAAATAAAAAAACACGATAGTGATGGAAAATATTGTGAGCCAGAGTTAAATATAACTTACCCAGCATATTGCTGCTTGTGGAATAAGGCTTAAGAAGTGACGCTTATGCCTATGAACTTAAACATATTTGACTGGATAGGACTCGATGTTTCCCCAATTAAATTGTCTGTGATCGTGTTATTTCTCATCATTTAGGATTCCCTGCGGCACATGTTTTAGATGAAACAACGTTTTAGAATAATTTGTAATTCACTTAACACAACTGATTTGGATACCGCATCTCAGCCAGTGCAGTTTGATTTATGCCTTGGTCCAGTCATTAGTTGAAGATTGATGGGTCCATGTGGACCTCCTTGTTTATACCGGGGGTTGTTTTCTCCTGGATATTGATATTCTTGTTGTTGATGAACCCTGTGTTTATTTGCTGATGCTAGTTTTTATTTGTGGTTCTACATCCCCATGTCTTCCTGCTGACTTGACAGTCCCTTGCCTTTTTTTTTTTGCAGAAGTAGAAACGGGAAGGCGGGCAGATTTTTACAAGCTAACAAGTACGTTGACTTGATTTCAGCATTCACTCACCTTATATATCCTGGTACAAATTACACATGTGTAAAGTATCAGTGAGTGCCAGTCTGTTCATAAGAAAAGGACAAATTGGGGTTCATTTTATCGACATTGGCTGGATCGACTTCCGGCAGGCGATTCAAACTTGCCACTCTTGTTGAGTCAATTGGAATGCGTTCCAATCTCATCAGCTCTGGGAAGCTAAGCAGATTGAGACGTGTCAGTGCTTGGATGAAGGACCACCCTGCATAACAAAATAACAGGCTGCAGAGGTGTATTGTGGACAGCAGGAGATAGTGCAGAAACATTCCATTGAAATGTGCTTCTATGATTCCACGTCTATGCTGCCAGCCTTCACCAACCCACAATGACCAACATCGTGGATTGTGGTCAAATAACCCCCACGATCCGCACAGCATGGTGCTGCCCTCATCCAGCAGTTGATTGACAAAGCAGTCGTACATGACACACACACACGCCCCAAAGCATAACCGTCCGTCTTGGCTGCCTAATTAACGTCGGCGTCTCGTTTACCCGCCCTCCGCGTGGTAAATGCTCCGCTGCGGTACGCCGTGATGCGAACCAACCGGCCTTGCCTCCGCAGAGCTGCTGGAGATGACGGGTAGCCAGAAAGTTGCGTCCTCGCCACCGACGATGGGGGGAGCCGCAGGGACGGTGCGCCGGGCGAGCGAGGCCCTGGACCGAGCCAGCGCTGCCGGGATTCACCTCGACAAGAGCAACATCCTGCTGATTGGCCCTACGGGCTGTGGTAAGGGGGCACACGTGCGTATGTGTGTGTCTGTGGTGTATGTGGTGTGGTGGTGGTGGCCACCCACCCCCTCGTGTGCCGTGCCGGCATTCGTAGGTGCACGTTAACAGCACTTGCCCCAAAAAGTCTATGAAGGCTATACGGGAGATCTTTGTCTTTATTTGGATAAGTACACGGTAGTACACTCAAGAACCTGGCGACCCGAGTTGGATTCCCGCTCACGGCCAACAGTAGTGACGATTAATTTGAACCTGTCCTGGGCCACCCCTAGGTTAACTCAGCCTCAAATGAGTACCTGGTGCGGTGTGTAAACATCGCCACTTAGGGAGACAAAGGCGGGCGAGCGTGGTGCTGGCCACCCACCCCCTCGTGTGTGCCGTGCCTGCCTTCATAGGTGCTCGAGAACAGTACTTGCCCCAACAGTCTGTTACAGGCTGTGAAAAAGAGCTTTCTAGCTCATCAGATTCCTCGAGTATGAATACATATTTTGATACTGTTTGTGAAGGCTATACACAGGCAGGTTTTGTTTGGCCTCATAGAGTGGTCTAAATGGATGTGGCAAGGACTAGAGAGGAGATGGGCTGATATGATGCAGGAGGACCTGGAGATGTGTAAGGCTTGCCCTATCACTGCTGCCACCGGTGTCAAGGTCAGACTTTGTGGAGCAGGCTCTTGAAGGACGCTTCTGGGCAGTTGGAAGCAGTCGCTGTCCAGCAATAACGGAGTGCAGAGGAGCGACGCTCACAACGACGGGCAGAGCGCCAGGTAGTAGGGGGCACAGGTGGTGCATTTGTCAATCATCTCAGTAATTTCCATTTGGCGTCGTGTCCCCAAACAGAGATGATTGTCAGTCCAGTGCTCATTTCAGCAGGAATGCACCCTGACTGTTTGACATACTGAGAGAGATACACCCAGCTCCAGGGCTTTAACCCAGATTGCCGGCAGTGCCGTTGTGATCGCCTGAGACCCTAGCACCGGGGCTTGAGTTCAAGTCTGCAATAGTGTCAGCTCAGCGTCTTTCATATATCCATTACGAGCACTCGTAGGAATGTATACTCAGCTCGAGGTCATCTTAAATCCAGAGTATCTGTGACACAGCCTCGGTGCCTTTATAACACAGCCATGCACTCTTAACAGGCGAGCGTTTCTGTCGGCAGGCAAGACCCTGTTGGCTCAGACGCTGGCGCGCTGCCTGGACGTGCCGTTTGCCGTCTGCGACTGCACGGGGCTCACGCAGGCCGGCTACGTGGGCGAGGACGTGGAGTCCGTGGTGGCCAAGCTGCTGCAGGACGCGGAGTACAGCGTGGACCGCGCACAGCAGGGTGAGCGAGGCCTGGCCTGGAGCTTTCTGCTGATGGTTTTTATCTCTATATATATAAAAGGGAAATTTGTGATTATGTGTGTCCGAAATGTTTAGCATACTTCCCGACATGCAATCAACTTGAAATTTGGCATGTGGGTAGCTTCCAGACTGTACACAATGCAAAACGTATAAAAATAGACTTTTGTATTTTGGGGTGGGGTGGGCGCAATAATGTGTATATTTTGCACGGCAAGTGAGCGGTGACGTCACATCTGTGATGTCACCCGCATGCGGCAGCGTCACGCAGTGTGCCTGCTGACGTCACGCACCCCCCCCCCCACCTTCCGCGTAGGCCGTGTGTTAATCTAAGACAAGAATCCAAGTCTCCGGCGAAGCCGGGTAGTAAAGCTCGTTTATATAACAAAATGAAAGATTCAAAGAGGAAGAATAAAAACAGCCCCGCTAATGATAACAAGTCCCATGGCTTGTTTTGAAGAGGGTCCTCCATGAGATGTTTGGCCAATATCCTTTAAAAAAATCAAGCCCACGGTAGCCGAGATGTTAACTACCTCGCCTGGTATAAAGGAGGTCGTGTTCTCCCCATGGTCGTGTGGATTTTGCTCCGGGTCCTCCGGTTTTTCCCTCCACAATTATAATCAACGCGTGTTTAGAGCATTTGGCTGCTTGAAATGTTCATGTGATGAGCCACTTTGTTGAGCTATCATTTGTGGGCAGGTCGCTACTGAAAAAGAGCTATTACAGCTCAGTGGCCTTACCTGGTAAAATTTTAAATAGTTTTTAGTTTAGTTTACATAATGTTTTCCAACTAAGTTTTAAAGTATTTTTTATCAGCATTCGGTCTGTTTGTTTGTGTGTCTGTAATGGGTGTCATGGTGCGATAACTCAAGCGAAGATGAACCAATATAAATAATATCTTAGTGCAATGTTACGTTGCTTATCTCAGAAAAAAGACTGCCAAATTGATCAAAGGGTTGCTCAAAGTTTGGCGATTAAACCATTTGTTTTAGGATTTGACTTGTTGGCCAAGGTGGTGATGTCATATGTCATGCACGCCCCTCATGTATGGCAGCAATACAAGTGGTAATACTTCGTCCTTAAGAAAGTGAATTAAATAAATACCTTTCTAAGTCGTGTTGTTAAGAAAATCATTTTCCCTGTTTTCTCTTAACAGCATCTTAAAATGTGATCACATTTTTAAAACTGCATTCAAATTGTATTATAAGGGGAGGGTGAGGTCAGGAGCTGTTTTTTTTTTAATCACAAGTCACTGATGATATCCGTGCCCAGGAATTGTACTCGGATGTCTGGGTTCATAGCTCACTACTTAAAAAAAACAACTTTTCTGGTAGGAACCTTCCTGGTTACACCAGCCCACAGGGGATTATTGTGTCCGTCTGTCGTGCAGGGAGGGGCTGGGTGGGGAGGGGCTGGGTGGGGAGGGTGTGGAGGGGCTGGGTGGGGAGGGTGGGGAGGGTGGGGAGGGGCTTGGTGGGGAGGGTGGGGCTGGGTGAGATAGGTGAGGCTGGGTGGGGAGAGGCTGGTCACCCCGTGGTGCCCTCATAAAACTCAACGTTTAACCTACTCACGCCGGCTTGTGCCCGCCCTCACAGTCGGGCATATTTGCGGAATACACCATGCCGCTGTTGACCCTGGCCATTGACCGAGCAACCCAACGTTCCTACCAGTTCCCTCCGCATGAATGTGTTCCCAGCTTTGTATCCACGTTCGAATCTGCACGTGATTCTGCAGTTCCACCAGATGGCAGTCATGCTCAGTGTAAGGGAGTCTCGTTATTGAATGAGCAGTTGGGCATTGCTCATCTCTGCTGTGGCCTTTAGCTGGTTGGCAGAAAAAAATCCACATTGTGGGAGTCAGTAGGAATTATTTTTTCATAGGAGAAAGGTTAAATAATGATTCTGTTATGTTGGCAGCAGAGGTCGGTGTAGATATTTTCTTTTCTTACGTTACTAAGTTCCCGCGACTGCTTCTCGCCTCCACTGCACTAAACCGGCGTGAAGTATGATCAAATAATGACCCGCAACCCGCACGGCATGGGGCGGCCCTCATCCAGCAGTGGATCAATTAAAAGGTTGTACGTGTACAATGTGCTGCGGTACTGTAGTGTGTTTAATCCCGTGATGTGTAACGTGTTATGCACTGCAGCAATGTCGTGTCCCTATTGGTGTGATTTTGAACTTGTGGGCTGGAGAGCCTGGTGTTTATTGCTATGGTTACAAGCTGGAGTGCGGTCTTCATTTCTAAGGCAAAATGCTGCCACTGCTTGGTGCAATTGTGTTGGCTTACGTCAATGCCCTGTGTTAATGGCTGTATTTCTGGAAGTTTGACTGTCTGGCTTACGTGATTACAAAGGGTCCAGTCTGAGCGGTCTGTGGGCGTTCCCACTTCCCCCGTGCGAACACCCCGATATGAAGTGTGAGACATTTTTAAGTTGGACTTAAAAATCTGCAGCCTCTCCACGGGATGATTGCTGTGGACTTCCCGTAAAGTGGTAGTGGTGCTCCACTGTGTTAATCTGCTGAATTTGTTGAACTAAAACACTTAATTTCCTAAGAACAGGGCTGCGTTTCACACCGAGATAAGTGCGTGATAATTATATGCCGTGATCTTGCAAATGTGCCCTTTAAATTTGACACGTTCACGATGTGTGAAATGCACGGAATTTTACCTTGGAATAACAATTTAAGTTGTATTGTATTATATTTATTATCGCCGCAACTGGTTTAACTTGTGTCGCATCTAAACACAAGACATGCGCAGTAAGAAATGTTGTGAAAATTTAAAATTTACACGTAAAACAGCAATTACAACCATGATAACCAGGCAAGCCCTTGCCCAACCATATAAACTTTGGAACAGGGGCGGTTTCTTCATTAGGGCGATTGGGCGACGCACCACCAATCTCAGCTGTTACTGTGCCTCTGGATATAGTCCAATCAGCGTCATGTCACGTTCTGTGGAGTACCGCCTCTTTTTGGGCGATTTCACTCTGGCTGAGAATCGCCCCGTGTGGTCCCATAGACTTACATTCAAAGATGTTTTTTTTCGAAAGGCGGGCGCTGCAATGCATTCTCTATGGCTTCCGGGAGGGCTCGCACTAACGTGCTTACGTCATCATACGTAAGCACGTTTCAGTCAACAATGTTATTTGTCGCCACCTAGTGGAATCTTTAATAAAAGAAACTAAGTGGATTGTAATAATAGTGAGATAGAAACAAACAAGATGCATTGTAAGAGTCACTTTATTTTTCATTAATATTAAAGAAGTGAAGTTGCCTTTACATGCTTAAGCTGTTAATTTATCCATTGCATGGGTGGACCTTATCCTTATCAATCATCCAGACATTTGCCCCCCCTGAGAGATTTTGCAGGAGCCGCCACTGCTTTGAAACATATATTCATTAAAATGAATATATGTTTAAAATGTTTAGTGTCTTAGCTACTAGCGCTTATATTTATGCACTGCTTTAGCTCTGTAATTCCCACACTGAGCTATTTTCACAGGCTTTATTTGTTTATGATCCACAGGGATACGTGGATATTGATATGACACATGGATAATAATCATGGACACAGTTAAAAGCGAAATGTCGTAAAGTGAATAAAGAAGTATGGGGGCGGGGGGCGCATGCTTGGAACACATTTATTGGAGATGGTACATGAGTTTTTCACTGTTAAGAAGAAATATTTCAAGACACATTATGAGCAAGGATAATCTAAACTAAACTTTTTATTTTATAAGTTAAGGCCCACCGAGATTTTTTTGCTCTTTTTCAGAAGCGACCTGGCCACAAGTGATCGCTCAATGAAGTGGCTTATCATGTATATACTCTAAACGCATGTTGTTTCTAAATATGGAGGGAAAAACCAGAGGTCGTAGAGAAAAATCCACGCGACCACGGGGAGAAAGAGACAGGCAAACTCCAAATGTACAGGCGTCAGGGTCGGGATTGAACCCACTACGTCCTGTATACCAGGCAAGGTAGTTAACATCTCGCCACCGTGGCGCTGATAGATTACTGAAGCATGTGTGAAACCTTAAATACGATGGTCGCCCTCCTTGCTAAGGGAGGGGGCAAGGTCAATGGAGGTGGGGGAGGGGGGTCCTAGGTTCACAGAGTTGAAGTGTTGGGACCAGAAGTTACCTGTGTTCAGGTGTACCAGGAAACATCCCAGCACAGCGTGGGTCTGATATCTTTTAACTGTGGAAACACAGCAACAGGCCTGTGTATCGCGATCAATCAGGCTTATTGAGCCTGATATATTGCCAGGCGTTTATTTTAGTGCTAATGAATATTGATTTAATAACATAGAGACAGTATTTTAATCAAACAACTGGGTGGTTTATTGGGTTAGCAAGTGTGGCTGTGGGTTTAGGGTTTCACCTAAATTCAATTCCCTGATAATGTGATTGGCGTTCATTAGTAAATATTCCTGATGAATACTTATGAGTGTGGATCTATAAGTATACATGTGTAACAAAGATACAGATCCCCTGTGCAGCCTTCACATATTGCAGGAGCAAGTGCTGTTGTCGAGCAGCTATGATGGCCGGCATAACACACGCACATACGTACGTGTGGAGCGGTAACGTAGTGGTCAGTGATTCCCGATCACGACGAAACTTCAGCGGCAAATATCTAACGTGGTCCTGGGCCTCCCCTTGGATGGCTCAGCCTTATATGAGTATTTGGTACAGTGTGTAAACATCGTCACTGAGGAGCCAGGCTGCCGGTCGGGCGTGATGCTTACCGCACGGCGCCAATAGGTGTGTGTGTGTAGGATACACGGGGCGTATTTGTCTTTGTCTTTTTGGTAGGTAAATGGCATCCTTTTAAATGGAAGTGTCAGTGCAGTGAGACTCCTAATCTCCAGGGTTGTAAGGCAGACAGAAGAAGATGGTTGATGCTAGAAGAGAAATGAGGTTGCAAACTCATCTGTGTGCAGTCTTTGACCCTCCCCCCACCCATCCACCCCGGTATGTGTGGGGTGGGGTTTTTTTTGCATCCTCCAGACTTCTTCTCACAAAAATATATATTTATGGAATTGGACAAATATAGCCAGCAGGATCCTCCAGAATGATTGTCTTGAGACTCATTCAATGTTTTCTTGCTTCATGAAGAATTGTTATTATATTGATGAATATTCGGACATTATGGTGCATTAGTAGATGCATGATGCATATCCTGGTTGGTGGTAAACCCAGCCTGTTATATCTCTCGGATCAGTTAAGTTAGTGTCAATGTTGAGAAGTTAACATATATTCTGTTATATAGCAACTGCTTGAAAACGAATTTATTTTTTACTGATTTTTGTGTTTAGTTTGTTCTTCCCCCACACCTCCAATTAGCATGGTTGGCTGCGTACGGTGCGAAATAAGTTAAACGTAATACATATAACAAAGACAAAGATCCCCCGTATAGCCTTAACAGACTGTAGGGGAAAGTGCCGTTAGCGAGCACCTATGGAGGCTGGCACGGCACACGAGGGGGTGGGTGGCCAGCACCACGCCCGACCGCCTTTGTCTCCCCCAGTGACGATGTTTACACACCGCACCGGGTACTCATTTGAGGCTTAGTCGACCTAGGGGAGGCCCAGGACCGGTTTAGATAATCGTCACCAGTGTTGGCCGTGAGCGGGAATCGAACTCGGGTCGCCAGGTTCATAGCGCAGCGCGCTAACCGCTACACTACCGCTCCCCACAATACATATAACATACACACTATTATACACTACACTATACACTACACTTCTATACACTACACTATATATTCCACCACTATACTAAGTTGAAAACGAATTTCTATAGAACTGCTTTTTGTGTTAAGTTTGTTGTCCTTCTCCCGTACCTCCGATTAGCATGGTTGGCTCTATATGGTGCGAAAGAAGCTCAACGTACATACGCATGCATACAACTGGCTAACACCATAGCAATGTGGATTTTCTACCACGGGCTCAGAGGCACCAGTGGAGAGGAGCGTTGCCCACACTCACTGGAGCAGGGAGACACGTGGACTGGTGATCGTACAATAACCATGTGGCTGCGGTGATGTGTCTGTAATTGTCGTCAGGTATCGTCTTCTTGGATGAGGTTGACAAGATCGGGAGTGTGCCAGGCATTCACCAGCTGCGAGATGTCGGAGGAGAAGGTGTGCAACAGGTATGCTTGTATGTGTGTGTGCGCGCGTGTGAGAGAGTATGTAGGTCGACTCGGCCTCAACTGAGTACTTGGTATGGTGTGTAAACATTGCCACCCCACCTCAATGTGTGCCGTGCCGGCCTTCATGGGTGTTCGCTAACAGCACTTGCCCCAAAAAGTCAGTTATGACTATGCGAGGGGATATTTGTGAATGAGAGAGTCAGCCATTTGAGTGATTTTGACCCCTGACGCTTGGCCCTGTCCCTTGATCTCTTGCCAGCAAGCGTGTGACACCTCACATGGCCTCAAAGTACATTTAGCCAGGCACATTCGCCACCGTGACATCACCGCCACTTTGTCGTGAATTGGCGGCTTTTGTTATTTTTGCAGGACAGTGCTGAAATAATTCCTTGATTAAATAGATTAACCACTAACAGCATTTGCCCTGACAGTCTATGTAGGCTATATGGGCATTCTATGTCTTTTCTTCGCGTGACTGTGTGTGCATGCATAGGTGTGTGTGCACATTGGTATTTGTGTGCGTGCACATTTGTATTTGTAAGTGTGTGAATGCACGCTTGAATCTCCCCTCATCTTCACGTCTTATTTTTTCATCGCCAATAGCCAGGTGTGATGGTGGCTGTAATGGCCACAGTCTCGCATGTTGGGAGCCTGAACAGTATATCACAGTCTCTGCATGAGCCACCCACCTTGCTTCTAAAGTGCTGTGTTATTGGCGTGCAAAATCCCCCACACACCACTTGCATTTCCTCTGCTTCTGACAGCGGGAAAATCCTGACCTTCACACTGGCACGCTTCACAAGATAAAGTTCCCTTATGACAATATGCCCTTTGAGTGTGCCCTCAAACACTTAATTAACAAAGGCCAGTGGCATTACTTCTCCCACTAATTGCACACTGTTGTTTTCTTCACCTGAGTTAGGACGTACCAAACAAGGTGGCTTTCTTGAGGACGTGCGTAATTAGACACAATTGCAAAAGGTTAAATGAAAGAGTCCCTTTGTTAAAACTGGCATAGTCCTGCCAGTGATTTTCTGACCTATCTGGGTGGAGTTTCAGCATTTTCCCCTCTTGTGTGTGGGTATTCGCCAGGTATTCTGGCTTCATCTCACATGCAATTAACTAATTGAAAAAATAATGGTCAAACACACTCGAGCAAAACCCTGCTGAGAAAATGTTTCACGACTCGGTGAAGCTTGCGTGGATGAATAAAGGAGGTTGTTCATTCTAGATTTGAAGCTTTCGTGACTGCAAGGATTCATATTCAAAGGTTTTTTCGGTAAAGTCACGTAGGTAAAAAAATTTAAATTAATAAAAGTAAAATAAAACAAAATAAAAAATCACGACGTTTCGGAAGCAACACAAGCCTCCGTCTTCAGGTGGAACCGTCACAGCCACGACAGCTGTATCAAGTAAATGATACAGCTGGTCGTGGCTGTGACGGCAGCTGTATCAAGTAAATGATACAGCTGTCGTGGCTGTGACGGTTCCACCTGAAGACGGAGGCTTGTGTTGCTTCCGAAACGTCGTGATTTTTATTTAGTTTTATTTTACTTTTATTAATTTTAATTTTTTACCTACGTGACTTTACCGAAAAAACCTAAGAATATAGGTTGTTCATTATTTGCCACTGACCAAAGCATCCAGAATGCACCTGAGCTCATCGAATCTCCGAAGCTAAGCAGGACTGAGCCTGGCTAGTGCTCGGATGGGGGACCACCTTGAATAAACAGGGTGTTTTATGGCGGCAAGGCCATTTGGATAGCAGAGAGCAGTGCAACAAAATCAATTGCTACACTGTGCTTCTCACCGCCCATGTCTCCGCTGCCGGCTTTAGTATGGCGTGGGGAGGCCCTCATCCAGCAGTTTAGTCACAAAATAGCCATAGATTTACGTGGCCTTTATTAACACGCTACATTCTGGTGGTTCGTTGTCGTTTTTTTCTTTCTTCTCGGCAGGCTCTGCTCAAGATGCTGGAGGGTACGGTTGTTAATGTGCCCGAGAAAAATTCACGGAGACTCCGCGGAGAGACTGTGCAGGTACGAACGCATTCGCATGAACGCATGCGAATGCGTGCATTTGGGGAGCGGTAGTGCAGTGGTTAGTGCGCTGCGCTACGAACCCGGCGACCCGAGTTCGATTCCCGCTCACAACCAACACCAGTGACGATTATCTGAACTGGTCCTGGGCCCTCCCCGAGGTCGACTCAGCCTCAAATGGGGGTACCTGTTGTGTAAAAACATCGCCACTGGGGAGACAAAGGCGGTCGGGTATGGTCCATGCCACCTACCCCCTCGTGTTCCGTGCCAGCCTTCATAGGTGCTTGCTAACAGCACTTGCCCCAACAGCCCGTTACAGGCTATACGGGGTAGCTTTGTATTTGCGTGCCCGTGCATTCTATGTTCGTGCTTGTGTGAGCGCGCGAGTGTTTTGGCGGTAGGTAATCAATATCGTGTTTAACGGTGCAAAAATCTCATAAATGCAGTTCCTATTACCGACCATCCCTATCCAGATACAATCATGTTTCTTTACCTGTCATGGATATCCACTGTTTACTCAGCTGGAAATGTCCAACCAGTTCCGTAGTGTGGTGGTGGTGGTGGTGGTGAGAGCAGCTGCCTAGCAAGCAAAGTCGGCAAGGTGTGATTGGATGTCGTGGTTGAGGAACATTCGGAGTGTTTGCGAGGCTTGCGTTGATGTGTTATTGTGCACAGGTTGACACAACCAATATTCTTTTCATGGCGTCTGGAGCGTTCAATGGGCTTGAAAAGATTGTGAGTCTACGCAAAGACCAAAAGGTAATGTGATAACCGTAATGATGGTGTTGGGTAATGGGCGGGTGGCTCGGTGAAATCACAATGGCCTTTGGCATCATGCACCCGGCACCAGCACGAGTGACATAACGAGTCATGAATACATGAATCATCTAATAAGTGCAAGGCATTATTACTTACAATTCATGCGGAACAAAAGATTGAAAGTGAGCAAATAATCACGGAGTGACGCACGGTTATTATGACACTGAGAGACAGGAAGAGTCACGAGTGGACTGTAGAAAATACACAGGTGAGAAGCCTCATCTTAACTGTAAAGAAAGGTAAGTGGGGCTTGGGTAGGACACATCGCTAAAAGTGATGATGGATGGTAGTCGAGACTTGGTGTAGTGGCAGGCAAAGGAAGGAACACAACAAAGAGGACGTTCACCATGGAGATGGAGCGATGAAAATGAGCTCGCATGCAGTAGCTAGGTGGATTGTTCCTTCGCAAGTGCACGAAGAAGCCTTCACGATGGCTGCTTTGTGCGCATTTTAAAGTCTTTCTACCGTTTTCTTCACCAGTGCCAATGTTTCTGATGCGTGTGTCCGTCGCGTTTTGTCCCAATCAGTGCCTATTGTCATGTAACCCGTGTTTAAACCAGGCGAGAACCCACTGAGAGTAGACATCTAAAGGAAGATTGGAGGAAATGCAGGGAAAAGTACAGACGTTTTCCCCTTCCTAAATCTTTATTTTATATTTTAGAGTCAAGAGGGGCCCAGATTCGCTTCTCTATGAAAAAAGGTTGAATGCGTCGCCTGGCCAATTTTCCCCCTTTGTTGGTGATGGAGGCATCGGCGCATTTGCACAACAACAAAAAAAAAATCACATAGCGGGTCGGGAAGTGCATCTGGTCCAGAACGCGTCTCCCCCACTCTCAAACAAGCATGGGGCGAACACTCATCTTCTCTCGGTGGCTGTGAGCCAGTGCTGGAAATTTCACATTCTATGGCAGCGGCCCGTTGTCTCCATAGGATATTCGCTGTTGACTTGCCGTGAAGTGGCACTCTGCTACAGGCAGACACCAGATGGATGATGGTGATGATAACGGGCCGAATCAACTTCCACACGGGATTTGAGCTGGCCTCTTAAATTGCCAGTCGAACGCTTTCCGTCGCAGCATTGGCTTTGTCTCAATTAAAAATTCCCAACATTAAGAGTTGCGTTGCCGTGCTCACTTTAACAATAAAAACAACACAAATACTGCCTTCGTTGCATTCGACCTTTGCCCGCGCAATTTTGCGGCGACGGTTTGTGCTATTGTTTTTGGGCGATCGATTTTCGAGGCGCGAGTTCGTCTGCCGTTTAACGGTATTAAGTCTGGCGCCGGCGTGGAGCCTGTAACCCTCTCGCCGGTCTCTCCTCTGCTCGTGGGAATCCCCGTAAATTGCCCCTGCTTTGCTTGCACTACACATTTTGATCGTGCTAAGTCGTCCTGGCTGCGCTCGTCACGCGACGTCATCGAGCCGGCGCGCTGTTTCGCGAGTCATCAATTAATGAGTCGGCCGCCCCGATGTGATTGCCATCGGCAATCAATGCGGACCGCGGCTGGGAATTTTTACTGGTCTCTAGCAATAATAGGCTTATTCGCGACATTGATCGGCGGTACTGCCGCCAAGCAGTGTATGAATCAGCCGCGTGTTTGGAAAAGGCTGTGCACGGAATGGACAAACAATATGCATCGCGCTGTAGTTACTGGTACATGTGTTTATTTTTCGCATTGTGTCATAGCCGTGTAACAATTAATCAATTGAAAGCGATCCATATGTTCACAATGCATGCATCAAATCATATGCGAGTATTGATCGTTTACAAATCAAACGATAATTTACAGCCATTGCATGAAGGCCTTCCCCGGTTGTGCCAGTCACACAACCTGGGGGGGGTCCCACACTTTGTCGGCACCAGTGCAGATATCACTCGCCACTGGTGTTTGCTGGATTTGAACTCGGGCTACTGGTTTAATAGTGCAGTGTACTAATCATCTTATGAGTGCATGTCCTACGAAGTGCACGAACAGAGCTTTACAATAAATACAAATGGCAGGGTTACATTTTAGGGTTGCATGAAGGTGACCTTTTTTTTACTGAATGGTTGAAGGTTTACTCTAAGTAATGTTACAGAATGCATTTATTTTGTTTGCAGGCATATAGACTCGTCAAGGTTGTAACCGTTAAAAGCTCAACACAACGCAAACCATGCGTGTATTAAGTTCTTTCACAGCTTTTCATTTGCAAATACAATGAGACTGCTCACGGGTATTTTTTTTTACATCATCTCTATGGATAAAAAAACCCCAATGTTTTTCTTACTTTACTGGAAATAAATATATACGAAGAGTTTTCAAATCAGTGGTGTGCTAATAGATGATGCTTGGCCTCTACGTTGGAGACCTGATCTGGACGGTATTGCTGATAAACGCAATTGACATTACACCCTATGAAATGTAAGAGGCAACGCTACGCCGCATCAATCCATGTCGATAGCAATTCCACGTTCTTGCCGATTTGCCCTATTGTGAATACAATGAGTACAGAGCCTGGGATTCAATCTGCGCAGCGGGGATGATGGGGTCCACGCAACCCTCATGTCACCGCGACCACCGCCGTCGTCGGCATCGGCGGCGCTGCTCGGAGGAGTTGCGTCTGACGCTCTGTGGGAGCAGCACGAGAGGGATCGCTTGGTTCGGCAGGCGAGTGCTGCTTGTCCCCCTTGGCGGTGGTCATGGTGGGGATGGTGACATGTGTGTGGTCACGACGGTGGTGGTGGTGGTAATGGTGACATCTGTGTGGTCGCAACAGTGATGATGGTGACATCTGTGTGGTCGCATCGGTGGTGATGGTGACATCTGTGTGGTCGCGATGGTCGCGATGGTGGCGATGGTGGCGATGGTGGTGATGGTGACATCTGTGTGGTCGCGATGTGGTGATGGTGGTGATGGTGACATCTGTGTGGTCGCGATGGTGGTGATGGTGGTGATGGTGACATCTGTGTGGTCGTGATGGTGGTGATGGTGACGTCTGTGTGGTCGCGATGGTGGTGGTGGTGGTGGTGATGTGACCTTGATGGTGCTGATGAATTTGGTGTTGATGGTGGTCCTGGACTCGATGAAGATGATGTTGATGTGATCCTTGTTGCTGCTACTCTTGCTGCTGTTTGTTGAGTTTGGCAGGTGGGGTAGTGGGGATGGTAATCATAATTTATTCTACTTGGGATTATTTATTTCAATATTTTTTGTTCCGATTTATCCAGGAACACCTTAATGAGCCTCATGACTCTTTTTCAGGAGGGTCCTGCCCAATGTTTTTCAGTCGGGGTCGAATGTTCTATTTTTTTAAATATTTTTAGATATTTTTTTTAATGTTCCGGTTGATAATTTCTCAAATGTGGCAAATGTGGACCACGTCTCCGGCACACAATGGCCTACGCTTGACGTCGCGACATCTTGAACGTTCACTGTGAAGTAGATGGCGTGTCTCTCTATGCCTAATACACCCACAGTGTTAGTGGTGCTGCCAGTGCCACTTCCAATGTAGCTATTGAAGATGAAGCTGCTGGGACTGAGGATGCTCATGGGCGGTGGTGCGACAGTGGTGTGCTTCTGCTGCTTCTGATGATGGTCACGATGATTCTGATGCTGCTGCTTGCGATGATGATGGTGATAGTGTTTTCTATGTTGATGATGCCAATGGTGATGCTGGTTGCAATGATGATGATGCTGCTTGCTATGATGACGACGGTGATGCTGCTTGCTATGATGACAACAATGGTAATGTTGCTAGCTATGATGATGATGACGATGGTGCTCCTACTGCTGCTACTGCTGCCACTGCTGCTACTGCTGCCACTGCTGCTTCTCCCACCACTGATGGTGCCCCCGTGCCGTGGCCATCCTCAGGCGGAGGCTCGCGACCTCATCGAGTTTGGGATGATCCCCGAGTTTGTGGGCCGCTTCCCCGTGCTCGTTCCGCTGCACGGCCTCGACACGGCGACACTCGTGCGCATCCTCACGGAGCCACGCAACGCGCTCATCCCACAGTACCGCACCCTCTTCAGCATGGACAAGGTGGGGCACGGTGGGGGCGGTGGGTCAGGGGGTCAGGACCGGGGTGGAGCGCAGATGATTGGTCGATTAAAAGGTGAAGGTAAACCTACAGCCCAGCAAATTGTTCGCTCGCTCGTGTGAGCAGGCAATTCTTTGCGGAGAGTTCCCGCGCTACAGAGCTCCCTGATGGTATGGGGTTATCGCATAAACACTCAAAGGTGCAGATGCCTCACATGGGGTTATAGACTTTTGGGGCAAATTCTGTTCGTAAAAACCTTTTAAGGCCGAAACGGTGCGTGAGGGATTGGCGTGACCAGCACCACTCTGCCTCTGACTTCCAATGCTGATATTTACACTTCACAGTTGTACTCATTCAAGGCTGAGTTGACCTAGCCGGGTCCCAAAAGAAGTTCAGGTATCACTTTCCACTGATGTCAGCTGTGGCAGGCAATCGCAGTCGGTTCGACTGGATGGTAACGCAGTGCCGCGAACCAGTGCACCGCCAATTCAAATGTGAGAAAGACGCGGAAATCTATCACGACAGAAGCATTAATACAGGCTGGAAACAAACACGCATTGCACCCCTTGGTGTGTTGTTAAATCCATTGCTCCATCAATCACGCAACAACAGTCACCGTTTCTGAGTAATCCCCAGTGACATCACCACACCGCTCATGCCAGGCCAGGTGCATTTCGAGGAGTTGGCGATACAGCGCCGACAGGACCCGCAGGTGTTAGGGGTTTGCTCACAAATGCACAGACCAACACAAACACGCTCACTCGCTCTCCCACCATTTCATTAGCCACCTTTTTTCAAAACCTCTATTAATGTCATAAACTGGAACCCTCAAGACAGAGATTCAATTAATTTACAAGCTGCGATTCAGCCTCCCCTCCATTTGCCACGGCGATGTACCCTGCCATTAAACCACAGTGGTCCATTAACTCGGCGCGTAACACATTGCGCGCGAGTTTTGTTTTAATTGAATTGTCCAAAGGTTCTCCTTTTTTTGTCTTTCATAATGGGTGGCAGTAAAGCACCTAAAGTGGATGCTTGATGTCATTACCATTGCTCTGATTTATATAATTCCACACAGAGCCATTGTAATATAATTTTGTGTGCCTTTTAGTTGCTTATTTAATATACTAGCAATCATAAATCCTCTTAGGTATCGAGTTGTTAACTCGTGCGCTTGTTGGATCTGCATAATGGCAGAATTCCTCTCGTCTCTTAGATTTGTTTCCATTAAACTCTGAAACTAGTTGAAGCGCTGGTTTGCAAATCCAAAACAATGAGATGTTGTTATTTTTCTGCCAAAAGATAAACCCATATAACATTTCATGTTTCAAGTAATAATGAAAAAAAAACTTTTGCTTAACCTATGAATCCCCATTTAGACTGGTACCGAGAGAGAGAACGTAAATGATGGGTTTAGGATCACATTCAGTGTGTAACTGCAACGTTTACTTAATAAGATATGGTTATGGTGCTGATAATTGTGATGCTGGTAGAGATGATGACAGTAATGATGACTGCTCATCGCGATATTTATGATTATGACACTTGTGTCTGATGATGACATAGATTGATGACAATGATGCTGCTGGTGATTTTTATGATTATGATGATGCGAGCTATGGCAATATTAATAGTGCTAATTTTGTGACCATGATGACACAGTTGAAACTGCTGATGATCATAGCGGGACTTAGGTTGCTGCTATGAATATGCTGATGGTGCTGCTGAAGATGGTGGTGCTATTCGTTCTGCTACCACTGCGGCTGAAGATTATGCTCACTGCAGCGGCGATGATGACAACTTGTTATTTCGTGTTTCCGATGACGAACGGTGATGATGATGATGATAACGGCGGTGTTTTTCCGCGCCGCGCATTCACTCACTGTAACAGAAGCCCCTTTTTGTCGCCTTGTGCTCAGTGCGATCTGTTTGTGAATGAGGAGGCACTGACTGCGATCGCTCGCTTGGCCCTCGAGAGGAAGACGGGAGCACGTGGCCTGCGCTCCATCATGGTAACCCCCCTCCCCCCACCTGCCCCCTTTTGTGTCCTTTAGCTTGAGTACCTGAAGGCAGAGGTGGCAAACGGGTTTTGATTCCTTACCCGTACCCAGCCGCACCAGGGTCGCAAACGGGTACCCGTACCTGTACCTTACCCGATACCCGGCTACCCATACCCAGCCGGGTATCGGGTAGGGTACGGGTATCGGGTACCTGATTGCGACCTCTGGGATGAAGCCATGTTGCAGGCGCGGGTGGGTTGATTCTAGGAACTTGAATTGTGAGAAGAGACAAGACGTTGGGAAATGAGTGACAAACAGTTACTCACCAGTGACTCATGGTCTACCCGTACCCGGCCGCACCAGGGTCGCAAACGGCTACCCGTACCCGGCCGGGTATCGGGTAGGGTACGGGTATCGGGTCCCGGGTTGCGACCTCTGCCTGAAGCCAGTGATGAAATTAGTACCTCAGGTGGAAGTGTTTTTTTTTTTCCCATCTGGCTGGGCAGCTCTGTTTATAGGGCACTTGGCTTGTAGTTGGAACGTTGTGAGTTCAAATTCCATGTGGGGGTCAGAATCGAAATCTTTATTTATCCTGGAGGAATCGGATGAGCTATGAAGCTATTTTCACGGATGTCGAGACGTTAACTCCGTCCATCATCATCACCCATTGAACGTCGGTTAAAAATGAGCACCACTTTGTGAGGTGTCAACTGTTTTACTGTGAAGTTACTGATCCCTGCCAAAAGAGTATTGATTTACATCCCTGGCACAGCTGACGTCAGAATTGAGTGATAACTTAACCAATCAAGGGCTCTCCCTTGGCCAGCCTGCATTGGCAGCGTGGTGAAGTATGGTCCAACATGACACAGCATGGGGGGATCCTTTCCTCCAGCATTGGATTTAACAACGGACTATGAATTACACAAAAACACATTCCTGCGGAGGGAGCTGGTAGGAACGTCAGGTTGCTCGGTCAATGGCGGCGTGGTGTATTCCGCAAATATGCCCGAATGTGAGGGCGGGCACATGCCGGCGTGAGTAGGTTAAACGTTGAGTTTTTTTAGGGCACCACGGGGTGACCAGCCCCTCCCCACCCAGCCCCTCCCCACCCTCCCAGCCCCTCCCCACCCTCCCAACCCCTCCCCACCCTCCCCTCTCCACCCAGCCCCACCCCTCCCATTTTTGGATGCACGACGGACGGACGGACACAATAATCCCCTGTGGGCTGGTGTAACCAGGAGGTTCCTACCAGTAATATTGCGTGCACATATATAGAGCATTCTTTGGTGCTCATTGCATGCATTTCAGAATGATAGTGATTAATTATGGACTGAGAGTCTCCATGTCCACCTCTCTCTTCCCTGCCGTGCCTCTGCTTGTGGCACTGGTTTCCATGCATCCATGGTGTGTCACCATTCTCTTTGCGTCTCCACTGTCTTCATGTGTCACCTCTGTCTCCGTGGTGTGCTTACTGTTCCCTTGTCTCACCCGTGTCTCTGTGTCTTACCTGTGTCTGTATATCACCCACGTTTCCTTGGTGTCAAACATGACATAGCTCACCCGTGTCTCATCTGTGTCGTCACATCTCACCGTATCTGTGCCTCATCTGTGTCTCCGTGTCGCCCTCATTGTCTCTGTGTCTCACTGGGGTCTCACCCTATGTCTCACCTATGCCTCTTGTGTTGTCTTCAAGTTTCGTTGGTGTCTCGCCTATGCATCTGTGTTGTTTGTGTCTCACCCGATGTCTCATCTATGCCTCATGTGTTGTCTTCAAGTTTCGTTGGTGTCTCACCTATGTCTCTGTGTTGTCTCTGTGTCTGACTGGTGTCTCACCTATGCATCTGTGTTGTCCGTGTCTCACTGGATGTCTCACCCAGTGTCTCACCTACGCCTCTCTGTTGTCTCCGTGTTTCGCTGGTGTCTCACCTATGCATCTGTGTTGTCTGTGTCTCACCCGATGTCTCACCCAGTGTCTCACCTACGCCTCTCTGCTGTCTCCGTGTTTCGCTGGTGTCTCACCTATGCATCTGTGTTGTCTGTGTCTCACCCGATGTCTCGCCCAGTGTCTCACCTACGCCTCTCTGCTGTCTCCGTGTTTCGCTGGTGTCTCACCTATGCATCTGTGTTGTCTGTGTCTCACCCGATGTCTCGCCCAGTGTCTCACCTACGCCTCTCTGCTGTCTCCGTGTTTCGCTGGTGTCTCACCTATGCATCTGTGTTGTCTGTGTCTCACCCGATGTCTCGCCCAGTGTCTCACCTACGCCTCTCTGTTGTCTCCGTGTTTCGCTGGTGTCTCACCTATGCATCTGTGTTGTCTGTGTCTCACCGGATGTCTCTGTTGTCTCCGTGTCTCGCTGGTGTCTCACCTATGCATCTGTGTTGTCTGTGTCTCACCGGATGTCTCACCCAGTGTCTCACCTACGCCTCTCTGTTGTCTCCGTGTTTCGCTGGTGTCTCACCTATGCATCTGTGTTGTCCGTGTCTCACTGGATGTCTCACCCAGTGTCTCACCTACGCCTCTCTGTTGTCTCCGTGTTTCGCTGGTGTCTCACCTATGCATCTGTGTTGTCTGCGTCTCACCCGATGTCTCGCCCAGTGTCTCACCTACGCCTCTCTGCTGTCTCCGTGTTTCGCTGGTGTCTCACCTGTGCATCTGTGTTGTCCGCGTCTCACCCGATGTCTCGCCCAGTGTCTCACCTACGCCTCTCTGTTGTCTCCGTGTTTCGCTGGTGTCTCACCTATGCATCTGTGTTGTCCGTGTCTCACCCGATGTCTAACCCAGTGTCTCACCTACGCCTCTCTGCTGTCTCCGTGTTTCGCTGGTGTCTCACCTGTGCATCTGTGTTGTCTGCGTCTCACCCGATGTCTCGCCCAGTGTCTCACCTACGCCTCTCTGTTGTCTCGGTGTCTCGGCAGGAGAACCTGCTGCTGAACGCGATGTTTGAAGTTCCCAGCTCGGACATTGTGGCGGTGCGCGTGGACGAGGACGTGGTGCTGGGTGTGAAAGAGGCAGCCTATATCCGGTGGGGAATCATGATCTCATAGTTATCTTATTTTAATTTGATGCGTGGGGAGTGGTCGAGGAGATTAAAGATGATTAAGGCAGCGGCATTTTGGATTCACTCACTCATTCAGTCACTCCCTCATTCATTTACTTATTTATTCATTCACTCAACAGTCGACTTGTTTATGGAAGCTGTTGCAGGCCGACTGTTTGCTGTTCACTGGAGTGCAATGAGCATTATTTCCTCATACACGCGCAACTTCTCCGGGCACACTGGTATTTCTCCCACGTGCAAAATTACTTGATGAGATGCCGGCCAAATGTCTCTAGCAGGACCCCCCTAATAAAATAAGCCAATGGACTCAGTGGGTAAACAAATGACGCTATTATTGGGGGGGGGGGGTTTCTTCCTATTCTAACCATGAACTTTGTTAAGTGAACATTTTTCCTAGTTGTATTTTTGTTCGGGTAAGAGTGGCTCGTTAGCATTTCTTGTGAAATACCCGACTCTAAACAAGATTGATTTTATTGATATGAAGCAAGGGATATGTTACCTAATGGTGTATTCAATCCAAACATAAGCCCTCGATATGACATTTTGAATGATCCAAGGAAGAAACAAACATGTTTCAGATTCATTCGAAAAAAGTATGACGTGACGGGAAATAACGTCACTTGTATTCTGAAAGTTCCGTGCTTTTCCCGTCATGCAGAATCGGGTGATGCCACCCTTGCACGATGACGCGTTACATTATATCACGTAATGTGAATGACGCAAAATTTGGAACAGTATCTCGAACGAGCCTGTAAAATAAAATAAAATCAGATGTATACGTTTTTTAAAAATATAAAACACATGCATACATGCACACTTAAGCATTTTTTTGTTGCAATTGATGTAGAGCAACTACTGAAATTTTACATTGAGGTAACTTGAGCCAGATAATTGCGTCAGGAGTAGCCGAGTGTATAGTCGTGAACTATTTAATTTAAGTCTAAATTAGCATGAATCTTGACTTCAAATTAGCATTTTTAACTTAATGGAACAAACACAGCTTGGTGTGCAACACCTCTGTGGACACTTAATTGAAGTTAATTAGACGTGTTCCTACTGCAGTCACGTGTTTGATAAAATAGACAGAATGCAAAAAAAACATCTATACAAGTTACACAGAGGAGG
This sequence comes from Lampetra fluviatilis, assembly GCF_964198595.1. Lineage (NCBI taxonomy): Eukaryota > Metazoa > Chordata > Hyperoartia > Petromyzontiformes > Petromyzontidae > Lampetra > Lampetra fluviatilis. Next base: position 3,585,576 of record NC_136327.1, on the reverse strand, counting down.
AAAAAAACCCACCGTAAATTATTTATTGGGAGCACTTTTAAATAAGTAATAAAGTCACATTCAAACTGTTGTTATTGATTAGTGTAATTGGTGAGTTTTAGAATGGCCTTAGAGGCTCAAGAGAAAGTGAACATGTGACGCACGGCATCACACGAGGGAGTGGTGTGGCCAGCACCATATCCAGCCGCCTTTGTCTCTCCAATGCTAATGATTATATCCCACACCCTGTACTCATGTATGGATGAATTGGCCTACAGGAGGCTCAGGACAGGTTCAGGTATCATTTGCCACTGGTGTCATCTGGAGTGGGAATTGAACCCAGGTCACGAGGTTCTTAGCACAGTGTGCGAACCACAGCACCAACGGTCCCCACCACACAAATTCACCCATATATGTACCTACACGCATAGAAAAAGACAAAAATCGCCGTAGTGCTTTAACACTGTTCGGGCAAGCGCTGTTAGCTAGCACCTATGAAGGCTGGCACAGCATGCAACGGGGTGGGTCATCAGCACCATGTCTGGCCTCCTTTGTCTCCCGAGCGGCGATGTTTACACACTCATTTGAGGCTGAGTCGACCTAGGGGAGGCCCAGGACCGGTTCAGATAATTGTGTTGGCCGTGAGCGGGAATTGAACTCGGGACACCGGGTTTGTAGTGCAGTGCACTACCTTTGCACTGCTACTACACTACCGCTCCCCATACACATATGTACACACACGAATCAAAGAACCCATTCATAATATAGGTTTTTGGGTCAGATCGCGTTATTTATAAATGTGTCGTAACCCTCCACCACCCGACAAAACAGTAAAAAATGTGTCACGTTTTTCAAAGGACAAAATAATTCACTTCTTTAGCCCACCGGTGTGCTGTAGAGAGAATCAACAGCATTTTAAGATTTGAGTACGACGTTTCGCTGATAATTACAATCAGCTTCATCGGGCAAGAATGGTGAAGCTGTCCTGTTGCTTCCGGTCTTAAATAGAGCAGCATCAGGGTGACGTCATCATTTAATTCAATTCAATCTGGTGCAGTGATTCGAGGCAAAGAGGGGGAGGGTATTGTAATTATATAGATTGGTAATCATTCAATTGTTATTCATTGGTGTTTGTTTCCCTTATAAGGAATTGTAATTGTATTAATGGTCGCGAAAGTCTACGTGTCAAAGAACCCAATTTAGCCTGATAGACTTTTGGTGCAGGTATATATATGTGCATAGCAACCTGCTAATATTAATTAATATTGTTCGCGCTTGCCGACACACATGCATGTATTTGCCCATGTGCAAATATGCACATACACACAAAAACGCCTACACTCGTATATCTAAGTGTAAAACCAAATTCACTATCAACACTGCGGTGCGTGCGTGCATGCAAGCGAGCGTTCTATAACTTAGTTTAATGTTGCTTTTTTCTCCTGTCCGTCAACACCAGCACCAATTCCAAGGAAGGCAGCGCGGAGAAATTCCAGAGGGGAGCGCTTGAGGAAAGCTGGCATCGGCAGGTAGACGCTGCCAGCAGCTGACCTCCTCCCTGTGAGATTTGAGTCGGCACTGCTGCGGCTGGAAGCCACTTGGCGGGCGTGCACGTGGGCGTGCGTGCGGGTGGGTGAACGGGGTAAGGCGACAGATGTAGAGGTGGGGGGGGGAGGCGAGCCCCGATCGCCTGGGCTGTTTGTCCAATTGAAAAATGAACAACCTCAACGAGTAAAGTTCACAATTTAGTGAGTTTGTTTCTAGCGCTATGGCTCGGGGCACACTTTGGTGAGAGCAATAGGCATGTAATGATTCACCCGGCCAAGATTCAGTGGATGTGATTTGCGATCACGATTCAATGTTGTTGGGCTCAATGTAATCTACAGTTGCTGGAGGGTTTGTATGAACTAGTCAGACAACATTGGAAGTGATTCTTCACACACACTTCAATGCACGTATCATGAGCGTAATAATCTATTTGAATGAACAAATCATTACGTGCCTAGTAAGCACCAAAAGTAACAAGTACATTGTGTCCAATGCTGTGATTGCCACCACCTCACGATTGCTTCATTCCTTCTGTATGATCTCCCAGCAGTAGCAGTCAACACCTCACTTCCAAGGCATTTGTAGTCTCATCACCACCGTTTGGTATGCGGGCTTTCATTGTTAATTGAATCGTGGTCTCAAACTTATGGTGATGAGGACAGAAATGCTTGCCTCCCAAGATGGTTTTCATGACGTTAAGTGTTCTTTTCCTGCTTCAGCCACCCACTATCCCTAGGGGGAATTGCCAAAGTGCACTGGCTGCTATATACTGAGTGTTAAAGACTCTGTGACACCATTCACAATGGCAGTCTGTTATGTACTATGTCAGAACCCACATCTCAAATTCTGAAAAGTTAATTTAAAATCGCCAAATTGATATTCATTGTATTCACGAATTATCCATATCCAACTATTATTTCGCAGATCTACCTTTCAAATGAATCTAACTGGGCTATAATTTGGTTAAATAAATATAGGTTGTTGACCCTTGCAATCCGTTAGGCAAGTAAAATAATGTAGGATAATTGGTCAGCACACCCTGCTTTTGCATCCACCAAAGTCTGCAATAGCTGTGGCGTGTTGTATTTTGTAAAACATTTATTTTCATTTCAGTGACTTTATAATCTAGTTTTCATCCGAGGTGTACACTAAGTGAGAATTGAGCAGAAATGGGTGCTACATTTACACCGTAACGATAAAGTCACTGGTGTGAGAGACCGCGTTTGAATTTCAACCTCAGACTTCCTGAACAACATTTCCGGAGCTTGGGTCTGTTTTATGAAGGTGGCAGGAAATGGCTTTGTGGCTGTGCGCGTTCCTCACAACCTTCAGCAACGCCGTGGATGCAAAACTAACGTACGCGGTTTCCTCCAGATAAAGACGAAACACAATGCACGCCACGCATGCAAGGGTACAACATTTTTACATTCGTGTCGAGGTTATTTCGAATAAAAAGTTTGCCGATTCTTGGTCGTGAAGTTGGCTTTGCAGCCATCCATGACGTTTTAATTCGACAAGTTTTCATGGCACAGCTGCTTTTAGAGCCTGATAATGTTTATTTGGTTATTTGGAGTAATTAATCGGGTTTTTAAAAGAGTGAGAGAAAAACACTGATGATATCATCTCATAAACTTGAAGACTGGTTATTTTACTGAGTTTTACGTTGTGTTTTTCAAGTGTTTATTTTGTCATTTTGCCAGACGTTACAAGGTCCTCCACTGTCAAGAGTTTAATTACAAATAGGGCAACGTTTTGTGAATGTTATTCGCCACATCTGCATTTACCTGGGCTAAAACTTCACTGCTGACACTCGGTGCTTTGCATTTTGAAGCATGAACCCACATTGTTGATTTGTTTTATTTAAAAATTATCGGGATGGAGGAAACATCAAAAATATTAATGAACCCTGACAGCACGAGAACTACATTGGTGAAACATGTGCAAGCACCCTGTGTGTTGAGCTATGTATGGTTTTTTTGTCATAGTATTAAAAAATGTTTGCATTATCCGCACAATGTAATAGTTGCCTCCTTGTACAAGCAATGTTGCAGGACTGATTTTTAGATGGGAATAAAATTTTGTTTGAAAAATGTGTTTGTGATGCTGCCAAGGTGTGCATTCTTTGTTATGTTGAGGCTCAGTTGGGCACAAGTGGTAGATGTTACTTTGTTTTAAAAGCCAAAATAAGAACCACGGTCTGAAAATTAGGTTCTGAAGTTAAACCATTACATACTGTTTGATCTTGTGAATCTATAAGAGAGCAGATACATGTATTTGTTTCATTTTTTAAAATAAACCACAGGATACTTTTTAGAAGAAATAAAGTTTCATTTGACATCAGCCATAGGTCCATAAATTAAATTCCTACGTATTTTGTCTCACTTAAACTTTATGGAGCGATTTTGCCCATGAAGTTTCCCCACATGAGCCAGTAGTGCAACTCATCGTTGTTGCTGCAATGATGCTTCTATTGGCTGTAGTAGTGTGCTGGGTAGGTAGTTTTTCTGCCAGTAAGCTAAAACAAGATACAAAGAAATTGGTGGCCAAAAACTTATTGTAAAAAAATGTCAGTGATCATCACAGCATTTGAAAAACGGAATTCCATTATACAATATACGGCCACTTCAGTTTTGTAAAGTGTAGCGTGTTGAAGGTAATGCTTCTCATTGAGTGTGGAGCGGTGGTAGAGTGGTTGACGCTACTCTACGTTCTCAGCGATCTGTGTTCGATTCCCGGCCATGGCTCAGAGTGAATATTTGAACTGGTCCTGGGCCTTCGCTAGGTTGACTCAGCCTTAAATGAGTACTGTACCTGATATGGTGTGTAAATGTAAGAACTGGGGAGACAAAGGTGGCAGGGCGTGGCGCAATCTTATTGTGTTTACATTTGCGTGTACTTTGTGTGTTTTAAAGTCCACTTTTTAAATTTGTTATGGTTCTCAAGCAATAAACCGACCTCATTGTAAAAACAACAAAAAAGCAGCCGAGAAATTGTCACAGTAATCCAGAATCGCTGGAAGGATAACATTGAAGGAAACGGGAGCCTTGACTTTAATTTTGCCTCCACACAATGGGAGTTATTTACTCTGACCTTAGGAGACCCATACAGAACAAATATCGTGCCTGACTGCCGCCCGTTTTACACACGCTCTGGACTTGTCATTTTCCCACGGGAAGCCACAAAAGGTGCCGACTCCATGCCCCTTTTACTCAGCGTCGGGCGGTTTACATTTTTTTTTAATGTTTAGCGCGAGGCGCTTCAAAACACACGGATGCTGAAAGCAAAGCACATCCGTGACGTGAGCTGTAATGGGTTATTTAAAATAGCCCAAACCGCTCCGGAACCAGTTTATTTATTTATTTTGCTCCCTATCTGGCCGCTATTAACGGGACTCAATGTTGTCAACAAACAGGCGGAATTGTTGATGCGTCGGGGTGTAGTGGATGCAGCATTGTCACACTTTCACACCAGCGCATTCAGGAACGAACTACTGGTTCCACTATTCCCAGATATGTTGGCGGAACCAGTTGAGGACTCCGATGAGGTTGACACACGTGTGGCTGACGTGAGCTGAAAACAGACTGGGCGAGTGAGAGATGGAGCGATGGGAATTAAACAGGGACTAGTGTGATTGACAGAAAATTAAGCATTGCAGCTGCCATGGTTCATTGGTGTAGGTGTTAGCAATACCAGCATATATCAGTAAATAGAGAATGGCTAACAGAGATTAGTATCTGTTGTGATCATTGTGCGGTGGAGTTTGCATGGTCTTTGTTCAGCAGTAGATAGCTTTGGAATCCATAGGTGTGCCAGTGTCTGGGCCGGTGAGTCACATGTTGCTGGGTTTTGTTTAAAAGTCTGAAGAACGAACCGGCTGCCTGCAGTTTTATAAACAGCAGGCTGTCAGCTTTTCCACACTTTATCAATCTAATGAAATAACGTGAAGTGCTTTTTTATTATTTCACATAGTGTCTTTATTGTAATTCAGTTTTTTTTTGCCAAACAACTTTGCAGAATAAATAATTATTGTAATAAAAATTCAAATGCCAGAAACGATTTCTGTGAACTCTTCTAACAGGTAGTAACGATGCTAGCGTTTAAATATTGACAAACAAAAATGTCATGCGTTGCACTGTTTGCAAAAAAGTGGTCTCTATTTTTCATATACGAATACATAACTCACGTATTAGAGACAATTTAAACATTTTTTTGTTTACCAACTTCGAAGCTTTGCTATAGAATAATGTTTTGCAAATAAATTAGGATGTTAAGACTGTTATCCTTACAATGTGTTACGTTAATTAAACGAAGATGTTCTCGTATATATTTATCTCGGCTGTGCGTTCTGAATGGCCTCACATGAGTTTGAAGCTTTGGTCAAGAAGAAAAATAGACAAACATTTTTCAAATGTGCCACTGAGGCAATTGCTTACTCAAATGCACGGCTGCACTATTTTAATTGTACTGGGAAGTCGGCAGTAGTTATTTTTTGAGACTGATCCATTCCATAGGATTGTGGAATCTCCACTTCTGGTTCAGCATCGCCAGTGGAGATGCGCCCCACCTAAAGCTTGTTAGAGCTCAAAGATGTTTTTTTTTATTTGTTTAGTCTGTAGAGTATACAGTATATACAATTTGTGTAGTCACAAGTAATATTAATTGGGCGTTGGTGCTTATAGCGGTTTTGATGTGCCTCTATGTTTTTTTATGCTGTGTTGACAGCATTTATATAATGTGCACTCTAATGATATCCTTTTTAAAAGAATAACATAATTCAGAGTATATTATAAAAACGTAAACTCGGGATTTTTGCGTGCAGAATGCGTTGTAATCAAAATTGTAATAAATCCCCGAAGGGAAATAAGATTTGTTGGTGAACTTTTTTTCTGGAAAAAAAAAACCCATAAAAAAGTTAAAATGAAATGCAATACAGGGAATTTGCCTCTGATAGCGTTGGGGGTTTCAGGTTCGCCTTGAAATTGTGTAAATGTTAATGCATTTATAGAATCTTATTAATGTTTCATTGGCTCAGGCAGGCAGGTGCTTCTCGTCTCATGTGGATCTACTAATAAGTGGTCTCAGAGGAGCATTATTAGCCTGAATTTCATTAATAATTCACATTTAATCCATGACATCTGTTTCGATTTTTTTAACGAGCACAACAAGGTGGGGTGGATGGGGGTGGAAATCATGCATTTGAAATAAATATTGGTCCTATAACCCACTTAATATAACTCCCATGTATGTTATTGCTTAAAGGGAAAAGATTAAATGTGAAATCTATATGGGGAGCAAACGAAAATGGGAATTAAAGCAATGGTGAGAAGGAGAAATACAAGATGTTTAACATTTAATGTCCACGCTGCGTGTGGAGCATTTTGTTAAATCCCAGGGGCGAGATATTGAGCGGGTATCATGGTACATTGAAGCGACCTGAGGTGCCACGAAAAAAAGAGATCCATCCGGGTGGCGCTGTTCTTAGAATGCTTGTCTCAAAATTTGAAAGTTACGAGTTCAAATCCTGGCCAGGGGTTTATTAAACCCATCATCCTGCAATGGCCATTAAAATATTTAGTGCCTTACCACTTTGTGGAATATAAAACGGTGGGTTTTATATACTCATTCCCCACCATGTGAAAGTATAATATCCACTGCTTGTGCAGAGCTGCTGATGTAGATGATTACTACCTAATTTTTCATTTGAACATGGAGACATGTTAATCAACTCTGAAGCTCAATTCATTTTTTGTTGTTGTTGTACTCTTTCCACTCAAATGGTTAACTGAGTCGCTTTCCCATATTGGGCACACAAAGCAATGTAGTCAGCAATGCCTTTTGGTGAAGTCACCATTCCCATTTAGCCTGGTCCACGTATTGTGATTTTTACAGAGACAGAAAAATGATTATTCATGTGGTATTGTTGCTCTATCACGTGTTGCATCAAGTATTAATATTTCATGTGACGACAATACCATAAAATCATGTTCTTAGGTTTTTTCGATAGCTATCGTGCTGTGACGGTTCCACCTGAAGACGGAAGCTTGTGTTGCCTCCGAAACGTCGTGATTTTTATTTCATTTTTATTTTACTTTTATTAATTTAAAATTTTTACCTACGTGACTTTACCGAAAAAACCTAAGAATATGAATCCTTGCAGTCACGAAAGCTTCAAATCCAGCATAAAATCATGGTTTTGTTGATTGTCCAGACGCCTATGGTACCATGTTAAGCTCAATGCCTAACCACGGGGTATGCGCTTCTCCCATAGGATGTGATATCGCAGGAAGAGCTGCCACATCACGTGATGTCACGTAGCTCTATCGCTAACCAGTTTTGCCTGAAGCTGAAGGTGGCAAACGCAGTAAGTTTTGCGCTTTAAATTGTCTCCAATCGTGCTGACTTTCTGTTACCACTGAAAAAAGTATTATGCATGTAGATTGACTTTAAGATGCTTTGGTAGATGATCATTTTTCGATTTAAAGCCTTTGTGACTGCAGGGATTCATCTTCTTGGTTCTTTCGGTAAAGTCACGTAGAATGGAAATAAAATAATGAAAATAAAACATAATAAAATAATTCTCACGACGTTTCGGCCACAACGCAAGCAGCCGTCCTCAGGTGTAGAACAGGTCTGTCTTTTTATTATTTCCATTCTACGTGACTTTACCGAAAGAACCAAGAAGATAGATGATCATTGTGAATTTGCTTCAAGCCGCAATCAGCACCACTCTATAAGATTCTCTACCTGTGGACCAAGCTTTACATAAAAACATCTTCCTCCTCGATGTCATAATGCCATGAACCTCCACTACCACCATCACGCAACGTGGAATCCGTCAGTGTCGGTCGCAATCGCTTCGATGGTGGCGGTGCCAACTTGGCCGCTGCTGCTGTAGAGGATGTGGAGAACTGCAGCCTCGGAAGGGGCTTCTGCAGGGGCGACACGGTGGCCGTGAGTGTCATTGGCTTGCGCCCCGTGGGCCTTGCCCGCGTGCCGGATGGGGCCCTGTTGCCACCGCTGCCTTGGGCCAATGGCCGCATGTGGTGGCGGCTCAGGCCACTGTGCACGTTTAGGGGGTTGTATGTGTGCAGCACCTCCATGCCAGATAGGGCGGTCTGCAACGAGATACAGGGGACAGGAAGGATATTGGGGTATTAATGAGGGTGTGGCTTGCTGACAAGAAGTTGTCAAATCAAAACTGGATCAAGGAGGGTATTTGTAGTGTGGTGATTTGGTGGCTTCAGGGTTCTTCTGATACTGGGCTGCCACTACTAACGCGTTAATGGCCTCAGCCAGATCACCCATCACTGCGTATAAAGCTCATCACACCCTTAATTTGGCAAATTGCAGCTCTGGGAAATATTTCTGTTTGACAACTCATAACTGCCTCTCCAGGAGGCCATGTAACCAAATACGATGCTCCTATTGTGGTTGAAGCAATTGAAGGGATCTCAGAAGTAGTTATGTGATATCACCTTCCGGAGATTGGGGTATTGCAAACGGAAATTTATTTTTCTCATGACATGACACCAATAACACTGGTCAACAAAAAAAACGTTTTTCTGGTCTGGACTTTTGCAGCTGTTTTAGACTAATTTCAGGGTGCTGATTCCAAATCTGATCTCAGATTTGCTCTATCACATCTCATTTTTATGCTATCGGCATACCCCATTTTCATTGATTTTACCCGAAATTAACTCTGTCACTTATGATTGCAAGTTGTTGCGAGTCAGTGACTGCTTTAGTGGTAAAATATGGTGCTGTATTTTTAGGATAGTGTGTTTATAATATAATTTTATGTAGATATCCACATTTATTTAATATTTTTCTTCTACAGTTTTTATTGAAAATTCAAAACTGATGCCAGATTTGGAATCAGCACCCCAAAATTACCTTAAAACCGTCTGAAAAAGTGTATTGACCAGTGTAATCATTATTGCAAATCGAAAAAAAAACATTCCTATATGGCATGCCGTAAAATCATCCATCATTATCTTGTAAGTTTTACTAATTTTTCATTGAGACAGCCTGCCTATATTACATGACAGTCCCAGTACAGAACCAGTTGGCTGATCCTGTGTTTAGAGAATCCGATTTACAATATGTTTAAATCTCAGTCAGAAATCATTTAAGCCCTGTATTTTATGTGTGTTGATAAAATTAGTACCACTTTGTGGATACTCACAGGAGTCATTTTCACAACTGGCTTGAGATTGTAAATGCTTATTTGAATTGGGAAACAATTTGGCTTTTTATAAATACCGACCAAGTAAAGAAAAAAAATCATTATTTACTCGGCATTAACTGGTGTGCCCTCGGTGTGGGTAGGGAGTTCTATTGAAGTGACTTCTCAAGTACTGTGATGTCATCTTCCAGAGCCACTCTTATACAGAGTAATGTGCTACTTACCGCGGCAGCTCTGAATGAAAATAACTTTGTCTCATGGCACGAAACCGAGAGCACAATTTGGAAAACAAATCTAAAGCATAAAAAAACTAAACAATGGAGTTGATTGACATCCAACCAACACTCTTGGCAGGGCATATAGAAGGTGCGCCACCTAGTGTAGATAAAGGGACGTCATTATTTCAGCCCTGCGACGTCATCTTTGCAGGTCATTCCCTAACATCTTCTTGACCTCTAGAATTGACACCCATTGCAGTTGAAAAAGTTGAAGTTGAAAGAGGACCTCAGCAAGGTGTCCCCTAGTTATGGGTAAATAGGTAAAGCCATGCTGATAAAACTCACAGCCTGATTCATGGTTTCAGGCCATAACAGCACGTCCACTTGCTATGGTTTTCGAGGTTATGCCTTGCTGATGAGATTCTTTGAACTCAAAGTGGGTCCAACATTCCTGACCGAAGAGAGTTGAAACCAAAACTGTTTCAAGGATTGTGCTCTAAACATCAGACTACATGAACCTTACATATGATACGTTACTTTGTAGAGAGCAATCATGAGACTAATCAAGTAATAATGTTATGTTCCTTTGAGAATAATGAATGTAGGATTGATACATATAAAACCTCAAGTAGTCAGTGGCAACTGACTTTTCAAATGTCACTCTCCCAACATGGACAATGGGATGATTGAGCCTGTGTGGTTTTAAAAAGCTTGTTCATACCACAAAGGGCAGCATTTCTAAGGTAACGTTTAAATGTAATTGTTCTGAGGCAATTTCATATTTTAAGGGCTGAATCTGGCACATACACTAGGATAAAACTTATAATGTGCTAGCACGACCTATTAGCTGAAGCTTTATATTGGCATGTTTCATTTTGTTAGATGCCTCATCCACTGCTTTGCATTTGGCAATAGCATCGGCATTGAAGGCGCCAATCTCGTTTCCTTTAACGTCTGAGCAGGAAACGCCAGCATGCATGACAGGAGTCTTGTTTAGCATAGATATTGTGCATTCTACAACTTAATTTCACCATTTCAAAACTTCTGCACTTGCCTCATTCCATCTGCAGCAACCACAAATACCCAAATTGTCACATCCATGTCTTTTTATTGTTTTGAAGGGTAATATCGTGCGAGCCTGTATTCTCTATCATTTTGAGCTGTTGCTGTGTGAAAAGTATCACGAGAAGCTGCTTTTTTTTATCCATCCTGCGATTTTCAGCAGCGTGACGTTAAGTGGCTCCCACCGAGTAATTCAAACCTACCCACCAGGTTCCCTTTTGTTTCCACTCGCACCGCGTTTCTGAGGTGGCAGGTTTTGTGAGCACTCTGTGATCGTTCCTCGGCCAACCCACCCCACTCAGGGTTACAATTTAAAGGCAGGTGGTGTGAAGTGGCGCTGTTCTACTTTTAACACGGAATTTTTTGGTTACGGGGAAGTTGAACATTTTACCAAAGGAATCACTTCTGGCTGCCACTTTTGCTGACGCAAATCAGCGGCGATTCGTGTCAGCAGCTCATGCCTGGCATTAAAAGGGAAACTAAATGAAATGGGTTTTTGGAGCGCCGAGCCCCCACTTGCTGTAACACATCACCCTTAGTAATAAGGACACATCTGCTCAACTGCACGTGGACAACCCATATCACGTGGGGATTTCTTTGGCTGCTTCCTTCAACTCTGGTACCTTAATTGGACCGTATAAATGAAACACCCAGTGGAGATGGGTTATCATCTCTAAATCGGGCTCGCTTGGAAGTGTTCGGTTTTGGGAGAAGGGCTCAGAGATGCAAGGGAATTCTTCAGACTTCATTTGGCCAGTAGATGGCAGTAAAGCAAGTAGGTTGCTGACTTGTATGTGCTAATATCGAAGTATTTGCCCCCCTCAAACTGCATGGGTTTCCTCGGTGCACGAATTTTCCTACTCACAAGAATACTTGAATGAAAACATCGTTTTGAAAAGGCATCTTAAACGCTCAGCGATTCCTTCCTGGGTAAGTGAAGGATTTGTAAGAGTCTGGACTTTGGGTCAAGTCAGGCTATCATTCCTCTGGGGTTGATATAATTGATACCTCCTCGTTGTGGGAAGTTGAAAGTGGTTTGTCCTATGATATGATTGGCCCTTGCTTCTAGGAATTAGGAATTTCCAAAACTCGTTTAGGAACACTGAGCGATGTCTCACGCTCAAGTAGCAATACCATATTTAATGTAAACTTTGCAATTGAAGTTGGAAATGCAAAGGAAGGATTGTATCTACCGAACCCTTACAGTCAGCCTCCTTAGTAACATGTGCTGTTATAGATTTGACTATTCAGACATCTGTTACAGCAAGTAGGGTTCTCTTGTCCTGAGTGTAGGCAGCAAGAATATTGTAATAAAATATAATTGTTCAGGAATATAAAAACTTTTAAAGGGGCTCCTGCATTGGAATGCTATATTCTATGCATGTGAAAGTAGACTGAGGTATGCAGATAAAATTAATGCATACCACTCTTACAGTAAGGTTTGAATGCATGCTTTGTGAACCCATTTCTTATACCGACATCCTCTGGGTAGATTGCAGCCCAGCCAGTTTTGTAAGTGTTACAAATATGGACATCTGTGACAAAGAGCTTTATAGCTCATGGGATTCTGTCAGTATGAATACATATTTTAATTCGGATATATGTTATCCACCAACCCTTGCCTTCAGAGCACTGGCATACAGGGGTACATCTCCATACCTGGTTTTAGACGAGTATGCTAACATCCTGGAGCAAAATATATGTTGGCAGTGTCACACACACGTGGCCAAGTTTCCATGATTATGTTTCTGAATCATACTCAGGGAAAAAGACCGTAACACTGCAGAATTTAAGTCAATGTCAAAAGCAATGTGCCTACTCTCATGTGATGGCTGTGCGCTTGCTAGGAATGTTAAAGTTTCGCACAAAACTTATAAATGACATTGTGCAAGAGTGTGTCGATTTCTTTGCAAGGTGACTTGGTGTATTTCCATTGTGATTTTTGGCTGGCAGAAACCAGATTTTCTTTCTGTGGTGGAAATATATTTTGCATGATACAACCCAGAATATTAGATGGGACTTGTGTGTGTTAGATGAGTAGAGGCAATGTCAATGGGCAAACAACCTTCGTGTCACATTTACATAATACATAGGCATACATGAGCATTGTTGATCAGAAATTCTCCCCTCACTCATCTGCTGCGTCTTATTTGGCTGAAGTCTTCAAGTATGTCACGTTAATGATGTTAGCCTGTTCACCAGTGATTGAAAAATAAAAAAGATTATATTTAATTTTAAACTGAATTCAACATATTTCAGCTCTGAGAATTGACATTTTCATTGATGAGCAATGATCAATGCTGGGCGTAAAAAATCTGTGCCTCTCGTGTGTATAAAGAGGCCAATTAAAATTATTTCAGAAGTAGTTCATGAACGTATGCCATCGGAACGGGAAAGGGTTAACAGGGTTAAGTTCAATCTTAATTTTGGAGCTTTCGTGACTGCAGGAATTACTCTTGGTTCTTTCGGTACAGTCACGTATAAAGATAAAATAGTAAATTAAATAATAGCATACGACGTTTCGATTGCAACACAAGCAATCATCATCAGCTATAAATGAAATAGCAACAAAAATTCTAACCAGAAAACTATAGACAGACATATAAGCAGACAGATATCACCAAGATACATCGAGAGAGAGTAACACAGGTACAGAGAGGGAGATCGTCTCTGTGGAGTGGCCTTAAATAGGCAGAGGGGGCGGGGCCAGAGAGATGGAGGGGTTAGATACAAAATTAACATGTCAATGAGTACGGAAAACGCGTAGTAAAGTAAGCAAGTTTGAACATTAGGGTTAAGTTCCCGTACTCACCTCTATGTCGAGCAGGGCTCCTGGTTCCGGAGTCTCGTGCAGAAGGGGCTGGTTACACGGTAGCAGCAGCTCGGCCACCGCAATGGACTTTATCAGCAGGCTCAAGCCTCCTGAGGGCAGCAGGAGGTAGTAGGCCCGCACTGGGCCCATGCGCAGGGGGCCCGAACTGTCACTTTCACATGACGCAAGAAGCTGCTGACCTCGAACCTACAAATGGCAGCACAGCATTGTTCACTCGCTCGCTCACTCACTCACCTACCTACCCACTCACTCACTCAATGACTCACTCACTTGTCCACCCACTCACTTTGTGTGGATGGTTTTCTCTGGGTACTTAGTTTTTTTCTTCCACATGTTAAAATACTAAATACAGAATTAGTATTCTTAGGTTTACTTGATACAGCTGTCGTGGCTGTGACGGTTCCACCTGAAGACGGAAGCTTGTGTTGCCTCCGAAACGTCGTGATTTTTATTTTATTTTACTTTTATTAATTTAAATTTTTTACCTACGTGACTTTACCGAAAAAATCTAAGAATATGAATCCTTGCAGTCACGAAAGCTTCAAATATAGAATTACAGAATTAGTGTTACATCCTAAGCCAGACCCAAATGCAAACAGCATAGGTAAAAAAATGAATGATATATGAATCTACTTTACCGTGACTAAAAATTTTAAAATGTAATAGGCATTATGAAATACATATTTAATTTTAAACTATTTGTGATTCTACAAAATGATAATGATCAACTCATGTTTTAAATGTTAGTCCACACTCAGAATATCTTCTTCGGTGACTTAAAAAATTACAACATGCCACACAAATAAAGATTAATCTGTCTTCAGATTAAAAGAAAAATTCTGATGGTGAAAAAAGCGCCACTGACAAAGCATCACGGTGCACTATAAAGTTTGAGGTCTTCAATGGAAATACCATCTGTCTGATATAATGGCCAGCTAAATATACGCATTCACAAGGCTGGCCCTTGGTCACGACCTGTGACAGTGTTGGCAGCGTTAAAATTATAACGTGAAAGGATTTTATATAAAACCTGTGAGAGACCAAGGATGCTGGGATATAATGTCAGGCTGGCTGTATTGGTTATTGACTGCAGAGGTCAAAGTCTCCGCTTTTGTATAAAGGCAGTAGCGACGACTCATCCAGTGCCATACGTCTCGGGGAAATGCGACAGTGTCCTTAGAGCAACCGAACTCTCCTTAAAAATGTAAAGGACGCGTCGCTGCCAACAAATAATGCCTTGGCCGAGTGTGTACAGGCGTTGGGGCAGGTCCAATGCCCAGCTCCGGCGTGTTCTCACTTGACCTCAGTGGCGGCTCCCTGGGTGCGCGTGGCTATGCAGCACCGGTGTCAGAACATATTAGTGTTTTCTAAATATGAAGCAAAAAAAAAACCTCCTGCCACTGCCGGTATAATGTTTCGCTTAATAAATGCGCGTGGGCTGCTGGTGTGTGCGAGGTCAACACTCATACGGCTCCAGCGAAGCTGACATTTTGAACGCAAATTCTATTGCCTGCAAGGTGACACAGACCTATAATCCAGCTGCTTGGAGGTTGTGGGTCATGTGGCATTGTATTAACTGGCGAAATTGTTGCATGAAAAGCCATGAACTACCATACTCCTCAAAAGACACGAGGACTTGTAAATGTCGTTACCACTAACCCTGACGTTGACTCTGAATCAACATGGCTTACAGGTAAGCGGGATCTTTATCGTGAGTCGTAGTGGCTTAGGATTACAGGTAAAGTAAGTGGTACCGACGTGGATTCTTTGTGTACGTGTCAGGGTTTGCAGCTGATGGATCGGACGTGTGGCAAACTGCTTGAAAGTCTTAGGATTGTAATGCATTGCTTTGTGTCGGGAGATGAGCTGTGTAAAAAATATGATGCTCTCCAAGCTTTGGATATTTCCCCAGTCTATATTGGCCGTGACATGCATTCTGGCTAAATTGTTCTGATGGAAATAGCATTTCTGCTGTAGCGGTGATGAAAGCACGTGTGCAGAAACACTGACCGTGTTGTATTTTACTTTGTCAGCGACATTATCATTTTCATGACCGCTCTTCCACCTAAAGATGCATTGTTTATTGCTGCAGCAGCATTTCTCTTTTTAAAGCAGAGGCTTAGCTGGAGGGACCAGTGGCTGAACTGGATTTGTTGTAAACAAATACAAAAAACCCTCTCTTTAATAAATGTTAAATAATAAATGATCACAATGATACATTGTACATGAGTCCAGGCCTTTTAGGATCCTGTGATGCAAAACATTGTTGAATACGATCTCATTTTACATAATAGGAACATGTGCACACAATTAGTGGGTTGATCGATCGGAAGGTAGGTCAATTATTAATAGTGACAAGATACTGCACGCATATGTAAATTAATAGGTAGGCAGGCCAGTAGGTAATATTAGCCATAATGTAAGTAAGCAGGCAAGTAGATATGTAGGAAGGAGCATTAAATGAAGGTTGCACATTGTTAGCATTTATCAGAAACAGAATTTGTATGTGAAAAAATAAAAAGCCACTATAGTTGAAAATGACTCTCATACGGTATGAAGCTCTGCAGTGATATGATCAACAGCAAATCATGAGGTTGCACCCCGACATAAAATACGTGTGCATTTCGTTGGTAAGGAACGATGCAATTTGTACTGATAATCGCTAATCATGGTAAAACTGGTATACAATTGCTGAGTAGTCTTAACCCTTAGATTACGGCATGGGAGCACACACATAATTTTGAATGTGCATGCTAGTGTAATAACAGCCATAGAGGGTTCACGTGGGGATTGGCTTGCCGGTCCTGCTTGTAGCCAATAAGGGTTGAGATAGGGACCATGGCCCAGGCGTGATCACGGCATGTCATCAGGAGTGATTGGCCTAGCCATTCGGGGCCCCAGCTAATGGGGAGCCGGATGAGGGGCGTGGTCCCGGGATTGACAGGGAACCATCGAGAATGGTCGAAGCTGTCCATGAACGATTGGCTGGGGGGACCACGTGACGAAGGGATTAAGAGAGAGTGAGAGAGAATGATCGAGAGCAGACTGGAAACTGACAAGAGCAAGGTCACGCGCGGACGGGGGCTCTGGGTGCCACGTGCGCGGTGGGGACTTAGTGCAAAGTCTGTCCTCTCTCCGTTGTCTGCCAGCAACGGAGAGTGAGTGAGTAAAGTGTATTGTGGAGTGGAAATAAAAAGGACTGATTCCGAAGCCGTCTCAAGAAGGATTATTACACTAGGAACGGAGCAGACTGTGCGCATCTTGGTGCTGTGCGTGTTTGCGTGCAGCGTGCGGCTCACCTTCAGCGAGTGAGAGAGGGCGTGGAAGTACCGCCTGTTTGCCTCCAGCTCCTCCCAGTCAAGCTTCCAGCAGTTGGTGGGCTTGAGTATCAAGGGCAGGCCGAATAGGACTGATTCGCACACTCCTTCTTCACTCACCGTGCTGCAAACCTCAGCAAGCATAGCCATATTCTTAGGTTTTTTTCGGTAAAGTCACGTAGGTAAAAAATTTAAGTTAATAAAAGTAAAATAAAAATAAAATAAAAATCACGACGTTTCGGAGGCAACACAAGCTCCCGTCTTCAGGTGGAACCGTCACAGCACGATAGCTGTATAGCCAGTTTGCACAACCGCAACCACTGAGCCAGTCAGCATGGGTCTGATGGCTCAAATCCAGCCACTGCCCTGCAAGACTATGTTAAAATTACGTATTATGTATGTTGAACTTATTTCGCACCATATATAGCCAACCATGCTAATCGGTTACCAAAGCATGCCAGATGTGTGCAGGTGCATAATTTTAACTTGGCAACTTGTATTCATGACGTAATTTATTTATGTATATAGGAAGTTAGTGTTGTTGAATGTTTGACCAGTTCACTTTTTAACACGTATTTCGTCTGTGGGAGAAAATGGGAATATTAGGAGAAAGCCCATGCACATGGGGGGGGGGGGGTGGGGGAGGATAACACTCATAGATCCACAGAGATGGGTTCACTAACCAGCTTGTCCACATCATATCCAAATGAATTTTGGAGTTAGACAAATCCTGGATTAATGCTGTACACCACCATTTATAATAACTTGAAAGTGGGGTCGGTGGATCATGAAGAGATCAAGTGGCCATCCATGTACAAAGCACATAAAGAGTAATGACTTGCTTGTAGGAGATGTAACAACAAATAAGTTGTTTATAGTTTGAGTGTTATTCACATTTGATTTTTAATCATGGTACCAAATCACCCGGAATGCACTCAATTTCAACAGAGCCCAGAAGCTAAGCTGATTTTATCCTGAATATTTATTTTAATGAGTAACCACCTTGCATAACAGGGGTTAGAGACTCTGGGGGTATATGGTGCCCACCAGAGGCTAACACAGCAAAGTTCATTATTGCACTGTACTTCTTTGCCCCCCATGATCAATGCTCCTTGTGTTCACAAAACCTGCATGGATCAATGTGGTAGAGCAACATCCAACAATCCACATGATCTGCACGGCATGTATCCAGCAGTAGATTGACAAAGAGCTATTTACGTGCACCAATTTCCTCCCACATTTGAAACATTACCCAGGAAATCTTCATAAATCTCAATGCAGGACCCTCCTGAAAAAGATTCTTTAGAGTCAGTGAGGCTTTCCTGTATCAATAAAGCATTATAATAATAGTTATTTAAATGGAGGAATGTTTAAATCTGATTACCTGTACCTCATTTACCCATATCCTCTGTCGTTGCTGGTGAAATTGACACAGATCGAGTGGTTAAATTGGCGGCAAGGCCAGAACATAACACCCAGCATCCCTTAACGCTGTCACATTATATTAAGAGTGTGTTCCATTACGCTAACCGGCTCGAGTGACTGATGGTTTTTCCCACACAAGGGTAAACCCAAAAATATAACGTGGTTACAGGCCACCGTTTGGAAATGCATTGTCTGTTAGTAAAACACATAAGTGGCCGACTTTCACTTTTAGCAAATCATTCTGTTTGTTTTTGTAATGTTTTCTTCCAATTATATTCAAATTGCACTCTTGGAGCCCTGTCATGGGACATATGGAGCTCCCACAATGAGCAATGCATCACTAAGTGTCTGGGAATGATACCAGAAGGTGACATTACAGACATCGGTGCCCTCAATAGGCTTCTCTATCAACGTTTGGAGCGCACCTTTTATAAGCCATGAAAATAACATTTGTTGGAGAGCCATACAACCAAAATGGTGTAATTCTCAGAACTGGAATAAGCTGCATTAGGTAAAAAAACCATGTTAATGTGATAGGGTTTTTTTTGCACAGATTGAGTTTGATTTAATTACAGGTGGTTCAAACCTGGATTCGAACTCTTGAGCTCAGTTGTCTGCTGATTGCTCGAACAAAGCAAAAGACCCTCGAGCCAAACACATTCCTGCGGAGGGAGCTGGTAGGAACGTTGGGTTGCTCGGTCAATGGCCAGGATCAACGGCGGCGTGGTGTATTCCGCAAATATGGCCGACTGTGAGGGCGGGCACAAGCCGGCGTGAGTAGGTTAAACGTTGAGTTTTATAAGGGCACCACGGGGTGACCAGCCCCTCCTCACCCAGCCCCACCCCCACACTTCCCACCCAGCCCCTCCCCACCCTCCCCACCCCACCCAGCCCCTCTCCACCCAGCCCCACCCCTCCCATTTTTGGATGCACGACGGACGGACAGAATAATCCCCTGTGGGCTGGTGTAACCAGGAGGTTCCTACCAGTATAAGCCAACCACTATTTTACATCTTACTCTGTGGGAGAGTTTGACCACTATCACTGACCAAATGAATCTCTAGCTTGTAACTTTGAAGCGTAGTTCATAGCACACAAGTGGATTATTTTCCTTTATGTTTTGCAATCTCGATATAATTTATGAATTTTAAAGTGATTTAAATTTCGATTGAACGATTTCGTGACTGCAGGGATTCATATTCTTGGTTCTTTCGGTAAAGTCACGTAGAAGGGAAATAATATAATAATAAAAATCAAACACAATAAAATAAAATTCTCACGTTTTGAGGATGGCTGCTTGTGTTGTGGCCGAAACGTCGTGAGAATTGTATTTAATTGTTTTATTTTATTTTATTATTTCCCTTCTACGTGACTTTATTTAAAGTGATTTGTTTACCTTTCCTATAATTGCACTCCTATCGTGTTTTGTATTGTTTGTTGTTGTTGCATTCTGACCCGTCCCTATTGGACCTCTGTGAAAAAGAGCTTTATAGCTCATCGGATTCCTCCAGTATAAATATTCTGATTCTGGATGGAACATAAGCACTTTATTGGTCTTTAATGGTGCTTTCACGTGTAGCTTTGACATGACTACAAAGTCATTATTTTTCCATGGCTACCTTTTTAAATGCTATAGCAGAGTACAATATTATACGATCCAATTTTAATATATAGATCTTTAAATGCAATGTCATCTCAAGACTGCTTAATTAAAGTCCAAGCGGAAACTTCGACTGAGCGTAATGAGGAATTCATGACAGATGAGGCATTTTCATATTTGAGAACATCATCCTAATTAACCCCCATTCACCAGATTATGTAAACCTGACACCTGGATATTGGATTTTTGAGAACATTTTCATTAGTGAATGCTGAGCACGTTTGCAATGTTTTTAATATATATTTTATGTCGAGACTAATGGTAGCATTGCTTCTTTAGCTACTAAACTGGATTGTTTTTTTTTCTCTCCCAAATACCTTTGGTCTCTGGTCAAATTGCCTGTCCGAATAGAATGCAGAATTGTGATCGTACTTGTGAACCTATCTTGCTCAGAATGAGAAAGACAGAAGTGGTCAGTTATGTTGGTGGCTTTGAGACAACGGTAACATTTCTCATTTCCACAGTGGGACCAATCTCATCGTAGAACCACTGTTGATTTTCCACAAGGTGATTGTTGAGTGAACCCAAATCACGATTTGAACCCACAACCTTGCAATCACGAGCAGAGCGATCTAACTGCAGCGCCACCTGGACAGATAACTCGGTGGTTTCTCACAAATATGAGCATGGGAGGTCGTCCTTTTCGATCTACTGTTATGAGCCTTTGAAATTCCACATTCCTATAGCAGGGGTATGCATTCCCATAGAAAAAGCGTTGTAGATTGCTTACCTCAATGAGTACACCATATTTCAAAACAATGACATTGTGTAAATTTGCATGTAGATGGGTAAACATTTTCAAAAAAAGTCAAGTTATTTGTTGTTATTATACACCTGCATGCATATCCCTAAAACAAAGCCCATCAAATGTTATAGATTGAAGGCATATATGTAACTATTGCATATAAACCATGAATAGGAAAGGCCTGTGCACACTGAAATATTTAGCAGAGGCAATTTTATAACCTAAAGTGAAATGGCATTTTGCTGCTGTTGACGTTCCTGCTCTCTTAAGAAGACCACAATGCGAGCGAAATGTGTGTGCATCCTGTAGAAACATTTTAAATAAATAACAGTGCATTTTTCTGGTCTGGCTTGAAGTTCAAAGTGAAACTGTACACTGAGTTTTATTTTTGTATTGCACTTTGAAAAAAAAAAGATTCGTGCATCTGGCTAAGAAATGGCTTGTGTTTGGTTTTGAATCTTTGCATTCATTTTTTTTTGCATTCATCCATGCTCACTTTGAGTCATGATCACAGGCAGTCACAATCAACGCGGTACAATTACGACAGACTAAATGGGAGCAGGGTGAAGTCAGTTCGTGAATGTCACTTAGACGCCCATATTATTTTTGGCTAAGAAAACAACCATTCAGCAGAAGCGCAGAAAAAAAGTATGATGTTCCTAGTGTTTGCGAAATAATTAAACCAAAGTTACTCTTGGCACTTATACCAAAGTTTAATTGAAAAAAATATAGTTTATTTAATTATTAAAAGCTCACCATGTAAGTGCAGAACACTAACTGTACTGTCAGATGCGATCACAGCAATCCAGCTGATTAGTCAAATGAAGTTCATGTCTGCAGATCTTGAAAAAATAAATGAAAGACTGAATACATATGCACCAGGTGTGTTCCCAAACATCTAACATTAAACGATGACATTCTTGTAATAACGGACAATTGTGAATTGTGGCAGGGCTCAAAATTTGAATATAAACCACCACTTGTACAACGTCCCATGTATAATTGGCACATGCAGCTGCAGTGTCTATTTTTTGACGTTAATATTGATTTATTTCCCCAGCAAATCTTTCCTGAGCTTTTAAGACTTTTAATAGAGGGTTCTGCCTTGGGATATTTGGCTTGCTTATAATTTTTTTCTGAATGTGGAATTAATGTAGAGTGCCCAGAGAAGATCCATGCTTATGAGATTGCACTCAAAACTCCACTAAGAAACCCGTCAGAAACTTATTTGCTGGATTGCCTCCAATAGGCATCACCTCCATTTCCTGCTCGTTGGTGTCTCTCACACACAACTCTGTTCCATCTCTGTGCAATCCACCAACTCCATCTTCAAGATGCTGATTTATAGGTTGAAATGTAACAATTGATGAATTGCACATCAGTGTTTCCATGTTATTTTATTCAGTCATCGATTATTATAATATCTGTTTTGTGATTGCTGTGTGTGTAGATTCTGAAGTGCTATTAATATAGATTTAATATTGCTGTAATTGCATAGAGTACGATTCAGAAAAAAAATGAAAATAACAAGTATTCCTAAATTACATGTGTGCACCACCCACACCAGGCAATAAAGCAGTTTCAGTTGGCCACTGACACGCGACATTTTTGTAGAGAGGGGCAATTGTGAATTTCTAGTCTGCGTAGTCTACTCATATTAAGCTTTGCCAAAATTCCAATCTTTTCTTTTCACATTCATAATTCCCAGCTTTAAAGTACATGGGCTCACAAAGCAGAATGCACTGTCTCTAATGTCACATTTAGGTTAAAATGTACACCTTCTTTCCACCATGACCCACCCTGGTTATGGCGGCATGCAGATAAGCACATTTAATGTGAATGGAATGGTCCACAGTTAAAACTGACGCTTGTAAACATTGTAATTAATGTGCTGCTTTGGTTATCAGGCTACCACCATTTGCCATTGTCTACCTTTATGATTGTGCATATTACTCATATAAAATGCCCTCCTGAATGTTTTGTTTGAATCTGGTTGAATGTAATGTTTTAGTAGATATGTAAATGCACCAATTTAGAAGATGGATCTGTCTAAAATTATACAGACTGCTGTTTTCACATGTACTTCATCCAAATTATATGCATGCTGGTAATTATTTTTAAGGGGAGGCTTGTTATTGTGAGTGAGTATAACGCAGTTTAGTGATTAGTGATTTAAGCTAAATGGAATGTTCGTGAAAATCATAGTGTTTTATGCTTATATTCAAACATACTTAACAAGTGTGCATGCTATAAATATAATATGAAATACGCCACATAGCTATACAGTATGCATAGTGAAATAACATTTCATACAAGCAAAAGAGGACCCTGGAGCCGGCCCAGGACCCGGTGGCAGGACTATGTCACTCGGCTGGCCTGGGAACATCTGGGAATTCCCCAGGAAGAGCTGGAGTTTATCGTCAGTGAAAGGGAGGTCTGACCCGCCCTACTCAACACGCTGCCGCCGCGACCCTCATCAGGACAAGCGGATTGAGAAACGAACGAACGAACAAGCAAAAAACTCAATTCATTTCCAATATAAAAATTATTGATGCACCAGTGGTTGTAGAAACGGTTTTACTTTGAAACTATTGCAACCGATGTGAAAATATATTACTTTTGATGCCTCGATTTTACAATGCCTCTCGGAAATTGTAAAATAAATTCAGCATTAAATTGCGGTGATGGCTGATTATGAAATGGGCAAAGATTATGAAAGCCACAACATTTTATTTGATAGAATGTCTCGCGAGGCTGCACTGATCGAGCCAGGCGGTACGATTAGCACTCCAATGCAGAAGGTTGCGAGTTCAAATCCGAATAAGGGGTCAACTCAGCCCTACACCCCTCTGGGATTGATAAAATGAGTACATAAGCACCACCCTATTGTAAGTGTACAGTGATTGTCCGATGAATGGACGTGCCTATGCCATAGAAATCTGGCATTTCCTCCACTTGCTGAGGGTCCTGGAGGTGACCACTGACTCCGCTCGTTTGCACAAGAAGACACTTTGACAACAGTCCAGTGAAAGCAATGTAGATTTTACAAATGTTTTAGTAATGTGTTACATTTAGACATATTGTTTTAAAAGGCACAGCTCTAAAATGCATGACAGCTCTGCATAAACTGTACATCATTGGAACCTAATTTGCGTCATCTGGCAACACCATGTGAGACTAGGCTCTAAGGAAAGCTGTCTCGGGTGTGAACCAATCAACTTCAAGGACAGTGAAAACATTATCAGAGTTGTGTTTTTTGTTTGCATTACGACTGCAGGTATTGTGGTCTATGCAAACATGACTCCTTGTAAAAAAGGTGTCAGTTTTGTTGCCAGATAAAAGGGTAAAAACCAATGATCAAACTGTGCATCCTTAACAAATATGGCACAGAATCATGCATAATTAGCCCTGATTAGACATACACCTGAATGACAATGAGTTGCCTACATGAAGTAGATCAGCAAGTAGGTTTCTGACAGGATGTCTGGATATCAGAGATGCAGTGTTCACCCCTAGTATGCTTGGGCTTTTCTCTGAGTACTTTCTTTTCCTTCCACCAGTGACACAATTTAACTTTTGATTCCATCTGGGAGAATAATTGGTCAACTCAGCCCATAATCTCTCAAGGATTGATAAAAGTAAGATGATATAACAACTACTTCTGAAGTCACTTCGATAGACAGGAATATGCCAACTTAAGTTAAAAGACAATATGAATGTGATGGGTTATTTTGTTAAGCTTATGGAAACCATCACCTGATTATTGTTGATAACCCAGCTTAAACGTGGGTGGCTGTAACCTACATTTGAACGCAGCAAACTGAGCAGTCCTCAGATATTAGCCCCCTAAACCATCTAGTTACAACATGGCTTTTTACTGCAGAATATAGAGTGCAGAGTGCATTCTCATATGGGGTCCCACTGTGGCGAGATCTTAACTACCTCACTTGGTATACAAGAGTTTATTGGGTTCGATCCCAACCCTGATGCCTGTATATTTGGAGTTTGAACAGGTCTCTCCATTGTCGTGTAGATTTTTCCCCGGGCCCAGTTTTCCCTTCACATTTAGAAACATGCGTTGAGAGTATTTGGTGGCTATCCATTTTTTTAAATTTAGTTTATATTGTATGTCATTGTACAGTACCTGACAGCCTTGAGGTGGTGAATGGGCACCAAGGCAGCACTAGACGATTTTCCAGTCATGGGAGGGATGCGTTTCAAAGCTGAGCCCTCGATGTTCAGCATGAAGTTGGTGGTACCCGGCAGTAGAGGTGGGTTCAGAATGGTCTCCTGAATATCACACTTCAGTGTGACTGTGTGCGTGCGTGCAAGTGTGTTTGAGAGTGTGGGTGTGGAGAGCAGTAGCGCAGTGGTTAGCATGCTACGCTATAAATCCGGCGACCCAAGTTTGATTCTCGCTCATAGCCAACACCAGTGATGGTTATCTCAACCAATCCTGTGTCTCCCATAGGTTGATTCAGCCTCAAATAAGTACCTGGTGTGATGTGTAAACATTGCCACTAGGGAGACAAAGGTAGCCGGGTGTGGTGCTGGCCACCCACCCCCTTGTGTGTCATGCTGGCTGTTATAGATGCTTGCAAACGGCACTTTGATAAGAAGCCTGTAAAGGTTATATGGGGGATATTTGTCTTTGTCTTTTATCATCATTATCACACTGCACAGAAATCCCAGTGGCCCTGGTTCAATTCCTAACAACATCCTTGGCAAGTGATTTATTGACCTCTTGACCTTTTCTGGGCCTCTCTGAGGTCAACACAAACATTTTTTGTGGTGGGCAAGCATCAGCACTGGGAAGACAAAGGTGGCCAGATGTGGTGTTGACTACACTACTGCCTCATGAGCTGTATCGGCCTTAATAGTTGTTCGCTGGCTTCAATGGGGAATCTTTGTCTTGCAATGTGAAGAAGAGTGCTTGAGAGAATGAATACTGCAATCACGATGGTCTTTTGTTGAGTGAAGCTAATGCTAATTTGAGGAACATAAACGGATTTCGTAATGTGTACTCTTTATCCATCAAATAGGAAGACATGAGCCCCTGGTTCTTTCTACTTTATTGTTTTCGGGAATAAATAGTTTATACTTTAGTTTTTTACGTGGTTGTTTAGTAACTGCAGCTACATACTATTAACATTCCTTCCCTTTGTTAATGCCACCCCCATCCCCTCCCTTTGATGCTGCTAATCCTGCATAATGCACGGGCATAATGACTTTGAAACCCCCCGCCCACCTCCTACGCATTTTCCATAAATATGCTAAATTCCTCTTGATATGCAAATTATTTTGTCAAGGCGCTCTTCTTCCCCCCTCGAACCCAGCTTAAATATACGCTCCAAGCTTGGTGGTGTTTCATTCTTCACCTGAGGACGGCTGCTTGCGTTGTGGCCGAAACGTCGTGAGAATTATTTTATTATGTTTTATCTTTATTATTTTATTACTTCCCTTCTACGTGACTTTACCGAAAGAACCAAGAAGATGAATCCCTGCAGTCACGAAAGCTTTAAATCGAAATTTAACATAACTTTCATTACCCTTTCATAAATGGTTGGCCATATACATTGAATTAATGACACATTGACAAGGATATTTCTTATTTTTGCACAAGTTAAAGGTTCTGAGAAATGCATCGGTAAATGCAGAGACTAGCGGTCAGCACCAACTCCTACCACTGGCTCAACGGTGCTAGCAGCAATTATTACCAGCCCATGTTCATTTTAGCAGGAAGAGACTTTTGACTTTGAAATTGCAAAAGAAAACTATCGTAAAAGTAAAATTCTCTTCCTATCGTTTTGTTTTCTGTCTACATTGTTAGAACATAGTGCTGATGTTATTTTACTATGGTTAAAAGATTTAAATTGTTGCATTCCACTCAACCATGGACCTTTACCGGACCAGGGCGAATAAATAAAACATCGCCGACCGACCTTAACAGATTGTAACATGAAATGTTGATGAGGGCGTTAAAGTGCACATCTAGGAGACAGTTTAAAAAAATCATAAACTGGCATCAACAGACAGTAAAAAAACCCAAAAGTGAAGTGTTACCACTTGCCTACAATACACAGAAGCGCTTGACATTCCCCAGACGCCTGCCTTCTCTTTTCAAAACTTAAACTTGTCATATACGTGCGGCCTAACGGCTTGCTAACTGAAAGGAGGCAGCAGCCGAGAGTTGCGAGTAAAAGCTAGGTCGGCCGTGAGCTAAACTACATGGACAAAGTCAGCACTGCACGCAGGGCCACTGAAGGCTTATCCAATACGATTTGGATCTGTAAAGCATCTAAATGCAGCCGCATTATCAAGAAGTTGCACAAAATAGTTCGGATGGTTTATTTTTACGGAAAGATGAAGACTTTATGATTGAAGACACATTTCAAAGAACTGACAGTCACACGAGAGGCCAGGCAGGTGCCTCCCTATAAATGTGTTGAGTCGGTATGCTGCTTCCCCACTGAAAACTCTGCCCCCTATAAAAAGATTATCAGGCAATCTGTCGTTTAGCTACCCATTAAAACATCCTTGGCACTAAGTCAATAAAATACATGTCCTTACTGTGCGGGCATTACAGCTTTTATTATTCAGCAGCCAGCCTATACAGCACGTTGGCATTAGGTTTGTAGCATGATACCACCTGATGCGGTCTCCTGCTGCCACTAGGCAATCACATGTCATGCACAGGTGGGATAGTGCCGCAATGTGGACTGCATACTGATAGACTGTGTGTTTTTAGCGTAGTTTAGATACTGGCTATACCTTTTACACAAGCCTCCCTAAAGTAATTATCCTTC
Source organism: Lampetra fluviatilis (assembly GCF_964198595.1). Lineage (NCBI taxonomy): Eukaryota > Metazoa > Chordata > Hyperoartia > Petromyzontiformes > Petromyzontidae > Lampetra > Lampetra fluviatilis. Next base: position 3,557,798 of record NC_136327.1, on the reverse strand, counting down.
TATCATGCTAACTGCACGTGATCAAATTTCATTAATCAGAGTAAATTACTTAATCGCAATCTTGAGAGTAAATGTTTTGGAAACTAACTGCAGGCAACTGCAGCAGTTATACCTCTGAACAAATCACACGGAATGTGCCCAATCTCATCAGATCTCAGACGCTAACCAGGGTTGAGTGTGGATAGAGCTTGGATGAGTGACCATCACGTACAAACAGGTTGTCATGGGGCCTGCAAGGCTAACTGGTAGAGGGAAATACTGCTGTGTAGGTATTCGCAACTGTCTCGATATATTTTGGGTATTACTGCATGTCCAGTGTTGTGCTGTAGTTGCAAATACATGCTCTTTGTCTTCTCTAACCTGCACTGACTGCTGTGGTTAAGTATGGTCAAATAACTTCCATGGCCCATGCAGTATGGGAAGGTCCAGATTGACCAAACATATATTTACCATAATCAAGGTATTCTCCAGATTATAAAATGCATATTTTCCCATATACTTAAAAATAAAATATTTCATCTGGTATTACATTTTGGACCATATTTGGAAAACTGTATTAACTCCTGGCACAAGTTTGCGGTGTGTCTTACCTTCCGGAATGTCTTATAATCCAGAGAATATTGTAAACAGTACATAAGCTATGTTTATCGACTGTAAATAACAAGCATTATGAAACAAGTCGTTGTGCAAAAATAAAAAATGAGATTGTATGTTGAACTTCTTTCTCACCGTACGTAGCCAACCGTGTTAATCGGAGGTATTGGAGTGCTGAATAACTGTGGTAAGCATATAGGCCAATGAAAATGGATGATTAAATTCCAAGAACTAAGCAGGCATTTTTATGGAACTGCATGTTTAAAGTTAACAACTTTAAAGATTACAACAAAGCCCTTTGCACCACCTAGCAAATCCCAAGCAAAGTGAATTAATATTTTTTCCTCAATGAAAACCATATCTGGTTTCTATTAGCGTTCAGTTTTCTCTGTACAGTACTTATTTAAAACATGTTACTTCGTTTATTCGAGGTCTCTCTAGCATGATTATATATTGCCTTTTCAGTAGCCTTTCGCCTTGTTTTAAATAAAAGCTACTCGGTTCATTTTGGCAGTCATTCACCGACGTTCTAATTAGAAAGAGCAGAAATTACTCCAAAAAATGCCTTTCTTTCCATTCACTGCAACTTAAATCCATAAAAAAAACTTTCAGCAGTATATCTTCTTGGTTATTTCGGTAAAGTCACGTAGAATGGACAGACCTGTTCTCCACCTGAGGACGGCTGCTTGCGTTGTGGCCGAAACGTCGTGAGAATTATTTTATTGTTTTATTTTTATTATTTTACTATTTCCATTCTACGTGACTTTACCGAAATAACCAAGAAGATGAATCCCTGCAGTCACGAAAGCTTTAAATCGAAATTTCAGCAGTATATTTAACCCAGTTTTGAGTAAGATATATAGAAAACATTTGCATCCATGTTATCAATGTTTAAATCCCTTCTTACTCAAATAAACATTGCTCATTTGAGAAAACAAAATACACTGGCCACATAGGTGTGGGTTGTGAGTGTGGAATTTTCCAGCGACCCTGCATTAGACTCTGGAGTTATATAAACCAGAGTTCTCTATTCAGTCATTTCCTTTTTCTCACTTCCTTTTCCTCACACTTTATACCCTAGCTGGAGACTCGGTGACATTAATTGTGTTTAAATGTTTCCATTTTTAGGTGGCCTGACAGCTGGCGTAGTAGTTAGTGAGCTCGTAGCTAAGTTAATTTTCTCAGTCGACAGTTCTATTCCAGCTAATGCGCAGTAATTTTGCAATGGAAATATAAGCGGCAGGCAATGTGCAGTAACGTGTCTCGTCCCCTGCTTGTGGCCCAGTGCCAGTAGTGGCACTTCCACATTCCCATGCAATAGCAAATTAAACTCATTATAGATAAAAAAAAATACTGATATGCTTTGATTTAATATAGCATATACATTTAATTTATACACACGAAACTCAGTCCATTATCGATCCAAAGTGTTTATTCTGGAACAAAATCCTAAAAATCTTAGATGTTCAACAGCTCTAAGCTGCACTGTACCAAGAACAAAAACATTCCCATGGTTTTCACTTATCCTCTGTTCATGCCCCAAACACCTGCAATTCCATCACTTCAAAATGTCCTTGGTTACTCTTCAAACTAAACCACCATTTAATGCTGAGCTGTCGATTATTTATAACTTTACTTGCAATTGCAGTTCACATATATCCTGGTTTGTTTTCATATGAGGACTATAGTTACACTATTTTTGCTTAACGTTTCTGCAACTTTATTGAAATTATATTATGATCAGCCTAAAATAATCTTCCTGTGCCGACTGACGTTCCAGGGAATATATTATTTAACGTTAATGGTTGTGCAATATTTTAAATTTCTAACACGACAGTGGTTTTTACTCTGATTTATATTTTCTTCAGCACTGCACTTTATTTTCATTGTTTTGCCTTTTTTATTTTGGTGATCCAGGTCACTCTTGCAAATGAGACAATCGTCATCTATTTAGTTCTCATCTGGTTAAAGAAATAAAGTTGAACTTAAACGTGACTGCATCTCAAGATGCTTTAAAGACACAGTAGACATGTATAATTATTAATAAAGAGACCGAATCGTAATATTTATTTACGTATACTGGAGGAATCCGATGAGCTATGAAGCTCTTTTTCACAGATGTCCAGTAGTCATATAGGCAGAGGGAAACAAAGGTCTTGAGCCTGGACATGAAAGAGTAAAAGGGAGATGGCAGCATGGATGAATGGGGCAAAGAGAGTTCGACTATAGAGGCAGCAGAGCAGAATGAGTGACCTCTCAATGAACGAAGGTTGACTGGGGGCTTCAACAGAAAGCCTTGGTTGCTGGAGTTGAAAATGTGTACAGAGGAGTAGAGTGAAATTAATATAGTGGTGGAGTGCTTATTGTATAGTCCTGGACGAGTTGTAGAAATTCCACATTCATATGACAGAGGAAAGTCACCCCATGGGTCAGAACTGCTTTTTTGTGTTTAGTTTGTTGTCCTTCCCCCCACACTTACGATAAGCACGGTTGGCTACGTACGTTACATACATACTTTACGTGGTATGTTGCGAGTGTTTAGTGTTTACAAGTGCACATACTGCGTTTCTGGCCCATGCCACCGCCGCTGAGAGCAGATGGGAAGATGAGATGCAGATGCTCCCAGTCGGTCTCGCAGTCATGTAGCCAGCTCCTGAAGAAGCCCTCCAGGACCACAGTGCTGCCCTCCAGAGTTTGTACGTCAATTAAGCTTGACAGAGAACCGTCTGTGAGGCACATTACATTTGAATAGCAGAAGAGATGGAAATGTAGTTTAATAAATTAATACATCGGTCTGTTAAGCTCTTAAATTATCTCTTGATTTGTCTATTCAAAGATCTATCAATATATGTATCTGTGTCTATCGATCTCAGTATTTGTCTGTCTACGTATTTATCATCTAGCTGGGTGGTGTTGTGGTTCATAATTGTAATGTTGATAGTTGCAAGTTTAAATCGTATTAAGAGGTCAATTTATGCTGTCTTCCCTCTAGGGTAAAAAATAATAATACCACTTTGTGGGAAATCACCTGTATTCATTGAATGGAGACTCACCCTAGACATCGAATATGGAATTAAAATCCTTGGCTCAGGGTTGCCATATGACGAATTGGAATAGGGAGACATTTAAAAACTTTAAAAACTAAGAAGCAGGTGGAAGCCCAAGGTCGGTGTGGTAAAATAAAATGAGGAAAAAAGTTCACGTCATTAAATTGTCGTGTGTAAAATTAGTTGTAATAAAAGCGAGCATGCTTAAACAAGTCAAAGTGACTCCATGCTCAAATGACTGTTGAGCAATTCCCATTTCCTTTGGCAGTTCAATGGTGGAAAGTCCACATCTATTTGGAGTTGATTCCCAACTAAGATTTCAACTCAAGACAACCCTCTGATTTGTGAGTTTGGTGCCCTGCCCGTGTCACCTGTCGAGATGGTCACCGACGACTGCTATCAAAAAGCATAGGTGTAAAAAAGTTTTTGCTCACTTCAATTCAGTTGTGCTTAGCACTGAGGTTCTTCATCGGAAAATGGACAGACGGGTGCAAACATTTGTATGGGACAAGTGAAGTAGTACAGTCTAGTGGTTGCTGGTAAAACAGGCCGTATTGAAGAGATATTCGGAGGGTGGGGGGGTTGTTCTTTGATCCAAGCCCAATCAGCAAGGTGATGTTGGTGTTGAAGTGTGAAATCTGCTCGGCAATATGCCGTCAAGTAACATTGTTCACTTTTCAGACATTCCTGTTATGTCTTAACAGAAATGTAAGCCTTCCTCGATTATTAAAGCAACAACTTAAAGGCATTCAATAACCTATTTGCTGCGCTGGTTTGCATGGAGTGAACAGTACAATGCCAGATATAATTACCCAGTAATTCCTCCAGGGAATAACCAAAAAGTGGATGGTAACGACCCTGCAACATAATTGGCATTGTTATAATCAAAACTTGCTGGAGACTTAAAATGTATTTATTAAAAGTAAAAAAATAACCTCAATCCATTTACAGCTACAAAAACGCAGATCTCTCTTGCAAAAGGGAGAATGCATAACGAGCTGTTACCTTGTTTAATAGAGACGATGATTAATTCGTTGTAATAAGTTTTTTTGCATTGTAATTTTTGTTTGGGAATCTTTTGCCTTGACAGCAGCATACTGTACTGTGGTGCACCACATATATTCAAATTGACATCGCTTGGTAGTTTGGACAGAATGTACATCTGCCTCCCAGATTTCAACAGAGAGTATTGGCTACACATAGGTTCCAATATTTCATCCAATTTTCCTGAACAATAATATGCTCCAGGTAATCCGAGCTGAGAAATTATGCTACTTTCTTATGAACCAGTGTGAGTCCTGAGTAATGCACACATAGGGGAGGCAGATTTTACAATTTTATCAGGACAGTGGTATGTTAAACAATGCACAGAACATTATAGGTGAAGCATATGAATGTCTCTGATAAAGTCATGAAGTCTGTTCACCTTATGCACAGCACACATCTTTTTCATTATTATTGTTATCATTTTGTTTCCATCATCGCTGTTTTATGATGGTACTCATTTTTCGTTGCGGTAAACCTTGTGATGAAAATACGTTAAAGAAAATACATTATAGCATATCAGGGACATCATCATAACCATTATCATACGCATGAATAGTATGCAGTGTGCCATCAGGCCAAGATTTTTCTCAGAGCATTTCAGCAGCATAACACAAGGACTTGTATTCACATCATATAAAAGACACTCATTTTGATGTAATTCCAAAAACCATTACTGCAGGACAAATCATATATGGCCTATGTTAAGAGTAGGCCAAATCACCAAATGCTTCATGCTGGGTAATTCCAAAAGTTGTACCTCTTTTCCTTCCAAGTAGAAGTGAGGTAGCATTGTTGATCATAATGGTCTGTTTGTTCGTGCAGGTGCAGCATTTGTATATGGGACATGCTGTGAATTCTAGAAATGTCTTCAGACCATAACACAGGTGTGGCCACACTCATTCAGCCTTTTGTCAATCCACTGCTGGATAAAGACCCCCCAAGCTATGTCGCTCATGCATACTGTTTGACCATACTTCACCATGCTGGTTTGGTGAAGGGACAGGGGTTGGGTGGGACAAAACCATTTCAGATTTTACATGCAACTGATGCTATCCATGGTTGGGAATCGGATGTAGGTAGCTGGGTTCATAGCGCAGCATGCTAGCCACTGCATCGCCATCATAGTTTACCTAATAAACCCGCAATGAGAAGTATTGATGGGATGTAAGTCATCTTCTTGGTTCTTTCGGTAAAGTCACGTAGAATGGAAATAATAAAATAAAAATAAAACATAATAAAATAATTCTCACGACGTTTCGGCCACAATGCAAGTATCCGTCCTCAGGTGGAGAACAGGTCTGTCGAGGAGACAGAGTCTGAATGACAAGCCCCAGGCTTGTGGGAAATGCATATCTGCATTTCCCATAAATATGCTAAATTCCTCTTGATATGCAAATTATTTTGTCAAGGCGCTCTTCGCCCCTCCATCCCAGCTTAAATAGTCGCTCCAAGCCTGGGGCTTGTCATTCAGACTCTGTCTCCTCGACAGACCTGTTCTCCACCTGAGGACGGCTACTTGCGTTGTGGCCGAAACGTCGTGAGAATAATTTTATTATGTTTTATTTTTATTATTTTATTATTTCCATTCTACGTGACTTTACCGAAAGAACCAAGAAGATGAATCCCTGCAGTCACGAAAGCTTTAAATCGGGATGTAAGTCGCTAACGTGTCTTAGTGCAGTACTGTAAGTGACTGCTATGCAGTGCAGACCATTGGTGGCAATGAATGCTGATGGCGAGGGCATCATCTCTGGGCTGCTGAGGCTGTCTTTGCTGGTGTCTTCTCTCAGCGCCAAGCCCTGCTCCCCCAGGTCCGTGTGTACCAGGTCCACGCAAACCACCTGCACCCTCTTGAGGTAGTCGAGCTCTGCACTGGGCAGGAAGCTGTGAAGCAATCTTATGATGTTCGCTCTGTCCGACCACGTCACCACGGTCACCTGAAGTAAGTGTAAGGGGGAAGGGGGGGTAGGCGTTGATGTGGTAGGTTGTTGGGCAGTATAGATAAGTAGATATTGGTATAGCTATATCTACAGGTAGTCCCCGACTTACGATGGTCCGACTTACGATATTTCGATCTTACGATGGCAATAGCGATATGACAAAATTGTTAAATATTTTAAATTTCGCGCGGCAGGCAAACGCAGCAGCGTACGAGGTATGATACTGTACGTTGGGACGCTGCCGGGATGTACTGTACGCATATAGTTTCTACAGTACGGTACTGTAAATTGCTCTGTTTTGCTAAATTATCACCATTCTTTAAGACTCCTGGGTAGGCTAGGCCATTTTCGACTTATGATATTTTCGACTTACGATGGGGTCGTCGTAACGTATCTCCATCGTAAGTCGGGGACTACCTGTATATGGATAGTATGGATTGGTAGATACATATATATATAGTAATAGAGGTATGGAAAGTTGGGAAAAAATTTAATTGGATGGACAAATGGGCAGACTATGGATAGATATTAATCAAAAGTATCTCCTTACTCCAATGAGTAATGGTACAGTGTTCATCTGCTTTGGAGGCAATGACCTGTTTGTGTAAATTCGAAATTTCTATGGCAAAGGCTAGTCTCTCTATAGATGAGCACTATTAACTTCCCACAAAGTGGTACTTGTTTTATTAACTCTTATGTAGACTCCCCGATGGGGTTTTAACTTGCGACCCACAGATGTGAGTTGAGTGCTCTAACCCACAGTGCCAACCAGGAGGATGACACAGAGGCAGAGAGGAATAGATACACTTCAAATGGATGAGAGCCCATTGATAAATGCACCTCTATTGCTGGATTATGAATATGGGCATCACACTTGGCTGAGTTATGAATGCTACACATAATCATCACCATGAATCAGTGTATTTTTTTTAATGCAAAGCCATTTACAATCACACATTTTTTAAATAAAAGGCCTTAAGCAATCAATTTCAAATCACTTCAGGATAAATGATTTGAGCTTAGCATACTTAGTCCAAATATGGATACTTTAAAATGTGCTCATGGTACCAGCACAAACAAAGAAAAATATCCTCTGTATATCCTTAACAGACTGTTCGAGCAAGTGCTATTAGCGAGGACCTATTAAGGCCAGCACGGCACACGAGGGGGTGGGTAGCCAACACCACTCTGGGCTGCCTTTGTCTCCCGAGTGCTGATGTTTACACATCAAACTCAGGTCGCTGGGTTCGTAGCGCAGCGCGCTAACCCGCAGACAAGCACACACATAGTGTGTCTACTCTGAATAATTTCCCAAGTTTGTTCCATCTGGTGGATTTTACTCATTGGTAATTCCATGCAGTAATTACAGGGCTACTGTGGGAATCAAAGACCTGACCCCATAAACATTTAACTGGCTCAGTGGGGAGCATGCTGACCACGAGACTAACCCAGCAACACTCTGCTCTTAGTTTGGACACAGCATGAGTATATTGTGTTTTATATTTTATTTAACCTCCCTGTGGTTCATATCGAGTGAGTGAAGCATAGCAACAGTTCACAATATTTGAAGTGACTTTACATATTTTGTAACAGTTTAACTTATTTCCTGCTTAAATGTCGGGAGGTCCTAATCTTCTGTTTACCTTCCTGAGCCAGTGACAGCAAACATTCCCTTGTTAAGGGTGCCTCGTTGACATAACCACAATTGGCTTCCCACAAAGGTGGTACTCGTTTTAGTGACCCAAAAAGATGGCTATTCAATCCCCGAATGGGTTCTGAACTCACAACTTTTTGCTCTAACCAGTGTCACCCGAATACATTTTGCAATTATATAAGCGATGAAATAAAAACACTGTGATATGGTATATAACAACATGCCTTGCTTTCTCTCTACACACTATTACCTGTGATGGCACTTGTAATACGTTGACACTGATGGGGTTTGTATCGCTTTCCTGATGATAATAGCGAGCTCACTAAAGCTAAGTGCTTCGCAATTTCGTCAAGAAATCAGCCTCGTATCATGCTGGGGGTTGAAATGCTAGTCGAAGCCAAAGTAAAGTCAACACTCCCTCAGGGGCTGCATGTTTATTTATTTCTAAAAATGCCACTGACACAGAGCCGTCAGGGTTATACAATCTAGGGCCGGGGCAAGATAAATTTAAAGCTGTTGAAAGCCAAAGAACATAGGGAAGGAGCACAGATTGAGAGGTGTGTGGTCAACAGAGTAATTTCTTGCATTATGGACTAACTGGGCTAATATTTAGCACTTCAACTTGTTTGCCGACATGTATGCATTTAGTGGGTCCATGAGGGATCAGAGAGTCTGTGAGTAATTTCCTGTTTGGTCTGTGGATCAGATCTACCACTCAAACCATAGCTGTGTTACATCACTGTCAAAATAACACAGTATGGACCATAGACGTGTCACCAGTACCAACCCAAATGTGCTGCAGATTACGGTTAGTGGTGACAATTTGGTTGTGTGCAGATACGCATTAGTGATGAACCTTTTGCATATTGCGTACGTAGAGTTTTGACACCACTGCCTACCAAACACTAAAACCATGCAAACATGCTGTCGAAATGAAAAAAAAGAGCCTCTTGACATTATGCCAAAAATGTAAACAGAACTTAAGTATGGCTTTTAAAGCATTTGCTCTCAGTTGTTTGAGTCAGAGCTCTTCAAATGATGATTTTTTTTTTGCTGCCTGGCACTCTACTGCAGTGGTGCCGAATAAATCAGGCAGCTTAGCGACCGCGTGACATAACAGCATAGAGGGTGTAATTTGCTTCTCAATAGATAATGATGTTGACTGTTATAGCTCACCTTGAGCAGAGGGTTCAGAGATCCGAGCATAAAGAGAGTGGTGCTCGCAGCGCCGATTATGTAAATCGGCAAACGGCACTAAAAATAAGTGAGCGAGGTAGCTGGATGGCTTAGGGGGTCTGATACCACGTCAGAGCATGCAGCAAAGCACTGTTGAGACCCTGGTTTTGAATTTACGTTTCAGTCACCCGCGATTGAACTAGGCAATCCAGTATAGCAAGTAGATGGTTTCATATTCTTAGGTTTTTTCGGTAAAGTCACGTAGGTAAAACATTAAAATTAATAAAAGTAAAATAAAATAAAAATCACGACGTTTCGGAGGCAACACAAGCCTCCGTCCTCAGGTGGAACCGTCACAGCCACGACAGCTGTATCAAGTAAATGAGAGATTGCAGGAGCTACCACTCCGTTTATATAATGGTTGGAGAGGGGGGAAGGGCCAAGTACAGCACACTTTTTATTCGTCGTGATTTTTATTTTATTTTACTTTTATTAATTTTAATGTTTTACCTATGTGACTTTACCGAAAAAACCTAAGAATATGAATCCTTGCAGTCACGAAAGCTTCAAATCTAGATGGTTTCAGCCCAATCACCAATGACTGAACCAAAACAACCACATTATATTTGCTTTTCCAATTATTTTAGCAGAATCAACTCTGTAGAATAATTATGTTTGATGTAATTGTCACGTGAGCAGGGCATGTGTACATGTGCACCGCCTAGTGTCAATAAGAGGCAATTTAAAGGGACCTCATCATGGCCGGCATGAGGGTTGTTGCTACCCGTGTGACCAGACAGAGCAATATTTTGTACCTTGCAATTTGCTTAATACCTTCCATAAGACCACACTAAATCACGGTCGTGGCGGTGGAGTTTACACAGGGTGCCATTTCACATAAGGCCGGCCCTGGACTTCATCATATTCCAGGGGATTTTGTCTGACAAAAAGTGATATACCTTTGACTGTGAGATTAGATTGTGTTCCTTTTGTTATCGTACTGCATGACTTTGATAGCAACAGCAGCGCTCACCTCAAGCATAAACCTCTTCAGGCTGCCGTTCTGTCGCAGCTGAAGCAGGTGGTGTTGGAAGTTAGCCAGAGCATCTTGCAGGGCACCTTGGAGACCGTCCACACGGCGATCCACAGGCGCCACCCTTGCCAGTGATCGCAACTCACGCAGGCACTCTTGTATGCGTGCGTGGCCGCCCTTCACCTGCTGCGTGAGGCAAAGTCATGCAAAGCACACGTCGACAGGCCCATGCGTTGATCCTTGCACTACCTCATACTAAGTCAGTCTCCATTGAAATTATGCATTGCAGCAATAATAGTAATAAATCTTGGCTTAAAGCCTTTCGTGACTGCAGGAATTCATATTCTTTGGGTCTTTCGGGAAAAGTCACGGAAATAGGTTCAAATTAATAATCAGGAGGAAAACAAAGAATATAATAATAGTAATGTTATATTCTTGGTTCTTTCGGTAAAGTCAGGTAGAAGGGAAATAATACAATAATATAAATATAAAACAATGAAAATTCTCACGACGTTTCGACTGCAACACAAGCAATCATCATCAGGTGTGAAATCCACAGCAATAAAATTTGGAAAAAAAAATTGGCAATTTTTTTTCTTACTGTGGATTTCACACCTGATGATGATTACTTGTGTTGCAGTCGAAACGTCGTGAGCATTTTATTGTTTCATATTTTTATTATTTTATTATTTCCCTTCTACGTGACTTTACCGAAAGAACCAAGAATATGAATCCCTGCAGTCACGAAAGCTTTAAATAAAAATAGCAATGTTATTTATTTATTAATGAAAGCCTTACTGAGTTGCATTACTTTTTTTCAGAATGTATCTGCATTAGGATGTTGATACAATTAATTTTTAAGGAGTGTTTTCACGTGAAAAAACCAGAGCATTTGAAAAAACTCTAAATGTATGAGAGGATGATACTAAAAAAATCCACACATATCTTCATGACCCCACTTTCTGCACTGCCATCTCCTGGCCAACGTATACCCCAGTGGATTTGGGAGTTTCAGAAATCTGTGTACCACGACGTATGACAATAAAATAATCATGATCATGGGCCATGGTCTATTCACTGCTGGATAAATGCCTCCTCACACTATCAGCATCCCTCATGGCCCTGATCCATCTCATTCTGGCACATGAATTGACCTCATTGCGCCATCTCTGTGCTGCATATCCACTCGGGTACATTCTTTCCTTCGCCTACCACTGTGTCACTTGTTTTGCTGAAAGACCATCATTCCTTCTAGCAATGAGTCATGTCCAAGCTCATTGACTTAAATGTCAATGTGATGTTTGGCAAAAAACCTGGAAATGTCAAGAGTGTAAGTGCCCTTGTGTACAGATGAGGTCGAGGTGCCTTTTATCTCCACTGGCGATAGTGGCTGGTTGTGAGCTTACATTTCAGCTGGGGTGAGATTCAGCCCATTGTCTCCCTGAGGTTAAATACATAATTACTGCTTTACAGAAAGTCAAAAGTGGTTGTCCTATGGATATAACGGGCCTCACGATATACAGTCAAGCTCCATTTATCTGGGGTAAACGGCAGGGCGACAGGTACCCCAGTTCCAAATATCCGGGGTCCCAATTGGGGATTCACTCATTTATCTCGGGAGCGTGACCACAGATAACCCGGACGATAGGTGTCAAAATGTTAACTACCTCACCTGGTATACAGGAGGTCGTGGGTTCGATCTAGACCCTCATTCCCGTATATTTGGAGTCTGCATGTTCTCCCCATGGTCAACGTGGATTTTTCTCTGCGTCCTCCAGTTTTTCTCTCCAAATTTACAATCAATATACGTTTAGAGTATGTGGATGCTATACATTTCCACCTGATGAGCCACTTCATTGAGCTATCAATTGTGGCCAGGTTGCACCCGAAAAAGAACTATATAGCTCAAGTGGGCCTTACTTGGTAAAATAAAAAAAATGTGTTTAATTAATATTCTTGGTTCTTTCGGTAAAGTCAAGTAGAAGGGAAATAATAAAATAAAAAAAATATTAAACAATAAAATTATCACGACGTTTCGACTGCAACACAAGCGATCATCATCAGGTGTGAAATTCACAGCAAGAATTTTTTTCTCCAAATTTTCTTGCTGTGGATTTCACACCTGGTGATGATTGCTTGTGTTACAGTCCAAACGTCGTGAGAATTTTATTGTTTTATATATTTTTTATTTTATTATTTCCCTTCTACGTGACTTTACCGAAATATCCAAGAATATGAATCCCTGCATTCACTAAAGTTTTAAATAAAAAAATGTGTTTAGTTCAGTATAGGATATTTGTAAGAATCTCGCCCACCTGTGACACGTGGCTAAACCGTCACCAAATGGGGCGTGGCCAGCAAGCACGGGTGAGGGGACTCTCGAGGGCATTCTTTGATGAAGTTTAATCACACGTCACGGAACAATGTCGAAGGTCAGGTGTTTGCCCCTCAGGCACCAGTCCTGTGGGGTCTCTCCTAACAAGATTGCAAGAAAGCTCTCTTCCCATAGCCATCGCTTTGAAAGCAACTGCTCACCTGCCCAAAAATAAAAGTAGTCATTATGAATAGACATGGAATTTGCACCACTGACTTAGAACTATTAAAGCGCTCATTTTACCAGTAGGACACTACCGTACTTCTTGACATTACATTTATATACCTGTTGAATATCTTCTCATACTCAACCAAGCATTTATTGTTGCTCCTATCCATTGGCCGACCAGGACCAGTGGCAGAAATTCCATATTCCTTTGATGGGAACCAATCTCACCATAGGAGAGCCACTGTTGACTTCTCATTGAGTGGAGTAACCTCACTAGGAGGTGCTCTTTTTACAGACCCCAAAGGGATCACAGGCTGAGATTGACCTTGGCCGGGTTTAACTTTCAATCTCACAACTGGGATCCCTGTTGCTCTGTCAAATGTGCTATATCACAGCCCACTCTACTACGCGTATGCAGCACTTTATTATTTTTGTTTATTGTCTCCTTTCAGAATTGTGTTTTATCCAAACACCCTTACATCCCCTGTTGTATAAAAACATCATTGTAAAACAACTGTGCTTCGACAATTCTCTTTCAAATTATTTCACCTTATCTTCCCTCCATTGCACAGTATCTTCTAATGAGATATGTTCAAATGCCTTATGAACCCACATTGTAATATTGTTTAATTGTGTTTGTAAATGTTTCCTTATAATATACAACTTTTACTCATACATCATTCGGCCACGTGGTTCCATTGTTAGAGCTCACAGCTCACATTCGGAAGGTTGCAAATACAAATTCATCCCACCTATCATCTCTCCATAGCTGTTAAAATGAATACCATGTTGTGGAAAACCAGTACACTATTTTACCTATGGATAGACTAATCTCCACCATAGGAATATGTAATTAATCACTGGCTCATGGCTGTAAATGTGAAATGAGCACTACCCTACACATGTTTTGAGATAGAAATCACTCTTTGTTTTTTTCGGTAAAGTCACGTAGCTGAAAACAAAATAAAATAAAACTAAATTAAATCACGACGTTTCGGAAGCAACACAAGCATCCGTCATCAGGTGTGACAGCTCCAGCAAAATTACTGTAGCGTATAGTTTTGCTGGAGCTGTCATGATTTAATTTAGTTGTTTTATTTTTATTTTATTTTGTTTTCACCTACGTGACTTTACCGAAAAAAACAAAGAGTATGGATCATTGCAGTCACGAAAAGTTCAAATCTAGGATAGAAATCCTATTGACATTTTATCACCACCAACATAATAACCTGCTTGCAGTGCTCTAACCTGCACAGTGATGTTCAAATTGGCTTGCCACGGTGAATCTAGGTAGGTTTGTCAAAACCACACACACTCGAGGTGGCTAGAAATTCTGTTTCCCAATCATTGGTCTCCCCTCTCAAAATGAGCTCTGCAAAAGCTATTTGTTGAAAACCATAACGAAAAAAACAATTGTCTTCAAGTGGTGCTGATGGAGCCTGCCGCTCTTTGCTGTTGAGATTGAAATACAGCTAATACAGTACTGCCTTCCATTCAGTACCACTGTCATCCTTCTTTTGATGCCCTTGTAGAATTTTTGTTGTCAGTAAAATGTGGCTAAATGCCACAGCTCTGAACACCAAAGAAGCAACTGTTGCTTGGCTTGGCATTAAGTAAACATCACCTAACTTGCACTATTATCTTGATCTCATGTTTAAATTAAAAAGGACAGTTATGAGAGCCAGTTTTGGTGGCTCAGAGTATTAATGTACATGTCATAGCAATGAGCTCATGTTGCAGAGAACAATGGTTAAAGTCTATGCCAGTCCAGAGATCAAATCAGGTACTTAAGTTTAATGTGTTGATGGACCTGTTTGTCCAAGCTTGGCCCATGCCAATTACTGCATGGGTAATTTAGCCTACCTCAGATCTGAGGGTTTACATTCACTGACGTCAATTATTGACATTCTGTGGAGCACTCTTTAAAAAAACATTAATGAGACGTTAAAAGTAATGGCAATAATTGGTATTTCCTCCCACGATCATTTTCTGAAGGGACATCATCCTCTGTTGACTGTAGGTATTCCAGAATTATAAATGTCTCATGCCTTGATTTGGCTATCACAATTTAGGTATATAAATGTTAAAATACTATCAATGTGTATCAAAACTGTATTATCAACATAAATTATTCAAATAAAATATGAGAGAGGATGACAGGTCTGAAAACTATTTCAAACAAAAACATATTTTTTGCAATTTTATTCCTGCTGTGCTGTGGGACTCATGTCTTGTGACATGTAATTTTACATTTGGTACACTTAAAGAAAGCAGTCCATCATCCCACATTAGTGATTGGCCTCTGGAAGATGACATCACAGAACTACTCCAGAGGTCCGTCCAATTGCCCCTTAGCCATAGTTATCAGTGAAAAAGCTTTTCACATGACCTATTATAAGAGGAATCCATCGCCAGGCGATCAAACCACAATTTTATTTCTTCCAATCCTGGAAAAAACTTAATGAGTTGAAAAAGTAAAAAAAAATTTCCCTGTGCAGTCATTGGTGACCATACAGAGGCCATCAAATTGCTATATTGGAGAATCCAGTTTAATCATGGGTCTTTGCCCAGCTCATTACTCTGACACAGAATTAGTTCTATGAGCCAACCAAGCACCTCCCATCCTAAAGCAATTTGTGTTTCCTCTTCTAGGCACACACCTTCCTATCCTTACCAACTTCATGAGAGCACAGCATGGGACGAGAAAACAATAATCGAGAAACAGAGCTTATATTCCATAATCCTGTTGCAGACAATTGTGGATAACATATAAACAATTAAGTGTATGTCTAACTGCATAATTTATCTTTTCATCTCATCAGCCTTTCGAGACAAATATTTTATAGCAGCATTTGTTGAAATAGTTTTTGCCTTCTGGGTCTTATCAGCGAGTCAGGACTTTTAAACCAATGCTGCTGTATTGCCAGATGTTATTGGTAAGAGCCATTTACTTAAGTTACATGAGACCATTCAGGCAAGACATCACAACTGTAAAAACAATAATTATGCGCTGTTGCAGAAGATAATGGGTAGCCTATGAATAAATAGTCATAAGTCAATTTGTCTGCATATTTTTTTTCAGGCCATGAGTCAAGTCACACAAAAAGTGTATTACTGTGAAGTAATGTTAGGCTTACTTGCAACAGGGTTGGCTACGTACGGTGCGAAAGAAGTTCAACATATAAACATTAATGTTCAGTGTCTCTCTCAAAAAGTGTTTGCATGCTCAAATCAGAAATGTGATGGCCCTCATCTCCATTTGCGGTCTTGAGCCAGTGGTTTGAAGTCCACATTCCCATGATGGGGGTCAGTCTCTCCATGAAACAACTGTTGACTGTGAACAATGGTGCTTATATTATTGACCCTAAAAGAATGAAGAACCAGTATATCAACTTGTGCCCTTCATATTGTAAGCTGAGCACTCTAAGTGCCACCCAAGCAGATAATTCTTATGAGCAATGCCTACATTGGAAGCGTAAGAATAGTATGACAATAAGTCTGAGTTTATGCATAATATTCAAATGCAATTCTTAAAGTGTCTTGCCTGCTCCTATGCACCTATTTAGCATGCATGTAGATGCATTACAACAATGAGAAAGGAAATGTACAATATTTATTAGTGGCAGAAACAATATTTAAAACAATGACAGCTCTGTCAATAGGTAATTTTCCTAACAGATGTTATTTTACATGCTATTCAATTATTACTTAATGAATTTTAAATAAATACTGGATCTGCTGGATAGCTGTAATGATATGTGACCTTAAGCCCCAACCTACAATATCATATAAGGTCAGCTTGCCTGATATTAAATTGCAAATTAGCATTTTGACTGTGCTATCATGTAAACAAATGTGTGAACTTAAACAACAATTTTGTGGTTACATGAAAATGGAATTCAGAAACAAATTAATGGCAAAAATATAAATCAACAAATATGGAATGATAAAAATTCCTATTAAATTGTGCAGACATAATTGGACAGTCAGCTATAGGAACACGAAAATGCTGACACCAGCCAGAGCTTATTTGCCAAATAAGACCCTTACACTGCCTCTATAAGTACTTTGAAATATATTTAATGACTGATAACAACTACATTTGTGATGTTTGGGATAGTAATGATAAATTGGTATGCTTGATGAAATATAAATGGTTTTCTATTAAAACAAATATACAGTGGTACTTCTTTCATGCTTACAGCATTGAACCATTGATGGAATTCTACATTCATATGGTGGTGTGGCATCACTCCTTAGGACTTCTCACGAAGTGGTACTCGCTTTATGATCGCTCTAAATTAATAAATCGCCGACCCCAGAAGAACCTGATTTCAATTTACGCACCAAATAATGGTCTGCACTGAATCACATCAGAATATCGCGCAGCAGATGCGATTATCTCCCACACACCAAAAGGAGATTTAAGAACAGCCTGTAGTGTGGCTGCATTCACCAATCTCAAGCGTAGATTATAATTGCGTGGCACTGCTGGATTTTAAACATTCACTCACAGCATTTCAGATGTTCACCAGGCTACTCCTGAAGCCGGCCACTGCTTCACCAACATTGACATGAACGTATAAATGTTGCTGATAAACTCCCCACAATAAAAAAAGATCACCCCGAACCCGAAAGGGATGAGCTGACTCAACACCTGACCAAGATTTGACCGTGAAATGTGCATTCTAATCAAATGTGCCACTGAGCTATCTTTAATTCTAAAGTGTCCGACTAGCATGAGTAGCATGGGGAAAAGTGCATTTTACTGCCACAATAAACGATGTTCATGCATATTCTTTATTTGAGACCTGACATGTTGAAAGCACTGTATATCCTCCAGCTGAACAGTGGTTTTGGAAATAATATGCTTTTATAGATGTTTGTGTTTGTGCCAGGAAAATCTGTATTTTTGAGCATGGGTAAAGGCAAAGCAAGTTGAAGATGCTGCTATTCCCTCAGATATGTTTTTTTGGTTTATGCAACCACGACAGCCAAATAAGATGTATGATCTCGTTTGTGAATTATGGAAATGTGTACAGTATAAGAAGCAACAGTTTATATTTAAAGTATGATGAATAATAATATTGATGTATTTACCCAGGTGAGCTTCAAAAAAACACTTATTCAGGTTCCCGCTTGGATGTCAGGCCAATCCTTTATTAAATACCAGCAGGAATCCCATTGAGATGCAATGGTAATAAATTACTTTGATGGAGTATTCAGGCAGTAAAGCTACAGGTCAGTAATTTAATGTTATCTGCGAATTGTTTGCATCATTATAATTCAAAGATCTATTCAACTTGAACCCTATTTTGTACTCATTTGTTTTTGTTAAAACATGATTTTATATATTTCCTTGTTTCCCAAATGATATTACAATTGTGCTGGCATGAAGACAATTACGTTTGGCACTGTTGCAGTAATCCGTGTACGACCCTGTATTCCTTCCATAGGCTTATTTTACCATATCTGGAGCACTCTTTAATATGCCCTGTAAACAGTGTTTGTTGCTTGTCAATAAAAAAAATACTTAATTGTCAGAGCAGGGTGATACTAATTTAAGTGAAAAAACAACTTTTTATATGATAGGATGTTTTTTTAACGAACTATTTGGTGACCTGGTTGAGACCAACCATTTGCGGTTTGAGTACCCGGTTCAATCACAGGTGGCTGAGTGGATTTAAACCCAGGGTCTCAGTGGTGCTGACTCAGGTGCTCTGGACACATTATTCCAAGCATACACACACACAAACCTTTTAATAAACGTTTTCAAACCTATTGGTTTATATTTAAAGTTTATTCACAGCTTGAGTGTTGTACAAAAATGCGACTGTGCGTTTCATTTGAAAACCTATTTCTTTATGTAATGAAGAAAATATTTAACAATTGATGAGTTTGAATATAAGTACTGTATCAAATTGCCATTCACCGGACACGGAGCCCTGGGAGTCATCTCTTGAGCGCAGTGTTATCCAAGGTTGCCTGTAGGGTGAGTTATTGTTTTTTTACATTCATTTTTTCTGTTTCATTTGTTTTCTTTCCTTTAGTTCCTCTTATACGTCAGGTCAGTTAAGTTCACCGTCAAACACAGAGCTGTGCCTGAACTAAGATGAATACAGCTTTACTGTAGAGCTGAGCTTCTTACCCTTCACATCATTATTTACATGGAGAGGAATGTTCAATATGAAAACCGTTAGTTATTGTACACAAGATATACACGCTGCCATGCAACAATGCAGTATGAGCTGCTCCATGTAATTTTTTAATGTTCATAATACCACACAATCTCCTACTCATGGGCATTAAGCCACGGGATCTTTATAACATGAAATTAAAAGCAAATCGTACGATTTGTAAAAATACACAGAAGTAAAGAATTTCCAGAACTGTTATCTGGAAGTAGATGTTGGATGCGAGGTGGTTTGTAGCGAGAGATGGTTTATTCCATTTTGCATGCTTTTACATCAAACCATTAAAACATTATGCAAACTCCAGTCATCCTGACAGAGAATTTTGACTAGCAATCGGACAAAGACGGCCACTGCATAGCACGCTTTCAAATGCGCTTCTGCGGCCGTCTGGAACGCTCTTCCTTCCGATATTAGGAAGCCTCTGGAGCTATGCACTTTTAAATCTAGATTAAAAACGCATTTCTTTAGAACGGATTTTTGTGTTTAGTTTGTTCTTCCCCTGCACCTCAGATTAACACGGTTGGTTACGTACGATGTTAAATAAGTCCAACATACATAATAACCACATTCCTGCCAAAACATGAATCATGGCCATTTTCTCAGTGCATGATCTCCTGGTTTAAACAAAAATGTTTATTGATTGCTCATTGACTGATGGAATGTGCAAATGTTCTGAGGCAAGCAGGCTAACCACTAATGTAAGCCAATTATATTGGAGCATGGCTGTGATGCTATGGAAGGAAGAGTTGGCAGATCAAGTAGATGTGCCAAACTAGACTGTAATTTGGCCAGGTAGTGGCATTCTGAGGACCTTTAATTGCTGCTCCCCTATATGCACAGATACTCAAGTTTCCGCCACACTAAAATAAAATACTGCTTAAAAAAATAATGGGCTAAATATCCCATTGTGGGACGTGCCTGAAAAAAAGTGTTGAGTCCCATAAAATACTTTATTCTGAATATAACAATCCATGTGACGGCATTACTTTACAGGTCTCAGTCAATCCACTGCAGGACCTATCATACTTGGGTCATGGGCGTTCTTTGAGAATATTTCACCATGCTGGTGTGTGTTGAAGGGGGGCCAGGGACTAGTTCAGATATCACTCACGGACGATGTTAGCCATGGATGGGAATATAATTAAGGACACTGGGTTCATCATGCAGTCTGCTGACAAAAAAATTTACGTAAAAATTACTCGAGTCTCAGTGCAATCACAAGCTCACTCACCACGAAGGGAAGCAGGCACTCAAACGTATCGTGCACGATGTAGAGGCTGAAGAGGGGGATGCGGCAGGGCCCACCAAGGTGGCACGCGACAGAAAAGAGGCTGTCCAGCGAGTGGCACAGCAGCTCGCAAGAGTCGGTGCCGAAGGGCGGCGCGCAGTCTACGATGATGCAGCGGCACGGCTGCCGTGAGAACGCAGTGCGGTGCGTGACCTCGGCCGCTGAGCTCATGACACCTGCACGCACAGTGGAAATGGTCGTGTATGTTTGTTAAACTTCTTTCGCACCGTATCAATGCCAACCGCGCGAATCGGAGGTGCAGCCTCGGTGACTAATAAGGGTCCTCCGAAGTGTTTTCGGATTGCGTCGCATGTTACTTGGCACGATGTCTGGAGTTTCGCTCCACGTGCTGAGAGCTTCTTTTCGGAAATTATTGCGGAACAGTTGCTGAACAAGTTCTCAGCACACTGAGTGAAATGTCGGCCTGAGCTGGGAATGGTTCTTTAAGAAGCTTCCAACACGTGGACTAAAACGTTAGACATCGTGCCCGACAGACACGCGGCACAACTTGAAAGCACATCAGACAGCTCGACAGCTCATCCGCGAAAACCCACAACATAGTAATAAGTGGGAATTAAAATAATGAGGCGGACGTGCTATTTAAAAGCTGAATACCGCATTATAATGAAAATCCACATAAATCTATGCATAAAGAAGTCCGTGGATATTATCTGCTGTGACATGGGTCAAAAACACGGGCATGACAAATAAAATTGAACGAAAGCTGAAGATTGTGCAAGGAAGCATATATATGCATGCTTCTCTTTAGAGATAGTGCAATTCTCTAATGTACATATTCCTCTTCATATTTGGAAACTCTACCTTATATGGGTTCACATGACTCTCATTGCCACGAGAACTTGTTACATTTGTAGTGACATGGAATGGGTCACTACGTAGCATAGCGCGGGTTGCTGGCAGAGGTGATCTGCAGTTGCAGCAGCCCTGTCTGTCAGCAGGTCACGTGATAAGTCAGAGAGACGGATGTAGGGAGGGGGCACGTGAGGTAAGCCCGGGAACCTCCTAGTAGGTCCTAGAAGGGGGGCGTGGCTGGGGTGGAGCGAGGCCACGCTCGGAGGATAAAAGGGGACCCCGAGCGAAGGCTCGGGGCTGTCGCTTGGAGTGGGATCCTGTCGTGCTGCCGGAGTCTTTGTCGTCTACGTCTTCACCTTCTCGACGTCGACAGTTAGGCAGTCTGCCAGCTGTCCTGACTGAGAGTTGTAGTTACCTCTTGTGACCTGTGAAGGCTGATAAAAATAGTGCCTCCTACTCATAGTGTCTCTGAGTGCATCACTGCACATTCACATTTGAAAGAAATACGGATTTGTTTTAATCAAATCACGATGCCTAATTGAGAGAATGTATTTAATTACAAGTGGGGGAGAAACGTTATCGACTTGAGACATGTCTCACCATGTCTGGTAAGCTTAAATGTTGCAATTAGTGACTTTCCACGTGGAACAATATTATTATTCTGAGCCTTTTCTTGTTTATAAAATATATTGGATAATTTTAATCAGCAATTACATCGCAACTTTGCAAGTGGAGTTATTAGATCATGAGACGGAGACACTCCCAGGAAATTCTTACAGTTGGCACGGCAGTATTAATCTCGAACAGAAGCTGGTAAAGGGTAGTGGATAATGAGTTCAGAGAGTTAAGTAGGGGCAGAGCCACGGAGGCTCTTGAAGATGATGAGCGACTTTGTTTCTGAAGTGAAGGTGAATGGAAAGTCATTGTTAGCGAGCACCTTCATACGCTAACAGCACTTGCCCTAAGAGTCTGCTAGAGGCAATATGGAGAATCGTTGTCTTTGCCTATGTGCAAAAGTGATATTATTTATATAGATTTAAGTTATTCAAAACATGATAAAAAAGTATATGGAATTATAATGGCATACAGTACTTATCATTAGGGTAATATTTTTGTATCATATCCCAGACATCATAGTCATTTTACAGTTTAACATAAAATGTAAAAAAATAAATGCCTTACCACTTAAAACATTTCATTTATATCTGATGAATGTGTTGAATGACATTTTATTTCAGAATAAGGTAATAAATTAAACCATTTTTTTTACAAGAATGGAATTTCTAAGTCAAATTAAACGGCAAGAACATTAAACAAGAGAAAAGTACAATGCACCCAAAACTAGATCTGTAATTATCATACATATAATATGTACACTGCACATGCTGTTCTTTCGTTTTATTATTAAACACACTATCATATTTTCGTGGTTGTAAAAGTGATAAAATAATTTATAAACATGAGCAAAGCGGTGCTTAATTAATTTGAAACATTTTCATCTTGTGAGAAACATTGCCGTGGCTTGCTTATTTTACGTAACACGTGATATTGGCAATTTAAAACAAAGCAGGATCCTTTCGCTTACAATGAATTCCCCAGACAACTGACGTTGTTATTGATGCAGACCTGGGAAGTGATATACTCAAAGTCTTTCCTTCAAAGCATCCCCTTGTGTGAAGAAATTAGTGCTTTGGCTCATTTACTACTCGTCCAATTGGCTGTACTGTATAATATTTTACAGCTTGGAAAGGTTTAGTGATGTGTTTTGCGTGTGTCCCTATTGTAAACTTTTAATCACATTTGTTTGGAAAACTGTTACGTTGTTTATATAGCATTGTTTTAGGGGCTTGGTTTGGCCCGATTTTTTTTTTAGTATAGATTCATACTTAAATGTTATATCTGTATTGTATTGATTGTTATTGGGATCAAACATCGAAATGGAATTTTTTTGCACTTTCTGTACGCAGCATGAATGGGTTGTGATTTTTCTGTAGGATTGTATTGTTTGCGTATGTGATGTTCAGATTGGTCTACAATTAATTTTAAGTATTTCTTGTAATTTTATAGTTTGTTGCGGTTGAACCCAAATCAAACGCCGAATGGCTCACAGGGTAAATCCTAATAAATTAAACTGAAATGAAATGTTACACAAAATGACATTGTTTTTGTACTGTATTACAGTTATAATACTTTTATGTCGTCATTGGTGGCCTCAGGTAACTTTCTACATTTAAGACACTTAATTTATCCTTTGAGTGACTGCCTATAATCGAACTTATTAGTTTATTGTGCATGGGCTGAGAGTTCTGATCCACAGAAATAAAAAAACTGAAAACGCCAGTTACTTAACGCTGAAAAGAGGTTATGTACGGGCGGTTCTTATCTCCTGTTCATAAACCACAGCCAGTAATATATGATTTTAGATTTGAAGCTTTCGTGACTGCAAGGATTCATACTCTTAGGTTTTTTCGGTAAAGTCACGTGGGTAAAAATAAAATAATTAATTTTTTTTATTTTCATTTATGAAAATGTATTTATTTTCATGTATTAATATTGTATGTGTTTTATGCAGCCTGTTACTAGTTTGTTTATTACATCGCAGATCATGGCTGAAGATGATTACTAGTAACAATTTTTTTCTGTGAATACAGCATTATTGGCTAGTGTTTGTTTTATAAACAAAAATAAAGATTTAACAATATATTATTATTCATGACTAATACATGGCGAGACTTTGATCCAGCAGTTAATTAAGGGACTCGTTTCTTTTCACATTTACTTACTTTTTATACAATTAATGACCGATTATAATAATTATCAACATTGCACCAACTATAAACAAGACTCAATTTCATATTCCGTACGTCAGAAATTGTTTATATATACTGTATTGTATTTGCTAGTAATCATCTTCAGCCAAGATAAATACACTGTGATGTAATAAACAAACTAGTAACAGGCTGCATAAAACACAAACAATATTAATTCGTGTCAACATTTATTACAAGTTATGGGGATAGTCCCCTTTAAACATTTTCTGCACTAACCAGACCCTGAGGTAAATTTGTAACTATAGATAATATACATCACATTTTAGCCTTTCATATCACCTTCTTAAGGTAGTTATGAATACAACAATCTAAATCGCACTCATGTACCTTGAGGTTAAGACAAAAGAAAGCAGCAAAAATGATTCGCCGTAATTTTTGTTAAGGTTCGGAGATAAAAAAAATTGGCGGCAAACCAAACGCGCTGCGCGCTGATTGGTCAGCTGGCTATGACATCACGCAAGGTAAGTCGATTGGACGTGAGACAATGACGTATACAACGCAACAAAACGATGACGTAGTTTTACACTTTTGATTATGACGTCAGCGCAGCAATGCAACGTGGGGCACGTCACGACGTATTTCTCATGGTCGCGTGCACAATTAACTCATTTTAAAAAAAGTACTGCCATGAGAATGTGGGAATTTCCGTCTTTGTCTCAGTACGGTACTGCAGAAGGAATATGAACACTGACTCGTGCTTAAATGTTGACTTAAAACTTTCGTGACTGTAGGAATTTATATTCTTGGTTATTTCGGTAAAGTCACGTAGATAGAAAATCGAAATAAAAATAATAAAATAAAGTAAAATAAAAATTTATTAATTGAAAAAAATAAAAGCAAAAAACCCACGACGTTTCGATCGCAAAACAAGTGGTCTTCATCAGGCGGAGAGAGAAGAGGGGGCAAAAGCCTCCAAATGCAACTGCTTCTAAGGGTTTCCAAAATGAGTGGGCATGGGGACGAGAGCTGGGAGGAGAGCTGCGTGGCGAAAACAGCATGGGCGGGGCAGCCAGTCAGCCAGTGCAGGAGTAGACAATGGGGGGAGGAAGGGGGTAGAGATAAGGGGGAGAGAGGGGGGTAGGGGGAGAGAGGGGTGGGGGGTAGAGATGGTCGGGGGGGGGGCATTGCACCTCGCTACAGACATCCACACTGCTGACGGTAGAGGTTGACAAGAAAACACAAATCAAATCATGACCCAAAGTGGTTGATGACATCTTTCCAATGATTGCTGAGTTCAAAACCGTCGTCTCGGTTAAAATTGTGTCTGTGTCTGCATATATGGATGGCTTCGTGAACAAATCTTTGTTGATAGCCAGTCGGCTTGCAAAGTACCATGATCTTAGAGAAATACATTTCATGTGAGCCAGCCGCATTAAAGTAATGATCAGTCACGATAGAAGTATTGGTCCTGCCGTGTTTTAGATCTGCCTTGTGTTCACGAATACGGTCCGAGACATGTCGTTTGGTTTCCTCAATGTAACTGCTGCCGCAGATACAGCTTAGTTTGTAGACGCCGGGGTATTGCATGTCTGGAATCTTGTCCTTCACAGATGGGATCAGATCACGAATTTTATGCACTGTGTTAAATAGGACCTGGATATTGTGTTTGTTCAAGATTTTGGAAATATTATTGGTTATCCCTGCAAGATAAGGCAAGGTGATGGTTTTGACTGGATCTTCAGATGGCTCCTTCCTCACGGTTGGGATGATGGCTTTGCGGATTGTGTAGTCAGAATATCCATTCGCCTTGAGAGCCTGGTGTACGTGTTCGAGTTCACTGTTCAGGTGTTCATGGTCGATTGAGCTCTATGGTGTAGCGTTTTGATGAGGGAATTCTTCTGGGATGGATGGTGATGGGAATCAGGTTTTAGGTAGGCGTCAGTATGGGTTACTTTCCTGTAGACAGAGTGGCTCAATGAGTAATCTGGTCTCTTTTTGATTAAGACATCCCAGAAAGGTAGCATTCCATCCTTTTCTACCTCCATGGTGAATTTGATTGCTGGGTGTATGGAATTGATGTGGTTGAGGAATTGTTTCAGAGCCGGTCCTCCATGTGGCCAGATGACAAACGTGTCATCCACGTATCTCTTCCACAAGAACGGGCGTAGAGTGGATGCTTGGATGGCGTCCGTCTCAAAATTTTCCATGAAAATGTTGGCCACAACCGGAGATAAGGCAGAACCCATTGGGGTTGCCTTCAGTTTGTTTGTAGAATGTTCCATTCCAGGTTAAGTATGTATTGGTGAGGCAGTGTCTCACCAGGGCTGGTACATCAGCATTCAATCCTTGTTGGACCAAATCTTCAATTATTTCATTGGTATCGGGTACAGGAACTTTGGTGAACAAAGAAACTACATCGAAACTGACGAGCAAATCACCTGGGGACAGTGAGATGTCTTTAATTGACGATACCAGGTGAGCTGAGTTAAGAACAGAAGAGGTGGTCTTACCAGTGAATGGCTGCGAGGTCTCAGACAGATATCGGGCCAGTTTGTAGGTGGGTGAGCCAATGGTGGAGACGATGGGACGAAGGGATGGTACCTTTTTTTATGGATGTTTGGTAAGCCATATAGTCTAGGTGGTCAAGCAGCAGAAGGTTTTAAGAAAACCCGTTTGGTCTGTTCAATTAATGAAGCTGAATCGGTGATGATCCTGTTCGTTTTTGTAACGAGGCAGTTGGTGGGATCTCTTTTAATTTTTGTGTCGCTACCATCATTAAGTAGGTCCTGAATTTTGTTATGGGGGGGGGGGGGGGGGGTGAAGCCTTGATAATAATTTG
Organism: Lampetra fluviatilis; assembly: GCF_964198595.1. Classification (NCBI taxonomy): domain Eukaryota; kingdom Metazoa; phylum Chordata; class Hyperoartia; order Petromyzontiformes; family Petromyzontidae; genus Lampetra; species Lampetra fluviatilis. Next base: position 3,530,860 of record NC_136327.1, on the reverse strand, counting down.
TCTACATTGGCCTTCACATGAGTTAGATAGTCCGGCGGTGGACTATCTGTTTGCTTAAACACGTTAATATTACTAATCCTTGATCGTTTCTGCGTAGATTAAATATCGGCCATTCTATAGAATTGGGGGGTGGGTGCGTCAAGTGAGGGAGGGGGGGACAAGTTTTGACAGATTTTTGCGTACCTACTAAACGGATGGCCCCTAACTGCACGTGCAGTATTAACACCGTGTAACAATTTGGGTTTCGTCATTTTTTCGAGGGCGTCACAATGTGGAGCATGCGGTAATTAAATTGCTCTATTGTATGTAATGTTAGGCCGTACTAGGTACCTATTAATATTAACTCTGTTACGGCTGCATATTTCCTTCATGCACTCTATGCCGTGTATTCAAGCACTTTTCTGCGTTACTTTGCTGCGTTGTGATCATAATAATCGTCATAATTCATAATTCAGTGCTGTATATCATTATTGATGATGATTGCTTGTGTTGCAGTCGAAACGTCGTGAGCATTTTTTATTGTTTTATATTTATATTATTTTATTATTTCCCTTCTACGTGACTTTACCGAAAGAACCAAGAATATGAATCCCTGCAGTCACGAAAGCTTTAAATAGAAAATCATTATTGTTGCGCGTCGAACATCGGCCCATGTCTATCAGAGAGGGACGGCACCTTGCCGATTAACAGTCCTTGCTTATGAACAGCTGGCAGTTCAATTTTCGATTGAAAGCTTTCGTGACTGCAGGGATTCATCTTCTTGGTTCTTTCGGTAAAGTCACGTAGAATGGAAGTAATAAAATAAGAAAAAGAAAACATTATAAAATAATTATTTTATTATGTTTTCATTTTTATTATTTTATTATAAAATAATTGTTTAAAAATGTTGAATTTGTATTATTTTATTATTAAATTATTATTTTATAATGTTTTTATTATTATTAAATTATTATTTTATTATGTTTTATTTTTTTATTTTATTATTTCCATTCTACGTGACTTCACTGAAAGAACCAAGAAGCTGGCAGTTCACCATTATTCGTACAAGCAAGCCTGACTGCTGATGAGAGAAACACTGAAAGGGCTGGACATAGTCTGTAAATAGATACAGTACCGTATTATTACATTGTCATGCTACGGACCCCAGGTGCGTCTATACATTAGCTGTGGCTGCAAAAACCTAATCAATTTTCTCCACTTGTTCAGATTGGATGGGCTGGCTATGAAGGTCATTCCAAAACAAATAAACCATTTTTTTTTATAAATCACTATACCCTTTTATATAAATAAATAAAACTAGCTCTTGAAGTTTAAGCAAGGACAAGCAACCACACAGCTAGCTGGAAAATAATAGGGCACATGACCAGGGGGCATTCCCGTTATTAAATTACGGGTTTTAGAAGAGATTACTTGACAGATTTTTTAGGATTATCGTACGCGGATGTCAAATATGTGCGTTTTAGGTATGCCAAAAAACGCCGACCTTTTAGAAATGGGAATTGTTTTGGTTTTCGCATGATGATTGTTGAAGCCGAGGCGATGTGCAACCTCGACTGTGGCACGGTACATAATGGGTAGATTTGGTTTAACACGTAGTAGACTTTCGCGGCCAATATGCATAATGCAGGTTTTTTTTTAGGTTAGATCGTGTAAATATACAAATGTGTCGTTAAACCCACCACCACCCGACGCAAACAAAAAAAACACGTATTATGGATGGGTAAAATTGCTATGAGGAATTGTCAGAAGGAGGAGATTTTTTTCTGCGTGTACAGGACACACGCCAGATGGAAGACTCGTTTAATGGGAGTGCCCTCATTGCACTCGACATGAATTATTACGTTTAAGCAGTTTGTTATTGCTACAATGCAATAGTATAACAAGCTGAGCTGAATGATTGTCGGTTTGCTGTTTCGTACTAGAGAATACTTATTCCATGTCTGATTATCTCTCTGGTTTGAATAAAATTTTGTTATTTGTTAAAATTAATATTGTGCTCTTTCAGTTTATTTAAATCGTATCCCCATGTCTCCCCAACAAGACACGTTAATCTCAGTGGGCTCTCATCGTCATCAGCTCTGGTCTCATTCACTGTTGTATGAAGGCTTCCCCATAATGTTGTCATTCCTCATGGCCCTGCAATACCAAGATCCATCGAATTCCCAGCAGATGGCTGAAGTTATTGCTCCATCTATAACATTTTATTTTTACTATTTTACCAGGTAAGGCCCACCGAGCTATACAGCTCTTCTTCTTCTTGGTTCTTTCGGTAAAGTCACGTAGAGTGGAAATAATAAAAATAAAACATAATAAAATAATTCTCACGACGTTTCGGCCACAACGCAAGCAGCCGTCCTCAGGTGAAGAACAGGTATGTCAGAAAGACAGCGTCTGAATGAACACCACCAGGCTTGGCAGCGTATATTTAAGCTGGGTTGGAGGGGGAAGAGCGCCTTGACAAAGGAATTTGCATATCAAGAGGAATTTAGCATATTTATGGGAAATGCAGGTATGTGATTAGTACTACTTATGCCCGTGCATTATTCAGGATTAGCAGCATCAAAGGGAGGGGATATGGGAAATGCAGGTATGTGATTAGTACTACTTATGCACGTGCATTATGCAGGATTAGCAGCATCAAAGGGAGGGGATATGGGAAATGCACAAATGGTAGCTCAACAAAGTGGCTTATCGTGTGGACATTTAGAGCAGTAAAATACTCTAAACGCATGTTTCTAAATGAGAAAAACAAGAGGACCAGGAGAAACTTCACGCGACCACAGGGATAGAGACATACAGACTCCAAATATACAGCAGGGGTGAGGATTGGGATCGAACCCATGACCTCCTGCATACCAGGCGAAGCAGTTAACATCTCGCCACTGCGCCGAGGTTGAGGATGTCTTCACGGGTGCCTTCTCTTCTCTGGCTGCCATTCCTTCACCGGTGTGGTGCATTCTCTTGTCATCCTTTTCTCGTGACGTGAACTGCCCAAACAAGGCCCATTGACACTTCGTTAACATTCATAATCAACGTTTTTGGGTCAGATCGCGTTATTTATAAATGTGTCGTAACCCTCCACCACCCGACACGGCCAATCAGCAAAAAAGTGTCACGTTGACAAAAGGCAAATAGTTCACTACTTTAGCCCACCGGTGTGTTGAAGTGTGAAACCACAACATTTACAATTTTTGAGTAGTACAACGTTTCGTTGGTAATTGCATCCAGCATCATCGGGCAATTCGCCAGAATGGTGAGGGGCTCTGCTCTTGCTCCAGGTCTTAAATAGAGCAGCAGCAGGGTGACGTCATCATTTAACTCATCAGGTGCAACGATTTGAGGCGGAGGGGGGGTATTGTAATTATATACTAGATTAGTAATCAGGCAATTGTTATGATGTGAGTTGTAGATTAGTAATCAGTTGTAATGTGTGTTATTGTAATTATATGCTACGTTAGTAAGCAGTTAATTAGTATTTGTTTCCCCTATAAGGAATTGTAATATGTATTATTTAATAATACGCTTCCAGGCCGCACTAATGGAGGTTGTTTTAGGTTAGATCGCGTAAATATATAAATGTGTCGCTAAAACCGGCCACCAGCCGACACAGCCAACTAGTAAGGGTTGTCACGTAAACAGAACGTGGCCAATTCGTCACTAGTACAGCACTAACCGGTGTGTTGGAGAGCCAAGCCACAACATTTACAATCTGAGTACGACGTTTTGCCAGTAATTACAACTAGCTTCATCAGGCGACAGCTACATTTTTGGAGAAGTCCACCCGTTTCGTTCCTTACATAAAGGCGTAGATGTGATGACCATGTTTAACACGTAGGCTTTCGCGACCAGCGTTATTCATAATAAAGGTTCAGTTCACCATGGAAATGGAGGTGAACAACACACTCCCATTCCTGGATATTTTGTTTTGAATCGGTCAAAATGGAAAAATAACACGCAGCGTCTACCGAAAGGGAACACACACAGATGCCTATCTGAATGCAGATTCGCATCATCACCCAGCACAGAAATCCTCTCTCATCAAGACGCTTATACATCGGGTAAAGACAGTGTCATATGGTGAAAGTTTAGGGAAAGAGATTAAACATGTGAAAGATGCACTAAGACTGAATGGCTACAATAATGCTCAAATTAACAGAGCATTGAATCCCCAATCAAGATCGAACATCAACACTGCTGAAAGTGATCAGATTATCAAAACAATTCAAATATCATATATCTCGGGAGTTACTGACAAATTGGCCCGTGTTTTGCAAAAGCAAAAACATTAAAGTGAGATTTGGTACGGTACACAAAATTCAAAAACTAGTGTCTTGTACTAAACATTAATTACCGAAGTTATCAACAGAAGGTGCATATCGGATCAATTGCTTATGCGGTAAGTGTTATATTGGACAGACGGGACATAACATTAGCGTAAAACTAAAGAACATCAAAGGAACATTACATTCTCCCAAACACAGCTGTCAGCAGTGGCAGAGCATGCTTGCCAACAAGGACATTCAATTTATTTTGATAACGTTGAAGTGTTATGCAGAACGAATTAGTACTTGCCAAGATCAGTTAGAGAATCAATTAAAATTGAGAAGAATTAAAATAATTTTAATCGCTGTGATAGCTATAGACTCAGCGCAGCCTGGAAGCATATGATTAAGTAATACATAACACATATTGCAATTCCTTACAGGTGAGTCACATGCTAAGTGGCTCATTACTGATCTATTACGTCACCCCCACCTCCGCCTCTGATCTCGAAACCTGATGGGGTTCAACGATGATGACGTCATCATCCTGCACTATTTAAAACCGGAAGCAGGTGGATGGCTTCATGATTCTGGTAAATCGCCCGAAGATGCTGGTTGTAATTTCCAGCGAAACGTCGTACTACTCAAATTGTAAATGTTGTGGATCCACTCTTCAACAAACCCAGTGGGCTAAAGTAGTGAACTCTTTGTCTTTTCATCTTCTTGGTTCTTTCGGTAAAGTCACGTAGAATGGAAATAATAAAATAATAAAAATTAAACAATAAAATAATTTTTTATTATAAAAAAAAATAATTTTTTATTCTTTTATTATGAATCCCTGCAGTCACGAAAGCTTTAAATCGATATTTGTCTTTTGTCAACGTGACACATTTTTTTACTGATTGGCCATGTCGGGTGGTGGAGGGTTACGACACATTTATAAATAACGCGATCTCACCCAAAAAATAAACCTATATTATGGATGATATTGGTCGCGAAAGCCTACGTGTTGAATTTCCTTAACAGTCAGTGTGATTACTCTTTAGTCAGTGTGATGTCTCCGATTTGTTTGTTCCCAAATGTATTCATTGTAATTCTACGCATGCAGCTAATCCACACAGCTTTTTTTGCATACATTTCAACTCCGTTTCAATTTTCTTTGCCGGTCTTAATAATGATCATTCGTTCATTCATTATGACATTTATAACGCTCGCAAATTGAACTAAAAAAAGGACGTTCAGAGGCGTGGATTCTAATCTGCGGTATATGTCATAGTGTGTAACATGCATTGATTGAAAACCCTTTTCTGCATTGGGCTGTCAACTGATTCTAAATGAAGGTCATTCAGTGTCTCCGGTGTAGCATTTACTTATGGCAAGCATCGTGTAAAAGTCTCGTGCTGAATTGTCAAAAAGTTTACCAAAAACGTTCTAGTAAATACCTTTCTTCATATTTAAATTGCAAACATTACCAATGCAAACAGTGAACGCTGGCTTGTGTGGCCGTTTATATACACGAGATGGGTTCAAGGCACGGTCCACCCGAATAAAAAGAAGTATAACTCTCGTGACCTCACGAAGCGTTGCCAAGAAAAATCTGAACATTTCGCGAGAGTTTGGCCCAACGTGTTTTTATTTCTGACATCAAGACGATCGTAGAATTACTCTGTAATCCATCTTATTTTAATAAACGTCCCTTTAAGTTTTCCACGCCTTGCACCCTCGGGAGTTATGCTACAATTCTCAGTCGAGAGGTCAAGGCGCCTTTGGCACGAATACAGGCCCCCGCAAGGCTTTTCCACCTGTTGTATTTTTGTTCCAGAATGTTCTCATTATTTTTAGATGTGAAAAGCTTGCCCACTGAGCGCCACTCTATATAGAATATAATAGCAATTTTTTTTTTACATCGGCATGGCAGGCTGACCGGCAGTTAAAAAAAAACATACAGACGTGCTTTTGAATGAAGGTAAATGTTGTGTTGACTTAACAAGAATATAAAATACAATAATAATTCACAGCTCTCTGTCAATCCACTGCAGGATGAAGGCTTGCTCATGACGTAATTGTTATTGGAGTTGTTTGACCATACTTCACCACGCTGGTCAGTGCTGTTTTGAGAAGAATTGGCTTAGAACTGACTGTCATCTCATTCACCACCGATGTTAGCGATGAATGGAACTCGGGTTTGCTGGGCTCACAATATGGGCCTCCAATAATACAATAATAATAATACTAATAATTCTAGATTTGAAGCTTTCGTGACTGCAAGGATTCATATTCTTAGGTTTTTTCGGTAAAGTCACGTAGGTAAAAAGTTAAAATTAATAAAAGTGAAATAGAAAATTAAATAAATAAAAAATCACGACGTTTCGGAGGCAACACAAGCTTCCGTCTTCAGGTGGAACCGTCAGCACGATAGCTGTATCAAGTGAGAGAAATTCCAAGAAAACAGTCCTTGTATATATACTGGTTGAGGGTGGGAGGAGCCATTGTGTGCCAATAATAATAATATCTTGATCTTTATCCATGATATCAAGGATTGTTTTTAAGACAGATTCGCTTCAATATTTTGACCAGAGGAATCCCATACAAGGGAAGAACGCTCACACATCCATACAGACAGGTCAGAAACATACAAACTTTACTGCCCTTAATTTTAATTTCGATTTAAAACTTTCGTGACTGCAGGGATTCATATTCTTGGTTCTGTCCGAAGAACCAGGAATATGCCGTCATTTTGGCCCTGCATGTGAATATCTCTTCCACATCATAGTTTTTGCGTGATCCACTCACCCCCCACAAGCAAAATGACTGGCAGTGCCCGGGGAAATATATGTTTTTGTTATTGCAAATGCTGTGATAAAACATAATCAATCATCGCTAATCTTTGTCAGCAAATATGATAAGCCAACCAAATACCATTAATCCTTGTAAAAAAAAACATTTGGACAATTTTATCACTTGAAATTTCCTTTCGTCGATTGTCACGCTATTAACACATTTAACGAAATACGTTCTGTTTTAGTTTCAAATTTCCTGTTATTGTAAGCAGATAATGAGTTCGGGGAACTACATTTTTTACGCATTTTTGTGTTAGTGTTGTACATATTTCTTTGTCATGTTGTTCACCACGTTTAAAAGCATCAACAGTTTGTACGGTTGAGTTGGCTCGCTGGATAATGAGTGGAGGATTAATGATTCTATCCCCACTCTCGTCCCCACCCCCCCCCCCCATGCAATGAATCATCATGATTCTGTGCCCCGATCCGATTCAAGTATCAACTCAATTTTTTTTTTAATGTCAACAGACGTCACCTAAATCCTTACGTATACTGCAAGAAGGCTGGGTGGGAGTCTCGAGGAACACGATACTCTCTTTATGATCCACCAGCCCTCCATCCAACGCGCAAGGAGCAGGGCTTAATTTCATCTTGGTGTCGCCCGGGTCAGTGACTCGGGCGATATTATCCGCACCCAGCACACCACATCCAGTCTATACTTCTCGCTTTAAAGCTTTCGTGACTGCAGGGATTCATATTCTTGGTTCTTTCGGTAAAGTCACGTAGAAGGGAAATAATAAAATAATACAAGTAAAACGGAATAAAATTCTCACGACGTTTCAGCCACAACGCAAGCAGCCGTCCTCAGGTGCTAGGATGATGTCTTCCCGGCAGCTCTGTTCTTCACCTGAGGACGGCTGCTTGCGTTGTGGCTGAAACGTCGTGAGAATTTTATTCCGTTTTATTTTTATTATTTTATTATTTCCCTTCTACGTGACTTTACCGAAAGCACCAACCTTACCATAATAATAAAAATTCCTATCCAGGGGCCTGCCCTGGCTCCTCCCCCTCTCATTTACTTGATACAGCAAGCGTGCTGTGACGGTTCCACCTGAAGACGGAGGCTTGTGTTGCCTCCGAAACGTCGTGATTTTTATTTATTTTTTTATTTAATTTTAATTTTTTTACCTACGTGACTTTACCGAAAAAACCCAAGAATATGAATAAGAATATACTTCTCGCTGTTATGACCATGGCTACTGCAGTAGTCACGTGCCTAACCCGGTCTTCGAGCGGAAGGGGTAAATATATTCAGTGTGAAATGAAGCGCCGCACACGACGATACTGTCCTGTATAATGTGCACGCCTCCAGTGCAGAAGGGCTTTGCAGTGCCTCTTCCACTGCCACAGACACAAATTGTATCCGGCCAAGAATGAGACGTCAAGAGCTCATCCCCCGATTAACATGAAGATGGAAAAACAGGGGCTCTCTCTGCGTGTACTTTTTTGGGCACTCAAATGTCTTAGAGAGGTGAGCAATTTCCTTGCCTCGTTTGAGTAAAAAAAAAAATGAGCAACTCTGTTCAAACTTTTTATTTTTTAAAATGAACTGTCGAGGCTGTTTGGATGAATACATTGTCAGGGTTTTTGGGGAGTGAAATGGGTCGTAAACTCTCTGATTGAACAGAAATTGCTTTTACTATATCATCCGCATTGCTATTTGCGTATTTTTATTTTCTTACTTTGGCGTTGCACGCCGCACGGCATTGACAGCCACGAAAGCCTCCACTTGGATGCGATTCAACATGTAGGGATTACTTCTACATTATGGCGATGCTTTCGAATTAATTGAGCTTTAATTACATTATCGCGCGTGGCAATACGTTCAGGGGCTAAATGTCCCAATGTCGAGGTCTGCTCGTCACGAGAGGGCTTTGTGAGAGAGAGTTCGTGTAGGTACTGCGATTCCTCCTCCGCAGAAGAAGCGCAGACTATGGTGGTTTCCTCTATGGCCCGTAGTTTGGGTTGCATGGCCACGATCACACATCTGAAAGTGGCACCATGCGGTAACCGTGGGACAAGGACCGTCAACCGCATCGCGTGCTTTCTAGGCGTGCTTTTGCGGCCGTCTGGAACGCTCTTCCTTCCGATATTAACAAGCCACTGGAGCTGTACACTTTAAAATCATCTAGGTTGAAAACTCATTTCTTGGGAACTGCTTTTTTGTGTTTAGTTTGTTGTCCTTCCCCAGCACCTCCAATTAGCACGGTTGGCAACGTATAGCGTGAAAGAAGTTCAACATACATACAGAGATAATCAATCAATCAATCTTTATATTACGTGCCAATATCGCTCTCAATAAAGTAGGCATCGGAGCGCATTACAGCAGAGCGGCAACGCAACGGGGGGCATGGAGGAAACGGGAATGAAAACAGAAACCCATCACGCCCTCAGCGGCTAACACCGACTGAGCAAAGAAAATTGCAACTGCGCGCAACGAATCGCATAAGAAGGCGAAGTAGTAAATAAAAATAGATAAAATGTCTCAAGTAAAGGGGCAGATTTTTGTTTTTATTTTACGGGACTGGTCTTAAATTTTATATTCATGATGCAGGAGATGTGCGCATCGGGCCTGTTGATGATTCCAACGGGGTTGATGGTTAGTTTAACACGTAGCAGGCATTCGCGACCAATATTATTCATAATCAACATTTTTGGGTCAGATCGCGTTATTTATAAATGTGTCGTAACCCTCCACCACCCGACACGGCCAATCAGCAAAAAAGTGTCACGTTGACAAAAAGACAAATAGTTCACTGCTTTAGCCCACCGGTGTGTTGAAGCGTGAAACCACAACATTTACAATTTTTGAGTAGTACGACGTTTCGCTGGTAATTGCATCCAGCATCATCGGGCAATTCGCCAGAATGGTGAGGGGCTCTGCTCTTGCTCTCGGTCTTAAATAGAGCAGCAGCAGGGTGACGTCATCATTTGATGGTTACAGCAGTATCTTCGAGGAAGAGTGTCAAGGCCAGTCGGTGAGCTGATGTTTGAGTCTCGATTCGAGGCGGTCTTTATTTTGGGCATCTGCATCGCTCAGCTCCGTTCGCCAGCAGCGTTCTTCCGGATCTGGGTGAGCTTCTAGGATGGTGACGGAACGATCCCAGAAAGGGGGGAATCGGAACTTGCGACGATGGCCAGGCACGTTTATGAGGTCGGATTGCTGAGGTCAGAGCAATGAGCTTGGCAACTCCTGAGAACCTGGGTTCAAATCCAGGCAGCGACCTGATTAAAATCGGGTTCCCAAGTGAAGCCAGTTGATGGTCTCGAATAGCTGAACAAACAACCATCGTGTAAAACAAATATTGTACCGCAATTAATTTGGATAATATCGAGCTCTGAGAATGTTAAAATATTATTTTGACGGGGCATGCGATTAACATTACCCGTGGTGGCAGAGCCGACGGGAAAGTGTCACCAAAGGTTACTTGAAGACATTTCTGAGGTAGCAATGCGATATCTGCTCACGTGGGTCGTGCTAAAACACGATCATTGCACTGATCTATGAGTGAGATTATTTTGAGCAGTGAGACAATTGTTTATTTTAATAAAATCATTATTATTACTGGTGCTAAGTATTATCTTGTGGCCGTTGCTTTCAATGCAGCTATGAACACTGGATATCTGGGGCTCGCTCACTGTTTTCGAGATTGATAACTAATTTCTTTAGAGCTGCTTTTTTGTTTGTTCAGTTTGTTGGCCTTCCGCCGCACAACCGAGTAGCACGGTTGGCTACGTACGGTGCGAAAGAAGTTCAACATGCATACAGCTTCACATGGCTATCCGGTGGAATCAGCTCCGATATGGCCATTATGAGCCTTCAAAGATACTCGGTTACAACCTTCAGCTCCTGCAGGCTGTTAAACCAAACACATTGAAAATGCATTTCATACAAATTAATCTTATCTTCTCACTCGGCGCCATTGTTTATACACAGATATTACACTCTTAAAAACTTTACAGGAAAAAAAAGTTGCAGCGAGAATGATTATTAATCTCAAAAGTTTAAGAATAATATATCAACGCAGCATGGTGCTAACGTTTCGTTTTGACTCATTATTCCTGCAGACTTTGTGTGTGTGTGTACTTTACCAATATAGCTGGAATAGAATTACAGAACTTTAACTGCCTGTCATTTATCAGAACTTGCTCTTTATATTAAAAAAGTCAGTTTCCTTGCTAAAACTGTCATAGGGTAGTGCTCACCTCCATACACGCTGGTGGTGGAAATTCCACATTCCCATGGCAGATGCCAGACATTCCATTGAATAAGACGACCCCCTGTGTGTTCACGCAAAGTGGCATTGATTTTTTTCGACCCCGAGAATAATAATACGTGGCTTAAATGATATCGGGCCTGGATTTGAACGTATGATTTCTGATTGTGAGTCATATGCTCCATAAGCACAGGACCACCTGGCTGGTTTCTTACATGGGAATATAATTTAATCAAAGCAGACTGTCTCAGTGAAATATTGGACAATCTCAGTAGATCGTGATGAATGATTTGAAGGTGTGAAATATATTAATATATTAGTCTTTTTTTGCCATTTGCAATTGAGATTTTCAGGCTCGTACCACGAGACAAGAGATATATCTGGCCAACATCAGGGGCGATTATCTGAAAGGGTCCTGGGCCTATCCTAGGTCGACTCGGCCTTAAATGGGTACCTGGTGCATCAATATCTGAGAGACAAAGATGGCCGGGCGAGGTGCTGGACCCACAACTCCCTCGTGTGGCGCCCGTGCTGCCCTTAATAGGTGCTCGCTAACGACACTTGCACGCCAACGCTGTACGACTGCGCTTGGTGTGAAATCTTTGTTGCTTTGCAGGACGTTTCTGCGCGGCGGGAGGCATTTGATGACAGAGCGTTGGGTCATTCGGCAAACACACGTGGATAGATCTGGACCACAGAGCAATGCAAGCCGAGCGTGTCAACAAACGGTCTAAACATGTAACGTCAATAACACCCAACATCAATGTGAACAATGAACTGCTGCCATTAATCGAAAACGATAAACAACGAACAATGTAATACAAAAAACCACACACACACAATGAAACAATAATATTGCATCTTCTTGGTTCTTCCGATAAAGTCACGTAGAATGGAAATAATAAAATAATAAAAATAAAACATAATAAAATTATTCTCACGACGTTTCGGCCACAGCGCAAGCAGCCGTCCTCAGGTGAAGAAACAGGTCTGTCGAGAAGACAGAGTCTTGCGTTGTGGCCGAAACGTCGTGAGAATAATTTTATTATGTTTATTTTTATTATTTTATTATTTCCATTCTACGTGACTTTACCGAAAGAACCAAGAAGATGTATCCCTGCAGTCACGAAAGCTTTAAATCGAAATAATATTGCAGTATACATTTAAAAAAAAACTTCACTTTATTTCCAGCAAAAAATATTTAGCGCTTGAATGGGGTGACCTCTGTGCATAACGGGCGTTATCGGCTGCTGCACGACCAAGGTGTGGGAATCATCGCCGTGCGACAGGTCATTGAACCGTTATTTGCTCGAACCAATTGTAAACATGCGCCGTGGCTACTCCGGGTAATAAAAACACGCAAATAAACGGTGTCTCTCTGCATCTCAACACTAGGCCTCCCCTCGGGCGCTTGGCTTATCAGTTCGTGTTAGCCCAGCAGCGTATTGTGCAGAAGAGATTTTTCACAGGTGCTCTCAAAAATCCTTCTCTCTCTCTCTCTTTATCCTTCACACAGCATGTGGGCACACTTCTCTCGCACGCTGTGCTCTCAGATACAAATACGAAAACAAGGTTTATGCGACGATCCGTGTTGGTGCGGTAACCATCCACAGAACATCAACTCACCGCGGTTTCAGAGAAGCTATGTCGCCTGATTTCGAACCCAGGATCGTAGCGCTCTCTAACCTGTGAGTCACATTTTTTTTTTCATATTTTTGTTATAACGTATTGTATGGTCACGCCCCAAGGGCTTGATGAATCACGCGAAATAATTATGTGATTCTAATTGATTCGCACGCGCACAATTCGGTGAATGTATTGTGAGTGCAGTCATCGATTTCAATTGACGAATCAATGCATCATCGTTAAAACCGCTAACCCAGAACTCCGAGAATCCAGCCACCCGCTTGCCAACCGTGCCGCATTCGCCACGTTTTCCCGTTCATTTTCGCACGCACGTAATCAGATGACTGTTCCATGGTACGCGCGGAAAAAAATGGTTGATTACTTTTTATGATTACGTGCATTTTCATTAACGTTTTGTAAATGGTCCCAAAAAAAAAACCAAATGGAAATTGATCGTGTTAACAACTCGTTCTAATGGGAGGAACAGCGGCAGGCGTGAATGTAGATGATGATGATGATACAAACCCCAGAGTCGTGCTCGTCTTATAGACCCCTGACCCCACGATGTGGGTCACAGTGGTTTTTTGTTGGGTGGAGGGGGATACAGCCCCAGTTGCCAAACCTTGGATATGCCACTCGGGGTGGCGTATGTGAAATTTATTTTAAACGACTATATGTACTGTACTGTATGCTGTACTTCTTTCACACCGTACGTAGCCAAACGTGCTAATTAGAGGTGCGGGGGAAGGACAACTAAATTTAAAAAATTCAAAAGAAATTCGTTTTCAATCTAGATTAAAAAATGCGTAACTCGCAGTAGCGTCCATATATAGGAAGGAAGAGCGTTCCAGACGGCCGCAGAAGAGCATTTGAAAGCGTGCGATGCAGTGAGCGCCTTTGTTCGATGGCTATCCAAAAAGTTCGATGGATAGCCAAAAACAAAAAGATAACTATGTCACTGGCGAATCATACCTGTCATTGTATCTGCACGGTGAATAAAATATGTACCACTTTTCTTTTTTATGACATTGACATCAGTTGTCCGATGGGTTATAAATATCCCTGACATAGGAATGTGGACTTTTTATCCACTGGCTGTTGGCTGCCGGCAGAGTTGTGAACTGCCCAACGCACGTTTCGCGCAGGGAGACTTTGACTTTTGGCTCAATATTTCAGTAGGGGAGGAAAAAGTAATGAAATTCATAAAATAAGAAAAAAAAAGTTGCTTAAAATATCTCCCGTATTAAAATTATGAGCGAGAAAGAGAGAGAGAGAGAGATAGGTAATGTCGTTCATTAATACATTGCCATCTCATAACCGTGCAGACATTTCAAGCGCCATCGGGAGGTAATTAGGCACCCGTTCCGTCTGCGAGTGATAAATAACGCTCATCAACAGCGCGCTAATGAGTCGAGGGGAGCCACTTAACTCCGTGGCTGTGACGTGGCCCGTTGACCCCGGCAGAGAGCATTATCATTGGGGTTCCATTCGTTACGCGTAACGAGTGAGGGGTCATTTTACACGGCGCGATATCGCGTGGCAACTGCGGTAATGAACTCTCTTGCTCGGCTTCTCCTGGCAGGAAGGCGTCGTCGTCATCATCATCATTAGCCGTGGTCACTCCACTGCTGGATGAAGGCCTCGCCAAGCCTGCCGCCCACTTCTCACCGTCTTGCGATGGAAATCATCCAACGAGCGACCGAGCAGGAACCTGTGTTCCGTTGCTCCGTCGACTCAGTCGATGTCTTCTCAGTCGCCGTGCCGTCCCTTGGATCACTGTTTCATTGCTTTTATGGCTTTATTTTGGTGATTTTTGAAAAGTTTTTCGGTTTGGCCATGTTTGTTTGTTGTAGTACAGAGTTAGACTGATGGCCATAATCTAAGTTGTCTTATAGTAGTAGGGTTTTACCCTTTTAAACTGGTACTATATTTTGCCACTGGTAAAAGAGATCTCATAGTCTAAGTTGTCTTGTGGTTGTTGTTGTTTGACTTGCATCCCACTGGGATTTTTGCACACAGCGTTGGTGTACGGTGCTTTTTATGCAATATTTTGCTGTCTTTTCTTGGATTTTCTGTTTGCACATAGTCACTTTAAGATGTTTTCTTGTTCATGTTTTTGTTTTTTTCTTTGTTGCGGTTGCACCCGATTCAAGAGCCGAATGGCTCACAGGGCTATACCAAATAAATGAAACTTGAAATTTGACTGCCCACTCCATTGTCGTTCGTGAAGAACCATCGGCCGTCGTCTCTTCTCGCCGCGACGGGGCCTGTCCAAACCCACTCACGTTTTTTTTCAGTTTGGATTACGCCGTTAACCCGCGCGTGTTCTCAAATCCACGTGTTCCTATTTCTGTTTCTCGTTTGCCCCCCCCCAACACCACCACCACCACCAACAAGTCTGCCAAGTGTGTGTGTGTGTGTGGGGGGGGGGGGCATTGCCATCCCTGCCTCCTCTGGAATCGACTTTCCGTACAGCACCGATTATAATCAAAGCAATCGAACAAAGACGGACCACTGCATCGCACGCGTTCAGATGTGCTTCTGCGGCAGACGTCTGGAACGATATTCGGAAGCCACTGGAGCTATGCACCGTTACATCATCGAGACTGAAAACTAATTTCTTAAGAACTGATTTTTTTTCTGTTTGGTTTGTTGTCCTTCCCCCGCACTTCCGATTAGTGCAGTCGGCTTGCGAAAGAAGTTCAAAAGCAATTTCACATACGCCACTCCGAGAGGCATATCCAAGGTTGGGCAACTGGGGATGTAAGCCCCCCCCCCAACCCTCGGCCACCCCCTTCTCCCTTGAGACCTCGAAAATTTGTATCTTATTGATATTTTTCCTGAACGCGTTTTCCTTTTAAATGTAGGGCCCTATCTAATGTTGATGTAGGGCCCTACGTACGGTGCGAAAGAAGTTGAACATACAAATAAAGTGCTGTTATTGTGCTGTTATTGTCACTTGATACAGTAAATCTGGCTGTGACGGTCCCACCTGATGACGGAGACTTGTGTTGCCTCCGAAACGTCGTGATTTATTATTTTATTTATATTATTACTTTTATTAATTTTATTTTTATTTTTTACCTACGTGACTTTACCGAAAAAAATCTAAGAGTATGGTATTAAATTTCGATTTAAAGCTTTCGTGACTGCAGGGATTCATCTTCTTGGTTCTTTCGGTAAAGTCACGTAGAAGGGAAATAATAACATTGAGAAGCTGTCTCCCCGACAGACCTGGTCTTCACCTGAGGACGGCTGCTTGCGTTGTGGCCGAAACGTCGTGAGAATTGTATTTTATTATGTTTTATTTTTATTATTTTATTATTTCCCTTCTACGTGACTTTACCGAAAGAACCAAGAAGATGAGTATGTTATTGTCACGTTAAGTCATCCTTCATTTGTTTTACTTGACAGCCCTTTGTCAATGCACCGCTTGATGAAGCCCTCCCCCTCCGCTTACCCCATCTCCCCGGTCCATAGAAGTCTCGCGACGCTTTCAACCCGATTTGAGTACAATTCGCGAAGAAACCCCCAAAAAAAACACTCAAATGAAAATCAAAAGCCCAGCGATGGAAACGCTCGCGCCGAGGGCGCAGATCCCGTCCTGACGCTTCAGCGGCTTCCGCAGATTTCTCACTCACGAGTGTCTTGGGGGGGGGGGGGAGGCGGGGGTCACGTAGAGGTCATTAGATTTTTGCCCACTTGAGTTCAAATCGAGGCCACTCTGATAATTTGCCCAAAAGCGCATAATAAAAAAAAGGATGTAAAAAGAAAGTCTACACATGCCAAAGGGCATTAGGAATCATATTAAGCTCTTTGCTGGTGTGGGCCCGTTGTGAGGCTAGTTTAAAATTACCAAATTAACCTTGTGCTATAAGTAGTATAAATTTCTCCTGAAAATGCATTAAAATGAAGTTATTAATGTTTGATCACCACTGCGCTTCCGGAATGGTTGATTTGACCTTGTCGAAGAAGTCCAATTTGTAACAATCCAGAAAGGCAGTGATCTATGCGCGCGTGCCGGAGGGACTGCAAATGTGATACATAGGCGCTGGCGAACAGCTCTTGCCCCAACATTACGTCAAGCCTATACGGGGGGAACCTTTGTATTTGCCTTTGTAAAATGCATACTAGCCTGGTACCATTCGCAGTGCTCGCCACGGTACGATTGACTCCTACCTGGGGTCATTTGCCAGCTTTCTATCGGCCATAGTGTGACACTGAATGATAGGCGAACTACTTGGTTCAATGATGATTGCAGGACCGTGTGTAGTTTTATTACACTTCGTAATTTCTTCGTCCGCATGTATTTTGTACGATGGGACTTTAAGCAATGTATCACTTGAGGCTGAGCTACATTGAGTTAAACCAATCCACCTCAGCCGCTATAATTGGGGAACTATATTTAAAATGTTTTTACTGGTAGGAACCTCCTGGTTACACCAGCCCACAGGGGATTATTGTGTCCGTCGTGCAGGGAGGGGCTGGGTGGGGAGGGTGGGGAGGGCCTGGGTGGGGAGGGTGGGGCTGGGTGGGGGGGTGGGAGGGGTGGGGCTAGGTGGGGAGGGGCTGGTCACCCCGTGGTGCCCTTATAAAACTCAACGTTTAACCTACTCACGCCGGCTTGTGCCCGCCCTCACAGTCGGGCATATTTGCGGAATACACCACGCCGCCGTTGACCCTGGCCATTGACCGAGCAACCCAACGTTCCTACCAGCTCCCTCCGCAGGACAATGTGTTTTTGTTGTTTTTTCGACTAGAATCATCCCTGATAATATATATTTAAGCTTTCGAGTCCTCCAGAATAAAAAATCAGTCACTCACGATTGACTGCACGTATTTGGAATGAGATTCGGATCAAACAAATATATTGTTTCCGTTTACTTCGTGAAATAATGAAATCGTGTAAACGTGACGTCACCCGACGCCTCGTGACACCGCTTTCGGCAGGGAAAACACGGCAGTGACGCAATAGCATTGTCCTCCTGTGACGTCATATTTTCGGATCATTCTAAGTTTCGTATCTAGGCCTGATTGATGTAATTTGGGATGAGCAAAACAAAAATCCTGGAACACATACCGTGTCTGTATCATTTAACAATGTCATACATGTCCCACTGATAATGGTTATGTAGATATGTTGAACTTCTTTCGCACCGTACGTAGCTAACCGTGCCGATCTGAGGTGCGGGTGAAGGACACCAGTGTATCACGAGATAAATACTTGTTTCAACTTCTGTAGTAATAATAATAAAACTATAAACTAGTTTTTTATTTTATTTTACCAGGTAAGGCCTACTGAGCTTTGTAGATCTTTTTCAGAAGCGACCTGGCCACAAATGATAGCTCAACGAATTGGGCTTATCGCGTGGAAATGTATAGTAGCAGCCAAATACTCTAAACGCGTGATGTTGATTCTAAATGTGGAGGGACAAACTGGTGGTCCCGGAGAAAAATCCACGCGACCACGGGGAGAGAGACACACGCAAACTCCAAATGTACAGCTTGCGTCAGGGTCGGGATCAAACCCACGACCTCCTGTATACCAGGCGAGGTAGTTAACATCTCGCCACCGTGGCACTCCTAATAATAATGTCCAGCCTGTCAATCCACTCCTGTATGAATGCTTCCCCATGCCGCCGTGCCTGCCACGATGATTGTTTGACTTGACTTTTTCAAGTCAATGATTTCGCCACGAGTTGGGGATCACGATTTGATTAAATATTTTTTGTCAGTAATATTTATTATCTTGCTCCATACATTCGTGTTGTTCTTGTTGTTGTTGTTGTCTCGTCACATAAAGGGGACGTGTTTACCAATCGTCGGGAGCGTGCATCGTGCAACAAACTCATTTTCATAATAGGGGTTAGATCTCGTAAATATAAACGTGTCGTATTGAATTGTGAATATTGTGGGTTTACTCTCCAACACACCGGTGTGCTGAACTCTAACGAATGGCAATGTTTTGTTCACGTGACAAACCTTAATAATTGGCTTTGTCGGATGGTGATGGGTTTAACGACGCATTTATATTCATGCGATCTCACCCAAATAAACCTCTATTATGGATAATATCGGTCGCGAAAGCGTATGTGTTAAACTAACCAACCAATTCGTTCTTTAATAGGAAGCAGTTAGTTGGCAAAGAGGAAATACATCGCGTGATGTATGTGTGTGTTTGTGCACAGTAGGGGGGCACAGGGAGGGCATCAGCCACTCGTCTCAGTCAGTCGACCCGTGGCACCTGGGTTTGCCCCGTGACCTCCTGCCAGCGGGCGTTCGTCATCTTCACGTGGCCTCAACGTGCACACAGCCTGGCACAAGCGCCGTGTTGATGCCACCGCCACTTAGTGGGGAATGGCGGTTGTTATGTATGTCGGACGTCTTTCGCATCGTACGCAGGTGCGACTGTGGTGGTGGATCGTGGAGTTTGGGAAACGGAACGACGTCTTCTTTGGTGTGTTGGCCACTGTGCACTTCACGACGATCTTCATTGCTAATGCGGTCCCTGCTGAACGCCGCTGATAAAAACAGCTGCCACGCACGTGGTCTCTCCGTTGCTTCATCTCCTGAAACGTCGAAAGCGTCGAGGAGGCTCCGCGCGCCGCGCACCCACCCACGTGATATTGAAGAGCGATAAACCCACAGCTGGTCACAGTGAAAGCGACTCGTCACATAGCGCTTGAGTTTTGGGAGGACGGATTTTATTTTCGCGTGGCGGGCCAAGGTTGGGGATCTGAGCTCAGGTTTTTCAACTGGGCTGGATCCTCGTTCCATGCTCGGCCATTATGAGCCCCCCCCACCCCCCCAAAGATGGCTTGGGTCATCGCTGAGGAAGATGATCTTTAGGTCAAAGGTCAAAGAGGGTCTGTTGCGTGTGTTGGCGCAGTGACGTAGTGCGTGTGTATGTTTCGCACCGTACGCAGCTAGCGGTGCAATTCAGAGGTGCGTAGCTATCGAGTGCGCAGGCGATGCAACTGCACTGGGCCTCATGGGCCCGAGGGGGGCCCACACTCCGGCCTACGAAGAGGGAGGGGGGAAGGCGGAGAGTGACTCGCCACTGATATCAGCCGTGGCCTGGAATTGAACTCAGGTCGCCGAGTTCACAGTGCAGTCCATGAGCCACAGTGCCACCACTCTACAATAATGACATTTACAGTGAAACTCCCCCTAATCTCGATTTAAAGCTTTCGTGACTGCAGCGATTCATCTTCTTGGTTCTTTCGGTAAAGTCACGTAGAAGGGAAGTAATACAATAATAAAAATAAAACATAATAAAATAATTCTCACGACGTTTCGGCCACAACGCAAGCAGCCGTCCTCAGGTGGAGAACAAGGTCTGTCGGGAAGACAGCGTCTGAAACGTCGTGAGAATAATTTTATTATGTTTTATTTTTATTATTTTATTATTTCCCTTCTACGTGACTTTACCGAAAGAACCAAGAAGATGACTCCTCTATTCGTCGCTTCTCTGATCCACGACACCCCCCGCAGTCGATGATAACGCCGATATTTTGCGGGGCAATAACTCTTAATACACTTGTCTCTGTGTGGTTTGGTAAATATTTTGTTTTTATATCCAGGAAAGCATCACCGAGTCTGTAAGACTCCTTCAAGATGGCCTTGCACCGTGTGTGTGTGTTTGGAGTGCTTGACTCGCAATCAGAAGGTTAAAAGTTCAAATCTCAGCTCAGGGTCAACTCCTTTAATACACCGAACAGCACATTGTGGGACTACACCAGTGTCCACGCTAAGGACAGATTGATCTTTTCCCCCATGGGAACGTGGAATTTCCACCTCTGCTTCGGGGCTGCTACAGGTATACATTTTGGCGCACATCAGTGAACAACGCTGAAATTTCGCCCGCCGCGCGAATATCTCCGGGACCTACTTTCTCCACTCACCCGCGTTGCCATCGCCTCAATTGCCTTGCGAGTGGATGTCTCGTGGGACGGCGGTGCCTCCATCTCTATGCGATCCACCAACGCCCTCGTTGCCTTGCCAAATCACCGGATTGCAAGCGTGACCAGTCATGCCAGAGGTTTATTTTTCCCCTCCCCCTACCCCACCCTTAATGACGAGATGCGATGCGCTGAAATCATTTTTATGTATGCGCACGTGAAAGACAAATTTAATGGACTTGCCCACCCAGCGTGTTCCTAATGCCTAATTATGCTTGTGCAGGACGTATTAGGACTGACAAGTAATAAGGTTCCAGCCGGGCCTTTGTGTGCGCACTACAAAGTGTACGTCCGTTATTGTTTTACAAACGAACGCGCTCGTAAAATAGGGAGCTGGAGTTGACTGCCGTCCGTCGGAACGCAAACTGAATTATTATTTTGATTATTTTGCAAAATTTCGATTTAAAGTTTTCGTGACTGCAGGGATTCATCTTCTTGGTTCTTTCGGTAAAGTCATGTAGAAGGGAAGTAATAAAATAATAGAAATAAAACATAATAAAACAATTCTCACGACGTTTTGGCCACAACGCAAGCAGCCGTCATCAGGTGATAATGCCTCGACAGACCTGGTTTTCACCTGAGGACGGCTGCTTGCGTTGTGACCGAAACGTCGTGAGAATTGTTTTATTATGTTTTATTTTTATTATTTTATTTTGCAAAAGTTCACTCGAAGGGTGTGTTGCGCGCACGTTGAATGCAGTGGAGCGGTGGCGCTGCGCTTAGCGCACTGCCTTTACGGACCCGGTCACCTGAGTTCGATTCCCGGTCAGTGGTGATTTTTTTGAACCGGTCATGGGCCTCCCCTAGGTTGACTCAGCATTAAACGAGTACTTGGGGGGCAGTGATGTGTAAACATGATTGCTGGGGGGGGGGGGGGGTAGGGGGGGACAACGATGGCTGGGTTGTGGTTTTGGCCACACCAAACACTTGTGCTCCATGCCGGCCATCAATAGGTGCTCGCTAACACGGCTCTTGCCCCAATAGTCTGCAGAGTATGCGGGACATCTGTCTCTGTAATTTGAGTTGTGGTACTGCTGCGGTTCTTGAACTCTGCACTAGAAGCTTGGCCACCTGGGTTCAATTCCCGGAATGCGCAACACCAGTGGCAGGTGGCATCTGCAATCGTTCCTGGGCCTCCCCTTAGGTAGACCTCGTCTTAAATGAGCATGTGGTGCAAATTGTAAATAGCAGCACTGGGGAGACAAATGTGGCGAGGCATGCACATTAAAGGACCCACCATCTCATCTTGTTCTCTGCCAGCCGTGAATAGGTGCTCGCCAACAAGACGTACTCAATATTCTACAGGGCTAAATATGGAATGCGTTGCATTTGCATTTGTGCATTGTAGCAGTGATCAGGGTGTATCACAGTCTACGATGCACACTACACCCGTTTCTACTGGCTTCTGGTCCTGTTCTGGGCATCCGTCAAGTGAACTCAGCCCAAATATTAATTTCAAATGCATGGCAGTGTGGACACAACACCGCTGGGTTTGAGATGAAGGTGACCGTGCCTTGCCACGGTACTGGCCACATCATTCCTCCTCGCCACCCCCCCACCCCATCTGTCGTCTTGCGCCGTACCGGCCAGCCTCAATAGGTGCTCGCCAACAGCTCTTGCCCCAAAGGCACACGCAAAGAGGCACGGAGAGTCGATCTTTGTGTGTTTTTGTGTTGTAAGCGTGCGTGCATGTACGCTTCAGTGGACGCGCAATGCATTGTGTTGGCGCGCGTGCGTACGGGCGAGTTTGTGTGCGCCCGTGCCCGCTTGCGTGCCCGCTCGCTAAGTGGGCTCAAGGCCCTAATCGTGAATCGCGTGGCTGTTAGTGCCAATGCGTGGGCCATTGTCAGAAGAATAAAGACTCCCTACTGAGCTGACCAAACATAGTTTCCGAGAGACACAAAGAGAGATGAGAGAGAGGGTGGGAGGGAGGGGGAGAGAGAAAGACTGAGAGATGCATTTTTTTTTTTCTGTTGAGTGCATTAAATGAAGACTTTCACATACACACACGTGTGTGGGCGAGCAGCTACCCTGGTGAGATTCGGAGATTAATAATGAAAAAGAAAACTTCCAAGGATGGTTATTCATCCCACTTGTGATTTGACAAATTTTATTTGATGTTGATTCTTTCGTTTTAATTACTGTACACTGAAAAAACAATTATAATTGCTGTGTTTATATAACGAGAGCACAACAATAACTGTACGGTATGCAGCGTAATAATATTAAAAGTATAGGTTCGTGTGGCAAATGTAAGAGTCGCGAAGACGACAATGACAGTGTTTTATCTTCTTGGTTCTTTCGGTAAAGTCACGTAGAATAGAAATAATAAAATAATAAAAATAAAACATAATAAAACAATTCTCACGACGTTTCGGCCACAACGCAAGCAACCGTCCTCAGCGTCTGAATTCAGACGCTGTCGCCTCGACAGACCTGGTTTTCACCTGAGGACGGCTGCTTGCGTTGTGGCCGAAACGTCGTGAGAATTATTTTATTATGTTTTATTTTTATTATTTTATTATTTCCAATCTACGTGACTTTACCGAAAGAACCAAGAAGATGAATCCCTGCAGTCACGAAAGCTTTAAATCGAAATTTAATGACAGTGTTTCTTCACTAATTTACAAAGGGGGGGTGGGGGGGCACAGGTTCTGTGGGAGGGCCGCCACAAACCATTGTTGGGTTTGACAGCAGCACGATGATGACGATGATGGGGGTGTGTGTTCACACGTGGTGTATTGTGTCGGGGGGGGGGGGGGCGCACGTCAGGGGCCGCACTAAAGGCCACCAGGGGGCCGCAGGTGGCTCGTGGGGCCTTGCGATGAAGAGCGCTGCGATATGAAAAGGGCCTTGGCGGATGTGACCGTGCAAAGTCCAAAAGCCAGAGAGTGGTGATGAGACGCGCAGAGCAGATCTTCTTGGAAATCGTGAAAAGACTGCCAAAAAAATGTGTACCACGCCTTGTCAATGTTGTGTGTGTACGTATGTTGAACTTCTTTTGCACCGTACGTAGCCAACCGCGCTAATTGGAGGTGCGGGGGGAAGGACAACAAGCTAAACACAAAAAGCAGTTTTAACGAAATCAGTTTTAAATCCAGTTTTAAAAGTGCATAGCTCCAGTGGCTTCCTAACATCGGAATAAAGAGCATTCCAGACGGCCGCAGGAGCGTATCCGTAAGCGCGCGATGCAGTGCCCTCATTGCAGCAGGGAGGCACTTTGGCTTTATGACAATCGTTAGTGGAAATGTTATTTTAGTGCGTTGGCATTCATAATTATTGCTGGGAGTTGGATTTTACAGTTTTGAGTAATCACTGTAAGTTAAAGGCGTAGCCCTGCAATTGCGTCCTCGCAGCATTGCTGGCAGAAGGACCTCCGCAATAGAAAATTCTAGTGGAGCATCTCTAGACGGTGTTTTTGGCCTGATCTTTCACGGCCGGCCTGACGTTTTTTGATCGGTGCGAGCACCCACACTTTACCCCACCACACGCGACCTGGCGCTCAACTTAACCGCGGTGCAACCCATTTATACTGCGCGCTGGGCAGGCGGAGTCGGCCGGGGCGTAGTTCCGGAAAACCTGCAGCGTTGCTTCCATGGCCTGCGCGGGGAGACCCAACGAGCGTCCAGCGAGCCGACGACTCCCTAGTCCCCCGGTGAGCCCTAAAGGGTGAGTTTACCCTGTCCACCCCCCTCCTCCACTGCCCCCCTCTCCCTCCCCCGACCCCCATCCCACGCTGCTCCTTGAGCAAAATCCGCTTTCGTCCAAAGAAATGAATTCCCGAGCGCCAAAGCCAATTCCATAGATTTCCGAAGTCACCCTTAGGTCAGAGACTTTTACGTTTGGAGGGTGAAGCCAAATTGGCTCACGACTGCCATATCTGTGAGTGCCGTTCTGCCTTTCTGCTGCCAAGTTCACAATTTACTTCTAAGTTATTTTAAATTGAAGATCATTGATTCGTGCAGTTGGCTGTGGCCATTAGAATTCCTCTACGATGAATTCGTCCCTTCAAGGTCTCAGACATCTTGGATTGTTTTTATTTAATATTTCTGATCTTACCGTCCTGTGGTTTTCCACGTTTGTGGCCTGCAATGTGTTGCGTGTTAGTGGACGTTTGCAAGACGTGTGTCTGTCTGTATTTTGCTTGTGTCTATCTGTCTGTCCGTCTGCGTGCAAGCTGCTAGCCCCTGCTAAGAAAACGAGAATATACATCGATAAATGTGGTCTCACTGGACCCAGAATGACCATCAGAAGCTCACAGGAAAATGACAAGAGTTAATTGGGCCCGATGCTGAATTTCCACGGTCATTATAAAGCTACTAGCAGGAAGGCCGTTGGGGATTCGGTGCTAATAAATTACTTTTCAGTGAAAAACGCGAGAGATACCGATCGTGGTGCTCGTCATTTGCCATCCTCGCTGACCCCATCGTGTCCTTGACCCCCACCTCCGATCAAACCCAGCTTTAGACACGTATGGTGCGAAGGAAGTTGAACGTGTTCTTTGGGTCTTTCGGTAAAGTCACGTGATGACGATCCTCCTGATGACGATCGCGTGTGTTGTGATCAAAACGTCGTTGTTTCTTGCAAATTTTTTTTTTAATTTTCTTTGAACCTATCTACGTGACTACCGAAATTACCCAAATAATATGAATTTCCTGCAGTCACGAAAGCTTTGAGTCAATATTTAAGTTGAACGTGCGCACGGCTTGGAAGTGTCAGCTGCTTTCGGAAAACAAACCAACGTGGCGTGATACTGGTAGGAACCTCATGGTTCCACCAGCCCACAGGGGGTTATTGTGTCCGTCCGTCGTGCAGGGAGGGGCTGGGTGGAGAGGGAAGGGCTGCGTGGGGAGGGGAGGGTGGAGAGGGGCTGGGTGGGGAGGGAGGGTGGGGAGGGGAGGGTGGGGAGGGGCTGGGCTGGGCTGGGTGGGGAGGGTGGGGAGGGGCTGGGTGGGGAAGGAGGGGAGGGTGGGGAGGGGCTGGGTGGTGAGGGTGGGGAGGGGCTGGGTGGGGAGGGTGGGGCTGGGTGGGGGGTGGGAGGGGTGGGGCTGGGTGGGGAGGGGCTGGTCACCCCGTGGTGTCCTTATAAACTCAACGTTTAACCTACTCACGCCGGCTTGTGCCCGCCCTCACAGTCGGACATATTTGCGGAATACACCACGCCGCCGTTGACCCTGGCCATTGACCGAGCAACCCAACGTTCCTACCAGCTGCCTCTGCAGGAATGTGTTAATTCGCTGGGCCCGGTAAGTAAGGCTGCTGCGGGGATTCGAGCTGGGCCCTCTGGCCCGGTTCGAAAACTTGGCCGGCCTGATTCCAAGTAGCCTTTGGAACGCCGCAAGAGACCTTTGAAAAACAACACGGAGTGATCTTGGCAACAGAATTCGTGAAGTGAATCATTCGTTATTTATAGTGGAGGAGTCCGATGACCTATGAAGCTTTTTTTCTTCACAGATGTGCAGAAACTAAACTATTCATATTTTTTATCAGGTAAAGCTCAATGAGTTGTTAGCTTCTTTTTAAGAAGTGATCAAGGCCACAAATACCCTTCCTACAATTTGCACTGCTATCGTTTTTTTAATTGTTGTAACGTTCTGAGCCGCCCCAACTGGACATCTGTGAAAAAAAGTTTTATAGCTCATCGGATTTCTCCACGATAAATACATATTCTGATTAAAAAAAATGTTGTCATAAATAACAGATAAGACGAAGATCCCCCATATAGCCTTAACAGACTGTAGGGGCAAGTGCTGTTAGCGAGCACCTATGAAGCCTGGAACGGCACACGAGGGGGTGGGTGGCCGTCACCACGTCCAATCGCCTTTGTCTCCCCAGTGGCGATATTTACACACCGCACCAGGTACTCATTTGAGGCTGAGTCGACCTAGGAGAGGCCCAGGACCGGTTTAAATAATCGTCACCGGTGTTGGCCGGGAATCGAACCCGGGTCGCCAGGTTCATAGCGCAGCGCGCTAACCACTACACTACCGCTCCCCACAGATGAGAGCTTCCACACCCACCAGTGATAAATTGTGTTTGGCCATGAGACAAATACAAGTCCAAT
Organism: Lampetra fluviatilis; assembly: GCF_964198595.1. Taxonomy (NCBI): domain Eukaryota; kingdom Metazoa; phylum Chordata; class Hyperoartia; order Petromyzontiformes; family Petromyzontidae; genus Lampetra; species Lampetra fluviatilis. The sequence goes on along the minus strand of NC_136327.1, from coordinate 3,503,890 downwards.
TAGGCCTCTTGAAGCGAGCAGAGCACCACCCTGTGTTTGAGAATGGCCGCAGAAGATGCTGCCACAAAACTACTTCTGACGTCACCTCAACGGCCGCTTGTGCGCGCTAGCGAAATACTTTTGACATGCCCTGCGAAAATGGTTCTTTTCGTGGCAGTCAATTCATATTAATTATCGCAGCTGTAATTGACCAGGCTGTGCAGAAAAACGAATTTCAATTGATATTAGGCGGGGAATTGAGGTGTAGTTTGCAGACGTTTGAGATCACCAACTAAAAACTAAACGAATTTATTTTTTTGTGTTTTACCAGCAAAGGCCCACTGAGCTATGTAGCTCTTTTTTCAGAAGCGATCTGGCTACAAATGATAGCTCAACGAAGTGGCTTATCACGTGGAAATGTATAGCAGCCAATTACTCTTAAACGCGTGTTCCTAAGTGGTGTGGAGAGAAAAACTGGAAGACCTGGAAATAAAAAACATCCACGCGACCACGGGGAGAACCTACATCTCCAAATACACAGGTGTCAAGACCGGGCTCCAACCCACGACCTCCTGTATACCAGGCGATGTAGTTAACATTTCGCCACCGTGTCGCCCTGACTATATCTGAGACGTTGGTCACGTCACAGCCACTCATGGGGTAGCTGTCGACTGGGCCTAGAATCGAACCCAGGGACTCAACGGGGCCGGCTCAGTGCTCCTCTGACGCAGACACCCAATGGCCCCACTGAACCGCCCAGACACTTTCATATCGCTTCATCCATCATGAGTTTGCAAGACTGACAAATCTTCTGTCGAGGTAGGACTCGTGGCAAATAAACACGAAAAGCAATTAAATAGCTCGCTACGGCGCGGACGGAAGTTTTCCTTCAGCATGAACTCGCCTCTCGAGTTATAAATGTGAGAGGCCGGGCGAGCGATGGTGGCTCGCTAGCGAGAGAGATGCGACCGAGGCGGGGGAGATAGAGCGTCTACGCTCCACCCTTAGCCTCGGCAGTGGCGACAAACTCGAGTTATCGGGTCAGCGCGATCGCGATCTTCCCCTTGACTTATGAGTCCCATTAATCACGTCACCTCCCGCTTCCCCGAAAAGGCAGAGAGGAGGGCGTCCGTGTGTAGTCCGGTGTCGGCGGAGAAAAGAAAAGGCAAAGAAAACCACAAACAGTTGGGAAAACAAAGTGAAATTGGGTTGGGTGGTGGTTGGGTGGTGGTGGTGGTGGTGGAGCCGTTGGCACGGTTGCAAATTTAAAATCCTCAAGTTTTTTTTCACTCAGCCGATCATTCATCTGATCAAATAATACGAGTGCCACTTTGTGGAATGTCTTTTTGGGGGAATACTGATGGGCCCTGCCAATTGGAGTATTGAATGTTGAAGCCACTGGCCTTGGGTTGCTGCAACACAGATGAAGGTTCCCGTGAGCAGGGAGATTATTATTGGACTTGACCAATAATCAACGTTGGGGTGGAGCGATACCGCAGTCGTTGGCACGCTCAGTGCCGGATTAAGTTAGTGCAGGGCCTGTAGCATATGGTGCTATAAAGGGGCCCTAAAAAATGTATATTAAAACACCAATTTTTAACTTGCATAGTAGAGTAATTGTATTTTTTCACTTGCTATACAGCCAAATAATACGACAAATCGCTAACCTTAAACACCCGGTCGTTCATAAAAGTTGAAGGCGGTATAGTACTATAGTAATAGAGCAAGTGCAGAATCACTGAACCGGAATTGATAGCTTGAAAGCATTTAGTGCAGGGCCCTTAAAAGTGCGCGGCCCGTAGCATATGTCGCTACTTTTGCTGCAAGGATAATCCCCCACTGGGCACACTGCACAATGCACCTGATGAGCCGAGTTAGATTCCTGTCCACGACTAACTCATAAACTTATATACTGTACTTTGTTTACATTTCCTTATTCAATGTTAGTGACTTTCTTACCTTGCCTATACTTTGCACTCCTATCGTTGGGCTTGGCTGTCTTAATGTCTTATTATCGGCTTTGCACATTCATTGATTTGCTATGGCAATACGCCTGTCCGAGAATGGGAAAAGTTGGCTTTAAAGTAAAGTACTGCAGTACTGTTTGTAACAATAATACTATTGTGTTCTTGTCTTGTTTGGTGTAACTTCCTCTCCGTGCCCCCACTGGAAATCTGTGAAAAAATAGCTTTTTAGCTCCTCGGATTTCTCCTGCAGTCATCAAAAAGATTCTGATTCTCAAGATTATTATAATATCTGAACAAGTCCTGCGGCTCCCTCCTGAACAATCTGCATTGACCAGCACGGTGAAGTATGGTAAAACGACCCAGTGGTTCACACGGTGTGGAGTGGCCTTTATCCATCATTGCGTTGATAAAGGGCCTCGCATTATTAAATTTGCGTATTCATTTATTTTGTTTTCGCAAGCCTGTTGGAGCAAGTGCTGTTGGCCATCACCTATTGAGGTCAACGCATTGCATGACAAGGTAGCCATATGTTTTGACCACACCGCTACTACACGTGCTACCCATATCAGGTTCAATTGACCTACGGTGAGCTCAGACCAAGGTCAGATGATATTCGCCACAGCCAGGAACGGAACATGGTTCGCTATTATTGGAGTGCAGTGTACAAGCCACCATGTCACACGCACACACATACTGGCAGCACCTGACAATATTAAGGTTGGATGGACTGGTCTCTGTACAGGAATGTGGAATTCCAACCACCGACTCAGAGCAAACCAAAAAGACGTGAGCCCCACTCTTTCGAGCTTGGTATTATATTTTCTTGGACATTAACTTGAACCGCAAAACGTTAACTTTTTTTGTAAAAAATATATATTAAACCACAAACACCATGTGAGCGGCATCTTGGAATTTCTTATCAAGCGATATCGTATCCTACACACGAAATATTTTTTTCATCTGGAACGTTGCCTGGAGCGTTTAGAGAGAGAGACACCCCACCCACTGCAGTATTGACTCAACAGGGCTGTCTATTATTGAAGCAATGTATCTTGCAGAGAGTGTGCCATGCGGGAGCCTTGACAGATGTCGGGTTTGGCTGTTCAAGAGCTCGGGTTTAAACCCTGATTGCAATTATTTCGAAAAACCAGCTGACATCGTAAACATTATGAGACCTCCTTTACCAGTGGCAAAATATAGTAATAGGTTTTAACCCTTTCAACTGGTACAAAAACTGACACCTTTATACAAGGCATCATGTTTGCAATAACCATAACACAAGCAGTCAAAATGCAAACAAAAATAAACAACTCTGATAATGATATGCACTGTCCTTGAAGTTGATTGGTCCACACCCGAGACAGCTTTTCTTAGAGCCTAGTCTCCATTGGTGTTGGACCAGATGACGCCAAAAAGCGTAATACTCAAAAACAGCGCACTATCAGAGTATTGAGAGCTCGGGGTAAGCATTTACACTATGAGACCTCCTTTACCAGTGGCCAAATATATATATATCGTAATATATATCGTAAACATTGTCCGTTTTTACTAAGTATTGTCGAGCGGCCGCTTTGCCTGACAACCACAAGAGTAGAATCACGTAGAGCCACGCTAAAGGTTTTGTGGGAGGGAGAAAAAAAGCCCAATGAGCGTCAGTTCAGTGTGATGAGCGGGTGAATGAGTGAGCGCGTGGGTGAGTGCGTAGTTGAGGGGCGGTGGCGCAGCGGTTAGCGCACTGCACTCCAAACCCATATCTGTGATGGATAGCTGAGCCGGTTTTGGGCCTCGCCTAGGTCGACTCAGCCTCAAATGAATACCTAGGCGCGGTGTGTAAAACATCAGCGCTGGTGAAACTAGGGTGGCCTGGCGTGGTGCTGGCCACCCACCACCTTCATGTGCCGTGCCGGCTTTCATAGATGCTGCTCGCTAACAGCACTTGCCCCAATAGTATGTTAAGGCTACACGGGGGGGGGGGGGAGCTTTGTCTTTGTGTCACACACATATGTTGCGGGTGGTACACGTGGTGTGTGTATGGTTTGACGAACCACGCATGTGCCTTGTTAACATTTGGCTTAACAACTGTTTTGGCTTAACAACATTATTGTAATAGAATATATATAAAAAACCACCGGTTAGCATTCCACGGCGAGCTATTTCCAGGTGCAAGAAGACCGCACGCACTTGCCGTATGCGCTCGCAGCCCTCGTCATGAAATCGTCTTAATTTAACGGTCACATTCGGTCAATTTTTAAACCCGCGAATTACATTTCGCGCAATGAGAGAAAAAAAAACAAACGCATTACTCTTAATCAGCCGGCTATTATTGGGTGTTAACTCCTGGGGTGCATTTCTTTTGTCAAGGCGCTCTTCCCTCCTCCATCCCAGCTTAAATAGACGCTCCAAGCCTGGGGTGTGTCATTCAGACTCTGTCCTCTCGACAGACCTGTTCTCCACCTGAGGACGGCTGCTTGCGTTGTGGCCGAAACGTCGTGAAAATTATTTTATTGTGTTTTATTTGTATTGTTTTATTATTTCCAGTCTACGTGACTTTACCGAAAGAACCAAGAAGATGAATCCTGGGGTGCATTTCAAAATTGTTTTTTTGGCGACTCACTGCGCCTCCATGAATCTGACGTCACCCATCACCCAAGCGCACCTCTCAGTGACCACACTGCGTTCAACCACCAACACTGCATGTTGAAATAACACAAACCAAAAGATCCCCCACCCACCCCCCGTATAGCCTTAACAGACTTTTCGGGCAAGTGCTGTTAGCGAGCACCTATGAAAAAAGCCTGCAAGGCGCACCAAAGGGGGTGGGTGACCAGCACCACACCCGGCCGCCTTTGATTCCCTCGTGGCGACGTTTACACACTGCAACAGGTACTCATTTGAGGCTGAGTAGACCTAGGGGAGGCCCACCAGGACCGGTTCAGATAATCGTCATTGGTGTTGGCCAATCGAACTCGTTGTCGGCAGGTCCATGGCGCAGCGCGCTATTTGCTGCGTCACCGCTCCCCGTAACAACAACAACCACCGCCACTAAGTGGCGGTGACGTCACCACGACGCTTGTACCAGGCTACGTGCACGTTGAGGCCACGCGAAGTGTCGAACGCCCGCTGGCAAGAGGTGACGGGGCAGACCCAGGTGGCACGGGTCGACTGGCTGAGATGACTGGCCGATGCACCACCTGTTCCCCCTACTGATGCTTGCTGTGCTTTAGCCACCCGGCGCTCCGCTCGTTGTTGTGAGCGTCGCTCCTCCGCCCTCCGTTGTTGCTGGAGGGCGACTGCCTCCAACTGCCCAGCAGCGTCCTTCACGAGCCTCCTCCACAGAGGCCGATCTTGACACCGCTGGTACCAGTCATCGGCAAGTCCACTCAGCTCCACGTCCTCCTGTACCACAGCACTCCATCTCTTCTCTAGCCCGTGCCGCGCCCGTTTAGCCCCCTCGATCCGGCCGAACAAAAGCTGTTTAGGCATGCGGTGGCTGGGCATGCGGGCTACATGACCCAGCCAACGCAGCCTTGCCTGCCGGAGGAGCTCACCGATGGGACTTTGCCCAGATCTTTAAAGGATATGTGAGCTCCTCACACAATCCAGCCTGGTTAAACCCAGGATGGTTCGTAGGCAGGCCAGCCTAAATGTTGGGTCATTCCTGTTGAGGAAGTACCCACTCAGTCACACACTCAGTCACCACACAGCAGGTTACAATCACAGCTCTCTCTCTCTGTGCGTCTTCCCTAGCAGTGCTCCACTTTGGAATTCCCTCCCATCGTCTCTTCCCAACCCCCCCCACCCCCCAAGCTCTTACAATAATAACCTTTGTTCAATTCAAGGAACGTGTTAACAACCCTTTTCCGTTACAACGTTAGTGGGGCTTAACACGTTTCGGCTTCCGCGACCGATATTATCCATAAGTGTTTTCTTAGATCTCAAAAATATAAATGTGTCGTTAAACCCGCCACTACCCGACATAGCCAATTGGTAAGATTTGTCACGTAAACAATCGTGAATATTGTGGGTTTACTCTCCAACACGCTGGTGCGTTGTACAAGCAACGAATTAAATTTCGATGTAAAGCTTTCGTGACTGCAGGGATTCATCTTCTTGGTTCTTTCGGTAAAGTCACGTAGAAGGGAAATAATAAAATAATAAAAATGACGCTGTCTTTCCGACAGACCTGTTCTTCACCTGAGGACGGCTTGCTTGCGTTGTGGCCGAAACGTCGTGAGAATTATTTTATTATGTTTTATTTTTATTATTTTATTATTTCCCTTCTACGTGACTTTACCGAAATAACCAAGAAGAAGTAACGAATTGGCATGTTTTGTCTACGTGACAAACTTTACTAATTGGCTGTGTCGGGTGGTGGGGGGTCGAACGACACATTTATAGTTACGCGATTGAAACCCCAAGAAACACCTCTAGTTTGGTGGTGCTGTTTGTTGCTGGTGCGCTCGACGTTTTTAGTGGGCCCTTTGAGCGCTGTACGTAGCAACCGTGTAAAAATAAATAAAGTGATAGCAAAAAAAAAACCTCCAACCGCTTTGGTTATTGCTTTATTAAGCGGTTGTTTTATGAATTCACAGAAGCAGCAAGTCGATACCTTTTCTGAAAAATGTAATGCATGCATATTATTTAATAATATTATTATATTTATTAATTATAATAATAATGCACATTATCCTGAAAACGAATGTAAAAATACCCGAGACCTAACAGATCACGGCTTGACGACGACACCGCAAGAAATGGGTGCCACAAAGACGGGACGCACTTACTACTTGACCGCCTTGGCGCACGCCAGAGAGGGAAAGTGGAAACAAATGACTAAATATGTAGTGGACACCTACTAACGGGCTCTCTGCCCACACTTTGACGATTGAAAAAAAAAAATCGAAATTAAAAGAGAGCAAAAAACAACAACTAACAAAAAAGTATACATACGAGCGCTACGCGCTATTTCGACGAGGTCACCTCTCACTGCAACACAATGCTGCACAGTTAACTCCGTTGCAGCGCCGCACGAAGACGCGCGAATCTCCTGGGCCCCCTCTTTCACGCAGCTGCCCCATGCTCAGCTGGATGCCCTTTGACCTTTCGGCTGCTCGCAAGCCCCTCTTAGAAGGGAGGGCTTCGGTGCAGCGGCTTTGGGGAATTGCGATGATTTTTTTTTGTTACCGTGGGCCGGTTAATTTGGCGGCAGGACGGGCAGTCCAAGCAGCAGCGGCAGCAGCAGCGGCGTCTTGAAGAGAGACCGGGTTAGAGGAGGGGAGGGGAGTGCTTTTTGACGGTGAGCTAAGAGCCGGCTGGGAGACTCCGCGGACGGACGAGACGCGGTCACTGGGAATTGCCGAGGCAGGGTTCGGGCAGTGTTTACCAAAACACCAGCGGGCAGCGTCGTCATCAGTGAGTGCGTAAGTTATTACGCTTCAAGAGTACGCAAAAGAGTACTTTATATCGGCGGTGGAGTTTTTGGGATATGTTGGATCTTCATATTTGCTTTCAAATATATGTGTAGAAATATTTTTTCTCTCTTTCGGATTTTGGGCATCAGTTTTTTTTCCCATCGCGTGTTCGTGCTTACAGAAGTGACGCTGACCGACGTCACGCAACACCGCTTGTTTGGCGGGATAAAGGTATGGAACTGATTTAACACCGTGGCCCTAATAGATACATATTAATAAGATGTGACGTTTCGGGCAATGCCCCTTTTTTTACAGCACCTTCAAGGCAGTGCTTTTGACGAATGTGTTTAGTGTTTGTTAGTCGCCCTGCCAATGCGGTATCGCAAAACAACATAACATGGGGTGACATCGTTTCACGTGATGCTATTACTTTCCAAATTTGGAGACAATTCATACCGGTCCAAAATGCCATACCTCACTCTGATTTGCGGATTTTTCCGCACAGTCGGGAACACATTTCCCCACGACACATACTGTACCATTATAGCCCAGTTGAACTACGCACGTATATATATACACACAGTATTGTATCACACTATAACACAGTTGAGCTATGCAGCGTGTCCCCTGGCTCTGACATTTGAGGTTTGGCCAGGAGACATCATCGACGTCTGTCCCCCTGGGCCTCCGACCACGTGCTTTGAGATGTATTTTCCCCCCTCCTCCTCCTCCTCTGTGGTATCTTGGCAATTAAATTTAAGGTGGAGGGGTTCGCGGCCCCTTGCACCCATCCGCGAGCCCCCATTAACCACTGCTGGTGGCCGTGAGCAGCACGCCACGCGGGTAATCAGCTGACGAGCATCAGCTTCCCCCTCCCGTGGCATTACTCACAGCACAAGCACGGTTGACACCATCTGACACCACGAGGAGGAGGTGGTGGTGGTGGTGGGGGACTTGCCAGACAAATACAACAGCACAGAGGGCCAATATTCTCCCTCTATCGCCTTAACAACAAGTCCGCTCGTGAGCGCCGATGAAAAATCGGGCACGGCACACGAGGGAGTGGGTGGGGTGGGGTGGGCATCGCCACGCCCGGCCGCCTTTGTCTCCCGAGTGGCAATGTTTACACACAACGAAGCGGATACTAAACTTAGGCTGAGTAGACCTAGAGGACGCCCAGGACCGGCGGTTGAGATATTCGTCACCGATGTTGGCCGCGAGCGGGAACTGGACTCGGGTCGCCGGGTTCGTAGCGCGGTGCGCTAACCGCTCCCCACACATGCAACAACAACAAAAAACAAAGATCCCCTGTATAGCCTTACCGAACTGTTGGAGCAAGTGCTGTTAGCGAGCACCACATATGTGCACACAAAAAGACAAAGATCCTCCCTATAGCCTTACCGAACTGTTGGGGCAAGTGCTGTTAGCGAGCACCACATATTTGCACACAAAAAGACAAAGATCCTCCGTATAGCCTTAGCAGACTGTAGGGGCAAGTGCTGTTATCGAGCACCTATGCGCGCACACACACGCGTACACACAGCGGGACGCTCGCACGCACACCGCACGAACTCCGCAAGGAACACACGCAGGCACGGAGGATGGTCAGCAAATGGAATGCGCGTGGGAGCCGTCTGCGGTCACGAAAAACATGTGTGCAGCGTAAAGAGAAACGCAATTCAAACACTGGACACTGGCACGGGCGTACGGATGAACGGGCCGCCGTCGTCGTCGAAGCGAGTGGCGTCTTCCAGGAGCTCAGCGGGCCCGTGCGTCTCTCGCCAGGGCTACACGGGAGGGTTTCTGGGCTGTACAGAGGTCGCAAACGGGTTTTGATTCCTTACCCGTACCCGTACCCGTCCGCACCAGGGTCGCAAATGGGTACCCGTTCCCTACCCGTACCCGTACCCTACCCGAAATGAGTGACAAACGGTTACTCACCAGTGACTCACGGCCTACCCGTACCCGTACCCGGCCGCACCAGGGTCGCAAACGGGTACCCGTACCCGTACCTGGCCGGGTACGGGTAGCCGGGTATCGGGTACCCAGTTGCGATCTCTGGGGCTGTGGCGGCTTCCTGGGCTTTTAAAAAACTAAATGGAATTCATGTAAATGTCATCGGCCATATGGCCGGCCTGCATGGACTTGCACAGTTAATTTGCAATTCGTGCGCACTTTTCAGTTCGCCCGTTCACCAGCTGCCTGTCGAGTAAATAATTCACTATTTAGATTTATCCAAGAAACAGGACGAAATGCATATAAATAGAATTTCATGTTTAAGCAGGTGACTTTTCTTTGTACGGGGATTATGCTTCAGATGTTTCGTGATTTTCCTTTGGTGATTTCCTTGGTGTGCAGAACGGGAATGTCTGCAAATACGTTGGATGAACGTTTGAAGTTCATGATACGGAAGTGGAGTGGTTGCAAACAAAGACAAAGATCCCCCTTATAGCCTTTACAGACTGTTGGGGCAAGTGCTGTTAGCGAGCACCTATGGAGGCCGGCACGGCGCACGAGGGGGTGGGTGGCCAGCACCACGCCCGGCCGCCTTTGTCTCCCCAGTGGCGATGTTCACACAGCACACCAGTTACTCGTTCACACTCCACATCACACAGCGGAGTGTGAACCCTTCCAACCTAAAACGTCATTCACAGCCACGGCTACCATCAGTGGCGAGTGACGCCTGAACCCCAACCCGCACTGACCAGGGTGGTGAAGTATGGTCAAACAAAGCCTCACGATCAACGCAGCATTGCGAAGGCGTTCACCTTTCCGCCGCACACCTCCGATTAAGCAAGATTGGTCACGTACGGTGCGAAAGAGGGTTCAACATAGATACAGCAAAAGGCTGATAATTTTTTATTAATGTTTAATCTGATCAAAGTCGGAGCACGCCCTCACTCAAACAAGCGTGGGGCCGCGTCCAACTCTGTCTCTGACACGTTTCACTCGTGAGCATAACTCGAGTGCCATTCGCTAAGAATAACACTGGTCAACACACTTCTTCTGGCATAAGGTATTCCAACGGTTTTTAAATGTGATTTTGGGGTGCTGATTCCAAATCTGGCAACAGTTTTTGTCTATCACATCAGGTTTTTGAGATATCAAATATTGCATTTTCAATAAAAACTGCTGAAGAAAAATATTAAATAAATGTGGATATCTACATAAAAGTATATGATAAACACACTATCCTAAAAATACAGCACCATATTTTAACACTAAAGCAGTCACTGACTCGCAACAACTTGCAATCATAAGTGACATAGTTAATTTCGGGTAAAATCAATGAAAATTGGGTATGCCGATAGCATAAAAATGAGATTCCAAATCTGAGATCAGATTTGGAATCAGCACCCTGAAATGAGTCTAAAACAGCTGCAAACGTCCAGGCCAGAAAAAAAAGTTTTTTTTTTTTGTTGACCAGTGTAATATAACAGTGACGCTGATGGCGGTGATGGAATTTCCACATTCTGGTGATAGGGGCCAGTCTCTCCAATGGACAACCACTGTCGACTGGTGGGGAGAGATGCTCTCCCGAAGCGAACAGCCAATGAGTCACGTGGCTGTCCAACAACGTTGAACGCTCGCCTACAAACCATCAACAAGGCACGCTTGGGTTAGAGGTCGCAAACGCGTTTTGATTCCTTACCCGTGCCCGGCCGCACCAGGGTCGCAAACGGGTAACCGTACCCGACCGTACCCGTACCCTACCCGTACCCGGCCGGGTACCTGATTGCGACCTCTGGGATGAAGCCATGTTGCAGGCGCGGGTGGGTTTATACAGCTATCCTGCTGTGACTGTTCCACCTGAAGACGGAGGCTTGTGTTGCTTCCGAAACGTCGTGATTTTTATTTTATTTTATTTTTATTTTACTTTTATTAATTTTAAATTTTTACCTACGTGACTTTACCGATAAAAACTAAGAATATGATTCTAGGAACTTGAATTGTGAGAAGAGACAAGACGTTGGGAAATGAGTGACAGTTACTCACCAGTGACTCACGGTCTACCCGCACCCGGCCGCACCAGGGTCGCAAACGGCTACCCGTACCCGGCCGGGTACCCGGCCGGGTACGGGTAGCCGGGTATCGGATAGGGTACGGGTATCGGGTACCCGGTTGCGACCTCTGGCTTGGGTGTTGTTGTTGTTGCTGCTGCTGCTGCATTCAAAAGACTTTGAAACGACCTCACCATCATCCTGCTAAGGACGCAGATAAATCGGGCCTGCCTGGCATATGAACGCCATCTGCCAGCGTCTCGCTTTGCACAAAGATTATTCCTCTTACCCGCTTTGCTCTCCGGCGGCCGAGCATTCGTACGCGTCATTGTAAATTATTTTTCGAGGTTTTCGCTTTTCGCGGCGCCAACACGCTCCCGTCCCTTGCCGGTTGTGGATCCAATGGAGCGGCAGGGGGGTTGTTACCGCTTATTAAAGCCACGCAATTTTTTCGCACGATCGTATATTTAATGTACGCTAAGGGGAGGCAGGGAGGAGGATTGGGGTGGTGGGTGGGGGGTATTTAAAAACACACACAAACCCAATTACGTGGCGATTGTACAGCGCGAGACAAGCGACGCTCACTCGGGGCTCTTAGGTCGAGTCACGCGGTCGCCACGTGTCGGAGAATGACGCTGGCAGACGACGTCACTGGACGGCTGTACGTGCGCATTTGTGTACGTACGTTGAACTTCTTTCGCACCGTACGTTGCCAATCGGAGGTGCGGGGGAAGGACAACAAACTAACAAACAAAAAAGCATCTTCTTGGTTCTTTCGGTAAAGTCACGTAGAAGGGAAGTAATTAAATAATAAAAATAAAACATAATAAAATAATTCTCACGACGTTTCGGCTACAACGCAAGCAGCCGTCCTCAGGTGAAGACCAGGTCTGTCGGGGAGACAGCGTCTGAATGCGTCAGACGCTGTCTCCCCGACAGACCTGGTCTTCACCTGAGGACGGCTGCTTGCGTTGTGGCCGAAACGTCGTGAGAATAATTTATTATTTTATTATGTTTCATTTTTATTATTTTATTATTTCCCTTCTACGTGACTTTACCGAAAGAACCAAGAAGATGAATCCCTGCAGTCACGAAAGCTTTAAATCGAAATTTAACACAAAAAGTAGTTTTAAAGAAATTACTTTTCAATCTAGGTTTAAAAGTGCATAGCTATACGTGTCCGTGTGCGTCCACGTGTTCGCGTATCCGTGTGGGTCCGCGTATCCGTGTGGGTCCGTTTATCCGTGTGGGTCCACGTGTCCGCGTGTCCGTGTGAGTCCGTGTGGGTCCGTGTGGGTCCACGTGTCCATGTGCGTCCTTCCGCTCCGGCAGGAAGCCGCGGGTGGACATTGACAAATGTGGGCTTGTGCAACCACAATGGCCATGTCGTGAAGGTCATAGGACAATGACATTTCTCCGTCGACCCTTGAACCTCCAAGAAATGCAAATGTTTCTCTGAGAATGCGTGGAGCGTTAAACAACATCAAACACACACATTTGGGGTTTGGAGCACCCGTCAGGTTTATTGACGAACCAGGACTCAACTAATTCACCGGCGGTCAGTCGGTTCCTTATCGATCTTCTATTGCTACCACTACTACTACGACTACCGTGGTTACTGTTCCCGTGAAATTCACGCGTTAATTACACTGTTCAACACATTTTTTCTGGCATAAGGTATTCCAACGGTTTTACGGTGATTTTGGGGTCCTGATTCCAAATATGGCATCAGGTTTTGTCTATCACATCAGGTTTTTGACATATCAAATATTGTAATTTCAATAAAAACTGCAGAAGAAAGATGTTAAATTAATGTGGATATCTGCATAAAATGATATTATAAACACACTATCCTAAAAATACAGCACCATATTTTAACACTAAAGCAGTCATTGACTCGCAACAACTTGCAATCATAAGTGACGGAGTTAATTTCGGGTAAAATCAATGAAAATGGGGTATGCCGATAGCATAAGAATGAGATGTGATAGAGCAAATCTGAGATCAGATTTGGAATAAGCACCCTGAAATTAGTCTAAAACAGCTGCAAAAGTCCAGGCCAGAAAAAAACGTGTTTTTTTGTTGACCACTGTTATTCCACCAATGTTGAGTTCTCTCAACCTCCCTCAATTCAAAACTCATATCCAGTACAACTGGAATAGTGCTGTGTGTTGCTGCCCGCTTGGCGTTTTGGGAATGTACTCATCGACTTTTGATTTACATTCATTATCACGAAGGGATCGCGCGGTGCCACGAATTGAAGGCGATCGCCAGGTTATTGACCAGGAGATGGCAGTACAGCAAATGTGTTCCTGACAAATTTGCGTGGGATATTTGTGTTGTTATCTCCTCCGTCTGCGTGGTGGGTCTTCCCCGGCTTCTCCAAACCCTCACGAATAGAATTGGTCAAACATGAAATGGAATTGGTCAAACGTGGATTGGTCAAACATGAATGGATCGAAATTTCGATTTAAAGCTTTCGTGACTGCAGGGATTCATCTTCTTGGTTCTTTCGGTAAAGTCACGTAGAATGGAAATTATAAAATAATAAAAATAAAACATAATAAAATAATTCTCACGAAGTTTCGGCCACAACGCAAGCAGCCGTCCTCAGGTGGAGAACAGGTCTGTCGAGGAGACAGTCAGACTCTGTCTTCTCGACAGACCTGTTCTCCGAAACGTCGTGAGAATTATTGTATTATGTTTTATTTTTATTATTTTAATATTTCCATTCTACGTGACTTTACCGAAAGAACCAAGAAGATGAATGGATCGGTCAAACATGGATTGGTAAAACATCAAATGGAATTGGTAAAACATGAATGGGATTGGTCAAACATCCCAATGCCAGACCCACGTGTAAACGAATGTTGAGACTCCTTGATCAATGATATTGTTATTAGTATTCCGAAGAATCGGAATATGTATTTATATTGGAGGAATCCGATGAGCTATGAAGCTCTTTAAAAAAGTTCTATAGGGGTGGGTAAGAATGTTACAGCAACAAAACAAAAGACGGTAGTATTATTATATTATTTTAGTAATCAGAATATGTATTTAAACTGGAGGAATCCGATGAGCTATGAAGCTATTTTACAAGAATGTCCTGTTGGAGCGGGTCAGAACGTTACAACAATAAACAGTACAAAAAATAAACCATGAACGTATTATTATGCACGGTACCATAGTACTTTACATTAACACCAACTTTTCCCATTCGAGGATACGGGGGTATTGCGATCGTAAATCGATAAATGTTCAAAGCCGATAATAAAACATTAACACAGCCAAGCCTTAGCGCTTTGATACCACCTCAATCGTGTATTATCCCTGAAGCGGCTTTAAAGTTCACCACGCTTTGTCCTACGCATGGAGCGCTTCTGACAAAGTTTTTATTTTTTATTTTGAAGCAGCGTCGTCCCAGCTGTTCGCAGGCCGAGCACGTGGGGATCCGAAATCTGCATTTGTTTGCGCTGCTCTGCTCCTTAATGAGATCATTGGGGTAACCAGAAGCTCAGTTTCAGAATGTTCTCTTCCACCCACCCACCGCACCCCTCCGCCGGGACCTTCCGCGGAGTTTACAGGTCAAAAAGTAACCGCTTGGTAGAAAAAAAAAGTAAGAAAAAAATCTCGTCTTTTAAGGTCACCCTGGGATTTTTCTTCTTTTGAAACACAAGAACTTCGTTTACACCTCAAAGCCGTCAAGGGTTGGCTACGAGATGTACGCGAATTTTTTTTATTTCTTTCGTCTTTTTTTTAGAGGTCTCGTGTTTGTGTTGTATCTCTCTCTCTCTTTGTCGCCAGCGTCATGCCCTCTCTTAACGCATTCTCCACTTTGAAGCCAGCCACGCACTTCCAGCTCAGTCACCGAACAGTTCTGTTGCCCATCCTCTGCTGCTGATGTTGCTTGCTGCCTCTCTGCCGCTACCGGCTACCGCAACCACCCCTAAAGCGAACGGGGGGGGGGGGGGTGCCCCCCGGGTTTTTTGTTCTCCCTCCTCCGTGAGTCACTCTTCCCCCCCTCGTGCCAAGCCACGCGCTTCTGTTGCGCAACGCGAGCCACCCCCCACCCCCCCCCACTTCGAGTCCTCTCCGTCCCGCGAGACTGGGAAACCACTACGTTCGCTCAGCCGGGTAGTTTATAAACGTCGCCTACATCGCCGCCGCCACCGCCAGCGCCGCCAAGGATCGCTTAATCCCGCGTCTGACAGGTCGCGTGGCGCTGTGGGGGGGGGGCAGGCGAGCCCAGCCTGCATCGTAATTGCAAACGAATTGGAGTGGTGCCAATGTTAGCGACACCGGGGCCATTCCGTTGTCCCGCTCGTAGTTGGTTTATTAAGTTTAAAAAAAATAAATGTGAACCAGGTAAGGTCCCACTGAACTGTGTAGGTCTTTTCATCTTCTTGGTTCTTTCGGTAAAGTCACGTAGAAGGGAAGTAATAAAATAATAAAAATAAAACATAATAAAATAATATAATAATATATTTTTATTATTTTATTACTTTCCTTCTACGTGACTTTACCGAAAGAACCAAGAAGATGAATCCCTGCAGTCACGAAAGCTTTAAATCGAAATGTGTAGGATTTTGTTCAGAAGCGACCTAGCCATCACAAATGATAGGCCAAGACGAAGTGGCTCATCGTCGCGTGGAAATATATATATAGAAATCAGCGGTGAAATACTCGAAACGCGTGGTGATGTTGATTCTAAATGTGGAGGGTAAAACCGGAGGCCCCCGAGAAAAATCCACACGACCACGGGGAGAGAGACATCCAACCTCCAGATATACAGCAGGCGTCGGGGTCTGCATGGAACAAACGACCTCATGAACACCAAGCGAGGTAGTTAACATCTGGCCACCGAGGTGCCCCAAACACAAATTTATAAATAAATATCCACACATCAGCTGGGTCGATAGCGGCGGCGGTGGGGGGGTGGGGGATGGATTTAATAAATTTGCATCCCCTCCCCATTGTTGCCACAGCCGTCCCCGAGAGATGAAATCGAACAGTCGCCCTATGGATCGCAAGTCCAGTGCGCCGCTCACCATTATCTCCACCGTGGCAGCAACTCGGAGGCAAATGAAACGATAATTATGCAGACGTCATCTAAAAGTGTCGTCTTGCCCAGTGACTGCTGCCCGCACGGTAGGCCCAGCAGCGGAATAAATAGCCAACGTGGATTTCTTGCTGAAATGAGCGTTGGTGTTTTGCTCATCTTCTATATACAGCCATGAGCCAGCGGTGGAAATTCCACATTCCCATGGCGGGCGGGGGTGGGGGGGTTAGCCTCTGCATGTGACAACCACTGATGACCTCCCCAAAGAGTGGTACAATTGTTTACGACCCCAGAGGGATGCTGGGCTGAGTCAGCCTCCTGCCAAACAAGATTTGAACTTGGAACAGATCCTTTTGGGAGCCACTGAATCTACTACCGAGATATAAACCTACAATACGTATGGTACGCATGTTGGCACACGTAATGACCTTTGCACAGGAAGCAATTTAAAACTAAGGGGAAACAGGCAGAGGATGGGTCTCGCTGCCCTTTGCTTGGCAATGAATCATTTCGACGAGGAATGGTGCTTTGCCTCTCTCCTGAGTTGTGTTTTAGTCCGTGGTTGTGGATATTCCGAACGAGATAAGAGGGGTGGAATTGTTATGCCATATTTAAATTGATCGTCCTATTAATGTATTTTGCTTCCCCAAAGACACGGACATCGCGACAATGCTCGCTAAGTCCCCATTAGATCACCCAGTTTATTTAGGATGATTTAAAACAAAGAAAATACGTTGGATATTTAATTTTCTAGGAGCGTTTGTTTTTCCGTAATTTATGTTGATGTAACAAATAATATTTTTACATCCTCTGTTAAGGAAGTTACGGCTCTTATCTTGTAGATAAATCCCAGACTAGCCCAGGATGTGGTCTGACGTGAGTTTGTTTAGCTTCATGAGTGACAAAAAGACGTTATGGCACTCAGTTATTTATTATTATTAATTAAGGTCCTTTAAATTGGTACATTTCGGGTGAAAAAAAATTAACCCGTAAAAACAAAGTTTTTCACTATAAATCCTTTATATGCGTGGCATCGGTTTTATTTTATTATTCATGCCTGTTTTTCTTGAGTAAGAGTTTCATTTTTATCACATTGGTATTTAAAATTAAATATGAAAAAGAAATTTTTCCTAAAAAGTGGAAAATGTTGGAAAAAATTTTTTCACGAAAATAAATTGTCACGCACAACGAGTCTATGTGCAAAATGTCAGCTCGATTGGATCACGGGAAGTGGGTTAAAAAAACGACCAAAAGATTTGCACGGTCGTAAGCGCGCAAGCAAGCAAGCAAGTGAACTTAATATAAAGGATTTAAAAAAGGCTACCGATAGAAACGTCTACAGGTTCGACGACGTTTGGTCAGTGTGGAAGAGCAGGCAAAATACTCAACAGGGCTCCGTCTATTGGAGGGCCCTTCCGCCAGCAGTGGCACGAGCAACCAGGCCATTGCAGGTCTGCACCTTTACCGTCTAACTGAGACGAGAGAACAAACGGTGAACAACAATCACACGTGGTGGCCTCGGTCTGCGCCAGAGGTCGCAAACGGGTTTTGATTCCTTACCCGTACCCGTACCCGGCCGCACCAGGGTCGCAAACGGGTACGCGTACCCGGCCATACCCGTACGGGTATCGGGTACCTGATTGCGACCTCTGGGATGAAGCCATGTTGCAGGCGCGGGTGGGTTGATTCTAGGAACTTGAATCGTGAGAAGAGACAAGACGTTGGGAAATGAGTGACAAACGGTGACTCACCAGTGACTCACGGCCAACCCGTACCCGTACCCGGCCGCACCAGGGTCGCAAACGGGTACGCGTACCCGGCCATACCCGTACGGGTATCGGGTACCTGATTGCGACCTCTGGGATGAAGCCATGTTGCAGGCGCGGGTGGGTTGATTCTAGGAACTTGAATCGTGAGAAGAGACAAGACGTTGGGAAATGAGTGACAAACGGTGACTCACCAGTGACTCACGGCCTACCCGTACCCGTACCCGGCCGCACCAGGGTCGCAAATGGGTACCCGTTCCCGTACCCGGCCGGGTACGGGTAGCCGGGTATCGGGTAAGGTACGGGTATCGGGTACCCGGTTGCGACCTCTGGTCTGCGCCGTGCTGCTTGTAGTCTGTGAATGCCGATGCGGTGCGTTCGTTTATTTGCCGTTACACTGGAGTCGCTCGCCGTTTGCCTGACTTTTGGGATGAGCTACTCGGTACAAAAAGAAATTAAACGGGGTTCTGAAAAACGTTGACCGGGTTTTGCCGTGTTTCGCTTCACTTTGGTTTTCATTGCGGTCGCCGCGATAGGGTGACGCTATTTTTATTTTATATTGCACGGTGTATGTTCCGCGATAATCATATCGACCGTTTTGCTGAATATCGTTGTATCGTAAGTATCGTTTTGTGAAAATAACAAAAAATATTTGCCGTAAAACATTTTCTGCGATAACCAACAAAAATTTTTACGTTGTACATAATTAGCTGTTATCGGACAAATGTATGCTTTGTAAAAACATTACAATATGCAGTAAACGCCGGAATCTAGGTCTTTCATTTAACAATTGCTAATCAAACTCAGGTCACCAGGTTCGTTGTGCAGTGCGCTAACCACTGTACCACCACTCCCCCCTCCTCTTCCTTCCCACCACGAAAATAGTTTATATTACCAGGTAGGAACGCAATGAGGAGACAAATCCCCTTTGTAAGGGTGACCTGGGTCAACTTGCGACACTGAGTGCAGTTCAGCAGGAAACGTACTGACCGAGAGGAAGAGAGAGAAAGAGAGAGAGAACATCAAACACCCACGAGGAGAGGGAGAGTGATTGTGTGCACCCAACGTCTGGGCACTTACGGGCGGATCACAGCAATATTCTAGCGAACACCGAGATAACAGTGATAGACGTAGCAGTATCGGGTACAACAATGCTGGGTGTTGTTCTGGATTGATGTACCATGTTAGTCCTCGCTTAACGCGCTGGTGTTCACACTATAACGCGGGTTTGGGCCATGAGATTATTCTATGGGGCGAACACTTTTCGCGCAACGTGGAATGTGCCCCCCGTTATAACGCGGTTTCTCGACGGTCGACGACGAACTACTTTCTTGGGCTGCGTAGCTGAGCCGAATTACATGAAGTTGGATAGACGCTACTAAGGCCTTCTGTAGACTTGTACTGGTAGGAACCTCCTGGTTACACCAGCCCATAGGGGATTATTGTGTCCGTCGTGCAGGGAGGGGCTGGGTGGGGAGGGAGGGGCTGGGTGGGGAGGGGAGGGGAGGGTGGGGAGGGGCTGGGTGGGGAGGATGGGGAGGGGCTGGGTGGGGAGGGTGGGAGGGGTGGGGCTGGGTGGGGAGGGGCTGGTCACCCCGTGGTGCCCTTATAAAACTCAACGTTTAACCTACTCACGCCGGCTTGTGCCCGCCCTCACAGTCGGGCATATTTGCGGAATACACCACGCCGCCGTTGACCCTGGCCATTGACCGAGCAACCCAACGTTCCTACCAGCTCCCTCCGCAGGAATGTGTTTTATTTGTAACGGTTCATCATCATCATCAGCCATGGTCACTCCACTGCTGAATTGAAGGCCTCTCCCAGGCTCCGCCACCTCTCACTATCCTGCGTGTAATAAATCCACGTGTAGTACCGAAACGAATACAATTGATAATTTATAGAGCATGCCATCAATCAAGGCGCTTGACGTAGCTTCCACAACAGTGACACATAATGAAATGATGGCGTTGTCAGGGGCGTGCGACGTAGATTGAGGACATGAGTGACAGCGATAGAGGGAGACTTGGGGATCACGAAAGGGTTGGGGAGGGACGGGAAGGAGTGGAGGGGCGAGGGGAGGGGAGGGAATGGGCGATGGAGAAGACGGGAGGCTTGAAGAGAGGAACGGAAGGAGGTGAAGGAGGGGGACCGCTTCATGCACAGAGAGAGTGGTGAGTCCATGGGCAGTTTTGAGTCTATGGACAGTGTTGAGTCTATGGGCAGTGTTGAGTCTATGGGCAGTGTTGAGTCTATGGGCAGTGTTGAGTCTATGGGCAGTGTTGAGTCTATGGGTAGTGTTGAGTCTATGGTGCAGTGTTGAGTCTATGGGCAGTGTTGAGTATATGGGCAGTGTTGAGTCTATGGTGCAGTGTTGAGTCTATGGGTAGTGTTAAGTCTATGGGCAGTGTTGAGTCTATGGGCAG
The DNA here is from genome assembly GCF_964198595.1 of Lampetra fluviatilis. Classification (NCBI taxonomy): domain Eukaryota; kingdom Metazoa; phylum Chordata; class Hyperoartia; order Petromyzontiformes; family Petromyzontidae; genus Lampetra; species Lampetra fluviatilis. The sequence goes on along the minus strand of NC_136327.1, from coordinate 3,483,284 downwards.
TGTTGAGTTTTTGGGCAGTGTTGAGTCTATGGACAGTGTTGAGTCTTTGGGCAGTGATGAGTCTATGGGCAGTATTGAGTCTATGGGCAGTGTTGAGTCTATGGGCAGTGTTGAGTCTATGGTGCAGTGTTGAGTCTATGGGTAGTGTTGAGTCTATGGGCAGTGTTGAGTCTATGGGCAGTGTTGAGTCTATGGGCAGTGTTGAGTCTATGAGGAGTACTGAGGCTATGGGTAGTGCTGAGTCTATGGGCAGTATGAGTCTATGGTGCAGTGTTGAGTCTATAGGCAGTGTTGAGTCTATGGGCAGTGTTGAGTCTATGGGCAGTGTTGAGTCTTTGGGCAGTGTTGAGTCTATGAGAAGTACTGAGTCTATGGGTAGTGTTGAGTCTATGGTAGTGTTGAGTCTATGGGCAGTGTTGAGTCTATGGGCAGTGTTGAGTCTATGGGCAGTGTTGAGTCTATGGGTAGTGTTGAGTCTATGGTGCAGTGTTGAGTCTATGGGCAGTGTTGAGTCTATGGGCAGTGTTGAGTCTATGGTGCAGTGTTGAGTCTATGGGTAGTGTTAAGTCTATGGGCAGTGTTGAGTCTATGGGCAGTGTTGAGTCTTTGGGCAGTGTTGAGTCTATGGACAGTGTTGAGTCTTTGGGCAGTGATGAGTCTATGGGCAGTATTGAGTCTATGGTGCAGTGTTGAGTCTATGGGCAGTGGTGAGTCTATGGGCAGTGTTGAGTCTAGGGACAGTGTTGAGTCTATGGGCAGTGTTGAGTCTTTGGGCAGTGTTGAGTCTATGGGCAGTGTTGAGTCTTTGGGCAGTGTTGAGTATATGAGAAGTACTGAGTCTATGGGTAGTGTTGAGTCTATGGTAGTGTTGAGTCTATGGGCAGTGTTGAGTCTATGGGTAGTTTGAGTCTATGGGCAGTGTTGAGTCTATGGTGCAGTGTTGAGTCTATGGGCAGTGTTGAGTCTATGGGCAGTGTTGAGTCTATGGTAGTGTTGAGTCTATGGTTCAGTGTTGAGTCTATGGGCAGTGTTGAGTCTATGGTGCAGTGTTGAGTCTATGGGTAGTGTTGAGTCTATGGTAGTGTTGAGTCTATGGACAGTGTTGAGTCTATGGGTAGTTTGAGTCTATGGGCAGTGTTGAGTCGATGGTGCAGTGTTGAGTCTATGGGCAGTGTTGAGTCTATGGGCAGTGTTGAGTCTATGGTAGTGTTGAGTCTATGGTTCAGTGTTGAGTCTATGGGCAGTGTTGAGTCCATGGTGCAGTGTTGAGTCTATGGGTAGTGTTGAGTCTATGGTAGTGTTGAGTCTATGGACAGTGTTGAGTCTATGGGTAGTTTGAGTCTATGGGCAGTGTTGAGTCTATGGTGCAGTGTTGAGTCTATGGGCAGTGTTGAGTCTATGGGCAGTGTTGAGTCTATGGTAGTGTTGAGTCTATGGGCAGTGTTGAGTCTATGGTAGTGTTGAGTCTATGGTTCAGTGTTGAGTCTATGGGCAGTGTTGAGTCTATGGGCAGTGTTGAGTCTATGGTAGTGTTGAGTCTATGGTTCAGTGTTGAGTCTATGGGCAGTGTTGAGTCTATGGTGCAGTGTTGAGTCTATGGGCAGTGTTGAGTCTATGGGCAGTGTTGAGTCTATGGTGCAGTGTTGAGTCTATGGGCAGTGTTGAGTCTATGGGTAGTTTAAGTCTATGGGCAGTGTTGAGTCTATGGTGCAGTGTTGAGTCTATGGGCAGTGTTGAGTCTATGGTGCAGTGTTGAGTCTATGGGCAGTGTTGAGTCTATGGTGCAGTGTTGTGTCTATGCGCAGTATGAGTCTATGCACAGTGTGAGTTTATGTGCAGTATTGAGTCTATGGGCAGTGCTGCTCAAAGTACAGGGGAAGTTGATTCCAGTAGAGGGCTGCAAGGAGGGAGAAGGAGGGACAGAGAGAGAGAGAGGAGATTTAGGGAGGAAGAGGACGAGAGGAAGGGACTTGGAAGGAAATGAGAGAGGCAAAATGAGGTGGGGCTAGGCCATGAAGAGATTTAAAGAGGAACAACAATAACTGATTCCATCGCTCCATCTCCTCCGTGGACATCCTCCGAGACACGTTCAATGCCCTCTGCGTCTAATTCTGAATTTCGGCCGGGCCGTGAAATGGGGCTGCATTCCCTGCAGGGCCTTCACGTGACTCTAATTACATTGGCTCGTACAGCGGAGCTTGCAAACAAAAATATGAAACGCAATTTCTCTGGAACATCGAGCTTGTTGACCCTGCGGATAGAGACGAGATAACAAAATAATCCTCGGCCTCTTCGCGGCCTCAAACGAACGGTTCCGTGTTGGATTATTCATCCCTAAAATTGCCCTCTTTTGCCCCAGAGGCAGGAGACAATGCAGAAAGGTAACTCGATATCAATTCACCGCAGAAAACACATGAGACTCTGTCAGCTTTCACACGTGTTGGGGTGTTTTGAAATTATTGTTATTATCGCTTAAATGGATTTGATGCTACGGGGAGAGTGGCTAGTGCAGTGGCGGTTCACGACTGCGCTAAGAGACCCCAGGCACCTGAGTTCAATTCCTGGCCAAGGTTTTAGCAGCAGCGGCGAGTGAAATTTGAACCCACCCCACTTCACCAACCTGCACTAACCAGCGTGGTGAAGTATGGCCAAGCACGGCATGCCAGCAGTGTTTTGATGAAGACTTCTGACACCGTGGCGAGATGTTAACTGCCTCGCCTGGTACACAGGAGGTCGTGGGTTCGATCCCGACCCTGACGCCTGCTGCTGTCTATTTGGAGTTTGCGTGTCTCTCTCTTTCTCTCATCGTCATCACGGTGGCTAGGATATGTTAACTACCTCGCCTGGTATACAGGAGGTCGTGGGTTAGATCCCGACCCTGACGCCTGCTGTATATTTGGAGTTTGCGTGTGTCTCTCTCTCTCATCATCATCACGGTGGCTAGGAGACATTAACTCCCTCGCCTGGTATACAGGAGGTCGTGGGTTCGATCCCGACCCTGGCGCCTGCTGTATATTTGGAGTTTGCGTGTGTCTCTCTCTCTCCCCGTGGTCGCGTGGAGTTTTCTTCGGCTCCTCGTGGGTTTCTCTTCACATTTAGAATCATACGTTGAGAGTATTTGTCTGCGATAAATGTCCACATGATAAGCCACTTCGTTGAGCTACGCAGTAATTGGTGGCCAGGTCGCTTCTGACAAACAGTGGGCCTTACCCGGTGAAGTAACACATTGTCCTGCGGAGGGAGCTGGTAGGAACGTTGGGTTGCTCGGTCAATGGCCAGGGTCAACGGCGGCGTGGTGTATTCCGCAAATATGGCCGACTGTGACGGCGGGGAGTAGGTTGAACGTTGAGTTTTTCAGGGCACCACGGGGTGACCAGCCCCTCCCCACCCAGCCCCACCCCTCCCTCCCACCCCCCACCCAGCCCCACCCCTCCCGCACCCAGCCCCAACCTCCCCACCCAGTCCCACCCTCCCCACCCAGCCCCTCCCCACCCTCCCCTCCCCACCCAGCCCCACCCCTCCCCACCTTCCCCACCCAGCCCCTCCCCACCCTCCCCACCCAGCACCTCCCCACCCTCCCCTCCCCACCCAGCCCCACCCTCCCCACCCAGCCCCTCCCCATCCTCCCCACCCAGTCCCTCCCTCCCCACCCAGCCCCTCCCGGCACGACGGACGTACGGACACAATAATCCCCTGTGGGCTGGTGTAACCAGGAAAGTTCCTACCAGTAAAAAGTGTAGTTTAGTTTGTCTTGAAACAAGGATGCTGAAATGATACAAATCTTTTGGCGATGCTGCTACATTAATGGCAGTGGTTCTACAAGAACAAACAAACAACACCACCTTTTGCAACATTCGTCAACAACACCTATGGCTTCAAAAGGAGACAAATATATAATAGACGAACGTTTCATGCATTGTCCCTTCGTCATAGCACATCTCACAGAGATTAGCCTTGCCTATCAACATACGGTAGTTCGGCAGAATTGGCTCAAACAGGCCTGGCTGATTTGATGTGACAATCGACGTCGATACCGGTCCAGAGTTTGCTTGCGTTGAACCAATGCTGCTGATATTACGCACCCCCAGAAGGCCGTAGGGCTGATGCGAGGTGTCAAAGCAACACGTTTAATTATTACGTCGAGGGACGGGTCTGGCAAGGCAAGGTACCGCTTGCTTTTTATTTACTCGTTTGAAGGCATCATCAATCTGTCTCAACTGCAAGCAGCCGGTTGCGCAACTGCTCGCAACTGGTTGCGGGAAGCGATTGTGTTGCGTGCAACCGAGTTGCGCAACTGCTCGCAACTGGTTGCGGGAGGCGTTTGGGTTGCGTGCAATCGAGTCGCGCAACTGGTTGTGGGAGGCGATTGTGTTGCGTGCAACCGAGTCGCGCAACTGCTCGCAACTAGTTGCGGGAGGCGATTGTGTTGCGTGCAACCGAGTGGCGCAACTGCTCGCAACTGGTTGCGGGAAACGACTGTGCTGCGTGCAACCGAGTCGCGCAACTGCTCGCAACTGGTTGCGGGAAACGACTGTGCTGCGTGCAACCGAGTCGCGCAACTGCTCGCAACTGGTTGCGGGAAGCGATTGTGTTGCGTGCAACCGAGTCGCGCAACTGCTCGAACGATGCATTGCTCCGACCTCCCCCCCCCCCTTCGGCCCACCCCTCCCCACCGCCCAATCCCCCTTCTTGAAAGTTGCCGGCAAACAAACAGGACCCACGCAATGAAGCGAGCGAGCGAGCGAGACAGCCCCAATCTGACATTGTGCCACGTGCAAAGCAGCCCACTCGGGGTGGGCCACTCATCTCACATCTCATCCCAATCACCTGGCACCCTCCGTGTCCGTCGCCACTCAAAGGCTAAACGAACCCCCGCTCCCCCCACCACCCCCCCACCTGTTTGCCTCGAAGAATGCAGTCGGGGGGCTCGTTAGGCGGCCGAATTAGAATGAGAATAATAATAAATGGGACGGCTTCCCAGCGGACTAATTACGGTCTTGAGTTCGTGTCTTTGCGATCGAGGTCTGTCTGCTGCCCCGTGCCCGTTCCTTTGGCGGGCGTCCAAATGTGTTTTGATGTCCGAATTGCAGCGTGGCCTTAGGAACGGAGAATAACGGTGCTGAAGAGAGACAGCCAAACAGTGAGAGAGAGAGAAGAGAGGAGAGAGAAACACAACAAGTGAATCGGCATCTTTATTTCGGACTGTAGGAATCCGATGAACTACGATGAAGCTCCGATTTAAAGCTTTCGTGACTGCAGGGATTCATCTTCTTGGTTCTTTCGGTAAAGTCACGTAGAATGGAAACAATACAAATAATAAAATATATAATATTATAGTATTTTATTATGTTATTTTTATTGTTTCCATTCTACGTGACTTTACCGAAAGAACCAAGAAGAAAAATATGATGAAGCTCTCCCTGCGTGCGCTAAGAATGGAAGCTACTTTGACAATGCTGCGTCGGTAGCTCGGATTTGAGACGAACTTTCCCCCTACCCTCGTCTTGTATCGGTCGCTACGGCGGAGGGTTTGACCAGGAATGGAACTCGGGTGGCTGGGATCGTAGCGCAGTGAGAAACCCGCTGTGCTGTCGCTTCCCGCGCACTGATATTAGTTATTAGCATCAAAAGTCTAAACAGAGTCTCCCTGCTCGAACACTTTTTTTTACGTGGAAATTCCACATTGCTATGGTCAGCTTTAGCCCACTGAGTTATGTAGTTCTTTTTTTCAGAAGCGACCTGGCCACAAGTGAGAGCTCGAAGAAGTGGCTTATCATGCGGAGATTTACAGCAGCCAAACACTCTCAACGCGTGCTTCTAAATGTGGAGGGAGAAACATAACCGCAGAAAAATCCAAGCAAACACGGAGAGACACGCAAACTCCAAATATACAGCAGGCGTCAGGATCGGGATCGAACCCACGACCTCCTGTATACCAGGCGAGGTAGTTAACATCTCCTACCCGCCGTGATGATGATGAGAAAGAGACACACAAACTCCAAATATACAGCAGCAGGCTTCAGGGTCTGGATCGAACCCACGACCTCCTGTATACCAGGCGAGGTAGTTAACATCTCCTAGCCGCCGTGATGATGATGACAAAGAGAGAGAGAATCACGCAAACTCCAAATATACAGCAGGCATCAGGGTCGGGATCGAACCCACGACCTCCTGTATACCAGGCGAGGTAGTTAACATCTCCACCCCGCACCACGTGTCCCACGCATCATAACCTCATCTCACCGATCACGTCTCGAGCGCTCCCCTGCCGCGTTCTATCCCAAACCTCCGAATTTCTCACCGCATCCTCCCGTGAAATTCCTAGAATGTAATTACACTTTATGTTTAAAAAGAAAATATGTCGGCTAAGTGGAGGCTAAAGTTGTTGGCCTTGCAAAGGAGAGCGATCAGTCTTCTTCGGGTGCCTCCCGATTGAAATAAACCAGGTGATTGATTGCAAAGTGTCTCAAATGCTGAAATGAGTGTTGGGAGGTAGCCTATCACTTTTGTAGCCTTGAGCCCAGCGATGGAAATTCCACATTCCTTGGGCAAGGACCAGTTTACTCCATGAGACAATCACGATTGAGTTTCCAGGGTGGTGGTTATTTTATCGACCCTGCAGTGAGTTGTTCCAACTCTCACCCGATGGGAATTTGAACTTGCAACTTTTTGTGAGAGTAGCGCTCTATGCTTAGCTAGATACACAATTGATTTCATCATGATCATCATCAGCCAAGATCAATGCGCTGCTTGATGAAGGCCTCCTCAAGCCATTTCTCAACAGAGATGTAAAAAAAAACAACTAAACAAAAAAGCTAAAGAGAAACAGTTTTGGAATGCCGAGTAAACCACAGAGAATGCCCAGTGGACACGCAATACCTCCAGCGGTACCCACTGTGCTATGCTGTACGGCAATTTTTTTTTGAAGTGACCGGGCCACAAACGATAGCTTAACTTAATAATAATATTCTTGGTTCTTTCGGTAAAGTCACGTAGAAGGGAAATAATGAAACAATAAAAAGAAAACATAATAAAATAATTCTCACGACGTTTCGGCCACAACACAAGCAGCCGTCCTCAGGTGAAGAACAGGCCTGTCGGAAAGACAGCGTCATTCAGACGCTGTCTTTCCGACAGACCTGAATGACGCTGTCTTTCCGACAGACCTGTTCTTCACCTGAGGACGGCTGCTTGCGTTGTGGCCGAAACGTCGTGAGAATTATTTTATTATGTTTATTTATTTATTATTTTATTACTTCTCTTCTACGTGACTTTACCGAAGAACCAAGAAAATGATAAGCCATATTTAGAACTAACATGTGTTTGGTGTATTTGGCTGCTATACATTTACACACATTTGGGGATTAGCCAGGTCGCTTCTGAAAAATAATTATAGATAGCTCAGTGTGCCTTAACCTGGTAAGATAAAATAAAATATTGTTTAATAGTTCAGTTTATACTCATTTTGCTTTTACTCAGTTCTTAGTCTCGACCATCTGCCCATCGCAACATGCACCCGCCAGCGCCATCGGCTTTGTTCATTAATTATAATTAATTAGTCAGCTGTTTGAGCTGCGTGGTTTGAAATGTTGGCAGCACATCCATCATCTACTTAAACAAACGATTTCCTGCTGCTGCTGCTGCTGCTAATGCTGCGTTTGGCAGTGGTGTGCAAGCACAATTTGGGATCTACGGATGAAACGCGCCTTGCAAATGTAAATTATTATAATTAATTCACAATAGTACAACTAAACACACTTGTTAAAAAGCTGCCTTGAAAAAACAAAATCGAATAATTGATATACACCGGAAAATAAACTGAGCTACAGAACAGACGTCCTCGAGCCAATCAGGGGAGATTATCGTGAAAAGCTTGGATTCACTCACCTGGGATTCACACACCTGGGATTCACTCACCTGGGATTCACTCACCTGGGATTCACTCACCTGGGATTCACACACCTGGGATTCACACACCTGGGATTCACACCTGGGATTCACACACCTGGGATTCACACACCTGGGGCTCACTCACCTGGGATTCACTCACCTAGGATTCACACACCTGGGACTCACACACCTGGGATTCACACACCGGGGACTCACTCACCTGGGATTCACACACCTGGGATTCACACACCTGGGATTCACACACCTGGGACTCACACACCTGGGATTCACACACCTGGGACTCACTCACCTGGGATTCACACACCGGGGACTCACTCACCTGGGATTCACACACCTGGGATTCACACACCTATGATTCACACATCTGGGATTCACACACCTGGGATTCACACACCTATGATTCACACATCTGGGATTCACACACCTGGGATTCACACACCTGGGATTCACTCACCTGGGACTCACTCACCTGGGATTCACTCACCTGGGATTCACACACCTGTGATTCACTCACCTGGGATTCACACACCTGGGATTCACACACCTGGGATTCACACACCAGGCACTCTCTTTGTCTCTCTCAAATCTCATTGTTACGCGTGCCATCAAAGCCATGGTGGGCACGTGGGAGGGATGAAACTCGTTCGATAAAAAAGGGGTGCGTGCGTGCGTGATGAGTGTGTAGTTTTTACATTTGACAGCTCAATCTTGCTGTCTTATTAATACTCTTTAAATAATGGACGATACCTTCATGGGCATCGTGTATACTACCAGATGCACACGCACGCACGCACATACACACAATGACAAAGATCCGCTGTGTAGCCTACATAGGCTGTTGGGGCAAGCGCTGTTTGCGAACACCGATGAACTTCAGAACGGTGGAAACTTATCCCATCATTCATGAGCACAGCTTTGTGGGAAACCCATCCAGTGGTCGCGCTGCAGAGATTCAAGCTCCCACCATAGGAATGTGGAATTTCCATCACCAGTAATAAAACATTGAAGGATAATGACGTGCATTTACAGAGCATTCACGTATCTTAGTAACTCAAGCCTTCTTTAATCACTTCTCATCTCAACAATTCTGGAGCCCTGCTGTAGCCTCACCAAGGGAACCCCCAGTGGCAGCTGTCTCTGTGCGCCACGAGGTATACACAGCGCCGGCATGCAAGTAGGTCTCGTCTGCCGGTAGGGGGCGATGTTGCTACGCGGTTTTTCCAAAGTACGGCAAGTCCTCGCTTAACGCGTTGGTGTTCACACTATAAAGCGTTGTCGCTATAACGCGGAACGCGCATCGCTATGGCGTGGAACAGGCACCACTTTTATAGCGCGGGAAGTGCATCACCGTTATAACGCAGAACGCTTACACCACCTTCTTGGTTCTTTCGGTAAAGTCACGTAGAAGGAAAATAATAAAATAATAAAAAAAATTCATTCAGACTCTGTCTCCTTGACAGACCTGTTCTTCACCTGAAGACGGCTGCTTGCGTTGTGGCCGAAACGTCGTGAGAATTATTTTAGTATGTTTTATTTTTATTATTTCATTATTTTCCTTCTACGTGACTTTACCGAAAAAACCAAGAAGATGAATCCCTGCAGTCACGAAAGCTTTAAATCGAAAGCTCACACCACCGTTATAACGAGGAATCTGCATCGACATAATTGGGAACGTGCACCACCGTTATAACGCGGTTTCTGAGCAGTCGCAGACCAACTACATTCTTGACGCAGTAACGCGGCGGGCGTACCCTCAGTTACTCGTCCCGCCATCTCACGGCGTGGTGCACGTAGTAGCAGCAGTCGTACATCGTATCTCGCCAAACTTTACCATGACATTGTTAGTGGTCAAAGTGTTCCCCCGCTTGAAGCGGAACGCTTTCAGGAACGCATCTTCCGCTCGTCCCGGCGCGCGTAAACAAGGACTCACTCCGCTGTTATTCGCGAGCAATTTGCCAAAAGGGTGACGTCGGCACACGTGGCACAAAACTCTCTCTTTTTCGTATTATTACCCGGCCGGGTACGGGTAGGGTACGGGTGTCGGGTACCTGATTGCGACCTCTGGGATGAAGCCATGTTGCAGGCGCGGGTGGGTTGATTCTAGGAACTTGAATTGTGAGAAGAGACAAGACGTTGGGAAATGAGTGACAAACGGTGACTCACTAGTGACTCACGGCCTACCCGTACCCGTACGCGGCCGCACCAGGGTCGCAAACGGCTACCCGTACCCGGCCGTGTACGGGTAGCCGGGTATCGGGTAGGGTACGGGTATCGGGTACCCGGTTGCGACCTCTGCCCCACCTACTTGGGAGTCAAACCTCGACCCGTGAACTCGGGGGTGGTCCGCAAAGAGCGGCTCGCCGCGTATTCATTAAAGCGGCGTGTCACCGACGCCTGCCTGGTTGGCTTTTTTCGTTGTGAAACTCCCACAGCGTGATCTCCTTTTTCCATGGTTTACGCTTTGTGATAAACACAGCTGCGAGGCGGTGATGAGTGACAGGTTAACACGCACACCAGCTTCACGTCTGCCCCATCCACCTCCCCACCACCCCCGCCCCCCCACTGATTCCCCCCCCCCCACCACCGCTTACCCCTCGAGGCAGAGTTCGGCGAGGAAGTGTCACGGGGCCGCGTGTACAAATACAAAATGAAGCTCCCTACAGCTTTCTAGATTTGAAGCTTTCGTGACTGCAATGATTCATATTCTCAGGTTTTTTCGGTAAAGTCACGTAGGTAAAAACATTAAAATTAATGAAAGTTAAATAAAACAAAACAAAAATAAAATTCACGACGTTTCGGAGGCAACACAAGTCTCCGTCATCAGGTGGGACCGTCACAGCCGAATTAGCTGCCGGGCTTCTTGGCTGCCCACGAGTTTGCCTCTGTGAGCGCCACGATGGCTAGGAGATGTTAACTACCTCGCCTGGTATACAGGAGGTCGTGGGTTCGAACCCGACCATGACGCCTGTTGTATATTTGGAGTTTGTGTGTCTCTCTCTCCAATCATCATCACAGTGGCGAGGAGATGTTAACTACCTCGCCTGGTACACAGGAGGTCGTGGGTTCGATCCCGACCCTGACGATGCCTGCTGCTGTATATTTGGAGTTCGCGTGTCTCTCTCGCCCGTAGTCGCATGGCTTTTTCCCTGTGTCCTCCGGGTTTTCTCCTCCATATTTAGAATCAACATCACGCGTTTAGAGCATTTGGATGCTGCTGTAAAATTTGCACGTGGTGATGATGAAAATCCACCACTTTGTTGAGCCATCATTTGTGAATGCCAGGATCGCTTCTGATAAAGAGCTAAGTAGCCTTACCTGGTCAAATTAAAGATAGTTTAGTTAGTTTCATGACAACAACAACAACGCCATCGTGTAGAGTCTAAGGGATAGACGCGGACGGGCCTCCGCTGACAGCGAGTTCTGCAGATGGACATTTTTGGCCTACTCTTCCACGCAAGGCCAGTGCGCGTCTTGGAAGAGGTTGGAGTTAGCCACGTTGTGCTGGTGGGTGGATAGAGAGGCGCTGGGGGAAGGGGGGGAGGCGATTTCAGGAACCTGTCACCGTTGGTTCACTTCGCGACGCGATTGAAGCGTCAGAACGCATGCGGCTGTTAAGAGACTCGTAAACAAATACAAAGATCCCCCCCCCGTATAGCCTTAACGGACTGTAGGGGCAAGTGCTGTTAGCGAGCACCTATGAAGGCCGCAACGGTACACGAGGGGGTGGGTGGCCAGCACCACGCCCGACCGCCTTTGTCTCCCCAGTGGCGATTTTTAAACACTGCATCAGGTACTCATTTGAGGCTGAGTCGACCTAGGGGAGGCCCAGGACCGGTTCAGATAATCGTCACTGGTGTTGGCCGTGAGCGGGAATCTAACCCGGGTGGCCGGGTTCGTAGCGCAGCGCGCTGATCGCGACACCACCGCTCTTCGTAAATGCACCACGATACCAGCATAACATTAATTAAACAACAACAACAACAACCACAACAAAAACCCAGTGAGTAGGAAGAGCGACACTGCGACCATCCATCTGACGGCGGTGGAGAGGGCGTGAGCCGTCACGAAATCCTCTCCCCAATTAGGGAGTTGAAATCCGCCAAATTCTCTTTCGCGCTCGCGCCGATCGTGAGCCAAGCTTCCACGCCGCCGTCTGCACGCCGAGGAGCGCACAGATGTCTCACTGATAATACCCACTCGGCAATTAATTCTTACGTAAATATAATTTTTTTTGTTTGTTTTAAATTGCGCTCGGTCTGCGTATAATCGTAGCGGAACCCGCCACAATTATTAACGAGTTCGATTCCCGAACACGGCTGGCATCAGTGGCGAGTGATGCGTCCGAGGTCGGGGCTGCTTGCCCAGCCCCTTCCCCGTGCACCAGCGTGGTGAAGTATGGTCAATTGACCCACGTGGCTGGCAGAGCGGCGTGCTTGGGGTCCTTCGTCCAGCAGCGGATTGACTCAAGGAGAGCACATTCGTCACGAATGAGAGACTGCACGATGTTCTGGGAGGTATTAGACGTTTGGCACAGCTAAAGTGAAGGCAATGCGAAATTAATAAACAAATCCAAGAGTTTCGATTTAAAGCTTTCGTGACTGCGAAGAACAGGTCTGTCTTTCCGACAAACCTGTTCTTCACCTGAGGACGGCTGCTTGCGTTGTGGCCGAAACGTCGTGAGAATTATTTAATTATGTTTTATTTTTATTATTTTATTATTTCCCTTCTACGTTACTTTACCGAAAGAACCAAGAAGATAAATCCAAGAGTCATTGAAACAAATTGGGTCTTCCGAAAAATTAAGGTCTGGAAGTTAATTGGTTTTCACTCGTGGGGCAGGGTCAACCTAAGGTCTTCGTATTTGCTTTCAGGATCTCGCGCTGAAACTTACTCAACATCCATAAGCGATTTTGTTTGAGTGAGGCCAGCGATGATGTGGACACATTCGCGTCGTAAGACCCTCCACCACCCAACATAGGCAAACAATTGACAGCGTCAGCCGTACAAAGCGTTCAAAGCACCAATAAAGTTAAACCTTGGATTGCGAGCATAATTCGTTCCGGAAATGTGTTTGTAATCCAAAGCACTCGTATATCAGTTGTGATCACGTGACGCTTGGCAGACAAAGCGTATACACGCACTACTCGTATTGCAAGACCTCGCTCGTTTATCAAATTAACATTTATTAAAAATTTTGCTCGTCTTGCAAAACACTCGCAAACCAAGTTACTCGCAATTCAAGGTTTTACTGTATTTATTTGTGTAGTCGAAGAAGAATTTTTCGCCAAGAAACGACACTTCGCTTCTGACTGCGCCGCACGTCTTTGTGGATATATTTGTCGTGCGTAAAGTGAACCTTCTCGACACGCGTGAGAAGGTCATCATCATCATCATCATCTTCTTCTTCATCATGAGCAGCGCACAATGCACAAGCCTGCTGTTCTCCTATAACGCTGCGGTAGTTGTCGCGTTCGTGATGAACACCGCGCTATGGAAAAATTGCGTTACAATGAACAAAAATATATTTATGGTGGGGAGAGGGGTGGGTAAAGCACGGTCCGCGATAACGCGTGAGATGCGTACGCAGGCTGAACAAAGACTGAGGCGCGGGAGGAAGCATCGAGATGCGCCCAGCAGCATCCCAATGCCTTGTTGTGTGATGATGATGATGATCTTCTTGGTTTTTTCGGTAAAGTCACGTAGAAGGGAAGTAATAAAATAATAAAAATAAAACATAATAAAATAATTCTCACGACGTTTCGGCCACAACGCAAGCAGCCGTCTTCAGGTTGAAAAACCAGGTCTGTCGAGGCGACAGCGTCTGAATGAAACAGCACCATGCTTGGAGCATATATTTAAGCTGGGTAGGAAGGGGGGGAAAGGGCGCCTTGACAAAATAATTTGCATATCAAGAGGAATGATGATGATGTGACGTCGAGGCAGTCGTACCACCGCTAATTTCTCCCGACTCACGGCACGGAGCTCCGTTTACTCAAATCGCGTCATATCCAATTCGCGTCATTAAAAACAAAATACGTGTTCCCGAATACATTCATCGCGTTATAGTCAATTCGCGCGGTGAAATGAACACGCGTTATAAGAGAGCGCATTGCACGAAATTCATCTTGCCAAGGAGTGTGACACTGAAGCCAATCGAGAGTGGCTGAAACCCTCGACTCGTAACTCGAGGACACACATCCAGCAGTGGATTGACAGGCCTGTGAATGATTATTATTGTTACTACCCCCTACGATGTGGCTATCTCTCCCCATTCCCCCCCGCCCTGGCACACACACGCAGAGCCAAAGGGAACCACGTGACGCCCTGCCTCGTTTGACACTCCGGGTCGGATTTCCAATGTTTTGGATTTTTTGAATTTGCTCTGAGAGAATTTCCCTTCCCCCTGTCCCAGCAGCGCCAGCCCCAACACTTGGTCCGGCAAGGACAAAACAATTCCCCCCCTCCTCCTCCTCCTCTAGCCTCGTAGACCGTAGGGGGCAAGTTATGTTAGCGAGCACCTATTAAGGCCAGCACGGCACAAGATGAGGTGCTTTGGGTCAGCACCAAAGACAAAGACACAGATCCCTCCGTATAGCCTTAACAGACTGTAGGGGCAAGTGCTGTTAGCGAGCACCTATTAAGGCCGGAACAGTACACGGGGGGTGGGTGGCCAGCACCACGCCCGACCGCCTTTGTCTCCCCAGGAACGATGTTTACACACCGCACCAGGTACTCATTTGAGGCTGAGTCGACCTAGGAGAGGCCCAGGACCGGTTCAGATAATCGTCACTGGTGTTGGGCGTGAGCGGGAATCGAATCCGGGTCGCCGGGTTCATAGCGCAGCGCGCTAACCGCTACCACCACCGCCACCACCACCGCCACTGCCACCACCACCACCACGCTCATCTCCAGGCGTTGTGATCTTTGCATTCGTACGGCGACTCGAAGTGCTTTACATGGATGGGCATCTCATCTCGACGCATTCGAAGGTCTCTGTCCAGCACAAGCTGACTCAGCACCGGCCCGTAAGTGGGCATTGGTCTGCCAGTATGAGGCTGATGATTGCTGCTTTTGTGTACAATAACAAAAAAAAATGTCGTCAAATTTCTGTTTAAATTCGGCAAATTTGGACCGTAATAATGCCAGCACGCGATGTGGACAACGCGTCTCATACACCGTGCCAAATGCTGTACTCATTTAAGGCTGAGTCGACCTAGGGGAGAGGGTGGTGGCAGGACTGGTTATGAATATGACTTGACGCTCACGTTAGCCGTGGCCAGGAGATGAACTGAGGTTGTACGTCTTCTTGGTTCTTTCGGTAAAGTCACGTAGAAGGGAAATAATAAAATAATAAAAATAAAACATAATAAAATAATTCTCACGACGTTTCGGCCACAACGCAAGCAGCCGTCTTCAGGTGAAGACGGTCGCTTGCGTTGTGGCCGAAACGTCGTGAGAATAATTTTATGTTTTATTTTTATTATTTTATTACTTCCCTTCTACGTGACTTTACCGAAAGAACCAAGAAGATGATTCCCTGCAGTCACGAAAGCTTTAAATCGAAATTTGAGGTTGTACGGTTTCTGAGCGCAGCGCGCGAACCACCGCACCACCACTCCTCCCGCCCCATATATCACACGCACCAACACAAAAGATCCGCCGTGTAGCCTTTAGAGACTGTTGGAGCAAGTGCTGTGAACGAGCATCTCGAGTACAGTAAAACCTTGGATTGCGAGCATAATTCGTTCCGGAAACGTGTTTGTAATCCAAAGCACTCGAATATCAGTTGTGATCACGTGACGCTCGGCAGACACAGCTTATACGTACTACTCGTATTGCAAGACCTCGCTCGTTTATCAAATTAATATTTATTAAAAAATTTGCTCGTCTTGCAAAACACTCGCAGGCCAAGTTACTCGCAATCCAAGGTTTTACTGTATTTGTCCCAGCACAAAGGGCAGTCATTATCAATCATCACCATCATCACCATCATCACCATCATCACTATCATCGCCATCATCGCCATCATCACCATCATCATCACCATCATCACCATCATCACCATCATCGCCATCATCGCCATCATCATCACCATCATCACCATCATCACCATCATCGCCATCATCACCATCATCATCACCATCATCACCATCATCACCATCATCGCCATCATCACCATCATCATCACCATCATCACCATCATCACCACCATCATCACCATCATCGCCATCATCACCATCATCACCATCATCATCACCATCGTCGCCATCATCACCATCATCACCATCATCATCACCATCATCATCATCACCATCACCACCATCACCATCATCGCAGCAGGCCAACTGTTTTTCTCCCCAACCGCTGCTGTTTACACACCTCGAAGCCGGTACTCATTTGAGTCTGAGTTGACCTAGGGGGAGGCCGAAACACGGCTTCAAGACCGCCACATACCACTTGATTTTTTTTCTTCCAAGACCGGGAAGTGAACGCAGGTTGCCGGGAATTTCTTTTTTGGGAGAGGGGGGGGGGGTACTCGAACACTTTCAATCACTGCTCCACGTGCACACGAAGTGCATACACGCGTCAACTTAACCACTGCACCCCCCCCCCCTTCTGTATCCTTCTGCCAGTGCTGCTGTCAGCTGTTTAGGCGTCACTTATGAGTTAATCGTCTGGCCGGTGGCGCTTTGGTCACGGAGTGTTTCCATTCACAATCGGAAATACCAAAGTTCAAACCTCGGTCGGTGAGTCGAGGCGAGACCACCACCACCACCATCATCATCATCACCATCACTATCATCATCACCATCATCATCACCATCATCACCATCATCATCACCATCATCATCACCATCATCACAATCATCACCATCATCATCATCACCATCATCATCACCATCATCACCATCATCACCTCCATCATCATCACCACCATCACCATCATCATCACTATCACCATCATCATCATCACCATCATCATCACCATCATCATCACCATCATCATCATCACCATCATCATCATCACCATCATCATCATCACCATCATCATCACCATCATCATCATCACCATCATCATCATCACCATCATCATCATCACCACCATCATCATCATCACTCACCGTTAATCATCAGCATCATTCGTCTTTGGATGTGCACTGCGGATTCGATCGTACGTTGATATGCTCGTGGGATGCGTTTCCGATTTTCTTATTGATCAGAAATATCCGGAAAATGAGCCGAAGCATTAAAGTTCGGATGAACTCCTCCTGGACATCTGTGAAAAATGAGATTCACGGCTGAGTGGATCCCTCCAGTCTAAATAGATATTCCGATTGTGATGTGTAAATGCCTTAGATCGATCCGGAAAATATGACGCCAAGTGATATGACGTTCCTTCCATGATGTCATGTCCATCGGCAAAAGAGGTGGCACGTGGCATCAGTGATACCACTTTTGTGAGCACGAAGACGCGGTAAATTGTAACGTAAATTAAATGATCTGAAAAAAAATCTGAAAAAACAAAACCAAGTCAGATATTTCTAGATTTGAAGCTTTCGTGACTGCAAGGATTCCTACTCTTAGTTTTTTCGGTAAAGTCACGTAGGTAATTTTAATTTCAATGTTTTACCTACGTGACTTTACCGAAAAAAACTAAGAGTATCAAGTCAGATATATTGTCCTTAAAAATGTTTTAATTGTTTTATTCACGTTTTTTTTGCTGTACTAACCAGGTTTCTATGGTGTCACCAGGTCCCCGTCGAAAGCGAACATTCATTGCTCCAGTGGGTTTTTTTTACCTGGGCCAGTTAGGCATTTTCTTTTTTTACCCTCCGTTCAATATTTTCTCACGGGGAATGCGTACCCAGTAAGGAGGCATCCGGAACTGAACCCAGCCTCACAAACTCGGCAGCCGCGCAAGTCCAAATTCGTCCGCTCGGTTCGTGTAAACGTTTTCTTATTTTCGGAAATATTTACACAAGCGTGTCCCCATCTCGCCCCATGGTGAAGTCGCTCGCTTGTTGTCGTGATGTTTTATTTGTCATTCCAGCCGTCCTCGATCGACAAATTGATGAAGGTCGCCCTTGCCCCCTCCCCCTCGAGCCCCCCCCCCTCAAGCCCCCTTCCCCCCCACCCCACCCCCTCGACCTCCCCCTGCCCCTCCCCCCCCCTCGACCCCCCCCCACTCCTCCTACCCCCTCCCTCCCTCGACGCCCCCCTCCCCACTCCTCCCTCCCCCGCCATGTCGCATATAATTGATTTTTTTTCTTCCCATACTTCACCACTACATTCACAACAACAACAATACTAATTACAGCGTATATAGCGGCTTTCATGAAATTTCAAGGCGCTTTACAGCACGCAGGCCAGGACAGCTTGGTGGAGGTAGACGAAGAGATATTGTTGTTTAAAACGTTAAGCAGATAATGAGTGAGATACTTTAAAACAGTTCACATTTAACTGCGGTTATTTGATTTTGCAATGAATCAATGGCCAGCTTCACCATTATCTCCATCATCATCATCATCATCATCGTTACCATCGTCACCATCGTTACCATCGTTACCATCGTTATTATCGTCTGTAGCAACAGTAAGCAGCAGCAGCAGCAACAGCAGGAGGAGCGGTATCAATTTGCGTTGCTGTAAATTTATTCCACCTTATTTGTCCCGTTTTGTTCACCCCATTACCCTCAATGTAACACGAGTATATAATTTGCATGTGATTTGCATATATCTTGAACGCTAATTGAGTCTCACCTGCATACATCAACGCGCGTATCGTGAGTGTCGGGACCTATATTAAGCAATGAATCGATGTGTCGTTACGTAGCAGATATCATCATCATCACCAACACCACCACCACCGTTATCATCGTTTTTACCATCCGTTATCCCCCCATCAATGACAAAATAAGCACAACCTACAGTGATAATGGCAATAGTTATATTTATAAAGCATCTTTCATCAAGGATCTCAAAGCGCCGCACACTACAACAAACACCATAGCAGCAATTCAACAAAAGACTAACAATGATTATATAATGAAAGCCAAAAGACATTTTAAAAACATTAACACGTAGTTGAATAAACGGAAGTGTATAATTACATATATTTTTAAAATACATATTTTTTTAAATGTCCACAGACTCGGATAATATTACGGAGAGACTGGCTACCAACATAGGAATGTGGAATTTCCACCACGAGTTCAGGGTGTTTAATGGAGGTTCGTGCCACCCTATTGCTCATCTGAGCTGCTGGGCAGTTGGAGGCAGTCGCCCTCCAACAACAGCGGTGGGCAGAGGATCGACGCTCACAACAACGAGCGGAGCGCCGGGCCGATAAAACACAGCAAGTTGGCACAGAAGGGAGCACAGGTGGTGCATCTGCCAGACATTTCAGGCAGCCAAACCGTGTCACCTGAGATCTGTCCCGTGACCTCCTGCCAGCGATCCATCGACACTTCACGTGGCCTCAAAGTGCACCTAGCCTGGCACGAGTGCCGCAGTGACTTCAACCGCCACTTCGTGACGAATGTCGGTTATTGTTGTTGTTGTTGTTATGATCCAACTCACTACACCTGAGACCCCAGTTGTTTTGTTGTTGTAACGGGGGGCTGAAACGTGGATTCGAACCAGGCATGCCGAGTCGATGTCTTTGACACGGCCATTATGACCCCCCCTCCTCTCTCCTCTCCCCTGGAAGTCACCGGCCCATGTCTAAAGAAGAGAGGCGAAGAGAGAGGGGGGGGGGGATGTTTCTCTACGCTATGTAGTGGCTGATACAGGCCCGAGCCCATCATAAAGCATTGTGCATCCATCAAGAACCATGACGGTTCAATAACCCGGCAGATATGAAACTCCTGAATCATATTCGGCATTTTATTTAACCCTTGTATCGACGAACAAAATAAAACGTCACCCAGACTGGTAATGGTCAGCTGGTGGGTGTGATAGAATGCACGTGGAAGTAGTAATTCCACGGAAATGGTTGCGCTCGTAATAATTGTTATTATTTTGGAGAGAGAGAGAAAAAAAATTATAATCTGGAAAATAGCGTCGTAAACACAGCTAGACGTAACTATGTGCTAAGATAATGCTTTGTGTTCACGGTCTTTTCTTCAAAGCAAACGTTGTCTTTAAGCAGCTGTGTGAAATCCCATTAGTGTTAATTATGAAATGTTAGCAGTGAGGCTTTGAGCACGACTTTAACAGAGACTTCAGAATGTGGTAAATATATTATTTTATTTTATTCTCCAACAGTACATTTTCTTAGCATTGCCATGCCACATAATTTGTTCCTACATATATTTAAATTTTTCGATTTAAAGCTTTCGTGACTGCAGGGATTCATCTTCTTGGTTCTGTCTACTCGACAGACCTGCTCTCCACCTGAGGACGGCTGCTTGCGTTGTGGCCGAAACGTCGTGAGAATTATTTTATTATGTTTTATTTTTATTATTTTATTACTTCCCTTCTACGTGACTTTACCGAAAGAACCAAGAAGATATATTTAAATGTTTAGACCTGGTGCTTGTGTTGCGTTTGTGTGCATCTACCTCTGACCCTGGCCCAACGTCACCGTGCCGTGCCACACCGACCAGCGTGGTGAAGTATGGTCAAACAGCCCCCCGCGGTTACGATGGCGCGTGGGGGGGGGGGAAATGCTGCAGTGGTTTCACAAAGGCTGGTGAATTATTATCACAGTATTCTTATTCTAATATGCACGTCATTAAATTAGTTAAATATATCGCGGTGGCTAGGAGATGTTAACTACCTCGCCTGGTACGCAGGGGGTCGTGGGTTTGATCCCGACCCTGACGCTTCTGCTGTATCTTTGGAGTTTGCGTGTCACTATCTCATATCATCATCATCATCATCACGGTGGCTATGAGATGTTAACTACCTCGCCTGATATGCAGGGGGTCGTGGGTTTGATCCCGACCCTGACGCTTCTGCTGTATCTTTGGAGTTTGCGTGTGTCTCTCCCCGTGGTCGCGTGGATTTTTCTCCGGGTCCTCCAGTTTGTCCCTCCACATTTAAAATCAACATCACGCGTTTAGAGTCTTTGGCTGCTATACATTTCCACACGCTAAGCCCAATTCGTTAAGCTATCATGCGTGGCCAGGTGGCTTCTGAAACAGATCATCATAGCTCAGTGGGCATTTCCTGGTAAAATATAACAAAAGTTTATAGTTTTATTCTTATTACAGGAGGTCATGGGTTTGATCACAACCCTGACACCTGGAAAATGTTGAGTTTGCGTGTCTCTCTCCCCGTGGTCGTGTGGATTTTTCCTCCGGATCCTCCGTTTTTTTTCCCCCAACCACATTGAGAAACAACACGTGCTTCGAGCATTTGGCTGTGATACATTTCCACATCATGAGCGACTTTCTCATTTGTGACCAGGTTGCTTCTGAAAAAGAGCTAAACGGCTTAGTGGGCCTTACCTGGTAAAAATAAAAAGTTTAGCTCGTCGAGTTGTTTTAGTCTAGTTTTAGTTCAGTACCTCTGTATTGGATATGCAATGAAAAGTTAGCTTCATCAATATTCTCTGGGATGTACCAAGTGTGCCGGGCAACACCCCTACAATCCAAACATCATAGTACATTCTAGATTTGAAGCTTTCGTGACTGCAAGGAATCATCTTCTTAGGTTTTTTCGGTAAAGTCACGTAGAAAGTAAAATAAAATAAAAACAAAAATCACGACGTTTCGGAGGCAACACAAGTCTCCGTCATCAGGTGGGACCGTCACAGCCAGATTAGCTGATACAGCTGATACAGCTAATCTGGCTGTGACGGTCCCACCTGATGACGGAGACTTGTGTTGCCTCCGAAACGTCGTGATTTTTGTTTTTATTTTATTTTACTTTCTACGTGACTTTACCGAAAAAACCTAAGAAGATCATAGTACATCCCTACCTAACAAGCCCGCGCGTGTATATAATACGACCTTGCCATTCGGAACTTGACCATGTGCCAGTTGTATGTCGGTTAAGTTGTTCGTGAGTGTGTGTGTGTGGCTGTGGGGAGCGGTGGTGCAGCGGTTAGCGCACTGCGCTATAAACCCGGCGACTCGGGTTCGATTCCCGCTCACGGCCAACACCATTGACGATTATCTGAACCGGTCCCGGGCCTCTCTTAGGCCGACTCAGCCTCAAATGAGTACCTGGTGCGGTGCGTAAAAACATCACCACTGGGGAGACAAAGGCGGTCGGGCGTGGTGCTGGCCACCCACCCCCTCGTGTACCGTTCCGGCCTTCATAGGTGCTCGCTAACGGCACTTGCCCCTACAGTCCGTTAAGACTATACGGGGGATCTTTGTCTGTGTCTTTGTGTTGCCGTAACCAGATTTCTATGGCGTAACCAGGGATCCCCATGGACCTTGAGCATTCATTGGGTTGTACCTGGGCCAAAATAAATCCTAAACCCAATTGGTCATCACTTCCCTTCCCGTGTGTTTTGATTTGACCTATTACGTGATGTCGTGACACATGGTCCTATGTGTCACACAGCATGGACACTGACGATGAAAATGACGGTCCCAATCTGAAAGAGTGCACCACAGAACGCGATGAACGCGGAAAGAGAGGAAGACGACGACATAAGAGATTTGTGCCATAAAGATGTGGCACTACTTGAACACATTGGCACAAGACAGAGGAAAGCGGAAACATAATGACGAAATGCGCAGTTGACACCGACGGATTATTATCTGCAAATGGATGATTATGATGACGACGACGACACGACACTCATCAAATGTACAACAGGCGTCAGGGTCGGGATCGAACCCACCTCCTCTTTGCATACCAAGCGAGGTAGTTAACATCTCACTGTGATGAGTTCAGCCTCGTGTGGCAGCTGCCGGGTGAATGTTTGATGACAGCCAACGTCTTGGGGAGGCCCTCACCCAGCAGCGGGTAGATCGTGGCTGATAATGATGATGATTACTCTGTCCCCTTGCTCAAACAAGCGATGGCCTGAAGCACATCCGATGCGGGGGTGGAAGCAATCTCTGCGTACAGTAATAAAATACAAAACAATCACACTGGTCAACAAAAAAAAAAACATTTTTTTCTGGCCTGGACTTTTGCAGCTGTTTTAGAATAATTTCAGGGTGCTGATTCCAAATCTGATCTCAGATTTGCTCTATCACATCTCATTTTATGCTATCGGCATAACCCATTTTCATTGATTTTACCCGAAATTAACTCTGTCACTTATGATTGCAAGTTGTTGCGAGTCAGTGACTGCTTTAGTGTTAAAATATGGTGCTGTATTTTTAGGATAGTGTGTTTATAATATCATTTAATGTAGATATCCACATTTATTTAACATTTTTCTTCTGCAGTTTTTATTGAAAATGCAATATTTGATATCTCAAAAACCTGATGTGATAGACAAAAACTGATGCCAGATTTGGAATCAGCACCCCAAAATTACCTGGAATACCTTATGCCAGAAAAAGTGTGTTGACCAGTGTTATAATCCCTGGATGGGATGATGAGTCGAGCTTAACCTCGGAAGGGCTTCTAACTCATCGCGTGAGATCTTTGAGGTGCGTTCAGGGCCGGACAGCGGATGGAGTTTGTTAGCCAGTCAAGGAGACTGGCTAACAAGCTGCCCCTGCCTTTGTCATCGTCAATGCGCCGTAAATGTCAGCCGATCCATTACAAGTCCCAAGATATGTGGCCGCTGTCTTCAAATGACTCCACTCGCAGTCAGAGACGTTTTGAGTTCAAATCTCGGGTCGAGCGTTAAAGACGCCCATCATCCCGCCGGGGGCGCTAAAATCCCAGCGGGATCATGTCTTTTTTTGTTTGCTTTACTATACTTTGTACTCCGATGGGTTTTTAAAAAATAGAGTGTTTGTTGTTGTAATTGTTTGACTCCACGCCTCCCTACAGGACATCTGTTTACACGAAAAATAGCTTCATATCTCATCGGATTTCTCCAGGATAAATAGAGATTCTGTTAAAAACGAGTTTCACTTTGTCAAAAGTCTCACACTGGTTATTGTATGAAGGCACTGCCCCCCCCCCCCCCACACAATAGAAATGTGAAATTTTCACAGCTGGTCCATTGGCTTGCATGCGCGTTGAACGTCTGTCGGAGGACAACAAACTAAGCACAAGAAGCCGTTCTAAAGAAATTAGTTTTCAATCTCAATTTTAAAAGTGCATAGCTCCAGCGGCTTCCTAATTTCGGAAGGAAGAGCGTTCCAGACGGCCGCATAAGCCCATTTTAAACCGCGCGATGCACTGACCGTCTTTGTTCGATGGCCAGCAGCCAAAATCCGCTGCTGCTGCTGCAAGGATGAGTGGAGTTCGCTTGATGATGGTTTATGCTGCCTGGCGAGATTAGCTAGGCATTGTGGTTTATTTGTGGCGAGTCCTTTGCGTACAACGCGTGCCACCTTATAGGTGACCTTTGTCTTTTTAGCAGGGAGACATCTGACTTGAAAATATTTTACTGTTCATCATTTTTCGATTTAAAGCTTTCGTGACTGCAGGGATTCATCTTCTTGGTTCTTTCGGTAAAGTCACGTAGAAGGGAAATGAAAAAATAATAAAAATAAAACATAATAAAATAATTCTCACGACGTTTCGGCCACAACGCAAGCAGCCGTCCTCAGGTGAAGAACAGGTCTGTCTTCAGACGCTGTCTTTCTGACAGACCTGTTCTTCACCTGAGGACGGTCTGTCTTCAGACGCTGTCTTTCCGACAGACCTGTTCTTCACCTGAGGACGGCTGCTTGCGTTGTGGCCGAAACGTCGTGAGAATTATTTTATTATGTTTTATTTTTATTATTTTTTTATTTCCCTTCTACGTGACTTTACCGAAAGAACCAAGAAGATAGTAATGGTTTGTCAAGTAAACAAAATATGCCAATTCGTTACTAGTTCAGCACACCGGTTGTGTGTTGGAGAGTAAAACCCACGACGTTTACCATTCGAGCGCCGTGATGTTTCGCCGGTGATTACAACCAGCATCATCAGGCGACAGCCAGAGTCGTGGAGAAATCCTCCTCCCGTCTCGGTTTGAAATAGAGCTGGGGATTAACGTAGGTTGGAGAGGGGGGAGGGGGGGGGGAATTAATGTATTCATATAAATTACAACGATTATTAAAATTGAATGAACATACATAATATAGACACATCATGCAGGGAATATTACGTATGTACATTATGTATGCGTATTTTGACCATTCTGACGGTTTTTGGGTGCAAAAATAAATAAATAATTATGAACGTGACGTCCATATCCTGACGAATCGTGACCTCGCCCACGTTGTGTCTCTCTCTCTCTCACGGTCATCCCAAGCACCCTCACCCCTTTCTCCTCGCTACCGTGTTTTCCTCTTCAGCTTTTTTGTTCTTGTTGTTTCATGTTTCTTTCTCAAACCTTTTTCTCACGTTGCAGATGCACGTCCACGCCAGGTAGCGCTGCAATGATTGCTATTTTTAATCCTTTATATTAAGTTCGCTTGCTTGCTTGCTTGCGTGCTTGCGTGCTTGCTTGCTTGCTTACGACCGTGCAAATCTTTCGGTCGTTTTTTAACCCACTTCCCGTGATCCAATCGAGCTGACATTTTGCACACAGACTCGTTGTGCGTGACAATTAATTTTCGTGAAATTTTTTTCTCCAAAATTTTCCACTTTTTAGGGATTTTTTTTTAAATATTTAATTACCAATTGCTTAATGCTGGCAGACAATCATCTGACCCATAGGTGGCAGCCATCTCAAGCCAGAGGACGAGAGGACTCTAGCCGCCACGCATATAAAGGATTTAGAGTAAAAAACTTTGTTTTTACGGGTACATTTTTTATTTCTTCTGTTAGCCACACTGCTATGTGTCTGTGTGCACGTGCGTATGTGTGAGCACGTGTGTGTGTGTGTGTGTGCACGTGTGTGTGTGTGTGCACGTGTGTGTGTGTGTGTGCACGTGTGTGTGTGTGTGTGCACGTGTGTGTGTGGTGCGGTGGTGTAGCGGTTAGCGCGCCGCGCTATGACCCCGGCGACCTGGGTTCGATTCCCGCACACGGCCAACACCGGTGACGATTATCTGAACCGGTCCTGGGCCCTCCCCTAGGTTGACTCAGCCTCAAATGTGTACCTGGCGCGGTGTGTCAACATCGCCACTGTGCTGTGTCGGCCTTCATAGGTGCTGCTCGCTAACAGCACTTGCCCCAATGGTCTGTTAAGGCTATACGGGGCTCTTTGTCTTTGTGTGTGGTATTGCTTTTCACGATTGCCCGATTTACGATGGTGACTGAGGGACACCGTCACTCCAATGTGCTTTTCATTTCAGTGTTTGTCCCTCCAATAATTACTGTGCAGCATTTTCTTCTATTCAGCAAACAAATGAATGCAATTCCACTGCATAATTCTCCTCGAGAGGGATTCACGGCCGTTTCACAATCACCGCTCTTCCCCTTTGTTCGGACCTTTTACATCGCAAACAAACAAACAAGAATCGCTGCCAGGCTGCTCGTGCCAGCGTTCATTTACTTCGAGGCCACGAAAAGTGGCGTCGAGTGTTCAAGGTTCAACGCTGGCTGGCCCACGAGGTCACAGAGCACGTACCAGGTGCTACAGGTAGAGCACGTACCAGGTGCTACGGGTAGAGCACGTACCAGGTGCTACGGGTAGAGCACGTACCAGGTGCTACGGGTTGACCGACTGAGATAACTGGCAGAGGCAGCCCACCTGGCACCACTCCTCCTATTCTTAGGTTTTTTCGGTAAAGTCACGTAGGTAAAAAAATTTAATTAATAAAAGTAAAATAAAAATACAATAAAAATCACGACGTTTCGGAGGCAACACACGCTTCCGTCTTCAGGTGGAACCGTCACAGCACGATAGCTGTATCAAGTGAGAGAAATTCCAAGAAAACAGTCCTTGTATATATACTGGTTGAGGGTGGGAGGAGCCAAGGTAGGCCCTGGATATTATTTTTGTGAGGTTCGGTGTGGCTGAAGCACGCTCCTCCTCCTGCTGCTGCTGCTGCTCAAGGTGCAATCTCGGCGCGTCGTTATCCGCCCAATGACACCGCTCGTCGTTGCGAGCGACGCTTCTCAGCCACCCTCACCCGTTGCCGTTCGGAGTTTCATTTCACGCGGAGAAGCCGATCCCTGACGGCCGTATATACCAATGTTGGGCAAACACAACTCATGAAACTACACTATACAGTAGTAGTAGTAATAGGTTTATACCCTTTCAACTGGTACAAAAACTGACACCTTTATACAAGGCGTCATGTTTGCAATAACCACAACACAAGCAGTCAAAATGCAAACAAAAAGAAACAACTCTGATGATGATGATATGCACTGTCCTTGAAGTTGATTGGTCCACACCCGAGACAGCTTTTCTTAGAGCCTAGTCTCCATTGGTGTTGGACCAGATGACGCCAAAAGGCGTACAACTCAAAAACAGCGCACTATCAGAGTATTGAGAGCTCGGGGTAAGCATTTACACTATGAGACATCTTTACCAGTGGAAAAATATAGTAATATGATTTTACCCTTTCAACTGGTACAAAAACTGACACCTTTATACAAGGGATCATGTTTGCAATAACCACAACACAAGCACTATACACTTCGTTATTTTATTTTAGCAGGCAAGGTCCCATTGCGCGATGCAGCTCTTTGTTCAGAAGCGACCCGGCCACAAATGATAGCTCAACGAAGTGGCTTATACTGGTAGGAACCTCCTGGTTCCACCAGCCTACAGGGGATTATTTTGTCCGTCCGTCCGTCGTGCAGTGAGGGGCTGGGTGGGGAGGGAGGGGCTGGGTGGGGAGGGGACGGTGGGGAGGGGCTGGGTGGGCAAGGGAGGGTGGGGAGGGGCTGGGTGGGGAGGGTGGGGAGGGGCTGGGTGGGGAGGGTGGGGCTGGGTGGGGGGTGGCAGGGGTGGGGCTGGGTGGGGAGGGGCTGGTCACCCCGTGGTGCCCTTATACAACTCAACGTTTAACCTACTCACGCCGGCTTGTGCCCGCCCTCACAGTCGGGCATATTTGCGGAATACATCACGCCGCCGTTGACCCTGGCTATTGACCGAGCAACCCAACGTTCCTACCAGCTCCCTCCGCAGGAATGTGTTCTTCACGTGGAAATGTATAGCAGCCAAACGCTCTAAACGCGTGAAGTTGATTCTGTGTGTGGAGGGGGAAAAAACCGGAGGACCAGGAGAAAAATCCACGCTATCACGGGAAGGGAAATATGCAAACTCCAAATATACAGCAGGCGTCATCATCAGACCCTCTTGAGCCACATCAGCCGATCTCCTTCCCTAGCCCATGATGGACGCATTTAGCCTTCTCTGTCCGGCCAAAGAAGACCTGCTTGGGGTACACACTCGCACAAAGATAAATATCCCCCGTGTAGCCTGCATAGGCTGTTGGGACAAGCGCTATGAGCGATCACTTATGAAGGCTGGCACGATGGGGTTTCTTTGTGGCTAGCAACCAGACCCGGCGGCATTTGTCTCCTTAAGGCTGAGTTGACCGAGGAGGGATAAACACAGCGTCGATTTCAGGTGTCGCTCGCCACTAATTTTACCCGTTTGCCTGAATCGAATGCGGATCGCTGGGTTCGTAGCGCGCAGTGCTTACTAAGTTCTGATAACAACGACGCCGCACGCACGCACACGCTCACTCGCTCACTCACGCACTCACGCACTCACACACTCGCTCACTCACGCACTCACTCACGCACTCACTCACGCAGCACTCACTCACACACGCACTCATGCACTCACGCACGCACTCACTCACTCACGAACACACTCACTCACTCATTCACGCACTCACACACTCACTCACGCACTAACTCACGCACTCACTCACTCACGCACTCACTAATACACTCACTCACGAACACACTCACACACTCAATCACTCACGCACACACGCACTCACTCACGCAGCACTCACTCACACACGCACTCATGCACTCACGCACGCACACGCTCACTCGCTCACTCACGCACTCACTCACTCGCTCACTCACGCACTCACACACTCGCTCACTCACGCACTCACTCACGCACTCACTCACGCAGCACTCACTCACACACGCACTCATGCACTCACGCACGCACTCACTCACTCACGAACACACTCACTCACTCATTCACGCACTCACACACTCACTCACGCACTAACTCACGCACTCACTCACTCACGCACTCACTAATACACTCACTCACGAACACACTCACACACTCAATCACTCACGCACACACGCACTCACTCACTCACACACGAACTCATGTACTCACGCACTCACGCACTCACTCACTCACACACTCACTCACTCACGCACTCACACACGCACTCACATACGAACACACTCACTCATGCACTCACTCGCTCACTCACACACTCACTCACGAACACACACTCACTCTCTCACTCACACACTCACTCACGAACACACACTCACTCACGCACTCACTCACTCACGCACTCTCTGACGCACACACTCACTCACGAACACACTCACACTCACTCACGCACTCACTCACTCACGCACTCACTCACTCACGCACTCACTCACACACGCACTCACGCACTTACTCGCACACTCACGCATTCACTAACTCACTCTCTCACTCACGCACTCACTCACTCACTCACGCACTCACTCACGCACTCACGCACACACTCACCCACTCACGCACTCACTCACGCACTCACTCACACACTCACACACTCACGCATTCACTCACTGCAGTGTCCCAACGCAGGCAGCAGATGTTTCAAACTGGCCCCGCTGCGCGCAAGCCCGTGCCAAGCGCCCCGTTAGTTTGGGGCCAGCTAATTTGCACCGGCGTCAATGTTGCCAGGGAAGGAACCGGCAGCCCTCCAGAGCTAACGAGAGAGAGAGAAAACATCTTCCGTTTATTAATTAGCGCGCTGAGAGTTAGCGAGCCGAGGGCCCCGGTTTTGGCAGCGACGGTGGCAACGTTGAACCCCTTTTTCGCTCATCGGACGCCGATCTTCAAAGCGCAAAGACGCGACGATTATACCGCAGCGTGTCGAGCGATGTCGAGCTACCCGAGGCAATAAACTATTTAAATCCTTTATAGTAAGTTCACTTGCTTGCTTGCTTGCGCGCTTACGACCGTGCAAATCTTTCGGTCGTTTTTAACCCACTTCCCGTGATCCAATCGAGCTGACATTTTGCACACAGACTCGTTGTGCGTGACAATTTATTTTCGTGAAATTTTTTTCCAAAATTTTACACTTTTTAGGAAAAAATAAAGTATATTTAATTACCAATTGCGTAATGCTGGCAGGCAATCATCTGACCCATAGGTGGCAGCCATCTCAAGCCAGAGGACGAGAGGACTCTAGCAGCCACGCATATAAAGGATTTATAATGAAAAACTTTGTTTTTACGGGTTAATTTTTTTTTAAAGATCGGTGTTGTCTCTCGCTTTCGTGTCGCGATGAATCCTCGACCTGGGTTCGAGCCCTGGGACCTGGCGGTTTCTTCTCTTGTGCTGTGGGAGTGGATCGTTCCAAGTCCGATGATGATTGTGGTGGTTATGACAATGATGATAATGGTGATGGTTGTGGTGTTGATTGTTATGATGATGTTGATCACGATGATAATGAGGGTGATTGTGGTGTTGATTGTTATGATGATGTTGATCACGATGATAATGAGGGTGATTGTGGTGTTGATTGTTATGATGATGTTGATCACGATGATAATGAGGATGGTTGTGGTGTTGATTGTTATGATGATGTTGATCACGATGATAATGAGGGTTATTGTGGTGTTGATTGTTATGATGATGTTGATCACGATGATAATGAGGATGGTTGTGTTGTTGATTGTTATGATGTTGATCACGATGATGATGGTGATGGTTGTGGTGTTGATTGTTATGATGATGTTGATCATGATGATAATGAGGATGGTTGTGTTGTTGATTGTTATGATGTTGATCACGATGATAAGTATGATGGTTATGGTGTCGATTATGATGATCAGGGGTCAGTAACCTGTGGCTCTTTAAGGACTGTTTAGTGATGTTATTTATTCAAAACCACAGTTTCGTATTCACCATACGCATTGCGTCTCTGGAAATATTGCGTTTTTTTAAAATACCGAATTCGAAAAAAACAGCTTTTTTTGTCATTTTGGTCGATGATGATGATGATGTCAATGATGGTGGCGATGCAAACAATTTTGTGCATGACCACAATAAAAAAAATCGAGAGTTTGTCTCGTGTACGCCTTCTTTACACTTTGCTCTCGTTCAACCTCACGGCGTTGCTTCATCGCGAATGCTTCCCCACGCCGTGCCACTCGTGCGCGTCCTTTGATCGTCTGGACCACGACGGCAGGTAACTGATCGCGTTGCTCGGTGGGATGACCGCGCTGGTGTTAAAGACGGCCAGTGGCTCGGTCAATAGCAGCACGCGGCATCGCCGCACGCCCAACGGAAAACGGGTCAAATATAAATGATAGCGGTGCTTATATTTTTTTAATGGTCACTGGTAGGGAAGAAAGATCGGCGGGAGGAAGGGAGGGGAAGGGGAGGAGAGGGGGGCAGAAACAGCGAAGATATCACTTGCTAATGATGATCGCCCTTTGCCGGGAATCAAACTCAGATCGCCGGGGAGTTCATTCTGCAGTGCGGGCATCCAATTGGATACCACCCTGCCCTTCATTAATGATGACCATCATCATATTCTTAAGTTTTTTCGGTAAAGTCACGTAGGTAAAAAATGTAAATTAAAATGTTTTTTTTTTTTACTTGATACAGCTGTCGTGGCTGTGACGGTTCCACCTGAAGACGGAGGCTTGTGTTGCTTCCGAAACGTCGTGATTTTTTTTTGTTTTATTTTACTTTTATTAATTTACATTTTTTACCTACGTGACTTTACCGAAAAAACCTAAGAATATGAATCCTTGCAGTCACGAAAGCTTCAAATCTAGGACCACCATCATCATCATCATCAGCAGCAGCAGCAGCCTTGATCGATCTACTGCTGGATGAGGGCCCTTTTTCCGCGCGCGTGTCCAGGAGCTTGATTGATTGTCGCGTGCATCCTGAAAGGTGGCGATGACTTGCGGCGGCATTCGATCAGCAGCGGACAGACCACGGCTGCGTACGATACTTCTGACGACGGCAAAGCATTACCCCTGGTAACGGTGAACGCATACGTGAGCTCGTAGGGAACTCTGCAGCAAATGCTTTTCTCCCACACCCCCGCGTGCAGCACGAGGACGGATGCTTCCGGCTGCAAACGAGGTAGGGGCAGCGTGCATCCCGATGTTGAGAAGGCTTTGAGCTTCAAAGAACGAATCCGCTCTAATCTGCTCTGATAACGCCGCTGATTCCCCCCCCCCACCCCCTTTTGTTCCAATGCGTCTGGCCAGGGCTTCAATATTCCATCTGCCTGCGCCGCCGCACTCAACATTTTACAAGAAGTGAGCTCAAAATAAGCCTTTTTTTATTATTATTATTATTATATTATTATCATCAGATGGCTTTTATGCACGCGGGTGGGTGGAAATAACAAGCATATTCTTTATAACAACAACAACAACACCATGTACGAGCAACGTAATAGCGAAGGGAATGAACGAAAACGAAAACGAAACGTTTTTTGGTCGGGTACACGAAGTCAACATTTCTCGCTGCTCAGATGAGCGACGCTTCAGGACACGCGTGTGTGTGTGCTGATGGGCCTGAATGCAGCGGTGGGAATTCCACATTACCATGGAGGGGCCCAGTGTCGCTGTCGGATGGCCTCTGAACTCCCACAAAGCGGGTGGCTCATAGGCTGCCTTATTTCTGGGAATAAATACATTTGGGGAAAAGCGGTAGTGTAGTGGTTAGCGCGCTGCGGTATAAACTTTGGCCACCAGAGTTCGATTCCCCAACACCGCCAACACCAGCGACGATTGTCTGAACCGGTCTTGGGCCTCCCCTAGGTCGACTCAACCTGAAATGAGTACCTGGTGTGCGGTGTGTAAACATCGCCGCCACTGGGGAGACAAAGGCGGCCAGGCGTGGTCCTGGCCACATCACGCTCTCGTGTGCCCGTGCCGGCCTTCATAGCAGCTACTCGCTTTCAGCACTTGCCCCAACAGTCGGTTAAGGCTATACGGGGGATCTTTGTCTTTGTTTTATATCTGGAACCAATGGGAGTTTGTTTGGCCGGGTAATGATGATTACAGTCGGGTGTTCACACGTTATATTGTATACCCTAAACGCATTTTGACATGATAAAAAAAAAATGCAATAAGCAGTTTGGTGATAACTGTGTGGTTGCACGTCCATATGTCTTCTATGGCGCATTGAGATTTTACGAGAGACGCTATAAAGGCCGTAATTATCATTGTTATTGTGTGCGTCTTAAAACAAAGGACTGCCCTCACTGCAGGATGAAGGCCTCCCCATTGAGGGGGATGGGGAGTATTTGACCATACTTCACCATTGCATGTCAGTGGATATTGCAGCGATACCTCTGATATCCTTTCAGGCGACCTCAGTTCCACACACGCGGTAGGGGCAGCACTTCGTCACCCGTTCTGCTACCGAGAGTCATGTTGTACGCATTTTTGAATGCATTTTTGAATGTATTTTTGTTGGACTTCTTTCGCACCGTACGTAGCCAACCGTCCTAAATCCCAGGTGCGTGGAAAGGACACCAAACCGAACACAAAAAGCAGTTCCAAAGAAATTCGTCTTCAATCCAGATGATTTAAAAGTGCATAGCTCCAGTGGCTTCTATAATATCGGATTTGGAAGAGCGTTCCAGACGGCCGCCAAAAAGCGCTGTCCAGAAAGCACGCGATGTAGTGGCCGTCTTTGTTCGACGGTCAACGCATGGCGCCGCTTTCAGATGCGTGATCGTGTCAATGCAATCCAAACTACGGGGCCACAGAGTAAACCACTGTGGTCTCCGCTCCTTCAACGGAGCAGGAATGGCAGTGCTACACGAACACAAAAAGCATGTTCATGTACTCATGTTGAACCTTCTTTCGTACTGTGCGAAAGAAGTTCAACGTACATACAGTATAACCACGGCCCCCCATCTCTCACCCACGTTTGTATGAAGTGGCTTGATTCTAATAACCCAAAATGACCGTTGCTGCGGGAGCTTGGCTTGTATTCAACCAATGTGGTATCTGGCATGAAATGTCAAGGCAAGTCTTTTTTTGTGTTTGCTAGGTAAGGTCCACTGAGCGATATTATTCTCGTTCAGAAGGGACGCTGGCCACACACGATAACTCAACGCAGTGGCTTGTCGCGTGGGAAGGCAATTAGCAGTCAAATCATCCCAACCCACGTTGATGGATCCGTCCAATCACAGATCTTGATAAGATCGCACTCATTACACACAAAGTGCTTGCCACAAATGGACCACAATACCTTTGCTGATTTCGTCCAGGAGCTTACACCATCACGCGAACTCCGCTCATCCTCGCAAGCAGCAGTAGCGGGTTTTGGCTGCTCGCCATCAAACAAAGACGGTGGTCACCACATCGCGTGGCACTTTACGATGCGCTTCTGTGGCCGTCTGGAACGCTCTTCCTACTAATATTCGGAAGCGAACGGGAGCTATGCACTTTTAAATCTGGATTGACAACTCATTTCTTTAGAACTGCTCTTTTGTGTTTAGTTTGTTGACCTCCCGCACCTCCGGTTAACACGATTGGCTACGTACGGCGTGAAAGAAGTTCAACGTGCATACCAGTGCGAGAAGCAATGCGTGAAGAATGATAGAGTCAGCGGTCGGGAGGCAATACCTTGCAACGCGATACGATTACAATTCAAGCTGGGTTTATACGGCCTCCAGATGCAACTGCATCTCGAGAATGTGCAGAATAATGGGCGCGTTTGTTTGGCGGAGAGTGTGGAAGCGATTGTCAGTCATAAGCAAAGAGAGATACCCATCCAGATGCAACTGCATCTCGAGAGTGTGCAGAATAATGGGCGCGTTTGCTTTGCGAAGAGAGAGAGAGAGTGTGTGGAAGCGATTGTCAGTCATAAGCAAAAGAGGTAGTTTACTCAAACCGATAACGCGTACATTTGAAATTCGGAATGAGCTGAGATGATTCTCCTCCTAATTATCACCGCAAGCCCAGTGCTTGTTAAACGTTTTCTGAATGTGATGTCATCGAGTTCTCTTGCCAATGACGTCTGGTAATCCGGGAACATGTGTTTTATCGCCGGCTGATGAGACCCGGCATGTGGCAACCAGTCCAGAGTGTTGTCATTCTTAAACAAATGCCCCTCGATAATTCTTGGGTCTGGAGAAGCCAATGGGCGGCTGGACTTAAGAAAAAAAAGAACCGCTACCAACATCTTCTTGGTTCTTTCGGTAAAGTCACGTAGAAGGGAAGTAATAAAATAATAAAAATAAAACATAATAAAATAATATAATATCATATATAATAAAATAATATAATATAAAATATGTTATTATGTTTTATTTTTATTATTTTATTACTTCCCTTCTACGTGACTTTACCGAAAGAACCAAGAAGATGAATCCCTGCAGTCACGAAAGCTTTCAATCGAAACGCTACCAACATATTTTTAACGAGGCGTGGAGACACGAGACGGCGTTTTGCTTATCTTTGATTTTAAAACCCCATTGAGCCGGAGGTTTTCTTTTACTCTCTCCTGACCAATCGACCCTGAACCTCCAAGGTTAGCCAGCGGCCACTCAGGGAAAAGCCACGCACACACGAGCATTGCCGGCCTGAAATAGACGAGGCCTCATGATTATTTTTTCACGTTGTATAAACACTCCGTCCTCGCTGGCGTTCCCTCTCTCTCTCTCTCTCCATCTTCTCTCCCCTTACATCCCCACGCCAGCATGCGAGGTCGCGACGAACCGGTGGCATTCGTCGGCGTCTGGCGCCTCGTTGGCTAGAAGATGTTAACTACCTCGCCCGGTATACAGGAGGTTCGTGGGTTTGAGCCCGACGCTGACGCCTGCTGCTGTATATTTGGAGTTTGCGTGTCTCTCTCTCTCATCATCATTATCACGGTGGCTAGGAGATGTTAGCTACCTCGCCCGGTATACAGGAGGTTCGTGGGTTCGAGCCCGAGGCTGACGACTCCTGCTGTATATTTGGAGTTTGCGTGTCTCTCTCTCTCATCATCATTATCACGGTGGCTAGGAGATGTTAACTACCTCGCCCGGTATACAGGAGGTTCGTGGGTTCGAGCCCGACGCTGACGCCTGCTGCTGTATATTTGGAGTTTGCGTGTCTCTCTCTCTCATCATCACCACGGTGGCTAGGAGATGTTAACTACCTCGCCCGGTATACAGGAGGTTCGTGGGTTCGAGCCCGACGCTGACGCCTGCTGCTGTATATTTGGAGTTTGCGTCTCTCTCTCTCTCATCATCATTATCACGGTGGCTAGGAGATGTTAGCTACCTCGCCCGGTATACAGGAGGTTCGTGGGTTCGAGCCCGACGCTGACGCCTGCTGCTATATATTTGGAGTTTGCGTGTCTCTCTCTATCATCATCACCACGGTGGCTAGGAGATGTTAACTACCTCGCCCGGTATACAGGAGGTTCGTGGGTTCGAGCCCGACGCTGACGCCTGCTGCTGTATATTTGGAGTTTGCGTGTCTCTCTCTCTCCCCGTGGTCGTGTAGTTTTTTTTCTCCGGGTCCTCCGGTTTTTTCCTCCACATTTATAACCAAATACGTTTTGAGTGTGTGTCTGCTATAAATGTCCACGTGATAAGCCACTTTGATTGAGCTATGATTTGTGACTAGAGTCGCTTCTGAAAAAGAGCCGTATAAATTTCGATTTAAAGATTTCGTGACTGCAGGGATTCATCTTCTTGGTTCTTTCGTTAAAGTCACGTAGAATGGAAATAATAAAATAATAAAAATAAAACATAATAATAAAATAATTATCGGTAAACTCACGTAGAATGGAAATAATAAAATAATAAAAATAAAACATAATAATAAAATAATTATCGGTAAAGTCACGTAGAATGGAAATAATAAAATAATAAAATACAACTTAATAATTAAAAATTTTAGTTTTCTTTTTATTATTTTATTATTTCCATTCTCCGTGACTTTACCGAAAGAACCAAGAAGAAGAGCCGTATAGCTCAACGGGAACCTTACCTTGGTAAAATAATAATAAGAAAAATTGCGTTCATAGTTCATAGTTCAAGCCCTCCTTTCGGCTCTGCGTTCCACGTTGAAAGAATCAGTTGGGCGACGGTAGCGCAAAGCGATCGATGACATCATCCGCGACGTCACCACAGCAGCAGCAGCTGGAGCCTGAGGACATTTACTTGATAATTGTTTTTTCTACCCTTCTATCTGGCAACAAAACTGACACCTTTTTTTACAGTTTTGTTGCCAGATAGAAGGGTAAAAAAACAATTATCATATTTTTTACTGGCAACTGAGGTTCCAATGGTGTAAATGCTTACCCCGAGCTCTCATACTCTGATGGTGCATTGTCTTTGAGTTGTGCGCCTTTTGGCGTCATCTGGTCCAACCCATGTGAGACTAGGCTATAAGGAAAACTGTCTCGGGTGTGGACCAATCAACTTCAAGGACAGTGCATACATTATCAGAGTTATGTTGTTTGTTTGCATTATGGCTGCAGGTATTGTGGTCTATGCAAACATGACTCCTTGTAAAAAAGGTGTCAGTTTTGTTGCCAGATAGAAGGGTAAAAAACAATTATCATATTTTTTACTGGCAAATGAGGTTCCAATGGTGTACATTTACTTGCTTTGAAGAAACGAGTGTTGCTAGCGAGTGATTGACGAATTTAATGTTTGACGAACTCACCTAGAAGTCCGTCTGATAAATATTGTAACGTTTTTTTTTTACGACGATAAAGCAGCAAATATGTTTGATGACTTCGGAAAGGGAGTTGTGGACTGACACTACTCAACACGCCGCCGCGACCCTCACCAGGACGAGCGGATTGAGAATCGAACGAACAACTTCAGACGTGTGTTTGTGTTTCCCCCCTTTGCGATATCAAGTTCAGTTTCATTTATTAGGTGTAGCCCTGTGAGCCATTCGGCTCTTGAATCGGGTGCAACCGCAACAAACAGAAAACAAAAACATGAACAAAAAACATCTGAAAGTGAATATGTGACTGAGTGCAAACAGAAAATCCAAGAAAAGACAGCAAAATATTGCAGAAAAAGTACCGTACACAAAAATGTGCAAAAATCCCAGTGGGATGCAAGTCAAACAACAACAACAACAACAACCACAAGACAACTTAGATTAAGGCCATCAGTCTAACTCTGTACTACAACAAACAAACATGGCCATATGTAAGTCCTACTGAGTCAAATCGCTCATATTTAGCCATAGGGCCCTCCGTCACAGCCTTACAGTTGGGCCCTTCTGTTTATTCTCTCGTCACCTTCCTCGTGCTCCCACCCCGCCTCTCTCTTTCCTTGCAATCCCAAGCGCGTGTCTCTCCCTGCTTCTTTCCTGCAATTTGAAGCTTTTCTTCCATTTTCTATGCCCACGACCGCGTTTGCGATGCGCGCGCGACGGTTTGGTAACAAGCGAAGATTGAAAAAAGTGTTCCTCTTCTTGGTTCTTTCGGTAAAGTCACGTAGAATTGAAATAATAAAATAATAAAAATAAAACATAATAAAATAATTCTCACGACTCTGTCTCCTCGACAGACCTGTTCTCCACCTGAGGACGGCTACTTGCGTTGTGGCCGAAACGTCGTGAGAATTATTTTCTTATGTTTTATTTTTATTATTTTATTATTTCAATTCTACGTGACTTTACCGAAAGAACCAAGAAGATGAATCCCTGCAGTCACGAAAGCTTTAAATCTAAAAGTGTTCCTGTTCAGGCCAACTCAATGTTGTTCGCGGGCTAAATCACAACGATGTTTTTCACCTATTTATTTTGTTCTTTTGATTCCAGTCAACAATTGCCAGCTTTCAAACGTAATAATGTTTTTTTGAAAAGTGTTTCATTGCCGTAAAAATACGATTTAGTTTAATGTATTATAGAGCTTTGCACCGAACTAGGACTCATATCAAAGAGAATGAGGGGCGTTTGCCCATGGACATCTGACAGTTCACGAGGATTCGTTTGAGCAAAGTCTGACTGCTGATGAGACACTGGACGTCAAAACCGGTCTAGAGTTTTGCGTTAACCAATGCTGATGAAACTATGCCCTCTCAGAAGGCCGTGCGGCCAATGGGATGTGTAAAACAACACTCTAGTGTGGGCCTATTTTTTCTAACTTATATTCTTAAATTCATATTGGTTCGTACGTATGTATGTTCAACTTCTTTCGCACCGCACGTAGCCAACCGTGCTAATCGGAGGTGCCCTTCTGTGGCCGTCTGGAACGTTCTCCCGTCCGATATTAGCAAGCCACTGGAGCTATGCACTTTTAAATCATCTCGATTGAAAACTCATTTCTTGAGAACTGCTTTTTTGCGTTTAGTTTGTTGTCCTTCCCCAGCACCTCCGATTATATCGACCTGACCACAAATGACACCTCAACGAAGTGGCTCAACACGTGGAAATGTACAGCGGCCAAATATTGGGTTCCGTTTAAAACTGGGGTAGAACCACGGCCCAATTCGTAGGCGGCGGTGAGACTGTGAGAACCGCGTCACCCAAACCTCGCGATGTGTCGCAGCTGACCGCTTCTTTAGATTATCGAGATTTTTTTTGATGCCGTAAATTTCCACGCGATAAGCCACTTTGTTGAGTTGTCATTTGTGATAGCCAAGATGATAGCTCAGTGGGCTTTACCTGAAAAATACAATTATTGTTTAGTTGTATTTGTATATATATATATTTTCTTCTTGGTTCTTTCGGTAAAGTCACGTAGAAGGGAAAAAAAACATAATAAATGAATTTATTATTATTATTTTATTATTTCCCTTCTACGTGACTTTACCGAAAAAACAAGAAGATGAATCCCTGCAGTCACGAAAGCTTTACATCGAAATATATAGATATATTTTTAAGTGATTTGTTTGTTGTTGCAATGTTCTGACCCCGTGCCCCTGCTAGAACATCCGTGAGAAACAAAAAAAAACACGCTTTATAGCGCATCGGATTCCTCCAGTATTCATATTCTGATTCTAATTTTTCAGCGGCGTTGCGGAAAATGCCAACGTCTTCTCCGCAGAGGAGGTGAGCAAAGAGTGACACAGATGCCTGAGCTACGGCCGTCCGTGCACGTTCATGTTAGAGTGCGCTATGTTAAGGAGGTTGCTCCCAGTACGCCAAGGATTACGGGCCGCACAGAGTGGCCCCCCTCTTAATCCTTTCAAAGAGAATACGAAAATAGCCCACGTGGATTTTTATTTATTTTTAAAAATATATTTATTTTTTAATGTATTATTGAACACGTTGCGCTGATGTGATGTGTTGTAAATTGGCAACGGGAAGAAAGGGAATCGCGGAATATATTATTTTTGCGGTTTTGGTTGTCGTCATCAAATGTGTGACATCTTCTTGGTTCTTTCGGTAAAGTCACGTAGAAGGGAAATAATAAAATAATAAAAATAAAACATAATAAAATAATTCTCACGACGTTTCGGCCACAACGCAAGCAGCCGTCCTCAGGTGAAGAACAGGGCTGTCGGAAAGACAGCGTCTGAAATGACAGACCTGTTCTTCACCTGAGGACGGCTGTTCTTCCTCCATCCATTGTACTGCTCAGTCTTTAGAAGCGTCTGTTTTGTGTTGTCTTATTTCTACTGCCTCCGTCCTTTGTACGAGCTGTGCTCTCTGTTGTCCTTGTACTCTGAGTACGTTCTCGTTTGTTTTGCATATGTTCCGTATTATTCCTTCCAGATATTTACCTTGGGAGACATCTCCCATTAACCCTACTAAATACACGATCATTGGACGCTTGGTTTTATGCAAGTATCATTGTGAGTCCATTTTCATAATCATAATACATTATTATTCTGTAATTAATCAATCAGGCTTAGCCTTCCCGCTCGGTTTTAAGCAAGTATCATTGTGCGTCTATTTTTATAATCATTATATATTGTTATTCTTTAATTAATCTTTCAGGCTTAGTCTTCAATTCCCACGAAGTGGAAAAGTGGAATGCATTCCTCGTGCAGCGCTGGTGGGCTAAGTCATGCAACAGCAGAGGTGATCATCAGTCACGAATTATCCACTTCTGGATGGAAGCCTCCCTCCTCCCCCAAGCCGTTTCCGTCTCAAACAGCCTTGCGACGCAGCAATCCATACGGCCCCTGGTTTTTTCACTCCATCTCCGTGGCCGACGTAGAGTTGTCTTGCAGTAATTCACGTGCAAAATCACCTCCCCCCCCCACCACCACCATCATTCCCATTCGCCTGTAAAGAATGACCAGCGGCCAGCGAAATTTGTCGTGAAAATAAGTTCGAAGTGGGAATTGGTTGAACACACAAGCGCCAGCGATCCTGAGACTCACTCGAGCGTTTATGGATAAATAAAGACCGTTTATGGAATGTGTAATGTATTCACGCATCCGCTCTCTGTTGCTCGCCTTTGGGCTAATCTGTTGGCAATTAGCTAAAAAGACTTTAAACACTTGAGTACATTTATATTATTTTAATAAGACACAATCCTGGCTCAGAGGCATCATCCCATGACCGTAGCATGCACGTATAAAAATCAATAACTAAACATTAAAGCTATTGAAGTAAGCAAACAAAATGGAACATTTTGACATCCAGATTTGAAGCTTTCGTGACTGCAAGGATTCTTATTCTTAGGTTTTTTTCGGTAAAGTTACGTAGCAAAAAAATTAAAATTAATAAAAGTAAAATAAAATAAAAGTCACGACGTTTCGGAGGCAACACAAGCTTCCGTCTTCAGGTGGAACCGTCACAGCCCGACAGCTGTATCACCTGAAGACGGAAGCTTGTGTTGCCTCCGAAACGTCGTGATTTTTATTTTATTTTACTTTTATTAATTTTTATTTTTTACCTACGTGACTTTACCGAAAAAACCTAAGAATAATTTTGACATCCGTTGAACGGCATCAAGATCCACGAATATTCGCATCTTGCCAGAGTCCGCGGCCTGCGTCGCGAAAGACGTTAAAGTTCCAGAACAAGTTCAATTAAACGGCAAGTTGGTGACCTTCGACAGACCGCCGTGAGTAGATCGATAAGTTAACACCGCTCGGGCAAGAAGTGGGACACGCTTAATAATAGGGGGCTTTCCCTTTTTTCTCGCAACATAACTGAAACCTTTTTACGAGGAATCACGTCTTCATTAACCACGATACTTGCGGTCAAAATGCCAAATAAAACACACACACACTATGATAATAAATGCATTGTCCTTGAAACTGATTGGTCCACACCAGAGACGGCTTTCTTTTGAGCCTCGTCTCAATTGGGGCTCGACCAGAGGACGCCAAAAGGCGTACAGCTCAAAGACAATGCACTTGGACACGCTTGTTTTTGTTACAAAACGTGCCCAGGGGGGTGATTCAGGCCGAGGCGACGACGGTTCATAGCCGGTCCTTCCGCAGGTGTTTACAGGCCCCAAACACCCCATCGCCCGTACCAAGGGCAGGCCTCCTCGCCTAGCCTCGGAAGCCACTGTAGTTGTGCATTTCGGGGTGTGCATGCTGAAATTAGTAGTAGGGTTTCACCCTTTCAACTGGTGCAAAAACTGACACCTTTATACAAGTGATCATGTTTGTAATAACCACAGCACAAGCAGTCAAAATGCAAACAAAAAGAAACAACTCTGATGATGATGATATGCACTGTCCTTGAAGTGGATTGGTCCACACCCGAGACAGCTTTTATTAGAGCCTAGTCTCCATTGGTGTTGGACCAGATGACGCCAAAAGGCGTACGACTCAAAAACAGCGCACTATCAGAGTATTGAGAGCTCGGGGTAAGCATTTACACTATGAGACATCTCCTTTACCAGTGGCAAAATATAGTAGTAGGTTTGCATTTTGACTGCTTGTGTTGCGGTTATTGCAAACATGATGCCTTGTATAAAGGTGTCAGTTTTGTACCAGTTTAAAGGGTAAAAGCCTGCTACTATATTTTGCCACTGGTAAAGGAGATGTCTCATAGTGTATGCTGAACTTATTTCGCACCGTACGTAGCCGACCGTGCTAACTGAAGGTGCGGGGGGAGAGACAACACACGTAACGCAAGAAGCGGTTCGAAATAAATTACTGGATACGCGTGCAGTGGAGCATTATGGGTGAAATACAATTAAATGCAAGCTTTATTTATTACACGGAAAGTCCCGCATGTAGCCAGTTACCCAGCTAGCTTAACAATATTAACAACATAAACGATCGAGCGAATACAACACCAACCACAACAACCACCACAACAACAATCATAACAACCACAATAATAAAAACAACCACAACAACAACAATAACAACAACCAGAACAACAACCAGAGAAACAACCAGAACAACAACAACAACCACAACAACAACCACAACAATAACAATAACCACAGCAACAACCACAACAATAACAACAACCACAACAGGAACCACAACAACAACAACAACCACAACAACAACCACAACAATAACAACAACCACAACAAGAACCACAACAACAACAACAACAACAACCACAACAAGAACCACAACAACAA
The DNA here is from genome assembly GCF_964198595.1 of Lampetra fluviatilis. Taxonomy (NCBI): domain Eukaryota; kingdom Metazoa; phylum Chordata; class Hyperoartia; order Petromyzontiformes; family Petromyzontidae; genus Lampetra; species Lampetra fluviatilis. The sequence goes on along the minus strand of NC_136327.1, from coordinate 3,439,733 downwards.
CAACCACAACAACAACCACAACAATAACAATAACCACAACAACAACCACAACAATAACAACAACCACAACAAGAACCACAACAACAACAACCACAACAACAACCACAACAATAACAACAACCACAACAAGAACCACAACAACAACCACAACAACAACCACAACAATAACAACAACCACAACAAGAACCACAACAACAACAACCACAACAATAACAACAACCACAACAAGAACCACAACAACAACAACCACAACAACAACCACAACAATAACAACAACCACAACAAGAACCACAACAACAACAACCACAACAATAACAACAACCACAACAACCACAACAACAACCACAACAACATCCACAACAACCACAACAACCACAATAATAACAACAACCACAACAACCACAACAACAACCACAACAACCACAGCAACCACAACAACAACCACGGAAACGACGAGTAGAGAGCACGCGGCTTGGATGTGCTTCCAGCAGCAGCAGCAGCAGCCGGTGAGACGCGCGCGTCTCCGAGCTCGGAGTTGATATTGTAAAACGGCGGAGGGATGGAAGAGAGAGGGGAGGGAGTTAGAGGCAGGTAGCCGAGACGGAGCTGAGAGGCAAGGGGCATTGAGAGTTCGACGGTTGTGGCAACAGCAACAGCAGCAGTCTGACCGTGCCGAGCTCTAACAGCCGGTATGTTTTTTTGTTCTTTCATTTTGTAAGAAAAAGGAAAGGAGGATCTTCTGAGGTTTGCGGCTGGGAATTTGCGGAGTTTCGGAGGTGCTTTTAGATATTTGGCGGAATGGGCTTAAAGGTCTTTTAGGATGAAGAAAGCCCAGTGGTGGCCTCTAGGGTGACCGTGGGGGAAGGTGGGGAGGGGGGAATACAAATTGGAGGTGATAGAGAGGTCGAGATGATGCGTTCTGCAGGGGTCGTCAATGGGCAGAGTGGAGACGTTTTAGAGTGGTTTCGGACGCGAGGCTGGGGATGGTGTCACACGTGTCAGAGATGGGGACGGTGATAGCTGGGGCTCTGTCAAGGTGGAGCCGAGGTGGGATACTGCACCGTGTTGATTTCTTCAGAAGAAGAATCCACGTTTTAATTCGAAATGTTTTAATTACGACTCAGTTGCGAGCCCGATAGAGAGCGCCGATCACCGGACAGAGGGGGGCGTGGGACAGAAATTCCGTGAACAGCAGCCCCACATTCTATGGTTCTTTAGGTAAAGTCACATACATAGAAGGAAAAATAATAACAATAAAATAATAAAAATTAAGTGAATACAAAATAATAATAAAATTAAATCCCTGTCGTGATATAAAAAAAAAATTATTCACTTTATTTTCATTTTTATTGTTATTCTTTTATTGTTATTATTTTATTGTTATTATTTCTTTCTATCTACGTGACTTTACCGAAATAACCACAGAATAGGAATTCCTGCAGTCACGAAAGTTTTAAGTCAAAATTTAGCAGCTCCATAGTTAACAACTCTTCACTGTGTCGAGATGTTAACTATCTCGCCTGGTGTACAGGAAGTCGTGGGTTCGATCCCGACCCTGACGCCTGCTGCTGTATATTTGGAATTTGCGTGTTTCTCTCTCACTCTCCGTGGTGAGATGTTAACTACCTCGCCTGGTATACAGGAAGCCGTGGGTTCGATCCCGACCCTGACGCCTGCTGTATATTCGGAGTTTGCGTGTCTCTCACCCCGTGGTCGCGTGGGTGTTTATCGGGGTCTTCCGCTTTTTTTTATTCCCCTCCACATTTCGAACGAACATCCACGCGTCTATAGAGTGATTTGCTGGCCACGAGTTAGATATCTGGCACCGTTAACAACTGACGTGGTGAGATTTGGCTCAGCTGTTCGTGTGCCCCGTTCGCAAAACGAAACGCTCCCAAATCGAGCCGGCGATTTAACACAGAGCGGGCGGCTTTTACATAAGCCGCGCAAAGTGCACAGCGACCGCTCAGGAAAAAGGACTTTGATAAATAATGCAAATGCAGAGAGACAAAGCGAGGGGAGCGTGTGGGAGCCAGGGCCTTGAGTTTGCTCGCTCTCAACCATCGGTCGTTAGGCCGATTTATCTCATCATCATCATCATCATAATGCCTTTTGTGAGATGGAATTCCATTCACCACCTCCGATTTTTATATTCTCCTTAATTTATTTTTCTCCCTTCGGCGGTGTGCATGCAGTGCGTGCGTGCATTTATTTATTTATTTGAAACATAATTTCCTGCTTGCTAGGACACAAAATACAACCTCGAACTACGGAACGAAAATGCACTTCACTTCAATTCCCCAGCACACACCCCCACTCCCCCATTCCTCCCCGCAAGCACCACCAAGGCGCTTTGCTACATATATATTTATTATTATTTGAGATTTGTCCAATTTGTTGCGTGGGACATTTTATTTCTCACGGAGCGCTTAGTGGCTGCTGCTGCTGCTGCTTCTGCCGCTCAAGGAAGCAGGCCCCAGCGGGTGGGAAGAGCGGCGTTTGCACAGCGCCACTCACACCGAGCCAGACTTGCCACGTGCGGTGGTGGTAATGGCCTGTAGCTCTATGTAGCTGTATGTAGCTGTATGCACCTGCGCGTATGTTGAGTTTCTTTCGCGCCGTACGTAGCCAACCGCGCCAATCGGAGGTGCGGGGGAAGGACAGCAAACTAAACACAGAAAAAAAATCTACTCTAAAGAAATACATTTTTAATCTAGATTTACAAGTGCACAGCTACCAGCGGTTTTCTAATATCGGACGGAAGAGCGTTCCAGACGGCCGCAGAAGCGCGTCTGGATGCGCGCGATGCAGTGGCCGCCTTTGTACGATGGGGAGCAGCGAAAAGCCGCAGCAGCTGCTGCTGCTGATGCTGCTGCTGCAGCTGCTGCTGCTGATGCTGCTGCTGCTGATGCAGCTGCTGCAGCTGCTGCTGCTGATGCTGCTGCTGCAGCTGCTGCTGCTGATGCTGCTGCTGCAGCTGCTGCTGCTGATGCTGCTGCTGCTGATGCTGCTGCTGCAGCTGCTGCTGCTGATGCTGCTGCTGCTGATGCAGCTGCTGCTGCTACTGCTGCTGCTGATGCTGCTGCTGCTGCTGATGCTGCTGCTGCAGCTGCTGCTGCTGATGCTGCTGCTGCAGCTGCTGCTGCTACTGCTGATGCTGCTGCTGCTGCGGCTGCTGCTGCTGCTGCTGGGAGATTGACCAGAGTTCGTGTTTATGCCCCTTGACGAGATCAGCGAGGATTTGTGGTTTATGTGTACGATGAGTGCGACCTCGCCATGTATTCGTTCGGCAAGTCGGAAGCCAACGCAGCTCCGCTGACACTGACGGGACACGATCAGATCCTGCGGTACCTGTCACGGCACACAAAGACAAATATCCCCCGTGTAGCCTTCACAGACTTTTGAGGCAAGTGCTGTTAGCGAGCACCTATGAAGGCCGGCACGGCACACGAAGGGGTGGGTGGCCAACACCACGCCCGGTCGCCTTTGTCTCCCCAGTGGCGATGCTCATATATTACACCAGGTACTCATTTGAGGCTGAGTCGACCTAGGGGAGGCCCAGGACCGGTTCAGATAATCGTCACTAGTGTTGTGCCATGAGCGGGAATCGTCAGTTCACTATTCACCATCGTCAGAGCGGTATTCACCATCGTCAGGGCAATATTCACCATCTGCACAAGGAACAACGTTATCCCTTAGCGTCAATGTCACGACAATTGATTGGTCCACACCCGAGACAGCTTTCCTTAGAGTCTAGTCTCACATGGTGTTGGACCAGATGACGCCAAAAGGCGCACAACTCAAAGGCAATGCACCATCAGAGTATGAGAGCTCGGGGTAAGCATTTACATCATTGAAAAAAAAAGTGTCAGTTTTGTTGCCAGATAAAAGGGTAAAAAAACAATGATCATATTTTGTTACTGGCAAATGAGGTTCCAATGGTGTAAACTCTTTGTATTTTACCAGGCAAGGCCCCAATGAGCTGTGTAGATCTTTATCAGAAGCGACCTGGTCATCACAAACGACAGCTCAGCGGACACCTGTGCAAAAGTGCTTCATAGCTCATCGGAACACCTCCAGCATAAATATTCTGATTCTGAATGGTGTGAGTTTCAAGACACATTTGCACTTTTGGGTTTGGTGAATTTGGAAATATCAAATTGCACTTCTCTGACTTGACCTACAAACACGTGCGAGTTATAATACAGCGTTCAAATGCGCTTTCGCGGCCGTCTGGAACGCTCTTTCATCCGATATTAGAAAGCCACCCTTGGGCTACATCCATTTCAAACCTTTTTAAAAACAGTCTGCCTCAGCCGCAGTCCACGCTTTCCCACCTGATGACGGACGCTTGTGTTGCGCCCGAAACGTCGTAATTTATTTTATTACTGATTAGACGTGTCGATCTACCGGTGCCAGCGGTGTCAAGATCGCCCTCTGTAGAGGAGGAGGAGGCTCGTGAAGGACGCTCCTGGGCGGCTGGAGGCAGTCGCCCTCCCAACAGCAGCGGAGGGCGGAGGAGCGACGCCAGAGGTCGCAACCGGGTACCCGATACCCGTACCCTACCCGATACGGGTACCCGTTTGCGACCCTGGTACGGCCGGGTACGGGTACGGGTAGACCGTGAGTCACTGGTGAGTAACCGTTTGTCACTCATTTCCCAACGTCTTGTTTCTTCTCACAATTCAAGTTCCTTGAATCAACCCACCCGCGCCTGCAACATGGCTTCATCCCAGAGGTCGCAATCAGGTACCCAATACCCGTACCCTACCCGTACCCGATCAGGGGTATGGGTAGGGTACGGGTACGGCCGGGTACGGGTACGGGTACCCGTTTGCGACCCTGGTGCGGCCGGGTACGGGTAAGGAATCAGAGCCCGTTTGCGACCTCCGAGCGACGCTCACAGCAACGAGCGGAGCGCCTGGAGGGGTAGCAACGCGGCGAGTTGGCAGAAGTGGGCAAGCACAGGTGGCGCATTTGCCAGTCATCTCGACTCAGTTAACCCGTGGCACCTGGGCTCCGTCCCGTGACCTTGTGCCAGCGAGCTGCATACAATTCATTTGGCCTCAAAGTGAAGCTCGCTTGGCCAAAAGCGCTGTGGCGATGTCACCGGCACTTACTGGCCAATGACGGCTGCTGATGTACGTGTGTGTGTGTCCGTGCGTTTCTCTGTATATGGACGCGTCCGTAGGATATGTCAACTCAGCCTCAAATGAGAACAGAGTGGGGTGTATCAACATCGCCACTGGGGAGACAAAGGCGGTCGGGCGTGGTGCTGGCCACCTACCCATCCCCTCGTGTGCCGTGCCGGCCTTCATAGGCGTTCCCTAACCGCACTTGCCCCAACACTCTGTAAAGGCTATAAGGGGGATCTTTGTTTGCTAAAATATGCAAATGGTCTACGGGGGATCGTAATCTCTGTAGGTACATAACCGTGAGTCCGTACCTGTGTATGACATTGGCTCAAGCACCTCGGTACCTAACCTCGATTCGATTCCCAGCTACGGACATCATCGGTGAGTATGCTAACATCGTTACTATGGAGACAAGGGTGTTAATGCTTTGGTGCTAGGGGCAACACCCGTTTATTGCGATGGCAGCCTTAATAGGTGCTCGCGAACAGCACTCGCCCCTGAGATCTCTCGGGACAATTGAAACAACCTCGTTCGTTCCCATGTGTATGAAGAGATGCTTGTGGGGAGCGGTGGTGCAGTGGTCAGCGCGCTCACCAAACGCCAGTGAGTGACGATTATCTGAACCGGTCCTGGGCCTCTCCCATCGGTCGACTCAGCCTCAAATGAGCACCGTGTGTGGTGCGTAAACATCGGGAGACAAAGGCGGCCGGCCGTGGTGCCGGCCACCCACCCCTCTCGTGTACCGTTCCGGCCTCCACATCTTCTCGCGAACAGCACTCGGCCCAACAGCTTGTTCACAGGCTATACGGGGGAAGAAATGTTGCAGTTTTTGTTGTAAACGCACTGTGCGTGCGCGTGTGTGCACCAACCAATGCATGCGTTTTAAAACGTGTCCAGGATTTGTTTCGTAGCATATCGCACATCACGCGCCGGTCGCCTTGACAGCACCAATTAGCGTCGCCACGCTTGCTGTGTCAGGGCGGCAAGGCAGAGAGAGAGAGAGAGAGGCACGAGCAAAGGTCGCAACCGGGTACCCGATACCCGTACCCTACCCGATACCCGGCCGGGTACGGGTACCTGTTTGCGACCCTGGTGCGGCCGGGTACGGGTAGACCGTGAGTCACTGGTGAGTAACTGTTTGTCACTCATTTCCCAACGTCTTGTCTCTTCTCACAATTCAAGTTCCTAGAATCAACCCACCCGCGCCTGCAACATGGCTTCATCCCAGAGGTCGCAATCAGGTACCCGATATCCGTACCCTACCCGGCCGGGCACGGGTAGGGTACGGCCGGGTACGGGTACCCGTTTGCGACCCTGGTGCGGCCGGGTACGGGTACGGTAAGGAATCAAAAACCCGTTTGCGACCTCTGGGCACGAGGCCATGTGCTACCCCACGCACGCACAGAGATCGGTCCGATACACCGACAGCACACGCGCGCGCCACCTTGATGGCTATGGCCCAGGTAATGGCAATTTCTTCAATAATGATAACCTTTTGCTGCGGGGGAAACGGCGCGGATCGAATGCGCCGTTCAGCCATTGCCAAAGATAATATATTTACGAGCCGAAAACATTTTGTATGGTATGCTTTTGTGTGTTGAAAAATAATTAAAAAAATAATGATAACATATACAGTATACGGGGTGCTTAAAAAAATGTGAACACTTACATGGGACTATCTTTTTTAATGGAAAAAGAACGGATAATAGCACTGCCACATGATAACAAATGTAACGTCAATAGCTTTAGAAAGTCACTTGTTTCGCCATCATTGTCAACGCGGAATCTTCTCCAGGTGGTCTCCAGAGCCCTGAGGTGGCACATTTCTTAGTGGTATTGTTGCAAATTCTCAGAAGTGTTGCAAACATTTATTTTGCAACACCCTGTATTGCAACTGGAGCGCGTGATTGTGTCCCATTGGTGCTGCTTCCATTGCGCTGTGAGTTTGATTCCTGGCATTGGCGAACAGCGGTGGAATGACAGCCTCATCAGTCCTGGCTAAAGGGGCTGAAAAATGTTGTCCTGCTTACGTGAGCAGAGAACATCTGTCTACACCGTGCCATGCCTTCGCGTAAGTAGAGATGTGTCGTAACCCTCCACCACCCGACACAGCCAATTAGTAAGGGATTTGTCACGCAACAAAATGCCAGAATAGGCTGGCAAATCGCCTGGCGATGCTGTATGTAATTACCAGCACACCCAAATATAAGCACAGGTCTCATAGAAGCAACGCATTGGGGAAGGCAAAGAGCAACTTCTGATACAAGCACTCCACAATTGATAGCACAGCCGAGCCTTGCACCCGAGGGGTGTGCTTATATCGGGCTTCTGCTACATACATTTCGAGTGTAGACTTTTTTTTTTATTTCCCGGATATGTATTCGTTTTTTATTATGTTAAATATCTTGAAAACGCGCGCGGCTCCATCAGAGTTTGCGTCTCTCTCTCTCTCTCTGCGTGGGTAGGAGCTACCGGGTCAAAAGTTACGGCACAGGCAATGGATCTTTCTAATTAAAACACTGCTCCCCTTTCCCAATAGATTATTTTGTTCCGGCTCTTTCAAATTGCTCCATTAGCGTCCGAAACCCATTCAAGGTTGAAACGAATTCACGTGTTGTGTGCCTACTGCCTGCACACACTCGCGGGGAGCAGATTACAAGCGCTCTCGCTTAATCATTAAAATATTTGTTTCTGAACGTTTCAGATTTTTTTTCCAACCAATTACATTAATATAATATAAATATATAATGCCCCAATTACATCCTTTTTTATGCTGGGAATGATTGAACTGGTAATTGACAGACACACAAAGACTCCCCGTGTCGCCGAACATAGACCGTTGGGACAAGCGGTGTTCGCGAGCACCTATTAAGGCTGGAATGGTGCAAACGTGGGTGTTGTAGTCAATACCAGACCCGGCCGCCTTTGTCTCCCCAGTGGCGATGTTTACACGCCGCACCAGATACTCATTGAAGAATGAGTCGACCTTAGACCCAGCAGCGGTTCAGATAACACATTCCACGGATGTTAACAGTCGCCTGATATCAAAACTCAGGTTCTAGATTTGAAGCTTTCGTGACTGCAAGGAATCATCTTCTTAGGTTTTTTTCGGTAAAGTCACGTAGAAAGTAAAATAAAATAAAAACAAAAATCACGACGTTTCGGAGGCAACACAAGTCTCCGTCATCAGGTGGGACCGTCACAGGCAGATGACGGAGACTTGTGTTGCCTCCGAAACGTCGTGATTTTTGTTTTTATTTTATTTTACTTTCTACGTGACTTTACCCCCCAGACCATACGTTACCTGTCTCTCTGCACGTTGCAATATTCTTACACGTGGTATAAAAAAAACCAAGCACAATTCCACGCATTGTGAATTCAAACAAACACACACGCGCACGCACGCACGCACGCGCGCGCACACACACACCATTTCAATTCTCACGAATTCACTTGTGATTTGAAATGCATTTTTTTGTTAATTAAACAATTTATCAAGCGCACATTTGCATGTGAAAGCGCCGCACTTGAAATGACACACCCGGTGACGTATTTTAGTCAAGGTCACGAGCTCACGGTTTTTTTTTCGCTTTCTGAGTGGCCTCAATTATAATTCGCATCGCCAACACGACGCTTCAAGGTCCGTACATTTTTTTTCAAAAAACTAAAATATATCAACACAATTCGAGTAACAAATTGCACGCAGCGTGGCCATTGCGCGACGCACAGGCCACTCCGAATCTTATTCATATTCTTAGGTTTTTTCGGTAAAGTCACGTATTCAATTAATAAAATAAAAATAAAATAAAAATCACGACGTTTCGGAGGCAACACAAGCTTCCGTCTTCAGGTGGAACCGTCACAGCACGATAGCTGTATCTGTCTGCCGGCCGTTCTGGGCGGGCGGGCGAACGCGCCGTGACTCCGCTAGGACCGCTACGAGCGGCATCACCGACGCCGCGTCTCGGATCCGTCTCCCCGCGACCTCCACAGCGGCCCACCCCCTTCTTTCCGCGTGGCTTCGCCCATTGCGAAATCACACGCACCACCACAACCACCACCACTACCCGCACCACCACAACCACCACCACCCGCACCACCACCACCACCACCACCACTACCCGCACCACCACAACCACCACCACCCGCACCACCACCACTACCCGCACCACCACAACCACCACCACTACCCGCACCACCACAACCACCACCACCCGCACCACCACCACCACCACCACCACTACCCGCACCACCACAACCACCACCACCCGCACCACCACAACCACCACCACCCGCACCACCACAACCACCACCACCCGCACCACCACAACCACCACCACCCGCACCACCACAACCACCACCACCCGCACCACCACAACCACCACCACCACCCCCACCCGCACCACCACAACCACCACCACCCGCACCCGCACCACCACAACCACCACCACCCGCACCACCACAACCACCCCCACCCGCACCACCACAACCACCACCACCCGCACCACCACAATCACCACCACCCGCACCACCCGCACCACCACAACCACCACCACCACAACCACCCCCACCCGCACCACCACAACCACCACCACCACAACCACCCCCACCCGCACCACCACAACCACCACCACCACAACCACCACCACCCGCACCACCGCCTAACCGCAAGCGCCAGCCGTCCGGACGACGAAACTCGTCAAATTATCAGTAATATTTGATGAAACTTTTTTTTGAAAAAACACGCTTTTATGAATTGTACTAGTAATGGAAGAACTCCACGACTCCAGGAAGTGGCCCCGAAGCTTGCCATAACGTAGGGACCGTGGCCAATTACAGCCAACGTCAGTTTACCGTGGACAATTTGACCCAAGCCGAAACATAACATTTAAAAAATAATGTTTAAAAAAAAATATTTTTTTTATGATACAATATAGTGTTGTCATCAGTATGACGTAAGTTTACCAAGTTTGCAGTCGATACCGCATTGGGAAGTGGGTTAAAATTGAGTTACAAGATTTGAGGATACAACAACGACAACAACAGACAGAGTGAGTTAAATGAAAGCGTGTAAACAAAGTGTCCCGTCAACAGCGAAACTGCTTGAAACGACGAGGGGTGGTAGTGGTGGGGGGGGGGGTAGTGGTGGTGGGGGGGGGTGGTAGTGGTGGTGGTGGGGGGTGGTAGTGGTGGGGGGGGGGTAGTGGTGGTGGGGGGGGGGTGGTAGTGGTGGTGGGGGGGTGGTAGTGTTGGTGGTGGTGGGGGGGGTAGTGGTGGGGGGTGGTAGTGTTGGTGGTGGTGGTGGTGGGGGGGTAGTGGTGGTGGGGGGGGGGTAGTGGTGGTGGGGGGGTGGTAGTGGTGGTGGGGGGGTGGTAGTGGTGGTGGGGGGGTGGTAGTGTTGGTGGTGGGGGGGGGTAGTGGTGGGGGGTGGTAGTGTTGGTGGTGGTGGGGGGGGGTAGTGGTGGGGGGGGTAGTGGTGGTGGGGGGGTGATAGTGGTGGTGGGGGGATGGTAGTGGTGGTGGGGGGGTGGTAGTGGTGGTGGGTGGGTGGTAGTGGGGGGATGGTAGTGGTGGTGGGGGGGTGGTAGTGTTGGTGGGGGTAGTGGTGGTGGGGGGGGGGTAGTGGTGGTGGGGGGGTGGTAGTGGTGGTGGGGGGGTGGTAGTGTTGGTAGTGTTTGTGGGGGGGGGGGTTGGAAAATTCCAGAGTGTTTGGGAGGTAGGCGGCCCCGGGGGGGGGGGGGGGTGAGAGTGGGTGACGCGCGCCTTGCGATCTCGGCGTGTGGACCAGACAACCTCCACTTCAACCTTGATTAGATTGTCTTTTCTTGGATTTTCTGTTTGCACATAGTCACTTTAAGATGTTTTCTTGTTCATGTTTTTTTTTTGTTTGTTGCGGTTGCACCCGATTCAAGAGCCGAATGGCTCACAGGGCTATACCTAATAAATGAAAACTTGAAAAAAAACTTGAAACTTGAAAGATTTTAGAAGCTTTCGTGACTGCAGGAATCTATACTCGTTGGTTCTTTCGGTAAAGTCACGTAGGTAGAGAAATAAAAAATAGATCACGATGTTTAGATCGCAACACAAGCGGTTCTTTCTTGCTGGGGTTGTCCCACCTGATGACGATTGCTTGTGTTAACGGCTCCACATCAAACGGCTCCATGTCAGACTTCATTCCGAAGAAACCACCACACAAGTGGGGAGTGCCGGTCACACGCAACCAAAGCGACAGCAGGCGTCCATCACGTGCCGTGGTCACCACTGCGATTGGAAGGAGCCTCTACACACTGCCCCCTCCACTAGCCCCGCCCCTCCCACCACTACCCCCCTCCCCCACTGCCCCTACTGCCCCCCTCCCCCCACTGCCTCCCCCTCCTCTCACTGCCTCCCACTCCCCCCACTGCCCCCACTGCCCTCCCTTCACTCCACCCCCCTCTCCCCACGGCCCCTCCCCCCACTGCCTTCCCCTCCCCCACTGCCTCCCATCCCCCCACTGCCTCCCCCTCCCCCCACTCCCCCCCCCCCCCCCACCTCTCTTGCGGGGGGGGGGGGCTTTAGAACGAGCAGAAACCACTGTGGCTGGCCCAGAGGTCGCAACCGGGTACCCGATACCCGGCTATTTGCGACCCTGGTGCGGCCGGGTACGGGTAAGGAATCAAAGCCCGTTTGCGACCTCTGGGCTGGCCACATGAAATGTGTGAACGTTTGGGGGGGGGGAGGAGAGGCTGCCACTCCTCTGTCGGGAGCCGGAGCCCGGGGGGGTGTCTCCTGTCACCACCGTGATGGTGGACATCCGTTTTTTTTAATTATTTGTTTGTATCTTTTTAAATACGAAACTCATCCCTACCATTTTCATGTATAGAATTACTGAGCATGCCTTTACATTGCATAGCATCGCATCGCATTGCCGTGCATATGCTGCTATTATTATATTTAATTACTTCAGGGCAAGAAAGAAACAAACATGTCGGTGCGCTGTTCGTAATGGAAACATTCGTGATTGGAACAGAAGAGGTGAGTTCGAAACCTAATTGCCGAGCAATTGTTACGTCACGCACATAGCGGGGGGGGGGGGGGGGTGAGAAATGTGACGTCACATCAAGAAATGCGCAACTTTAAATAAATATAGACAACACGTTCTATTTAATTAAATAGACTCTTTAATAAATGTTTTCTCCTACAACATCAGAGTGCAGCGCCACATGAAATACGCACTACAATAACAATAGTTTAAAGCGATTTGAAGCATGTTTTATTTTTTGGGGGGGGGGGGGGGCAGAGCTTTGTGACGTCATATTTGAGGGGGGGGTCTGACTTTTTGTGACGCCGTGTGACGAAGGGGGGGGGGGGTTAAAAAATCGTCAAAAATCGCGTGACGTCATTTATGTACGGCCCCATAGCTCCCAGTGGCTTCCGAATATCGGAGGGAAGAGCGTTCCAGACGGACGTAGAAGCGGCGAGTATGGGAGTTTCACCACATCTCTCCCCGTGATCCGCCAACCCTCGCCAGCCAGCGGAGACACCGCAGAATATTAATGTCCGACGTGAAAGTGGAGAAATCACAGCAGCAGCTGCATAACTACTACGCAAGCCGTTTAGTTTTTTTTTTAACTCTCCTGAACGCACTGTTTCCGTTCGGGCCGTCTTAAGACCAGGGGTGGTGCAAACAAAACAAAAACAACAACAACAACACTCTGTAAAAGTAAACAAAAAACACAAAAACAACTTCGCCATCCAAATGTGGGCGATTGTAACGGGACGCTGTGTGGATGTGCAGGAGTTACCCGCAAGTTTAACCGGTTTGATCCTCTCACTTAAAAAAAACGTCTGGCCGCCAAATGGAAGAGTAGGCCAAAACACGGTACGCTCTCGAGGGGAGCCCTCTAGCGTTCTTCCTTCTTCCGCCAGCAGCGGCACGAGAGCGCACTTGCAGTGCTGCGCCTCTGCATCTCTGCCGTATTCAGAGCTTGCAACACAAAGCCAAAGGTAGACCCCCCCTCTTATAGCTTGACAGACTTTTGTGGGGCAAGTGCTGTTAGCGAGTAGCACCCACGAATGCCGGGACATGCACACATGGGTGTGGGGTGGCCAGCACCATACCCGGCCGCCTTTGTCTCCCCAGTGGCGATGCACTGTGTGGACACTGACGGTGGGAGCTGTGGGATGAGACGCCGAGCGATTTCTATGCGGGCCGAGGCAGGGGCTGAGCCATGGAGGGGGTGGAGGGGAGGGGCGGGGAGGGGGCAGAATCGGAGATCAAAGCGGAGAATCGGAGCAGCGATGGTCCCAGTCGGTTTTTCTCTTCGTCCTTTCCGGGGTGAACGCATTAATAAGCAATAAAGTGTGAATTTTAGGTGCGATTTAATAATTTACACCTGCTGCAGAATAACTCGTGGGGGAGGGGGAGGAAGAGGGGGGGTGCTGCGAGGTTAGGGGGGCAGCAAGGATGACTCTGGAGGTTTGGCACACGCGTCGCCCCCAGGACATCAATCGAGCGCACATCTGGCCCCAGATCGCGTGTCCCTCCCGCCCCCCGCCCCCCCCCGCCCCCCCCCACCCGCCCCCCGCCCCCCGCCCCCCCCCACCCGCCCCCCGCCCCCCGCCCCCCCCCCCCGCCCCCCGCCACCCGCCCCCCGCCCCCCCCACCCGCCCCCCGAGGAATCCCGAAGACATTTAGCGACGGCGACATCAGCCAGCGGCGGGGGGAGCAGAGGTCGCAACCGGGTACCCGATACCCGTACCCTACCCGATACCCGGCTACTAGTACCCGGCCGGGTACGGGTACGGGTACCCGTTTGCGACCCTGGTGCGGCCGGGTACGGGTAGGCCGTGAGTCACTGGTGAGTCACCGTTTGTCACTCATTTCCCAACGTCTTGTCTCTTCTCACAATTCAAGTTCCTAGAATCAACCCACCCGCGCCTGCAACATGGCTTCATCCCAGAGGTCGCAATCGGGTACCCGATACCCGTACCCTACCCGTACCCGGCCGAGTACGGGTAGTGTACGGGTACGGCCGGGTACGGGTACGGGTACCCGTTTGCAACCCTGGTGCGGCCGGATACGGGTACGGGTAAGGAATCAAAACCCGTTTGCGACCTCTGGGGGGAGTCACGAATGGCCCTGGCGGTGGTGATGTTAATTAATCCTCGTCATCATTCACCATCAGCCATGGTCTAATCCACTGCTGGATGAAGGCCTCCCCCGCACCCCTACCTCCTCACCGTAGCGGTCTTTTGTTGTCTTGGCTCCTGCCATGCGAATGTGGAATGTCCACGACTGGCTTAGGCTGCCAATGGAGATGAGCATCGATGCGTTGCTCATTGGGAGCGTGGATGTTTACTTTGGAATGATAACACCGATCTGCGGCCTGTCGATATGTTCATCCAACTATCCATTGATCCATCCATCTCTCGCTTAGCGCTCAAGATACGTTGCTGGAGAGTTGAGCGCTGATCGAATCAGCGTTCTACGGGGCCACGCTAAGCGAGGGTTGCCTTTACGTGCATCCATCACTCCATCCATTTGCCTATCGACGGAAATGTCCAGTTGAGCACGGAGGCAGTGAATATAACGCAGCACACATATCTGCACACAGCGTGAGGCTCGGTAAGCTACGAAGCTTCTGCTGCAGTGAACGACGTGAAATCGACAATATTTTAAACCCATTTGGTCAAGGAAGAAAAACCCGCAGAGGGCTACAACGTCCCCTGACTGCGACACCACAGACGAACCACGGCCAGTGAAGCAAATCCGGACTCACACAAAGATGCAAACATCACAGATATCATACACTGAGAAAAAAAACCCCATCAGGGTAAAAGCGCAGTCCTGCAACTGCTTTGCTCACGCCACTGCTGGCAGAAGGGACTTCGAGAGAGAGCCCCGTTGAGGGCCGTCAACGCCTCGAGCTGCAAGACAATTGAACATATTGTAGGAAGAAGAACGTCTCACTCCTGTCTACTCCGTGTTGCGTGCATTGCCTTGAGTGGTGCACGTACAACCGTTGTGATGCATCTGGCAAAAACGCGGCATCTTTAATGTCCCCGATCTCCCGGGACAGGCGCTACCTCCTCAACAAGTGGACAATCCTGTGAACACCAGGACAGGTGGCAACCCTCACACACACACGAAGACAAAGATTCCCCGTGTAGCCTTAACAGAATGTTGGGGCAAGTGCTGTTAGCGAGCAGCTATGAAGGCCGGAACGGCACACGAGGGGATGGGTGGCCAGCACCACGCCTGGCCGCCTTTGTCTTCCCAGTGGCGATGTTTACACACCGCACCAGGTACTCATTTGAGGCTGATTCCACTCAGGCGAGGCCCAAGACCGGTCCAGATAATCGTCACTGGTGTACACACACACACCATCACACACCCAAACCATCTCACACACACACACAAACCATCACACACACACACACAGCAATCTGTATGTGCCACGCACTCCGTGGGCAGAGCACAATGCGCATCACAGGGTGAATTGGGCTGAATTAAAATGCATGCTGCCTTCGGGGTATGGAGTGCATCGTGCTGGGCTGCGAGTGTTAGGGCTAGCGAGCCCCTCGCTCCGAGCACACTCACGCAGCGGTGAACCCGATTCGTCCGTAAACATTGCCCAAGCTATTACCCAGATGCCAGTGGGGCTTTGCCAGCGAGCCGGCCAGCACGGAGCCAACATATTCTTAGGTTTTTTCGGTAAAAGTCACGTAGGTAAAACATTAAAATTAAAATTAATAAAAGTAAAATGAAAATAAAAAATCACGACGTTTCGGAGGCAACACAAGCTTCCGTCTTCAGGTGGAACCGTCACAGCACGATTGCTGTTTCAAGTAAGGCTCATGCTGTTTCAAGTAAGGCTCTTACTTGAAATAGCAATCGTGCTGTGACGGTTCCACCTGAAGACGGAAGCTTGTGTTGCCTTCGAAACGTCGTGATTTTTTATTTTTATTTTATTCACCCTGTGATGCGCATGTGATGCGCATTCAAGTAAGGCTCTTACTTGAAACGGCAATCGTGCTGTGACGGTTCCACCTGAAGACGGAAGCTTGTGTTGCCTCCGAAACGTCGTGATTTTTTATTTTTATTTTATTTTAATTTTACTTTTATTAATTTTATTTTTTTACCTACGTGACTTTACCGAAAAAAACCTAAAGATATGAATCCTTGCAGTCACAAAAGCTTCAAATCTAGAACGGAGGCAACAGTTCGATTCCAGTAACGTGACATATTTTTTGCGCAACTTATTTTTTATCATAATAATTTTGAGTATAATCAATTTTGTCCAGTTGGAGCTCGTATAATTTGGCCACCGCTTGTTGGATGTTTTAGCTTCCCCAGTGGGTGGGTGGGCGAGGTGCGTGGAGGGGGGCGACGTGAACGCTGATCCATTGGCTCCAATTCGGCGCCACGCTATGGCGGGGCGGAAACATTTTGCATTCGAAACTCTCACCGAAAGCGGCGCGTTGTAAGACGACCCCCCCAAAAAATTACGTCACAGAACTACCTCCGAGGTCGTATTCCATGGACTCCTTAAACCAGGTGTCGTGACATGTGCAGACAGTCCTCGACTTACGAACACCCGACTTACGGACGTCCGACTTACGAACATCCGACTTACGAACATCCGACTTACGAACACCAGCACTTACGAACACTCGCACTTACGAATCAGCTTCCATTAATTAGATATCATTAACATTGACTTAAAACGCGAACTCTCACCGGCAAATTGAACCGCGCCACTATTTTGTTCAGCTGGGCGACCCTCCGCGAGATGTAACGAGTCAGCCTCGTGCTCGGAGTGAGTGTTTGTGTGCGTGGGCATTGAGATATACGGTAGGTCACTTTACGAACCGTTCGTCTTAGGAACGGGTCTCAGGAACTAATTGTGTTCACAAGTCGACGACTGCCCTATATGGTTTAAAAAGCAATAATGTCGGGGAAACGTAATGAAAGTAAGCGGGCTAGGGCGGGATATGCGTTGCCAGAGGGGACGATGACCGGTGGTCGAGACGGATGACGGAGTGGCACCAAAGGACTTGAACCAGTGAGACGGAGCGACGAAATCAGCTCACACGAGAGGTGGGTTCTGGGTGGATTGTGACATCGTGGGATCGCGAGGGATGGTGGTGGCATGGGGGAGACCTTTGTCCAGCAGTGGATTGACCAAGGCCGATGATGTTAATGACGACGGCTGAAACCGAGATCTGAACTCACGCTCTCAGCATTCCTGGCCCAGTGCTGAGGTTTTTGTTGTTGTTGCAATAAAAGAAAAATGAGTTTGAAATGTCCGTTTCACAGCAGCAGCAACAACAACAACGACAATAACAGAAATAAATTATATTTTCACGTTCATACCGAAGCTATGCTTCAAGAGAGCGAGAATATTTTTTTTAATCAATCAATGTGAATAATCTTGGGATTTCAGCCAACGATCTTTTTGGTGCTAACCGTGGGCCCGAAGCCATTTCCGGAAACGTGTGTGTAGGTTCACTCAGCCTCAAATGAGTACCTGGTGCGATGTGTAAACATCGCCACTGGGGAGACAAAGGCGGCCGGGCGTGGTGCTGTCCACCCACCCCCTTGTGTGCCGTGTCGGCCTTCATAGGTGCTGCTCGCTAACAGCACTTGCCCCAACAGTGTGCAAGGGCTATACAGTGGATCTTTATATTTGTGTTCTGATGCACAATACAGGGAGCGGTCGTGCAGTGGTTAGCGCGCTGCGCCACGAACCCGGCGACCCGAGTTCGATTCCCACGACCAATAACAGTGCCCAACAAATCTGAACCGGTCCCGGGCCTCCCCTAGGTCGACTCGGCCTCAAATGAGTACCTGGTGCGGTGCGTAAACAGGCAAAAGGTGGCCGGGCGTGGTGCTGGCCACCCACTACCTCGTGTGCCGTGACGTGGCCTTCATAGGTGCTGTTCGCTGCTCGCTAACAGCACTTGTCCCAAGAGTCTGCGAATGCTACAGGGAGGAAATCTTTGTCTTTGATGCACAACGCACGCACATTAGAGACTCGGCCTCGTGCTCCCGTGCACAAATCGCGTGACTTGGGGTTGTTCGCTGGCCGCTAAATTGACGGCAAACAACAATTCTCGGCAATTTTGGACTAAAACAGCAGATGTTCAGAATATTATATTGAAATTCTCTTATAATTATAAAATATTAAAAGTAATTATAACTATTAAAAAATACTTGAAACTTTGTAGTAGAACGAAGTAAATGGAGAGTACAATTATAACAATCACTTATTCATTCCACAGAATGAAAAGCCCTGGTAGAATCAATCATTAAAATAAAAATGTTTAATAACAATATTTTTTTTTTTTTACAAAATGTATGCTTCTCCATTCCCCCATGGAGAAGCAAAATGCTCCTTTATGGAATAAATAAAAGGTGACCTGCGTAAATTTAAATAATCAAATAGTTAGTAATGGAAATTAATCAAAATTTGTGTTGTTATAACAATTATATTTAATTAAGTAGAACGTGTTGTTTAGATTTAAAGTTGCGCATTTTGATGTGACGTCACATTTCTCAACCCCCTCCCCCCTCGTCACACTTCGTCACAAATGTCTGACCCCCCTCGCCCCCCTAGGTGAGTGACGTCATTTATGGACGGCCCCAAAGACGTAGAGAGAGAGAGAGAAAACAAGCCATCCTCCACAATTTTGTATTCATGATTATTGAGCAGGTAAGTTCCACTGGGCTGTATATTTATGTTCCAGACGCGATCTGGACATTTAAATGATAGCTCAACGAAGTGGGGCTCACCGTGGCGTGGAAATGTGTAGCAGCGGCAGCCAAATGTTCAGACGCGTGATGTTGATTCGAAATGTGTCGGAGGAAAAAAACTAAATTCCCGGAGACAAATCTCAACGACCAAGGGGTAAGAGACACCGCAAACTCCAAATATACAGCAGCAGGCGTTAGGGTGGGGATCGAACCCACGAACCTCTTGTATACCAGGCGAGGCAATGAACATATCTTAGCCACCGTGGCTTTAGCGCGGATTTTAATGATCCTAACAATCGTTCATTCACAAGGCAAGACAAAGCGGTCCGTTGACAACAACAAAAATTCCTCTGAAAAGTGTAAGATTACGGCACCCAACAATAGCGTCGCTTTAATTCGCGGCGATAAATCCTCCCGGAGGTAATTCCCAAAAGGGAGTTTCATTTAGCGCGGGTCTCCTCGTGTTGACGCGCGTGGCTTTTGGGGACGGACGCTTTAACCCTGAGCCGTGCGGCCCGAGGTGTTCCCTTGAAGGGGAAGCGCGTTTCGCGTGTGCTGGGATAGCACCGATCTGGATGTGTGAGTTGCGTTTCCTTACTCTTAGTTCTTTCGGTAAAGTCACCATGTAGGTAAAAAATGAAATTATTAATTTTAATTTCATTTTTTACCTACATGGTGACTTTACCGAAAGAACTAAGAGTATGAATCCTTGCAGTCACGAAAGCTTCAAATCTTGCGTTTCCTTCCCCTACCCTCCTCCTCCTCCTCCCCCACCGCTTGCGTTTTGTACGTGATGTGTGTAATGTATGTAAGGGGCCGTTCATAAATGACGTCACGCATCTGGGGGGGGGGGGGTGTCAGACATTTGTGACGATGTGTGACGAGGGGGGGGGGGGTTGAGAAATGTGACGTCCCATAAAAATGCGCAACTTTAAATAAATAGACTTTTTAATATTTTTTTCTCCTACAACATCAGAGTGCAGCGCCACATTAAATACGCACTACAATGACAATAGTTTCAAGCGATTTGAAGCATGTTTTATTTTTGTTGGGGGGGGGGGGGGGGCAGAGATTTGTGACGTCATGTACGTGATGTGTGTGATGTGTGTGACGTGGTGTGTGTAATGTGTGTGATGTGTGTGATGCACGTAGTGTGTGTAATGTGTGTGATGTGTGTGATGTGTTAATCGGAGGTGTGGGGGAAGGGCAACAAACTAAAGACAAAAAGCAGTTTTGAAGAGACGAGTTATCGATGTAGATGATTGAGACGTGCATAGCTCCAGTGACTTCCTAATATCGGAGCGAAGAGCGTTCCAGACGGCCGCAGAAGCGCATCTTAAAGCGCTCGTTGTAGTGATCGCCTTTGTTGGTGAGACGCGAGTGTGTTACTCCCTGCATCACCATGTCGTCTATATCCACAGAATATTTGGTGTTGCTGCTGCTGCTGCTGCGTTGGCAGTGGTGCACAAGCACAAACAACAACAACTCAGCAATGACAACACTGTGTGTCGCCTTCAAGGAGACGCATACAATAGGCGACGTTTCAGACAATGGTCCTTCTTAACAGCACAGCGTTAATTGGCAACTGTGTCGGCGTTCATTTTGTTATTTATGCGCTGTTATTGTAACCGTTGCTCGATGAGGCTAAACGTCCGTTGTTTATATCTTTGTCACGAGACAAATACGTCTCCGTGAGGGGGGGAGGGGCGGGGGGTGCCTCGTGCAATCATTGCACCCACCCTGCGAGAGAGCACGGCCGCGGAACGTGATGACACAGAACTACCACAGAACTACACACAGAACTACCACCGACGGTAACTCTGAAGTCTCTTTGCCCACGACGGGGGCACACGTTTCACGTGAAGCATGCGAGGAGTGAGTTCTCTGCAGTCCAATAAAGCAGAATTTCTACTACTCAGAGCCGCATACGCCTCGTTAAGTAAAGCACCTCTCCCCAATGCATCATTCATCTATTTATTTACCGCTCAGGATTTGTGTAACCCACTGAATGTCAACGGCGCGACGAGTTTTCCCCGTATCCATGGGCATCCTCGAAGTCGGTGCATAGTCCCCCCCCCGCACACCCACCCCGTTCTACGGCCACGCAATGCCACACATCTCGCTGCAAATGCTCGCCTAGCCGTTGGCACGATCAAGGGAACCGCGCTTCCGTCTGCAAGCAGCAAAAAAAAAACAGAATTAACAAGCAGACAAATACGGCTCCTTCACATCTCAGTTGAATCGCGTTAAAAAAAAATTACGCAACCCGTCAGCTACACAGCAGGATCGGTGGGGGGAGGGGGGGTGCATGATTCCAACAATCGTCGGTTGAACGCAAGCGAAAGCTCTGAATTGATTTCGAGTCTCCGTCTCTCTCGCTCCACGCTCTGCGCAAATGCGCGCTTGGCTCGCAGCGCTGTTTTCTGTGGCAGTGAGGGCATTGGCGGTGGGGAGAAGTCTCGCGTGCCGAGGAACACTGTCAGGGTTAAAGCAGGCAGGGAATATGTTTATGGCCCTCGATGCTACACTTTTAACAGGCAATTAAGCGAGAAAGCTTCCTGGCGGCTTTTGTGCCTATTCCGTGCCATTGTGTGTACGCGCTTGGTGTCGAGTTATGGCTCACGTCAATGCGCATTTGTGCACTTAACGCTTTGTCCCCCGGAATTCTACGTAAATCATGGCCCTGTGCTTGTACCCGCGTATAAAAACACACCACACACACACACAAACGCATTAGAAGAGCATTGGGCCGAACCGCGAGGCGCAAATGAAGTTAACAGGCAGCGTTTGTGGGCCCTCTCTCACCACAATCTGAATAAAAAAAATATCTGATCGAAACGGCCCGGGGTTAAAATCGCGACTTATGAGCGGATTTCGAAGGTGCACGTGCTTGGCTGGTGACGTCATCGCGTGACAGCGACTTCGAGATGGGGGCTCGGCAAAACGCTGTCACCTTTTACTCTGCGTGGGCGAGCGAGCGGGCGTCAGCGTAAATGGTTAAGGCAATCTGGCCTGCGCCACACACTCACTGCCGCTATTTGCGCTAATTTAATATCGGTTTTGTGGCTCTTTGGGGAGAGGGCTTTTGGAAAGTGTGTCTCTTAAGTGTATTTGCAGGCAGCTTTTGTGGACTTACGCTATTCTTAATGTCTGGTCCAAGCCGGCTTCCACAGGAAGGCGGAGAGGTGGGGGGGGGGTTGTGGGTCTGTAATGTTTGCCGGTAGTATTACAAACATTAAACTGCAGGCAATATGAAACCATACATCTTGCTGTTCGAGCCTCGTAAAATAAATTAAAGTGTGGTGGTGGGTGGGGAGGGGTCGTTGATCCATGCTCTGTTAGTAACGCCTGAGCCAGTGGTGGGAATTCCACGCCCCTTTCCATGGGAATGTGGAATTTTGGGGGGGGGGGAGTGGGGGCTCATGCTATTCGTAGGCGCGCCAGTTCAAACAACGGTCCAAGATTCTCGAACCCCAACCACCACCCGCCCCACCTCCTCCCCCCCCGGCTCTGTCCCCACAGCATACGGGCACAGCGCGAGGAGTCGTGGTAGTGGGGGGGTGGGGGGTAAAGTGTGGGTACCTCTACATCTCTCTGGAGTGGGGGGCCCTTCCGCCGGTAGTGGCGTGAGCAAGAACATTGTGGGGGGCTGCGCCTTGACTGCTTCACGGGACTCACACAGCTGATAGCCCCCCCCCCAGCCCCCACCACCCCGCAAAGCGGGAGACGTTTTCTCAACCACCCCCCCCCCTCTCCCAACGTAAACAGAATGTGAAGTCGAACCCGCAACCGGGAGTTGAACTCAACCGCTGTGGAGCGTGAGTTGAAGCGATCTGACCGCAGGGAATCGCTGCGTGGCCGCACGAGTCACGGTGTAGAGATGTTGACGACCTCGCCTGGTTTACGGGAGGTCGTGGGTTCGATCGTGACCCTGACGCCTGCTGCTGCTGTATGTTGGGCGTGTGTAATGTTCTCCCCGTGGTCGTGTGGATTTTTCACATTGAGCAGCGTGCGTTTTAGAGCGTTTGGCTACTGCTATACATTTCAACGCGATAAGCCACTTCGTTGAGCAATCATTTGTGGACGGCTTGCTTCTGAGTTCAGTGGGCCTCACCTGGTAATATAAAAAAAAAATTGTTTAGTTTTTCGTCCATAACAGTAATCAGCGTGATGCTCGACCCAGAGCAGACGTGAATCTAGTTTCACAGTCCATTCATGATCTTCAGTCGTATTCTGTTTCTTTTTGTTACCACTGAACGATCATCATCGTGTAATCAATGTCCTTTGTGTAACCATATGAAAGGGCTGCGCTACTTATGATGCCGTTCGCGAGGGTGGCTTGGCTTGCACGCGTTATTATTTCAACTTAGCAATTCTATATTTAGGCGAGAGCATCGAACGTGTGATCCACGCCACGACACGGAGACAGGGCGGCCTCCTTCATTGCTTCTGCCACCACGCCTTCATATCCGCCTGCCCGCCGTACCTTTCTTCATTATTGACAACTTGCAGCTCAGCACATGGCAGATGCCTGCGCAGCGCGACTCACGACCTCCTCTTGATACCAAGATCCAGGGTGGTCATCGTGTCTATGCGCCGCTTCTCGGTGGCAGCCCCAACAGTCTGGAACGCTATGTCTCTGCACATTCGCAGCATCACCTCAATCGCCTCCTTCAAGAGAGACTTCAAAACTCACCTCTACAATCATGCTTTCGAGCGACTCTGAGCTTGGCTCCGCGCCTCTGAATTGCGGCCACTACGTCTGCAAATTTGCGCGCGTTACAAATTGAACTATTATTATTATTGCACAGCCATGCCGACTGCGCTGCAGATATTCATCATCATCGTCAGCCATGGTCTACTCACTGCTGGATGAAGGCCTCCCCCAGCCGTCCCCATCTCTTCTCTTCCTCCTTTGACTGCCGCTCCGTCCAGCTCATGATGCGTCATCCTGCCCCGAGCACCACTTTTTCTAACACTTGTAAACAAACAAAAAAACATGTTTTTCTGGCCTGTACTTTTGCAGTTGTTTTAGACTAATTTCAGAGTGCTGATTCCAAATCTGATCTGCTCTATCACATCTCATTTGTATGCTATCGGCATACCCCATTTTTATTGATTTTACCCGAAAGTAACTCTGTCACTTATGATTGCAAGTTGTTGCGAGTCAGTGACTGCTTTAGTGTTAAAATATGGTGCTGTATTTTTTGGATAGTGTGTTTATAATATCATTTTATGTAGATATCCACATTTATTTAATATTTATCTTCTGCAGTTTTTATTGAAAATGCAATATTTGACATCTCAAAAACCTGATGTGATAGACAAAAACTGATGCCAGATTTGGAATCAGCACCCCAAAATTACCTTAAACCGTTGGAATACCTTATGCCAGAAAAAGTGTGTTGACCAGTCTTATCGTTCAATGTGACATCTCCCCATAAATAGAGGGATTGTTTTTTTTTGGGGGGGGGGAGGGGGTGGTTAGATCGCGTAAATATAAATGTGTCGTTAAACCCGCCACCACACGACGCAGCCATATTAGCTGTCTCTTGATGAGCCTAGTTGTAATTACTGGCGAAACGTCGAACTCGATATGTCAACGTTATGGGTTTAACGCTCCAACACACCGGCGTGCTGAACCAGTGTCTCCCCTAGGTCGGTTCAGCCTCAAATGAGTAGCTGGTGTGGTGTGTAAACATCGCCACTGGGGAGACAAACGCGGCCGGGCGTGGTGTTGGCCACCCACCCCCTCGTGTGCCGTACCGGCCTTCGTAGGTGTTCTCTAATAGCACTTGCCCCAACGGTCTGTTCAGGTTATACGGGGGATCTTTGTTTCGTTTTGTATGTTGAACTTCTGTAGCACAAGTACGTGGCCAACCGCGCTAATCGGAGGTGCGGGGGGGGGGGACAACAAACAAAAGACAAAAACAGTTCCGAAGAAATGAGTTTTCAATCGAGATGTGAAAGTGCATAGCGCTCAGTGGCTTCCTAACATCGGAAGGGAAGAGCGTTCCAGACGGCCACGGAAGCGCATCCGAAAGCCCCGCGCGACGCGGTGACCGCCGCCTTTGTTCGATGTCGAGCAGCCAAAAGCCACCGCCGCCGCCGCCGCTGCTGCTGCTGCGAGGGTGAGCGGAGTTCGCGTGATGGTTTAAACACTCCTTTGACGAGATCAGCGAGGGTATTTGTGGGTTCATTTCTGGCGAGCGCCTGTTGTGTGTGACGAGGGCGACCTGCACATGAATGTAGCCCGGTGACGTCAGCCCGTGCAGAGGTCACGACGATGCGTCCCGTGTTGATCATCGACTGAGAATAAAATTGGTGCAGCGTGATGATTCGAGTTACGTTTGTTGTAAAAGATGAGCGCGGTATGCTTAAACACATTCCTGCGGAGGGAGCTGGTAGGAACGTTGGTTTGCTCGGTCAATGGCCAGGGTCAACGGCGGCGTGGTGTATTCCGCAAATATGCCCGACTGTGAGTGCGGGCACAAGCCGGCGTGAGTAGGTTAAACGTTGAGTTTCATAAGGGCACCACGGGGTGACCAGCCCCTCCCCACCCAGCCCCACCCCTCCCACCCACCACCCAGCCCCACCCTCCCCACCCAACCCCTCCCCACCCTCCCCCTCCCCACCCAGCCCTTCCCTCCCCACCCAGCCCCTCCCTGCACGACGGACACAATAATCCCCTGTGGGCTGGTGTAACCAGGAGGTTCCTACCAGTATAAAATTATTATTTTCTGTACTTGGCTGAGTGACCGCCACTCGCAGCAGGGTGTTATAGTGAGCCGGGCTACGTGCTGGGCGCCGCAAGATCCACTATTGTGCTGTACCTCTATCCTCCACGCCTTCACCAAACCCCATTGACCAACGTGGTGAAGTATGGTCAAAGAACCCGCACGACCGCGCGGCGTGCGAGACACGTTTCGATTGCTTCTCAAATCACGAGTAATTATTATAACATCATTACCACCGCTGCTACTAGATATGCAGTGATTCACTGATGACATCAATTATTATGCTCAGGATACAGCCTAACACGTGCATTGAAGAATACATTATTTATGATGTGTTAACATTGTATGAAGATTGCATATTTACATACCTCGAGGCTAACAGAACGGAGACGAACAAGATTGAACAATTAAGACAGAAAATAGAAATTAGACATAAATAATGGAATATATAAATGAACGAAAATCGAATTTAGAATTTATCATTCACGGAATCGTCGAGTTGTATGACTCATGAGATGCCCGTTCTCGCTAATGTCCTGCCAGGGGGCACTGGCAGAGTGGACTCATCGCATAATTCTTCTTGGATAGATAACATAGGTAGCATTATGTGGTAGCCACCGTGGAAAATGTGGAATTTCCACGGATGGGTGCGAAATTAACGCAAGCGCGGGGCGATGCTGCACCATCACATTTAATGCAAACAAATAAAAACCAAACCAGCCGCACAAAAAATAAGAACGTAACAAATTAACAAAGAGAGTTTAAAGAACATCGCACACACAATGTTACGCTGGGGGGGAATACAAACAAAGTTTTAGATCTCAAAACAAATTAACAGCAAAAGCACCCTAGGCAGTGCTTTACATAACACGGGCTAAAAAGTGGCAACGGTGAACATTTTAATTACAACTGATTCACAATAGATTTTAGTATATTTTTTTTGGGGGGGGGGGAGGGGTTGGGGGGGGGGGAACTCGGGCGACGTAATGGACGAAGAACACGAAAGTTGCGCCGTGCAACCCTCCGTCACCCGCGTGCAACCCTCCGTCACCCGACACACCCGGCCGGGTACGGGTACGGGTTCCCGTTTGCGACCCTGGTGCGGCCGGGTACGGGTACGGGTAGGTCGTGAGTCGCCGGTGAGTAAGCGTTTGTCACTCATTTCGGGTAGGGTACGGGTACCCGTTTGCGACCCTGGTGCGGCCGGGTACGGGTAAGGAATCAAAACCCGTTTGCGACCTCTGTTGTGACGTCGTTGTGCGCGTCACTGAGTTTGCTTCGAGAGTCGGGGAATAAGCTCTGGGGCTTGCTTGGCAGCAGGCCTTATAATCGTGGCTGCATCGGCGGTGGCCGCGCCGGATAATCCTCGTAGCAAAAGTAGCTGCGTATGATGCTACGGGCCCCGTACTTTCAAGGGCCCCGCGCTAAATGCTTTCAAGCTATCAATTCCCGTTCAGTGATTCTGCACTTGCTCTATTACTATAGTACTATACTGCCTTCGACTTTAATGAACGACTGGGTGTTTAAGGTTCGCGATTTGTCAATTTATCTGGCTGCATAGCAAATGAAAAAATGCAAAGTTGTATTTTAATATTGATGTTTTTTTTTATTTAGGGCTCCTTTATAACATCTGCACTAGCTTCATCCGGCACTGTGTGGTGATGTTAGGGTGGGGTGGGCGCAGTGTCCAGCCCACCCTTTACCGCACGCGTCGAGAACCACCGGCCCACGGATTGACGGGTGGTCAATTGTTTCGTCTTTTTTCATTATTACCCCGCTGAGCGGCCGCGTAGCTTTGTTTCAGGAGCAACCTGGTCATTGAGCTAACGCGTGTTAGCTCAATGAGGTGGCGTGTCATCGTGCGGACATCTACAGCTGCCAAATACTCTTCCAACGCGTGATGTTGATTCTCGACGTGGAGGGAAACCCGGAAGACCCGGAGAAAAATCCACGCGACCACAGAGAGAGAGAAACACCGCAAACTCCAAATATACGGCAGTCGTCAGGGTAGGGATCGAAATTACGACCTCCTGTATACCAGGCGAGGTAATTAGAATCTCGCCACCAGTCTAACGGATGTAATAGACTACTTTCTTCGTGGTGATAACTTCTGTTGTTGTTGTTGTTTGTGCTTTTTGTTTTGGTGCAATTTCTTAATTTATTTATTCTTTTTTTATTTTTGCTTGGAAGTAAGGGTTTTAATTTGCTTGATAGTGGCTGTACATGCATCAATGTACAACGTTGTGTGGATGCTATTCGCGTGAATGACTCTATAGACCAGGGGTGGGGATCGTCCGGCCCACGGGCCGTGTAAGGCCCACAAAATCATTTGGTGTGGCTCTGCCAAGGCAACTTCAGGCGGGACTCGAAATTCAATAAATCTCGGAGCAAATCTGGAAAAGCAATTGCGAGTAGCAACAACATCGTCAATACCAGCTAACATCACACGCGCCTCACCAAAGAGAAGCAGTTCCAGCCATCACATTAGGGATGAGTTAATTAAATGTTTGACCAAATATAACAACCACATTTTTAAGTTGATCATTTTGTATGGCCCGCGAATGATGTTATAAATATTCAAATGGCTCTTGGCAGAAAAAAGGTTCCCCACCCCTGATCTAGAGCAAGAAAGTATGATGATGATTATTATTAACGTGGCGGAGACTGACTCAGCCAAACGTCAACAACGGCGGAAGGGTTAACGGCTAGTTCAGCTGCGGCAAATAGCAAACGGACCTCACCGCATTGAACTTTGCATCGCTCACTAATTTGCATTATTGATGCCCAGCTAAGTCCCTGCCATTCATATCCCAACAGAGATTTTATTCATGCGGACGCAATTAAAATGTCATGCGCGCTGAAAACTTTCCGTCTGCGCTGACTTACGTCGGAGTGAGGGATCAGTGGTTAACGCGAGTTCGATTCCCGCTCACGATCACCGCCAGTGAACCGTTCCTGTGCTTCCCCTGGGTCGAATCAGCCTCTAATGAGTAACCTGTTGCGGTGCGTAAACATCGCCGCTGGGGAGACAAAGGCGGCCGGGCGTGGTGCTGGCCACCCACCTCCCTTCGTGTGCCGTGCGGGCCTTCACAGGTGCTTGCTGACAGCACTCGCCTCGACGGTTCGCAGTCTGTACGGGCTATGAGGCTATGCGTAGGAGTGTTGTATTTGTGGACATCGCACCTCCCATTAGCACGGTTGGCTAGGCATGGTGCGAAAGAAGCTCAACACACACACATACAGCATGTGTGTATGTGCGATATATAAGACGAGTGAAAACGTTGCTGAAGGCCAGAATGGCACGTGAGGCCAGCTTCACACCCGGCCACCTTTGTCTCCCTCGCGCTGATATTTACATGCAAAGCTTTACGACTGGCCAGAGATGCCATTATAGCCCCTCTCGGCCCACGTGGCCGGGAATCAAACCCAGGTTTGTAATGCACTGCACGCAGGGCTGTCCATAGCGGGAGGGGGGGGGGGGATGTGGGGCCCGTGGCCGACCTACTGTGTAACACTCCTCCCACCCCCCAACGCCTGATACCGTCACGTCAAACCGCGAGTGCCCCCCAAAGCACGGGGCCCGGGGCGGTCGTCGTCCCCACCGATTCGTCGTACCCCTAGGGGCGGTTCTGAGCGCGCAGGGTCGCAACTCCTGAACAGGAGGAGCTTTAAATTTCGATTTACAGTGTCATCGTCGGAGCAGATTTCGATTTAAAGCTTTCGTGACTGCAGGGATTCATCTTCTTGGCTCTTTCGGTAAAGTCACGTAGAATGGAAATAATAAAATAATAAAAATAAAACATAATAAAATAATTCTCACGACGTTTCGGCCACAACGCAAGCAGCCGTCCTCAGGTGGAGAACAGGTCTGTCGAGAAGACAGAGTCTGAATGAGCTGCTTGCGTTGTGGCCGAAACGTCGTGAGAATTATTTTATTATGTTTTATTTTTATTATTGTATTATTTCCATTCTACGTGACTTTATTGAAAGAACCAAGAAGAGGAGGGGCTTTATGACATCATCTGCTCCGACGATGACACTGTAGTCCAGTGGGGTTCTCAAACTTTCTAGACGCGCAGACGATTGAATCGTGATCAGAATGTGTATTCACACCGGAGGAGGAATCCGATGAGCTATGAAGCTCTTTGTCATAGATGTCCCGATTTCGATGTAAAGCTTTCGTGACTGCAGGGATTCATCTTCTTGGTTCTTTCGGTAAAGTCACGTAGAAGGGAAGTAATAAAATAATAAAAATATATTATTTTATTGTGTTTTATTTTTATTACTTCCCTTCTACGTGACTTTACCGAAAAAACCAAGAAGAAGATGTCCCGATGTTAACCACATTCATCCCGATTTTTTTTCCTGGACCAACGCGCACCAGTAAAAAAAAATTTCTCTCTAGATTTTTATGTATTTAAAAGCGCTGTAAAGTGTGAATTGAAAAGCCATACAAATGAATCGGCTTTTACTACCTGATCTAAATCGAGGTGTTATGAGCAGTGAATGGAAATCTGGAGGAGGCCGGTTCATGGACCACAGATACGAGGAACCACTGCTTGAGTCAACACGGCGAAGCAAGCGAGTGACCTTTGTCTCTGTGTGTGTGGCATATTGCGTGTCCGTGCGTGTGTGTGGTAGTGTGGTGAAGAGATGGAGCGATGTAGTACAGGAGGACGTGGAGCTGAGCGGACTTGCCGATGACTGGTACCAGCGGTGTCAAGATCGGCCTCTGTGGAGGAGGCTTGTGAAGGACGCTACTGGGCAGATGGAGACAGTCGCCCTACGAACAACAACGGAGGGGGGAGGAGCGACGCTCACAACAACGAGTGGAGCGCCGGGTGGCTAAAGCACAGCAAGTTGCCACAGTAGGGGGGCACAGGTGATGCATCAGCCAGTCATCTCAGTCAGTCGACCTGTGGCACCTGGGTCTGCCCCGTGACCTCCTGCCAGCGGGCGTTCGACACTTCACGTGGCCTCAACGTGCACCCAGCCTGGCACAAGCGTCGTGGTGACGTCACCGCCACTTAGTGGCGATTGGAGGTTGTTGTTGTAGTAGTGTAGCGGTTAGCGCTGCGCTATGAACCCGGCAACCCGAGTACGATTTCCGCTCACGGCCAACACCAGTGACGATTATTTGAACCGGTCCTGGGTCTCCCCTGGGTCGACTCAGCCTCAAATGAGTACTATGGTGTGCGTGTAAACATGGGAGACAAAGGCGGTCGGGCGTGGTTGCTGGCAAGTCAAATTCATAGGTGCTCACTAACAGCATTTGCTCCAACATTCTGTTAATGCTATACGGAGGATCTTTGTATGATGAATGTGTGTGTGCAGTACCGTACTGTACATTGAATGCACGTAGTTAGTATATTGAACGAGTGTGTCGTATGTTGATTGTTATTAATGTATCGAACGGGTTTGTGGTGTGTTCATTTATTTTGTGTGCGTGCTATATTGAATGTGTGTGTTAGTGTATAGAATTTAGCGCTTCACTCACAATCAGCAACGCATGAGTTCACATCCCAGCCATCATTAAACCGCCTTTAATAAATTTGTAATAATTTACAGCCCTCTGTCAATCCACTGCTGGATGAAAACCTCCTCATTACGTGTCCATTGTGGGAGTTGTTTGACCATACTTCACCACGCCGGTCAGTGTATGCTGGTAAAGGGGGTGGGGGAGGGGGGGTATTCAAGAAAGGGATTCAAATCTCACTCTCCCCTTGACGTTCATCGTGGCCCGAGACTCTCACTCAGCTCTCTCTGGGTTGATAGCGCAGTGCGCTCATCAATCCGCCACCGCCCCCGCCGAATCACAAAAGTGACTTTTTTACGGACAGTCTGGTCCCTGCCATGTGAATGTAGAATCTCCCATCGGTGGTTATGAACCGTCAGAGAGAAGATGAGTTCGGCATGGTCCCTGCCATGTGAATGGAGAGTCTCCCATCGGTGGTTATGAACCGTCAGAGAGAAGATGAGTTCGGCATGGTCCCTGCCATGTGGATGTAGAATCTCCCATCGGTGGTTATGAACCGTCAGAGAGAAGATGAGTTCGCATGGTTCCTGCCATGTGAATGTAGAATCTCCCATCGGTGGTTATGAACCGTCAGAGAGAAGATGAGTTCGGCATGGTCCCTGCCATGTGAATGTAGAATCTCCAATCGGTGGTTATGAACCGTCAGAGAAAATCAGCTGTGCACCGTTATTGAACGTGCGGCGTGTCGATGAACGGGCAGAGCCATCGCTAACCGACGCGTGAGGAGTAATCAATTAATTTCTAAAAGCCCAATCCATCACTCAGCTGTCTCTCCATCTCGCCCTGAGAAGCAGACGAGCATCTTCCCCCACGCCAGGCCCTTCAATCATTCTGCAGGGCATTGCGACCGCACGCTGATTAAAAATGTTCCAATTAGGAGCTGTCACGATGCCTTTAATTTCCATCTCTGCGAGCCTGATCATCCTGACACCCGGAATCATTTAAAATGAGTGACTGCACCCGCATGATTTGACTCTTTGGTCTCTTCTGTGCATTGGGAGTAAGATCAAATACAGCATAGACTCTTCCCTGCCTACCACTCGTCTCGCTCCACTCCCCTCCACGCACTTTCCTACCACTCATCTCGCTCCACTCCTCTTCACGCACTCTCCTACCACTCGTCTCGCTCCACTCCCCTCCACGCACTCTCCTACCACTCGTCTCGCTCCACTCCCCTCCACGCACTCTCCTACCACTCATCTCGCTCCACTCCCCTCCACGCACTCTCCTACCACTCGTCTCGCTCCACTCCCCCCCACGCACTCTCCTACCACTCATCTCGCTCCACTCCCCTCCACGCACTCTCCTACCACTCATCTCGCTCCACTCCCCTCCACGCACTCTCCTACCACTCATCTCGCTCCACTCCCCTCCACGCACTCTCCTACCACTCGTCTCGCTCCACTCCCCTCCACGCACTCTCCTAGCACTCATCTCGCTCCACTCCCCTCCACGCACTCTCCTACCACTCATCTCGCTCCACTCCCCTCCACGCACTCTCCTACCACTCATCTCGCTCCACTCCCCTCCACGCACTCTCCTACCACTCATCTCGCTCCACTCCCCTCCACGCACTCTCCTACCACTCATCTCGCTCCACTCCCCTCCACGCACTCTCCTAGCACTCATCTCGCTCCACTCCCCTCCACGCACTCTCCTACCACTCATCTCGCTCCACTCCCCTCCACGCACTCTCCTACCACTCATCTCGCTCCACTCCCCTCCACGCACTCTCCTACCACTCATCTCGCTCCACTCCCCTCCACGCACTCTCCTACCACTCATCTCGCTCCACTCCCCTCCACGCACTCTCCTACCACTCATCTCGCTCCACTCCCCTCCACGCACTCTCCTAGCACTCATCTCGCTCTACTCCCCTCTACGCACTCTCCTACCACTCGTCTCGCTCCACTCCCCTCCACGCACTCTCCTACCACTCATCTCGCTCCACTCCCCTCCACGCACTCTCCTACCCCTCCCCTCTCGCCTCACTCGAGAAACCAAGGCTTTCTGTTAACCTGCGCGCAGTGGGAGGTTACTCCTTTCACTCTGCTGCTCCCATGGTCTGGAACTCTCTTCGCCCACACATCTGTGCTGTTGAATCCCTGCCACTATCCAGGCTTCAGACCTGTTTTCCCATCTGCTCAAGAGCGACTGCATCTCTATATATAATAAATATGCCCACCGTTTCTCTGTAGATTCCGCAATGGGGCAGGCGATTGTATATAATCTATAGGGGAGTGATTTTTTAAAATGTATAGTTACGTGGATCTGTAGACTGTGCAGCGGTGTGAATCTCTATAATCTGCAGAGGAGTACATGTACAGAAGATATGATGGCATCATAAATCTAAACCATCCCTGTTGGTACGAATGACTTACGCATGCACAGGGATTCGATGCAGCGATGGTGATCCTACGAATCCACTTTTCATTCACGAATCTTCACTTGCCCGGGAGCCACTTAGCCCCGACCTCGCGTCGTCGTCCCTGCGTCTGATAGACAGGGCAGAGCAACACAAACATCGAAGGCAATATTTGACCTCGAGCTTAAATGTCAATGTCAAGCTGCCCTCTCTCTCTCTCTTGCAACGCTGTCGGAGAGACGAGGCCACCGCGAGAGGTGATAGAGGCAAAGGGGGTCGGCCAGTAAAACAACAAAACGATGTTTTTTTCGAATTCTGTACAAAAAAAAATGAAACTGCTCCTCAATATTTCAAGAGCCGCGGTGAATGCGAAGGCGGTGGTGGTCCTGAATAAATGACGGTCACGGAACTGTCCGTAATGAGCCGCATGCGGCTTCGAAGCCGCAGGTTTTCCGACCCATGTCCATGGTGAACTGAACTTCCGTGGTAAACTCTAGCACAGCGGTCGGCAGGTTTGCCGAACCGTGTGCTAGAGCAAGAGCATTGGTCAAAGTCAAATTCGGACAGAAACGCAGCATTAATATTGTTAAGACATCCGCATTTGGCGATTGTCAATTTTATTTTTGGCTTTCATGCACACTCAAAGCGCCATCACATGAATACTGTACCCATAAACATAGATAAATAATGATATACTACAGGGAGTGGGTGAATGAGTGGGTGGATCAGTGTGCGAGTGGGTCGGTGAGTGTGTGGGTGAGTGTGTAAGTGGGTGGGTGAGTGTGTGCGTGAGTGGGTGGGTGAATGAGTGGGTGGGTGAGTGTGTAAGTGGGTGGGTGAGTGTGTGCGTGAGTGGGTGAATGAGTGGGTGTGTGAGTGGCTAAGCAAGTGGGTGAGTGGTTGAGTGGGTGGGTGGCTGGGTGAGTGTGAGGGCGTGGGTGAGTGGGTGGGTAAGTGTGTGCGTGAGTGGCTGAGTAAGTGGGTGAGTGAGTGGGTGGTTGAGAGGGTGGGTGAGAGTGAGTGGGTGGGTGACTGTGAGTGGGTGTGTGGATGAGTGTGTAAGTGTATGTGTGAGTGGGTCGGTGAGTGGGTGGGTGAGTGGATGGGTGAGTGAGTGTGAGTGCGTGGGTGAGTGGGTGGGTGAGTGTGTGCGTGAGTGGCTGAGTAAGTGGGTGAGTGAGTAGGTGGTTGAGAGGGTGGGTGAGTGTGAGTGGGTGGGTGAGTGTGAGTGGGTGACTGTGAGTGGGTGGGTGGTTGAGTGTGTAAGTGGGTCGGTGAGTGGGTAGGTTAGTGTGTGAGTGGATGGGTGAGTGTGAGTGGATGAGTGAGTGTGAGTGGTTGGGTGTGTGCGTGAGTGGCTGAGTAAGTGGGTGAGTGAGTGGGTGATTGAGAGGGTGGGTGAGTGTGAGTGGGTGGGTGAGTGTGAGTGGGTGGATGAGTGTTAGTGGTTGGGTTGATGAGTGTGTAAGTGGATGTGTGAGTGGGTCGGTGAGTGTGTTAGTGGGTAGGTTAGTGTTTAGGTGAGTGTGTGTGTGAGTGGGTGAGTGTGTGTGTGAGTGGGTGGGTGTGTGTGTGAGTGAGTGGGTGGGTGAGTGTGTGAGTGGGTGGGTGTGTGCGTGAGTGGGTGGGTGAGTGTGTGAGTGGCTGAGTGAGCGGGTGAGTGAGTGCGTCAAGTCAATTACATTTTTGCTCACACGTGTGGCGCCTTTCTCGCACAAATCTACCACTCAAAGCGCCGTCATCACATACAAACTCAAACTCAACGCAACAATTAAAAATATTCTAAACAATGTGAATTAATTTATATTTGCAAACTGAACACGAGACAGCAGCGTGCACCGAAGTCAGGGTTTAAGATGGCAGTTTTACTTGGTGCAGACATTTGAAAAAAACATTATTACGTTTTTATTTTCTTGTTATTACCATTTTTATAGGCTTATCCTGCGTGGGGGAGGTCTTTGCGGTTCAGCATTCGGTGAAGAATGACCGTCGTTAATCCAGTTATGCACGAGTTTAGAAGTGAATATTGCTTGGGCCTTAGCTGGGGGTGTATTCGTGTGCTTTGCCCGTGCACTCGTTGTGCGTGTGGTGTGCGAGTGCGAATTCCCGCGTGGGGAGCGGTGGTGCAGCAGTTCGCGAAAGCTGCGCCCCGAACCCGGCAAGCCGAGTTCGATTCCCGCCTCAAAGCCGCCAACACACAGTGACGATTACCTGAACCGGTCCTGGGCCTCCCCTAGGTCGACTCAGCCTCAAATGAGCACCGGGCGTGGTGCTAGCCACCTTGGAGCACCGTGCCGACCTTCATCAGTGCTCGCTCACAGCCCTTGCTCCAAGGTTCGTTCGTAGCCCAGCACGCTAACCCCTACACGCACAAAGCCAACGAGCTCCCAGCATAGCCTCAACAGACTGTTGGGGCAAGTGCTGTTCGCGAGTAGCTGCCGATGAAAGCCGAAACGGCACACGAGGTGGTGGGTGTGTTGGGTGTGCCAGCACCACGCTCGCACGCACCCACCTACCCACCCACTCTCTCGCACGCACCCACCCACCCTCTCACACGCACCCACCCACCCACCCACTCTCTCACACGCACCCACCCACCCACCCACTCTCTCGTACCCACCCACCCACTCTCTCACACGCACCTACCCACCCACTCTCTCACAATCACCCACCCACCCACTCTCTCACACGCAACTACCCACTCTCTCCCTCGCACTCACCCACTCTCTCCCACGCACTCACCCACACTCACGCACGCACCCACCCACACTCTCACCCACACACACTCTCGCACCCACACTCTCACCCACACACACTCTCGCACCCACCGACCCACCCACACTCTCACTCACACACGCACGCACGTGCACAGATATTACCCCCATCTCTCTTCACTCTGTGAAGCGAGCGGTCAGCACGACATGTATTTTCCGCCCGCTCCATCCCGGCGGCACAGAGACGCGGGCGCCACGAGACGATCCCCAGACCGTTTTTTGTCTTTGTGTCCCCAGGACACAATCCGGGAAACGAATGTTCCAATTAGAGCCGGGCCCGCGGTCTGGGGAGTCGCAACCCTCTGCATAGCGAATGGCTCACGGCAGCCTTAGACCGATCGCATCTGGCGCTCCACTTCAGCCTCAGCTATCCTCACACCGTTGGCCACCTCGCCCTCTCGCGCCACGGGATCGTGGCATTACCCCCGTCGCGGCATCGCGACACGACGACCGTCTCGTTCGCGGCAGGGAGACAACGCGGCGACCCCCTTTCGAGCCGCGTTCGGAACGACCGAAATGAAACGGCTCCCGTTACGCCCGCCTTAGGCGTGGCAACGCGTTTTTTTCTCGCCACCGCAAGTTCAGAGGAAGTCTCAACATCGGCGCCGTCGATGATAAAAAAAATAATGTATCCGTCGCATTCAAGTTGCGATGGGAGCGGCGCCACGGACGAAAAAAAAAACAAAGCGCGCAAAAGCAGAGCCGCTCATTGCTCCGGATCAATTATTCACCGCCGCCGCCGCTGCTGCTGCCGCTGAGCTGTTTGGCTGCGTCGCGATAATGGGGAAGCGTTTAGCTGTCATAACACGAGCTGCAGTCACAATAGCGAGCATTAAAAGGCACTCTGCGAAATTGCAAACGGTGTTCGTGGTGACCTTTTTTTTTGCGCGGACGCAACTGCGTAAATGCCACCGAGATTTTTCGTTCGGTTTCGGAACACGCGCGCGTGCGTGCGCGTGCGTGCGAGTGCGTGCGCGTGCCCACTGCGCTACGATCCCTCAAACCTAGGTTCAATGCCTGGCAGCGATGCACAAGCGGAGAACTCGACTCGCAATCGGAAAGTTGTCACGGGTTCGAACAACGGACCAGGACGTTCACTTGCTTTAAGCATCATCGCAATCATTATCACGACCATCAGCATCATCATCACGCGCATCAGCATCATCATCATCATCATGACAATGACCATCAACATCGACACCATCATATCATCACGACCAGCATCACGACGGGAGAGCAAGCGGCTCGCAATCAGAAGGTCGTTGAGTCCAAAGCCCGATTGGGGATGGACTCATCATCTCTCCAGGGTCCATAAAATAGGTACCACTTTGTGTGTGGGGGGGGGGGGGGGCGTTCACAGTGGTTGTCCCATAGAGAGACCCCCCCCCACCCCCACCATGGGAATGTGGAATTTCCATCACTGAATCCGGGGGTCACCAATGGAAATCCGCGTGTGCCGGCAGAGAGACATTTTCGTGATTTGATTTGCATAACCGACCAGTTGGGCACCGCTGTTCGTTTCACATTTCGGCACGTGAGTCTGGCGTATGTATCACGGGAATTCAAAGAATGTATTAGATCGCAATCAGGGCTCCGCACGCATTCGTATTGTAGGGTGAAGAACATTGCAAAGTACACACATCGTCAATTAAGCGCCCCGTTTTTCCCCCCTGATCCTAAGCAGATCCTTGCCTCGTCCGCAGCGTTGCAAATGGTTATAATTTGCAACAAAATCCGTTCGCAAATCAGAATATACCGAGACACATTTTCGTTATAATTGGAAATACTTTTCCGCGAGGCTGCCAATGTAGCACGCGCGCCGCGCGCACGCGGCGTTCAACGTCGCCATCGCCGTCGTGCCCATGCAGGGGAAGCTTCGCGTGGTGTCGCGCCGTTTTCTCTACCTAATTGGGCTTCTTCACGGATAAATGACCCCGCTAACGATCCCCGCAGCTCAATCGCAGGGACAATACTGCCACAACGGCGATAGGCGATTGGGGGGGTGGGCAGGAGGGGAAGTGCATCTGTAACGAAAGACGTCGTGGCAGGCACACACAGAGAAAGGGGCCCGTTAATTGGACGCGTCGTGATGGAATTAAGACGGCGTTGTGCTGTCACGCTACGGCACTGCCCGCGTTACTTGGCGAGTGACTCACTCCTCGCGCCAGCCGCTCAACAAGGGGCTCGCGATTGCTACCCCCCCCCCTTGTCCCCCCCCCCCACTCCCCCCCCCCTTTGTCCGCCCCACTCCCCCCCCTCCTTGTCCCCCCCCCCACTACTCCCCATTGTCCCCCCCCACTCCGCCCCTCCCTTGTCCCCCCACTTGCCCCCCCTTGTCCCCCCCACTCCCCCCCCACTTTGTCCTCCCCCCACTCCCCCCCTTGTCTCCCCCCCCACTCCCCCCCTTGTCCCCCCACTCCCCCCCTTGCCCCCCCACTCCCACCCCCCTTTGTCCTCCCCCCACTCCCCCCCTTGTCTCCCCCCCCACTCCCCCCCTTGTCCCCCCACTCCCCCCCTTGCCCCCGCACTCCCACCCTTGCCCCCCCCACTCCCCCTCCTTGCCCCCCCCCACTACCCGCCCTTGTCCCCCCCGCTCTTCCGTCCGACGTTCGGAGGCACTTTCAAATCGAGGTTCAACACTCATCTCCTTAGCACTGCGCTTTGCTGCGTTAGGTGTGTCGTCCTTCTCCCGCACCACCGATTCGCACGGTTGGCTACGTGCGGTGCGAAAGAAGTTCAACGCGCGTGCATTTCATTGCACTGAAGTTAGTCGATGCCCTTTGCAACCGGGCGTTTTGGTGCAAGATTAGACGTCGCTGTCGTGCGCGGAGTTCGTGGCACGTCGCGCGAGTAAAAATATTTGCATCGGAAATCTCATCACGAATCTCCGTGCCACCAGCCCGGTGGGAAGATGCCATCGAATAATATTAAAATGTTTAACTCCACACCGTCCCCGTGCATCTGTTGATTTTTTTTTATTAAACATGAATAATTGTATTATTTCAACTACCAGGAAGTCACTGTATGAATCGCTGTTACG
Source organism: Lampetra fluviatilis (assembly GCF_964198595.1). Taxonomy (NCBI): domain Eukaryota; kingdom Metazoa; phylum Chordata; class Hyperoartia; order Petromyzontiformes; family Petromyzontidae; genus Lampetra; species Lampetra fluviatilis. Next base: position 3,400,408 of record NC_136327.1, on the reverse strand, counting down.
TCTAAATATGACTGATTAAAACCCAAGAAAATCTGTTATTTTACTTGCGCCAGATTTATAATCATCGCAACGATCGATATCATCATCATCACCGCAGTGATCATTACCCAGCCAGAGGGAAGTAAGCGAAATCCATTGTTGTACTGCACTACGTTCCCACGTCTGCCTGTTTGAATGTTGAACTTCTTTCGCACCGTACGTAGCTAATCGCAGGTTCAGGGGAAGGACAACAAACTAATCACAAAATTATTACAAAAAAATGTGCCCAATGTGTTGCCCACCTTCACCAAACTCAGCTACCTTCTGATGTCATCCAAGGGGTAGCTCCTTAATTTGTGTATTAATTTATGACTTTGCTTAATAGTAGGGCTTTAATAAGTCTGGTATTGGCTGTATATGGGATTTGGCCCTGATATATATTTATTAAATTTCGATTTAAAGCTTTCGTGACTGCAGTGATTCATCTTCTTGGTTCTTTCGGTAAAGTCACGTAGAAGGTGAGGACGGCTGCTTGCGTTGTGGCCGAAACGTCGTGAGAATTATTGTATTATGTTCTATTTTTATTATTTTATTATTTCCCTTCTACGTGACTTTACCGAAAGAACCAAGAAGATATATTTATTAATTTACCAGGCAAGGCCCCTTGAGCTCTGTAGCTCTTTATCAGAAGCGACCTGGCCACAACTGATACCTCAACGAAGCGGTTCATCGTCATCACGTGGACACTTACAGCAGCCAAACGCTCGAAACGCGTGGCGATGTTGATTCCAAATGTGGAGGGGAAAAACCGGAGAACCCGGAGAAAAATCCACGCGACCACGGGAAGAGGGAGAGAGAGACACGCCAACTCCAAATATACAGCAGGCGTCAGAGTCGGGATCGACCTCCTGTATAACCAGGCGAGGTAGTTAATATCTCGAAACCGTGGCGCCCCTATATATAATTAATGTACAGCGTCATGGATGTATGTCGAACTTCTTTTGCACCGTACGTAGCCAACCGTGCTAATCGGAGACGCAGTGAAGGGCAACAAACCGAACTCAAAACATCGGTTCTAAAGAAATCTGTTCCCAATCCAAATGACATAAAAGTGCACATCCCCGCGCCATTAGGTACGAAAGGCGCTTTATAAAACGAAAGTAGATTAATTATCAAGAAAATATCAACATAAACCGCGCTGAACAGCGCCGCAAAATTTTACCAAGGGTCCCGGTGGTGGATCGACAAGAAAAGGCACAAAGTCCACGCGTGCATCACTCCCTGTGCAGTCATCTCTTCTCGGCTACTACAAAAAACCAAACCCCTTAAAAGCCTCGCAATGACTTGAGAGGAGATCGCGAGCGGGTCACCGAGGAAGAGCCGACGCCGGCGGTGTCTGCCCAGTTTCCGAGCCACTGACACACGCGCTCATCATCCGCCCCCGCTGTTGTAAATCGCGTCTCCGAACCAACAAAGGCTGCTGCGGCTGCTGCTGCTGCTTACTCAATAGGGGCACAGAGGAATGTAACACCACGGAATGGAAGGAATTCACCCAAATTCTACTCCCGCCCCCCCCGCCCCCCACTGCATATTTACTCGTGGGGCGCCATGACGGCGAGATGTTAACTAGCTCGCCTGGCATACAGGAGGAGTATTCTTAGGTTTTTTCGGTAAAGTCACGTGGGTAAAAAATTAAAATTAATAAAAGTAAAATAAAAATATAAAATATAAAAATCACGACGTTTCGGAGGCAAAACAAGCTGATACAGCTATCGTGCTGTGACTGTTCCACCTGAAGACGGAAGCTTGTGTTGCCTCCGAAACGTCGTGATTTTTTATTTTTATTCTACTTTTATAAATTTAAATTTTTTACCTACGTGACTTTACCGAAAAAACCTAAGAATATGAATCCTTGCAGTCACGAAAGTTTCAAATCTAGAATACAGGAGGAGGTCGTGGGTTCGATCCCCGATCCTGAAGCCTGTTGTATATTTAGAGTTTGCATGGGTCTCTCTCGCCCCGTGGTCGCGTGGATTCTTCTCCTGGTTTTCCCCTCCGTATCTGGAATCTACGTGCGTACAGAGCGTTTTGGTTTCTAGACATTTCCACGCGATGAAAAGCCACTTGGTTGAGCTTTCGTTTGTGGCCAGATCAATTCTGAATGAGAGTTATATCGCTACGTGGGCTTTACGTGGTTAAAAATTTAAAAAAAATTGGTTTAGTTTTAAATAGTTTTACACGGAATCACTTCTCAAGTTGTTTAACGATCGTCTTCATTCACACTCGGGGAGCTCAATTGTCGCTGCCATTTGAAGTGTCAGCGGCATGGCAAACAAACCGTTCCGTTTCATCGTCAGCGCTGGAACAAGCACGACGCATTTTTTTAAATATTTAAAATGTTAATTTTTCCCCAATTATATCTCGATTATTCTATCGATGTGACGTCATGAGACAGATTGCCAATTCCGGATTTCTCACGGAGCAGCGCAACCCGGCAGTCACCCAGCCACCCAGTCACCCAACCACCCAGTCACCCAACCACCCAACCACACAGTCACCCAACCACGCAGTCACCCAAACAACCACCCACCCAACCAGCCAGCCAACCACCCAGTCACCCAACCACCAAAATACTAAGATAGCCACCCACCCAGCCAGCCACTTAGCCAACCACCCAACCACCCAGACACCCAGAAACCCAGCCAGCCACCCAACCAACCACCCAGCCACCCAATCACCCAGCCACCCAATCACCCAGCCACCCAGCCACCCAACCACCCAGACACCCAACCACGCAGCCAGCCAGCCAGCCACCCAACCACCCATACACCTACCCAGCCATCCAACCACCCAAACACCGACCTACCCAGCCATCCAACCACCCATACACCTACCCAGCCATCCAACCATCCAAACACCGACCTACCCAGCCATCCAACCACCCATACACCTACCCAGCCATCCAACCACCCAAACACCGACCTACCCAGCCACCCAACCACCCAGATTCCCTGCCACGCCGCGTGTTGTATTCTAACACAATCGCGGAGTGGAAGTTGAGCCAAAGTCTAGACAACCCCCCCCCTCCACATCCACATCTGTCTCCCTTTGTCACAGAGAGGCAGATGGGTCGGAGCGTCGCGAGATCCCCCTTAATTACAATTGGTGTTAAATCGTAACCACGTAAATTACGGAGTCTCCATGGGTGTCTGGCAGCCGAGCCCATTAAGTAAGTCTCCTCAATGTTTCCATAAATCCCTCTCTGGCTGCTATCGGTTGTTTGTCTGCGCACGAACACGCACGGCAGCGCGGAGCCAAAAGAACGGCGTCATCGACAAAACTCCGCGACGAAAGAGCTTCACAGATCATCGGATTTCTCGAGACTCAAAATAAAAAAAAACGTTTGAAAGATATTCCGCTTCAACACTCAACTGCCGGCCAACGATGCATTGTCTTTAACAAGCTCCCGCCATGGGAATGTGGAATTTACACCGCCGGGCTCAGGGCCATGATATTGGGGATGAGGGTGGCTCTGTTGTTCGTTTGCGCAAGCAGACGCTTTGATTTTCTCGGACGTTTTGGCACAAACTGGAGTCTCAAAGTTCCAAGAAAACACGTTGTTCTCATTAAACGCAGTGTACCTTGTAACACCACCACCACCACCAAAGACAAATATTCCCCGTATAGCCTTAACAGACTGTTGGGGCAAGTGCTGTTAACGAGCAGCACCTATGAAGGCCGGCACGGCACACGAGGGGGGTGGGTGGCCAGCACCACGCCCGACCGCCTTTGTCTCCCCTAGTGGCGATGTTTTAAACACCGCAGCAGGTACTCATTTGAGGCCGAGTCGACCTAGGAGATGCCCAGAACCGATTCAGCTAACCGTCACCGGTGTCGTCCGTGAGCGGGAATCGAACTCGTGTCGCCGGGTTCGTAGCGCAGCGCAGTGCTAACCGCTGCACCACCGCTCCCCCCTCCCCCAGCTGACTCACATCGCTCAGGCAAAGTTGTGCAGTTTTGTACGTCCAGAGGCTGTTGGTAAGAGCTGTTGGCGAGCGCCTATTACGGGCAGAACAAGACGCGTGTGAGACGATGGTGGAGCCCACACAGGGTGTGAATGTTCACACGCCGCTGAAGGAACACCCTTTTTTAGGATGGGTTCGTTTGCACTGAATAATAACAACAATGGTTATTTTAGAGCCCTTTGGCGAGAAGCAAACTCTGCAACACTAGAGCACTGATGAGTGGCTTGTCCTCATAGTGTATGGGAAGCGCTGTGCTCTGGATAACACGATACTGCACGTCCAGTGTTATGGCGTGTGCGCCACATGATGATCTACTGATGAGTCGTAACAAGGACGAAACCGGTCCACAGGTTGTATGCGTCTCACCTCTGCCACATTTTAGCTCGCACTTTATTTGATGGTTGGACTCGAACACGAGGGGCCCAATGCAGTTCTTCGGGAACTGATTGCTTTATTCTGTGAATAACCACTGCTTGTGTTGTGGTTATTGCAAACATGATGCCTTGTATAAAGGTGTCAGTTGTTGTACCAGTTGAAAGGGTAAAAACCCATTGCTATATTTTGCCACTGGTAAAGGAGGTCTCATAGTGTAAATGCTTACCCCGAGCTCTCAATACTCTGATAGTGCGCTGTCTTTGAGTTGTACGCCTTTTTGCCTCATCTGGTCCAACACCAATGGAGACTAGGCTCTAAGAAAAGCTGTCTCGGGTGTGGACCAATCAACTTCAAGGACAGTGCATATCATCATCAGAGTTGTTTCTTTTTGTTTGCATTTTGACTGCTTGTGTTGTGGTTATTGCAAACATGATGCCTTGTATAAAGGTATCAGTTTTTGTACCAGTTGAAAGGATAAAAACATATTACAATAACGAAGTTGTTGATTTAGCTTTGTGGGCAGTGCCAGCCTAAAGTTTTCCCTACACTGCCGCTTCAAGTCTCCGCGCTCAAGACTTACCAAAAATAAATAAAAAAAAGTCACCTGATCTCCCACCATCACGTGAACCGACTAATTTGCCAACCACGGAGTTAGTGGCACGTCTTCTCTGTGACGTTTACTCCAACACACGCGCGGGGCACGCGGGCGTGGCGATCGTGCCTGGGGAGACGTGTTAGAACCAGAGGATGTTGCATATCTCGCGGTTTTTGTTGTTGTTGTTGGCAACATTTCGCTAGATTTAGTTTTTTTTTTATCGTTGCAGGAAGAGGAAGAGAACAACCATTATTACCCTTTGAAGCCTGGTTCATTTACGTTGTCTCTCCGTTGTGGGGGGGGGGAGTGGGGGGGGCGGTGTGTAGGTGGCAGTAAAGACTCGCGACCCACCAATGTCTATCCTCGTTGAGACGAGGGTAGACATTGGCGTCTGTCGAGGATACGCGCAACGGAGGTTTGAGAGAGAGAGACGAACCGTGGCCCGCGCGCAACAATCCAATATTGCTTTGGGCAGCACTACTCGTATTCACAGCGACAACAACAATAAAGTCAATCAAGCGCTAAGACGCACCGCGTTGCTCGTTACGCGCAAACAACCAAACAGAATTCGGTGCGTGTGGGCAACTTTTTGGAGGTTTCATCGATTAGATATTCATTGTAAACGTTAGCCGTTCTTTTCCCCTCGTCGGACGGCGTTCTTCTGGAGTTGTCATTAGTCTGTCTGTCTGTCAACTCACGCGCATTGTTCAAAGGATGTGAGATCAAATGATTGGTTTAGGTAAAGCAGAGTCATCTTACTCCATCATCCCTCCGGAGTTAAAATGTATGATAATGCCTCATTGTGTGGCCTCTAGAGAAAATAACAATAAAAATAATAATGTTGTTTTGTGTTGTAAACAATACTTCCCAAACGTAAATGCGTTTTAGATTTCACCAGTGTTGCAACAAGTATGTGCTTATTCTTGGTTCTTTCGGTAAAGTCACGTAGAAGGGAAATAATAAAATGATGAAAATATAAAACAATCAAATTCTCACGACGTTCGACTGCAACACAAGCAATCATCATCAGGTGTGAAAAACACAGCAATATTTTTTTTTTCAAATTTTCTTGCTGTGTTTTTCACACCTGATGACGATTGCTTGTGTTGCAGTCGAAACGTCGTGATAATTTTATTGTTGTATATTTTTATCATTTTATTATTTCCCTTCTACGTGACTTTACCGAAAGAACCAAGAACATGAATCCCTGTAGTCACGAAAGCTTTAAATCAAAAGTATGTGCTTGTTAAATAAACCCTGTTTTCAAACGTGCTCATTTTAGGCTGAGTCAGCCTATGTGAGCCCCAGGCCAGCTTAACAAACGAATTTTCCATCATCCATTCGGCCACTGAGTGATGTTTGCGAGAACCGATTACGATGCTGGCAATGCACATGAGGTGATTGCGGCCATCACCAACGCCTGGACACTTTTGTTAACCCCAAGTCTTTGCAGGGGGGTTACTCATTTGAGGCTGAGTCGACCTAGGGGGAGGTCCGGCATTGGTTCGAATGGCACTCGCCGCTGACGTTGTGTGTTGCGGAGGGAATCGAACCCAGGTGGCACAGAGCGAGATGGAACCAGGGTGATTTGATTTGATCTTGATTGAAGCTTTCGTGACTGCAGGAATCCATACTCTTTGGTTCTTTCGGTAAAGTCACGTGGGTAGAAATAAATAATTAAAGATCACGACGTTTCGATCGCAACACCAGCAGTTTTAACGGCTGGATTTTGTTTTCCTGCCTGAGGACGACCGCTTGTGTTGCGATCGAAACGTCGTGATCTTTTATTCGTTTTTCTTTCTACCTACGTGACTTTACCGAAAAAAACAAAGAGTACGATTTGATTTGAATTATTTTTTTGCTGCTGTAAATTTCCACATGTTGAGCCACTTTGTTGAGCTATAACTTGTGGCCAGGTGGCTTCTGAAAATATAAGCTAATAGCTCAGTGGGCTTGAACTGGTAAAGTAACACATTGTTGAGTTTTATTCGTTTATTTGTTAACCTTCAGTATACTTTGCGTTCCAATCGCGTTTTTGTTTGTTGTTGTTGTTGTAACGTGTTGACCCGCCCCTCCTGGACATCTGTGAAAAAGAGCTTCTAGCTCATCGGATTCCTCTTGCAGTATAAATAATTACATTCTGATTCTGATAAGAAAAAATTCACGGCGCAAGAACCACTTTGTTATCTCGCTGCTCTGAGCGAGATCTTAGAAGTCATCTTGAAGCCCCCCCCTCCCCACTGTCCCCCCCCCCAACCCTCCATCACTACCCACACCAGCCCAACCCCGTATCCGGGCATGGGGGGGAGGGATCGAAGGAACAAGGGGGCGTGGCTTAAAGAGGAAGGGGGCGTGGTCTAAAGCGGAAGTAGGCGTGGTTTAAAGCGGAAGTAGGCGGGCCTATAAAAGGAAAGGCGCCGACCGGAAGACGAGGCGGGGCCTAACCCGGAAAGGGTGGGGCCTAAGGAGAAAGGGGGTGTGGCCTAAGGAGAAAGGGGTGTAACATAAGGAGAAAGGGGTGGGGCCTAAGGAGAAATGGGCGGGGCCTAAGGAGAAAGGGGTGTGGCTTAAGGAGAAAGGGGTGTGGCCTAAGGAGAAATGGGCGGGATTAAAAAAACTATGTGGGGCACACAGAAACATGGAATCAAACACGTGCAGCAATTAGCAGCAGAGCTTTAGTGCCGCTGATTTCATGGACCAATTTCCTGTAGCAATTTTATTCATTTATTATTTCACCTGCTCACGCGGGAAAGACTGACCGAGTTCTTAAGACTCTTACTCAGGAGGGTCCGGCAAAATGTTCGCAGTAGGGGGCGATGACGCTATGCGTAATTGAGCAGTAATTAGCAGACAATTGTCAGCATTGGGGATGTTCTAATACTAATAGGGGGTTTCCCCTTTTTTCTGGCAACAAAACTGACACCTTTTGCAAGGAATCATGCTTACATTAACCACAATACTTGCAGTCAGATGCAAACAAAAAACAATACTCTGATAATTTATGCATTGTCTTTGAAACTGATTGGTCCACACCAGAGACAGCTTTCTTTAGAGCCTAGTCTCATATGGTGTTCGACCAGATGACGCCAAAAGGCGCACAGTTCAAAGACAACGCACTACCAGAGTCATGAGAGCTCGGCGTGAGCAGCTACATCATTGAGGTTCCATGATGATATTGGGGATGTTGTTTAGCCAAAGCAGCTACTCGTTTTGTTGAAGCTTTCGGAGGCTTCCGGAAAACTCGAACGAACAGCGGGAGAAACATTACAAACTCCACATTGAAAGACGCCCGCGTCTGCCATCGAACCCGGGAAACCTTCTGGGCTATTGAGACTCGAGCGCTGACGCTTGTGCCAACCCTGTCGCCCTACAGCAGCAATACCACACCAGCGTCGCTCGCCACGCGCGGTTACAAAAGGGGGCAACACAAGAGATGCTCTCCCACACCAGGGGAGGAGCGGGTGGCCTTCACTAACGAGCGCAGCTGTCACCCCCCCCCCCCCCGACTGCCCCGGAATGTCCCTCGGGTCTCGCGAGCACATCACAGCCGCCGGGGTGTAGCAACTGAAAGCTGCTGAACAGTAGCAGCAGCAGCAGAGCACCTGAGTGATTGTACCGTCGCACGCGGCTTGAGCTTTCTCCCAGGTGACCCCGTGTCCCACCGACGCGGTATTAATAATACACAATGAATACGACTCATCATCCATTGACAGAAAAGATAGTTAGAAACTAAAAAACAACCAGAAGCCCGTTGCAGGTGAAGTACCGTTGATGACTCTTGGACACCGTTGGTGAGGCACACGTATTTATTCCGTACAAGTAGTCACAACTGTGGACATACAATACTAGAGGGGGTATCGGCCCCCTCACCCGGCTAGCTGGGAATACACTGCTAGCTATCTCTGACCTACCTCCTAGTCCTCCACTAACGGGCTAGGGGAGGCTGTCTGGCCCGACACTGGTAAGTCGGGCTACGGTACCCGGAGTCCCAGAGCACTAGCTCTGGTTCTCGGGACCACGCCGCTGGCTCGGTCCTGCGCGGCCCTGACAAGGGCGGCGTCCCAGGGGAGTCCAGGGCTCTAGCTAGACGATCTTCGCTCTTCACTCGTTTAGCTTTAACATTCTGCCCTGAGCCCTCTGACACATCCCCCTTTATACTCAACCCCCGCTGAGGGGTGAGGCCCCGGGCTGCCTGGTGCGGACGTCGTTGAGAGCACCCCCCCCCCCCCGTGCACTCACGTAGCCCCGCCCACTGTGTTTGTTTCCCATAAGCTGCCATGCATAACGGCTCTCTCTCTAACACCCCTACACAGGGCACCTCTTGAAAAAAGAATCATACGACTCGGCGTGGCTTACCCGGATCGATAAGTACAGTCAATTATGTACGACTCGCGATGTCTTGCCACTTCTAATTTGAGATGCCGGTTGAGTGTGGTGGAGGTGGTGGCGTGCTCATTAGCAACAGGCCTGGCGTTGATCTCAGCGACCCTGGCTCGATTCCCGGTCATGGACATCATCACCGCCGGTAATTGACATCTCTGCGTGTCCCTGGCCTCCCTTAGGTCAACATATCTGTCGGCTTCTTCTAAATCAACGAGTGATTGATCATGTATTGATCGTGGGGGGCAATAAACGTCACTTTGTCTCGTCAAGCACGTTTCGCTGCGGATTACAAATGCAGATAACGGTTGGCCACATTTTCGTTTCGGTCCATGGCTAACATGGCGTTCCGCACTCACCTGAAACGAAACATGCAAATGCACGCGCTAATGCGCGGGTGTTAAAAGTACGCAAAAAAAAGTTAGCCCGTAAAAACAAAGTTTTTCACTATAAATCCTTTATATGCGTGGCATCGGTTTTATTGTATTATTCATTTCTGTTTTTCTTGAGTAAGAATTTCATTTTTATCACATTGGTATTTTAAATTAAATATGAACATTTTTTTCCCCTAAAAAGTGGAAAATTTTGGAAAAAATTTTTTCACGAAAATAAATTGTCACGCACAACGAGTCTGTGTGCAAAATGTCAGCTCGATTGGATCACGGGAAGTGGGTTAAAAAACGACCGAAAGATTTGCACGGTCGTAAGCGCGCAAGCAAGCAAGCAAGTGAACTTAATGTAAAGGATTTAATAAATTATATGTGCTTCGCGTAGCAACTGCTGTCCTGGCCAATCAGCGAAAGTGGAAAATTGTAGCTTCAAAAAGCGCATCTGTCCCTTCATTTCGTCCCAGGAAGGTGCCAATTGTGAGGCCCCCTTCTCTGGGCACGCGTGTCATTTAAAATTACGTTCTGCTTTAATCAGTGGTGTTGAAGCCACTTTGCATTGATATCACGAGATGATGAAAACGCTCGGTATGTCTTGCTGGGTAATATGCAAAAGCGGTGTCTTATCCGGTACATATTAGTATTAATTTCGACTGAATGCACCTATCAATTATTTGTAGGCTTTTACAAGCCTAATACCTGGGATGCACATTGCACAGTCAATAGGGGCATAATTGTGCCGTAAAAAATATTTTTACATAAAAGAATTCCCTCAAGTTGCACAAAGCGTATAACTCGCAAACTAATTTTGTGCTGTTCCCGTGGAATTATTATGGATAATTAAACACCATCTATTCCTTCACCGGTGAAATTGGTGCTTCCATTCAGCTACAATTATACGTGAAATAAAATTACCAGCAAATTATATGTAATTAAATCGTATTTATTGGACTTGAACATCAATACTCATCGCATCCCTTTGTAGAAGGTAACAAGCGGCCCTCAACAACAAGGTTGTTCATAAGTGGCCCTGCAGAGTAGATGTGTTGGTTGTTTGACTTGCATCCCACTGGGATTTTTGCACACAGCATTGGTGTACGGTGATTTTTTTCTGCAATATTTTGCTGTCTTTTCTTGGATTTTCTGTTTGCACTTAGTCACATATTCACTTTAAGATGTTTTTTGTTCATGTTTTTTGTTTGTTGCGGTTGCACCCGATTCAAGAGCCGAATGGCTCACAGGGCTATATACCTAATAAATGAACTTGAACTTGAAACACGCCGAGCGGCGAGCTGATGATCATTCGACGTCAACTTTGCTGGGCCGGCCACGTGGCCCAGATGTCTGAATCCGGACCGTCGAAAGTAAAAGTTGTGCTGTCTCAGCTGAGTCGAGGGCGTTCGTAGACTCGCAAGCAGGGCACGAAGCGCGCCTCAAGGAAGCCCCTTAAACCATTGGAACCTCATATCCTTGGGTTTTTTCGGTAAAGTCACGTAGGTAAAAAATTTAAATAAAAATAAAATAAAAAATCACGACGCTTCGGAGGCAACACAAGCCTCCGTCTTCAGGTGGAAACGTCACAGCACGATAGCTGTATCAAGTAAATAAGAAATTCCAAGAGATCCGACCCCGTATATATACTGGTTGAGGGGGGAACGTCGTGATTTTTTATTTTATTTTTGTATTTTAATTTTTATTTTTTACCTACGTGACTTTACCGAAAAAATCCAAGAATATGAATCCTTGCAGTCACGAAAGCTTCAAATCTAGAATCATTAGAACCTCCTTTGCCAGTAGCAAAATATGACAATTGTTTTTTTACCCTTTTATCTGGCAATCAAACTGACACTTTTTTTTTTACAAGGAGTCATGTTTGCATTGACCACAATACCTGCGGTCGGAATGCAAACAAAAAACACAACTCTGATAATGTATGCGCTGTCCTTGAAATTGATTGGTCCGCACCCGAGACAGCTTTTCTTAGAGCCTAGTCTCACATGGTGTTGGACCTGATGACGCCAAAAGCCAACATCGACACCAGCTCGTGCGAGATGATTCCAAGCAACACCAGACTCGTGTTGCCCAGTATCGCCCAGGCCTGTGCAAGAAGGAGTGAGCAGCAGCTGCTGCTGCTGCACTTTAGAAAGAGGAAGTGGGAGAAATCGCAGCGGCGGCGATAGTGTGGCCGGGGCCTGAACCGACAACTCGGCCACCTTCCGTCCACTGACAAAGTAGTCCCATAGTAGAGGGGTTTTTTGGGGTTAATTATAGATTTGAAGCTTTCGTGACTGCAAGGATTCATACTCTTAGGTTTTTTCGTTAAAGTCACGTAGGTAAAAAATAATAAAATTAAAATAATAATAAATGAAAATAAATAAATTAACTCACAACGTTTCGGAGGCAACACAAGCTTCCTTCATCAGGTGTAAGAAGGCAGAGCAACATAACTGGGGTGAGATCGCGTGAATATGAATGCGTCGTTAAAACCCGCCACCACGCGACACAGCCAACTAGTAAGGGTTGTCACGTAAACAGAACGTGGCCAATTCGTCACTAGTACAGCACTAGTGTGTAGTGTAGAGTAATGTAGTGTATAGTGTAGTATACTAGTACAGCACTAACCGGTGTGTTGGAGAGCCAAGCCACAACATTTACAATCTGAGTACGACGTTTCGCCAGTAATTACAACTAGCTTCATCAGGCGACAGCCAGATGAAACCAGTCATGGACATCTCATTTATGAAGCTAGTTGTAATTAGTGGCGAAACGTCGTACTCAGATTGTAAATGTTGTGGCTTGGCTCTCCAACACACCGGTGTGCTGTGCTAGTAAGGAATTGGCCACGTTCTGTTTACGTGACAACCCTTACTAGTTGGCTGTGTCGGGTGGTGGCGGGTTTTAACGACACGTTTGTACATTTACGCGATCTACCCCAACAACTTCTATTATGGGTGATATCGGTCGCGACAGCCTCCGTGTTAAATTTACAATCTTGGTCGTGAAAGCCTACGTGTTAAACTAACTTAGTCCCATCCGAGCGTATCCTCCCGAGACGCGATGAGACGGGACGCATTGAGGGTGACCTGGACAACCAGCCTGTGTGGCACATGTGGCTACCCTGATTTGTTTTTAAATGCGGGGTGAGAAAACGATGACATTGGATCGCATGATGATTACAAAATAATAATTACAACTATCAAATCCTCATTCCACGGTGGAATTACCGTTGCTTCAGAGCGACACTTTATTTTAGTTGATTAGGGAGGGCTACCGGTTGTGACTTATCACCACCAAACACACCAAAAAAATGTTTTTTCCACTGAGTACAAATAAGAAGATGAACGTATAACACGGGCGTGCGCGCGCATAATATCGCCCGTTACAAATCAAACACGCGCATCACCACACGCTCACAAATAATAAAGAACGCGCCATGCTCATACGCACAGTCAGGCAAGAACACCGCAATCTTTCCTATCCAGTCATTTAGAGGTTAGGAGAGAGGGGGGCGTGGTGCTTTTCAAAATCAACTCTTTAGTGGGCCAATTCCACATTGCTATAACAGGAACCAGTCTCATCTTCTTGGTTCTTTCGGTAAAGTCACGTAGAATGTCTACGTGACTTTACCGAAAGAACCAAGCAGATGAATCCCTGCAGTCACGAAAGCTTTAAATCGAAAGGAACCAGTTTATCCATAGATTAAGGGGGGGTTGGGGGGTGTGGTCATCACCATCTTGCACTCCGGATAACAGTTGCATCGGTAGTCATGTCCACCACCGACACGGAATGGGATGTGCAACTAGCCAGGGATCATCACGCGCCGTACGCGACTCTAGTTTAGCAGCGATGATAGCCTGACGTGGCCAAGTGCTGCTCTCACGAGCACCTATGAAGTAAGCCACGTGGGTTGGTGTGGACATTACCACGCACGCCCGGCTTTTGTCTCCCCAGTGTCGATGTTTACACGGCGCATCGGGTACTCAATGAAGGCTGAGTCGACCTAGGGGAGGCGCAGGACCGCTTCGGAAAATCGTCGCTGGTGTTGATGGCCGTGACCGGGAATCAAACTCGGGGACCGCCGGGTTCGTGACGCGGCGCGCTAACCGCTGCGCCACCGCCCCCCCCCCCCACACACACACGTGTACACGCACACACAAAAAAACATAATCAATTTTACGCTCAATTCTAGCAGCAGCACATTGTGGAACTAAGTGAGTTACCCTAGCATCCCCTAGGGGGTAAAGTCCAATGCAGTTAATTGAGTGATTGATAGTGTTTCCATGCAGCATATATTAAACCGACGGCCAACCTCTCATCAACGTTAGCGCCTTTGTAAAATCACGGATGAGAGGCGTTTGTTGGGCTTCATGGAGACGGTGGTTGGGAGGGGGGGGGGTCACGGTGGGGGAGGGGAGGGGGGTCACGGTGGGGGAGGGGATGGTGGCGACTGTGACTCTGAACGCGTCGCAGTCACTGAGCCAGAGCGGGCGAGGGTGGCTGCTCGATCATTCTACACTGTCGAGGTAGCAGCGAGGGTTGGTGGACCACCGTGCAGATGGCGCAGAATGTCGCGAGACTGCCTGCCAGCAGAATGCAGCACGGCAAAGTGTTGACCGATGTCACCTGGCTCGTCCGTGCGGTGATAGCGTATTGCTCCCTCGCACGAGTGGGTTTTCTCCGGGCTCCTCCGGTATCCTCCCACGTGTGTAATAGGCACACTCGCTAATTGTCTGAAAGCATCTTCATATGTAGAGAACTGCAGAGCAATTGTTGACGCCGGCTCACCGTCCTGGCAGCCTTCGCGCTTGGCCTGTGCGATGCGATTTGCGTGAACTGCGACGCTATATAAAATTAATCATTCGATTTTTGTTGTTTTGGTTGATGGTGATTGGATTTTTCGGGGTGATTATTGTTACAGAGGAATTCAAATTAAAAATAAAGTAACAAAAAGGGAAGGGCACCGCTGAGAGTGGAGCCTGTGGCTCAGTTGGACTCACCTGGTCAGGGCACGGAGAGGATGGACAGCCTAGGTTCGGATTCCGATAGGCCGCCCTGGTTAATACTGCGGGCGCATTGAGCCGTAGAATACACGCCGTCCGCTTCACGTGCCGTCGTTCGAAAAGCGTAACCCATTTCGTGCCGCGTCACTATTCAACCTTTTCGTTGTTGCAAATAGGACGATTTTTACTCCCAAAGTACTCCATCTGGATTACACGTGGCATGATGCAACAACCGACCCCCCCCCCCCCTCCTTACTGTAAAGCGACTGCAGATTGTGTGGGAAAAAGTGCCTACGTGATAGCCGCGCGCGATAAGAATTCCCGCGAATAGCACCAAATGTGCTCTCGGTTCAGTTTGAATCCTAAGCTCAGAGGCACCATGGGGGGGGGGGGGGGGGGGGGGTTAAAGCGAGACTCTCAAGCGAAGCGTCTTTGATTCTCTCAGTCGGATCAGAGCATCTCTGCACTCAAGCAAGCAAGCAAGCCTGCCATCAGTTCACCACGATTGCAACCCGATCTCGAAAGCTAAGCAGAGTCCAGCAGGGTTTTTACTTTGAATGGGAGACTCTGAGGATACGAAACTAAACTTTTATTTTTTATTTTACCAGGCAAAGCCAACTGAGATATTATACAGCTCTTTTTTTAGGAAATGGCCTCGACACAAACGAAAGCTCAACGAAGTGGCTTATCGTGTGGCAATTTATAGCGACAGCCGAATGCCTCTTAAGGCGTGCTGTTGATTTTAAATGTGAAGGGAAACACCGGAGGCACGCAATCGACGAACATACAACAGGCGTCAAAGCCCGGAGAGAACCCGTGACCTCTTGCATACGAGGCGAGGGAGTTGACATCGAGATAGCGAGGCGGTATATGCACGGGGCTTCCTAGGTGGCCAAAACAATCGCAGTACAGCAATGTTTTCACTCAATCCATCAGTGTGGCGCTTGGGGTGTAGATTGACAAAGGTCTGAAAATGGTTATTTATCATTATTATATGAAAGAGTAATCATATTGGGGGGGGGGGAATCGATACTGACATGTGACATTGATTTAAATGCATTATGCAGTGAATCACAACTCACGTCGTTCAAGACGTCTGTAGCGAATTCAGAGTGGTTACACACAGTTTGCAGATTTACTGTCGCCCGCATTAATTGCGGTGTCATTTCGAAGATGCAGTCCGCTATGCGTTCGGTAACTAGTACGTATGCCGTAAAGAAAACAAAAAATTAACCCGTAAAAACAAAGTTTTCCGCTATAAATCCTTTATATGCGTGGCGGCTAGAGTCCTCTCGTCCTCTGGCTTGAGATGGCTGCCACCTATGGGTCAGATGATTGCCTGCCACCATTAAGCAATTGGTAATTAAATATAAAAAAATTTCCTTAAAAGTGTAAAATTTTGGAAATTTCTTTTCACGAAAATACATTGTCACGCACAACGAGTCTGTGTGCAAAATGTCAGCTCGATTGGATCACGGGAAGTGGGTTAAAAAACGACCAAAAGATTTGCACGGTCGTAAGCGTGCAAGCAAGCAAGTGAACTTAATATAAAGGATTTAAAAAGACAGATAGTTCGCCATTTATTTGATTGATTATAAGGGGTTTGCCGCTATTTATGTGCTTAACACGTTATATATAAATCGTTGTCAATGTTGTGGGTTTACTCTCCAACACGCCGGTGTGCTGAGCAGTAATTGGCACGTTTCATTTACGTGGCAGGCAAACCGTAAAAATTGGCTGTATCGAGTGGTGGCGGGCTTAACAACAACATTTATATTAATATTTACGCAACCGAACCGGGAGAAAAAAAATCCCTTTATTATGGATAATATATTTCACCCTTCCATCAGAGTTTGCTCCAAACTGCGAGAGACTTTTTGAAATGTAATTAGGAGCCGCCAGTTCTGCGCCGCACGTACCCATCGTCAGATGTCTCAGCGCTTTCCTCATTCTCCTCTCGCGTTTGCACACACGCATACGCACGCGTTCTATATTTTTGTCCGCATCTCGCAAATTAATCTGTCATACGGTGAGCGGGGCGGGCGGGGAAGGAGGAGGAGGACGGAGGAAAAAAGCGGAATAAACAATGCTTGATAGTTGGGATCAAGATAAATACGAGCGAAAACAAATGTCACGTTCCGCAAGTTTTACCCAACAACTAAAGACATCTTTGGAGGGATACACAGCAGAGCGTCTTATATCTCGTGCCATTATTATTACTTATTAAAGACGAACGCTGCCGTGCCTTTGTGGCCATGTTGCTCAACCTATGGACCGTGCAGTAAGCCAATAGAGGCGGAGATGGTCTCTTAGATACCCATCGACACGTGCGCAGAGATATTTTAAACACACGGCACACAGCGTGATTTTGGCCATGCAACCCAAGCAATGGGCCGTGCAGTTAACCCACGGAGACACAGATAGACTCCTAGAGGTACACAGAAACACGTGGAGAAACATCGAGATACACGGAGTCCTACGGAGACTCACATAGATGCATAAAGATAAATGATTGTAGCCATGCAGCACAAAAGATGGACCCCATTAGTAAACCACTGCAGTTTGCACTCCTCCAATGGAGGAGGGGATGGCTAAATTGACACAAACTCTCTCTGCCGAAGCCCTCTCACCGTGGCCAGCGGCAGACACCAAAATTGGCATTTCGCTCCTGAACCACGCTGCTAATGCCATCTTACGGGAAGGACGGAATAATTGACGGCGGATGCGATATAAAAATTTGTGAAATAAAGAGGCACGCCGAATGTGGGGCTTGATCGTGCACGGCAAACGAATCGAGGCGCTGATGGCAGAACGATTGCGATCAGTCGGCATCCCCCTGCCACGATGCGAATGGCAAATCTATCAAACGCGAGTTGACAAGTGCGCACGGAGGTGGACGTTTGGAATTACACTGAGAAAGAGAAAGAGGAACGTGTCAATCGGAAGGCAAACACGAGTTACGGTCGTCAACGGGAAGACCTTAAACTGGCGTTGTATTTCGATTGCAATTGTTTATTTGACTGATGCAGAATATTAGCGACACGAGTCTCGATCAAACACGTTTAACTTTCGTATGTATATCGAAATGCGTTATACGTATTTTTTTTACCGTTTATATATTTCTTAGCTACCTTTCAGAATGTTTCGTGTTTTAAAATTCCGGTCAAGGGTCGATTCAGTCCATCACGCATCTGAGATCGATAAACAGGGTACCACTTTGTGGAAAATCTACAGTCGTCATCATCATCATCATCCAGAAGGACTGAACCACCCGCCATGGGAATGTGGAATTTCCTCCACCACTGAGTGCTAAATGAACATCAGCTCCAAGCGAGGTGCTGTACCATCACAAAAATCAACAAAGAGAGTCAGAGAACAGCTGACAAAATGTTTCGTTCGGGGGTTAAAAAAAGTTTAAAATCTCGAACAAATTAACAGGCAAAAAAACCGAGGCAATTTCGAGAACACGGCTTAAAAAGTGGCAACCTTGAACATTTAAATCACATTACGAAGTAAAATATCGAGTTCATTGCCATTGCATGCGGAAATGATTTTTTCTCTCCCACCACTCAGTTCGCCGAAACATGGTGCAAACCTTGCTTTAAATTGAAGCTTTCGTGACTGCATAAATGACTGTACTCATTGTTTTTTTCGGTAAAGTCACGTATGTAGAAATATAATAAAATGTAACAAAGATGTAACTAAATAATACAAATTAAATTTTATTTAGTTAAATTTTATTTTATTTCTACATACGTGACTTTACCGAAAAAAACCAATGAGTACAAATCTCGCTTATTTTTTTGGCAGCAGGCTATTTAAATTAATACAAAAGGAGGCGTAGCGACCACACATTTTTGCGATTATTCCAAAGACACACTTGTACACCCCCTGGTGAATGAGGGACACAGCATCAAGAAGCTAATTGGCTGGGAGCAAAAAAAAACCCGACTCTCTTTACAAAGTCTGTGAGAGCCCATTGAGTTAACAAGCGTCTTCTGCAATACAACAGAGGGCTGCACTGTAATTATATAATTGGAAGACACTTCCATATGCCATCATACAGGTGCACGGATCGTGTAGGGACGCGTTGGGTTTAAGGTTGCACCACGGTGGTGAGATGTTAGCCTTCTCACCTGGTGTGCTGGAAGTAGGGGTTAGATCCCGACCCTGCCGTCTATATATTTGGGGTTTGCATGGCATGTTCTCCTTGTGGTCGCGTCAATTCCCCCCCCCGGGTCCTCCGGTTTTCCCCTCCACATTTAGAAACATGCGTTAAAAGTATTCGGCTGCTATACATTTTCACGTGATTTTTCGGTAAAGTCCACACCTGACGACGGTTGCTTGTGTTGCTTCCGAAACGTCGTGATTTAATTTATTTGGTTTCATTTTTATTTATTATATATTTTTTACCTACGTGACTTTACCGAAAAAAACAAAGAGTATGGATCCTTGCAGTCACGAAAACTTCAAATTTTAGAATATAATAAGCCACTTCGTTGAGCTATCATTTGTGGCCAGGCCACGCAATCACGGGCAAACTCCAAATATACAGGAGTCAGACTCGGGATCGAACCCACGACCTCCTGTGTACCAGACAAAGGAGTTACCATCTTAGGCTTCCGAAGAGCGTGCATATGTTGTAGCGTGTGAACTCCCTTTCACAGTTTTTGCCCTGGAGTAAAACTCAATTAAAACACAGTAGCACACAGACCACAGCAGTGGTGTTGAGAATTGGACCCAACTACGAAATTTAGGATGATCCGAATTATGCTTCTGCTGTGATGCAACACACGTACGGTACATGCAGACTGGACCGAGCCTCTGCTGGGCGAACACGCGTAAATAAACATGCACCTGCACCCAAAGGCCAGAAGCTTATTTTTTTTTAATCTAGACTTTTCTCCGCTACGACGCAGCTTTGTGACCCACGAAGCGACGATACACATGCGACTCTCCCATCAAACACCAGTCCCCCTGAACACTGAAATTGACCTCGCCCCCCGTTTATCACGCCGTTTATTCCGCACATCAAACAGCAGCAGCCCAACTCGCACGACGACGTCTCTCGTTCTGTGTCTCCCAAAGCCGCCACGCAAGTTGTGAACACTTCTGAGAATGTGCAACCACCTGGAGAAAATTCCAGGCACGCGTTGACAATGATGGCGAACAAATGGGAGACTCTTTGACTTTTTTAAGCTATTGACATCGCATTTTGATTTGAAGCTTTCGTGACTGCAGGAATCAATACTCTTTGTTTTTTTCGGTAAAGTCACGTGGGTGTAAAAAATAATCGATCACGACGTTTCGATCGCAACGCAAGCAATCGTCTGACGACGAGTGCTTGCGTTGCAATCGAAACGTCGTGATCGATTATTTTTCTACCCACGTGACTTTACCGAAAGAACAAAAGAATAATATTACATTTGTTTCAATTTAAAGCTTTCGTGACTGCAGGGATTCATCTTCTTGTTCTGACATTCAGACTCTGTCTTCTCGACAGACATGTTCTTCACCTGAGGACGGCTGCTTGCGTTGTGGCCGAAACGTCGTGATACTTATTTTATTATGTTTTATTTTTATTATTTTATTATTTCCATTCTACGTGACTTTACCGAAAGAACCAAGAAGATTACATTTGTTATCATGTTACATTGTATTATAATCCGTTCTTTTCCCATTAAAAACGATAGTCCCATATACGTGTTAAAGCACCCTGTATGATGCGCATCGCAACCTGAATACAAACTTACAGAGTGCCCAGAGCCCCCACCCGCTCCCCCCTCACTTGCTTCCACGTGCTCACCTCTTGCTGACAACCTGTGGCGTAGACACAGAAAGCCCCCCCCCCACACACACACCCACCCGCGGCAAAAATCTAAACCTCCCGTGTCCGTACGATATTTTTTGTTTGTTTGTATGAACAACAAATTTCGTAAAACTATATATATATACTTCTGAGATTAACAATAGGTCACAGTTTTTTTTATGTCATACGTAGGCTTTCATGACTAATATCAAGATTCATAATTGTTTTTTTGGGTCAGGTTGTGTAAATAAAATGTGTGTCGTCAACCCTTTTCCACCCGACACAGCCAATTCATTAATGTGTCGCGCGATTTTGCGTTTGGCCAAATGTATCACTGCTTCAGCGATGCACCGCATCGGTATTGTTATTGAAGAGTGATCTCACTACATCTAAATAGATGCGACATTCTGCTTGGCTCCTGTTAACAATCTGATGATGCTGGTTGTAATCTCAGCCTGATGATGGCACTATTGCTGAAGCACTAATACATTTTGCCACGTTTTAATCACGTGACACTTTTTATCAACTGGCCGTGTCGGGTGGTGGAGGGCTGACGACACACACACACACACACATTGTATTGACGCGAGCACAACCCAAAAAACAAACCCATTTATAAAAGACACATTCTTGAGAAGTCTTTCCCACAAAGCATGAATGTGGAATTTGCGCCATTGGTTGAGGGTCGCCGACAGGCATGTACACCGGCCTGCTCGCTAGCTGGCGCCTGTTGAACGTGCAAGTGCCAGCCTGGCTGTGACTTTGTGTTCACACCTGGCCGATAAATGGTGAGGGGGAAAAGCTGAATGAAAGGTAGCTTTTGTTCCAATGGCTGGTAATTTCAGCAGTGACCAATTTAGCATTCGCGTGGCACACACTTTGAAGGGGGCTGTTAAATCAAATGCAGGGGCTTTTTCTTTGTTTATAGGAAGATAAACAAGACGGAACCCGTTGTGACATATCACACACACACACGAGCGTGCCTGCTAACAAAGACAAAGGTGTCCCGTGTAGCCTTTGACAGACTGGTAGGGCAAATGCTGTTAGCGAGCACCTATGACAGCTGACACAGTACACGACGGGGTGGATGGCTGCCTTTGTCTCCCCAGTGGCGATGTTTACACACCGCACCAGGTACTCATTTGAGGCTGAGTCGACCTAGGGGAGGCCCAGGACCGGTTCGCATAATCGTCACTGGTGTTGTTGGCCGTGAGCGGGAATCGAACTCGGGTCGCCGGGTTCCTAGTGCAGCGTCCTAACCGCTACACCACCGCTCCCCACTACACTCGTGTACGCACACACACAGACACGCACACAATCGTTCCCGCTCTCTAAGCTCTGTTCATTTGTTTAGCGCTTGAAAAGGCTTTGTATTGAGGATGGCGAAGTCTGACCCCCCTGCGTCTTTCCATCAGCACCACCGCAAACCCCTTTGGCGTCACACTCCCCGCATATTCCCAGAGGCTTCAATTCACATCAAGAGCTCCCCGGAGCCGGAACGCCTGCCGTGGTCACATTCGCGCTTGCCTTTGCATTTAGGGCCCACACCGCCAGGGCTGCATATCCACGGGGCCCAACGCTTCTTTTAAACATGAGCCCTATTATCCAGTAGGCACTCTGCCTAGAGCCTACGAAACACTAAAAGGGCCTACGGAAGAAAACATTTTGACCAAGTTTTTTTTTGTATGTTTAATACATTTTATTTTTAAACCAAGATATCTTCTTGAACAAATATATTTTATTTTTCGATTTAAAGCTTTCGTGACTGCAGGGATTCATCTTCTTTGTTCTTTCGGTAAAGTCATGTAGAAGGGAAATAAAAAAATAAAAAAAATAAAACATAATAAAATAATTCTCACGACGTTTCGGCCACAACGCAAGCAGCCGTCCTCAGGTGGAGAACAGGTCTGTCGAGAAGATATTATTTTATTATTTCCCTTCTACGTGACTTTACCGAAAGAACCAAGAAGAAAAGTATATTTCAATAGCAAGGATATGCGACTGTGTACACACACAAAGAGGCAGAGTCGCGTCAATCGTTGTGTTTCTCTCTCGTAAAGGGAGCGAGAGCGGCGGCGGTGGCAGCATGGGCCTCAGCACCAAGTGTGGAAGGTTGTCTCTGAAGGCCGACGAAACAGAAGAGGTGACTAGGGCCCTTCAAGGACCTTAATCTGGCCCTGCTGCATGGAGGCCATCAACATTGTCGACCATGGGCAGAGTGGGGGGGGGCACGGGGGGGGCAACGCTCCGCCCAAACTGGACACCTTTATTAATCTATTTTCAGCAGCTTGCAATTAATATTTAACAAAAACATATTAATAACTTCATGAATTATATGCGCCCGCGATTCCGAATGTTAGGGACAAAGCGAACCTCTGCACTTCCCCCCCCCCCCCAAATTTAGAAGTCAAACCCCGCCGATGTTATCGGCATCTGTCTCTCCTCCGTCTCTCTCCTCCGAACGAGGAAAAAGATGCTGGAAGGTGACACTGACGGCTGCTCTGTGCTGCTTCCACTGTTCAGGGGCCTGCTCAAGGCGCGGCTCCGGCTGGAGCACGCCATGTACCACACACATGCCGGTGATGTGCAGCGCGTCTTCTTCGAACGCTGGGGAGCCGGACAAGCCCCTCTCTGTACCAGCGTGGACGGCACCCTCGTGGTGTTCACCTTCTGAAGCGCTCACTCGTCACCGTGGCGTGCGCGATGACCACCACCACCACGTGACTTTTCTTTCGTGTTGTGCGCGCTGCATTTAGCGCCACAGCGCGTGGATTTATAGCGATTATTTGTGTTGCTGGTGACTTTGTGTATTTCATATCGGAATCGCCTCCAGTGCTGTTGCTGCTGGCGGCAATAAAAGATGTTTAAAAGTTAAAAGTCTGTACTTCTCTTCAGCTGTCTCTCTCCCTCTGTCTCTGTCTCTCTGCGCGTGTCTCTCTGTGTCTCTCTCCTCATTGCAGCTGCCTCATTGTCCGCTGTATTCTGGGCCCGCTGACCACCCCCCCCCACCCCCCCACGGGTCTCCATCGCACCGCACTCGATGTTTCGGCGGCTCCGGGAGGGATTGTGGCGGGGGGGGGACGACGACGACGATTCGACGAGAGAAGCCGGCGAAGAAGAGGAACGGGAATGACGTAGAGGAGATGCCATGATTCTAATCTATGCGCGACACTCTGGCGGAAACGCCGCGGGCGGTGTCACGGCCGTAGCTGCAGTGTTCACAGTTGCCCGAAGCGCCGCGTTCACGACATCTTCTGCGTCATCTTCTTGGTTCTTTCGGTAAAGTCACGTAGAAAGGAAATAATAAAATAAGAATTGTTTTTTATTATGTTTTATGTAGAAAGGAAATAAGAAAATAAGAAAATAAATGTTTTATTTTTATTATTTTATTATTTCCCTTCTACGTGACTTTACCGAAAGAACCAAGTCACGTAGAATAATAACATAATAAAAATAAAACATAATAAAATGTTTTATTTTCATTATTTTATTATTTCCCTTCTACGTGACTTTACCGAAGGAACCAAGTCACGTAGAATAATAAAATAATAAAAATGAAACATAATAAAAAGTTTTATTTTTTTATTATTTCCCTTCTACGTGACATTACCGAAAGAACCAAGTCACGTAGAATAATAAAATAATACAAATAAAACATAATAAAATGTTTTATTTTTATTATTTTATTATTTCCCTTCTACGTGACTTTACCGAAAGAACCAAGTCACGTAGAATAATAAAATAATACAAATAAAACATAATAAAATGTTTTATTTTTATTATTTTATTATTTCCCTTCTACGTGACTTTACCGAAAGAACCAAGAAGATGAATCCCTGCAGTCACGAAAGCGTTATATCGAAATTTAACTTCTGCGTCCTTGTTTCGTGGGGGGGGGGGGGGGGGGGGTCTGTGCGCCTCTGTGTGAGTCTGTGTAAGCAGCCTTCATCATTAGTGCAGTCTCGACACGAGTTCGTTCGTCTCTATGTGGGGTGCACGGACTTGCTTCGGTAAAGTATCTGGGTCTCTGGGCATGTCTATGCGTCATTGTGTAAGTCTTTCGATGTTTGTGGGTCTCTGGGTGTTTGAACTCAGTTCTTGAGAACTATTTGTGTGTGTGCGTTAGTTCGTTGTCCTTCACGCGCACCTCCGATTAGCACGGTCGGCTACGTACGGTGCGAAAGAAGTTATATATACACCCAGGTATGTGTCTACTTCTGTCGGTATATTCTTAGATTTTTTTCGGTAAAGTCACGTAGGTAAAAAATTATAAATTAATAAAAGTAAAATAAAAATAAAATAAAAATCACGACGTTTCGGAGGCATCACAAGCTCCGTCTTCAGGTGGAACAGTCACAGCACGATTGCTGTATCAAGTAAGAGAAATTCCAAGAAAACCGTCCTTGTATTTTATTTTACTTTTTTTAATTTAAATTTTTTACCTACGTGACTTTACCGAAAAAACCTAAGAATATGAATCCTTGCAGTCACGAAAGCTTCAAATCTAGAATTCTGTAGGTATGTCTGCGTGGGGTAGGGTACAGCTCGTGTCTTGAGACGCAGTTGCTGCTATGGGAGTCGAGGTTGGGCCACCCCCAGACATTATTCTATGGGACATTAAACCTCTCGTTTAAAGGAATTAGCTGTGCGTGAATTGAGAAATGACCTCGAACTTTATTACAAAATATTAATAACTGTCCCACGTGATTAAATGACACAATATTACGCTGTGTGGCACTCTAATAGGCGCTACACAAGTAATGTTCATTTTCCAATCAGGATTTTTTTGTACGTTTAATCAGTATATATTCAACTACCTTTATACGCATTCTATGGCCTTTGTAATTCTTTTTAGCGATGACCGTATTATGTCTATTAAAGGGGGCCTTCTTTTGTTCAGTGTGAGCAATAACGATGGTCGTGAAAAACGAACGCGCATCTGCGATGAGAGCCGCGCACGCAAGCACTCGATCATTCGCAGCCAGGCCAGCAAAAGCGCCTTCACGTGCTAATAAAATCGACAAAAAAAATCCGTCAATGACTCTCTGTGGCTTTTCAAAGGGGAAGGGAAAAAAAATTGTGTACGAGACGACGTTTCGGGGGAACGGCCCTTGCAGAGTGGATGATGAGAGTTAGAGACCGCGCTTTGCACCCTGGGTATTTTGGTGTTGTGTTGATGATCGACAGAAAAACGAGAATGTTGAGCCTAAATGTATTGACACCTTGTCAACATCAACAACGTCATCATCGTCATCATCAGCCAAGATCAATCCACTGCTGGACTAGAACCTCCCCGAGTCGATGCCATCTCTCTCCTGATCATGCGATGCAAATGAATCCGACCCAGCGCTTGCACGCGAACTGATTTCATCGCTCGATCTGTTCTATCGGACAGCATTTGCATTGCTTATTATTTATCTCGACCGTAATTTAATTGTCTCTTCTAGCCACGAGTCCCTACCCAAGCCCCAAATGACTTGTTTTTTTTTGTAACATGCATAGCCATTAAAAAAAGTTTTTCTTCAAGAGGTTAAGGATACAGGTGGGAGTCACAGAGAGATTGCGAGTCGCTACACCCTCGTGATTCGCGAACGCGGACGAGAGCCTCCTAGGTTCGACGCCCTGCCTTGGCTGGGGCAACGATAGGCGACAAGGATACGGAGGTGGGGGTTTGGGGGGAATGTCACCGAACAAACACCCAAAATTAAGTATAACATAACACAAACGCAATGTCTAGGTTCAACAGTTTTTTGTCGTTGTCATTTTCCAGGAGACACGGTCACCATGTCACGTAGTCACTTCAAGATGTTTTCTTGTTCAAGTTTTTGTTTGTTGCGGTTGTACCCGATTCAAGAGCCGAATGGCTCAGAGGGCTATACCAAATAAATACACTGAAATGAACTGAACTGATGTCACGGGGAGGGAGGCGTAGCGTCCAATCACTGTTTTACTGAACAGTTTAGACTGATTGTTATGAACCAGCGTATGCTCTCAAATCCAACTGTCCCTCTCTCCTTCAATGTCATTCTAATCACGCATCTTTCCACGCTTGTTTGCACACTTTTTAGTTTTTTAAAAATCATTATTACATTATCTTCGGTTGATGACTGTATTTCTGAAACCGTATGTCACACAGCAGGTAGTTTGCAAATATTTAAAAACGTTATTCTTTCGGCACATCGGTGTGTAACCTTCTCGTATCAAGTTAAACTTTCCCAAAAAATATACAAGAATATATTTCATGAATATGCGAAAATTAAAATCACGTCTCATGACGTCCCACAGTGCAGGTCATTTGAATTGCACAATTTATGAGTTTAATAAAATACAAGAATCAGGTTATTAAGCGACACTCAATCGTAAATCCGCGTCAGGGGCCACCCAGCCGATCATCACTCTGTGGCCGCTAAAATTAATGACGAACACTATTTTGTGGGTGATAGCAGCGACACGTAGTTATCTGAACTTTCATTCCTGTGCCTTCCCTGGGTCGACTCAACATTCCAAAGAGCGTCCGATGCGGTACGTGGAGACGGAGATGACACCCCGTCTTGCAGAGCTTCCGACGCCGAGGTAAGGAAAAAAAACGAAATACCGCAGTTTCACTCAACTCGTTAAGAGGCGGTGACCGCCACGGTGTCGCGTGTTCACGCTGTGTGCAATCATGGAGTTGGCATCAGGTCCATGCTCAGCGTGCTGAGAATCCTGTTGCGTCCTTCCGTCGTCAACAACTTTCGCACGCGTGCGCTACTTTGCCCCAACCCGTTTCTAAAAGACTGAACAGGGCTATTCCTATCCTTGGTTCTTTCGGTAAAGTCACGTAGAAGGGAAATAATAAAATAAGAAAAATATAAAACTATACGTGATTTTAATATTTATTTGATTTGATTATTTTCCTTCCACGTGACTTTACCGAAAGAACCAAGAATATGAATGCCTGCAGTCACGAAAGCTTTAAATCAAAATTTAGGGCTATTCCTAATATAAGAATACGTTTTACACCCTTTCTGGCAATGCAACAGTTGTGTTAACATGTTTAAACAACGAAACTGAAACCTTTTGCAGGACAATGCATATACTACCAGAGCATGTTTTTATTTTGTTTGCATGTCCACCACAAGTTTGTGTGATTAATGCAGATATGATTCCTTGCAAACGCTTTCAGTTTGGCGTTCCAACATCTCAACACAACTGTTGTATTGCCAGAAAGGGTAAAACCTATTCTTATATTTTGCTGCTGGCAAGGGAGGTCCCAGGGGTATCCCTGTTTGTGTTTGTGTCTGCGCGCGCGTGTGTGGTGCCATGCTTGGGTCAACAATTGAATGATGCGACGATGCGATCCATTTAGAGATGCCCCACCACTGATTTCTCACGACCCCTCTCTAAGTGTCCACCTCAACAGGTGGATCGGGGTACTGGGGGGGAGCGATGATCCGACAATGGGTGTCTCGAAATCGGCGGGGCACGGTGGAGAGGCTTTTAAATAACAATTCAGCTTTCTTTCTATAACAGTGCCCCCCCCCCCCCCCCCCAAAAAAAGGGAAATTAAAATCCTAGATTTGAAGCTTTCGTGACTGCAAGGATTCATATTCTTAGGTTTTTTCGGTAAAGTCACGTAGGTAGAAAATTTAAATTAATAAAAGTAAAATAAAACAAAATAAAAAATCACGACGTTTCGGAAGCAACACAAGCCTCCGTCTTCAGGTGGAACCGTCACAGCCACGACAGCTGTTGCTTCCGAAACGTCGTGATTTTTTATTTTGTTTTATTTTACTTTTATTAATTTAATTGTTTTTACCTACGCGACTTTACCGAAAAAACCTAAGAATATAGAAATTAAAATCGTCACCATTGTGGTCATTGCGATCCTTCGTCAGAGCAGAGAGATTCCCTCCACGGTGAAGAATGACCATGGCCGAAAGCGTGAGGACAAGATGAACACATGGGTCGCCCTCCCTCCCTACCCCCGTGTAGCCTGTAACGGACTGTAGGGGCAAGTGCTGGCTCGCGAGCAGCGCCTATGAAGGCCGACACGGCACACGAGGGGTCATGGGTGGCCAGCCCCACCACCAACACGCCCGGCCATACTTTGTCTGCCCACTGGTGATGTTTACTACACACCGCGTAACTCATTTGAGGCTGAGTCGACATAGGGGAGGCCCAGGACCGGTTCAGATAATCGTCAACGGTGTTGGCCGTGAGCGGGAATCGAACTCGGGTCGCCGGGTTCGTAGCGCAAGGCGCTAACCAGTACACCACTGCCATACCCGAAAAGCTTTAGAACCCCACCTGTTATATACGTGTTGAGTGATGACGGGATGTCACACTCGCCTTAGGAGGAGTGACGTCATGTCCCCTCGGGGTATTTGAGGGGGGACCGGTGACGTAGACGGGGTCTTCGCCGGGAGCCAGGGGAGTGAGTGGTAGGGGGATTAGGGACCCCGGGTCAAAGGGGAATTAGCGCCAGGCTAGAGGGCTACTTTACCCGGCTGGCCGATTTGGATGAACCCTCGGCCAGTGCTTAGGGTTAACCTGGTAGGGTGTAGGGAACTCCCAGTACCCTTCCCTTGGGGAGATTAGTTCGTATCAAGTTGTGTTAACCCTTTCCCACGAGTTAGGCGTAAGCCACTAATAAACAGTTCGGCGTTAGCCCCTATACAACTCGCTTCGTTCTTACTACACAACATATACATATATATTCCTTTAATGGCCACGATGTTAATGACGAATGTGTTACACGTGTTTGTGCACCACTGCCAACGCTGCAATACAACCATTCTTTTTTATTATTAAATATCGTCTATTGCGTCATGTACGATTTTAAGTGGGGTGTCTATGAATGACTCACTGTGGACATCGCCTGTCTGCTCGTTCATTACAGGGACAGATTTCTCGGGGTTAGGACGCTCTGCCATTCTCCGGAGGAAACAAACACCTCGACCGGGCCATTGCGATCTGAGATTTCACGCAATTTCCAACATGGACTTACGCGTGTGCATATCACGCGCTACGTACTGAACGGTAAAACTAGGAACTCGTTGGTATATAAGGTTAGAAGAAGAATGTCACACACATATATAACATGAGTCAAATATTCTCCCCCCCCCTTCCCCCGGGCCCCCACCGTGTATATATGTTGAACTTCTTTCGCGCCGTACGAAAGCCAACCGCGCACATCGGAGGTGCAAGTGCTGTTAGCGAGCACCTATTAAGGGCCAGCAAGGCGGACGACGGGGGTGTGTGGCCAGCACCACGCCCGACCGCCTTTGTCTCCTCCTTGCTGACGTTCACAAACCTGCACTGATTTGAGGCTGAGGGTCGACCACCTGGGTGAGCTGCAGTAACAGTTCAGATCATTTTCCCCCGACGCAGGTCGCGACAAGCCCTGCCTCGTAATAGAAACGCGGCGGGAAGCGGTGGCGTCATGGTTATCGCACTGCACCGTGTACGTATGTTGAACTTCTTTCGTGCCGCGTGTAGCCAAACCTTGCTCATCGGAGGCGCGCGGGAAGGACAACAAACTAAGCACAACAAATCAGTTGTAAAGAAATTCGTTTTAGATTTTGGATGTAAACCTACATAGCTCCAGTGGTTTCCTATAATTGGCAGGCAGAGCATTCCAGACGGCCGCAGAAGCGCACCCGACAGCGCGAGATGCGGGTGACCGTCTCTGTTCGATGTCCAGCCGAAATCCGCTGCTGCAAGGATGACCGGAGTTCGTGAGATGGTCTTTACTCCTTGACTATTAACCCGGCTGCACGAGTTTGATTCCTGCCCATGGCTAGCATCGTTGTCGAGTGATATATGAAACAGTGCCAGGCCCCCATCCTTCTTGAGCAGCCCACAATAGATGACCATCTGAGTGAAGAATGTTCAAATAACTGACATGACATGGGAATACCTTCATGCATAAGTGGATAGAGAAAGGGATGAACATGATTATATTAATACATTTTACCGCATTTTCTTTTTTATATATACATACGCCTGCTTTACGAATCACATTTTTTAAGTAGATAAATTCGTGCAGTATAGCATGCTCATTTTTCAGATAGCTTTGTATTATTAAAATGTCATCTTTTTCCAGCAGCATTGGTTGAATAAAAGGAAACGCTGGACCACTCTTAACATTAATTTTCACATCTAAACTGCATTACTTTTTAATTTTACCAGGTATTGCCCAATGAACTATACCGCTCCTTTTCAGAAACGAACTGGCCCAAAATGATAGCTCAACGAAGTGGCTTATTACGTTGACATTTAGAGCAGCCATATACTCTAAACGCACGTTGATTCCAAATGTGGAGGGAAAATACAGAGGACACGGAGTAAAACATCAACGCAATTGCGGGGAGAGAGACACCACAAACTCCAAATATACAGCAGGCATCAGGGTTAGGATCGGACCCACGACCTCCTGTATACCAGGCGAGGTAGATTGACATCTCCGTGACATCAACAGTCAGGCTCACTTAGACCAGGGGTCAGCATCCAAAATAACAAGTGAATAATTTTTTCCGAAATGGGTTAAAAAACTACAGATTTTTAAAACCGCAATGCAACGTGAATACGAGATGGTGGTGGTCCTTAATAAATAAAAACAAGTCACGACGCAGTCCTGAAAGAGCCGCATGCGGCTACGAAGCCACAGGTTGGCAACCCCTTGGCTTAGACCAATGCTGGTGATCTGCCCATGTGTTTATAGGCAAAGCACCCTCTCTGCTGCGTAGAACTGGGTAGGATACATCGCATTACGTGACAGCCCCAATTTGTTTTGTGAAATCAATAGTGATGGGCCTGAGACGATCAACCCGCTCGACTCGAGAATTCTGTTTAATCACAAGTGGCTGACACCACGATTAGAACCCAAGATCCCCCATCAGTGCTGGTTCATTGCTCTGACACGGTCATTATGAGCTCACTTGACCCAGATAACCACCTTGCATAATTGTTTTTTTTCTTTCTTACCTCGTGGCATCACGGCTACTTGGCTCTCAGTGTGAGATCTCAAGTCTGTGTTTTACTCCGAGAGATTCACACTCCAGTCTGAGCCGTCTCTTCAAAGCGATTCCACGCTGCATCACCCTGTACCGTGTGGCAACACCGGCGTTAGATGTATTATTTTACACTTGCAGATGCTTAAAAAAAAACCCCGTCACTGTATAGATTGTTACGTTTCACGGCGGTGATGATTATATGCCTACGTTACTAAGCGTTTTACAACGTCAGTGCGTATGAGCGCGTTTAAAAGCGGACGTCGAGTGGCGTACGAAAACATTCTGCGCAATTACACGTACTGCGCTAATATGCGTGGGCCCAATTGTTTATGACAGTAACACACTGCCGCAAAGACAGACGTGTAGATGTTTTACTGAACGCGTACGTGCACACGTTGCTTCGTTGTGGACGGAGTAACAACCAAGCAAGGGAAGGGATCGCATCCGAGATAAAGAGAGAGATGACGTCTACCGAAGAGGTGGAGCGATGGGATAACTTCGTGCGCAGGATGCTGGGTTGCGTTGTCACATCGCGTGTCCTCGAGATGTGGTGGAGCCTCGGCGTCCTGCGGTCGATCGACCACTCTCTCCAACACGCCGGTGTGTTGAAGTCGTAACTACTTTGTTCGCGTGACATATCTTACTCATTCGCTCTGTCGGGGTGGTGGCGGTTTTAAGGACACGCTGATATTGACGCGATCTAACCCAAATAAAACCTTTATCATGGATAATATTGGTCGCGTGTTGAACGGATTGACCACGGCTGCTGCTGCTAACGATGATGATGGTGAGACGTGTGTGGGTCATGTCGGAGCCAATAAGAGAACGTGAAATATGAAAGTGAGTTGATCTTTTCCGGATTAATCGCACGATGGCAGGGGATGTCTCTGTTCTCGGCACAATGTGAGCGAAGGAAAAGATTGCACGCTGGTGCGATGCCAGTTAAATTTCAGCTTTGCCAAAGAGAGGACAAAGCTAACCGCAGGGAAGACATCGACAATGCACTGCGGAGTGGGTTACATTGTAGAATTGATTTCAAGCAAGAGATTCAAATCCCTAGAGAATTAAAAATAATGATTGGACATCACCGCTGTGAACAATTAACTCGAATTATTGCGGTGCAGTGAACTGAAAGTTGGGGGGGGGGCAAAGAAAACAGAAAACAAGTTATCTCAAACAACAACAAATTACGGAGAAAAGGAGGGTTGTGAAAAATGATGGCAAACAAAAGACTGAATGCGCGCGGAATTCTGTAACAAACGTAACATATGAAGAATATAACGAGATTATAAATCACAACACGAGAGTGATTTAAGACGTCATAATAAACATTGGAAGGCATGAAAGCAACAACAACAACAACAAGAATGATGATGATGATGATTTTGTAAATCACAAATGGGAGCTGTCAACAAGACGGAGCCGTGATACACAACGGAGAGGAACTCGTAATGGTGGAGGAATATCGCGAGCAGATCACTATCGCAAAAAAAAGAAATAATTTCCCATAGGAAGCAAAACAGATATTTCAGACGACAAAGAGGATGCTAAAGATGTCACACCGTAAGAAGTAACCGCAGCGTGATATCGGATTAAAGGTTCTCATACCAGATGGAATTCGAGTTGACATCATCAATTTCTTTTTCGATTTAAAGCTTTCGTGACTGCAGGGACTCATCTTCTTGGTTCTTTCGGTAAGGTCACGTAGAAGGGAAAAATAAAAATAATAAAAATAAAATATTATAAAATAAAATTCTCACGACGTTTCGGCCGCAACACAAGCAGCCGTCCTCAGGTGAAGACACTGCTAAGCTTGGCAGCGTATTTTAAGCTGGGTGGGAGGAGCAGAGGGCCTTGACAAAGGAGTTTACATATCACATTAACGCAGCTTATTCAATGCTAAATTCTTCTGTTGATATGTAAACGCATTTGACAAGGCGCTCTTCCCCTCCCACCCAGCTTAAAATACGCTGCCAAGCTTAGCAGTGTTCATTCAGACGCTGTCCTTCAGACAGCTCCGTTTC
This sequence comes from Lampetra fluviatilis, assembly GCF_964198595.1. Classification (NCBI taxonomy): domain Eukaryota; kingdom Metazoa; phylum Chordata; class Hyperoartia; order Petromyzontiformes; family Petromyzontidae; genus Lampetra; species Lampetra fluviatilis. Next base: position 3,366,838 of record NC_136327.1, on the reverse strand, counting down.
TTCACCTGAGGACGGCTGCTTGTGTTGTGGCCGAAACGTCGTGAGAATTTTATTTTATGATGTTTTATTTTTTATTATTGTATTATTTCCCTTCTACGTTACTTTACCGAAAGAACCAAGAAGATCATCAATTTCATCGTCAGAGGACTGCGTGATTCCATTGAACGTTGCTTGTCCATCGTTCTGCTCGTAACTCGAGAACAACAACAACAAAAGTAGTGCAAGGGTGACGCAATGCACCCCTTTGCACTACTTTTTTTGATTCGTGACAATCGAATCGCAGAAGGTTAGGTGCTGCTTGGCTCAGAGCGTTCGTCGATCTCATTGGCTGAGCGGATTTGAACAAAGACGGCGGCGGATACGTTTCATCGGTGGTGCAGCTCGTTAACGATTTTTTTTATTTTTATATTTGTGGGTATTTTTTTTCTCCAGGATAAAGAGCGCTGTAACGAATCAGCATTCTGCGGGGTCGCGCTAAGCGAGACGTGCCTGTGTACAATTTTCAAAACGTAATTTTTATTTTCTGACCTGGAGAATGGATAAAAACATTCAATGGAGAGAACTAAGATCTTTCCGACCGCCGCCTCATTGCCATCTGCGAGTCGCTAAGCGATACATTTTGAATGAATGAATGAATGCCAGAGAGTTCCCGTTGGTGCGTGTTTGGACACGGAGGAGAGACAGAGCGAGTGGGCTTTGAACCTCATTCACCATCCATCCATTGTGAAGAACAGACGACAACTGCCGGGCTTTGAGAAAATACAATTTTTGTTGCTGTTGTATTTTAGTTTTATAGCCATCCCGTCGTGTTTTATTGCTTCCATCTTACAGCCTTCCTGTGCAGCAAGACAGCATGGAACCAGCCCTCATAGCTCTTACCGTAAAACCACAAGATATCAGCAGACGACTGGGATAACACATACACACACACACTTTGAGTTATTTATTTGCATGCATAGAACCCCGCTTTTACAATATCAAAATATCTGTCAACTTGGAATTCCAGGATCAGTCACTCGTCTCCAGTGGTGGCTCTTATGCCAATGGTGGAGATTCCACATTCACATGACTGGGTCCCAGTATATCCACCCACACCTCCCATTACAACTGTTTGCCTCGTACGGTGAGAAAGAAGTTCAACATACATACAGGAGGGTCAGGGTTAGATAATAATGATACGGTGGCTACCCATTGAAGAATGAGGGTCACCGCATCGCGCGCTTTCAGATGCGTTTCTGCGGCCGTCTGGAACGCTCTTCCTTCTGATATTAGGGGGGGTGCGTCTTATAATCCGGTGTGTGTGACCAGATCCGCTAAACTTTATTAACACAGGGACGAAGACAAAGAAAAAGACCCCCCGTATAACGTTAACAGACTGTAGGATCAAGCGCTGTTAGCAAGCAGCACCCTATGAAGGCCGGCACGGCACACGAGGGGGTGGTTGGGCCAGCACCACGCCCGGTCGCCTTTGTCTCCCAAGTGGCAATGTTTACATATCGCACCAGCTACTCATTCGAGGCTGAGTCGACCTAGGGGAGGCCCAGGACCGGTTCAGATAATCGTCACTGGGTGTTGTGCTGTGAGCGGAAATCAAACCCGGGTCGCAATGGTTCGTAGCGCAGCGCGCTAACCGCTACACCACCGCTCCCCTAACACAGGGGCACACACGGCTTGGGCGCGTATTACTTTCCGGAGGTATCTTTTAATCGGGAGAATACGGTAAGATGCGTCCACACGCACGCATTCTACTACGCACGTGTCTCTTACGCTGATCAGGGGAGGAACGCGAGTGATGTGGAATGCGCATGAGACACGATCTTGCCATTTTCCTCAACGCAGCACGGCCGGTGTGTGCGTGTGTAAACGAAACATTTTTATTTATTTTTGCCAGGCAAGGCGCCACTGAGCTGTGAAGCTTTTTTTCAAAAGCGACCTCGCCACCACAAATGATAGCTCAACGAAGTTGCTTATTGCGTGGACATTTATAGCAGCCAAACATTCTCAACGCGTGTTTCCGAATGGTGGAGGGAAAAACCGGAGGTCGCGTAAGAGGTATTCACGCGACCACGGGGAGAGAGACACCCAAACTAAAAAATATGCATACTCCTTGGTTCTTTCGGTAAAGTCACGTAGTTAGAAATAAAATAAAATAAAACAAAATGAAACTATTTTTTAAAATTACTTTATTTCGAACGAAGTGACTTTACCGAAAACACCAAACTGTATGGATTCCTGCAATCACGAAAGCTTCAAATCAAGTTCAAAAATATACACTAGCCAGGGTCGGACCCACGCCCTCCTCTGCATAGCAGGCGAGGTTTGTTCACATCTCGCTACAAGTGGTGCCGTGGTGCGTGTCAGAATTAGCATCGCTGCTGATGAAACCCAGACCCCTAAAAACCGGTCTATAGTTTGTATGCACCCCCCCCCTCCCCCGCTTTACGTCGGGGATGCGTTCCCGAAAGGTGTGTTGGCGAACGTCGAAACGACGTAAAATGAACGCGGTTCACGGGGTACGCGGAGGCGAAGGCTGAGAGTCGAAGGATAATGAGAGAGGACCGGACGACGCTGTCAGCGACGTCGAGGTGACGCGAATCAGGTGGCAGGTGTGAATAAAGTGACGTGTTTGCGAAACGACGTGACAAACACGTTCCTTCGGAGTGGGCAGGTAGGAACTTGGTTGGACAGCGCATTTGTGCGCGACAGAAAGCTCGCAGTCACGTGACGCACTTCAACCAATCCGGGAGCGTACTACATGTTTGGGAGGGGCTATCTATGCACGACAGATAAATAATCCCTGGTGGGCAGTGTGGAACTGTTGTTGCCACCTGTAAAAGAGGTGACGTGAATAGGCGTATTACTCTTCTTGGTTCTTTCGGTAAAGTCACGTAGAAGGAAAATAATAAAATAATAAAAATAAAACAAAATAAAATAATTCTCACGACGTTTCGGCCACAACGCAAGCAGCCGTCCTCAGGTGAAGAACATGTCTGTCGAGACTTGCTCACCTGTTTTCTTTTTCTCCTGTCGTGCTTTGTTGTTATTTGCTGACCCGTCCCGAGCTGACATCCGTGACAAAAAGCTCCATAGCTCATCGGATTCCTGCTCCAGTCTAAAGATGAGTGATCGATTGCGACGTAGATGATCGTGAGACAAACAGGGGAAATATACATAGATCGGCGTGCTGTTGACAATGTGTCCTGCACATATCAAGTGAGACGAGAGGAAAATGGATGAGAGAGACGATAATGCTGTCGACAAGAGGATGACGAGTCAAGAGAGATGCAAACGAGATTCACCGCGAGAGAGAGCTGGAGATGAGAGCGATACTTTTTGACTTTTAAACAAATTGTATTGCCGCCAGCAGCAACAGCACTGGAGGCGATATCGATTCGCAATACACAAAGTCACCAGCAAACAAATTAAATATAAACGCTACAAATCCACGCGCTGTGGCGCTAAAAGCACCGCGCACAACACGAAAGAAAAGTCACGTGGTGGTGGTAGTGGTGGTCATCGCGCACGCCACGGTGACACGAGAGAGAGAGAGAAAGAGCTGGAGACGAGAGCTGCACGCATTAGCGGCCACACGTGCAGACACTGTGACGCCAGTGCTATCGCAGTGTGATCGCCGCAAGATATCCATCGTTGAAGAGGAGCTCCGTCCATCCATAAACGACTCGCCGTCGCGCGAAATGTTTAACCGCATTCAGTTGGCCCAGGCATTGAGTTCCCTGCAGAGCTCGCAAACGGGTTTTGATTCCTTACCCGTACCCGGCCGCACCAGGGTAGCAAACGGGTACCCGTACCCGGCCGTACCCGTACCCAGCCGGGTACGGGTAGGGTACGGGTATCGGGTACCTGATTGCGACCTCTGAGATGAAGCCATGTTACAGGCGCGGGTGGGTTGATTCTAGGAACTTGAATTGTGAGAAGAGACAAGACGTTGGGAAATGAGTGACAAACGGTTACTCACCAGTGACTCACGGTCTACCCGTACCCGGCCGCACCAGGGTCGCAAACGGGTACCCGTACCCGGCCGGGTACGGGTAGCCGGGTATCGGGTAGGGTACGGGTATCGGGTACCCGGTTGCGACCTCTGGTTCCCTGTTACTGCAGCCCATCATCATCATCATCATCGGGCTGCTGGCTCCCATTTACCCTTCGGGGTAGAGACATTGAGCACGGCCACTGTGTAGGGAAGTCACTTAGTGGTCGTTCTTCCGACAGCGAGGACTGGTCCCCCCGCCCATAGGAACGTGGAATGGCTTAGCCATTGCATCACAGCTGCATGTTGCGGAGATCACATGGGCTCCATGGAGGCACTTTGTGTCCGTGTGCGTATCTTAGTCCGTGTGGGGAGCGGCAGTGTAGCGGTTAGCGTGCTGCGCTACGAACCCGGCGGCCCGAGTTCAATTCCTGCTCACGGCCAACACCGGTGGCGAATACTGTTTCGGAACGGGCCCTGGGCCTCCCGTAGGTCGACTCAGCCTCCAACAAGTACCTGGGTACGTTGTGTAAACATCGCCACTAGGGAGACAAAAGGTGGCCGGGCATGGTTCTGGCCACCCACCCCCACGTGTGCCGTGCCGGCTTTCATGGATTTCTCGCTAACGGTGCTTGCCCCAACATCCTATTGAAAGGCTACACGGGGGTTCTTTGTCGTTTATTGACACCGAGCACACAGTTGCGATGCCGCCTTACCTTCCAGCGTGTCTTATAATCCAGAAGAGACGGTGGGCATCACACGTCTAAACAGCGGGGCGCGCTGGACGCGATGTTCGGGGCTGTACGTGCTCACTGGACGATCGAAATCAGTACCATCTGGTACTGATTTGATTCGGAGCGTGTGGTACTAAATTTAATGACCCCCAACCACACCCCGGAGGGGTGATGGTCTGAGCCGATTGATGTTAAAACATTAAAGCAACATAACATCGCATCGCAGACTGCAAGGAGATTACACTGCACCGTACGTATCAAGTACAACATCATGCGACTCATCTTGATTTGAAGCTTTCGTAACTGCAGGAATCCATACTCGTTGATTTCTTTCGGTAAAGTCACGTGGGTAGAAGAAAAATAATCATAGCTCACGACGGTTCGATCGCCATACAAGCAACCGTCTTCAGGTGAATTCTTATTTTTAATTCCTTTATATTAAGTTCACTTGCTTGCTTGCTTAGGACCGTGCAAATCTTTCGGTCGTTTTTTAACCCACTTCCCGTGATCGAATCGAGCTGACATTTTCCACACAGACTCGTTGTGCGTGACAATTAATGTTCGTGAAAATTGTTTTCCAAAATTTTACACTTTTTAGGACAAAAATATTATATTTAATTACCAATTGCTTAATGCTGCCATGCAATCATCTGACCCATAGGTGGCAGCCATCTCAAGCCAGAGGACGAGAGGACTCTAGCCGCCACGCATATAAAGGATTTATAGTGAAAAACTTTGTTTTTACGGGTTATACTTGTTATACTTCCCGAAAGAATCATAAAGAATGCAACTAATGCACAATCACGAATTCAGAGCGCGATTACGATGAGACCGAGAGCATGGCGAGTAGCCGAGGGGATTCAAATGCGGCGACATTCTGCGGGCACCTCGCCCCGGTGTCTGTGGTCTGTCAACTGCGGACACTCGCGAAAACTGGAGTCCGACAATGTCGCGAATCGGGGAATTGGTGAACATTTCGTAAGCCCGCGGATATGCGGAAACTCGCGAAATCCAGAACTCGGAGCGTGGTCGAAAGCGCACCGCGATTCAGCGTAGATTACGCCTAGGTACGGTGCGAAAGAAGTTCAACATACGTAACATACGACCTAACGGAGCTTGGTTATAGCATTTACACAGCCATCGTGATAGATGGGAATCTATTAGCGTGGCTTTTAAACACACAAGCACGACTCGTGAAGTTTTCGATTTAACGCTTTCGTGACTGCAGGGATTCATATGCTTGGTTCTTTCGGTAAAGTCACGTAGAAGGGAAATAATAAAATAAGAAAAATAAAACATAATAAAAATTCTCACGACGTTTCGGCCACAACACAAGCAGCCGTCCTCAGGTGAAGAAACAGAGCTGCCGGAAAGACAGCGCTCCAATGAACACTGCTAAGCTTAGACGCTTTCTTTCCGACAGCTCTGTTTCTTCACCTGAGGACGGCTGCTTGTGTTGTGGCCGAAACGTCGTGAGAATGTTATTTTATTATGTTTTTAAATTATTATTTTATTATTTCCCTTCTACGTGACTTTACCGAAAGAACCAAGAATATAACTGTAGAATGTTAAGATTAGTTACGAAGACACTAACCAACGGTAATGTGATTACAGACACACACACACAACACGTGTTGACCGATTGCAGAGCATTTCTAATCTCATTACAGTAACGGGCTTATTGCACGTTGTTAACAATGGCCGGATGAAGGTTATGAGGCTAACATGAGGAAAGGGACAAAGTATGTATTACACATTTGAACAAAAAAAATGTAAAGTAATCAACCATATTTATTTAGCTAAACATTAACAAATGTATTCGACTCAAGGTAAATTCACCCAAAATAAATCACTCGCCCGCACGAAAGACTTCAAACAAACAAAAATATGTCCACCCCTCCCCACCAAAGCGTAAGCCGCTGTGGCAAAAGTCACAAATGAAGTCACCCTAATTCGAAGAACGGCACCTTTTCGGTTGGGGTTTCTCTCCTCTTTGATTTCGTGTGCTGATCTTAAAGGTGCATTGAAAAATTGTAATACTCCGATTGATGTTCCTGCTGTTGTGTAGTGACTCATGCAGCCAGCTATGGCTGCAGGGTTTTGGTAGTACATGTTGTTAATGACATTTATTGTGAAAATTCCGTCACAGTTCCTATGATCACTGTTTCATTGCTTTCATGGCTTTATTTTGGTGATTTCGAAAAGTTTTTTGGTTTGGCCATGTTTGTTTGTTGTAGTACAGAGTTAGATTGATGGCCTTAATCTAAGTTGTCTTGTTGTTGGTTGGTTGACTTGCATCCCACTGGGATTTTTGCACACAGCGTTGGTGTACGGTGATTTTTTTCTGCAATATTTTGCTGTCTTTTCTTGGATTTTCTGTTTGCACTTAGTCACATATTCACTTTAAGATGCTTTTTGTTCATGTTTTAGTTTTTTGTTTGTTGCGGTTGCACCCGATTCAAGAGCCGAATGGCTCACAGGGCTATACCTAATAAATGAACTTGAACTCCTTTCAGATAGCCATCGGGACCGACCCTCGGTCGTGATTCAACGTGGAACGGAGTGAGGCTCTGAATGATGGAGATGTCCCTGCGAACGCGATTGTCATTATTTAGTCCTTGATGGGTTCACTCCGTCCCTGGCTTCCAAGCCCCGCGTGTTACCTACCAGCCAGAGGTCGCAACCCGGTTTTGATTCCTTACCCGTACCCGTACCCGGCCGCACCAGGGTCGCAAACGGGTACGGGTATCGGGTACCTGATTGCGACCTCTGGGATGAAGCCATGTTGCAGGCGCGGGTGGGTTGAATCTAGGAACTTGAATTGTGAGAAGAGACAAGACGTTGGGAAATGAGTGACAAACGGTTACTCACCAGTGACTCACGATCTACCTGTACCCGTACCCGGCCGCACCAGGGTCGCAAACGGGTACCCGGCCGGGTAGCCGGGTATCGGGTAGGGTATGGGTATCGGGTACCCGGTTGCGACCTCTGCTTTCAAGCGTTTTGTGGGCCTGGCGCGGTCGCTAGGTGGCACTGTTGAAGCCAGAAAAATGTTGGGAAGCCCGAAAATAACTCGAGATTTGCCAGCCGTAAGGCTTACGCGTTAGTCTTTTTTTCCCCCTTCCTTAAGCCAAAACACCCGTGGTATATATATACATGTATTACACAATTGCCATTGTAATGTTCTTACAATGTCGTAGGGGTTGTAGCGTTAAAGCATTTTCCGGATTATAAAGTAAGACGCAACAACACCCCCCCCCCCCAAAACAACTGGTGTCAATGCAGTTACACAAATCTGGTCGGTCACACACACAAACCTGATTATAAGACGCGCTCTCAACTTTTGCTTTAATATACAAGGAGTGGTGGTGGGGGATGGTGCGTCTTATGAACCTGAGAATACCGTCAATTGGCAACAGAGAACGATGCAGATAAATTCTAGATTTGAAGCTTTCGTGACTGCAAGGATTCATATTCTTAGAATTTTTTCGGTAAAGTCACGTAGGTGAAAATTTAAAATTAATAAAAATAAAATAAAAATCACGACGTTTTGGAGGCAACACAAGCTTCCGTCTTCAGGTGGAACTGTCACAGCACGATTGCTGTCGTGCTGTGACGGTTCCACCTGAAGACGGAAGCTTGTGTTGCCTCCGAAACGTCGTAATTTTTCTTTTATTTTTATTTTTCTTTTATTAATTTTAATTTTTCACCTACGTGACTTTACCAAAAAAAACCTAAGAAGATGCAGATAAACCCGTTGTTGTGCCGTACTTCTATGCTCCAACGTCTTTGTCTCCCGCATTCGCCAATCTGCACTGACCAGCGTGGTGAAGTATGGTCAAACAACCCCCACCCCCCGCCCCCGCACGAAAAAAGGGTTAATTCGGCAAGAACCCATATCCATGGAGGCCCCAAGTCTTCCCCCTATTGTGTGTATAGTTTTGTTAAACTTAACTAAGTTTACATTGCGGCTTTAAACGGATTGCCGTTTTAGATAACTTGGCTTTTGTACATAAGACATTAATAATAATAGGAAGCTGAATGGCTTTCTAACTTGGTCTGTTTTGTCCGTTCATAATGTACCTGTCATGAAAAAAAAAGTACTGCACTACTATACACACGAATCATATATGAACGATCTGACAATTGTCTCTATTAAAAGTTTTCTTTTTAACTTGAAAGGTCTTCCTCCTGTGTTAATTACTATAGGAAGCACTGAGCTAATGGTCCAAATTCCACATTTGTATGCCAGGGAGGCAGTCTAGCCATATAGAGCAAAGGCTGCTGACTCCCCACTAAGTAGTACTCATTTTTATCCACCCAGTCAGAGTCATTGGCTGTCGATCAATGACCGGTGAAATGTCACGATATATTTTCAAAAAATGCGTGCTTTTCATTTCCGACACACTGTTAAGTTACAGGTGTCTCTTGAGAGAGAGAGAGATGCTGTTAATAAAAGTCAACGTCCTTGGACATTGGAACGAGACTAACAACGGAGACGCAGTCAAAGGATGGAAACGCGCTCAGAGGATGTCCATCGCGGAGATGGAGCGACGGGACCGGCTCGCTTGCAGGTGCTAGGCATGGCTACGGCCTGGGAGAGTTTGCGTCCAGCAGTCGATTAATCATGGCCAATGATGATGATCATGATGTCTAATCAAACGAGTAAATTAGAGAGGCACGTATCAGCCAGAACTCCACTGTGTCTCCACGCATTGATACGAAACTAAACTTTTACTGGTAGGAACCTCCTGGTTACACCAGCCCACAGGGAATTATTGTGTCCGTCCGTCCGTCGTGAATCCAAAAATGGGAGGGGTGGGGCTGGGTGGAGAGGGGAGGGTGGGGAGGGGCTGGGTGGGGAGGGTGGGGAGGGGCTGGGTGGGGAGGGGAGGGTGGAGAGGGGCTGGGTGGGGAGGGTGGGGAGGGTGGGGCTGGGTGGGGGGTGGGAGGGATGGGGCTGGGTGGGGAGGGGCTGGTCACCCCGTGGTGCCCTTATAAAACTCAACGTTTAACCTACTCACGCCGGCTTGTGCCCGCCCTCACAGTCGGGCATATTTGCAGGATACACCACGCCGCCGTCGACCCTGGCCATTGACCGAACAACCCAACGTTCCTACCAGCTCCCTCCGCAGGAGTGTGTTTTTTTTATTTTACCAGGGAAGGCCCACTAATCTGCCTAGCTCTTCTTCAGAAGCGACCTGGACACAATTGATATAGCTCAACAAAGTGGCTTTTCATCGCTTGGACTTTCATAGCAGCCAAATACTCCAAACGTTTAGTCCGTCGGTCGATTGGCTTTCCAGAGCAATGCTTTGACATAAAACTTAGCCGTGAAAAAACTGTCACGTTGGTAGCCCCTGAGCTATTTGTGGTAATTCCACATTCACATGTACGAGTGCCGGTTTGTTCCGGAGAAAATGTGCACATTATTCCCAATCAAGCCTGTGTAAATGATGCAGGGGCTTTCAGAGGAGGCTTATTTATATATATGTTCTTGCAAAGCACTCTGAATTTTTTACTCCAAAGCGTGAGAATTTAATAAAAGCCGGATTTTTTTTTTTACATTTTTCAGCTCCGCACTCATTTCATACCCAATTTGTAAACGCTTTTTGTAAATTGAAGCGTACGGGTTATAATTATTTTCAAGGAACACCACGCCAATTAACGAACGCAGCGCATTAATTAAACTTGAGCTGGCTTCACAGAAAATGCATTTAATATTTCAACTTCAGTTAAAGTGTGTTTTTTTTCCTTTGCAAAAAAAAGTATGCTTGTTACAGAAGAAAAATACTACTCTGAGAGACTATATAAACGTTTCCACATTATAGACTGTATATATTAACTGCAGTATATATAGTAATTTTGCCAAGGGACCTATTGTTGCAGGTGGGAAAAGTCTTCGGCTAAATGATCTGTCTCTTTCTTGCTGTATACACCATGTATTATTTCCACTCATAACTCTGCCAGAATATTTCACAGACTAGTTCACATCTCTCCGCGAGCCGCACTGCTAACAGCTAAATAAACGCGGCCAAGAGCCTTAGAAGGTATATAAAAAAAAAATCTATTTTCGTATTTATTCACAACAGACCATGCAGAACTCTGAAAAAGAAACGTGCAGACTTGTCGTGTAAACTTTGCACCAATTATCTTTCAAGCACTCTCCAGAAATGGTGCCGAGCAGAAATTATTTCTTCACTCGATCCGTGCTCACCAGAGTGGTGAAGTATGGTCAAACAACGACCCCCGTGACCGGCACGGCCTTTATATCCAGCAGTGGACTGACAGCTGGCTGTGATTGATTACTTCCGGGGTAGTAGTTGTTTGTTTTATTCGCGAACGTTGTAGATTGGTAAAAGTGATCTAGGTGTTTGTATTACTTTCTTAATATTGGAAAAATAAATACGGCGTGTGTATATGTAAATATCTACTTTTTCTTCGAGAGACTAATGTTATTTTTGTTTTACAATGTTTCCACTTACAGTTTGCACCGCCATAGGTATGCCGTCTACATTGCATTTGTTTCTACTTTAAAGAGTAATATTTGCCCTTAATTTGAATTGCATTTTTTCTTTGAATTACAAAGAAATACCAAATTGCATTTTAATAAATTGCAGGCACCGACTAATAATAATAATTATTAAATGAATGAAATGTCACAGCAAAGCTATTTTAATAAGGTAATACTTTTAAAAACATGCTCAAACTCATTATTTCCCTGACATAAGAAACCAATAATTTAATTGTACATTTTCTTCAAACGTTAGGCATGTATGAACTTCTTTCGCACCGTACGTAGCCAACCGTGCTAATCGTGTATTTCCCATACAACTATGAAAGGAGAACATTGATTTAATATAAAATATACTCCATAATAACATTAACTATTATTCCTCGATTTAAAGCTTTCGTGACTGCAGGGATTCATCTTCTTGGTTCTTTCGGTAAAGTCACGTAGAAGGGAAATAATAAAAGAATACAAATAAAACATAATAAAATGCAATTCTCACGACGTTTCGGCCACAACGCAAGCAGCCGTCCTCAGGTGAAGAACAGGGCTGTCGGAAAGAGAGCGTCTGAATTCAGACGTGGTGGCCGAAACGTCGTGAGAATTGTATTTTATTATGTTTAATTTTTATTAATTTATTATTTCCCTTCTACGTGACTTTACCGAAAGAACCGAGAAGATGAATCCCTGCAGTCACCAAGAAGAACTATTATTCCGTTACATTTATTTTTGGAGGTGAGCGGTGGCGCAGTGGTTAGCGCACTGCGCTGTGAGCCAGTGACCTATGTTAGATTCCCAGCCACGGTTCAGAGCAGTGGCGAGTGTTGGATGAACGGGTCGTCCATCCTGCATCTCTCCTTCACCAAACCTGCACTACTGACCAGCGTAGTGTTTCAGTATGACACAAACAACCCCTTATGACCGCCACGGCGCATGTAATGCCCTCATACAGCGGTGCAATGACAAATACCTTTCGTATCACGACCCATTGTTAATTTTCTCGCGTAAGTCAGACACATGTTAGTTTTTTGCTTGTAATGCGGTAGTTTTATTATAAATGTATCTTTGTCCAGGTCTCACTCGCTAATTGCTGGAGCTCCCCACACCTCCTATATCAAAGGCAACTCAACTCAAACCCTCAACCATTTCCAATAACACAGCAACATCAACACGGATTCAACACATTCGTCAGTAACAGTGTGTGTGCGTCCGTGTGTTGGCGGTTTTACAAGCACAACATGTATAAATACAACAGGCGACGTTTCGTGCAATGGGCCTTTCATCACGCGCGCCACTCTCATCGCCCCCTCCCTCACTCCTCGCCCAAAGACAAAGATCCCCCGTATAGCCTGTAACAGACTGTTGGGGCAAGTGCTGTTAGCCGGCACCTATGAAGGCCGGCACGGCACACAAGGGGGTGGGTGGCCAACACCACCCCCGGCCGCGTTTGTCTCCCCAGTGGCGATGTTTACACACCGCACCGGATACTCATTTGAGGCTGAGTCGACCTAGGGGAGGCCCAGGACTGGTTCAAATAATCGTCACCGGTGTTGGCCGTGAGCGGGAATCGAACCCTGGACGCCGGGTTCGTAGCGAAGCGTAGCGTTAACCGCTACACTACCGCAAAAAAGACAAAGATCCCCCGAATAGCCTTTGTAGACTTTAGGGGCAAGTGCTGTTAGCGAGCACCTATAAAAGCCGGCACGGCACACAAGGGGGTGGGGTGGCCAACACCACGCCCGGCCGCCTTTGTCTCCCCAGCGGCGATGTTTACGCACCGCACCAGCTACTCATTTGAGGCCGAGTCGACCTAGGGGAGGCCCACGACCGGCTCAAATAATCGTCACCGGTGTCGACCGTGAGCGGGAATCGAACCCGGGCGGGCCAGCTTTGCAGCTCAGCGTTAACCGCTGCACCACCGCTCCCTCCCCCCTCCCCTCCCACCCACCCCATCTCTGCGACCAATCACGGCTCAGCTCTCCCCAGCCTTAGGCCACGCCCAACGGGCCCGCGAGCGCCGTCCAATGGGGTGAGGGGCACCGGCGCCGGCGTTTGCGGGGGCCGCGGGACACGTGCGCCGAGTGGCTCAGTCGCTCCGTGCAGGCGAGAGGCGTGCACCACGCGTGCAGAGTGCGTGTCCAGGGGGGGCTCCTGTGTGTGTGTCCTCTTCAACAAAGGCGGACCCGGGCTTCTCGTCGTCTACGTCTCTGTCTCTGCTCTCGCTCTCTCTCTCTCATCGCCACCACCACTCAGTAACACAGGGAGAGAGAGACACACACGCAACTTACTTGGTTTGCGCTCACACTGCCCCGGCTACGTTGCTGTGAACTGCAAAGCGCGCAACACACCACGACTTCGAAAGCGACAAGGACGAATTTAAATATTTTTTAACAACAACAAAACAAAGTCCACCGCTTCTTGTTCTCTCGATGCTGGATGAACTCAGCTGTATAGATAGCTGGCATATACTTTGTTTTCCTATTTTAAACGTTATATATATTTTTTTCTGTCAAATAGCGCTGTGCAGGGCGGTGATTGAGTGAGTACAACAGCTTTAACATCTGCTGTTGTTAAATTGCTATATGCAACAGCAACATCATCATCAGCAGCAGCAGCATCATCCTCGTCGTCAACAACAACAACAACCACCAGCGGCGAGAGTAGCCAAGAAATTCTCGGACAAACCTCTCAAGAACTTTCAGGCTTGCTGAGATTTCCTCTCCTTGTCGCCTTTGAAAAAAAACCCTCCAGTTCCTACTACAACTCCTGCTGCTGCTGCTGTTGCCCGCACGCTTCTCGACATGTGGCTCATTCTCGTGTGGATGTGGGCGGCTGTCATAGGCAGCGGGACCGCCGGGGGAGCGAGACACTCGGTCTACTGGAACAGCAGCAACCCCAGGTGAGTCTCGGAGCGAGCGAAACGTCTGACTTGGATGAGTGAGTCGCGTTTGGGGTGCTGGAAGATGGCACTCACCCCCCCCCCCCCCACGGCTCGGGGTAGAGGATGCGAGGTTGATGAAGTTGGACTTGGCGCGAGTGAGTCGTCGAGGTCGCCTCAGCCTCAAAAGAGCACCCGGTGCGCTGTGTACATACATCGGCACAGGGGAGACAAAGGCGGTCGGGCGTGGTGTTGACCACCCCCTGATGTGCCGTGCCGAACTTCATAAGTGCTGCTCGCAAACAGCACTTGCCCCAACAGTCTGTCAAGGCTATACGGGGGTAGGGGTCTTTGTTTTTTTGTGTGTGTGTGGTCGAGTGAGTGGTCTCCGCTGAGTTGAGTGCGCAACTCGAGTCTGGTGTGGCCTTAAATAGGCGCTCGCAAATCGAGAGGGTTAAACGGGGCTCTGCGCGTGAGTCGCGTTGAGTGCGGGCAGCAGTGCGGTGCATCATCAGCGGTGCGCGCGGCAGTGTCTCACGGATCCCAGGCGACCCGACTTCGCTGCCCACCCCCTCGGTCAACATCGGTGAAGATTCTTGTTTTTTGAACCCGCCTCCCCTAGGTAGCCTCAGCCTCGAACGAGTGCCTGGTGCGTTGGTTCTGGGGAGACAAAGGCGGCCGGGCGTTTTGTGCCGCCGGCCAACCAGCTTGCCGTGTCTGCCTTCGACAGGAGGTGCCAAGGGCACTTTTTGCCGAGGCTGTGCCTGGGTGCGGCAAGCCTTGTGTTGAAGCGGGCGTGTGTCTGTGTCGCGTTGGCTCTTCAGTTCAGTTCCATGTATTAGGTGTAGCCCTATGAGCCGTGCGGCTCTTGAATCGGGTGCAACGGCAACGAACAAAAACATGAAAAAAATCTAGGAAAGAACAGCAAAATCTTCTTAATAGGTGCTCGCAAACAGCGCTCGCTCCCACTACGATGAGCGGATCGCGAGGGCAATGACAGTGGGCGCCTTTGTCTGCTTGCTCGTGGTTGGTTGGGGGGGGGGTGCGCGTTTCGTTAGCGTGCAAGCCTCAACGTAATAAAGTATGGTTCATAAAACGTAATAACCTCGCAATTAGTGTATCATTGCCGCTGTACACGCCTATTTAAATACCATCGAGTAGAGAGTGTGCACATTGAATGCATCATTCATCGTTTACGATCCTTTTATCAACCCACCGCTTGGATGAAGGCTTCCACCCACGCCGCGTTGGTCTTTGTTGTTTGACCATACTTCACCACGGATGGTTCCAGGGCGAGTTGGTTGAATTGGTTCTAGGGATCGGTTTTAATCCGTGACCGAGGTGTAGTGCGCTAACCACTGCCCCACCGCTCCACGCTCGATCATAATACATGACGAATGCATCGCTGCTCTCCAGATATTTCAAATATAGTGCACTTCCCCCCTCCATCCCAGCTTAAATAGTCGCTCCAAGCCTGGAGTGTGTCATTCAGACTCTGTCTCCTCGACAGACCTGTTCTCCACCTGAGGACGGCTGCTTGCGTTGTGGCCGAAACGTCGTGAGAATTTATTTTATTATGTTTTATTTTTATTCTTTTATTATTTCCATTCTACGTGACTTTACCGAAAGAACCAAGAAGATGAATCCCTGCAGTCACGAAAGCTTTAAATCGAAATTTAGTGCATCATACTTGCACAATAAACAAAACGAGTTGGGCATCTATCTCCTGCAAGTGCACGCTTGCACTCAGAGTAGACCGTGCACGCACGTGCTGATTGCTGGGCACCGTAGGTTGACGTATGCGCGTACAGTAGTCTCCAATATGCACGGGAGTTTGTTTTTTAAATCACTATTTCAGTCACTGCTGTGGAATCATCAGCATCATCAGCCGTGATGCGCAGACACTTTGATATTGGGGCTATACATCACCGTGCGGTGCTGGTGGCCGCCTCGATAACTACACAGATACCGCATAGACTTGGCATGTGTACGTGAACGATGTGTGACACATGAGAATCCACACGTAACATGGATCGGCCAATAACATACGTGTGCATGTATAAACAATGTGTCTTATACGCGACACGTATGTGCATGCCGAATACAATATGCATTTATGTATAATGCACTTATGTCCACTCAACGATACACGCGCATAGATTATGTGACATATACATACAGTACCTGTATATCCAAACATGAAAAGCCTTGCATAGGTGCACACACGCGCATGTGTTCGTATAAGTGGCGAGCCTCAATGCTTGTAAAGTGCTGTGTGTTTCTAAGTATGGGCACTTTATGCCGAAAGGCAGTAGCGGTCCTTTAATCATCATGATCAGACATGCTGGGTTGTCCCATCCAGCAGCAATCTTTAACCCGTGTACAACGATAGTGAATAACATGTCACGGCTGTTGTTGTGAACGAAAAGAAAAACGTTACATTGTAATGCCCGTGCTGCAACGAGGGTGAATCTTTACGCAGCAATGTGCAATATTCAAGTGCCTCTCTTATCCCATTGTCTTAAGAGCTGTTGTAGACTGGTCCGAGATAACGAAGAGTCTGGCTCTCATTATCCCGTGGTTGAAAGAGTGAAACATCACCAACCCACGTTTGTCGGGAGGAATGTGGCATTTCCCGCAACTGGCTTAAACTCGTCAACAGATGCCAACTGCCTTTTCATGTGCACAGCGTTGATCAATGGTCACATCAGACTGAACGTGCGGATAGTGTCGTCTCTAGCTTGCATTGTAAATCTATGTATACGAGGAGAGTGTGCGTGCGCGCGCGCATTTCCCAGTTAATGATAGGCTTGCAACATAACGCAACCCACTGGGCGGATAATTGTCTGTGCTATTGTGCAATTGATAGAAGTTTACATCAGCCAGCCGGGGCATGTTGAGCGAGAGGAGAGGAGAGAGAGGGGTTTGTGGATTGCGCCGTGAATTCCAATCGCTTCGGACCGACGTCAGACACCTTTGAATGCGCACCTCATCTCGGAAGCTGAGCAGGTCTCAGCCTGGTGGTTGGTTCTCGGATGGGTGGACCACCCTGGGGCTATCCTGGGCTGCGTGGTGACCAGGCAGAGAAGGAACCCATGATACAAAAAACAACTTCCAGCAACTTATAATCGTGTCATTCATTGGAGTAAATGTTCGCGCTGTACGGAATTGATTTGCGTGGGTATGTTGCTCGCGTGTTGCCGTGCGTGCGTACGTCGTTGTGTGTGTGTTGCCGTGCGAAAGTAGGTCGTGTGTGTTGCCGTGTATACGTACGTTGTGTGTGTGTGTGTCTGTGTGTAAGTACGTTGTGTGTGTGTGTCTGTGTGTAAGTACGTTGTGTGTGTATGTACGTTGTGTGTGTGTGTTGTCGTGTGTACGTACGTTGTGTGTGTGTCTGTGTGTAAGTACGTTGTGTGTGTGTGTGTGTGTCTGTGTGTAAGTACGTTGTGTGTGTATGTACGTTGTGTGTGTGTCTGTGTGTAAGTACGTTGTGTGTGTGTCTGTGTGTAAGTACGTTGTGTGTGTATGTACGTTGTGTGTGTGTCTGTGTGTAAGTACGTTGTGTGTGTGTCTGTGTGTAAGTACGTTGTGTGTGTATGTACGTTGTGTGTGTGTCTGTGTGTAAGTACGTTGTGTGTGTGTGTGTCTGTGTGTAAGTACGTTGTGTGTGTATGTACGTTGTGTGTGTGTCTGTGTGTAAGTACGTTGTGTGTGTATGTACGTTGTGTGTGTGTCTGTGTGTAAGTACGTTGTGTGTGTGTGTCTTTGTGTATGTAAGTTGTGTGTGTGTGTGTCTGTGTGTAAGTACGTTGTGTGTGTGTGTCTGTGTGTAAGTACGCTATGTTTGTGTGTGTCTGTGTGTAAGTACGTTGTGTGTGTGTGTGTGTATGTACGTTGTGTGTGTGTATGTGTGTATGTAAGTTGTGTGTGTGTGTCTGTGTGTAAGTACGTTGTGTGTGTGTCTGTGTGTAAGTACGCAGTGTTTGTGTGTTGGCGTCCTGATTTGCGTGGTGATCTCTCCCTGGGTACACGATGTCTTCTCCCACTCGAAGCCAAACTCTTAATTGATTTGGCCCAAGACATCGATAGAGAAGGACTCTTCTGAAAAACGAGTCTTGAGAATGAGCGAGGCTTCCCTGGGTGAATGACCGGCAACTCCTCTAAAAAGTTATATAAATACAAGGATAGGTTTTACCCTTTCTGTAAAATTATTATGATAGCCAAGTAATGGAAACGCGTCCGTCCGAAAGCACGTCCGGCATTGGAGATGGAGCGATGAATTAACCGCAGGTGCTGGATCCAGGATTATTGCTGCGTCGGTATAAACTTTTAGTTACTCATTCAAAGAAAACGCGTAGTGTATATGCAAAGGCTTAAACATTTTTCACTAAATACAAACACATATTTCCCCGGCACCTCAACGAGTACACATCGGCACAAAGAAGATGCACACTGGGCGTGATGTGCCCATCCGGACAGACCCCTGCTGAAGTGACAGTCCTCAGTATACGCAACGGCTCCTGACCAGCTCGGCTGTGCTCTTTTGCCACTTCTGGGAGACAGTTGTTGTGTCGCCGTGGTTGCGATGTCTTTGCCTTTCGAGTCACGCTGTCTCGCTCGTTGAAGGCTGCTTGAGCCAGTTCGCGCGGACCATTTCCCACGGTTCGATTCCCTGCCACGGGCGCTCACGCTGTGCAGTCAATGAATTCCGCGCGCAAATCACCGAAAGGGATTCGTAGCGTGGATGTTTATACATCGACGGTAAAGACTGCACCGTTATTTTTTTTAGTAATAGCCCATCATGTGATTTTTTTTGTCCGGATTATAAGACGCACGCCCGCTGGCAGGAGGTCACGGGACAGACCCAGTTGCTACGGGTCGACTGACCGAGATGACCGAGATGACTGGCTGATGCACCACCTGTGCCCCCTACTGTGCCAACTTGCTGTGCTTTAGCCACCCGGCGCTCCGCTCGTTGTTGTGAGCGTCGCTCCTCCGCCTTCCGTTGTTGTTGGAGGGCGACTGCCTCCAACTGCCCAGTAGCGTCCTTCACGAGCCTCCTCCACAGAGGCCGATCTTGACACCGCAGATACCAGTCATCGGCAAGTCCACTCAGCTCCACGTCCTCCTGTACCACGTCACTCCATCTCTTCTCTAGCCCGTGCCGCTCTCGTTTAGCCCCCTCGATCCGGCCGAACAAAAGCTGTTTAGGCATGCGGTGGCTGGGCATGCGGGCTACATGACCCAGCCAACGCAGCCTTGCCACACACACACACACAGCCACACACACACACACAGCCACATACACACACACAGCCACTGCTGCGTGTGTGTGTGTACAGAGCCTCTACCCACGCCGGAGCTCCAGATAGGTTTAGCATGCGACTGAGACGCTGCGCTATCGAGTGCCAAAGGGCATCATCCATTTGCGCTCTTCGCCTGTCCTGCAGAGAGTCCCAACGTGAAGCTCAGCAGCGAATATCACGCATCCATCTGCGTGCCAACTGTTGCACTGCGGCAGTTTGGTCAGAGGAGGATTGTGTTCGCTGTAGCTCATCGTGACTATCCTCACCATCTTCATCATCGTCATCATAATGGTTTCGTATATGAGTGCTGTATGCGAAAAGCGAAGCGATAAGACAAAATAGTGGTGATGATGGAACGATTCCCCCAAAACACACATCTACCGGAGTGTAAGACGCACCCCTAACTTTTGCTTCGGAATGCATGATGAAAAAAAAGTTCGCCTTATAATCTGCAATATTCTGTAATAATAACAGAGTAAATTCCAGCCATTTGTCAATTCACTCCATCCACCACGTGCCGCTTGGGGTTGTTTGACCATACTTCACCACGCTGGTCAGTGCGGGTTGGTGAAGTTGGGGGCAGCGGGGGGGGGGGGTCGGGGGATCGTGACCGATGTAGATATTACGCGGCGCTGATGTTTGATCTCAGCCGTGGCAGAGACTCGAACTCGTGGTGCTCTGGTTGAAAGCGCAGTGTCCCGCGCCGCTGCACCACCCAACGTCTTGAGACGTTCGTGACTGAGCGAGCGACGTCGATTCCAATGATGTTCTCGAAGGGTTCCACGCGTCGAATTCATACATGGAGGCCAGGCAGGGGTCGGCAACCTACGTTTCCGGAGCCGCATGCGGCTTCTTTAAGGAACCGACTTTTGTGACGTTATTTACGAAGGGGTCACGCCGTCTCTCTCGTATTCGCGTTGCATTGCGGCTTTTGAAATGTTGAGGTTTTTGTTGTTGTTTCGATTTAAAGCTTTCGTGACTGCAGGGATTCATCTTCTTGGTTCTTTCGGTAAAGTCACGTAGAAGGGAAATAATAAAATAATAAAAATAACACATAATAAAATAATTCTCACGACGTTTCGGCCACAACCCAGGTCTGTCGGGGAGACAGCGTCAATAACAGCGTCTCCTCGATAGCGTCATTAACAGCGTCTCCCCGACAGACCTGGTCTTCACCTGAGGACGGCTGCTTGCGTTGTGGCCGAAACGTCGTGAGAATTATTTTATTATATTTTTTTGTGTTGACCGAATTCGACCAGAAAATATCGCTTCTTCTTGTTATTTCGGTTGCCCGACCCCCCTCGATACATCGAGTGAGCGACGTCAATTCTCGTGACGTTCTAGAAGTTGCGAGAGAGTTGAAATTTCGCACAAATGCAGTCGAGTTTTCTTTGCCTGCAGCGATGAAAAATAGGAAAAGTTAAATTTCAGAACGTGGCCCTCCACCACGACCCCCGAGCGACTTGGATCGACGTGGGGGGCTGGGCGCGTCACGGAGCGGGCAGCTTCAGCCCGGAGCCTCGCTGATGCCGCTGCAATTGTCGGGTGGACCGAGTAATTCGCCTCCGGTGCGGACTGTGTGACGCTGAAGCCGATGGATAGTCGCTGAATCTCGCAGCCAGTGACCGTTGTCAGCTACCACCACGTGGCTATATACTGCACAGTCCGTGTTGTGTGTGTGCGTGCGGTTTACTGCAGTGATAAGCGTTGTGCTCTGTCCATACGGTGGCGTCTGGCCGGTGGTGGCATTGTGGTCGGAGTGCTGGGACTCACGATCTGAAGAGCCCCAGTTCAATCCCTCTTCGGGAGGCACCACTCAACGACCCCATCTGTAATCGACATCTTTTCCCGGATCGCCACAACGAAGTATCACAGTTCTAGATTTGAAGCTTTCGTGACTGCAAGGATTCAAATTCTTAGGTTTTTTCGGTAAAAAACCTACGTGACTTTACCGAAAAAAACCTAAGAATATGAAATACCACAGTGGTTTCCGGCACCGTCTTTGGTTCTATGGGATGGATGTACTTGACCGCCCTCTCCCACCACCGCCGTGGGAATGTGGAATTTGCACCGTTGGCTCGGGGCCCGCCAACTGTTTTGATTTAGTGTGCTGATCTCAAAGGTGCATTGAAAAATGTTTGATACTCCGACTGATGCTCCTACTGTTGTGGAGTGACTCATGCAGCCAGCTATGGCTGCAGGGTTTGGTGGTACATATTGTTTGTCGTTTATTGTGAAAATTCGATCACAGTTCCTATGATCACTGTTACATTGCTTTTATGGCTTTATTTTGGTGATTTAGAAAAGTTTTTTGGTTTGGCCATGTTTGTTTGTTGTAGTACGGAGTTAGACTGATGGCCTTAATCTAAGTTGTCTTGTGGATGTTTGACTTGCACCCCACTGGGATTTTTGCACACAGCGTTGGTGTACGGTGCTTTTTCTGCAATATTTTGCTGTCTTTTCTTGGATTTTCTGTTTGCACATAGTCACACAGTCACTTTAAGATGTTTTCTCGTTCATGTTTTTTTGTTTGTTGCGGTTGCACCCGTTTCAAGAGCCGAATGGCTCCCAGGGATATACCAAAGAATTGAAACTGAAAACTTAAAAAACCCACCAGTGTGTCTGGACCACGCCACGCCGTGGCTCCGATGTGTTTTTTGTTCTTTAGCGAGTGTGGCGGCAGCAGCGGCTGCTCGCTCGCTGCGTCTCGGGGCACCCACGGAACTCCGTGTGAATGGGCACTCTGAATAGCGGGGGATTAACGATTATTTGCTGTGTAAACTCCCAGCAAAAAGTGAAACAAACTTTGCCGCGCTGTGGTTTTCGGTGTTGTTCCAAGCTTTGTGTGGTTCTTACGGGTCGCTATTATAATAATAGCGACGATGTTACTGTCAGGCGCTTTCGTTTTTTCAGTCAGAGCTGCGTAAAATAATAAAGTAGATATATACGATGACAAATTGAAACTTTAAATGCAATACATATGCCGCTCAATAATGTGAAAGTGTAACTGAAATACATACTCGTACATCTTCTTGGTTCTTTCGGTAAAGTCACGTAGAAGAGAAGTAATAAAATAATAAAAATAAAACATAATAAAATACAATTCTCACGACGTTTCGGCCACGCTGTCTTTCCGACAGACCTGTTTTTCACCTGAGGACGGCTGCTTGCGTTGTGGCCGAAACGTCGTGAGAATTATTTTATTATGTTTTATTTTTATTATTTTATTACTTCCCTTCTACGTGACTTTACCGAAAGAACCAAGAAGATGAATCCCTGCAGTCACGAAAGCTTTAAATCGAAAAATACTCGTACATGTATTATTATGCAATTGTTATGTCGGTATGTATAGATAGATGTATTATGTACACGTGTATGTGCATTTAAAGTGTGTAACTTTGAACAGTGTCTACGCTTGCTATGATGGTCGTGCCACTGCTGGGTGAAGGCCTCTGTCTGCAAGCCGCCACCACCACCACCACCTCTCACAATCCTATAGACACCTGCGTACGAGCCCATTTCATTGCTCCATCTCTCTACGGGGGGACGTACTCTCTCGGATCCGTTCCGTATCCTTGGCGCGCTGCCCATGCGATGCTACGTGATTCGAAACCCTCACCCAGGAAAAAGCCTCGCATCGCCTCGAGATTATTTTAAGCAGGACCCTGCTAGTGATGTTTTAATATCAATTATTCAATGTATTGGAAGTAGGAGAGCCTCAGCGTGCTAATAAGGAAGAGATTTAGGCAATTGCTTATTGATTATTTTTTTTATAAGCTCGCGTTTGGTGTGTGAAAGTGGCCACATCGATCCCCGCCATAGGAACGTCGAATTGCCACCATTACGTTGAGAACACTGGACCTTATTGGCGCGTGTTAAATGATTAACGTCAGTTTATACGTCTGATCTGCATTGTAGACACAGATCTATTGTGATGGTGAATGTTAGCAGTGTGTGTGTGTGGATACCAAGCCACGGTATGGGGAGAGGGGGGGACACGCTTTCCCTTGTATATTTGTGTCTCTTAGCGCACTGTAACTTTATCCGGCTATGCGATATGGCGAACAGATTATAATCTCGTTCAGTCCCTGTATCTATAGTATGGCCCTACACAGCACGTGCATAGACTATGCATATAGACAAAGGGCCTTTAGTTTCGCTGCATAGGCCCTTGGAGCATATGCAGTTTGCGAGCATCTATTAAGAGCAGCAGGATGCACGCAAGGAAGGGTTGGTGGGCCCGGCCGTCTTTGTCTTCCCAAAGACTGATTATTTTTTTTAAAAGACCGCTACCAGGTGTTCATTTAAGCCTGAGTCGACCCACACATAGAGATAAAGACAACTATCCCCCGTATAGCCGTAGCAGCCTTTTGGGCAAAGTGCTATTATAGCGTGGTTAGCCAGCACCACACCCAGCCGTCTTTGTCTCTCTGCACACCACTGCCCTCCTCCCCCCCCACATACATTTATGACCTAGGGAGCCACAGATGATCCTGGAGTGTTTCAGCAGAAGTTTTAATGCTAGGCGGCCCACACATGCGTTCTGCATTTACTCGCTTATGCACTGCACTGCATGTGTGTGTTTTTTTCTTCTTTTCGTATGAATTTTTTTTGTTGCAGAAAACCTCTGAAGTGTTTAAATTCTTTCTTAATGACGGGGCAATGGCAAGGAAACTGCCGGAATGGGACCCATTGGCGTTCATTAGGCCACTGAGTGTGTCAGATTGTATAAATATCCCTCTGCGCGTCAACGTTCGGCTGTCAAGCGGACGTACACGCGCGCGCACACGTGGTAGCACACGCGTGTGAACACGTAGGCATGCATAGTTACATGAACACACATGCACCACACACACATGAGCACACACACACACACGCACCACACACACACGCGTATGAACACGTATAGACATGCATAGTTGCAGGAATACACACACACACACGCGGCGGCGATGTTTACACACCGCACCGGGAACTCATTTGAGGCCGAGTCGACCTAGGAGCGACTCGGGACTGGCCGTGAGCGTGAATCGAACTCGCGTCGCCGGCTTTGCAGCGAAGCGCGGTGCGAATGAAGTTCAACACACACACCTCACCCCCAACACACACACACCTCACCCCCAAGACACACACACCTCACCCCTAAGGGCCCTAACACACACACCTCACCCCTAACACACACACACCTCACCCCGTCACCCCCAACACACACATACACACACACCTCACCCCGGACACACACACACACACCTCACCCCCTCAACCACACACACACACCTCACCCCCTCAACCACAACACAGACACACACACACCTCACCCCCAACACACACACACACCTCACCCCGTCACCCCCAACACACACACAACTCACCCCCAACACACACACCTCACCCCCAACACACACACACCTCACCCCCAACACACACACACACCTCACCCCGTCACCCCCAATACACACACACCTCACCCCCAACACACACACCTCACCCCCAACACACACACACCTCACCCCCAACACACACACACACACCTCACCCCGTCACCCCCAACACACACACACCTCACCCCCAACACACACACCTCACCCCTAACACACACACACCCCCAACACACACACCTCACCCCCAACACACACACACCTCACCCCTAACACACACACACCCCCAACACACACACCTCACCCCCAACACACACACCTCACCCCCAACACACACACACCTCACCCCGTCACCCCCAACACACACACACCTCACCCCCAACATACACACCTCACCCTCTCACCCCCAACACACACACACCTCACCCTCTCACCCCCAACGCACACACACACACCTCACCCCCTCCACCCCCAACGCACACGCACAGAGCGGTCTCGAGTTAAAGTTGTTACTAATTGCGTGCTTTGTGCAGTGTTATTCCATACGCCGAATATATAACGGCGAATTTCCTCAATCCCTGGCCCCCTCTAAGCACACGGAGTGCCCACAACGGCGTCATTGTTTCGCGCACGAGTTCTTCCGTGGAGATGTTTCGCTTAGCGAAATGATCCGTTGTTGGTTCGTTCTTTCGTTCGTCGTTCATTCATTTCCTTTGAGCGAGTTGGCAAATGTGCGTTGCGAGGTGTGTCCCGTGCGTGACATACATTAATTCGTCAACCGCAGAGAAAAATACGAGCGGATTAATAATTTTCTTTTTTTACTTGTAATAGAAAAAAGTTTTTTTTTTTAAGTCGAGTCAAACATATTAGTTGTTGTTGTTGTTGGCCCTGATCATGACAGAAAGCGCCATGGCTCTTTGTCTCTTGATAGTGGGGGCCGGCGGGGGGGGAGAGGGGGGGGGGCATTAAAACCGGCGGTGAAAATTCCAAACTTTTTTACGGTCACCATCATTCGCCTCTCCCCTCTCCTCCTCCTGTCTCTCTCTCGCCAAACGATAGCCGCCACCGGGTGACCACCGCAAAGCGAGTGCTGATTTTATCGACCACGGTTGCCATGATTGGGGCCAATTACGATGCCGTGCCCGGGGGGGTTGGAACCTTCGCAGACTCCCCCCCCCACACCCCAACCCCACCTTGTGTGAGATGAATTGCGCCAAGCCACTGACACAGCCAGCAAGACCTTGCCCGCTGACTGCAGGGAGGACGCAAGACGGATCGTTTGTGCTCCGGCGGGTTCATTGAGACGGGGAAGGGGCTCTGGGTAGCGTGGTGGACATTCGGATAAAGTTGTCGCTCTGAACGAGGGCTCGTGTGTGCAAGCAGTGCTCACCTTACCTGCTCACGGGCACCCGTAAAGGTGGGACGATATTAGGTGGACACGTTCGCAAGGTTTTACCGTACGCGTTGTTAGCCCTCGGAGTTGTCCATAATACAGGCTTTTTTTGGGTTAGATCGCGTATCAATCTATAAACGTGTCGGTAAACCCGCCACCACCCGACACAGCCAATTAGTAAGGTTTGTCACGTAAACAGAACGTGGCAATTCGTTACGAGTACAGCACCACCGGTGTGTTGGAGAGCTAACCCTTGGAGTTGGTTAACCCCACGCGTTCGCACCTAAAATCTTTCTGTTGTTGTCCTCCGTCGGCCTAACCCTCAAACATCGCCGCAGCAATGAGGCCACATTCATCAACGGTCGCTCGCTTCTCTTTGAACGAAGAGACAACGATGATTATAGCCTTAACAGATTTTTTTGGGGCAAGTGCTGTGAGCGAACACCTCTTTGGAGGGCGTGGGTGGGCCAGTACCACGCCCGCCCGACCGCCTTTGTCTACCCCAGTGGCGATGTTTACACACCGCACCAGATACTCATTTGAGGCTGAGTCGACCTAGGGGAGGCCCAGGACCGGTTCAGATATTCGCCACCGGTGGCGGCCGTGAGCGAGAATCGAACTCGGGACGCCGGGTTCAGAGGGCAGCGCGTTCACCGCTACACTGCCCGACCGTGCGTTGCAAACACAAAGAAAAGATTTTCCCCCGTATAGCCTTAACAGACTGATAGGGCAAGTGCTGTTAGCGAGCAGCACCTATGAAGGCCGCCACAACACACGAGAAGGGGGGATGTGGGTGGCCAGCACAACGCCCGGCCGCCTTTGTCTCAAACACAGACAACACACACACGCGGCGCAGTGATGGTGGGCCCATTCTGTTCTATTTACTCTCAGGCATCCTTAAAACAAACCACAAACAACCTGGAACAAGCACAACCGGATTTGCCCGCACACGCCGCTTTGACAC
The DNA here is from genome assembly GCF_964198595.1 of Lampetra fluviatilis. Classification (NCBI taxonomy): domain Eukaryota; kingdom Metazoa; phylum Chordata; class Hyperoartia; order Petromyzontiformes; family Petromyzontidae; genus Lampetra; species Lampetra fluviatilis. The sequence continues at coordinate 3,339,686 of NC_136327.1, read as the reverse complement.
CCACGGCGCGCGGAGGCATCGTCAGCAATCCTCGCCGCGCGATGTTCACGAGGGCCAGAAAGAAGGGAAGAAGAGGCCAATGCCACCCAGCCGGTCACGACGACGGCAACATTATTAAAGACGCAATGATCGACTCAGGAGTCGCCATGCACCGCGCACACGGATAACACTGGTCAACACACTTTTTCTGGCATAAGGTTTTCCAACGGTTTAAGGTAATTTTGGGGTGCCGATTCCAAATCTGGCCTCAGTTTTTGTCTATCACATCAGGTTTTTGAGATGTCAAATATTGCATTTTCAATAAAAACTGCAGAAGAAAAATATTAAATAAATGTGGATATCTACATAAAATGATATTATAAACACACTATCCTAAAAATACAGCACCATATTTTAACACTAAAGCAGTCACTGACTCGCAACAACTTGCAATCATAAATGACAGAGTTAATTTCGCCGATAGATAGAGCAAATCTGAGATCAGATTTGGAATCAGCACCCTGAAATTAGTCTAAAACAGCTGTAAAAGTCCAGGCCAGAATTTTTTGTTGTTGACCAGTGTAATCGACGCTAATTCCACTTTAATGGACGCTTCCGAGGTGGTTGGAACATCGCAGGGAAAAATCGATAGCGAGGTGGCCTTTGTAAAGCTCCACGCTGCGCTACAAAGTTTGTAAAGTGTGGCTGCGTGCGCGCACGTGTGGATTCGTTCGCGGGGAGCGGTGGGGCAGCGGTTAGCGCACTGCGCTACAAACCCAGCGACCCGGTGGCGATTATCTGAACCCGTCCTGGGCAAACATCGGCACGAGGGAGACAAAGGCGGCCGGGCGTGGTGCTGGCCACATCACCCCCTCGCGTGCCGTTCCGGCCCTTCATGGGTGCTCGCTAACAGCACTTGTCCCAACAGTCTGTCTTTTTGTGTTTGTGTTGGCAAGTGTTAGTGGTCCGTGTGTATGCGTTTGTGCATTTCTGTGGGGGTAAGTATTTGTCCTGTGTTGTGCACGCTCATGTGCGTGAGTGACACGTGGCCTCAACGTGCACACAGCCTGGCACAAGCGTCGTGGTGACGTCACCGCCACTTAGTGGCGAATTGCGGTTGTTGTTGTTATTGTTGTTGTTGTATGCGGGCATGCGCTTGTGCGTGCGTGTGTCTGCATGCGCACACTGTGCAAACTTGCATTTTAAATATGAACATTGCTTCGAGGCGCACGCGCAGTGGCAGGGAAATTTTCATCGCACGCGGGTAACCAATATTGATGTGTCTGTGTACATCATCGAATTAGTGGGTCACTCCAGAATGTGGCCAAGAAAACCCACCGCATATTAATTTTTTCCCACCGACGAGTCGACAGCGCGTTACAGCCAGCCGATACACACACACAGAGGCGCACGCGAACGCAGACTCAATTGTGACAAATGACACGTTAATTTAAATTAGACACGGCAGCCGTGGGGGGGGGGGGGGTTAAATCGATGGCCCAAACCCACTCAACTGACGGGCGCAGCCGCTGACCAAGAGCTCGAGCGTGGTCAGACTCACAAAGGGTTTTCCTCAAAAGCCATCAGGTGGCAGTGTCGAGAAATCTTAAACCGCGCTCGTGAAAGTGGCAAAAGCGCTCTTCAATTACGCCGTCCACTTGATAGTTGGGCGAGCAAAAGGAGCCTGATTGGAATGTGGGCGTGTGTGTGTGTGTGCGTGCCCTTATGTCGATGTAAATTGGGAGCTGGGGGGCCGTAGTGTCGCGGTTAGCGCGCTGCGCCACGAACCAGGCCACCCGAGTTCGCGTCTCGCTCGCGGCCAACACCAGTGTCGATTATCTGAACCGGTCCTGGGCCTCCCCTAGGTCGACTCAGCCTCAAATGAGTACCTGGTGCGGTGTGTAAACGTCGCCACTCTGGAGACAAAAGCGGCCGGGCGTGGTGTTGGCCACCCCCACCCCTCGTGTGCCGTGCTGTCCCTTCATAGGCGCTACTCGCTAACGGCACTTGCCCCAACAGTCGGTTGAGGCTATACGGGGAGATCTTGCCCTCGTGCCGATGTGAATCGGGAGGTGATTTCGCTCGTGTGCGCCTTTCTTCAGCGGCAACATTCTGAGGCTCTCCTGGACTTCCTTGCGCGTGCGAGAGCGACTCGGAGCGCTGCGACACGTGGGGTGCCTACAGGCGGCTCGCTCGCATCACCGCGCAAAGATTGTGCCGCGTTTTGTTTTTTGCCCTCTCCACCTATTGCGCTCCATCTCCCGGCACGGTGGTCGAAATGCCCCCCCCCAACTGCCCCCCCTCACTGCCCCCCCCCCATTGCCACGCACCCCAACTGCCTCGCCTCCCTGTCCACCCACAGTTAGCCGATCAGCTCGGCGCACGTGATGGGGTACATTTGTGGGTTGCTCCCTCCACTTCCAAAGGTGTCTGGCCAGTGTGACAGAGTGAGCCAAAATGTACTGTATGTGTGTTGAACTTTTTTCGCACCGTACGTAGCCAACCGTGCTCATCGGAGGTGTGGGGGTAGGACAACAAACTAAACAGAAACAGCAGTTCTAAAGAAATGAGTTTTCAATCGAGATTTAAAAAGTGCATGGCTCCAGTCGCTTCGTAATATCGGAAGGAAGAGTGTTCCAGAGAGCATCTCAAAGCGCGCGATGCGGTGACCGTCTTTGTTCTGTGGCCAGCCAGTTGCTTTTACGAGGATGATGCTGGTTTATGTTCCTTGACGAAATCAGCAAGCTATTGTGGTTAATCTGTGGCAAGCGCTTTGCGTGTAATGAGTGTGGCTTCATAGCGTATTTGTTCAGCGACCGGAAGTGCATGTGACTCGACGAGCACTGGATGGACATTTGCAGGGCCGGGCCAAGAGAGAAGGCCCAAAACCCATTCAGATAATCGTCACTGGTGTTCGCCATGAGCGGGTCCGTACACACGCGCAGCGCGCTAACCGCTGCACCACCGCTCCCCCCCATACACCAACAACACGGACACCCCCCCCCCACCTGCCCACGCACGCGCGCACAAGTTAGCCGGTTCCCACGTGCGCGGGCAGGGAATTTGGAACGACCCGAACCGGCCACATCGCAGGGGTCGCACTAATCCGTCAGCGCTCATCGCTCTCCCGCCTCGCCGCCCGCTTCCCCATCCCCCCCCCCCGACCTTCGTCCATCAATCACCTCCCATCCCTCTTCTGGGCAAGAGTCCCCTTCCTTGACTCCGTCATCCTCCTCCCGCTCCCCTTAGCCGTGGCGACGCCTGTGGCCGTGTGTTTCCATTGGCGATATATATATTTTGTTTTGCACGGATAGCTTTCAACCAATCGGCACTGGCCAGTGTGGTGCACGGTGTGGGCAAATGACCCCGACGACCCCCCAAGACTTGGGGAGGCCGTCATGCAGCAGCAGCAGCAGCAGCAGCGGATTTGACAGAACGGGGCTGTGCACGTGCAAGTGAAGTGAGCCTGATGAGCGCAGTGGGAACGGGAGCAATGGGAGCAACTGGAACGTCAGGCAGTCGTGTCATGCCGCGTGTGTCGGTGCGATGTGTGTTGGTGTTTCACGCTGGGTGTTGCGCGCGCGTGTATTTTACCTCCGCACCCCGACACGCAATCTCACGACGAATCTCTCCGGCGTGGTGTTGAAACAGCGGGCTGCGTGCCCCTTAAACTCCCCACCGGGGCTGGGTTGAGAGCCCCCGCCGCTGGCTAAGAAGTTCCACTGCTCATTAAGGGGGGGGGGGGGGTCCTGCGGTGCACAGCTTCAGGTACAGGCGGTGAGCACGGGGTGGTGGTGATTGGGGGTGGTGGTGGCGGCGGCGGTGGTGGCGGCGGTGGTGGTGGCGTGACCCGGCCGAGATGACTGCAGTGAACCCACAACAACCACTTAAGCGCACGACAGCCTCCAGCGAGGGGGAGGTTATCGGTCGCGGCGGTTCCACGGAATCCTTCTTAGCGGGCGGCTCTCCCCTCCACGCCCGTCGGCGAGATGCGCTCCGTGCCGCTAAATTCGCTGCCACCAATCGCATCCGACCCACCCCGGGGGACAGAAATCTCCTCTTTACCCAGGCTCACAGCTCGTCGAGATAGGCCTCTCTCCATCTCTTCCCTCCCGCCCCCCACGCTTTCCCGAGCGTCGAGGCGAAGAAGAAAGAGGAGACAAAGCAGCGTCGCGCCGCTCACAAACCACCGGTAGTGGTGGCAATTCCACATTCCCATGGCAGGGCCAATGAGCGGAGGGGGCGGGGAGTGACGCTTGTAAAGCAATGCTCGTTTTGTCGACCCTGGTGGGCATCGTGATGGTGATGTGCGGAGTTGAATCCTGACCGGGTTTTGTTATTGAGTCTCAGAGTGTGTTCCCATTTCGATTTGAAGCTTTCGTGACTGCAGGGATTCATCTTCTTGGTTCTTTCAGTAAAGTCACGTAGAAGGGAAATGAAAAAATAAAAAAAATAAAACATGTTTTAAAATAATAATACATTTTTTTTTAATTATTATTTTATTATCTCCCTTCTACGTGACTTTACCAAAAGAACCAACAAGAGGATGTGTTCCCATTTTTCACGATCACAAACACATTTCTACGAATAAAACGAAACTGTGTCATTTGACCAGGTAAGACCCCGCTGGTCATCTCGAACGATAGCTCAACGAAGTGGCTTATCGCGTGGACATTCGTAGCGGCCAAATCATCTCGACGCATGTTTCCCTGGTCAATCCACTGCTGGATGAAGGCATCCCCCAAGCCGCCCACCGCCGCCCTTCACTCTCCTCCGATGCAACAGTTCACCCAGCACCTCCACACCACGAGCCGATTAAATCGCTCTATCTCCCTGCAGGACACCCTCATTGTGGCTTTGCCTCTTTTATCTTAATATATATACACACACACACACTGTATACGCCATGCTATATATACACCCGCACACACACACACACATATACCACACGGATAGTGTATTAGTGTGCCCTTATCCCCACATATTTAGCCAATCGATTGCACTGAACTTTACGGCAGATATGATCTCTGGGACCCGCCGCTTCGCCTGCGGTCAATACGGCAGCGAGCCACGGGAGCCGTAGCGAGCCAGCCGGGGAGCGAGCGAGTGAAGTGGGGAGCGATTGAGGGAGAGCCAGCGAAGGAGCCAGCGAGCCCGTGAGTGCCCTCCCCTCGGGGTGTGGGGGGGTGTTTGCCTCGTGACCCCGAGCCAGCACCCTTAGGAGCGAGTGCGGCGGGAAGCGAGAGAGAGAGAGAGCCAGGGAGCCAGGGAGCCAGTGAGCCCGTGAGTGCCCTCCCCTCGGGGTAATGGGGGGGTGTTTGCCTCGCGACCCCAAGTCAGCACCCTTAGGAGCGAGTGCGGCGGGGAGCGAGAGAGAGAGAGAGAGCCAGGGAGCCAGCGAGCTCATAAGTGCCGACCCCTCCAGGGGCGGTGTTTGCTTCTCGACCCCGAGCAGCCCCCGTGGGAGCGAGCGATGTGGCTGTGGCTGCGTCCGTGCCCCGTGGCGCCGGCGTCTGCTGGGTCACGCTCGCCCGCCCTGATGGGGTTCTTGTTGTCTCAGCTCCAGGCGGCGCGAGCGCGGAGGGGTAGCCGCTACTGCCGTTGTTGTAGCACGAACTGGTGCAGCGAGTCGTGGTGTAGCACGACCTGGTGTAGCATGACCTTCTGTAGCATGACCTTCTGTAGCGCGACTTGTTGTAGCGCGACCTGGTGTAGCGCTAATGCGACACTCTGGTTCCCTTAGCCATGATTACCGCACGGAGCACGCGGTTCCCACACCTCGGGAACACCGGGCGGCGCCTTGAATCCGGAAGGGAATTGCCGTGCTGCACGAACAAGATGACAGAGAGTCGTCGTGGCCACCGCACCGCCACGGTGCCTTCCTTCGGCCAGATTCTGCTGCGTAGTTTACACCCGACGCTTCAGCTTCTGCTCTTACAGTCTCATCAGCAACACCACCACCACGACCATCTGGGTTTCGGTCTCCCCTCTCCGTTGATTGCCCACCGCCGGTCACAAATCCCAACGCCCGTCTCGGCGACCTGCCGTCCCCACCACGCCGCACCGCGCGTTCGCACCCGGCGCGCAAACCTCCTCTTCCCGATGGCATCTCCAGCGCTATGGTGCCAGGTTCGTTACGCCTATCCAAGTTGCACTCAATGTCTGGGCGTCGTCTGCACCGCGGCTGTCCTCAGAGGCCAGGGGGTGTCGTTTGCTGTCGCTCTGGCAGTCGCTTTTGCCGCGCTGCTGCGGAAGTGCAAGATGACGCCTCGCCGCTGGGACCTGTCCGCCACTTCTTGTCGAAATCTGCGAACGTCTCCTCGGATTGCTCCGCTGGTGTTCGGCAATGTTTTTGTTCCCCCCCGAGAAGCATCAGAAGAACACAGGATGGGGGTGGCTCAGTTTGGATGAGTGGGGCTGTGGTGAATCGCGGCTATGAAGCCCAGAAATTTGAGACGGCGTTGTTATTGTACGTCTTAAGAGAATACGTTTTATTGCATAATGATGGGCAAAATACAATCGGGTGGCAAGTTCATGTCAGAGTCGTGTAATGTAGTCGATGCCCATTCACCTGTTTGCCGCGTTTGGTGTAATTTAGATACAAATCCTCCAATTACTTCGAGATGGGTAATTTAGATACAAATGTAAATTAAATTATGTAAATTAAACTACAGGTAAAATTAGATGTTGTCCCATCGCTGTGCTTGACACACACAGAGGAAAATTACATTCTCTCAACCATCAACGTGTTTATTCATAATTTCAAAGAAACTGAAATTTAAAACCACAGGTTTAAAAATAACCCCTCCACCCCGCCAAAAATAATGGCTCTAATGAGTTATTTTAAAATTTCCATATTTTCCTGCAGGTACAATTAGGCATGAAAGCATTTGCCGCCATTTCACGCTACGCTTCGAATGAAAAGCCTCGTGGTTACGACGGGGTTATTTTTGGGTGCAGACCTAACACGTCTCTATTTGCGCATCGCCCCTCGTACTCACCTTCATCATCTGCGATGAGCAGCAGCAGCAGCCAGTGTGGTGTACGTACGTATGTTGAAATTCTTTCGCACCGTACGTAGCCAACCCCGCTTATCGGAGGTGCGGGGGAAGGACAACAAACTCAACACCAAAAAACATTTGGAAAGAAATTCGTTTTCAATCTCGATGATTTAAAAGTCCATAGCTCCCAGTGTTTTCCTAATATAACCGAAGGAAGAGCGTTCCAGATAGCCGCATATGAGAGCGTGCAATGGCTATCCAAAAGCCGCTGCTGCGCGGATTACCAGGGTGCACGTGATGGTGTCTGCTCCTTGCCGAGATCATCAAGGTATTGTGGTTCATTTGTGGCGAGCACTTTGTGTGCTGCCCGGATGTGTGCTGCCAGTCGCATGCCAGGGAGTGGCCCAGCCCAAAGCGGGGAGAGCTCATTGTTCCAGTCGAATCAGCCACCTGTGATCTTCTCGGGAATTTCAGGAATGTGACCGAAGGATCTCAAGCAGCATTTCACCAATAGGGATGGAGGGCCCCGAGTCTGGCTGAAAACGAATCCCGACATTCCGAAAGCCCTTCTCTGTCGTTGCTCATGCAAAATAAGGGGCTCTTGTCTGTAAATAAACATTGGTCAAGTAAGCCTGCCCTTGCTGATGAGACACTGAATAATAATGTCACATACACCCACGTAAATAATCATCATTACGTAATAATATGAAATGATATCACGCTATTAATAATAGTATATACCCGGGAAAGCCGCATTGAGTCTGGAAAAATCCGATAAGTATTGAAGTTCTTTTTCACAATGTCCAGGATGTTGCAATGTGTTGTCCCATTTGAGTCATTTTAAGGGTTTCCCCCTCTCCCCCAGCATTGAGATGTTTGTCCAACACCAGCGACATTGCTTGTGTTTTAGCTATGGGAGGAAATGAGAGAAATCCCGAGGAAACTCATGCAGGACAGGGGGAGGAACATACACACACGAAAAGTGGCCGAGTCAGGGATTGAAACCCAGGCCTCTTTCTTGCTGTGAGGTACTGCGTCACCAATGCGCACCACCCTATGTCAAAACCTCTGGCTCAGTGTTAACTTGTTTTGAACCCATGCTGCTCATAGCATGCACTCCCAGAAGGCCGTGCGGTCGAAGTACAAAAAACACTTAAACAATTTTTTTACGTGGGAAGATATCCATCTTGTTAGGAGATTGCAACAAGGAACTATTTGAAAGTATTTTAGCAAAAAAATTTAATTCTGCAAATATTCGGTGAGTCTGTGGACTATTTGTTGAGGAGGGTCCTGCGTTGGGATTATCGGCACGTACCATGAGTGTTTGGCTTCACGTGGCAGGAAAATCCAGAGTGTCCGGAAGGGGAAAACCCACCCACACGTTGCTCCTTTTTAGAGATAGACTCAACAATCCGCTGCTCCACTGCCGTATCCTGGCCACTTAATAGCCCAGGCCTGAATCACCTCCCGCCGCAGTACGCGTCCGCTCGCTCGGAGACGCGTAAGACACAATCGGCGGCAGGGAAACGTGTTTCCGGATGCAAATGCAGCCCAGTGTTCTGCGAGTGGAGTGGTGTTGCTTTTTTCTTCTTATAAATAAGCCCCTTGGATGTGGTGACAAAACATTACCTCCCCTGTCGCCACCTGCGCCCACCCCTTCCCCCCCCCTGCGTCCCCACGAGACCGCTGAGTCCCGACAGGTCGAATGTGTCGATTTCAAGAGGAGGCCTCTTTGCTGTGATCGTCCGATCGCTGCTGCTGTAAGTGCCCTGCTGTCGATATATTTTCGCGCGCGACAGACAGTGAGTTTACGTGTCTCTCGTCGTCGCTGCTGTTGTTGCTGTTGTTGTTTTGTCACTGAAACGCCACCGGCAAAAAAAACCGAGGAGTCTTTTTTTAAGACGAACGTCAAGTTGCTCGTTTGTCTGTCCCCGGGACGAGAGTCGAACTTTGGCTCCAAAGGGTTTGGGGTTGCAGCGCCCCATTCTGTGGTATATCCCCCGCCCCCCCCCCCCGTGTCCTCCTCGCTTAAGTCTGGTGGATTTTGCTGTCGAGAGACGCTTCGTGAACTGAGGCCGTGGGTGTCAACTGCAGCCACATTCGCAACTGTGACATAGCAAATCTTGATTTGCAACTCTTGATTTGCAACGGTGACTTGCAGCTCTTGATTTGACAACTGCGAATTTGCGAGTGATTTTCTATCCTTGGAAAATTTTCAACTGTTGCTGTTATCTCCACGTATATGCACATTTTAAGCGTATGATTTTGATTTTTTCGACTTTGCGAGCGATTGTTTATTCACCTATCGACGTCGCTTCCTCCGCAACATGTTTCGCCTTTGTTGATCCCAGTGCTTGGAGTGGACCCCCGTGGACAGGTGCTTCACAGCTCATCGGCTCCTTCCCGTGTCTGTTTTGCGTCTCAGTCTGGTAGCAGCGATCTCCTTCCCGGTCTGCCCGGTTCGCCTGTCAAAATGTGTTTTTTGTTCATTCGTTCTCGGTTTGTCGCATTTATCTATTTCCAAAATGCAAATGCGTCCCGTTGAAATGTGGGCTGTTGGCGTGCGCGGGCGCTCACCCTCGCGCGCCCATTGATAAATGCCGAGTCAGTGGTGGAAATTCCACATCATTCCCTGTGTCCGGGGCGACCAGGTCTGTCTACGAGAGAGACGATGGCTGTCGACTTCCAGAAGAAGCCCTCCCACCGGACGCATCCGCACTGGTGGAACAGCCGGGCCGAGAATCTCGCAATGTCGCCATCAGTTCGTAAAGGATCGGCAACAGCCATCGTTCTCAGTCCACCGTCAGACGAGCAAACTTCCGATTGGCACGGTGCGAAAGAAGCTTCTACGTAGTGCAATCTCATCCCCCGCCCCTCTCGCGCGGAATGCCATGGCGCGACGCCACCCACCCCCGCCTCGATAAATCTTCCCCGGCGCTTGGCCTCCGTTTCATCGCTCCCGACTCTCCCGACTCTCCCTTCGGGTCTCCCCGCCTCGCTTTGTCGCTCGCAGAGCGTCTCCAGCCGCCCGCGTGCTCGATAGCTTCCGAGGGCGCAGCGGCCCTTGGCCTCGCGCTCGCGAGCTCGCCCGTGTCCTTTATTTATTTTGTATCGCTGCCGTTCACGCGCTCGTTTGACACAAACGTGCACCCCCCCTCCGCGCTTCCCCCACTAACCTGGCGAGGAACAGAGAAATTGGCCGACACGTCCCGTTACGCGCGCACCACCACCATTGACCCCTCCCCCCCCCCCCCCGAGTGAGAGGTCTGCAGTATATTTTGAAGATACAAGGGTATTGATCCCACAGAGTGCACGGAGACGTTTGATTGATTCCGCGGTGGTGGTTCCCGTCTGCTGTTGTGAACGCCGGGCGGGGGACAGTGCTCCGCAATCTGTAGCGGGAGGGGCCCGCAGGTGCCCGTCGCTCCGCTTATGTCACCCGTCCGTGCGCGCGCCCCCATGAACGTTTCGCATGCACAGAGCGCTGTGCTCCGTGCATTGTCGGTGGGAAATGGTCGCACGTGATGTCGATCCGCCACTGGATTATGTAGGGCCAAATCGTGCAGGCTTTGGTGTGGCTGGAGGTATTTGACCACGTTGGTCAGTGCGAGTGGGTGAACGCGGGCAGCATAGATGGAGCGTAGTACAGTACAACATTGGATTTTGCTGCACTGCCCTCTGCTGTTCACAGCGTAGTCCCGCAGATTCCAACAAGCGCCTGTTTTATACATTGTGTTGGGCCACCATCCAAATACTATCCAGGCTAAAATCCCTGCTTAGCTTAATGTGATGGAATCGGGCTCATCGCTCGGTTGATGTAGTCATAGGCTCCGAGACGCAACCCCCAACAGCCAATCACGGCGGCTCTCATCCTGTAGCACCTGGGCCGTGTGTCCCAGACGTGAGTCTGAAGCTTCGCTAACGAGAACGTCACTTTAACCACGTGGTCACGGAGTGTCTGTTAGCACTGCAGTGACATGGCACGTCGCGCGTGCGTTTTCATCACGAGTGAGCGTGAACACCAGGCAAGCCCAGCGGCACAGGTTTTAAGAGGCCGCACACCGTAATGTGTGTGTGTATGTATGTTTAACTTCTTTTGCACCGTACGTAGCCAACCGTGCTAATCGGAGGTGCGGGAATGATGATTGTGTCGAAGAAGCTGGTTTTCTCGCTTCAACAAATACTGCCGGAATACTTTGGTTAAATACACACGTGCTTCCGGAATACATTGATTCACGATTGTGGCTGAGTTCCCGAATTTCAGATGAATCTGATAAAAAAAAATTATGAAATCGAACCTAGCTATCAAATTCCAGATGGTCCCAATATGTTTTTTTTTTTTCACGTGTCAGATCGATCCGCATTTTTATGCCGGTACCGTATAAATAAATATTCCGATTCTGACGTTAGTCACTTCCACGACACAGCGTGCGCATCACAGGGTGACTTCACTTTTGGTAGCACAGGGAAGCGGTGAATAAATCTTATAACCATGGCGATCCAAAATAGTCCTGAGTCTGAAAATATGCATTTTAATCTGAAACATAACACCAGTCTGCGGGGCCATTTTGGCTCGTGGATCTAAGCTTGAGTATTATAAATATATTTGGTTGGCAATGAAATGTGTTTCATATTAAAAATGCATTTTTTGTATTATAAAAAAAAAAATTCAAACCACAATCCCACCGCAACAATGCGCACACAAATGCCACGCCTCGCGCTCAGTGCCACATTCATCCGAGTAGTTACAGAGTTCGTCGGTGTGCAGATTGTGTACAAATCGTGACGTGAGAAAGAGAGAAGAAGAAGAGAGAGAGAGAGAAAAAAAATCTCCCCACGAATCAAATCGAACAGCTACAGAATGGAGTTCATATCTGTCGTGGCAACGCAATCCCCCGGACGCCGGTGTAATAGTTTAGCGGCGGGTGTCGGTTCCGGAGCCCGATCGAAATATGACGCGGCGATAACTCGTCGCTCTATCGATACGCGCGTTATGATATCGACGGGGGGGAGGGGGGGTGGGGGTGAGGGGGTGGGTGAGCTCGCGTACTCAGCAGCGGCTCCGAGCCGGTGAACTCCACGGCTGGGCGCGGAGTTCAACGTGCAGCAGGGCCCGCCCGGTGGAATGCGTTAGGCGGATGTCATCCGCTGCTCCTGCTGCGGCCACAAAAACCTCAAACCCAAAGGGCTTGTCGGCTAACTCGCTCCACCACCCAGCACCACCACCGCACCCCTCCCCGCTCTGCTCCATCCCTCCCCCCCCTCCCCACTCTAAAAGGCCCCTGAGATGGGATGTCATTTTGGCCGGGCCACGAGGCTTACGCTGTACGAGAGAAAGGCTCTCGCGCCTGTATAGCCGGCCCGGGCGAAAGAGCTTCGCGCACTTTCCGTTATCACGTACGCACGGGGATGACAGAGAGACTTTGGTAAAAAATAAAAAATCTGTTGCGTAGGCAACCACGGGCAAATCCATAGGCAACCAGCTCATGCACTCCCCTGCAAAGATAAAGATCCCCCGTATAGCCTGCAGCAGACTGCTGGGAGCACGTGCTGTTAGCGAGCACCTGTGAAGGTCTGCACGGGAAACGGCCGGGTGGGCGGGTGGCCAGCACCACGCCTGGCCACCTTTGTCTCCCCAGGGGCGAAGTTTACACACCCCGTTACCAGGTGCCTATTTGAGTGGGGGGGGAGCAGTGAGATATCTTTGTACTATGTGTATGTGTCTTCGTGCCTGCACGTGTGTCTATGTTTAGCCCACGTGCGGCGGCGGAGGAGGCTGTCACTCGGTAAATTTCAGTTTAATCAGGAGCGCAGAGAAGAGGTCGGCACAGATATCATTCACAGCCCACGAGTTGTAAATATTCCCAACGTCCCGAGCGGTGCCTTGCGCGCCCACAGAGTCAATGTCAAAGTGTCCGCCATGCCTACGTGAGCAACAGGGTGCCACTCATCCTTTATTGATGGCCAGCAGTGGAAATTCCACATTGCTATGACGGGGCTATGTCCACGTGACTAATTACGATGGTGATACTGATGATGGTGATGCCGATGATGGTGATAATCCTAAACCTGCTAAGCTCTTAAAGCCACTCTCTGGATTATTGTGGAGGGAAGTTAATGCCAGAGTTCACACCCCACGTAATAGTACCGCTCATTCTATCCTCCCAGGAGTTAGAATGAACAAACGAATGCTGGGCTGAGTTGATTCTGGACCGCGATTTTACCTCGCAACCTCCCGATTGTGAGTCCCTCTGCCACCTGGCTGGATATATGACATTTATCCACTGCTGAATGACCAGCATCACTGAGACTGAGCAAGGTGGAAGAAGGTTTCATCTCGACTGTCCTGTCGGGCCTGGTCTCCCCACTTTGGCTGTCGTTCCATCACCAGTCTTGTCCACCGGCTATCGCTCCCTGGAGCGATGATGTGTCATGCCTAAGCCCCACCATTCTTCACAGTAGGATGATGATGTTGGTGATGTTTATAGCACTATGTAATCATACGTACGCATGTGTACGTGTGTCTAGCGTGTATGTACGAGTGCGTAATTCCGCATGTGCACGCGATATGCAATAAACTAAAATGCCAAGAATACATTTAGCAAATCTGCATAACATCAATGTTTCAGGAAATTGGCCTTTTTCTTATTAGGCTTGTGGGCCAAAAGCTTAGTATGATTCTCCTAAACTCAGTGCATATTTTAGCAGTTAAGTAAAATGTGATGTGGATTGTAAGTTGTAGTTTATGCAAGTTCTTTGCGACATCTGCTCGCAGAGTAATAACAATTTAGATTTACCGTCAGATATAAACATTCAATTACATGGAATAGTTGAAAATGTGTCCTGCACACGCACACATACGCATGCACGCACACACAGACATTTGCACCCAGTATTTATATATCTCAATGGAAATTTTCATTTTTATAGTGATTGTCTCTGGCTTGTAAAACTGAATTCGAATGCCTGCGAGGTTTGGACATTAACAATCTGAGCTTAAGCGATTGTAAATGTGACTTCATCTGGCTCGTCGAGTCTCACGCATTATCCACAAGAACCCCTGAAGCGCTACTTTCGGTGTGGCTCTGTGAACTTGCCAATGTAAGGGTTATCACCACCGTCATCACCGCCATCGCCATTACCATTGCCATCACCACCACGGCGACGATGTCGTCGCGTCATCTCCGCGGCCGATGACATCGTTCCCGGGCGTGCTCCCTTGTTTGGCCCACCGCTCCATCATCCGTGTCGACCCACAGGACCAGACTTCCATCGTCATCCCTCATAGCCACCTCGTGTCCTGCCCAGGCCTGCCTGCCTGCTCCTCTGAAACAGTTTGCATTTTTTCCATCAACCCATAACCTGCGAATGTTCCCTGCCACGCGTCTTTCTCTAATTGGTGTTACTCAGGGCGTGCACGTCACTGCGCTTCTCTGCCGCTTCCGGCTGTGACGATATTCCACGGCGCGGTGGCGAGATGTTATCTCTCTCGCCTGGTATGCAGGAGGTCGTGGGTTGGATCCCCAACCCTTACGGCCATTGTATAGTTGGAGTGTGCGTGTCTCTCTCCCCGTGGTCGCGTGGGGTTTTCTCCGGGTGTTGCGGGTTTTCCCTCCAGGTTTAGAATCAACGTCACGCGTTTAGAGTGTTTGGCCACTAGAAATGTCCACATGATGAAAAGCCACGTCGTTGAGCTATCATTTGTGGCCAGATCGCTTCTGAAAAACAGCTATGTAGCTCAGTGGGCCTTACCTGGTAAAATAACAAAAACAGTAAAAACAACACAGTTTTCTTCCACGATAGAAGCGAGCGAATGTTGTGCCGCGGACGTTCGCACGACGTCCGGCTGGCTGGCGGCTGCTGCTGCTGATGAGGCTGCTGAGGCTTCCCGAGAGCCTTGTAGCACCTGTGGCCGTGTTTGACAAACCCGTGGATTCATAACCCTCGCCGGGAGTTTTTTTTTCTCAAATCAATTAATCACGACTTCCATGTAAAAGAAAATGGAAAACACATGAGCCGGCCACGCTAGCAGTGACCTCTGCTGCCAAACGGGGGAGAAAAAAAAATTGAAAACAAGGCAAGCAGCCAAGCCTGGCTTTGGGATGTTTCTCCCGCTACTCCGAATAACTCCCCACGGCTTGCCTCCAGTTTCGCTCGGAGAGCATTGTGCAATTCCAATGAATCTTAATAAATTCTAAATATGCCCTAATCTGTCTTAATTACGTCGCATGTTGCATTCCGTGGCTCGCATGAAGTAAAAATCCAGCGTTTCCCTGTTCATCTCCGCCGGCAGGTTTTACCGAGTAGATGGAAATTACACGTTCCCATGGCAGCGACTACAATGATAGCCTCCGCACAAAGTGGCCACACCAATGCATCGCGCAAAATTGCCACGTTTTCGGCTCACGATGGCTCTCATTCAAGACTCGATTTTCTTTTGACATGCAATGCATTGAATGGTAGTGCCTCCAGTGGCTGCGGCTGCGGGGATGAAACCATTGCGCGCGATGGTTAACGAATTTAACAAAACACCGGTTCCAGTGGTACGCGATGCAGTGCACGTTTTAGTGAACTCGGCAAAAGGTGATCCATATCCGTTTCCGCATTAACAACAGAAATTAATCAATGGGCACACGCGTCGTTACACCCCCATTACGCACGCTATAGTAAATCATTACTAATCAAGTTCACTCATTACTGATCCTCGCCATGTTATTCGTGCCCTGCTGTTGCGGCGCTTGCGGTCCTCGGGTTTGAAGTCGTCGTTTATGAACCACCCGCTTGAGTTCACCCTCTCTCTGCTGAAACCACTTACACGGAGCATTTCAAACGTCTGTTAAAATCTCTTAATTGCCGGGGTGGAGGTGGGTTGGGATGAGTGGAGGAGGACCCGTTAGTACATTGCGCTGTGAACCCGGCGACCCGCATGCACCATGACCAGCATCACTGGCACATGATATTTGAACCAGTCCTGGGTTCCCCCTTCCTTCTAGATTTGAAGCTTTCGTGACTGCAAGGATTCATATTCTTAGGTTTTTTCGGTAAAGTCACGTAGGTAAATTTTTGTTAAAATTAAAATTAATAAAAGTAAAATAAAATAAAAAATTACGACGTTTCGGAGGCAACACAAGCTTCCGTCTTCAGGTGGAACCGTCACAGCACGATTGCTGAACCGTCACAGCACGATTGCTTGATACAGCAATCGTGTGTGACGGTTCCACCTGAAGACGGAAGCTTGTGTTGCCTCCGAAACGTCGTGATTTTTTTATAAAATTTTTTATTTTACTTTAATTCATTTTAATTTAATTGTTTTTTACCTACGTGACTTTACCGAAAAAAACCTAAGAATATATATTCCCCCTTCCTTCACCAACCACCAACTGGTGGGCACGGTGAAGTATGTTCAATCAACCTCTGGATCGAGACGGCACATGGAGGCCTCCATCCAGCAGTGGACTGAGGACGGGCTGTAATGATGTTTTATTATTCTCACCACAGTTATCGTTACCAATTAGATTTCCTGGAAGGCACAACGGGGATTTCATCGCTTGCCCACCGCACTCGCATTGATGGGGCCTCATTCGTGGTTTGGGAAGCATTAAAAACACAGACGTGGCACGGTTGGTTTTTTCTCTCCCTTCTTTTGCGGGGAGAATCGAAATTGATCTTGTAATCTAAGCGGTAAATCATAATAATAATAATAGTAGTGTAATAATAGTAATAATCCCGCATGCGTCTGTGCGAGTGTGTGTCCTGTGCTGCGCTTTCACGGATTAGCGGGGTGAATGAGTTGACGGGCTAACGGCGTTCTGTGCAGCATCGAGATTCTCCGCTCAATGCGAGCCGCGTGTATTATTTCCCCGCGAAGGGAATGCCGCCGTTTGATGTGGCATCTGTCGCGATAAGGTGGGAAGGCCTGCAGATAATGGATGGGCCGGCTCGTGGGCAGGAAGGAGGGGAAATTTTTGTTTCCCGAAATGCAAGGACATCGAAACGGGCCTTTCATTTCACCGTGGCATGGCCTCAAAGTGGTAGCGTGTGTGTTTATTTTAAGTGCGCGCCGATGTTGTTATAACTTCCCACAAAGCGGACTGCGTAATTACCGCTTTAAACACCGCGGCCGTTTGTTTTACTTTTCCACCTTTTTATATATTTTTTCGGTTTTTTTCTCAATTTTTTTTCCAAATCGATGTCTGGTTCTTCTCATTTCTCTTTTTTTTTCTTTCAACCCCCCACCCCCACCCCGTTCTGCGGCCGGCAAATCGTTGGCCCTCGCGCCCTGCGGTTTTCAAGACGGCCAGATAGCTCGGCGTTGACTACGGGGCAAACAGCGACGGCGTTTATCGGCGGCGCGGATCGAACGGGCGCTTCATTTTTTTATTTTCCGACCGCCGATTCGGATCCGTGAGCGTCCGTCGCCGTCCGAATGCCGACAATTAACAGGTCAACTCGAGCTATGTGGAAACAGCTGCTAATTGCAGCTGAGCCGCAGGAACGTTTGAAAATCGATCGCGTCATTTAACGAGGGGAAACTAAAATCCATACGGAAGTCGGCTGCCAGTAATACCCTATTATCGCTCAGTTTTCACTGCGTACCCCAGATTACCGCTACTTGGCACGAAGCAATTCATTGTCTATGTATCGTCGGTTTCATTTTCATTATTTTAATGCTGTTTGGCAAAAAACAACGAAATGCAACATCGATCGCGTGGGGCAAGTGCTGTTAGCCAGCACCGATGAAGGGCACACGAGGGGGTGGGTGAGGCCAGCACCACGCCCGGCCGCCTTTGTCTCCCCAGTGGCGATGTTTTCACGCACCGCACCAGGTACTCATTTGAGGCTGAGTCGACCTAGGGGAGTCCCTGGACCGGTTCAGATATAATTGTCAGCGATGTTGACCGTGAGCGGGAATCGAACTCGGGTTGACAGGTACGTAGCGTGGCGTGCTAACCGCTACACTACCGCTCCCCATAATGCTGTGCACACACACACACGTGCACACACACACGGATCGGGATCGCGATGCAAATTGTAACACGCCCAGCAGAGATGCCCCCCCACCCACCAGGTTATCACCGCGACCCTGATCTCCGAGGTGACGTCTCGCGTCACGTTCGCAAATGTTAAATGAGGGAAATCGTGAAAGTCGCGAAATAACGTGAGTCCCCAAAATACTTTTCACCGAAACCGCGAGCGATCAGTGTTGGGCAGATCGATCGCTTTTCAAGCGCAACAGCGCGCGTCGTGCGCCGCTTTAAATTATTTACCGGAGGAAAGGAAAGAGTGAGCGGAGCCGCGATGTCTGGCCAGAGTATATTTTTCCTCCCCCCCCCCCCCTTCGTCTCTCTCCTTCACCGCCATTGATTGCCGTGCGCGTGCACCTGCAGTGCGCGCACGCGGTAATGAGCGCCGGTTGAAGGGGAATCGCTCTCTCCTGGACCCCCCCCCCCGTCCACACTCGCCGCTGCCGCCGACACCCCGAGAGGGGGCCGTGCGTGCAGCGCATGGGTGGAAAAAACCCAATTTTTCCAGCGGCAGGCATCGGGTTTTTTCTTTAATACAATTAAACTCGATTTCGGGGAATTAAAACCTGGTTTAATGAATACGAAACTCTGAGCCAAGGCTTAGGCTGCTTCCTCGTCGGTGCTGCTATCGTACTCGGGGCCGTCGGGCACGGGGTAGTCGTAGAATGCGGCGGGCAGGTTGGTCTTGATGAACACGAGCTTCTCCTCCACAATCGTGGGCACCGCCAGTGAGTTCCTTAGCAGGGGGTAGGGACAGGCCAGGTGTGTCACTAGGCAGATGGGTGCCGCATTAGGGAGGGCCGTCGGGGATGGGACATACATCCACGCCGCTCTTAAGGACATGACCTAGGCCAGACAGCACCGAATCGGCTTAGCTACGCCTTGGAAACAAAGTGGAAAGGTCAATGATTTCCTGCTCAAGTGGGCATTTGGGTGCTTCTCTCCCGTTCGCAACCCTGAGTCAGTCGTGCAAATGTCCACATTCATGTGGAGGGGGCGAGTTTATCCACGAGACAACCACCACCGTTGACTTCCCCACAAACTGGTACGAATTTTATCGACCCCCAGAGGATACTGTGTTGAGTCAACTCCCGACCAGGATGTGGGCCTTGCTACAATCTGCGAACCGCTCGCCCTACCGCTTTGCCGTGGGGTTCATAAGGGCCGCACGGTTGTGATGGCCGTGAGTGTTTGTGCGGGAGTTGTGGGTGGTGGTGGTGGTTGGTTGTGGGGCGGTGTGTGTGTGCCGTGGGTGAGCGGTCGGGGCAAAGGGAACTGGAGAATAAATCCCGCGGCGTTGTTAAGGAAGTGTGCGGGATTAGTTCTCATCTGGATCGCGTCGAGCCCAGATCACTGGCGGTGTTTCTCATCTCCAGGGCAACGCGTTTCATTTGGCGTGCTCAGTTGGAGCGAACTCCATTTTCAATTGTCGATTTAACCCTTCACTCGCCTGCACAGTCCCGGCAAACTTCCGTCACGGCTATTTAAAAAGAAAATCTTCAAATAGTTTGTTTTAATTGCCTTGCCGCTGTGTGTGCGCGCGTTCGATCCGCTGGTCATAGCCGAGCGAAATGCAGGACCACCCTAGCAACCTGGGTTTGATTCCCGGCCATGACTTCAAACACCGGTGACCGTCTAAGCAACTCGTTGACCGAGCCCAGGCCTCGGCATAGTTGACCGAAGGTCAAATGTGGACCTGTCGTCATGGTGCGGTCAAAAATAATGGTCAGTCACTCACTATACTTTTGGTAAGGCTCGCAGAGCTTGCATGCACGTATGTGTTTTGAACTTTTTTTCGCACCGTACGTAGCAACCATGCTCATCGGCGGGTGTTCGTATTTTGTGTCGCTGGAAATGTGTGCTGTGCTGGCCTTAATAGGTGCTCGCTGAAAACACAGCTTCAACAATTTGGATTCACGTTTCAGACACTGTGAACACGTGCTCAATCATTACACAGTGCAGTAGTCCCTCAATTAACAGCGACATCAGGTTAACGGTTTCTCGGTTAACGCTTCGCCTCCCACAGGACCCCATGGCTTCGACTGACGTTAACATCTTCTTGGTTCTTTCGGTAAAGTCGCATAGAATGGAAATAATGAAATAATAAAAATAAAACATAATAAAATACAATTCTCACGACGTTTCGGCCAGCGTCAGACGCTGTCTTTCCGACAGACCTGTTCTTCACCTGAGGACGGCTGCTTGCGTTGTGGCCGAAACGTCGTGAGAATTGTATTTTATGATGTTTTATTATTTTATTATTTCCCTTCTACGTGACTTTACCGAAAGAACCAAGAAGATGAATCCCTGCAGTCACGAAAGCTTTAAATCGAAATTTGACGTTAACATTTCGACTAAATTGTACGTTTACGTAATGCACGCGGGAGCCAATTTGGGCCAATTCAAGTGCTCGGAAGTGGGCTGAGCCGTGCCTCAGCCAATCAGCGACGCCACAGTGCTTGAGTGTTGAGACCTTGACTGGCTTTGTTTACATAAAAGTTTTCTGATTTGGCAGTGGAAACAGCTCTCTTGCAGACCCGATGATCGTTTTGGAACGGATTAATGCTTTTGAACATGTAGTTCCTCAATTCGATTAACAGTTATTTTGGGTTAACAGTAGTTTCGTGGAACGGATTAAAAACGTTAACGCGAGGGACTACCGTATAGGCATGTCTTTTTTTTTTACTTGGGGCAAATATGTGAACAAATTATGACTGAAGTTCAGAGGCAAAATATTATCTGCCCTTCTCATTAAGGGAGAAATGCTCGTAAAATACACGGCGGTGTCGGACGTACTCGGACGAAGTGACCCGTCCACCGGTGCTGGGATGGCGAATGCTGCGTTCAGTTTCACACAATTTTTATTTTGGAGCTTTCGTGACTGCAGGAATTATTTTTTGTTTTTTTCGGTAAAGTTACACTTAAATTCTAACTTAGCAATCTTTGAAATACGTAATCGACCAGGCTATGCGTTAATTGTGTGTTGACCGACTCTCTGTGTCGTTTTACATAACATTTCGATACTTTGCTAGGTTATTTAATTTAGTGTGTTCTTTCTCCCTCTAAGCCTTCGTACTCATTGACATGTATTTTTTTTCTCTAACCCCCTCCCTCTCTCTGCCTCCGCTCTGTCTATTTAAGGCCACCCCACAGAGACGATCACCCCTCTCTGTACCTGTGTTGCTCTCGCTATGTATCTTGGTGATATCTGTCTGCTTATATGTCTGTCTATAGTTTTCTGGTTAGATTTTATGTCGCTATTTCACTATACCTGATGATGATTGCTTGTGTTGCAATCGAAACGTCGTATGCTATTATTTAATTTATTATTTTATCTTTATACGTGACTTTACCGAAAAAAAACAAAGAATTTCACACAATTGTCAAGCCATTGACCGATTCCATAAAATAAGCGCCATGCTTTTCAAACAACTACAGCGAATGGACAGCTGTGCATTTGGCAGATGGGTTTGAATTGTCGCACCGTGTGAGGGATGCCTCATGCGTGAGAGCTGTGTCCAAACTGCTCAAACGGGCAGGCGAGAGACCTGGCGCGTGGTTGCGAGCGTACCCCGAGGTAATGTGCTTGGTGGCTACTTCGCACGCGGCCTGTGATCGGGCACTTTGGAGGCAGCAGCGAGGGGTTGGTGGACCACCACAGTGATTTCGCGAAACTCCCTTCCCGTGGGCGTCGAGGAGGTGCAATACCTGGGGCTCACCAGGAGGAGGCATTACAGCGAGTGGCCTAATCGCCATCTGTTTCCATCTGTATGGGGATAGAGCGTTTCCCCCTCACACGCGTGGGTTTTCACCGGGTGCTCCGGTTTCCTCCCGCACGTATAATGAACACTCATCGTTAATTCACTGAAGATGCCGCAAATAAAAACCCAATGCACGACCCTCCTGATAAAGTCATTTTCCTACACCGTAATTGTTTCCTTTCTATTCCTGTGACGCGTTTGTAGGAATGTTATTACAGAACCACAATAGGTTCTGTCAAGAGCGCGCTGTTATTGTGGCATGGCTAAGAGGTGTTTCACTGCACGGACACGAATCGCAATCATCGTACACTCGCATTGCGTAAAGTAAAAAAAATATATATATTAAACAAATGATTGCAATTTAATAAATGTGGCCGATGTTTTGCGAGCGACTCTTTGATGCGGTGAAACTAATAGACATGAAAGGTGAACAACAAAGTAGAAAAAAATGTCTCTCCGCGCGTCCCTCCATTCAATTAGCGTAATGCAAGCCGGGGGTGCGCGTAGTGACAAGCGATGTCACATTGACGGCGCATCTGCTGATAATAAACAAAAAATTTAAATCCGTCATTTCATATTGCACGTCCGAGCGGTATCTATCATAGAGCGTTGCATTAAGGTAATAGGTTTGCTCCGTGTGTTTACCTACTGACGCAAAGTGCCTCTGGCTATAAAATCGGCGCGCGCTTGGTGAGCTCTGGACAGGTTGAGAAAGGTACAAATGCACGGAGGAGGAGAAGGACGTATTGACCGGGTGGCTTCACCGTTGGGAGTATCGAGCCAAAGCTGCAAGAAAAGCAGGGTTTTTATCCAGGCACCAGCCACCTGTGATTAAATCAAAACTCACCGGCCACGCTCGTTATTGACACTGGCCCCTGGCAGAAAAGTACGGTGGTGTTGGCTGATGCTTCAGGCAACCTGCCTTGTTTTGGAGCGGCGAGAGTCGAGTGATAGAGACTTCCTCGTAGTTCAATATTTCACGTTACGCTGTGGGGCTCCGGAGGAAATGGTAAAAAATTTAAGATAGTGAGTAATTCTAAATTGAAGTATCAATTTGTCAACTCGCAACCAATGGCGTTTATTGGCTTAAGAACCTAGACATCCATTTATAACATTCGTTTTGCTTCCAAAAGTTCGGTTGCGTATTTCCGCAACGCTGCTGTGCCAATCGCTATCAGTTAATCATGCTGCCGGCGTAGCTGTGGAGTGTGCAGGCTGGGCAAATGCACCAGGGTCCACGGTCCAGCCGGACCCAGGGACCGGGGCTACGAAAGAGTGGGGACATTGGACAGAGAGGGCCCCCTTTGCAATTCCTTCCACCAGGCCCCATGGCAGCCACACTCTTAACACAGCGTTTGCCGAGCTGCATTGGCTTCCCGTTGCTGAACGAACAAATTCTAAGGTCGCACTCATTAGACACAAAGTGCTTTTCACAAATGAGCTGTGCACAGTACGTTGCTGATCTCAAGGAGCATAAACCATCAAGTGAACACTGGTCATCCTCGCAGCAACAGAGGCTTTTGGCCTCTAGCCATCGAACAAAGACGGTCACCGCATCGCGGGCCTTGAGATGCGCTTTTGCGGCCGTCTGGAACGCTGTTTCTTACGATGTAGGGGAAGCCACTGGAGCTATTCACTTTGAAATCGTCATCTAGATTGAAAACTCATTTTTTTTAACTGCTTTTTGTCCATAGTCTGTTGGCCTTCACCCGCACTTCCGATTAGCGAAGCTCAACATGTATACACACAACCCTTGCGAAGTCAAATATGTGTATCCACGAACTGATTCAAGTTACATTCATCAAAATGCGGAGAACGAAGTGCATCAGGAAGCGTACGTTGTTAGAGGGATCAAAATTGAATTATTATGTTAGTTGACGCTCTCATCCAAATGGCTGTAAAATATTACTTTGTGGGAGTCAATAGTGGCGAAAATTCCAGCTGCTGGCTTTGGATTCCCAGCGGAGACAAACGCTCCCCGCAGTGCTGCGTTTGAGCACGGGAGAAGCTTTAAAAAAACAATAAAACCACAAACGACAGTCCATAAAGACACAAAGCATTTCTTTTATCCATAACTTTTCTGAAAGGCACAAGCGCACACGCACAGGCCTTGACACCGTGGCTTCGCAACAAACTTGGGAGTGCCAGGCGCTGACATTTGGGTGTAAATTTGACGCGCGCGCGCAGGATTTGGCGAATCGTATTCATCAACTCAAAGGGCCCGGAACAAAGGAGCAGGAAGAGGCCATAGTGTGACCACCACCACCACCACCACCACCTCTTCTTCTTGTTCTCAGTGTTGGGTTTTTCGAACGAAAAATAAAGTGCCCCGTGGATTCTCGTGAAATACGTTTAGTGGCCGGAGCAACCTCCACTGTCCATATTACAGGAGGATTTCTCCACTAATCTGGCTCTCGCTGACGAAGCTAGTTGTAATTACTGGCGAAACGTCGTACTCAGATTGTAAATGTTGTGGCTTGGCTCTCCAACACACCGGTGGTGCTGTACTAGTGACGAATTGGGATGTTCTGTTTACGTGACAAACCTTACTAACTGGGTGTGTCGGGTGGTGGCGGGTTTAACGACAAATTTATATTTACGCAATCTAACCCCAAAAAAACCCGCATTGTGGATGAAAAGCCTACCACGTGTTAAACTCCATTGTCAATTGATGGGGGGACGTTTCCACATAATTCTCAAGTCGCGTTTTGATTTGTATGCTGTCGGACGTACCGCGTGTGTGTGCGTGCGTGCGTGCGTGCGCTCGTGTTGTTTGAGACCACCCTGACTGCCTGCTTCGACGACTCGCAACGGCACCAGTGCCAAATTGGATAAGTAGTGAAAATAAATAAATATTTATATAAATGCCGCGCCAGAGGCTTCTAAAGAGAAATTTACTGGTGTTGTAAAAATTAAAATGTGCTCTTCATCGTGGCATAATCAACTCTGAAAGGGGAAGGCCTTAACGATTTTGCTTTGATGCGAACCTCTAGGTAAAAACGTAGGCCTTCACAAAAGCTGAATGGGCATATTAAAGCCCCACTTTAACAAGCATTGATGCAGTGCGCTCATCTCAGTTGACAGCCCCCCCCACCCCCGAGTCAATGATGGACACACCACATTCCCATGGCGGTGCCCAGGCGGTCCATAGGGGCAACAGCTGGATCGAGTGCAGTGACATGAAGCCAATGGTGATCGTTTAAGTTAAATCGTTTATTCATCTGTGCGTCCGTTATGAAACGCACGATTTTTTCGTCATTCCGTTTCCTCTCAGCCTGTAGCCCCCACTACTAACTGGACCCCCACCATGGCAATGTGGAATTGATTACATCACTGGCTCAGGACCCAGTGATGGTGACGGACCTCTGCCCCCATTGCCAGGTTGAGCAGGGAGGCCACTCATCACCATGGGTGACGAGAGTATCCACACGGTCGGACTTGTGAACGTCTTTTGAGAAAATGACGGTCACGCCGCGTGGCGGATGGATGATTGGACGGATGTTACTATTATTATTACTACGACCACGAAGTGACGGACATGCGGCGTTGTGCTGTACTGCGAGATTCCTGGGCGCAGAGAAGATACGAATGCTTTTTTGAACTTTTAAATCTAGATTTAATTTCTTTAGAAGCTCGTTTTGTGGTTTATTTAGTTGTCCTTAACCCCCGCCCGCCCGCACCTCCGATTAGCGCACGGCGGGCTACGTACGGTGCGGAAGAAGTCCAAGCGTGCACGCGCGCGACCTTTGCTCGTTTGAGCAGAGGAAAGTCTTACCGGTGTAAAAAAAAAAACACGAACAAAAATCACCGTTTTTTAAAATTTCTCAAACCTCCCAACCCCCCCCCAACCCACCGCGGTAGTTTTGACTTATTTGTCGTCGCGAAAATAAAAAAAAATCGTGACGGCCGTGTCGACATGGCGTGTCACCACCCGCCTGTTGCTTTTTGACGCAGCCGCAAGTCTTCAGGCAGCAGTAGGGGTTGAAGCGGGGGGGGAGGGGAGACGAGCTTCTGGGTTTTTTTCTTATCAAACAGATCGGAATTATTTTACCTCTTTTTATTTCGCCATTTATCCTCGCAGTTGGGAGAGATGGAGAGGCGTTGGAAATGAATCGAACTTCTACGGTTGGATAACCAATGCAGCGCCTGTACCCTTTTCTTGTTCTTCTTCGGTAAAATGTACTTTAACGTGAACTAGTTGAACGTAAGTTATATGTATGTATACATTTTGGGTGGCTGGTGGTGTTATGGAGTTAGACTGCCGAGCATCAATTGGGGGAATTTTTTTTTTAAAGGGCCTATTTAGTGAACTGTGATCGTGTGCACTTCCTGTACGCATGGCGCGCGTGCACGTGTGTGTGTGTGCATGCGCGTAATTGTACGTGTCTGTGTGTGTAGGGAGCGGTAGTGCAGCGGTTAGCGCGCTGCGCTACGAACCCGGCGACCCGCGTTCGATTCCCGCTCACGGCCAACACCAGTGACAATTATCCGAACTGGTCCTGGGCCTCCCCTAGGTCGACTCAGCCTCAACATCGTTACTCGGATAGACAAAGGCGGCCGGGCGTGGTGTTGGCCACCCACCCCCTCGTGTGCCGTGCCGGCCTTCATAGGTGCTCGCTAACAGCACTTGCAACCAACAGTCTGTTTAACACGTAGGCTTTCGCGAACCAACAGTCTGTTCAGGCGATACGGGGGATCTTTGTCTTTTTTTGGTGGGTGTGTGTGTGTGTGTCTGGGCATGTGTGCGCGCGTCCAAGGGCTTGCACTCAATTCCACCGTTACCCTGTCCGACAGGTTTAACCGGAGCACACTAAATGTGTCACCCATCAGGTGTGGCTGAATGACTTAATTGGCCAATTAAGGATGTTCACAGCAGCTCACTTTCATCCGATTCGACACATTACGTCACTGCTGTTGAACCCTCGCATCGGGGTCGGGGGGAGTTGGGGCACCGAAGACTGCGACTCAAAGTTGAAGTCGAAAGCGTCGCTCCCGTGTCATTTGCAGCAAAATAAAAAAAACGCCGTTATTTTTTCTTGACTTATTCTGGAAATAAATAAATACCGCACTGAAAAGTGTGCAAAGAGGCATGGTGAGATTGCAGGCGTGCAAAAGTGACAGAGAGCCAGTAAGAGTAACACACTGGAGTCGAGCTGGATGACATCAATCAGGTTCTGAACGATGGGTGGGACGCGGCTGTGGCAACGACGTACGATGGACGACAGTCTGGGGAGTCACAGCCGAGAGGACGCGCGCCCAGGAGACGGAGCGACGGAATCGGTTCGCAGCCAAAATAACAAGAACAGACGTAATGCAACGCCAATAGGAGACGGCGGGCCCTTCAATTATAGACGGATTATCACGTCGCAGAATAGTGCGAGATGGTGGCAGCTTTGGCCGGGGGCTTTCACTCAGCAGTGGATCGACCACGGTTGATCATAACGACGGAGGACGGTAAATTCGAACGTTGCCGAGCGCGTTGAACTCTCTGGTCGATGCTACGGAGATGTGGCTTGGGGGGGGGGGGGGAGATTCGCTCGCTCCACAAAGGGCCCTCTCATTGTGATAGTGTGCGGCGCGTGACCTCTGAACCGCGCCGACCTCTGAGCTTCGTCTGCTTCCGCTGGGCGTCTCCTCGCGTATGGGCAGCCCACGCTCACTCATCATCATCATTATCATTCTCATCATCATCATTCTCATCCTCATCATCATCATCCTCATCATCATCATCCTCATCATCATTCTCATCATCCTCATCATCATCATCCTCATCATCATTCTCATCATCCTCATCATCATCCTTATCATCATTCTCATCATCCTCATCATCATCCTCCTCATCCTCATCATCCTCATCATCATCATCATTCTCATCATCATCCTCATCATCATCATTCTCATCATCCTCATCATCCTCCTCATCCTCATCATCATCCTCATCATCCTCATCCCCCTTGCCGTGCCCCCGCGAGCCTCCGTTTTATCTCCCTCTTTATTCAACGTGTCGTTGTCCATCCCTCTGTTCTCTTTTCGACTCTCGTTTTTTTTGCTTGTGTGTGCATCGCCCCCCCGCCCTCGCCCCCTTTAAGCCTCCCCACCGGGGGCCTCCTGCCTCGGCGCGCACTCTTTCCTTTTCATTTCCTCTGCCGTCACCGCCACGCTTTCGCTCGCCTCCCAAAACCTTTCGCAATATCCCCTTGTTTTCATTTAATTAAACGTTTATAAATCTAGATTCCCACCCGCCACCCCTCCCTAACCCCCTCCCACCCCCCACCTCGCCTGCCAACCCCCCCCGCCCCCCCTCATTCCGTTCCTCTGCGTCCCATCCACGGAATTAATGAGCTGATTTCAACTCGAACGCGGGCGACGGGTGCCCGGCAGGGGTGAGGGTCACGTTGGTGAAATCTAAAAGACCTTAACAAAAAATTAACCCGTAAAAACAAAGTTTTTCACTATAAATCCTTTATATGCGTGGCGGCTAGAGTCCTCTCGTCCTCTGGCTTGAGATGGCTGCCACCTATGGGTCAGATGAATGCCTGCCACCATTAAGCAATTGGTAATTAAATATAATTTATTTTTTCCTAAACAGTGTCAAATTTTGGAATTTTTTTTTCACGAAAATAAATTGTCACGCACAACGAGTCTGTGTGCAAAATGTCAGCTCGATTGGATCACGGGAAGTGGGTTAAAAAACGACCGAAAGATTTGCACGGTTGTAAGCAAGCAAGCGCGCAAGTGAACTTAATATAAAGGATTTAAAAAAGAGAAGCTGCCACCCCAGCCCAGCCCAGCCAAGACGACGGCGACGGACACGAGACGTCTTCCTGGCTCTCCCCGCATTTCCAATTGGCCGTCCAAGCACGGCGCTGCCAAGGAAGTTGAACACGCGCTCGTGCATCGACGGCCCTGCTGCAACACCGGCAGTGGCAGTGGCGGCGGGAAGGGGCTTGTAAATCAGCGGCGAGGGGCTTTATTCAAGAGCCCTTGTCCTCCTCGAAGTGCCGGCGCTCTGAGGTCACATCCCTCTCTGTGTAAAGCAAAACGCCGCTTGCACACGCACCGTGCGCTTGCGAGCGCCCTCCACTCGCCGGCGAGTCCCGGAGACGCGGCGATTGCCGGAGAGCTCCCCCAGCTCACACGGGGGGAGGCTCCATCGGTACCCCCTGAGCCAATGTTTGGGGGAGGGAAGGAGGGGGGGGAGGTAATTCCACATTCATGTGGCAGGAGCCAGTCAACCCATGCGACGGCCATAGCGGATGCTAATTGTATGTTAGCTAAAAACTAAACAAGTAAAATTTTCCCGGTAAAGCCCGCGGAGGCGACCTGCCCACGCGTGACAGCTCACCGCAAGGGCTCATATCATCAAATCACTGCACGTGGGAATTCATAGCAGCAGCCGAACAATCTGAACGCGTGTTTGGTTTGACCCCCTCGAGTGGATGGTGACGACGGCGATGATGGGCTGCATCGATGCCCACGTGGGATGTGAACTGGCGACCTCGCGACTGTGATCGGAGCGCTCTCACCACTGTGCCACCCGTCAGGGTTGCTCACCACGACAAAAGGAGAATAATGAGCTCCTCGTTTATTCTCGCCCCCATCGTGCGCCCGGTTCTAATTATTCAGGGGAATTTGTCCGCCTTGTTTGATGTCGCTTTGATGCCGAGTCAGACCTTGCCCCTCGCCAGCCAGCGGGGGGGGGGGGCGGGGGGAGTTGAGTGAGTGGTTGAGGGAATGAGTGGATGAGTGAGTGGTTGAGTGAGTGGTTGCCTGAGTGAGTGGTTGAGTGAGTGAGTGAGTGGGTGAGTGATTTGGTGGTTGTGTGGGTGGCTGAGTGTGTGAGTGGTTGAGTGAATGAGTGGATGAGTGAGTGGTTGAGTGATTTAGTGGATGAGTGAGTGGTTGAGTGAGTGAGTGGTTGAGTGAGTGGTTGAGTGAGTGGTTGAGTGAGTGAGTGGTTGAGTGAGTGAGTGGTTGAGTGATTTGGTGTTGTGTGGGTGACTGAGTGAGTGGTTGAGTGAGTGAGTGAGTGGTTGAGTGAGTGGTTAAGTGAGTGGTTGCGTGAGTGAGTGGTTGAGTGTGATTGGGTGGTTGCTTAAGTGAGTGGTTGCGCCAGTGAGCGGTTGCATGAGTGGTTGTGTGAGTGGGTCGTTGGTTGAGTGAGTGAGCAAGTGGTTGAGCGAGTGGTTGAGTGGTTGAGTGGTTGAGTGGTTGAGTGAGTGGTTGAGTGAATCGTTGAGTGAGTGGTTGAGTGTGTGGTTGAGTGAGTGGGTGGTTGCTTAAGTGAGTGGTTGCGCCAGTGAGCGGTTGCATGAGTGGTTGTGTGAGTGGGTCGTTGGTAAGTGAGTGGTTGAGTGAGTGGTCGAGTGAGTGGGTGGTTGAGTGAGTGGTTTAGGTGGAGCTGGTGGCCGCAGAGTTCGAGTGTGCGCGTTGATGATGTGAAATGTCATCAGTGGTGTTGGCCCATTGGGGTCCAAAGGAGAACATTGCCTTGATTATATCATTTATAAACTCCTCGTGAGATGACAGCCAGAATATAGATGAGAGATAGAGTTGATATTGAGATGACAGAAGAGAGAGATACGGTGACATGAGAGATGAGAGACACGGCTGGGAGAGAGATGAAGTGAGGTGAGAGGGATGTCGACGAGAGACAAATACCGAGCTAGATGAGAGCAGAGAGGTACGGACAATATATGTCGGAGAGGCATTTAATTAGCCATGCCTGTTATAGTTTGATTTCAAGCTTTCGTGACTGCAGGGATTCATATTCTTGGTTCTTTCGGTAAAGTCACGTAGAAGGGAAACGTAGTGAGAATTTAATTGTTTTACATTTTTATCATTTCATTGTTTCCCTTCCACGTGACTTTACCGAAAGAACCAAGAATATGTCTGTTATAGATTATTTAGGTAAAGTCACGTATAAAGAGAAAATAATAAATTAAATACTAGCATACGACGTTTCGATTGCAACACAAGCAATCATCATCAGGTATAAATGAAATGGAAACACAAATCTAGTATACTTACAAATGTAATGTAATACAACAGAGAGTCGGATAACATAATTCATTATTTTCTCTTTATACGTGACTTTACCGAAAGAACCAAAGAGTAATTCCTGCAGTCACGAAAGCTCCAAATTAAGTTAGATTATTTAGGATTTGACTTAACGGTGATATTTGAATCTGGGGGGGGGGGGGGGGTTACTCCTTGAGCTGCTTGGGGCCCCTGAACATTTGCTTGGCGTTGCTCGTGCCTGGCACGACGATTTTGACTGACGCACCCGGCCGTTGCCCAACGGCTACCGATTCGACGGCGGCGCTATTTGCGACATGCTCGCACTCGCGCTGGAGTCACTCCGGCCTGCAGAGACGGGGACGGTGGGGGTGGGGCGGCTGAGTGTGTGAAAACAAAAAAGGCAAACAAGACTCCAAAAAAAATAAAACATGTGGGCGGAGGGGCGGAAATTTGAATGCGCCGAGCAGCGGCGGGGGTGCGTGAAAAAAAAGGAATTAAATAACATTCCTTACGCTTCAACCGAGTCTTTATCGTTTCGCTTACCGGAATATGAGTAAGGATTTGGATAAGGGCAGGCGGCGATGGCTGGTTGTGTGTCACGCGGGACGAGTCAACGTAAATCTCTCCGGACAAAGGCGAAAGCGTGGAAAAAGCAGCGATTTCCCCCCAACCCCTTTGACTCACGGTGCGCGATGGGGGCGCGTCTTCTCGCCCGGCTACAGCGACACGTTTTAGAATTTTTTGCGTGGAATTTTTGGCCCATTTCATTGGATGGATGCATATTTTTTGGGTTTTTCGGTGAAGTCACGTAGGTATAAAATGAAAAAAAAATCAATAAATAAATTATTTTCTACCTACGTGACTTTACCGAAAGAACCAAAGAGTATGGATCCCTGCAGTCACGAAAACTTTAAATCTAGAGAGTACTCGAATCTTGACTTAAAGCTTTCGTGACTGCAGGAATTCATATTCTTTGGGTCTTTCGGTGAAGTAACGTAGATAGATTCAAAGAAAATAACAAAAGCTACGACGTTTCGATCGCAACACAAGCGGATGGATACATTTGGAAGAACGACACGCTTTGACTTTCACGCTATTTTACTTTCTTTTATTTTCGTTCGTGAAAGAACGCAGTCCTGCTCTGTACCTCTGTGTTGTTTGACTTTTGACGTTTTTTCGACGTTTTTTCGACCGGTTCCCTGTTCCACGTTCCTGCAGCGCGGCATCGCTACTCACCATTTGTGTCACGACCCACGCGACCGTGATTGTGACCTAGATCTCGACCGCGTAGCACCTGTACCGTACGCCCGTGAAACAACAGAGCCTGGCAGCTCGTTGGGGGCAAAGCTCCAAAAAAATCCGCATCCTACTCGCTCTACTGCCATCTGCGAGTCTGCACAGCACGTGACCATCTCTGCACGATCCACTAACCCCGCGTCTGAAGCGCCGGGCTGCCAAGCCCGCTGGGGTTTGATTTGCGCAACGCGAGAGGCAATTAAATCGGCACCAGCTGTTTCACTCGTGGCTGCGTCCACGTAAACAGATGAGCTCAAAGTTGAGACGTTCAAGCACATCGATCCTCTCGTCGTGGTTTTGCAGAAACACCACCGGTCGTGTTGCCAGATTCGTGTTGTCATAAGGAGAAGACGTTTACATTCAGAAATTCGGAATTCTTGCGGGCGAGAAGTAATGTAAATACTAATATTGTCCATTGGTTGTCAGAGAGAGGGAGAGCCTCAAGGCTCGCGCAGTCGGGAGCTTGTCCATTCGTAACGTCCAAGGGGACTTCCGTTTGTGAGTTGTTAACTCACTCACTTGGTATACAAAAAAAAGAAATAATAAAAATGAATAATAAAAATATTTCTTCTATTATTTATTATTATTTAGTTTTATTATAGATTTTTTACCTACGTGACTTTACCGAAAAAACCTAAGAGTATGAATCCTTGCAGTCACGAAAGCTTCACATCTAGAATTAATACAGGAGGTCGTTGGTTCGATGCCGACCCGGCGCTTGTATATTTCGAGTTTGCGTGTTCTCCCCGTGGTCACGTGGAAATTTTTTCGGGTCCTCCGGTTTCTCCCACCGTGTTTACAATCAACATTGGCCCCTACAAATTTCCACACGATGATAAGCCACTTTGTTGGGCTATTATTTGTGGCCAGGTTACTTCTGAAAAACAGCTATATAGCTCTGTGGGCCTTAAATGGTAAAATAAAAAAAAAACTGTTTTAGTTTAGTTTGGGATGTTCGGGCATCGATTCCATCAATGAGAGTTTGGCTTCACGTTGGGAGAATATGGAGTGTCCGGAGAAAAACCACCACATGCACGAAGGGGGGTAAGAGTCAAAATTCCACACGGATAGATTCAGAAATCCATTGCTTTATGGCCATCTTGTGTGACTTCACATCAGAGTGTAGAGTCAGAGTTGTCTGTTCAAGCAGGCGTAGAGGCATTGGTGATCATCTCTCATTCACAGGCCTGAGCCTTCGCTGGAAAGTCCACATTCCTTGGCTGGGCCAAATATATCCGTAGATAGACAGCCACTGTTGACTTCCCCACAAAGTGGTGCCTTTTTTTATCGACCCCAGAAGGAGGGATGATTGAGCTGAGTCAACCCCCAACCAAAATTTCAAAGTTTCAAACTCGCGACGTGGCCACAAATGATATCTCAACGAAGTGGCTTATCGCGTGCAAATTTACATCAGCAGTCAAGTACTCCAAACGCGTGACGTTGGTTCTAAATGCGGAGGGAAAAACCGCGGGACCTGGAGAAAAATCCACATGACCACGGAGAGAGAGAGAGACACGCAAACTCCAAATATACAGTAGCAGGCGTCTGGGTCGGGATGGAACCCATGACCTCCTGTATACCGGGCGAGGCAGTTAACATCTCCTAGCCACCGTGACGCTGACACCATCCACCTCACCACACCTGCCGCAACCTGGATTTGAACCCGGGAGCTCAGCGGCAGTCGACCCAGCGCTCGTCGTGACACGGCCATTGTGAGCTCGCCGATGCGGCCGGCCACCTCTTTGAAATGCACACTCTCGTGTCCGTGCCTGTGAACGTATGAAAGGAGGGGGGGGGGGCACCCGGTTTCTCTCCCCCGCGATTCAAGAAACACGGCCTCCAGCGCGTGACCTCCTCCTTTTGACTGTGGACAATGTTGAATTAGTTACACGGGGGGAAGGGGAGGGGGGGAGTGGGAGGGGGGTCAGGATTAAAACGGCACCGGTCGGGGCAACAGTTCATCCTCGATGTACTCTCGCGGCTGTCGCCACCGCCGTCGTCCCGTTTCCACGAGGATTAGAGACGGAGGCTCCGGGGCCGTGCCGCGGGCGTTTACAGGAACGTCCTGTGCCACACCGTCGCGACTCCTCGGGCTTGATCCCCCCCCGCCGCCGCCCCCCACCCCCCGTCCCCCCGCCTCCTTTCCCCACGCCCCCCCCCACAGCTGGAGAGGAGGAAGCGGTCGCAATGTCAGTTTCTATCCTTCACTTTGATCGAACGCAAGCTCCCCGTGGGCAAATCGCGCGCCCCCCGAATTGTGCTCGATCCCATCAGGTCCGCGGAAGCTAAGCAGGGCTGACCCCGGATAGCGCTCGGATGGGCGCTGGGGGGGGGGGGGGGGGGTTGACCTCCGATGAGTGACGGTTGGCTATGTACTGTGCGAAAGAAGTTCAGCGTACCTACGTGCCTACATTAAGGACAGATGCAGCAGGCTGTTGCAAGATGTGGGTTGGTGCTAGCAGCACCCAATGTTGTACCGTACTATGCTTCCGTGTCTACGTTCACCAAACGTATGCCAACCTACCCCAGCACGGTGAAGTACGGGCAGACAACCCCTTACGCCCCGCACAGCATGTGGAGGGCCACTCAACCCCCTTCTGTGCCGTGCCGGCCTTCGTAGGTGCTACTCGCTATAACTTGCCTGAACAGTCTGCTCAGGCTGCCCGGGGGACATTTGTCTTTGTTGTTGGTGGTGGTGATGGACTATGAGCGTGGTCCTTGCATATCGCGTATCGACTGCGCAACAGCTGTGGGATCCGGCAAGGGAATTGCGGTGAGGGGTGGTGGCTTTGGCGACGTTGGCCGTGGTGACCTCCTCAGTCTTGACCTTGACTCAAATTAACACGGTTGTCCCGGGCAGTAAAACTTTACCGGGCGTTCGGCAAGAAGCAGACGCAACTTAAAAGCACATTTTAATTTATTTCGGCTCACAGTTCACGACGTCGTATTTCATGCCTTCACACAAAGCAACCGCGCGCATTTTTCCAATTAATTTATTTGCAGGAAATCAATTTATCATTAAAGCGGAGAGAGGGCCGCGAAACATTATCGAGACAGCTTCGGAGACAGCGCTGGGAAAACATAATTCCACGCGCAACGTCGCTTTTGTCAAGACACTCGCTTCGGAAGTGGAAAAAAATAATGCGCTCAGTGGCTCGTTTGTTTGAAAACATTTAGCCGATAACAATTTTCAAAACGGCTTTACACACTTCATGAGAGCAATCTAGATCAAACGGCGGCGGGATGGGTTTTTTAAATTTTACATTTTATTTCACAAAGCCACTGGGAAAGTAAATGAATGTCGGTAGTTTGCAGAGATACCGCTGCAGCAGGAATTGAAGCATTGTTCGCTCAATGTGTGTCGCTGCGGCTGAGAGCCTCTGGCAATCCTCTGCAGCACATGGTGGATGCCTGTGGTGACTACTCCGCCAGATTGGCGAGTGTGGTGGGGCTTCACGGTGGTCCTGGTTCGGTCAAGACGTAAAATCACATACTTTTGTAATTGTATGGATGTGTAAGTGCCTTGAACAAACTGGCGCAAAAAAGCTAAATAAATTAGTTTCTCAATGTAGATGATGACTTAAAAATACATCGCTCAAGTGGCTTCCTAATATCGGAAGGAAGAGCGTTCCAGACGGCCGCAGGAGCGCATCTGAAAGCGCGCGATGCAGTGACGTGGAAGCATTGCTTTGCGTTTGCGTCTACGAACATGCACAGCTCCTTTGTCAGTCCGCTGCTGGATGAGGGCCTCTTCCCACGTTGCGGGGGTTACGGGGGTCGTAGGGGTCACTTCTCTACGTCCGTGCCTCCACCGCCACCGTCGCCCACCGGCCACTTTGTTAATCGTAACTTTTCCCGTCGATTCTGCAAAACTACAAATTGCGGTCCACGACTCGACGGCACCCCAAATCCCCTGCCTCTTTGAAGGCAGGAAACCCCCTGCAAGCCACGCCCAGCGTGGCATTCTCTGACGATGCCGATGACGTCACCAAGCCCCGCCCGTAACCTCCCAGCCCAGGGGCATGCGTGCCCGCTGTGACTTTCCGTCCAACTTTCCGCGTTGCGTGTCGAGTAATCGAACCCGATTGATCGAATATCGAGTCACGGATTACTGGAAAGGATCGGATTTCCGCCTATGCACCTCCAGGTGTGGTTCGACAGCACCGTTCACGGGACGATGGAAAACAGCCCCGTCGATATTTCCTGCCCCCCCCCCCCCCCGGGGTCTTTCCCACGAACTGGCGGACCTCAAATCCCCGAGCTGCTTCTCGCGTGGCGGCGCAGGAGTCGACGAAGGGCTTCGTGACCCGGGCAATGCGTCTCGGGCAATGCGTCTCGGTGTCGGCAACGCGGCCCCAGAGTTGTAATCGGTGGCGATGAAATAAAAAAAACATTTCAAACGAAATGTTGCCTACCCGAACCCTGCCTTAACCCAGTGGCCCTGGCACGTCCTTGCCCCCCGCTCGCGTGTCTCTCAAGTTGCGTCGCGATCAAAGCTGCGGGGCTCTGGTAACTGTCGTTCCCTTTTCTCGCCGAAGGGATAAGCCGTCATCGATTAGCCACGGTTCCAGGGACCGCAGCTATGAAAACAGCCAACACGGCGCACACGCGGGCAGCTAGCCGAGTCTTAGTGTGTGTGTGTCTGTCTACGCGAGTATTGTGTGTATGTGTATGTATGGGGAGTTCTTGTGTAGGTGGTTAGCGCACCGCACTACGGATCTTGAGTTCGATTCCTGATCATGACCGGCATCAGAACTGATTCTGGCCCCCTTACCACCCGCCTCTAGGTCGACTCAGCCGGTGCGGTGTGTAAACATCGCCACTGGGGGGACAAAGGCGGCCGAGCGTGGTGTTGGCCACCCCCCCCCCCCGTGTGCCGTGCCAGCCTTCATAGGTGCTCGCTAACAGCACTTGCCCAACAGTCTGTGACGGATATACGGGGGGGGGGAGATCTTTGTGTGCGTGTGCACGTGTGTGTGTATGCACTTGCCCCTACAGTCTGTTAAGGCTATACGGGGGATCTTTGTATGCACGTGTGTGTGTGCACGTACCAGCGTCTCAAAGTAATCGTCAAATCGATACTCTTCATGTTCCACCCTTTTAACCCCCGGTACGGCTCTTGACGTAGAAATCAAGGCACTGAACCACTTGTAGATCGTAGCGGAAAGGTCTCTTTGAAAAAAACAAACACGGTACGTGTTCTTTAAACCGCTGTCTGTGCTGTGTTGTTTTGTAAAAAGCAATAAAAGTGATTCGTCCATTTCCAGACCAAACGATACCGAGCCCCAAGGCCTGTTCCTGCCTTGGGGATGTTCTTTTTCTTTGTCCCGAGTTGCAGGCGCGTGTTGCGTGTTGCGTTTTATTAGATTTTTCTATTTGTTGGTGTTGTTGGTGTTGTTTCAATTAGTCGGGAAAGGTGCCACCGTGGCTAGAGCGTGACGGCGGTCGCAGTCGGAAATGGTTGTGAGTTCGATCCCCCCCCCCCCAGCTCTGTGTTCGGCTCAAGCATAAGCTCATCATCTTTCTGGGGTTGATAGAATGGGTACCACTTTTGTGGGAAGTCAACCGTGTTCATCCGGTTTGCAAAGAACGCTTATATCATCATTTATGCATTGCCGTGGAGAACTGTTGGTAAACGCGTAGAGAATAAGCGGAATTTCTGTTCTACCTCTCCCTATATAAATGCAAATCTGTGTTAGTCTGTCAGCCAATTGGATGTTCAGACGAATGTTATGAAGCAGAATTTGTTTCAGCAACCAAGTGAACCCCAGACGTACCCTTAGTTCTTTCGGTAAAGTCACGTAGGTAAAAAATGAAATAAAAATTAATAAAAATAATATAATAATAATAAAATCACTTTCGGTAAAGTCAGGTAGGTAAAAAATGAAATTAAAATTAATAAAAAAAATAATAAAATCACATTTTGTTTAATTAATTTTAATTTCATTTTTTACCTACGTGACTTCACCGAAAGAACTAAGACTATGAATCCTTGCAGTCACGAAAGCTTCAAATCTAGAATGAACCCCAGACGGGTTTCAGCCTTCTGGGTGTCGTCAGTCGAGTCTGGCTCCCGCCATGCGAACGTGGAACTTTGCCTGCTGGCTCCGAACTACCATTGGGTACGGCGCTTCAGCGCCGTACCCAATGCGGATCAGGGAGATACCTTGGCCTGTTTAAGGCCGCTTTATACATTTACATTATTATTATATTTTTATTCGAGCAGGTCGCCACCCATTGATATTTATCGCACATTTATTTTACAAGGTTGAAACCGGTAATGGAAAGATATTAATTTTAACAATTTAATTTTACATTCCATCTCCGGCACACTTTTAAACCAGAGCTGTGGCCCACACTACATATTGCTGTACACACACGCATAATATAAAATGTTACTTTTAATCCCGCTTTCCACAAAGTTTTTGCCGCCGCGTCCGCATTGTGCATTTGAACGTTTTTATTTTATCTCCCTGCATGGCAAATTGGAAACGATTTCACGGACGCTATCGCGAAAGGGGTTCAATTTCGAAGCCGATTAAAGCTGCATTACCTGCGTGCGTTTTTTTATTTTAAATGTTGATTGTACACGACCAGCCTTTGAATACAATTTTAATCCGAGCGGTTAAAATATAACGGCACTATCCTTTTCACCCGCATCTGCCAATTTTATACTTGCCGAGCGGAGCGTGTGATGTCAATCGAGGTGTGCCCTTGGATGTAGAGAGGCGACGCGCCACGTTAACTGAGCAGGTTCACAATGGCTGTTTTCGAAGCAATGAGTCAGTACCACTGAGACCATGGGTTTGTAACCCTTGGTTACAGCCGCCTGTGAACAAACCCGCTCAAGTCTAGCGAGTTCGTGGTTTTAACCCACTCACTGATGACCACACGCAAATCCTCCCATTATAATTTTTTGTTAAAGCCATTTTAAGGCCTTCCAATTCCACAGTCGATCACGACGGTTTTTCGGCCATTCTTCACCACACTCGTCAGCGTGGGTTGGTTGGTGAGGGTTGGACCACAGAACCTCGCCACCGTTATTTAGCCGTTTCCGAGAATCAAACTCTGGGTTCAAGGTTCGATCACACAACCAACGTCGGTTGTGTGATCGACCCTTTGAAGGGTATTCGCAGGGCGATCGCTAAGGGTGACGGGCTCTCTCGTCTCTGGTATAGCAGCCGGCAAGCTTGGCAAGTAAAGATTCTAAATCTCAAGCTCAGGCAAAATGTGATCACAAAGATCGGGGAGAGATACATTATTGAAATAGCCCCTGTGGGGAACTTCCATCGACGAATTGTGCTGGATTATAATTATTGACAATATCTGTGAAAAATGCGCTTCCCGATGCCATCGCGTTTCTGCCCGGAGCAGTTGAAAAAATATACGAAGATCAAATAATAATTGTTGTTATTAAGTACAACTTTTGAGCTGTCGTGG
This sequence comes from Lampetra fluviatilis, assembly GCF_964198595.1. Taxonomy (NCBI): domain Eukaryota; kingdom Metazoa; phylum Chordata; class Hyperoartia; order Petromyzontiformes; family Petromyzontidae; genus Lampetra; species Lampetra fluviatilis. Next base: position 3,300,164 of record NC_136327.1, on the reverse strand, counting down.
ACCCCGACGTCGTGAGGTCAGAAAATAATTGGGCACGCAACTTGGCACGCGCGTCTAAGTAGCCAGGACGGACAGTCGTTTGCAAAGCAAGTTGCTGCGTTTGCAGGCCGTCCTCCTGGCATTTTGTAATTAACTTTGTCTTTTTAAACGTGTTTGGCGGTCCGATTGTATTCTCTATTTTATAGAACGTACCGCCACTTGCAATCCCTTGTGTCACCATTGCCACCTTCATGAGCAAGGGCTGCTTAAGCTCAATGGGCCTTGCCTGTCTCAAATAAAATTTATATTACAAAAGTACATTTGTATGGGGAGCGGGTTAGGGGGAGGGCCAACACTTCGACCAACCCGCGCTGATCAGCGTGGTGAAGTATGGTCGATCGTGACCGACATGGCATGCGGAGTCCTTCATCCAGCAGTGGAATTCCAAAGGGCTGTACAAAATAGGCACGTGACAATGCACCGATGATTTATTGATTACACTGGTCAACAAAAAAAAAAACTTTTTTTTCTGGCCTGGACTTTTGCAGCTGTTCTAGACTAATTTCAGGGTTGCTGATTCCAAATCTGATCTCAGATTTGCTCTATCACATCTCATTTTTATGCTATCGGCATACCCCATTTTCATTGATTTTACCCGAAATTAACTCCGTCACTTATAATTGCAAGTTGTTGCGAGTCAGTGACTGCTCTAGTGTTAAAATATGGTGCTGTATTTTTAGGATAGTGTGTTTATAATATAATTTTATGTAGATATCCACATTTATTTAATATTTTTCTTCTGCAGTTTTTATTGAAAATGCAATATTTGATATCTCAAAAACCTGACGTGATAGACAAAACTGATGCCAGATTTGGAATCAGCACCCCAAAATTACCTTAAAACCGTTGGAATACCTTATGCCAGAAAAAGTGTGTTGACCAGTGTTATAATCCATTCGTGTTCTCACAATCCAGTGTGTGTGTGAACCGGTCCAGGGCCTTCCCTAGGTCGACTCAGCCTCAAATGAGTACCCGGTGCGGTGTTTAAACATCGCTACTGGGGAGACAAAGGCGGCCGGGCGTGGTGCTGGCCACCCACCCCCCTCGTGTACCGCGACCACATTCACAGTCTGCTTAGGCTAAAAGCGGGGGAGGGATCTTTGTCTTTTTGAACGGATATATGAAAACCATACGGATTGACAAAAGGGTTGTGGGAAAATAAATTATTTCTCTCCGTCTGCGTCTGCCTTTCGTTGAAGAGCCTCGACGAGAATGCCGTGGCTTTGAAGTTTGGAACGCAACCAAAACTTTTGCATCGGGCTTTCGTGTTTTTTTGTTACTTTTATTGTTGTTGTTGTTGGTGTTATTTGTGTCTGCATTCAAAAGGCATTATTTCCAGAACATTCTTTGTTACTGCCAAAAATTTGTTGTATTTTATTTTTGCAATGCCTCTCGTACAAAGCGCTTGAGTTAGGACATATATGTGACTCACGTCACTCGGAACGAAGGCGAAAGCCTGGCTACATTGTCTGCGAGCGGAGCGACTGTGTGAGATTTAACCGAAGGGGGGGCGGGAGGGGGTGAAAATCCGTCTTAAACCTCCCTCCTTCAATGCCGTCGGTCCAAGTCCTTTTGTTTGTTGGGATAAAAAAATGAGAATGAATGAAAAGATAAAAAGACTTGCGTGGGGATGGGTGGTGGGGGGGGGCTGGAATGGGGGGGGGCCCTGGTGAGAGGGCGGTGGGTGGGGTGGGGGGGCGTATGGTGGTGGTGGGGGGTGTAGAGAAAAAATGGGAAAAAAAAACAAGAGAATTGTGTTTTTTCCCCATGATTAATCAAACCGCTGTGAAATAATTGCAATCTGTGCGATCACTCATGTTAAGGGTGTGATTAAAGCGAACGCTTGTGGCGCGTAGGGGTGGGTGGGGGTGGGACGTGGGAAGTTCTCTCCGTCTCACCCTGCCGTGAGTCCGCCGTGCCGTGGGGGAGCTCCGTCTCATCTTCCTAACGTACATCCCGCTGCGTACGTCGCCCGCGTTGTCAATAAGCGCACGCCTGCCCCCACCACCCCCATCACCCCCGGAGTGCTCGCGGTGCTCCACCAAACGGCCCCGTTGGCTCCGAGCCGGCTGCTTCGATTCCCGCTTCAGCAGCAGCAGCAGCGTGCAGCAGTAACTCATTATTCATCGCTCCGAGGCTGTTTACCATCAACGGTGCTTCTCCTACGGAGAGAGGCCCTTAACCCCCTGGACCCGCTGAAGGAATGTGGAGTTGCCAGCGCTGGTTGGGTGGGGGGAATGAACGGAGATGAGCGCCCCACATCCCAAAGCTCGTTCGAACGGTGAATGACGCTTACGTTCCGTGTGTATGAAAGGTGAATCACGCTTACGTTCTGTGTGTATCAAAGATGAAGGCACAGCTCCTGCAATTATCTCGCTCACGGCACTGCTGAACTCCAATCGAAGGGGCTCTAACGTAGCCTCCTCTAGAGGGGGAGGGGGTAGTTTTTGTCCTACTCATCCACACAGTACACACACAGTACACACACAGTACACACGCACACAGTACACACACAGGACGCAGTACACACACAGTACACACACAGTACACAAGCACACAGTACACACAGTAAACACACAGTTCAAACAGTAAACACACAGTACACACACACAGTACACACACAGTACACACACAGTACACACAGTAAACACACAGTTCAAACAGTAAACACACAGTACACACACGCACACAGTACACACACAAGACACAGTACACACACAGTACACACACAGTACATGCGCACACAATACACACACAGGACGCAGTACACACGCACACAGTACACAGTAAACACACAGTACACACACAGTACACACAGTAAACACACCGTTCAAACAGTAAACACAGTACACACACAGTACACACACAGGACACAGTACACACACACTCTGTATGCGTTTCGATTTTTTATTATTATTTGGCTGCTCGAAATGTCCACGTGGATAGGCCACTTCGTTGAGCGATCATTTGTGGCCCGGTCGCTTGTGAAAAATAAGCAAAATAGCTCAGTGGGCCTTCCCTGGTAAAATAATAAAATGTTTTAGTTTTCTGAGTAATTTTTTTTATGATTTGCTTACTTTTCCTTTACTTTGCACTCCTGTAGTGTTGTTGTACTGCTTGCTGTTGTAACGTTCTGACACGCCGTGGGGGGGGGGGGGTGGGGGGGAGTGAAATAACTCCGTAAGATGATCACCGTTCACTTCCTTCAATGTGTTTCCCATTTTATTGACTCTCTCCGGACGCGATGATTGGCTGAGCCTGACTCCGCTCTCGTTGGGAGTGACCTTCTCTCATTGCGAGGTGACATCCCCCGGCCCCAAACGTCGCACCGCGGTCCCCAGTACACGCGCCGCCGTACGATCTCTGAGTGAATCGTGCACGCCAAGCATCGAGAGTGGTTTCCCAGCTCACCTGGAGCACCAGCCAGGGGGGGTGGACATTCCACATTCCTACGGCGGGATAGAGTCTCTACCTATGCCACGCTACCACTGTTGGCTTCCGTGCAAATTGGTGCTCGACCCCCCACCCCCCCCCCGATCAGGAGTTGAACTCTCAACCATCCGGTGGTCGCCCCTCTTATTTTGTAAGAAAAAAAATTGCAATCATGTCCACGGCGCGCGCACCACCACCACCGCCGCCGCCGCCGTGGTAAATCCACCGCGGATTACGCGCTAATCGCGCGAGCGTTCACGTGATTACAGCGTTTGTAATCTTTCAATTATTTATTGACTCCGAAGACGACGCGGCTCCTGTGCAGGAGGTTAGGCGCGCGGCAGGGGGCAGTTGGCGACGGCTCCAGCTGTGGAGGCCAAGCGTTAGCCTGGGGGGGTCCCCACCGGGCCCCAAAGCTACCCTCCAGGAATTCGTTTGGCCGTCCATCTGAGCATCATCTGAGAATTACGGCAAGGAGGAACCTGAAAATCATATAGCGGCGGCCGCCCCCCCCTCCCTCTTCCCCATCTTCCCCGCACATCAAAGGCAACGGGCCGTGCTGTTTACGGAAAGCACCTGTGTTGTGAGTTGCGTAACTCGTGGGCGAAGGTGGTCACGTGTTTGTTATTTGCGACGGGTGGGTGGGGACCGCGTGACTGGCACTGATGCTCATCTCCCGGCTGCCCTGTCTTGGAGCCCCTTTTTTATTTTTTGTAGGGGTGGGTGGAATGTATTATTTTTAAATCCTTTATATTAAGTTCACTTGCTTGCGCGCTTACGACCGTGCAAATCTTTCGGTCATTTTTTAACCCACTTCCCGTGATCCAATCGAGCTGACATTTTGCACACAGACTGGTTGTGCGTGACAATTTATTTTCGTGAATTTTTTTTTCCAAAATGTGACACTTTTTAGGAAATAAAAAATCATATTTAATTTAAAATACCAATGTGATAAAAATGAAACTCTTACTCAAGAAAAACAGAAATGAATAATAAAATAAAACCGATGCCACGCATAAAAAGGATTTATAGTGAAAAACTTTGTTTTTACATATGTATTTCGAACTTCGTTCGCACCGTGTGTAGCCGACCGTGCTAATCGCAGATGACGATTGAGTAAAAGAAGCTGAAAGCAGTTCTAAACAAATTAGTTTTAAATTCCACATTTAAAAGTGCATAGCTCCAGTGGCTCCCTAATATCGCGAGGAAGAGCGTTCCAGACGCCCGCAGAAGCACAGCTGAGAAAGCGCCGCGCGATGCTGGTCGCCTTCTTGGTTCGATGGCCAGCAGCCAAAAGCTGCCGCTGCTGCCACTGCCGCTACGAGGATGACCGGACATCAAGCGTGATGGTCCGTGCCCTTCGACCACGCGGCCAGAGGGCTCCACTCGCAGTGGCGAGTTTGTTGGCGGCGGTCAACGACGCAGCGGCGTCAACATTCCCGCACTTCGGTGGCCAGAATGGCTGAGAGGAGGGCCTTCATTCAGCGGTGGTGTTTCAAAGGGTTGTTAATTATACAGCGCTGCTTAACCCAGCAACCGATGCTTTGCAGTTTTGTGGACGGTGCGTGTACAACGTGTTTGTGTTGTACGAGTGAAAATATATATACGTACTGCGTAACTATGTATATACAAATTAATTACGTAAGTAAACATTCCAACAGATGGCTAAACAGAGTGTGTGTGTGTGACCTGCCAACTAAGCGTTCATTTCAATTTGAGCATAAATTACGAGGAAGCGTCGGGACGTTACAAGGTCGTGTGTTGGTCGGCGCGGTGCGATGGTGCGCGGGAGGGCATCTTAACTCATGGCCGCAACAATATTCTCTCTTCTTGGTTCTTTCGGTAAAGTCACGTAGAATGGAAATAATAAAATAATAAAAATAAAAATAATAAAATAATTCTCACGACGTTTCGGCCACAACGCGAGCAGCCGTCCTCAGGTGAAGAACAGGTCTGTCGGGGAGACAGCGACTGAATTTTGTGATTCATTCAGACGCTGTCTTTCCGACAGACCTGTTCTTCACCTGAGGACGGCTGCTTGCGTTGTGGCCGAAACGTCGTGAGAATTATTTTATTTTTATAATTGTATTATTTACATTCTACGTGACTTTACCAAAAGAACCAAGAAGATGAATCCCTGCAGTCACGAAAGCTTTAAATCGAAATATTCTCTCTCTTTTGATAACATGCCAGCTACGGTGGCTGCCGTCGCAGATTTGAGTTGATGCGTTCCGTCAAAAAAACCATGAACAATTTTTTTATTTTATTTTAGCAGGTAAGGCCCACTGAGCTATATATGGCTATTTTTTCAGAAGCTCTCTGGCCACAAATGACAGCTCAACGAAGTGGCTTATCATCGCGTGGGAATGTATAGCAGCCAAATACTCTATAAACACGTGATGTTGATTCTAAATTTGGAGGGAAAAACCTGGAGGACCTGGAAAAAAATCCACGCGACCATGGGGAGAAAGAGACATGCAAACTCCAAATATACAGCAGGCGTCAGGGTCGGGATCGAACCCAAGGCCTCCTGCATACCAGGCGAGGTCGTTATCGTCTTGCCACTTAGAGGTTCAAGTGCCAGCTACGGTGACAGCCGCCGCAGATTGGAGTTGATACGTCCGGCGTTCGCTCTCCCGTCTTGACGCTCACGGCGCTGGTCAGATTGTCGCCAGCGGTACCACCGTTCAACTTCGTGGGCATTCAATTCGGCCGGGCATTGATTTTCGCGGCGAAATAAAATAACTTCTGTCGGTGGAGCCGCCCCCGTAGAAATCGCCGATTAACAATTTGTCTTTGCCCGGCTCGCTCGCGGGCAATGAAGAAAACCTGCGCCGTGATTTATCATGCGCGACTGTTAAATGATTTTTACGTAGTTTTTAAAAATATATAATTTAGGCTTGGACAATTAGCATGAAAATAGCAATTGATAGTTCTGGGTTGAAATAATTACATCTTAATTGATTAAACGGCGAGTTAATGGCCCTCTTGAATGTTTCATTACGTACTTCTTTGAATAGGTCTTAACACCTTTTTGTAGAGAAAGTTTAACAAGTTTCAGACAGTTGTCAATGATATTCTTCACATTCAGACTAATGCGGTTCATTGTCCGACATGGATCGATTGCATCGACCGTTACGCAACGTGCTACTTTGCAAAAGCAGGCATTTACCGATACCGTAAATCTATTTTTAAAAGCCAAATCAAAGCGTCTCCGTGCTTGGCACAATTCTGGGCCACTGTTTATGTTCACTGGCGGCCAGTTGCAAGCGGTGGGAAATTCCAGATTCCAGTGGTGTGCACGTACGGCCGGGGATCTTCACCGGATCACCACGGTCTCACCGTCACGCAAGTGGTACTCATTTTGGCAACCGTGGGGGAATGATGGGCTGAGTCGCCCCATTCCCCACCCCCCCAGCCCCTTAGGACTACAACCAGGCTCTGGGTAAACTCCGGACTTATTGCTATCACCGTCTATCAGAGATCTGTTTCTTTCGCTCAATTATTTTGTTGCCGATCTTACACTCGATAATTGTTTTTTTACCCTTTTATCTGGCAACAAAACTGACACCTTTTTTTACAAGGAGTCATGTTTGCATAGACCACAATACCTGCAGTCATAATGCAAAAAAAACATAACTCTGATAATGTATGCACTGTCCTTGAAGTTGATTGGTCCACACCCGAGACAGCTTTCCTTAGAGCCTAGTCTCACATGGTGTTGGACCAGATGACGCCAAAATGGTGTTGGACCAGATGACGCCAAAAGGCGCACCTTTTGGCGTCATCTGGTCCAACACCAGTTTTGTTGCCAGATAAAAGGGAAAAAACAATTATCATATTTTTTACTGGCAAATGAGGTTCCAATAGTGGTATCTTACACTCTTCACTCTCTCACCAAACACAAAGATTCCTTCCTTCTATGGCCAGAACAGAATGTTAGGGTAAGTGCTGTTAGGGAGCACCTATGAAGGCCGGCACGGCACACGAGGGGGTGGGCTAGCCAGCACCACGCCCGACCGCCTTTGTCTCTCCAGTGGCGATGTTTACACACTGCACCAGGGACTCATTTGAAGCTGAGTCGACCTAGGGGAGGCCCCAGGACCGGTTCAGATAATCGTCACTGGTGTTGGCCGTGAGCGAGAATCGAACATAGGCTGCCAGGTTCGTAGTGCAGCGCGCTGACCGTTGCTCTACCACTCCCCTCGCACACGCACACACATGCACATGGACACGCACATGCACACACATGGACACGCACACACACACGCACATGCACACACATGGACACGCGCTACGCATTCCTTGCATGCCGTACTTGCGATAAGAAAAACGAAATGTTTTCCCCAACATGTTGGCACAAATCACACGGCGGGGAGTAAAAGCAATGACCTGTCACTTGTCCTTAAGATTTAGAGAATGTTCCCCTATAAGCGATGGTTTGGCCCAGTCAGTGCCCCCACAACCATATATGTGTGCACTAAATGGAATGTGCCATTTTGATTTGAGCTGGGGGGTCTCTGCCTTTTCTCGTGACGAATTAAAAACAGAAAGTCAATCTTCATCAATAATGTTGTCTTAGCAGACACGTAAATAACAGGCTGAACTTTCTAAACAATGCCCCTTGCCAACCGATTCCCTGCACCGAATTTTATTTGCGTGCTACCTATAGGCTCGTTCTTCACATTTGATGTTTAACATTCCTGTTAGTACCCAAAGAGCTAACTGATAATGGGGAGTCCATGCGTACAATCACAGACATTTGGCAATACATTTCTGGTCTTCCAATGCCGTTTGCCAGCTTGTGGGAGGCTAACTAATCTTGCTTCACCACGCTGGTCGGTGCATGTCACAACACCACTGATGCTAGCCGTGGCTGGGAGCGCAGCTCAGGTGAGCGGGTTCGGAGCGCAGAGCTCCCGATCTCTGCGTCATTGCCCTCACCCCATTCCACAACCTCCCCCCCCTACACCCCGATATTGACAGAACTGAGCCACCTCCGATTAGCGCGGTTGGCCCCGTACGGTGCGAAAGAAGTTCAACACGCATTCAACAACAACAACCGCCATTCGCCACTAAGTGGCGGTGACGTCACCACGACGCTTGTGCCAGGCTACGTGCAACTTGAGGCCACGTGAAGTGTCGAACGCCCGCTGGCAGGAGGTCACGGGGCAGACCCAGGTGCCACGGGTCGACTGACTGTCATGCATACAACCCACACACAACAACAAACAAGAACACAATTTCTGTTAGCGAGCACCGGTCGAGATTGGCACAGCGCATGGCCATGCCTGACGTTTCCAAAGTGACACTGGACGCCTGTGAAAAAGAAAGAAAAGAGCTTCACTGCTCATCGGATTCCTCCAGTACAAATGGGAGACTCTGACCCTTGACACCCTGGGCGTTGCATCAGGAGCGCCTCGCAGTAGGAGAGGCGCGTTAGCGCTCCGTGCGCCACGCCGCGTTCCAGGCTCCGATCCGGCCAACGCCGCTCCGCTCCGCACTCGGCTAGTGGATCCACGACAGGGTTTACCTCTCGCACCCGCCCGGCCGGCACGCCTGACCCAGCCCGCCCGCCCGCCCGCCCGCGCACGCATCATCTCGCGCGCACGGACCGCCAGTCATTATCTTTCAGTGGCGAACTAACAACGCTAATTGGAGTTGCGTGAAAATGATGATAATTAGAACGCGGGGGCAATTAAGCATAGCGGGGCTCAGTGCCAGCCAAATATAGCAGACCGCGTCCCAAATAGAACTGACCGAGATTAGATTTCACGTCTCCGCGCGTGCGTGTCTGTGCGTGTCTGTGCCTGCGCGAGGAGCGGTAGCGCAGCGGTTAACACGCCGCGCTACAAATCCTGCCGACCAGAGTTCGATTCCCGCACGTGGCCAAGACCAGTAACGATCATCTGAACCGGCCGTGGGCCCTCCCCTTGGTCGACTCGGTCTCAAAATGAGTACCTGGTTTATTATGTGGGAGACAAAGGCGGCTGGGCATAGTGTTGGCCACCCCACACCCCTCGTGTGCCATGCCAGCTCTCGTGGGTGTTTGCTAACAGCACTTACCGCAATAGTCTGTTCAGGCTATATGGGGGATCTTTGTATGGAGCCGTAGCCTTGTGATTTGCGCACTGCGCTGTGAAGCAGGCGACCTGGGTTTGATTTCCAGCCACGGCTGACTCGGTTTTAAATGAGCGTCTGGTGTGCTGTGTAAACACATCAGCACTGGGGAGACAAAGGGGGTTGGCCGTGGTGCCAGGTACACGACCGCCTCATGCGCAGAGCCAGTCCTTGACAGGTGCTCGCTAACAGCACCTGCCCCAACAGCCTGTATAGGTGACGTGGGAGCTTCATGGTTCGTACGTTCATTGTAAAGCGATTTGACTCCTCGCCATGATTCACATTGCCGTCAGTGAGCAATTGATATCCAATCTAGGCTGGGGCTGCCTTATTTTGTCCCAGCCTAAAATAAATGCCACGGCAGTGAGACAAAGGAAGCTCGGGGCATCTATGACAGTTGTTACTCTTTGGTTATTTCGGTAGTCACGTATAAAGAGAAAATAATAAATTAAATACTAGCATACGACGTTTCGATTGCAACACAAGCAATCATCATCAGGTATAAATGAAATAGAAACACAAATCTACCCAGGTAGGGTGTTGACTGTTATGTTATCCGACTCTCTGTTGTATTACATTACATTTCTAAGTACAGTATACTAGATTTGTGTTTCTATTTCATTTATACCTCACGATGATTGCTTGTGTTGCAATCGGAACGTCGTATGGTAGTTTTTATTTATTATTTTCTCTTCATACGTGACTTTACCGAAAGAACCAAAGAGTAATTCCTGCAGTCACGAAAGCTCCAAATTAAGTATGACAGTGGTGTCCGTACGGTGATCGGTGGGTCTGGGTTGTCTCAGGGTGAGGGACTGAAAGCAGGTTACACGACTGCACGCGTCAAAAAGGTTTAGTCACCTTGCACGAGAGGAAAATTAAAAATGGAATTGGTTCATCCCTTTTTAACCACAGTGAGCCACTGACGCAAATTCCAAGGTCCTGTGGAAAGGACCCCCCCACTCCCCGTCTCATCGTGGATACATAACTCACAATGATAATGGGCTCGGTGGGTTGCCTGTTAAGACGACGTCCCTTCAAGGTCACGGTCGGAAGATGTTCCTAGCTGAGCGGCTCAGGTGTTCGATAAAACCCAATCTTGTTCCTCCTGAAGTAAAATAGCATCGCAAATTTTCAGCCCTCTGTCGTGCGATCATTCCTCACCACGGTGGCACATGTTAAGAAGAGCTTCATAGCTCATCGGATTTCTCCAGTATCAATCAATATTTTTTGATTCTCAAGTGCGTGTTGGTAAAGGGGCAGGAGGACCGGCGGATTAGCACATTTCACTCATCACTGATGGTAGCCGTGAGCCGGGATTTGAACCTGGGTCGCCAGGTTAACTGACCAGCGATTTTTTTATTCGCATTAAAATATCCAGCAGTGAATGTTTGGTACGTTAAATGAGATAACAGTCTAAATTTTGACTTAAAACTTTCTTGACTGCAGGAGTTCATATTCTTGGTTCTTTCGGTAAAGTCACATAGATAGAAAATTAAAAATATAATAAAAATACGTAAAAAATAATAAAAGCAAAAAACTCACGACGTTTCGAACGCAACACAAGCGGTCTTCATCAGGCGATCGAAACGTCGTGGGTTTTTTGCTTTAATTATTTTTTATTAATTCATAATTTTAATTTTATTTAATTTTTATTTTCTATCTACGTGACTTCACCGAAAGAACCAAGACTATAAATAACGGTCGAGTTGGGAGAAATATTTGAAGTTTTTTTTTGTTTTCTTGGAGGTGGGCCAGGTGGCTTCTGGGAAGTCAGAACCTCTGGGCCAGCCACACTTCGAACGATGCATGTTGATTTAAAGCTTTCGTGAAGAGGATGCATGTTGAGCTTATTTCCCACCGTGTGTAGCCAATCGTGCTAATTGGAGGTGCGGGGGAAAGACAACAAATGAGTTTTCAATCTAGATGATTTAAAAATGCAAAGCTCCAGTGGCTTCCTAACATCGGAAGGAAGAACGTTCCAGACGGCCGCAGAAGCGCATCTGCAAGTTGCGCGTTGCAGCGACCGTCTTTGTTCGACGGCTAGCCAATAGCCGCCGCCGCTGCAGCGAGGATGACCGGAGTTCGTGTGATGGTTTATGCTCCTTAACGAGATCGGCGAGCTACTGCGGCTCATTTACAGCAACAGCACTTTGTGCATAATGAGTGTGAGGATGACGGTGACCACCTACGGCTCGACACGGGGTTCCTGGTCGTGGCGCGTGGCACTAGGGATGCCACACCGAGGAAGCGGTGAGGTGGTGGGGGGGGGGGCGGGGGCCTCGTGCGGTGCATTCACACAGAGTAGGCGCGGAGTGATGGGGGATGGATTTCGCAACCTTCCTTCTGATGAGGAGCGCCTGCATCCTGAGCCTCGGCCTGATCAAACGACGCGTAAATTATTTACGATGACAAAGCGCAGGATATACATTACCTCTGCCGACGTTTCCGCGCAACATTAATGTTTTATGAACGTAACTTTTTTCTCTCTCTCTCTCTCATATCAACAACTCACAGCACCAGAGGCTTCTCAGACAGGGTGAGGGACTCCGTTTTTTTTATCTTTTCGCCAGGGCATGAAAACAAAACTATTTTTTATCCACCTCGGTGTCGTAGCGCTCGCGGGGCCTTGGCGGATTTAATCAAGGGGCTTTTATTTATTAATATTGGTACAGATTGGTAGCTGCGAGGCTATTGTGCGAGTACCCGTGGCTGAGAAAACGCGATACGCGCGCTCTTGCGTGATTGTGAAGGAAGATTTCATTTACTTTGGTACTTTTAATTAGATTTTTACCGATTGTTCAAAATGTGTTGTCGCAAATGTACGCTGGGAACAATGCGACAAGTTTTTTTTTGAAATCTCCTCGCTGATGTCCGCCAAAACAAAATTATATCGGTGCGCGCCGCAGTTCGTTGATCAGCCGGTCGCTTGCGGTGGAGTCAACTGTGGCCAGCTTGGACGAGTAGGCCAAAAACACCCTCTAAGTCACCCTTGAGTGCGGTGGTTCTTCTTCACCTGGGGCGAACGCTGCACTCCCTGGCGGGTGCGAGACGTAGCCAGATTTTTTTTTTAAGAAGGTAAATCATCGGAAACACAAATTAAGCATGCGCACGTAAGTTCGAACTTACTTTGTTTGATCTTCTTGGTTCTTTCGGTAAAGTCACGTAGAAGGGAAGTAATAAAATAATAAAAATAAAACATGAGGACGGCTGCTTGCGTTGTGGCCGAAACGTCGTGAGAATTATTTTAACATGTTTTATTTTTATTATTTTTTTACTTCCCTTCTACGTGACTTTACCGAAAGAACCAAGAAGATGAATCCCTGCAGTCACGAAAGCTTTAAATCGAAATTTACTTTGTTTCATCAAACCCTGTGTGTTTATTATTCGCATTATACACATTTTTTTACGATTGAGAACCAGAGGGGTGCAAGGCTGCAGTCAAGGTTAAGAACCGCTGTGTGGGTGGTGTACATGCCTAGTGGGGAGTGGTGGTGCAGCGGTTAGCGCTACGCTGCGCTACAAACCCGGCAGCCCGGGTTCGATTCCCGCTCACGGCCAACACCGGTGACGATTATTTGAACCGGTCCTGGGCCTCCCCTAGGTCGACTCAGCCTCAAATGAGTACCCAATGCAGTGTGTAAACATCGCCGCTCGGGAGACAAAGGCGGCCGGGTGTGATGTTGGCCATCCCAACTCCCTTGTGCGCCGTGCCGGGCCTTCATAGGTGCTCGCTAACAGCACTTGCCCCAACAGTCTGTTCAGGCTATACGGGGGATCATTGTCTTTGTGGCGTACATATCTGGCTGGGTGGTGCTCTAAGCGGAGCATCTACTAGCAATCGGACGGTTCAGAGTTCAAATCCCGGACAGGGGTTTAACTCGGCCCATCATTTTCCTCGGGGGTCTATAAAACGCCTACCACTTTTGCGAGAAGTCAGCAGCTTTCATTTTATGGACAGACTGCTCCTTACCACAGGAATATGGAATTCGCGTCACTGGCTGAAGGCCTCCGATTTAATGCGAGCCCAGCCTTATTCTCGTTAGATCAGAGAGTCGCTAGGGGGTGGGTTTGATGCGAGGTCCGCGCACGTGACACGCAGTCACTCCACCGTCGTCTACAAATTATTTGTAAGATTCAAAGAAAGTCTCTTTCCCTTTGCCGATGTTTTGCGAGGCACGCACGCGTCCTAATAGCCCCGATGGACTCTTCTTGCCAAAGAACACGAAGAACATTTAATAAAGCCCAAGCAATGCCGAAAGGCAGTGACAAACAAACAAACAACAACCGACGTTCGTTCATCACCAAGCGGTGGCGACGTTCCTGCGGCGCTTGCGCCTAGGGCAGCAGCGTGCGAGTCTGGGCACACGCGCGTGCTCGCTCTGCCGATCTCGAAATGAAACGCTGCGCGAGGATAAAAAAAAGAAAACGTGAAAAAAAAAACCGACGGATTTTATTCGATATTTTTTCACTTATTCGAGCGGAAATGTGAGTAGGAAAATGAGACGGCGGCATCGGCCGTTGCAAATTTGCGTTTCTGTGGAAACGGACGAGGTCGGGAAGACGGCCGCGCATGACGTGCGATGACGAGCGTGTCACGGCTTGCGAGGCCCCGTTTGTGCGTTACGTTGGTTGTGTTGCGTGCGTTGCGTTGCGTGCGTACGCGGGGGCCGACACGACAGTAGTGTCAGCAAAGACAAAGGTCTCTCGTACGGCGTTAACAAACTCTGGAGGCAAGTGCTGTTAGCGAGCACCTATCCAGGCCGGCGCGTCTCCCCGGTGCTGATGTTTACAGACTGACTCGCTCATTGAACACGTGTGCATTTGTGCATTCACGCCGACGTGTACGTACAATGAAGTGCGCGTGTACATCGTTGCAATCACTTTTTCAGAAGCGAACCGGCCGCAAATGATAGCTCAACAGGGCGGCTTATCGTTTGGAGATGTACAACAGCGGCCAAACACTGTAAATGCACGTTGATTCAAAATGTGGACGGGCAAAACCCGGGGGGACCCGGAGAAAAATCCACGCGACCGCCACGGGGAGAAGGCGCAAACTCCAAATATACAACACGCGTCAGGGTCGGGATCGAACCCATGACCTCCCGCATACCAGGTAAGGGAGTTAACATCTTGCTAATGCGGCACCCTTCTCCTCCTTCCCTCCTCCTCCTCCCTCCACCTCCTCTACCACCTCCTTCTCCCACCTCCTTCTCCCACCTCCCTCCTCCCTTCACCTCCTCCGCCTCCTCCGCTTGTGTCACTCTCAACCCAGCGATGGGCTAGCAGCTGTTGTGCAGCCGCGAGGGCAGCGGACCATGACACATTAATCATGCCGGGCACTGGGAGCAGCTAAAAGCTGATGACAGAAGGAGGAGGAGGAGGGTGGAGGGGGAGGTGTGAGGGGCGTGAGGCGGGGGGATCGCTAGGCGGTTGACGAAAGATGAACATATTCAGTGAAGGTGCGAGCGAGGAGAAACACATAATCAATTAATCAAACCAAATTCGTTCGTGAATCACACTTTGGACAGCTGCGCATTTAATCTTCGCCGGGCGGTCGGTGCTTGCCGTTGAAGGCGCCCCGGTTGAGGGGCTCGCAGGTTTGTGAAGCGTTCCGGTCCCGGTCTGAAGGTCGCACGGGGTTCACATCTTGTCAGGGTCAGTGGCGGCAGTGGGCGGGGTCAGAGTTCACGCAGCACTCCGCCCATCGTCTCTCCGGAGTAAAAACGCCGATGGGTACCACTTTGTGCAAACCCGACTGTGGGTCGTTCTATAACTTCACTGGGTTCTGGCCACGGGAATGTGGAATTTTCGGCGCTCACTCTGGGCCATAATTGGCAAATGAGCGCCACATCATTGCCATTGGCGAGCGTTGAGGCATTGTGATTTCTTATTACCTTAAACAACAACAACAACAACAACGGTGCAAGAGGCTCTGCTGTGGGTTTTGGATGATGATTAAATGCCACGATGAATTATGCCACGTTGTTGCGTTCGAATGAATTTGGTCGCGCAAAATAAACGTCAGTTTTATTGAACGCGGGGGCGCAACGGAGAGGAGCGAGTTCCTTGGGAGCTTCACGGCAGGATTTGGGTCTCCGACGTGGATGGCTCGGGAGTGGAACGTGGCAGGAAAGCGCCACGGATGGGATCGGAGGTTTGTGGTGGGGTGGGGACTCGCGTGCGAGATGGAAGAGGGCAGGGCAGGGCATCACGACAGCCACTGGGGTGGATCCCAGAGGTCAACGGGCCAAAGGGAAGATCTATAATCGGCGGGTGGGCGACCTGCGACTGCCCAGCTGCATGCGGCGGCTCTTTAAGCCACTGAGCTCGGTTCTATCGAAGGGGCGTAACGTAGGACGCGCTGTCAACGGTAGCAGCAAAGAATAATGAATGTCTCCCGTGCTGTGCCGAAAACATCTGGCTTTTTGCGGAAGTCACGGGTACTTTTTGGCGCTTGGTCTGTGACAGATTGGCCACCCCTGATCTTGAGTCAGGTGGAGGTAAGGATGATGATGATGATGAGACTGTAAGAGTGGACATCCGAGGTCGAATCTGGCAGAAGGAAGGGAGCATTGGCTAGACGTGGCGGCATCAGCGGCCTTGGCTGTGCCGACCTCTTCGTCTTGATCTTGAAAAACTATTTTATTTTACCAGGTTAGGTCCACTGAGCTGCGTAGTTTTTTTTTTTTTCAGAAGCGACCTGGCCACAAATGACGGCTCTACAAAGTGGCTTATCGAGTGAGAATGTATCGCAGCCAAATGCTCTAAATGTGGATGGAAAAAACCAGAAGACGCGGAGAAAAATCCATGTGACCACGGGGAGAGAACACGCAAACTACAAATATACAGCAGCAGGCGTCAGGATCGGGATCGAACCCACGACCTCCTGTATACGCGGCGAGGGAGATAACACCTCGCCACCGCAGCATTCAAAGATAAAAAGTTAGGAGAGAGAGAGAGACAAATAAAAAGTCCCCCCGCCAAAATATGTTGACGGGAGTGTTAATGAACCGTAATGGGCTTTCACCTGTTTAAATTAAGGACGGTGATTGATTGATTCAAATGTGACTTTTTGGTGGAGTTGAAAGGTTCGCCTCCCCCCCCCCCTATAATTAGACTTCTAATTAGACTTTTTTGCCACGGAAATGAGGAAAACACGGAGAGAGGGCAAACCAATGTGCGCTCTTGTCTGGACAGACACACCAGCGGCACGATCGATGCAGGCCATCACACTCACTCGGTCTCTCTCGTTTGCCAATTTTGTAAGTCTGCTGAGATTCTGTGCTCGGCAGGAGTGGGATTACGGGAGTGTGAGCGTGTTCATCTGTCTTTGCGGTGCATTAGTTAAATTTCGATTCAAAGCTTTCGTGACTGCAGGGATTCATCTTCTTTGTTCTTTCGGTAAAGTCACGTAGAAGGGAAGTAATAAAATAATAAAAATAAAACATAATAAAATAATTCTCACGACGTTTCGGCCACAACGCAAGCAGCCGTCCTCAGGTGAAGAATGAAACGTCGTGAGAATTATTTTATCATGTTTTATTATTTTATTACTTCCCTTCTACGTGACTTTACCGACAGAACCAAGAAGGTGCATTAGTTCTTGCACCGCACTGCAAAGCAATATAACCCAGTGCCCCATACGTACGGTTGCCGAACTTCTTTTGCCCCGTACGTAGCCAACCGCACTAATGAGAGGTGCGGGGACTAATCGGGGGCCCCGAGTCGGATTCCCGGGCCAACACACCCGACATCAGCTCAGTGACATCTCAACCAGTTCTAAGCTTCTCCGAGCTCCAATCAGCCTTAAACGAGTACCTGGCGTGGTGTGCAGTGAACATCAGCATTGGGAAGGCAAAGGTGGCCGGACGCGGTGTTCTCCAATCGCCGTTTGTGCCGTGCCAGCCCTCTCGCTCGCTCCTGGCTAAGCAGCACTTGCCCCAACAGCCCTGTACAAGGCGAGACGGGGGGGGGGAGGGGGGGGCGGTGAAGAAGGACGCTTGTGTTGCGCCCGAAACGTCGTGATTTTTTTTATTATTTAAACTTTTACATTTTTCAAAAAAAAAGTTTTTTATTTTATTTTATACCTACGTGACTTTACCGAAAAAAATAAAGAGTATGAATCCTTGCAGTCACGAAAACTTCAAATCTAGAATTAAAGGATGGGGGTTGGGTTTGGGTGGGATCTTTGTCTTTGTATGCGCGCTCGCCCACCGATTCAGTGACGCTTGAGCCAGTTGTTGTTTCCGTGCAGCCGCGGCGACACCGATCGATCCGCGTACACCCTGACCCAGCCCGTCTCGCAGGGGCGGCACTCGGACCTGACATGTCGCACGCGCACGCACACACGCACAAAGACAAATGTCCCCCTTATCGCATTTAACAGAGTCTTGGTGAAAGTGCTGTTAGCGAGTAGCACCTATGAAGGCCGGAATGGTACACGAGGGGGTCGACGGTCAGCACTACGCCCGGCCGCCTTTGTCTCCCCAGTGGCGATGTTTACACACCGCACCAGGTACTCATTTGAGGCTGAGTCGTCCTAGGGGAGACCCGGAACTGGTTCAGATTATCATCGCTGGTGTTGGCCGGGTCGCTGGGCTCGTGGCGCACCGCGCTAACCGCTGCACCACCGCTCCCCACTCACGCACGGACGCACGCCACCATAACCACCGTCGCAGCAAAATCTACGGGTGGGAGGTGGTGGGGGTTGAAGGGAGAAAAAAGTGACAGCACATACTTAGCGCTCTACAATCCCAGTCCACTCCGGCATTCACCTCCCCCTAGCCCGAATGCTCACCCATCATAAACCGCTGGAGCGATCCCGATAAGCGAAGCCCCTGCTTTTGGAACGGGGTTGTCGGGTGGGTGGGGGGGGGCGGGTGGAATTGGCTACGGTGATGCCCCCGGGTTGATGCCAGTCGTCCGTGTTGGTCCGCTGAGTCGGCGCCGCTGAAATCCTGGATTCGTGTCTCAGGTGGGCTCCGTGGATTTCTTTTTTACCGGGATCTCGTGTGCGGTGAATTTGATTTTCTCTGGGCCCGGTCACCAGTGACTGCACAAGAGGCAGAGGAAAAAGGATTTAAAAAAAAATAAAATCCCATCGCTTTGCTGAGTTTGTATCTGGGCCTCGTGACACTGTGGTTAGATAGCTCGACTTGCAATCGGGAGGTTGTGAGTTCGAATCCTGATGCAGGGAGGTGGGGTTTAATTTGACCTCTCATTCCTCCGGGGGGGGGGGGGGGTGGGCGAGGGTTGGGTAATAAAATTATTTTCTATCTTAATATTATGACAATGTTAAAAAATAAATAAAACGAAAGAGACAAAGGTGGCCAAGGTGGCACGGAAGGTCAAAGACACTGAGCAGGCACCGCCGAGTTCCTGGAGGGTGAATAAAATTAGTGGCGCTTTGTGGAACGCACACCAACAGTGTCCAGCGAGTATGCTGGCCTCCGTGAGAGCAATGTGGATTTTTCCGAAGCCGCCGCATCAGGGTCGTCGGAAATTGAGAGACGGTCGCCACCGTATTTGACACTCTCGAGCAGGGGAACCGCCGTGACTCTTCCCCTTGCACAAATTCCGTTCGTTGCCTCGGCAGGCAGCCATGGAGCGGAGCGGTAGACTAAAGGTCAAAGTCGGGACGGAGCCTTCAAGGGACGTCCAGTGAATGCATGCCCTAAGAGCCCCTTTTGTCGCTGCACAATGCGACGTGCAACTAAAGGGGGGCTCGGCAGCGTCGATAGCATTTTGCCGACATTCGAGGCAGTTATATATTTATTTATTTATTTATGCTATGGAGCCAAAACCGAGGCAGGTCTCGTCCTTCGGTCAGCCAAACTGAATGGTCAAAAGAAACTATTTTCGTGAATGAATTCACTTCTCAGTGTTAATTGTCTCCTGTGGAAACCGGAGTGAGTCGCGCAAATGGCAAATGTCAACTAAAAACAACTTTGAACTATTTTTGTTATTTTACCAGGTAAGGCCACACTGAGCTGTGTAGCTCTTTTTCAGAAGCGGCCTGGCCACAAATGATAGCTCAACGAAGTGTCTCATCATGACGTGGAAATTTACAGCAGCCAAATACGCTCAACGCGTGATTCTAAACGTGGAGGGAAACACTGGAAGACCCGGAGAAAAATCCACGCAATTCACGGGGAGAGAGTCACGCAAACTCCAAATATCCAGCAAGCGTCAGGGTCGGGATCGAACTCACGACCTGCTGCATGCCAGGCCAGGTAGGTAACAATTCCGCCACCGCGAGACGTTTATAATCGGGGCCAGCATGCAGTGGCCATCTATGCTCGATGGCTTAGCCAAAAGTTTTGGCTAAGCGATCCACGCATCTCTCGCTCTCTCTCTCTCCGTGCGATCCGCCAACCCGCGCTGGCAGAAAAAAGCGCCACAACCGCAAGGGGCGTCCCGTCCCGTGCGGTGGTCACGCGCGGTGGTCAAGCGCGCGTCCGCCGTGACGAGCGTGGCGACCGCGTGGTTAATGGCCCGGCGGTGGCGGTGGGGGGCACCTTTTTTGAGCGGCGTGCGCTTTTATTTTCTGATGGCCTTGCGAGATAAATTAGAGCGGCGTGCGGCGCCAAAACCGCGGGGCTCTCCCGCTAATTGCGTCGCAGCAGAAGCTCCCGCGCGATGCATAATGCATGAGCCGATCGCGCGCCGAGCCAAAGGAAACAAACAAACACAGCTGATAATTGGGCAAATGAATTGAGGGGAGCGTTAATTCCACTTCTCTGCATCTCATCATGCTGGTGACATTTTTGTAGTTTGTGCGCGGTGCGGAATGAACGCAAAATCCCGCCCCCCCCCCCTTTCCGTTGCAGCCTGAACGAGCTTTTTTGGGGCAAGTGCTGTTAGCGAGCACCTATGAAGGCCAGCATGGCACACGAGAGGCGGTGGGTGGCCCAGCACCACGCCCGGCCGCCTTTGTCTCCCCAGTGGTGATTTTGACCACGCACCACGGCACCAGGTGCTCATTTGGGGCAGCAAGCCGCGCGTCGGTCAAACACAAATGCAACGTATCGGAAAGATCACCGCGGTTTTTAATTCTCATCGAAGACCCAAAGGAGATCCTCGCGTAACGATGAGCGGGGCCTGCAGCTGATTGTTGACGACGTCGTCGTCGACGTCGCTGCTGCTGCTGTTGTTTTAAAATTGCCGCAGAGCGACGCGGGGCTGATTTATCCACGGGCGGAAAATGCGTGCCGGTCTCTCGTATCAACAGGTCCCCCGATTGCCTAGCGTGCCTGCCAGTTCCTCTTTTGGCACGTTCCATCATTTAAGGGCACAAGAAGCTGCAGGCCGTACTGGCATTCTGAGGATTCGATGGGCATGCCCACGTATAAATCCAAAGTAAATTTAAAAACACCGCTGATTAAATACAACAATTAAATTAAACAACGTACCACGGCGTTGCAACATTTCGCCAACCGACAGGGCGACGCGTCTTCTTTTTCTGAATTAATGTAGGATGATGTAGGTCACCTAAAAATATTAAATTTGGAATTAATAGACTCACTCTGTCGGCCAGAGGGGAAAGTGCTGTGCAAAAGAACGTGGCTCCTTTGAGATCCAGAGGCAAGGGGGGTGGGGGTGTGGGGGGGTGTGGGGCAGTAAGCGTTGATTGACTGACGTATGACTTTTCTAAAGACGTAAAGGTCTCGGATCAAATTCCTTTGAGAAGGAATCCAGATAATGAGTTGGGGGAAAATAACAAGCCACGTAAGCCCACCCTTCAAGTGAGCCACTCGCCAGCGATTGCGATATCGGGGAAAGGGGGGCAATTGAGTGAGGCGCCGTTCAATTACGCTCGCGCCGCGCAATGCTTTAATTTTATTATCCCGCGCGGAAATTATTGCGACCGGCGTGATCAATCGCGAGGCTGCGCGCGTTCCGGAAACACGAAGCAAGTGCTTTTTCTTTTTTTTTTGCGGCAGCGCGTGGCCCGTGGGAAAAATGCAAAAAAAACGGTGTGCGCAGTCGAGATAATGCAATGATCTCCGGCAAGTTGCACAATTCATATCAATGGAACTGAGACGCCTCACTTGGGGGGGCGGCGGGGGGGGGGGCACGGACAGCGTCCGCCGCATCGCCATTCCGTTCATCTTCTTAGGTTTTTTCGGTAAAGTCACGTAGATAAAAAATGTAAATTAATGAAAGTAAAATCAAAATTAAATAAAAATCAGGTGGAACCGTCACAGCACGATAGCTGTATCAAGTAAGAGAAATTCCAAGAAAACAGTCCTTGTATATATACTGGTTGAGGGTGGGAGGAGCCAAGGTAGGCCCTGAATATTATTTTTGTGAGGTTCGGCGCGACTGAAGCACGCTGTTAGGAATGAGCCTTTGTTGTGTAAACTAGGTGCGGCTAATGTAAAGGTGCGTGTAAATGGGACTGAGCCTTTTGTTACGTACTTTTATAAATTTTAATTTTTCACCCACGTGACTTTACCGAAAAAACCTAAGAATATGAATCCTTGCAGTCACGAAAGCTTCAAATCTAGAATTCCGTTGATCGTCTCGAGCCGTTGTGCAGCGCAAAGTTCCAAGCGCGGAGCCTTGAGGGCAGAAATGGACTGCCGGTGGTGGCAGCGGTGGCGGCGGTGGCGGTAATGAGACTGTGAGAGCGGTCGTTGAATGACGCGGCCGCTTTGTGATGACGGTGGACAAGAGCAGGAGGCCGCGCAGTGGTTTTGGTGGCGGCCGGCGGTGTGGGTTTGATAGAGGGCAGCTGCCGACTGCGGCCCAACGCTTGCGGAAGGGACGCTGAGCCGTTGTGCGGTGCCCACACGCTCGCCTTGACCATGCACCACTCTCACGGTGGTGGTGGAACAACGCGCCAGGTCGCTCTTGCAGATGATGATGCTTTCCCCCGTCCCTCCTGGAGGTTCCCGCCACGGGTGAACAAAACCAACTTGATCGTGGACAATACCATCGGCGCAGTGATGCTCAACGTCGTGATTAGCGCGGTGAAATGTTATCTCGGCACGAGGATCGATTGACCTCGGGTATGATCTGGCAAACTCTGGATTTCGCAATGCCACACAACGAGGTAGCAAATGTTCTTACGTGTCGATTGAATTTGTGCGCTGCGCCACAGACCAAGCAACCTCTGTTTGGTTCCCGGTCATGGATAACACGCGTGTGCATGTTGGACTTCTTTCACACCGTACATAGCCAACCATTCTTATCGGAGGTGCGGGATTCATCAGTGGCAAAATGGGGTGGGTGCATCTCCCCTAGGTTGACTCAGCCTTGAGTGAGCAGATGTAGGAGCTGGGAGTGGTGCTGGCCACACCCTGACCCCCTTGTCCTCGCTGACTGCACCAACATCATGCGGAGGCTCTACGGGGAATCTGTGTGCGCGCACGGGGGGAGCGGTGGCGCAGCGGTTAGCGCGCCGCTCTACAAGCCCGGCGACCCGGGTTCGATTCCTGCTCACGGCCACCAACACCCCGGCGACGATTATCTGAACCGGTCCCGGGCCTCCTCTAATGAGTACCTGGCACGGTGTGTAAACATCGCCACTGGGGAGACAAAGGCGGCCGGGCGTGGTGCTGGGCCACCCTCCCCCCCCCTTGTGTGCTCTAACCCCCTCGCCCCCCCTCGCCCTCCACTTCACCCCTCCCTTAAAATGAACTTCAAATCAGAGTGTGATTTGATTCAACCCTATGAAACATTCACTGTCAGCCTTAATGGGAAAACTGATTCTTTCGATTTCTTATTCTGGGATAAGAACGAAGGAAGGGAGACAGGCGAAGTAGTTTGTTTCTGCTTGGGCAGAGTCAAATTTTCCATAGTAGAGTTGTGTTTTTTGGGTTAGATCGCGTAAATATAAATCCGCCGTTAAACCCGCCACCACCCGACACAGCCAATTAGTAAGGTTTGTCACGTAAACAAAAGATCCCAATTCGTTACTAGTTCAGCGCACCGGTGATGTACATGTTGTGAGTTTACTCTCTGTGTTGGGTGGTGGCGGGTTTAACGGCAGATTTATATTTACGCGATCTCACCCAAAAAAAACATTATCATGGATAATATCGGTCGCGAAAGCCTACGTGTTAAACCGAGTCATGTTCATTTTGGTCGCCATGTGGTCAAGCAATTAGCAAGAACGATAGTTCCCCGCGTTGTGACGTCCGGTACCCGTTCACAAAATACTCGGGAGTGATCCGAGCCCGGAATTTAAATAAATCTCAATCACCGAAGCGTTCGCCCGTTTCTCATGGCGAGCGAATCGCACAACGCCCGCACCTTCCCACTCATTTTTCCTCCCCCCCAGATTGCCCCTAATTTGTACCAATGTTACGTTGGCGCACAGGCGGAAAGCCATTAACATTTTGGTCGTATCGTATGACGTTGACTACAAACAAGGCAGCTATTCAGCACGTCTTAGGAAGTTTGTCATCGTTACGTTTGGAACTATTGATCGAATTGGCCTTGGTTTCTTGAGCTTATTGAGTCTTGGGCTCTTCTTGGTGCATCCTTAAAGGGTCCTTGTGTTGCTGTGGGCAGCCTGCAGTGGTTGATAAACGCATTTTGAAATTCAGCGATTGTGAAGATGTGTTTCGGTAAAAGGAACAAAAAAAAATCCATTGCAAACTTTATCCGAATCCTGCCATCCATTTTAGCGTCGTGAGACCGAGTGTCCCGTTCGGATCTCCCACAAAGCAGTGCAACGCCATCTCGTCAGAGAACGGCCACGCGGAAGCGAACGCCGCAGAGCTAGCGCCGAGCTCTCCGTTCAAAGTGACCGCTCGTCAAACTTTCCACACACCCACGCGTGTCACACACGTTCATGTCGGTCACGTGACGTTCAAAGTGTGAAATTCGGCCAAATATAAAGTAGCGGAAACCCAATTTTAATGATCGTTTATTTGTGCAGTCGTACAGCCGGGAGAAACCCAGTCTCGTCGCAAGCGACCGAAGCTTAGATTTCACTCCAGGAACTCGACGGTGCCTGCTCAGTGTCTTTGACCTTCCGTGCCACCTTGGTCACCTTTGTCTCTTTCGTTTTATTTATTTTTTAACATTGTCATAATATTTATTTTCGAGCGTACGTTCTTTCTTTCTTTCTGGAACGTGTCTAATCCACGCTCTGTGACCACGAGCACATCTGATGGGAACGCGTGTTCTTGACCCGCCGGCTTGTCTTTCCACATTTCTTTTCTCCGTGATGCGTGTTTGCGTGGAGAGTTGTCGCAAACCGTCGGCACTATACTTTTTTATTTGTTTTGGTAGCACAATTACACATCACACGCTGTCGCGAACACATCGCTGCTATCATGTGTCTGCAGCACCGTTTGGTTACGTACTTCGCGAAAGAAGTTCAACGTACTGTACGTGCGTACGTTTAAAATAAGATCGACACGCACCAGGCCATTTAGTCCTGAATCCGAAACCATCTGCATCAGCCACGGACCCATCCACTGCTGGATGAAGGCGTCACCATCTACCACGACTTTGCGATGCGATATAATCCACCGAGCAACCCTGGATGCGGCCTCATCTCACATCACTCCGACTCCGCCGCGGGCTTTGCTCGCAGAAACGTTCCGTTTAATGGGTGCCGTTCCATCATTATTCTTGACTATCTGTCTGCCATGCTTTCAGGCCCCGTTCGCTGCTTCATTAACCGTTTGGAATGTGTCTTTAACCTACGCACGTGCGCGCTCGCGCGCGTGTGTTCTCTCATCCATGTGTTCCAAATTGAGTCATTTGGTTAAATAAATGAATGCATAATAATAATAATAGACAGAAGTGGGTATGTATATATAAATAGATCACCCTTTAGTTTTTGTGGCTGTTGAACGTGTTTTTTTTACTTCCTCTACCGCCAATATTTATTTCACTTAAACCCCAAAGTTCAGAAGGACTGGGCATTCATCCAGCCTGGGAATATAGCGCACGTGATTTATTAAGCGTGCAAAAAAAAACTCCACTTAAGACTCGAAAATGCAAGCCGGGCATTTTTTTCCCCCCCCCTCTCCTCTCTCCCTACCCTCTTACCTTGGCTTGGAGCTGTGGCTGCAAGTGTTTAAAAAGAAAGAAAGAAATTTTAAAAAAAGGTTCTTATTCTTGTCCCCCCCGCTCCCCCCCAAATCAATTAACGCCGGGAAGAAAATGGCACCAGCCTCCCGCGCCGCTCCGTGCGAAGTGCGTGCGTGCGAAACGCGTTTTGTATTGATTTCGCGTGCCCACCTTTATGCGAGTCATTTGTGGCATGCGGCTAAATTATTGTTTTTGGGTTCTCACTCCCTCCCCGCTCTCAATTTGGTATCGCAGTACTGCAAATGCCCCCACTCCCATCCGTTTCCCCACATTCCTCAGCATCGGTGCCAATGCTCTGCAGCTTTTATGAGCGCTATTTTGAGACATTATTTCAGCAATGTGTAGTGACCGGTCATTGAATTGTGACTGTGTTTTGTTGTTGTTGTTATTGTATATGTTTTGTCAGCTGTCATACCCCCGTTTTGCTGTTTGAGGTCGTGCGCCGAAGTGGTTTTCTTATGGAGATCTCACGCTCATCAGAACCTCACGTCGTTTCAGAGGAAGGCCATGGGAGATCATGCCACAGAACTAACTTCCTGAGTCACTTCGATCGGCCTCTCTCAAAACGAATAATTTGTTTTCTTTCAGTTTCACTTTTAGGAAAGTTCGTCACAAGACAAAGGCGTCTTATTTATTTTGAGCAATTCTTAATCCTGAGAGCTGGGATTTTATGAATGAAGCGAAAAGCCAAATCTTATATGATTACCACGGTGGCTAGGAGATGTTAACTACCTCGCCTGGTCACAGGAGGTCGTGGGTTCGATCCCGCCCCTGACGCCTGTATATGTGGCGTTTTCATGTCTCTCTCCCCGTGGTCACGTGGATATTTTTTTGAGTCCTCCGATTTTTCACTCCACGTTTAGAAACATGCGTCTCGAGTATTGGGGCCGCTATACATTTACACGTGATGATAAGCCACCTTTGTTGTGAGCTATCATTTGTGGCCAGGTCGCTTCTGAAAAAGAGTTATTTCGCTCACTGGGCCTTATCTGGTCAAATAAAAAATTGCTTATCGTTTTAAAGTTTTTCAGTTTTTTATCCACACTCTGGGCGTACGCTTTATACGCCCTGCAAACAGCGCCCATGGCATGTCGACAAACCAGCAGTTTGTGTCTCACCGCCGAAATGTATTTCTTTGCCAAGCCGAGTAAAAAACAAACAAATGTCAAGTTGTTGTTCGTTGTGTTTGCCGTCATTCGCGATCTGTCTGAGACTGCAAACCCGCTTCACTTGAGAACCCAATTTAATCTCTGGTGGCAAGGCACTCAGTTTCAAAACGCTGCATCTCACTGACGCTGGCTGTTATTGTTCTGACATGGTCATTTTGAGCTCACTTCAATATCCACTCCGATATATGTTCATTATCGTCGTCGTACAATTTGTTCCTATGTCGTCAGTCAATTGAAGATCACCTTTGTGTGTGTGTGTGTGCGCTAAACAGTGCAGCGGTGACATTTACAGTCATTGTTGTTCATGATGAAAAAGAAGGTTGGGTTAGATCTCGTAAATGTCACAGTTGTACACCCACCTCCACCCGACACTGACAATCAGTGAGGTTTGTCACGTGAATAGAGCGTGCCAATTAGTTACTACTTCAGCACCGCCGGTTGTCTTGTGTGTCAGAGAGCAAACCCACAACATTTGCCTCGACCTAATGACGTTTCGCCAGTGATGACATCCTGCATCATCAAGCGATTTGAATGCTATTGGTCGCGAAAGCCTGCGTGTTAAATTTCGTAATTGTTATGACAAGGAGAGATCGCTGAGAGCCCTGGCCATAGAAATGTGGAATTTCCACCACTGCTTCATGACCACCAACTGAGAGATGGGAGAAACTGCTCGACACTCCTGTAGGCAATGGGGTCACTTTGACCTGTCACTAAAACGCGGTTTTTAAAACTTTGGAGCAGCATACGTGTGAATTAATAACGTCCAGAAAAGCCACGGCTGATGGACTTCCTGCGAAACTTTTTAAAAGCACCCTCTCAATTTGCAAGCACGAGGCAAATGCGGGAGCCACTCTCCCCATCTTCAGAATTAGCTCCGGACGACTGGATTTCAGGTCACTGGAGTGAGGACATGCAGAGACAGGACCCTATGTCCCCAGTCCAGCCAATCAGAAATGTGTGCTCTAATGTTATAATGAATATCTTTGCGTCTGATGGAACCAAAAAACAGAAAAGCGCTTGGAAAGCTCTGTCGGGAGTTTCAAGCGCCCGTTTAAAATTAACTCCGCGCCCGCACATTTTTGGGCTTTCGACGAAGCAACGCAGAATGCAAGCTGCGATTCCGGGGAGTCTTGGAGAATGAAACGCACGTGTACTGTACAGCCGGTGCTTGATTTGTCTCGGCTCGAACACGGTCGGGGAACAGTCCGGAATGCTGTCCCGGGAAATTATGTTGGCACCCAGCCACATCCTCCTCGGCCTAAGTTTTGTGCTCACGATTGCTGTTTGGGGGGGAATTCTTCTTCTCGTAACTTCTGAGGCCTAAGGCTTGAAAGTCTTCCCCTTCTTCTTTCGCACGGGCTGCCGATGTAGATGCCAGCACAACGACTACAATTTCACTTTCAGGTGGACGAGCCACAGACGCGTCAGGAGTAGCAGAGTAGTGTATCATCGCTGTGATGTCCCCTTAGTATTTGTGGATTGGGGCATTGCGTCAGTATTCCTCGTACGGCCTGTTCTGGATTACCACAGTCGCACACTGGAACGTTTTTTTTATTTTCCATTTGTGCATCAGGTATCCACATCTGGCATGATTTGTGCAGTGGATATGCTTTAGGGTGGATCATGAGCTTCTCGGAACATTAAACCCAGGGATCTTCTGCTTTGAGTTCTTTTGAACTCCATTTAGCTCTTGGAGCCTCACCCCCGAGCTAAAATTCGAATATCTTTCGTAATCTTTTAAAATCTTATATTTCCAACATGGCTTTTCGTTCTTAAACTCCGGCTTAGCAATGTTACGCTCTGCTGGTGAACACAATGTTGTGAGCAGCGCAGTGTAGCTTCTCCAGTAATTGTGGATTGCGCTCAGCGATCTGCAATTTCCATTACGAGTGAATCGTGTTCTTGGTTCTTTCGGTAAAGTCACGTAGAAGGAAAATAATAAAATAATAAAAATAAAACATAATAAAATAATTCTCACGACGTTTCGGCCACAACGCAAGCAGCCGTCTTCAGGTCTGTCGAGAAAGCAGAGTCTGTCTCTGCCTTCTCGACAGACCTGTTCTCCACCTGAAGACGGCTGCTTGCGTTGTGGCCGAAACGTCGTGAGAATTATTTTATTATCTTTTATTTTCCTTATTTTATTATTTTCCTTCTACGTGACTTTACCGAAAGAACCAAGAAGATGAATCCCTGCAGTCACGAAAGCTTTAAATCGAAAGAGTGAATTGTTCTTTGGGTTACCAGGTGTCCTTGAAGAACAATTATATAGGATCATTAGCACAGGTGTAACTTCCACTCTAGCTGTAGTGCCTTACGCCAATAATCCCGACTCCATTGGCAAGCCGAGCAGCGCTGCAGTAAGTATCGAGCGAGACATTCAGAATCGGAATCTTTACTTAGACCGGAGGAATCCGATGAGCTATGAAGCACTTTTTCATAGTCGTCCAATCGGGGCGGGACAGCCAGTACACCCCCTGTGCCGACAGCCGCTTTGTCGATCCACTGCTGGATGATTACGGGTTGAGCATCGACACCGTAGCGACAGCGTCTGGATTACGTGGGGGGGGGGGGGGGGGTGTAGCGGTTAATGCGCTACGCTACGAACCTGGAGACCCGAGATCGATTCCCGCTCACGGTCAACATCAGTGATGATTATCTGAACCGGTCCTGGGCCTCCCATAGGTCGACTCAACCTCAAACGAGTACTTGGTGCAGTGCGTGAAAACATCGCCACCGGGGAGACAAAGGCGTTCGGGCGTGGTGCTGGCCACCCACCCCCTCGTGTGCCGTTCTGGCCTTCATAGGTGCTGCTCGCTAACAGCACTTGTCCCAACAGTCTGTTACAGGCTACACGGGGGATCTTTGTCTTTGGGGTGGGGGATGATGTGGCGATTGAATTGGTGATATTTGCTCATTTGGGGAGCCAGCCCCTGACTGTTTGATTGTGCACTAGCCTGGATCTTTAGGCAACCATCAGGAAAAATAACAAGCCCCAAGTGCTTCTCAGCGTGTGCTTGTAAACCATTTTACTAATCCATGCCAATACTTTTAAGTTAAGTCACTTGCACCATTGGATTTGGTGTGTGTGTGATGTGTCGGAGGGTAGTGTGGGGAGAGAGAGTGGTGGTGCGGCGGTTATCGAACGCAAGCTCCCCGAGTTCGATCCCCAGCCCAGACTCGCGCCAGCGGCGAGCGACGGGAGAACCTGCGTCCTGTTGTCATCATCATCGCTGCGGAGAGAGAAAGAGGTGGTCGGGCACGCAGACAGTGCAGACTTTAATAGGGGCGAACGGCACTTGCACTTGCCCTAGCAGTTGACAAAGGCTGTGTGTCTGTGCAATCATTATTTTGTTGTTGTTGTTGTGCATGCGTGGGTGTATGTGATAGCGTGCGTGGGTGTGTGTGTCTGTGCATTTGTAGCTTTGGTGGGGAGCGGTAGTGAGGCATTTGTCGCGCTGCGCTACGAACCCGGCGACCCGAGTTCAATTCCCGCTAAGGTCACCACCAACATCAGTGGCGAATATCCGAACCGGTCCTGGGCCTTCGCTAATGAGTCAAATGACTACATGGTGCGGTGTTTACAACATCGCCACTCGGGAGACAAAGGCGGTCGGGCGTGGTGCTGGCCACCCACCCTCTTGTGAACCGTGCCGTGCCAGCCTTAATAGGTGCTACTCGCTAAAAGCAGCACTTGCCCCGACTGTCTGTTAACAGGCTATACGGGCGATCTTTGTCTTTGGGTCTAGGTGTGCACGTGTGCCGGCCCTAATAGGTGCTCGCTATCGGTACTTGCTTGTACCGTACTGTCTGATCCACGTGGCTTCACGGCGGCGGGGTCTTTGCGTGCGCGCGCGTGTATGTGTGTACGTACGTACGTGCATGTGCGGCGTGCGTGTGCGTGCGTGCGCTTGAGAACAGCCAATAAAAATGGATCGAAGTGCATTTTGCGCACGTGCTAAAAATACGGAGCCGTGCAGCGGAGGGAAGAGACTGCTGGGGACACGGCGGAGGCAGATGGCGAATCCTGGCCATGACTAATTTTAGGGAGAAAGTGCAAGTCGTTTAAATTGCATTATCATTTAAATTCCATATTCCCGTAACGGCTCTCGTGTTTAAATAATACAAACAATAATTAGTAATTAATTCAAGAGCGACGGCAGCCTTAATGTTTATATCCTTGTACGCGAGAAGGGGTTATTTTGGTTTAAAAAAAACAAACATGCATTGAAATAATATAATGTGATACATTTTTTCAATAAATAAGACAAGGGAGACATTGCTCAAATGTCTGATTGCAAATGAGCATTGCTTTGTGAGATATACCATTTGGTTGTTCCACGGAGAGACCTGGTCCTGGCCATGGAAATGTGGAATGTCCACCACTGGCTCAGGGCTTCTGATAACGATGAGCGCTGGCCCGTGCTCAGGTGAGCTCGATGAGACCACAGTCGTTGGAGGGACACACAGAGAACTCGGCTGAAATGTATAATAATACGACAAATCGCCAACCTTAAACAACTGGTCGTTCATAAAAGTTGAAGGCGGTATAGTACTATAGTAATAGAGCAAGTGCAGAATCACTGAACCGGAATTGATAGCTTGAAAGCATTTAGCGCGTGGCCCTTGGAAGTACGGAGCCCGTAGCATGTGCAGCTACTTGTGCTACTGGGATAATCCGGCACTGGGTGGAGGGGTAGGGGAGGTGGGGGGCGGGGATGCCTTCATGCAGCAGTTGATAGACACTGGCCGACAACGGCGACGATGGTCAACATCAACACCACCGTGGACGACAAAAGCCCTGGGCAACGAGAAACGGGATGATACCCCCGCACCTTTTACCGCCTCCTCCTCCTTCCCTGACCTTTTGGGTTGAGAAGTCACGCCGAGGTCGGCAAACCCAGACACTTAACCCCGCGAGTGATAGATGCGCACGCCAGCGTGGCCGGAAGGCCCCATTCTCCTGGACAAGACGGGGCTTCCAGTCGCGGTTATCGCGGCCTCTGTTTGTCCTCTAACGACACCTCTTTGTTCGCGGTGTCAATGGAGGGGGGGGGCGGGGGGCGGGGTGGGTGGGTGCCTTCCTTATTCCTTGCGGCTCAGCCTCGGTGTCTCAACGTGGAATCGCTCGTGCGCCGTGCCGGCCCTTCATAGGTGCTGCTCGCGGAAGAGCGCCTTCTTGACCCAACAGTCTGTTCAGGCTGCAGGGGGGGGGGAGTCCTTCGTCTGAACGCAGGTGCGCGTCTGTGTCAAGTTTATTCGGAAAGTTGATGCGGCGCGCAAAGTGCTCGCCGCAAATGAACCCCCCCATGGTAGCCTTGCGTCGACCATCACGCGAACTCCGGTCATCATCGCGAGCAGCGGCTCTTTGGCAGTTTTGGTAGTTGGCATGTCGCCGCCTTGGCATTTCCCCGGTCGAGCAGAAAATGTATTTGTAAAAATATCTCAAACACAAACACCACCAGCAGCGACAACAACAACAACGACAACAACGACGACAAATGCCAAATAAATGCAACAATTAAGTGAAGGCGATTATTGCAAGGGGACAAAACTTTGCGGCGATCGGCTTGGAAGCAACACAGACACACACGCGCGCGTGCGAGCGAGCGAGCGACCGTGGCTACAACGTCCGAAACACCACGGAGGGCTGCGAGCCAAGCGGAGAGAGGCGGACGTTCTCTTATAATCATGCCGATTTACAATCAAATGTCTGCCCAGGCCGGTCGGCCGGCGGGCTCCGTCGTGGAAACAAAAAAACCTCCCTCGCCTGGAGTTTCAGGAGCTCGCGAGCTTTAGTGCCCATTTGCTTCCAGACCCCCT
Organism: Lampetra fluviatilis; assembly: GCF_964198595.1. Lineage (NCBI taxonomy): Eukaryota > Metazoa > Chordata > Hyperoartia > Petromyzontiformes > Petromyzontidae > Lampetra > Lampetra fluviatilis. The sequence goes on along the minus strand of NC_136327.1, from coordinate 3,267,525 downwards.
GTGGTTTCGCGTCCCAGCGAGTTATGTACAAAGCGCCCCCCACCCCTCTCTCTCTCTCTCTAAGCCCTGCAGGGGGTCGAGACCCAGAAAAACAACAACAAAAATTGCTGGTGGGAGGCCCGGGACAGACACAGGATGAGCTGAAGCGAGTCACCCGCACGACCATCGCTGTCGAGATGGGTCTGGCCAGTCAGGCAAACACTCGCTTTAACGTGGAAAGATTATGTTGTAAATTTACTTTTTTTTAAAATATAGAATTTAAAAAAAAAATCATGAAGCTGTTATGGATTCTAGATTTGAAGTTTTCGTGACTGCAAGGATTCATACTTCTGTTTTTTTTGGTAAAGTCACGTAGGTAAAAAATTTAAGTAAATTAAATCACGACGTTTCGGGCGCAATACAAGCGCCCTTGTTCAGGTGGGTATAACTTAGCGAAAGCGCAACCACTTAAGAGACACACTTAAGCGGTGTGCTTTCGCTAAGTTGTCCTCACCTGAAGAAAGACGCTTATATTTCGATTTAAAGCTTTCGTGACTGCAGGGATTCATCTTCTTGGTTCTTTCGGTAAAGTCACGTAGAAGGGAAATAATAAAATAATAAAAATAAAACATAATAAAATAAAATTAAATTCTTGCTGTGGATTTCACACCTTGCTTGTGTTGCAGTCGAAACGTCGTGAGAATTATTTTAGTATGTTTTATTTTTATTATTTTATTATTTCCCTTCTACGTGACTTTACCGAAAGAACCAAGAAAAAAAAAGAGGCGTATTTTGCGCCCGAAGCTGTTATGACTTTGGGCGGTCTTAGGCAAATGCTCAAACGTCGCTGGCACGCAAACTTAACCACCGCTCGTTTAGGGTGAGCGGGACTTGGGCTACGTGGTGTGTTGATCACGCTTCGATATAACACTAGGTAGATGGCGTCACATTGAAACGTCGTATACCGAATAACGGATAACTTCCGTACGATGAGGATGCGTTCCCAACCATTTCACACTGTAAATACTTAGTAACTTACCATTCACGTAAAAAAAAAATACACCTCCGATTAGCACGGTTGGTTACGTACAGTGTGAAAAAAGTTCAACATAGATACAAATACAAAGACATATTATACTGTACAGTATTATTATTTAAACAGTACCGTAGATGATTTATTTCGTTATTTTATTGGGTTTATTATTTTGCTTTACTTTCATCTTTCTGTTGTAAATCGGACGTTCATTACACCGAAACTTCGTTTATCGCAATCAGTATACAGTACACAGATCGAGGTAATTACCGTACTTAATTGTTTTTCAGTGCAAGAAAAATATCCGCTTAACGTATTTTGTAAAAAGAAAATTTTAACCCTCTCTCTGATCGAGCTGGCGCTATCAGATGGCGTTACTCACTCTCCGAATCTAAAGGTCGTGAGTTTCCCAATCTCAGTTCAAGAGGCTGGCCTGGCCCGATCCGCCCCGCTCTGAGGTCTAATTAAAGAGTCAGCAGCAGTCAACCGAAGGATTGACTGCCACATACCATGGGAATGTGGAATTTCCAGCGCCCCGGAAATGGATTTGTTTGCATCGGGAGCTTGCTTGGTTTGAATTTTTTTTTGTTTTACGAATGATATTGACTGTTAGAGTCCTTCCTCAGTATCAAACACTCCGGTAAACACGGCCACTCTTTGATATCCCTTAATCTAAAAGAAAACCTGCACCTCCTGTGTGAGCACAGCAGCAGCAGCAGCCTTCAGAAGACAGGAGAGCAAGCAGGGGGCAATTGGCTTGGCTGACTTGCGGCCCACGCAGCGAATGTATTGGTCACCTACCGTGCCAGCAACACAACAGCACGACACCGAACCAGTCTCCATCACAGGACCAGGTTCCCGGCTTCCCGCTTGGCTCACGATGTGTGCGTGTGTGGGTGGGATCGTTACCGCAGCGCGCCACGGCCGTGCATGCGACGCGGACCGAGTGAATGTCCGTGTACGCGAGCTAGCCGAACAGGAGCTTCATCATCTTTATTGATGATTTGTTGAGCGAGCGGTGGATATTAAAGTAATTACGTTACACGGACACGTTCTGCGGTTAATTTATCGATGCTCTCCGTAATAGTTCTCCCATAAGCGCTCTGCGCTTGATGAAGAAAAATGAACGACTCTAAAGGAATAAAATATTGTCTTTGTTTCATTTTGATTTCTAAAGTAATGACACCCCGTGGGTGTGTGTGCCTTCGTAGGTGCTCGCTAACAGCACTTGCCACAACAGTCCGTTAAGGCTATACGGGGGATCTTTGTCTTTGTGTCTACCACAAATAGTGGGCGTGGTGCTGGCCACCCACCCCCCGTGTGCTATGCCCGGCCTTCATAGGTGCTCGCTAACAGCACTTGTCCATACGGTCTGTTAATGCGATACAGGAGATCGTTGTCTTTGTGTGTGAATGAGTCTGTGATGCGCGTGTGTGTGAATGATGAGTATATATGCGTGAACGCTTGTGTGCCTATTTGGGGTGGGGGGGGGGAGTAGTGACGTAGTGGTTAGCGCACTGCTATGAACTTGGAAATCTTGGTTGAATCCCCATTGATGGCTTGGTGTTCTCGCGAGTGATATTCCAACTGGACACGGAGCCTCCTCTGGGTCGACTCGACCTTAAGTGAGTGCATCAGCACTGGAGCGACGAGGATAGTTTGGGTGCGATGCTGGCCAACAACTGCCCACCCATTTGCGACTCGCAAAAGGCACTTTTCGATTTAAAGCTTTCGTGACTGCAGGGATTCATATTCTTGGTTCTTTCCCTTCTACGTGACATTTACCGAAAGAACCAAGAATAAAAAGGCACTTTTGCTTCGACAGCATATAGACTGCGGACGCTGACATGTACTTGCACATTCCAAAGGAGAGCTCTGGAAAACATCGGCTCGAAATCTCCCTTCCAGATGTTTTCACTGAGCAAGTAAGAGTTGTGGCACTGGAGGTGGGTATTTGTTTTTAGTTTAAGCAAACACATCAACGTGCGTTGCACACCTATTGCTGTTGAGGAATTTTGCTCGTTTGCCCCAGGATTGCCTCGCTGAGCCTCGGGAGTGCTTTGCAAGAGGGTCCTGCGTTGGGATGTTTGACCACCACCAATGATGCCATCGTATGTTTTCGCTGTACCCGTGCAGTGTCGTGGGGGGTAAGATATTGACTCCCTCGCCTGGTATACGAGAGGTTGTGAATTCGATCCCAACCCTGACGCCTGTATAATTGGAGTTTCCATGTTTCTGTCGTGTGGATTTTTCTCCGGGTCCTTCGTTGTTTTTTTTTCCCCCTCCACATTTAGAATCAACATCACGCATTTAGAGTAATTGGCATTTCCACGCGATGATAAGCCACTTCGTTGAGCTATCATTTGTGGCCAGGCCGCTTGTGAAAAAAGCTGATAAAGCTCAGTGGGCCTTACCTGGTAAAATTAAACGTAGTTTTGTTTATTATGGACAACTGTGTACAAGAGCTTTATAGCTCATCGGATTCCTCCAGTGTAAATAAATATTCGGATTATTTTTATTCTGACGTTTGAGCTGTTCACGTAGTAAGCGGACTTTCGGATGCTCAATTCCATGTCGGGGGGGGGGGGGGGTGAGGCCTTATCGTACCTTATGTCCAACCAAAACACGTAGACACACCGGAACGCGGCCGAGAGGAAACGCTCGACCGTGGGGATGAGATGGTCCAGATTTCCACGCGACGCCTCCCCCCCCCACTCGTCATTCAAATGTAAATGGCATAACGCGAATTAAGCACATCTGCTTACGGACACGCGTGAACATCCCCATTGTGTGCGTGTCTCTCTCTCCCTTGGGTGAGCGTGTGGAGGGCAGTCGCCCTCCAACAACAACAACAACATGGCTGCAGCAGGAGCGACAACAACGACTAGCTGAGCGCCGGGCGGCTTGAACGGCAGCAGGTTGGCACAATTAGGGGGCACAGGTGGTGCGACCGTCGGTCGTCCGACGGACGCACCACCAGCAAAGTGAGCCTTCGACAGTTCGCGTGGCCACAAAAAGTGCACCCAGCCTGGCACAAGCTCAGCGGTGATGCCGCCACCACTTGAGTGGCAAATGGAGGGTGCGATGATTGAACTGGGCTTGGTATGGATGAGTTAGTGAGCAGCGAGTGAAGTGAAGTGCCTCACCGAGTCGAGTGCCTTGCTGAGTGGGGCGCCCTTAATAGGCGCTCGCAGACCTCGCGCTGGAGGATGCGAGGTTGATGAAGCTGGACTTGGCGTGAGTGAGTGGTCGAGGTCGACTCGGCCTCAACTGAGTACCCGGTGCGGTGTGTACATACATCGGCACAGGGGAGACAAAGGCTGGCAAGGGGCGTGGTGCTGCGCCGTGCCGGCCTTCGTAGGTGCTCGCTGTCCGCACTTGCCCTGACGGCCTGTGCAGGCTACAACGGGTGATGTCCGTCTCTGCGTAACGCGTGCACACACGGCCATTGTAACAATAAACCCACAGACTGTTTGGGACAAGTTCTGTTCGAAAGCACTTAACGAAGGCCGGAACGGCACGCGAGAAGGGGCGAGTTGCCAGCACCGCGCCCCGACCTTCGTCTCGCCGGTGGCGATGTGTCCGAAGCTGAGTCGTCGACCACGAATGGAACTCGGCTCCACCAGGGGGGTTTCGTAGCGCTTAGCGCTGTAACCCGCTCCGATATCGCTGCCCGACCCAGCAGACCGACGCACACACAGGAACTCGGTGAGGCATGCGCGCTGACCTCCCCCTACAGGGGGGGGGGGGGGCCGATAGAAGCTGAGGAATCAAACAAATGATGTTCGAGGGAGAAGCCGTTCCGAGTTCAGCACGCTCCGAAACACTATACAGCAAGCGGGGACGGATGTCTCGGAATATAGAACTGTAATATAATAACATTCTGTTGCCGCGCGCATTAATCTTCCTTCTCGCTAATGGGTTAAGTTATAAAGTTAATAAATCTGCACGTTAAATACCTACGGCTCCAGCCGCTGCCAAAGACAACAGTTGCTGTAGGAATGGAATAAAATACGGTGTGGGATGGATGGATGGTGGTGGTGGGGGTGGAGGGTTGTTAGGCCCCCCCGCCCCGTACCCTCTTAAAGGAGCCATTCATAGGAACCGTGTTATTCCTTAAAGAAGTGGGGCGGAGAGTCGAGGGAAAAAAAACAGTTTGAAAAATGAAATGAGAAAAAATATATATTACTTCGTGACCTCGCTTCTTGAAGCGTTTTAAAAGGCGTCTATTGTGCAAGTGTGCCATTTATACCGCGCGAATTTCACCCCCCCCCCCCATCGTCCTCCTCCTCCCCCTCTTCAGTGTTAAGTTTTATTTTGGCTGGACGTTAATTTTTGCTTTCCTTGGGTGTGTGGTTGGGGGGGGGGGGTCAAGAAATATCAACTCGTGAAAATACAACAACAACGACGATGATTATCGGTGATTTTTGTATTTCTTCTCCTTGGAAGGAAGTCGCCCGTGTGGTGTTGTGCATCAAACAGAATGCTGCACGGTGCGTTTGGAGACCGTTGGTTGTGTTTCATGATTTTATTGCAAGGGAATTGCTTCATCGCAGAGCTAACGTTTGTTAATTGAAGCGCAATATGCACATGCTGTGGACAGTGAAAGTGCAATTGTATTCAGAGACTTATTAAGAGTGTTCAAGTATATTTTATTTTGACTACATTTACCACGGTAGTTTGTTTTGGTGTTACGATGACAGTGTGCAAACATTCACTGTGGTCAATTATCCCTTGACTCACGATCAGAACACGTTTTAAATTTTATTTTTGGTAAACTCGGCTCATCATCATCATCGTTCTTTCAGAGTTGATAAAATAAGTACTACTCTGTGGGAAGTTAATGGTCATCGTCCTATTAAAAGAACGGCTCCTGCCGTGAGAATGTGTTTGAGCAGGGAGACACTTAGACCATTACTGTAATTAGATCCGTCACTCAGCACCAAAAAAAACGTGTTGGAAATTCTACAAATGTACATACGTATGTTGAACTCTTTCCCACCGTACATAACCAACATCACTCCCTTGCATGCCACGCCGGCCTTAACAGGTGCTCGAAAACATCGCTTCCCTCGGTAGCCTATATTGATCTTGGTTGTTGTATCTGGGTAAGACGCTACTGACGTTCTTTGTAACTGAGACCTGTCAATATATAAAACGTCTACGCAGATATGAAACGAAAATACTTTAAGTGTGTAGCTTCCCAACTCCTTTCACAGTCCAATGCTACCGGCACAAATTCCACATTACCATCCCGAGGCCCAGTCTGCCCATTCCATAATAACCAGTCCAAACTTGATGGTGAACCCCGTCCACCTTGAGACCCCCTGAGAAGTGGTATTTAATTAATAATTCTTTGGTTCTTTGGGTTAAGTCACGTCTAAAGATAAAATAATAAGTTAAAATAATAGCGACGTTTCGATTGCAACACAAGCAATCATCATAAGGCGATGATGACGTTTCGATTGCAACACAAGCAATCATCATCAGGCGATGATGATTGCTTGTGTTGCAATCGAAACGTCGCTATTATTTTAATTTTTTATTTTATCTTTAGACGTGACTTAACCGAAAGAACCAAAGAATAATTCCTGCAGTCACGAAAGCTCCAAAAATTAAGATTTAATTAATAATTGCCGCAGAGGAAATACGTTGAATTATTTCATTATTATAATTAACTCTGGGGGTCCTTTTAAAATAAAAATACTAATTAAAATTTCTGGACTCCTTTCTTTTTTAGGGGGGGGGGGAATTTATAGCACAGAGCGATGCTCATTTTTATACGGAGGCTTTACGCGACCGATATTGTCCATCGTAAAGGTTTTTTATTTGGCCTTGGCACCTGAGTGGCTCACAGTGAGGACGTCACCTTTGCTGCTCTATTTTAAGACCGGAAGCAGGAAGACTTCTTCACAATTCTGGCTAATCGCCTGGTGAAGCTGATTGTAATCACCAGCAAAACCCCGCAGCATTCAATTTGTAAATGTTGTGGGTTTACTCTCCAACGGACCGGCGTTGCTGACGCAAGTAACTAACTGGCACGTGTTGTTTACCTTGACAACCCTTACTAAATTTCGATTTAAAGCTTTCGTGACTGCAAGGATTCATCGTCTTGGTTCTTTCGGTAAAGTCACGTAGAAGGGAAATAAAATAATAAAAATGAAACATAATGAAATACAATTCTCACGATGTTTTGGCCACAATGCAAGCAGCCGTCCTCAGGTGAAGAACAGGTCTATCGGAAAGACAGCGTCTTCAAAAGAAAGGTACCAAGAAGATGAACCCTTACTAAATTGGCCGTGTCGGGTTGTTGGCGTGTTAACGACACATTGACCCGAAATAACCCACAACACCCCCACCCCTCCTCTTTATAACGGGGAGATACTCATTTTATCACCCCCCCCCCGGAAGAGATGATGGTTCTCTGCGTTGCGATCGTGCAGCCGAGCCCTGGCCCACCCACCGTTCTGCCCGGCCGCTCCTGGTAATGGGAATGAAATGCGATCGGGGCTTCGGGAAGCTGCGCCACACCTTGTCAGGAATTTATGCGCCCACGTTGCTCCGCCTTCGCTCCGTGCGTTCGCGAGATAGGGCGGTGGCAAAAAATATTCGCAGTCAAATTCATTGCAAAACGCCGTTCCCCGCCGATGCATCCTGCCGGCTTTAACTGCACGTGCAGCATTGCAGAACCCCGAAGTGTATCACGTTCCGCGTGATTGTAAACATCTATCGCTTTTGTCAAATATAGCGGAGGGGGTGGTGGGTGATGAGTCTGGGTGGGTCTCCTCTACATGTTAGGCTCAGGGAGCTTTGAATTATTCGGCTGGCCACAGCTGCCGAATCATTTTTTCAAAAGACGACGAAAAGCATGCAAGTTTGAATGGACGTAATTGTTTGTAAGATTGCATTGTTGTAAGTGTATTTAGTATCGTTTTTTTATTTTATTCATTGTCATGCGTAATTGTTGTTTGGTAGCGCTCGCTGCCGTGTAAGAGGGGCTGTATCGCTCGACGGGCTAATTACTCGGGCAATCAACTTTTGATTATGTTTGTAATGTTTGCTGAACTTCTTTCGCACAGTATGCAGCCGACCGTGCTAATCGGAGGTGCGGGGGAAGAACAACAACAAAACTAAACACCACAACAAGCAGCTCTAGAGAAATTTGTTTTCAATCTAGATTTAGCTCTAGAGAAATTTGTTTTCAATCTAGATTTAGCTCTAGAGAAATTTGTTTTCAATCTGGATCTAGCTCTAGAGAAATTTGTTTTCAATCTAGATTTAGCTCTAGAGAAATTTGTTTTCAATCTGGATTTAAAAGTGCTCAGCTCCAGTGGCTTCCGCGTGTTGTGCGGCGACAATTAGAATGTATAATACAGGGTGCTTCAGAAAAATGTGAACACTTCCGAGAATTTGCAACAACACCACTAAAGAAGTGTGCCTCTGGGCTCTGGGGACCACCTGGAGAAGATTCCAGGAAATGTGTTGACAACAGAGGTCGCAACCGGGTACCCGATACCCGGCTACCCGTACCCGGCCGGGTACGGGTACGGGTACCCGTTTGCGACCCTGGTGCGGCTGGGTACGGGTACGGGTAGGCCGTGAGTCACTGGCGAGTAACCGTTTGTCACTCATTTCGGGTAGGGTACGGGTACGGGTAGGGAACGGGTACCCATTTGCGACCCTGGTGTGGCCGGGTACGGGTAAGGAATCAAAACCCGTTTGCGACCTCTGGTTGACAATGATGGCGAACTAGTGGAGACTCTTTCACTTATAGAAGCTATTAACGTTACATTTGTAATCTTGATTTGAAGCTTTCGTGACTGCAGGAATCCATACTCTTTGGTTCTTTCGGTAAAGTCACGTAGGTAGAAAAATAAAATAAAGCACGACGTTTCGATCGCAACACAAGCGGTCGTCCTCAGGTGGAAAAAATATAATCCAGCAGTTGAACTGCTGAATTATATTTGTGTTCCTATCCATTCTTTTTCCATTAAAAACAATAGTCCCTCGTAAGCGTTAACATTTTTTTGAAACACCCTGTATTTTACCGAGCCCAGCCAAGGGTTGGAACCGATCCGAAAGGAGAAGGAGTGATGAAATAGTGGATTGACCATGGCTGCTCCTGATGATGATGACGACGATGACGACGATGAGAGAGACATCGTAGTACAATAGCCGGTTGGGTGGTGCTTTGGTTGGAGTGCTCGCAATCCGAATATCGGGAATTCTGATCCCGATGGGTGCGTGATTGAGTCAATCATCACGCCTCAACTGCCATGTGAAGACTCAGCCCTGCCGTATGAATGTGGAATGCACCCCATTGTCTTATGATGCTCTTGGGTTCGTGGCGGTGCCAGATTGCAGATAAGATGAATGCCATTTCGTGACATCAAAGTCTTACGTAAAAATGACATAATTTCAATAGCGTGCGGCGGTAATGTTCATTTAATGAAGAAGACAGCATCTTCACAGCAACATTAAGCACACGGCCAAATCAATGAACACACGCTCAGAGTCATCTATCTGCGTTAGCAATCAACGGCATTTTTCCAGAAGCTGAATTTAAATAAATCTGAACATTACGTTTTTGAAAACGCCGCCTTAAAAAAAAGTCAAGTCGATCCGTGTTTCAAACTTCAAAGTAAAGAATAATATATTTTTTTCCCCATTTTTTTTATAGCACAGCAAGTCTTTTGGGTAGTAAAGAGAAAGAATGTTTGTTTTCTTATCTTCACTGGAATGGCCGAGCTGTTATTGCTGTCATTTGTTTTCTTCTGTGCGTGCGTCTGTGTGTGTGTGTGTGTTCACGTGTGTGTGTGTTCACGTGTGTGTGTGTTCACGTGTGTGTGTGTGTGTGTTCACGTGTGTGTGTGTGTGTGTGTTCGTGTGTGTGTGTTCACGTGTGTGTGTGTTCACGTGTGTGTGTGTTCACGTGTGTGTGTGTTCACGTGTGTGTGTGTGTGTTCACGTCTGTGTGTGTGTTCACGTGTGTGTGTGTTCACGTGTGTGTGTGTGTGTGTTCACGTGTGTGTGTTGGGCAAGCGATAGTGCATCGTTTAGCGCGCTGCGCTACGAACCCGGCGGCTAGAGTTCGATTCCCGCTCACGGCCAACACCAGTGACAATTATCTGAACCGGTCCTGGGCCTCGCCTAGGTCGACTCAGCCTCAAAGAGCGCCTCGTGCGGTGTGTACACATCGCCAGTAGGGAGACAAAGGCGGCCGGGTGTGGTGTTGGCCACCCACCCCCTCGTGTGCTGTGCCGCTTGTTATAGGTGCTCGCTAACAGCACTCGGCCCAAGAGTTTGTTCAGGCTATACGGGGGATATTTTTCTTTGTCTTTGTATTGGGGAGCGGTGGCGGAGGGGTTAGCGCGCCCGCGCTACGAACCCGCCCACCCGAGTTCGATTCCAGCTCATGGTCAACACCAGTGACGATTATTTGAATCGGTCCCCTAGGACGACTCAGCCTCACATGAGTACCTGGTGCCGCGTATAAACATCGCCACTAGGGAGACAAAGGCGGCCGGGCGTGCTGTTGGTCACACACACCCCTCGTGCACCGAGCCTGCCTTCATTCGTAACGAGTGGTATCCGCGGCTGCCATAGACCTCCCCTAGGTTGGCTTGGGCGTAAACGAGTACCTGGTGTGGCGTGCATTTATTTATAGGTGCTCACTCACAGCACTTGTCATTACAGTAATTAAAAAGGCTAACGGGGATGAGGCATCTTCGTGTATATAAACACACATATGCGCGTGCGTGCGTGTGCGTGCGTGCAATTATCTGCACATTGACCCATTCATATTATTTAAGGTCAATCCTACTGCACAGGACGAGAATGTGTTCCCAAAACTCCCTGCCATCTTTCCCAGCCACGAAGGCGGTAGATCCCAGCGATCTAAAATTTGAAAAAAAAACTTAAACTTTGATTTTACCGGCTGAGGCTCATTTGAGCCGCATCGTTCTTTTTTCAGAAGCGACCTGGCCACAAATGACCGCTCAACAAGAAGTGCCTTATGATTATTATTATCATGTGGACATTTATTGGGGGAAAAACCGGAGGACCCACGAAAAAAATCCACGCGACCTCGGGGAGAGAGAGACACGCAAACTCCAAATATACAGCAGCAGGCGTCAGGGTCGGGATCGAACCCACGACCTCCTGTATACCAGGCGAGGGAGTTAACGTCTCCTAGCCACCGTGATGACGATGAGAGAAAGAGAGAGACACGCAAACTCCAAATATACAGCAGCAGGCGCCAGGGTCTGGATCGAACCCACGACCTCCTGTACACCAGGCGAGGGAGTTAATGTCTCGCCAACGTGGGGAGGGGTGGAGGTGGGGGGGATTGCTTGTTGGCGGGGGGGGGTGTTTAATAAAGGGGTAAGATGTTCGGACAAGGGGAGCCGTCTTGGCTGGTTGACACGCGCCTTTGTTGGCCTGCGGGGAGAATTTGGCCGCCTTAATAGCTTCATTAATTACGACCGCTCGCCAGCTCCGAGACGAGGCACGCCGATAGGGTCTCACACTCACTCATCGCAGCAGCAGAAGAAGAGGCAATAACGACACGAGGGGATAGGGTTTAATCATCCCTTTGTAAACAGACATTAAGATTGTCGTGCCCGCTGCCGTCACCGCTGCCTGCAGTATATCAGCGCGGAGCAGGTGGATGCGTTTGCATCTGGGGGTGTGTTTCCCCCGGCGATTTCAACACTGCACCCATTGACTCCGAACCACCTGAGTTTGATTCTTGCTCAATGCCAACGTCAGTGTGAAGCTATTCACGAACTGGGCCTGCTGGGCCTCCCCTTCATCCAACAAAAACAAAGATCTCCCGTATGGTCTGAACAAACTGTTGGGGCAAGTGCTGTGAGCGAGCACCTATAAAGGCCGGCACGGCACACGAGGTGGTGGTTGGCCAACACCACGCCCGGCCGCCTTTGTCTCCCCAGTGGTGATGTTTACACACCACACCAGGTACTCATTTGAGGCTGAATCGACCTAGGAGACACCCATGACTGGTTCAGATAATCGTCACTGGTGTTGGCCGTGAGCGGTTCGTAGCGCAGCGCGCTGAGCGCCACACTGCCGCTCCCCTTCGCCAAGAGACAAACTGACCAGCGTGGTGAAGTATGGTCAAATTAGCCCCATCGCCGACTCGGTGCGGAGTCGGTCCTCATACACAGCGGGTTGACAAAGGGCTTCAAGTAAGTGAAGTGAACTCCTCTGACGTTTCAGGCAATGGACCTTCTTCATGACTGTAGATTGGCAAAGGGCCGTAGATTGCCACTAATGAAGGCGCAGCCCTGCAATTGCGTGCTCACGCCACCGCTAGCGGAAGAACCTCGGCCAGGGTAATTGGGTTCCTCTTCCACTCTGGGCAGACTTCGTGGAAGTGGTCCGGAGTCCCCACACTTTACCCCACCGCACATGGCGAGGCGACCTTCCCCATCGACTAACCGTCCTGTAACCAGTCACGCTGCTGGACGGTCCGAGGCGGTGGGGCCCCGAGGGGGGGGGGGGGGGGTAGGGGGGGGGTGTTATGGATTTAAGAAACTTACGTAGCATTGCAAATCTGGTGTTTTGCCCGTGACAGCAAATTTGTTCGTTACCAAGCAGAAAACCGGCGACGACTTTCAGAGCGCAGCAAAACACGAACGTGCGCCTTGGGAGGAGGCACGGGGCAGGTGGCAAAGCGTGCAGCAACGCGAGGTGGACACGCCGCCGGATGCAGCGGTGAGCCGGCTGGCCCCGGCTGGCCCCGGCCGGACCCGGCTAAGTTGGTGACTGATGGCTCCCCTGGCTTACGCGGGAGTCTCTGGTCACTCGGTCGCCGGGAGCCTTGCCAATAGTTGCTCGCCATGGGCAGAAGCTGCGAAACAAAGATAAGGCACTCCCCATAAGGCCCCCCCCCCCCCAACGTTGAATTATTTATTGATGTATGCATTTATGTGCTTATTTATTTATCTTTCGCTTATTTCCTCGCGTAACTCTCTGTATTTGTCTATCTCTGTACCGCCCGAGTGTACGGCCATCTGTTTACTTATTTATGTCTTCATTCAATTACCTGGTATGGCCATATTTAGGTAAGTGTGCTTGCGTGTGCTTTTTCATACCTGCTGCGCGTACGTGAGGATGCATGCGTGTGTACACACATTACACAATCGTCGTCATTGGCCTTGATCAATCCACTGCTGCATGAAGGCCTCCCCAAGGTGTCGCCTTCTCTCACAGTCTCGCAATGCAACAATGGATGTTGATTCCGTACGAGCCGATGCCATCGCTCCGTTGCCACGGTTGATGTTCCCCGTACATCGTGTGCCTATATACCGTGTGTGTGTATATATAGAGAGAGAGAAATGAGTGTGGAGTGGTGATTTATTACTTGGCACACAGCACTATGAACCCATCGAGAGTGGGTTCAATTTTCGAGCCATGGACATTAGTGGCAAGTGGTATCTGAACGAGGCATGGGCCATCCCTGGGTCAATTCAGCCTTAAATGAGTACCTGATGTGCTGTGTACATCATCGTGGAGCACGTAGGGGATAAAGTCGGCCAGGTGCGCTGAAGGCCACATGGAGCCATTCGCCATCCCCACAGGTCAAACCCGGACACATTAATTCAGTCAATTTATTTTTGCGAGTAAGAACTGGCCCCCACTAAAGAGGGCATCGCAATACCATTAGGTATAAATTACACAAAGGGTGGTCCTACCTATAAAATCAAGACAAATATCAAAATGAGAGGACATAGGCAACATCTCCACAGTCAGCCTGCTTCTATCTAAACTTTATTTAACGTTTAATTTGACCAGGTAAGGCCCACTCAGCTCTGTAGCTCTTTATTCAGAAGCGACCTGGCCACAAATGATAGCCAAACGAGAAGTGGCTTATCACGCGTGGACGTTCATAGCAGCCAAATTCGCGAAACGCGCGGTGATGTTGAATCTAAATGTGAAGGGAAAAACCGGAGGACCCGGAGAAAAATCCACACGACCACGCGGAGAGAGACACGCAAACTCCAATTATACAGCAGGCATCGTCAGGGTTGGGATCGAACCCACGACCTCCTGTATACCAGGCGAGGTAGTAAACCTCTCACCACCGCGGCGCCGCTATCGAATCCGTGCAGTCCACTGCAATGAAGTTGAACAACGCAATACCCACAGATCTCGGCTCCAAATCAATTCCTGCCACGCGACCACAGATGTGCCAATTCCAGAACCGTGCCGGGTTTAAACCAGGTCGGCTAGCCATCACGATACCACACCCACTCCTTTGTGTGCCGTGCCTGACCCTAATAGGCAGAGGTGTGGACTCGAGTCATGTGACTTGGACTCGAGTCAGACTCGAGTCATGAATTTGATGACTTGCGACTCGACTTGGACTTGCATAACAATGACTTTGTCCCACCTCTGCTAATAGGTGCTTGCTGACTGCACTTGCCACGATGGTATGTGAGACTATACAGGGCATGACGTGTCTCCTTTACAACGATGACAATAATTCCGGTATTCTCAAGCCACGGTGGTGAAGCCGAACGCTAAACTGAACGGTTGCAAAGGCCCCCCTCGTATCTTCCGTCGGATCTGCGCTTATTTGACGTCGTTTATTCATTCCACCGCACCTTACACCGGCTTGGCCAGCCCTTGTTGGGTTAGGGGGGGGGGAAGGTAAGGAGGAGGAGGAGGAGGGGGGGGGGGAGATGTGGCTATCGCGAAATCTCCACCAACCCCAAAGAAAGCCGGAGTGTTCATCGCTCGCAGGAAATGCGATTCGGAATGCCATTACGTTTCGCATTAAGCGACATCGCCCGTTTAAAAAAAAAAAAGAGATTTCTCTTCGCCCGATCGTCGTCGTGGTGGCGGTGGTGGTGGCGATGGCACCACATTTGCCCGTTGCCGTTTAGGCAAATGCACCCGCGCGGCGGGCGTGGAGATAGCGGCCGGCCGGGCGATGTACGGCATGAGCCGCCTCCAACGCCTCTTTCATAAATAAATGATTATCTGGCAAAGAAAAAAAAAATACTAATAGCCGCAGCTCCCACGAAGCTGCCGGTGGAATCCACCGTGTGTGCGCGTTTGTGTGTTTGATAGGAAGGGGAGGGATTCGGGTTATAAGTGGGTAAATAAATAGCTTTGCAGATCTGTCTGCCGGAGGGTTGCATAATGCAGGACGGTCAAGCACAGCGAGAGAGAGAACTCGCTTGAGGAGAAAGTGGGGCTTGCCCTGGACACGCTGCGAGGAGGAGTCGGTGAGGGTGGATGGTCGAGATGAAGGGAGGGAATGCCCCGGTGGAGCGATGGGATCTGGATTGTCACATCGCAGGACTGTGTTAGATGGGCGTTGCTTGGGGAGGCCTTCATCCGGCAGTGGAGTGATCATGGTTAATGATGGGCGAGGATACGGGTACGATGGAGGAGGCTCGTGAAGGACGCTGCTGGGCAGTTGAAGGCAGTCGCCTTCCGGCAACAATGGAGGGCGGAGGAGCGATGCTCACAACAACGAGCGGAGTGCCGGGTGGCTAAAGCGCAGCAAGTTGGCACAGTAGGGGGCACAGCTGACGTATCTGGCAGTCGTCTCAGTCAGTCAACCCATGGCACCTGGGTCTAGCCCCGTGACCTCCTGTCAACGAGCCTTGGACACTTGACACGACCTCATAATTCAGCAGGCCTGGCACAAGCGCCGTGGTGATGTCCCCGCCACTCCGTGGTGAATGGCGGCTGTTGTTGTAAGAGGTAAGGGATGACGAGGGGGGGTTGTGGTGCAGTGGTTAACGCATTGCACTGTGAACCAAGGGGCACAAGGTTTGATTCCTGGCCAGGGTGACCTTTGGTGGCGAGCGAATCGGTGCTGCCACCCCCACCCATCCCCTTCTTCACCGCTTCAAACAATCTCCTACAACAGACAGGACATTGTGCGGCCTTCATCCAGCAGTAGATCAACAAAAGTAACGTCAATTGTGTTTTTAATTTCTAATTTTTGTAATGACAGAACCGGAATTGGCCGATTCGTATTTTGTATTCCAGCCAGGTCGCTCATCGGCAGAGCAAGCGGCTCATATTCAGAATTTTGTGAGTCCTAATCCTGGTGCGGCGGGGGGGGGGGGGGGATAAAGTACGTACCACTTTGTGGGGGAGTCAACAGTGGATTGCCTGCTGGATGGACTCGCCCCACGCCATAGGAATGTGCCATTTCCACTGCCGGCTCAGGGCCGTTAACGGGAGATGAGCACCGCCCTCGTGCTCATTTGAGCAGGAAATAACCGATTCGGGTTTTTGTTTTTGGTTTTCTTTAGGGCGTTGGACGTCGTGTTATTGCAGGTGGCGGGGAGTGTGGCACGTGGTTCACATTGCTAGCTCTGTGCAAAGTTGTTGGGGGAAAGCGCTTTGTTGATTGCTTTCTTTTAAAATGCGTATTATAAATAACCGGACGAATCGAGTGGAGAGCGTGATGGAAGGGAGGGCGTTTCGAGGGAGGAGAGCGGGAGGAATATTCCTTTCTGCGCTGAGAGTAACTGCGTGCACAGCGCATGAGAGGGCCGCAGAGTCGTGGAGAATGTCTTCTCGCAGACAGAAGCACGCAGCTCTTCACATCAATGACTGATGGTAGCAGTAGCAGAGAGACAAGGAGAAGGCAGATGATGATGATGACACAGCAAATGTAGTAACATTCGTGACGATGACGATAATGGGGACAGAGTGGCTGTATCATTGACTGCGATAGTAGCAGTATCTGAGAGACAAGGAGAAGACAGATTGATGATGACGTGGTGAGTGTAGTCATGAGCATGATGATGAGAATGATGATGATGATGACAGAGTGGCTGTAGCATCGACCGTGATAGTAGCAGTAGCAGAGAGACAAGGAGACACATCAACAACGAGACAGTGGCTGTATAGAATCGGTGCAGCATCATCGATCAAGCAGACAGCTTTATGCTGGACTTTATCTCGGAGAGGCAGATATATCTATCTGGGGCTCTGCCCTAGATGGGATGGCTGTATTGCAATCTCACCCCGGCAGGAAGCACTCACTCTGGTCAGAGACCTCAACTCCCACAGGATGGTGACGAGTTCAAGCCCCAGTCCGGGGCTCGATTCATCTCAGCGCCTCTCCGGGGCCTACACGACGCATGCCAATTTGTGGAAATTGAAACGGCGGTCGTCCCACGGAGAGACCTGGCCCCTGCCCCGGGAACGTGGAACGTTTCGCCGCTGTGTCAAGGCCACCAACGGAGATGAGCGATACGAATCGACCCGCTCACTTGAGCGTGGTGAAACTTCGATTTTTTCTGTGGGTTATTTATTAAATTCCCCCCTCCCCCCCCACTCACATTCCAGTTGTTACCCATGGCCACGTGAGATGAAGAGTTATCTAGAAAAGAAAGAGCTATATCATTCTGTTTCAGAAGCAACTTGGCCACGAATGATAGCTCAACGAAGTGGGCTCATCATGGCGTGGACACTTCTAGCAGTAGCCAAATACTCTGAATGCGTGATGTCGTTTCTAAATGTGGAGGAGAAACAAGTATAACCCGTAAAAACAAAGTTTTTCACTATAAATCCTTTATATGCGTGGCGGCTAGAGTCCTCTCGTCCTCCGGCTTGAGCTAGCTGCCACCTATGGGTCAGATGATTGCATTGCACCATTAAGCAATTGGTAATTAAATATATTTTTGTCCTAAAAAGTGTAACATTTTTGAAACATTTTTTCACGAACATTAATTGTCACGCACAACGAGTCTGTGTGGAAAATGTCAGCTCGATTGGATCACGGGATGTGGGTTAAAAAACGACCGAAAGATTTGCACGGTCGTAAGCAAGCAAGCGAACTTAATATAAAGGATTTAAAAACGGAGGACCTGGAGAAAAATCCACACGACTACGGGGGGGGGAGAGAGAGAGCGAGGCAATGCAAACTCCAAATATACAACGGGCATCAGGGTTGGGATCGAACCCACGAACCTCCTGCATACCAGGCGAGGTAGTTAACATCTCGCCACAGGGTGGCTTATCACGTGGACATTCATAGTTGGACGAATAATCTAAAACGCACGTATTATATGTGTGTCGGGGGGAAAACCGGAGGACCCGGAGAAAAATCCACGTGATCACGGGGGAGAGAGAGTGTCATGTAAACTCGAAATATATAGGAGGCCGTCAAGGGTCGGGATCGAACCCACGACCTCCTTTAGGAGCCATGACGGTTTCTCAGCCGTGGTTCCTCAGGACACCGCTCCCGTAGCGCCGGTTTGTCAAACCCCCCACCCCCCCCCTCAGTGACATTTCCAGAGGCTCTCCCCCCACGTTACACTTCCCCCCCCCCCCCACGTTACCCCCCCCCACCAACCGTACACCACCATGCATTTTCGTTTCCTGTCGAGTCTGAGTGTGACCACACCTCGAGATGCTGTACAGAAACAGTGGGCATGCATATTTCTACGTCTGTGTGAGTACAAGGGTTTCTATTTAAGTATTTGGGTCTCTGTAAGCCTTTGGATCGCTGCGTGAGGCTACAGGTCTACGTGTAAACCTACGGGTCTCCGTGTTAGTCTATGGGTCTCTATTAAATATCTGGGTCTCTGTAAGCCTTTGGATCGCTGCGTGAGGCTACAGGTCTACGTGTGAACCTACAGGTATCTGTGTTAGTCTATCGGTCTCTATTAAATATCTGGGTCTCTGTAAGCCTTTGGATCGCTGCGTGAGGCTACAGGTCTACGTGTGAACCTACAGGTATCTGTGTTAGTCTATGGGTCTCTATTTAAGTATTTGGGTCTCTTTAAGCCTCGGGGTCTCAGCGTGAGTCGACGTGTCTCTGTGCAAGCCTACGGGTCTCTGCGTGAGTCGATAGTCCTTCACGTGGGTCTCTGGGTCTCGGTGGGAGTCACGTACAATGTGATCTATACGGCGGCCAAATGCAACTGCAATCTCCAGAGGCTGTACAGAAGGGCCATATTTATTTTGAGAGTGGGGCAGTCGGCCATGGGCAAGATGAGGGGAGGGAGGTCATCAGCCTGCACTTGAACAGGGTCGTGGTGGGGTGGGGGGTCGACAGCACGGATGGCTGCGGGAGGGAGGGGAGTTCCAGGCACTGGTGACATCGGAGGGGAATGACCTTACACAACGACCGGCCGCTCTCGCTCTCGTCTCATTCTTTACATAAATTTAGTTCCGCGCCGTTGCCTAAACTAAATAAATCTCCTCCTGTTCAAACTTACTGCTAGAGTAGACCTGGATGCGCGTTTATAGAAAAATAAATAAAAAAAAGAGGGAGAATACAAAAGGTGTGGGCTTGTGGGCTTGGCACTGAAGAGTTTTTTCAAGGGAAGCCAAGCACAGCACGTGGCCAGGGCAGGCGGGGGGGGGGGTTTGTATGTTTCACTGATCTTAACGCTATTGTTCGTTGGCTTCTTCGAGGCTTGGGCATTTTTCGTGAAGGTTTATGGACCTCGAATAGTGTCTCGGTGCGACGCTTTGAAGCCAATATTTGTGAATGTCGTTAGGTACGTGTGTGGGTGTCTCTCAGGTGCTTTATTAAAGGCACTTGTGTGAAGCATCGAGCTTGTCGCACTCGGGCCCTGGGCTCGGGAATGGTAGTATATCAGTAACAATACTAATGCCCTTTGTTTTTCCGTGAAAACCTCACTCAGCCTCAGGATTATTTCTCAGGCGATGCTCCTGCATCAGGGTGACAACGGCAAAATGTCATCGTTGAGTGGCGTGGAAGAGGAAGGCTGTGGTCCCAGAGAAACTCCCTGCGCGTGATGATGGGATAGCGCACACACGGACGGGTTCACGAACCCACCATGCTCTCCTGCCACCTCCTGGTGTTCAAGGCCCGTGTTTTGGCCTCGCTGGGTTTATGATGGCTGGTGCCTACAGGCAGATAGGTGGCTATGTACGTGCTGTATATCGGGGGGGGGGAGAGCGAGCAGAGAAGGTAATAAGCCACGTTTTTCACTCAGCAGGTGGTGTTTGATTGATAATAAAAGCGTAAACGCGCTGGCTTGGAGGACAAAAACGAATGTCCCTTAAGAGGTTTATGAATTTTGTTATTTCAGACTCAGTCTGGGCCCCTGTTTTGAATTTTGGGAAAATGTAATTCTCTGATGACCCCGATTACGTTGGGTTGAATAATGTGCGGAGCCGTGCCAATTCCGAAAGAAAGAAAACAAACAGGGCCCGGTGAGTTGCGCGCAATTTAGGTTGCGCGCAATTTAAGTTGCGCGCAATTTAAATTTCGCACAATTTAAGCGGCGTGCGCTTTCAAGGAGACACAATGGGGACTGCTGACTGCTGCAAAGCGAAGCCACAGGACCGCATTTAACCGCACGCGGAGCAACCGTTTATTTAAACAAAAACGTTTCTCAGCGTCGTGGAATTAAGGGAAGTACTGTAAATAAACAAGCGATGTAAATAACAAATTACGCCGCCGAAATTAATCGCGAAACAACTTTTGTGTTTTGCAACAGGGAGGCTGTCGGCGAAGATAAGCGGCGCCAAAAATAACAAACGAGCACCCGGGAGCCGTGAAAGGTCGTTATTTTAAATTGTGTCGTTTATTTATTTTTTCCCCCCCACGAGAGAGACTCGCCCTCGAGTCTCAGGACTGATTCCCAGGAGAAGCCCCCCCCCCCCCTGCTTTGGGTTGTTAAACAACGGCAAAAAAATAATAAAGAAATAAAAAAACTCGACACGTTCGTCAATAATTATAATTATCAATTGGCAACGTATCTGGCAAAGGACCCTTTTCTTAATCGCGCGCAAAATGGGATGCTCGCTCTGGTATTATTTGAAGAATGTCTTGCGCGTGGCAGGAAACTGGAGCACCTTCGGACAAAATCCCCACACATTGCAGGGCAATCACAAAGATATCGTACAGCAGAGGAGTAACGGACGGCACGATTAATTGATTGGTATCGATTTGTAATTGAGCGATACGCAGGGAGGCACCCAAACATCAGGGCACATCGGGTTATTATATTTATTTTTACATATTACAAAGGGGTTATTTTAATTTAGTTTGCCAAACGTTCAAAGCGACTTCCATTAACATAACTTCACGCATGAATTCTCTTATTAAATTAATTTAGGAATATTTTTTTTTCAAGATTACCTGCCTCATATTTGAACATTCGTCAATTATATATCGTCTCAATTCATTGAGCGGGCTTGTCGGTCGAGTTTTGTAAACGGAGGATTTGGGGTGACCCCCCCTCCTCCCCACAGGCAGAAGAAGAAAAATAATAGACTTTAATAACGATAAGAGTCGATACAATATTAACTTAAAGAAGAAACAATGAAAAGGTTTTAATGCCCATGTTAAAATAACTTAAATCATCCTCTGTGTCTTGGTTTTCCGGGCCCTGTATGCATCGAATTGTATGTGGAGGAAGCGTTTTAGTTTTTAATTCGTAAATGTTGTGTACCGATTGATTCTCTTCTTCTTGGTTCTTTCGGTTAAGTCATGTAAAATGGAAATAATAAAAAATAAAACATAATAACAGACCTGTTCTTCACCTGAGGACGGCTGCTTGCGTTGTGGCCGAAACGTCGTGAGAATTATTTTATTATGTTTTATTTTTTATTATTTTATTATTTCCCTTCTACGTGACTTTACCGAAAGAACCAAGAAGATGAATCCCTGCAGTCACGAAAGCTTTACATCGATTGATTCTCCTCAACCCTGTGGTAATCCACTGCCTTCATCACGATGTAAATGAAAATGATCGAATCTTGAATCGAGGCGTGATTCAATGATAAATAAATATATATACATCTGGGGGAATTAATCCGTACACCCCTAGTATACAGAGCTCCTACCTTTTAAATGTTAAAGAAGTTAGTTTAAATCCCAGTCCCATTTTGACTCGGCCCATCATCATCAATCAGCATAATCCCTCGAGCGTCAATACATTAATCAGCACTTTGTAGTAAGTCAGCCGCGCTCGTCTTACGAATAGACTGGTTTCCACCATGCAAATGTGGGATTTACACCACCGGGCTGAGGATTGACAATAGAGATGCATTTTGAGACGCAAAAAAAAAAACCCACAGATATGCTCGACATCAAGATTAATGAAAAAACAAACCCCCACCTTCATATTTTTTTGCCCTCAAATTTCCACGGAGCTTTTGAGACCAGGGATTTTAGGCTGCCACCCAAAAAATCTTCCCACGGTTATTACCGATTGCGGTGGCGTCGTCTTCGGAGTCCCCTGCCTCATCGTCAAATTGCCTATCGAATTAAGTGTCCCGGGCCTTGGCTGCTGTGGCTGTTAATGTGGCATTGAACTCACAGCAAAGCATAACAGCTGCAAGTGGCGCAGCGGTTTTTAGGGCGGTCCCCTCCCGAGTCATTTTAGCACGTGGGCGACTGTTCAACTCCTGCGAGCGGCCACCCGTTGATTTCTCCGCGGAGTTGTTGCCAAAATCGTAAAGTGGTCCTGAAGTGGACATTAAAGAACTTGCCGGCGGCGTTAACGACGACCATTCCTTCGGTCGGGAGAGCCGTGACGAGGCCTGGAGACTGCCCCTCCGGAGGGTCCCTGCATCCGCGATGCCGAGCCGCGCTCATTGCTCGGTGTACGTGCGGTTTTGCATGCGTGGGAGAATCCGAAGGAATCGGGAAAAAGCTCCTTCAGCAGCGCTGGGGGGGAGACGCGGGGGGGGAGACGGGGGGGGGGGGAGACGGGGGGGGAGACACGGGGGGAGACACGGGGTGGGGGGGGGAGACACGGGGTGGGGGGGGGAGACACGGGGTGGGGGTGGGAGACACGGGAGGGGGGTATGGGGTGAGACGCGGGGGGGAGACACGGGGAGGGGGGAGACACGTGGGGGGGGGGGGGAGACACGTGGGGGGGGGGGAGACACGGGGGGGGGGTGGGAGACACGGGGGGGGGGCATGGGGTGAGACGCGGGGGGGAGACACGGGGAGGGGGGAGACACGTGGGGGGGGGGGACACGGGGGGGGAGAGACGGGGGGGGAGACACGTAGGGGGGAGACACGGGGGGGGGGGGAGACACGGGGGGGGGAGACACGGGGTGGGGGTGGGAGACACGGGGGGTGGGGACACGGGGGGGGCGGGGGTGGGACACGGGGGGGGGGGGACACGGGGGGGGGGGGGAGACACGCGTGCGAAGGGGTGGTGGTGGGGAGTAACATTGGAAGGTCGGCATGGATGCAGTCAGTAACCCGCTTGCAATGCTGCCACCCCCTGGCCACCTTACAGCTTCACCAAATATCCGTGATCCGCCGTGCCCGAGATACTGTGCGCCCGAGATACTGTGCACCCGTGGCTGCAATGTTTGCACTCGACAGTACAGCAAGTAGGCTGCTGACCAGTCTGTATGCAATTTAGGCTTTCTTCCAACGTACTCGTGGGGTTCTTTTGTCTTCAGCCGGTGTTGTTCATTGCAGGGCCCGCAGGCCATTGGCGGCCTCTGGTGGCCTTTAGTGCGGCCCCCGACAATACCCAACGTGTTGAAAACCTCGCCATCAACACGGCTGTCAATCACACCCGATGGTTTAATTTAAAATGTGTGGCGGCCCTCACACACTGATGATGTCTTATCGGCGAAAGTGCCCTCCCCACCCCCACCGCCCCGCTCTGAAAATTTGGTGAAGAATAGTGCACCTTTTGGCGTCGTCTGGTCCAACCCATGTGAGACTAGGCTCTAAGGAAAGCTGTCTCGGGTGTGGACCAATCAACTTCAAGGACAGTGCATACATTATCAGAGTTATGTTTTTTGTTTGCATTACGACTGCAGGTATTGTGGTCTATGCAAACATGACTCCTCGTTAAAAAAAGGTGTCAGTTTTGTTGCCAGATAAAAGGGTAAAAAACCAATTATCGAATAGTGGCCTATTGAATGGCAGGGCTGCATTTGATGACCAAACGCTTTCCCGCCATCACTGTGTTGGCTCCTGGGACGCTTTTGGATGCGTACCTCTGGTGGGTCGAGAGGCGAATCATGTCGGCGTTTCCCCATCCTCGGCGGTAACGCAAGTAAAAGTTGCGTCGAGTTGTGTACACTTTGCGTGCAACCCCCGATCCCCCCCCCAAGCCAATTTTGGTTGAAATAGTTCACCTCCGCCTCTGCGCACTTGTGTAATTGTGTGCGGAGACCGGCGGCAGGGGCACAGACCACGTCTCTGTTAACTGTGCCTCCAGAACAACAAGCCGGCATTGTTCATTTAATTAATAAAAAAATATATAGCCTCCCGTAACGCAGTCGAGAGGCTGTTTTACGTATGCGGTGCCATTGGTACGATCCGCTAACGGCGGCTCTGACAAGGTACAGCGCGGTGTGTTAAATGCAGCCGTGCAATTATGCATTTCAGTAGCAATCAGTATCACAGTGTAGCTTGTTTACCCAGTGAGTGGCCTTGCTCAGATACATCATCTCATTTGCAAAGAGAAGAGATTGCTCCTGTTAAGAGCTGGTACGTGGGGCACAGTTATGTCCTCCGATTGTTTTTATTTGGCCGATGACCCTTGCAAAACACCGTTCCCTGTGACAGTGTAGCAATAATTAATGAATTGTTTTCCCAGGAGGGTCTCACTGAGTCTCAAGACAATTCATGATGGGGGCTCCACTTTGGGATGTTTGGCCATCGCCATCAATGACTGTTTCTGCGTAAGGCTTAGCCCCGTCAGCGTTCTTCACTGATTTTCAGAGAGGGGTGGGATCACTTAAGACATCGTCGGTGTGAGGTCCGCAACACCATTTCAAACCATTGGGGATTTGACAGCAGCATGATGATGACGATGATGGGGGTGTGTGTTCACACGTGGTGTATTGTGTCGGGGGCCCGCACAAAAGGCCATCAGGGGGCCGGCCGCCGGTGGCCCCCTGATGGCCTTGCAATGAAGAGCGCCGCACTCGAGGATTCAGAACATTCGGCTGCGCTTGCATCTGGGTCCGAGTGAGCTCTGCCACTGTGCAGGACGAGCGATGCAGTGATCTGACACCAATAATGAAATAGTCATTAAGAATGTGATTGTCGGGAATATCAACGGTAAAATAAATGAAAGCGGCCCATCCCATGTTTGTGTCTCTACGTAAAAAATATATAGCTTCCACACAACCTCTGTGCCGTTTAAGCAAGCCTGTGTTTCTGCTGATGAGACCCCGATTAATGAAACCGGTTCAGAGTTTGCTTGTATGCATGCTTCTGCGTGTGGCTGGAGGGAGGTCGGGAGACAAATACGAGACGGAGGCATTGTTTATCCTGCTAGGAATTTGATGGATAGTTCCAATTCGCGGTAACGTTTTTTGATCCACACACATTATTTGTTTGTCTACCTGTGGCAGTATCAGGGTTTCTGTTACTTAAGTCAAAGGCGGCTTACAGCGAGTGTAACGGTTCAATGCTGTGGTCACAATTCACAGCCCTCTGCCGATCCTCTGCTGGATGAAGCCTTCCCCAGGCCGTTGGTCCGTCGTTCAGTGTTTCCTGGCATACTTCACCACGCACTGGTTAGTGAGGGCTGGCGAAGGTCAGAGTGGTGAGCTCCAAACAGGTTCAGCTATCACGCGCCGCTGATTGCTGGCCATGGCCGGGAATTGAACTCGGGTTGCAAAGTTAGTGACGCGGCGTACTAACCACTTCACCCGTAACAAGGCAGTATTTCCCTCGTTATTCACGAACTTGCTATCCGCGAATCGCATCTGGAACTGCACACGACTGTATAGAGATAAAGTGATGGGAGAGAATGTGAGGTGAGATCAAGTGATGGGATAAAGTGATGGGAGAGAATGTGATGTGAGATAAAGTGATGCGAGAGAAAGCTTATGTATTTATTTATTTAGGGTAATGATTCAAACAAATGTGGGTTTTCGTATGCCATTATAATTTATCCAGAACGTATCCCTCGCGAATGGCGAGGGCACACCATACGGCACTGTTATGTGAATCAAAATAATCTGCACACGGTATGCCTTAACAAGCACGTCTAGTATCGTGTAAGGGGCACAACAAAAACAACTTTAATAAATGATTTGACAGGATCATCCCTGTGTAGTCAGCGATGTAGAAACAGTGACGCATAGGGTGGCGCGTGACTGATGGGCTAGATGTGCATTGAAAAAATAACACGGGGAGAGGTGGGGGTAGCTTATCAAGATGAAAAATCGTTATTCAAATGTGATCAGACAAAGCTAAAGTGGGCTGCAGAGGAATGTGAGGAATCTGGTCACAACACCACCAACAATGATTAGTGATGCTTCAAATGAAGAAGCCGGGACTTATCATGGGATAGGCCTTATCATGTCAAAACATACGCCAGATGACACACACTTTCCTCTGTTATTTAAACAAATGGCTGGCCTTTGTGATTCATTGTCTCTTTTTTTGCGAATGAGCCAGGGCCCTAACCTCAGATACCCAGGAACAGATGCACTTTTAAAAAAGTACATAGAGAGCATTTTTTAAATAAAATATACATATTTTTGGATTTTGTCGATAATCTCAAGTCGAATTTGTGTTTTGTTCTTGACAAACGAGCTCACACGGAGCATGCTTTTGGTAACGCTGCACACGAGATTGGCTCGTGGATCTGAGGCACCGTGTAAATCTTCATCGCAGGCCTTGGCAGGCTTGCATACCTTCCATAGGCTCCTTCACTCAGGGGGCCTGCTAAGTTGTCAACCAACAAGGGCTCACGTTGCAAGGAAAACCAGCGTTGTAGACCGACCGTGGGCCGTATCATGGGGGGCCACGGTGGCGAGATGATAACTACCTGCATATTTAGAGTTTGCATGTCTCTCTCCTCGTGGTCGCGTGGGTTTTTGTCTGAGGCCTCCCGTGTTTCACCTCAACGTTTAGAATCAACGTGCATTTAGAGTATTTGGCTGCTATACATTTCCACGTGATTAGCCAATTTGTTGAGCTATCATCTGTGATAGCCAGGTCACTTCTGAAAAATAGCTATATAGCTCAGTGGGCCTTACCTGGTAAAATAATAAAGTTTCATAGCGTAGTTTAGAATGCACTATGAGTAGGCCATCCCTAACGCTTCAGCCTTTCATAGATTCCTGCCCAGAGAAACTGCATCCTTTGTGGGCCAGGTACTAGGCCACAGTGGGTGGTGAGAGGCAGTTGGTGTGAATATCTTTGGTTTGGGGGTGAGGAGTAAAGGGATAGGAGTTTGCATGACTTTGACTGCACTATGATGTTATCTGCGGTGGTGGGATGTTAATCTCACGGCCTGGCGTGCAGGAGGTCGTGGGTTTGATCCTGACCCTTTTACGCCAGGACATTTGCACTTTGCAAGTTGGATTTATCTCCTGATTCCTCCGGGTTTGCCCTCCACACTTGGAAACAATGCTCTTTAGATCATTTCACTGCTACTGTAACTTCCCGCATGTGATGATGATGATATGAGCCACTTCGATGAGCTATCTCGGGTGGCCAGGTCACCCCTGGAAATGAGCTCATAGCTCAGTTGGCTTTACCTAATACATCGTTTTTTTTAAAGAGTCTTATAACCCCCCCACCTCCCCAAATCCCAAAGCTTTCGGCGCATTACTGTGAAGCAAAGGTTTCCAGCGAGGAGTGGAAACTTCGCGGTGTGGTGAGACGCATTTGCAAACGGCAAAGCCTTAAAACATCGGAAGAATCGGTGTGACACTTGAGGGCGAATGTGGAGGCCCGTTTGCACCTTCCCGCTAAGTTTGCCTTTCCCACAAATTTCTCGCGAGCGCATAGAGGGAGGGTGAGGGAGGGGAGAAGGAACGCGTTCTGCAACATAAACTAAAAAAAACCTACTCAACTATTTTTCTTCTTTCATTTTACCAGGGAAGGCCTCACTGAGCTGCGTAGTTCTTTTTCAGAAGCGACCTGGCATTCACAAATGATAGCTCAACGAAGTGGCTTATCACGTGGACACTTGTAGCAAATACTCTGAACACGTTGTTTCTAAATGTGGAGGGAAAAACCGGAGGACCCGGAATAAAACCCACGCGACCACGGGGCGAGAGAGACACGCAAACTCCAAATATACATGCTTAAGGGTCTGGATCGAAAATCACGACCTCCTGCATACCAGACGAGGGAGTTAACATCTCATATTGGTTTAGCCATGTTTGTTTGTTGTAGTACAGAGTTAGACTGATGGCCTTAATCTAAGTTGTCTTGTGGTTGTTGTTGGTTGTTTGACTTGCATCCCACTGGGAGTTTTGCACACAGCCTTGGTGTACGGCGAATTTTTTTATGCAATGTTTTGCTGTCTTTTCTTGGATTTCTGTTTGCACTTAGTCACATATTCACTTTAAGATGTTTTTTGTTCATGTTTTTGTTTTGTGTTTGTTGCGGTTGCACCCGATTCAAAAGCCGAATGGCTCACGGGGCTATACCTAATAAATAAACTTGAAACTTGAAACATCTCACCACCGAGGTGCCCACTATCTCCCGTTCGTACCTTTTATTTACACACACAGTGCTTGCCACAAATGAGCCACAATACCTCGCTGATCTTATCAAGGAGCCTAAATCACCATCACGCGAACTGCGTCATTCTCGCCGCAGCGGCTTTTCGCTGGCCATCGAACAAAGAGACGGTCTCACCGCATCGCGTGCCTTCAGATGCGCTTCTGCGGCCGTCTGGAACGCTCTTCCTTCCGATATTAGGAAGCCACTGTAGCTATGCACTTTTAAATCATCTCGATTGAAAACTCATTTCTTTAGAACTGATTTTTACGTTTAGTTTGTTGTCCTGCCCCCGCACCTCCAATTAGCACGGTTGGCTCCGTACATTGTGAAAGAAGTTCAACAAACATATATGTGCTGCATCGCTGGCGAGGGAGAGAAATAATTACAATCTTGATCCTTCTAAAGACGCTCACTTTTATGCATTTAAGTTTCAATTGCGAAAAAAAACCTTTATAAGCATGATTAATTGCACTGTCACTAAGAGAGTCTTTTTTTCCCCTCCTGACTTTATGCAACAGTGACTTCTTGTAATTGGGATTTCTGCAGTAGCTGTGGCTTAAGTTAATTAACAAAAAGGATTTAGCGGAGAGCAGAAGGATTCCACGCGGAATTCAAATTGATGAGAATCAGACGAATTCTGAGGGTTGCCCACTCCTAAATCTGATGGAGTCAGCCACCCGAACGAATCACATGGTGGATTATTTTAAATCTCCTCCCCCACCTTCCCCCCAGTCGCCCAGACACACCGCTGCGGATTAGCGACTCGTAAAGTGTGCATTTCGCTACGCTTCTCTCTATATATATATTTTTCAGAAATATATTTTTCAATTCTGTTGCCAAATGGGCTCTCGGCGCCGTGCGTCGTCAGGTAAAGGAGGTACGCTTTAGTCCGGGAGTCAGATCCCTTCTTCACGCCTTCGCCAAGTGGGAGATGGGGGGGGTGCAGGGAAAACAGCCGCAGATAATGACACCACAGAACCCTTTTGTGAATGTCGCTTCAATGGAGGCCTCTCTCCCCCGCCATCAGACGGGGGGGTGACCCCTTCGCGCTCGTCAAAGAGAGGATCGCCACGTGACGTGTGTGCATGGCGAGCCGCAGGTTGCCTTGGCGTCT
The DNA here is from genome assembly GCF_964198595.1 of Lampetra fluviatilis. Classification (NCBI taxonomy): domain Eukaryota; kingdom Metazoa; phylum Chordata; class Hyperoartia; order Petromyzontiformes; family Petromyzontidae; genus Lampetra; species Lampetra fluviatilis. The sequence continues at coordinate 3,237,960 of NC_136327.1, read as the reverse complement.
CCGAAAGGCCTGTCATCTGACGCATTGAGCTCTGCTGAGTATGAATTGTTGTCGTCGGTGTTTCGTTTTATTTGTTTTTGTTGCTTTCAAACCTCGCCGAAGCATCATTCGTCAAAATGGGGTTGCGTACGTGATAGACGACATGTTTTACGCGCGTGGCGATTCACGATTGTAGCGCGCCAAAAGTTGTGATCGTAACATGTCGGCGAGGGTGGACCATATCCGTCGAAGGCCTGGAGCCGGTGACGGAAATTCCACAGTCCCCTGCCTGATCGGCATTAGGATGTCGTCAATAGGGCAACCATCGCTGACTTCCCACAATCTCGGTACGTAATTTCTACATGACCCCAGAGGGATGATGAGCGGAGACGATGCCCGACCTGTATTGGAACGTGTGCGCCTTTCGACTTGCGTGAGTCGAATGCTCAGAGGCAGCTCCACACAAGCTGGGCACTGTGAGACACATTCGTTATGGAGGAATTCAGCCCCCCCCCCCCCATACAGTTTTTTTGATGAGTTGGTCCGATGTTGGGGTCGAGGTTCAATCCAGGAGTCTGCTCTTTTTAGTTTGGTTAATTTTCACATCTATTTTGCACGTTCCGATTAGCACGTTTGGCTATGTACGGTGCAAAAGAGGTTCAACATACATACGTACATTGTTTCTTGTTTTTTCCCCCCATCTCATTTGTGTAGGGTTGTCTGTTCGATATGAATTAAAGTGACAAGTGGATATTATTTTCAGATAGTTTTCATATGACGCAGATAATCGGTTTCTCACACAAATGATTCGATGCACACGCACGGATCGTGAGCATAAGAATTAGTTTCAATGTATCAATTTATGCATCGTTACACACCTATTTTATTGATATCGCCTTGATAATCCACTACTATGTTAGTTCAGATATTACTCCCTACTGATGTTAGCCATGGCCAGGAATTAAACTCAGGTTTGCCAGATTCACATCGCTGTGTGCTAACCACTGCCCCACCGCTCCACTGCAATCCTATACTGGAACACGATAATAAATAAATATTTCTAAAACATAAACGCACAATCTGATATTTTACATTTAATTGGATTCTCATATCCAAGTTTCCTATTAAGAAATATCAGATCGCGACAAAACATTCAGAGTAATGGTGGAGCACCACACATCAATTCACCGAAACAATTAGTGAACCTTTGATTTAAAGCTTTCGTGACTGCAGGGATTCATATTCTTGTTTTTTTCTGTAAAGTCACGTAGAAGGGAAACAATACAATAATAAAAATATAAAACAATAAAATTTAGATAACAATAAAATTTAGATAATTTTATTGATTTATATTTGTATTATTTCATTGTTTCCCTTCTACGTGACTTTACCGAAAGAACCAAGAATATAATTAGTTAACTGTCAAACGAGGAAGTGGGTCATGCAGCCTCCGGCAAGGAGGGCACTAAACAAAGTGGTGGTAAGCGGTCACTTTGGAATCCCTGGGCCGGTAAAGTTGGCACGCCATCGGAGGGATCCGCCATCCTCAGTGAGCAAATTGTTAAATCGTCGCATCAACACACACAACACGCCCGTATGCATGTGAAAGTTTTGCTCTGCGTCCATGCCCGCCGCACACTAGTCGCTAAGTTAATCTTAACAATTAGCAGTTTCCCATTAGGGTCACGGAACGATGCAGAGATCGTTCTTGGGGGAGGGAGACACTGTGTGCCCACCCCTGCCACCTAAACTATAAACGATTCATTAAACTAAACTATTTTTTATATCATCAGGTAAGGCCCACTGAGCTATGTAGTTCTTTTTCATAGCTCAACAAAGTGGCTTATCATCACGTGGAAATTCATAACAGCCAAATACTCTAAATGCACGTTGATTCTAAATGTGGAGGGAAAAACCGGAAGACCCAGAGAAAAAAATCGACGCGACCACGGGGAGAGACACGCAAACTCCAAATATAAAGCAGGCGTCAGGGCAGAGGTCGCAAACGGGTTTTGATTCCTTACCCGTACCCGGCCGCACCAGGGTCGCAAACGTGTACCCGTACCCGTACCCTACCCGATACCCAGCTACCCGTACCCGTTTGCGTACCCGGTCGGGTATCGGGTAGGGTACGGGTATCGGGTACCTGATTGCGACCTCTGGGATGAAGCCATGTTGCAGGCGCGGGTGGGTTGATTCTAGGAACTTGAATTATGAGAAGAGACAAGACGTTGGGAAATGAATGACAAAGAGTTACTCACCAGTGACTCACGGTCTACCCGTAGCCGGCCGCACCAGGGTCGCAAACGGGTACCCGTACCCGGTTGCGACCTCTGCGTCAGGGTCAGGATCGAACCCACGACCTCCTGTACACCAGGCGAGGTAGTTAACGTCTTACCATTGTGGTACCCCCACCTGACTTCCCCCGGCCACTATCCATGAGCCTAACCGGTTTCTCTGCATCTCCACAACCAAAGTTTCACAGAAAATAACACGTACGGTATCTCACGCACTTATATCCTCCAGACAACCAACAAACTGTTTGCGGCAAACCTTATTTGCTGTCTCTGGATACGCGTGTTAGAGTGTCTTCATTTAAATTCTCTGCTGCCGAAAAGAAACTCCAGGCAAAGCCTCAAAGCTGAGATCATTCCGCCCCCCCTCTCTCTCAACACTCTGTCTCCTCTTTCAGTGACGATGTTTGCTTTTCTGAACTTTTATTCCCCACTCATATGCCCCTTGTGTTTTTCTTAGTTATCGAGAGAGAGAGACAGAAACATCGAGAGACGTATTATTTTTCACGAGAAAAAAAAGCAACGCCGGGGAGATGTAAGTTTATATATTACCAAAAGTGCACAATAGCCGACCACAAATAGCCTATGGGGGTCTCGAAAATTCTATATTTTTATGATTGCGATATGATAGGCTATAAAGCCCATAATGGAAACAGTACGAATGCCCAAGAATGAAATCGTAAATCACAAAATAAGAATCTGCCCCAAAAAACAAATCCGAATTTTTTTTTTCAGTTTTTGCCGTGTCACGGTGATTTCTCGGAGGCGGAATCATCACACGCACACCGGGAGCGGTGAAACGTAATAATGCCCACGTTAGGGCCCGCTTGGAAATTCATATTTGAAGACCAGAAAGGTGGTGTTTGATCTTTAAATAACGGTTTTTGTTCACAATCTGACAACTAGCCACAGGGGACCTCGCTGCCTAATGAAGGGACTTTAAAAAGAGTTCCCCGCAGCAGTTTCTTTGTAAATAGGATGGTAAACATTTAGTAAAATTGGATAATTGTGGGCTAGATGACCCCTCAGGGTCCAACTTGCAAAACCTTCGGAGAGAAAGGAAAAGCCAAAACAGGAGACACGCACGGACACTGAGCTGGAAAAACGACACATACACACACAGAAATTGGAGTGAATTTTCTACGTGGAATTTGCTCAAAACCACCCCCCCCCCCCCATTAAGACTAAACTGTTCCCGTTCAGGTCTAAGGCTTCAACATCAGTGCCCTTCCATTTCTAGGAGAGAGGATAAGAAAGTGACGTATAAGTAAATGGTATATTTCGATTTAAAGCTTTCGTGACTGCAGGGATTCATCTTCTTGGTTCTTTCGGTAAAATCACGTAGAATGGAAATAATAAAATAATAAAAATAATGGATAATAAAATATTTTTTTTATTATGCTTTCTTTTAAATTGTAAAATAATAAAAAATTTGACAATAAAATAACTATTTTATTTTGTTTTATTTTTATTATTTTATTATTTCCATTCTACGTGACTTTACCGAAAGAACCAAGAAGATGAATGGTATATTGCAGAACCTCAGTGTTTCAATTAAAAGCAACGTTTGCTGTGACCGCGGGGCGAATCCTTATAATGCCAGACGGTGTCCGTCGTAACTTTTTGTTTGTTTGTAATGTTCCAAAAAAAGTAATGCCGTAATGGGGGACGACTTTTATTGGCGGGAAAATGTTGGTCGCAAATCTGTTTCGTGCGTTCAGTCAGCTTTTGGGCTCAATTACGGTGCGTCTGTGTTTTCAATAAGTATGATCATCGCCATCATCACCATAGCGATAGAAGTCCGGTGGATTGGAATGTATGGCCATTAATATTTTTTAATAGTTAATATTGTAGACTGCAATGATAGCAACATTTTGCAAATTAAATAGTCGGGCTGTCACGCAGTTTTATAGTAGAATACTTTATTTTATGTTCAATTATTTACAGTATCTTGCAAATATACAGTAATTCTGCACTGAATGTAGTCGCTGTTATTTTGACAACTGTACAATATTTATCGGTAATATTTGTAAACCAGTAACACTTGTAAACCAGTTTCGAAAATATCTGTAAGCTATGTAGTATTTTTGCCTAAATGTTTTAAAAAATATTACCTTTATATATGGGTTATGTTTTTTTCTCACTCAATAGATGATATATATTTTTTTATTCCTATGGTTACATCTTTTGGAGTTTTTCAGATGAATGTTTTCATTGATTTTGTACCTTTTAAGCTCTCACACCTCTCTTACTCCGATCCCTCCAGGACCACGTTGCAAATGACGCGTTACCTCAATAGGCCCTCAGTTCTTCCAACGAACTTTCCACCTACCTACTATCCCAAAATATAAACTCTTTCCATTCATTGGCTACCACATTCTGATACGCTCCCCCCCTCTCCTCCCCCTTAACTTGTATTTAAGAACTTGCATCTTGGAATCCCTGCCTCACTTGATACAGCAAATCTGGCTGTGACGGTCCCACCTGATGACGGAGACTTGTGTTGCCTCCGAAACGTCGTGATTTTTATTATTTTATTTTATTAATTTTAATTTAATTTTTTACCTACGTGACTTTACCGAAAAAACTAAGCGTATGAATCCTTGCAGTCACGAAAGCTTCAAATCTAGAATCTTACCCATGTGCCTGGACCGTATAAATAAGGCCTTCCAACTCACATAATCTCCTGCCTGCCAACTTACCTACTGACACATCACCCACCTACCTACAGCGAGCTACCCTTGGCCACCCACACCCACCACCTGCCCACTAAACATGCCAACGTTGGGCCAACATTGGCATTGTGGTCGCACTCGTTGCGCACGGAGCGCTCGCCACAAACGAACCGCAACACCTCGCTCATCTCGTCGAGGAGTGTAAACCACCCTCACGTGACACTCCGCTCATCCTCGCAGCAGCAGCGGCGGCTTTTGGCTGCTGGCCATGGAACAAAGACGCGTCGCGCGGTTTCAGATGCGCTTCTGCGGTCGTCTGGAAGCCTCTTCCTTCCAATATTCGAAAGCCACCAGAGCTATTCGCTGTCAAATCGAGAGTGAAAAGTCATTTCTGAAAGAAAAAATGTTGTGCTTAGTTTGTTGTCCTTTCCCCCACCCCCGCACCTCTGATTAGCACGGTAGGCTTCATACGGTGCAAAATAAATAAGTTCAACATACATACATGTGGTTGGAACCGTTGGCTCAGTATTCCCTGTTTACAGGGTACCTGTCTATCTACCTACTTGCCTGCCCAGCTGTCGACTCACGCTTCCACCTTTACAATTAAAGTCCAACTACCAACGTAACGTCCCACTCGCCTTCTTGCCGACATCAAATCACCCACTCACCTGCATTTATAAACTTTGAGCATGCACATTGTATTGACTTGCACCCACCCAGAAACACAACCTGCCATCCAACCACTCGCTCATCTACCTTACTATTTTTTGTTTCGCTATATTTCATTTGATCAGCTAAGGCCCACTGAGCTATACAGCATTTTTTTATTAGAAGCGACCTGGCCACAAGTGATAGCTGAAGGAAGGGGCTCCTCGTGTGGACTTTTAAAGCGGTCAAATAATTTAAGCGCGTGGTGTTTCTAAACGTGGAGGAAAAAAAAATCGGAGCACCTGGAAAAAGAAAAATCCACGCGACTACGGGGAGAACATGCAAACTCCAAATATACAGGCGTCAGGGTCGGGTTCTAACAGGTAAACTGTGTAACATTCATCGAGACGAGGCAAAAAAAAAAACCCCACCAAACCATTTGCAGCTGCCGCTTTTGGTTTTCGCCGCTCCTAAACATCATCGGACATCGTGAAGACGTGCCCGCGTCGTAAATTTGTAATCACGTCCATTCCGTTTCCACGTGTGCCACGTACACAAAGAGCGCCGTGTGTGCGCGCGCGCGCGAGAGAGGGCCTCCCAAGGACACAACGCAAACGAAATGAAACCCAGGGTGGTAGTGGTTGGCGGGTTCTTTCTTGTTTCGCGTGTTCGCTGTTTTAGCCCTGCGGGGTGTGCAACTGAGCTCGTTCAGCATTCTCTGAGAGCGAGCTCGGATTTGACTTGACGTGCGCGAGTCGAGGCATCTCTCGCCAGCGAAGCCACACGCGGAGCGAAAGGCAACGATTCGTCTCTAGCCTTTAATAGGCTGTGTTGGGGCAAGAGCTGTGAGCAATAACCTATTAAGGCCGGCACAGCACACCGAGGGGGCTTGCGTGGCCAGAACCACGCCCGAACGAATGCCTTTGCCGATGTTTACACAACCGCGCCAGGCACAATTTTTTTTGTTTGTGCTGAGTCGACCTAGGGGAGGCCCATGACCGGTTTTAGTCAATCGTCACTGATGGTTGCCGTGAGCGTGATTCGAACTCGGGTCCCCAGGTTCGTAGAGCAGCGTGCTAACGATAGCCAAAACACCCCCCCCCCCCATATAGCCTGAACACACATTTGGTGAAAGTGTTGTTAGCGAGCACCTATGAAGGCCAGTACGACACACCACGCCCGGCCACCTTTGTCCACCCATTGTCGATGTTTATACACCGCGCCAGGTACGGTACTCATTTGAGGCTGAGTCTACCTAGGGGGAGGCCCGGGACCGTGAGCGGGAATCGAACTCGGGCCGCCGGGTTCGTAGTGCCGCGCGCTAACCATTGCGCCACCGCTCCCTATTCATCAGTGCACACCATGTACAAACGTGTAGCACGTGCGCGCACAGACAGCCATGTGAGAGGACTGCTATTGTCTTTGGCATTTGCGGGTCAAATTGCGTGTGATTGGAGCGTGCAATCTGTGTTAAGTATGTGCACGAAATCCTGTACAGTTCCGTTTTTTTTTGCTGTTGTTTTAGTATTCATTTTTCTTATTCGGCACCCTGTGGTCTGATGATTGCATCTGCATTTCCCTAGGCCTTTGCAAGGGATACATTAGTAGCTAAATCGGCTGCACACCTGGATAAATAAAGATGTGTAATCTAAATTAAATTTAAGCAATACCTGTATTTATATAGGTTGTAACTGCGTCTTTATTTGCACAAGAATTACTGTAGTAGTTTTCGAGGGAGGTTACGCATCGTGATATTTGCACGTGGGGGGAAACTGGAGCGCCCCACGAAATATATCCCAACATTCCATCGCACGTAGGGCAGCAACATCCTACTTGCCGTGCTGCCATCTGTGTGTGCCGCGTAACGTGCAAATGGGTGTAGACCGGTGAATGTAAGCGGTCAGATTGAAAACGTGGAACTATGAGATCCTTGCAGAGTGCCTCGTCCATTTGCTGGATGAAGTCTCTCTTTCGAGCCGTGCGTTGATTCCTGGGGAGTTCATCTTCTTGGTTCTTTCGGTAAAGTCACGTAGAAGGGAAATAATAAAATGATAAAAATAAAACATAATAAAATAATTCTCACGACGTTTCGGCCACAACGCAAGCAGCCGTCCTCAGGTGAAGAACAGGTCTTCCCGACAGACCTGAGGACGGCTGCTTGCGTTGTGGCCGAAACGTCGTAAGAATTATTTTATTTTGTACATTTATTATTATTTTATTATTTCCCTTCTACGTGACTTTACCGAAAGAACCAAGAAGATGAATCCCTGCAGTCACGAAAGCTTTAAATCGAAAATCCTGGGGGGTTGTTTGACCGTACTTCACCGTGCCAGTCGTCGGAGCGGGTCAACGAAAGGGTGGCCTCGGAGCCGTTTCAAGCGTCATCGGTTGAACTTCTTTCGCAGCGTACGTAGCCACCACGTGCTAACCGGGGAGGAGGCTGTCCGTGGAGAGGACTCGAACTCGGGTTGCCTGGTTCGGTGCACGGTGCCGCCAACCACTGCACCACCGCTCCCCGCCCGCCCACGGAATTAGGGCGAAATCTGCTCGTCTTCTTTCGTAATTGAATGTGGCCCCGTGCGGTGCCGAGTTAGCGATGGGTTGAGAGAATCGTGGACAAGGTGGTGGCGTTTTTTGTTTGCGTGACCTGTGTAAGCAAACACGGCCCCGCGTCAGACTCGGAGCAGACAGACCCGGTTATCCATCAACTTTTACTTGAACGAACCCCCCCCACCATCTTATCCGGACACGATTTACTTAGTGATTAGAGAGATGTGGGCGGCGGCGGTGGGGGGGTGGGTACCCTCTTTTCAACTTTTGTTTGCCATCTGTCTCATTATGGGAAGATACGGCTGCTGCTGCTATCTACCCTTTAGAAATATTCCAGCTCTGATCCGTGCTTGCGTACCATCCTCCGAAGCTGCTTAATAACGAAGGGGGAGGATCACGCTTCTGCTGATGGGCATTCATTACGTGCAATAGTTGTTTCGACTGCACCGGCCCTGCTGCAGTTAAGACGCAGAAGGTTAGGGGTTCAAATCCCGGTCAGCACCACCAACCCTCCAAGTTGTGGATGGATAGAACGACTGCTCCCCTTGAGTGGGAAGTCGATCGCAAAAAACGATAGTTGCCCAAATTTGTTTATGTTGATTCTAAATGTGGAAGGAAACCCGGAGGACCCGGAGAAAAATACACGCTTAATTTGGAGCTTTCGTGACTGCAGGAATTACTCTTTGATTCTTTCGGTAAAGTCACGTATGAAGATAAAATAATAAATTAAATACTTGCATACGATTGCAACACAAGCAATCATCATCAGGTATAAATGAAATAGAAACACAAATCTAGTATACTTAGAAATGTAATGTAATACAACAGAGAGTCGGATAACATAACCTAGGGTGTTGACTGTTATGTTATCCGACTCTCTGTTGTATTACATTACATTACATTTCTAAGTATACTAGATTTGTGTTTCTATTTCATTTATACCTGATGATGATTGCTTGTGTTGCAATTGAAACGTCGTATGCTAGTATTTAATTAATTATTTTATCTTTATACGTCACTTTACCGAAAGAACCAAAGAGAAAAATGCACGCGACTGTAGGGATGAACACGGAAACTACAAATATACAGGCGAGGTAGTTAACATCTCGCCACCATGTGGATTTTTACATGACCAACTCAAGGCCCCCCCCCATCAGATACGAGCTTCCTTCCACACGGGAGTGGCTCGCCGTGAGGGGCGCAAGTGGAAGTGTGTCCAGTTTTGAAGTAATGTAATGTGCGGTCGAGGTATGCTGCACAAGGTCGTGAGTCTTGGGCTTGGGCAAGGAGGCAGCAGCACCAGAGGTCGCAAACGGGTTTTGATTCCTTACCCGTACCCGTACCTGGCCGCACCAGGGTTTAAAACGGGTACCCGTACCCGTTCCCTACCCGATACCCGGCTACCCGTACCCGGCCGGGTATCGGGTAGGGTATGGGTACGGGTACCCGATTGCGACCTCTGGGATGAAGCCATGTTGCAGGCGCGGGTGGGTTGATTCTTGGAACTTGAATTGTGAGAAGAGACAAGACGTTGGGAAATGAGTGACAAAGGGTGACTCACCAGTGACTCACGGCCTACTCGTACCCGTACCCGGCCACACCAGGGTTGCAAATGGGTACCTGTACCCGGCTGGGTACGGGTAGCCGGGTATCGGGTAGGGTACGGGTATCGGGTACCCGGTTGCGACCTCTGAGCAGCACTGGCGGCCGATGGGAGGTCATTCCCGCTGGTGGCGGGGGGGGGGGGCAGCTACAGAGAATGAGCGAGCTCCCATTTGAGCGGAGGAGCCTTGGTTAGAGGCTGGTTTCTTTTTTATTCTTCTTCTTCCAGCAGACCACGGCTGCCAACGCGCACAGGCGGCGGTAGGCACCGCCGGAATCAGCGGTGCGCAACAGAATTTATTATCGTCGAGATTCATCGGCGATCGGTGCAGGCGACCATTTTCAGCGACTGCGCCGAAACAAACAGGGCAGCCCGTTACAAAAAAAACTACGCGCGCGGTGTCGTGCCATTTTTAGCGAATGCCCTCTCGCGCGGTTGTCGGATGAGCACCGAGCGTTAATGCAAAAGCACCGCGCGTTTGGCCAGGAGCAGTTGAACGAGAATCCCAGTTTAACTGCATCGTGCTGAACGCAAAAAAGCCTTGCTGCAGGGTGCGCCACAGAAGTGGTGGAATGCAACCTTAGCCCCACGTTTTGCTCAGACATTAAGGTCATGCGTGCTCTGTTTTTGATTTCTTTCTGAAGCCGCGTTTGCGAACGTGTGGGAGTTTTTTTTTATCATTGTTATTTTAATACTTTACTTTTGTTTCTCTTCCTGAGCTCACAACCTTGACCATTTTCTCCGAGTTGCCCAAAGTGCCACTTTTTGAGTCCGGAAGTCGCCAAACAATCGCGTGTGACAAAAGAAGCTTTGGGGTGGCAGACTCAAAAACACACACACACGCACAAGGCCAGGTCTTTGCGGAGTGCTCGAAAGCCAACAAAATGTAAACATTGGCTAATTGCCTGGTTAGGAAGTCTGCATGAAAGCATGTTCCCCTTTATATTCACAAAAACTCAAGGCCATGGCTCCTCGCTCTTTGTTGGCATGTTGAATTTGATAACCGCGTCTGCCCCTTTCTTTCGTGGTCCCTCGAGTGTGCGTGTTCCCTCTGTGCAGTTGTTCACTTCACTTGTGTTTCACGGGCAGTTCTTGTTACGCGTTTTCAGTGGCATATATCACCACAATTGGTTTGCTCTTTTTAAGCAGAGAATATAAAATTCTCTCAATAGCTTTTTTTTGCAGTGTTACGTTTTGGTCTGGGTGCCGCGGTGGCGAGATGTTAATTACCTCATCTGGTACACAGAAGGTTGTGGGTTCAATTCTCACCCCTGACGCCTACTGTGTAAATGTGAAGTTTGCGTGTCTCTCTGCCCCGTGGTCACGTGGCTTTTTCTCCAGGTTATCCGTTTTTTTTTCTCTCCACGTTTAGAATAAACGTGCGGTTAGAGTATTTGGCTGTTGTAAATTCCCACGGGATAAGCCACTTGTTGGGCCCTCATTCGTGACAGCCAGGTCGCTTCTGAAAAAGAGCTGTGTAGATCAGTGGGGCCTTACCTGGTAAAATAAAAAAAATTGTTTAATTTCAGTTTTATTTGCGTGGTGTATTTTAATCCTCACACTATCATCCCTCGAGGGTGCACAAAATGGAAACCACTTTGTGGGAAATGAACAATGATTTTCCTGCCATAAGAATGTGGAATTTCAACCTCTGGATGTTGTGCGTAGATGACCTTTGCCACCGCGCTCAGTTGAGCGAGGAAACTGTTTGTCTTTTAACTCTTCCGGCACTTGTGGCATTTTAAATATTACATTCACAAATCATTTTGTGTGCCACTCACATATATGCTTTATACTTTAGGCACAAAGGCAGCATTAGATTAACATTTAGTAAAAGGTTCCACTGAATTTAAATAATGCCTATTTCTTCCCAACCCTTGATTTAGCCCCGAGCTTAGGCTTATTCAACAGATGGTGCTAATAGCAGGCAGATGAAATAACAAAGTAGCAGGAATATATTAAATGCATACAAAGCAAACATAAAAAACACACGTTTAGCAACAAATTTTAAGTTACATTTCTCGCATAATAATTCAATTTTCATTTTGAAACTCTCATCCAGTGTAATTAAAGATAATTCCGATAACGCTTTTGCACCCAGCCTGTTCACAGTGCATTTGTTTCAGCGGTTTTGTTTCTGATAGAAGGGAAGTTTTTTTTAAAGATTAAAAGCGTAAAATTGCATAGACTTCTTCCACAAATTGGATCAATTCCACGCTTGTGGAATTTTCGGATCTTCTTTTCGCAGGACCCTCAGAACACCTGGATACAAACTGGCTGCCCGCGCTTGCAGCAAGAACTGTGTTCCCCGCAGTGTCCATTTTTGTTCGCAATTCAAACATTTTTGTCAACAAAGTGTTCCTTGATTCAATTTTTTCGTCACCCATCGTGACGATGGCAAACGATTGCCCGCCAAGTCAGAAGCGTGGCTGCGATGAGAGAAAAAATGAACTATGGTAATTTCCAACACCTTATAGTCCATAGGCTCAGACTAGATAACTCACTAGTTTCCGCTGGTCAACTCATACTGACCAGCATGGTAAAGTATGGTCAAACAATTCCTGATGACTGACACAACGTGATGAAGCCTTTATCTTCCAGTGGAATTCAAATTATGTTTAAACTGGTTGTGGGCAATTTATTTGGGCCCATGTGTGATTTCATGATAGGCACTTTGGCATCCAAATTAATGTGCAAGTATTTGGATTTGCAATACACTGTTTATTACACATCATTGATTTCACTGCATCGTGTGCCAACGCGTAGATTGCAGAAGGAGGCCAAACGTTTGACTTTCGTTTAATCCGAATTCTTAAAAAAAAAAAATCTGTTTTACTTATCGGTTAGACGAAGAAAAAAAAAACTCCACGGTTGAAACTTGGAAGACATTGCCCTATTATCTGGGCATTGGGAACATCGTCACAGACACACAACTGCCTCTGTCTGCTCAGTATTTGACATATCTTGACACCGCTCAGCACCACGTGTCCATTTTAGGCTGCGGCTACCCACACAGCAATAGAAAGGTTGGCGTGGCGATTAATAACAAACAAAAATAGTTTACATTTTTAAAGTGGCGCTTTTCATCCGTAGACCCCAAATGCGCCACCGTGTATGGAAATCAGAAGGTAAACAGAACCAGGGTGAACGTCCATAACTAGGGTTTGAATGCCACTTTAGAGATGTGAACTTTCAACACAGACTTAAATAGCATCTAACGGCTCCCCATCTGTCTTATCACCGAAACGCAAAGCGCCGTTCCATGATCAGGGCGGTGTGCAGGGCATCAGGGCGGTGTGCAGGGCAGGCAAATGCTCGGTCAGCCCAGGAACGGGGAGCCCCTGACTTTGGGAGGCATCGGGGAGGAGGCGATCCGAAGATGTTTGGGGGGGCATCGTCGGAGTGTGAACACGGAACGGTTCCTGCAAACATCGTGGGGCTGACCCCCGTTGTGCTGCACCCCAGGGGGGACCTGAGCCAGTCCTGAGCCCCCCCCCCGTCTCGTGCCTTCATCAACACGCATTGGCCAGTGTGGTGAAGTATGGTCAAACAAACGCCCATGACCGCAACTGCATGGTGAAGCCTCTTCCCCACCGCCGATTAGCACAGTTGGCTACGTACGGTGTGAAAGGAGTTCTAAATACCTACGCGTATCAGTGCATTGACAAACGGGCTCTGAATCATCATTATATAAACGATGGGGGGGGGGGGGGGGGGGTAGGGGGAGGGGGTGGCGTTATGACCCCAAGAATCTGAATTCGATTCCCGGCCATGGCTAACATCAGCGGCGAGGGATGTCTGAAGTCGCCTCGATCCTTCGCCAACTTACAAGTATGGTCACAACAGCCTCCACGGCTGACGTAGTGGGGTCGGGTGCCTTCAGGAAGCAGCTGTGTGGTTCAACAATTGGCTGCAAATTACAGTCCGTTCTCCTGCAACGTGGTCGTTCTTTAAAAAATGGTGTTACATTAAATAGCATGGGGTGAGGGCACGGTCCACGTTAGCACGCGAGATGCGCGTGCAGGCTGAACAAAGGCCGAATCACGTGGGCAGTATCTGTAAGTATCCAGCAGCATCCCGCCTTGTGTGATGATGCTACGCCGAGGCAGCCGCGCAAGCGATTATCCCTTCTCGGCGCTGCGACGTAGCTCCGTTCGCTCAAACGCGTTACATCCAATTCACATCCGCGCGACGAAAAAATGTGTTGACTAATACGTTCATCGCGTTATATAGCCAAATTCTCGTCGTGAAAAACAACGCGCGTGACAGGAGAACAAACGACGGCCACTTTTTGTTGCCGTTTGCCGAGAGAATGACCACGTGGCATAGACACGAGCGTAACCGTCGCTGATTGGTAACCGCTGGCAGCAGTGGGTGACCCTGAGCAGTGATGCGGAGCCCGAAGCTAAACGGTTATTTTCCGCTTCAACGTGATCGGTTCGGGAACCCCTTGTCCAGAACCGGTCGCTAACCAAGAGGTGAAACCCACGAGGAAATAAAAAAAAAATGCTTTTTATATTTAATTTTTTAAATAAAAAATGTTTAACACATTTTACATTTAATTGATTGAAAACACAATGCATTTATAGACGCAACTTTTTATTTATTTATTCAACTTAACAGTCTTTGTGACGTCGCAAATGTTTCTGCTGACAATGAAGTTCCACGTTCGGTTCCTCTAAAGGGGCCCGTCCATAAATGACGTCACGCACCTAGGAGGGGGGGGGTCAGACATTTGTGACGATGTGTGACGAGGGGGGGGGGGTTGAGAAATGTGACGTCACATCAAAATGCGCAACTTTAAATAAATATAGACAACACGTTCTACTTAATTAAATAGACTTTTTAAATAAATGTTTTCTCCTACAACATCAGAGTGCAGCGCCACATTAAATACGCACTACAATGACAATCGTTTAAAGCGATTTGAAGCATGTTTTTTTTTTTGGGGAGGGGGGGGGGGCAGAGCTTTGTGACGTCATATTTGAGGGGGGGGGGGTCTGACTTTGTGACGCCGTGTGACGAGGGGGGGGGGGTCAAAAATCGTTCAAAATCGCGTGACGTCATTTATGGACGGCCCCAAAAACTCACCGCTTCGGGACGTTCTCGGCGCTGTTCCACATCGCCGTCCACCCAGAAGATCCTCGCAAGATGCGCTGGGCAAGCCACGGTGCCGTTTGTTTACACACCGCTTGCACACACACACACGCACACACACACCGCTTGCACACACACACACGCACACACACACACGCACACACACACCGCTTGCACACACACACACGCACACACACACCGCTTGCACGCACACACACGCGCGCGCGCGCGAGAGAGACGTACCTTTTAAAGAGGAAAGGTTAAACGCGGAGTGTTTGTTTCGCCGCGATGTTGAATGAGTAGGCAGATCAATTCAATCTTGGTGACATTTGTAATAAAATCTCGTCGCGTGGCTCGCGGCCCGTGATCGAGTGTGCGGTAACAAAATGGGACGGAGTCTAATCGGACCCCATCTTTCCTCTTTCACATCTCCATCTAAAAATCTGTTATTTTCTTTTTTTTCTCCGCCCCCCCCTCCTCCTCCTCCTCTTCATCCCGAGGCCATTTTTCTCAAACTCAGTCATCCGTCATTATGTTTCATTATCTTCCTTTAACGCTAGAATTTATCTTAGTCCGTTTCGCGCGCGTGTCTTTTGTGTGCCTCTGCAAGTAACGCGTGTGGTGTGTGTGTTTCCCCCCCCCAAACCCCACAAAAGGGGCCGTCCATAAATGACGTCACGCGATTTTGGACGATTTTTTACCCCCCCCCCTCATCACACGGCGTCACAAAAAGTCAGGCCCCCCCTCAAATATGACGTCACAAAGCTCTGCCCCCCCTCCCCCAAATAAAACATGCTTCAAATCGCTTTAAACTATTGTCATTGTAGTGCGTATTTAATGTGGCGCTGCACTCTGATGTTGTAGGAGAAAACCTTTATTAAAAAGTCTATTTAATTAAGTAGAACGTGTTGTCTATATTTATTTAAAGTTGCGCATTTTGATGTGACGTCACATTTCTCAAACCGTCACGCATCGTCACAAATGTCCAGAGGTGGGACAAAGTCATTGTTATGCAAGTCCAAGTCGAGTCGCAAGTCATCAAATTCATGACTCGAGTCTGACTCGAGTCCAAGTCACATGACTCGAGTCCACATCTCATAGGTGGGACAAAGTCATTGTTATGCAAGTCCAAGTCGAGTCGCAAGTCATCAAATTCATGACTCGAGTCTGACTCGAGTCCAAGTCACATGACTCGAGTCCACATCTCATAGGTGGGACAAAGTCATTGTTATGCAAGTCCAAGTCGAGTCGCAAGTCATCAAATTCATGACTCGAGTCTGACTCGAGTCCAAGTCACATGACTCGAGTCCACACCTCTGCAAATGTCTGACCACCCCCCGCCAGCCCCTAGTTGCGTGACGTCATTTATGGACGGCCCCAAAACTCCTCACGCACTTTCCTTCGTCGACTTCGCCCTCTTCTTCTGCTCCCTTTTCCCTTCCCCAATCTGCTCACGTGACATGGGGCGGGGGGGGAAGAAGAAACGAAGACAGCCAAAGAGTTAACGAGATCAGATTAAACTCCCTCCGGGCACGTGGTAAGCCGAGAGACTTGGAGTTGCTGTAGGACACCTCCCGTCTGCCCCCACCACCCCCCTGCTGTCAACCAATCAGCGAGCCTCGAGGGAAGAAATTTCAGCCAATCGTATCCCATCTCAGCAATTAGGCTCATTAGGGATGATTGCCCCCCCCCACTGCCAAAGTAAACTCAATTTGTTGCATTTTTCGCCACATGTCAACCGCCTTCACATTTTAATATCTTTTGTTTCTCGTTGTACTTCTTATCCAAAATCAAACACAATCACCACCCGCGACATATATATATAAAACAAATACAACTTCGGCTTATTTGACTTGTTGATGCATGAAGCTCCGGCGAGGCCCGGGGTCTTTGCTGCCAAAACCGCGCTGGTATTATTACTGAAAATTTGATAACATTTTCCATTTGACGTGTACGTTATTTATTTGTTTTCTCTTTTTCTTCATTGCCCCCCCCCCTCCCCCCTCTGCAGCTCGGCTGAAAATTGACTAAATCGATTTGTTGAAAGATGAGTTGCGCTACAATGGGAAATGAGAGAGTGGATGAGAGGGGACATCAACAATACGCGTTGCGCTGCGAGTGTGTTAACCTTTAAGCGTGTGCGCTCGCGAATTCGTGTGGCTGAAATAAATGCGATACGTGCTAAAGCAAGACAACATGAGGACGGCACAGTGCTTAAGAGGATTAAACCCTCAATAGGATAGGTTTCCAAGGTTGAAAGGTCAACACAGTCCATCTTTCTCCTGCAGCCGATACAATTAGCAACACTTTGTGGGATGCTTAAACCGGTGGTTGTCCTGTGCACGAAAATGGCTTCTCGCCATGGGAACGTGGAATTTCCACCCCTGACTCAGGGCTGGCAGTGGAGAAGCATGCCGCACTGATGTGCATCCTGAGCGGCGAGGGAAAAGATGCGTTGACAGCGTTTTATATATATAAAAAAAAAATTGGGTTATTTTCACAGAACGAATTGGTTCCCCACAAAATGAGAAATTCCGTTTAGATTCACTCACCTGCACGGCGAGGGCAGACGCAAGATGCGGAAACCGACGTTCAGTGCTGCGCGCTGCAAATGCCACCGACCCCACATGTGAATCTCGGGCCATCATCATGTGAGCACCTTTGGCCAATCGGGAACCTGAACCTGGGCCTACCCCTAGATTGACTCGGCATAAAGTGACTGGCTGAAGCGGGTCTGTGGGTTGTGAGTCGCTGCTGACATTAATAGCTGCTTGGTAACAGCACCCCAAACCCTCACTCTATGCGCACTGAATGCTGTAATCTTTATGCATTATTCAGTACCGCGCACACACACATGCTCCCACGTGTGTGTGTGTGTGCGCGTCTGTGAACATCGAGTCGGTGATGATAGACCGTCTCCCCTGCTCAAAGGAGAACCGGGTGACGCTCGCTTTACCTCTGCACCAGCGGTGCAAATTCACCGTTCTCATGGCAGCGACCAGTCACTCCTTCCCGATAAGATGACCGGGTTAAACACGCATACTGTATGTGATAGGCGCTCGCTAACAGTACTTTCCCCAGCAGTTTCCAGCGTAAGGATAATAATGGCAGGCTGTCCATCTTAATTATGTTTTCATAAATATATGTTATATAAACGGTACAAAAATATACAAAGCACCTTTGACCTTTGTGTAGACAAAGATCCCCGTATAGCCTTAGACTGTTGGGGCAAATGCTGTTAGCGAGCACCTATGAAGGCCGGCAACGGTACACGACGGGGTGGGTGGCCAGCACCACGCCCGACCGCCTTTGTCTCCCTAGTGGCGATGTTTACACACCGCACCAGGTACTCATTTGAGGCTGAGTCGACCTAGGGGAGGAGGCCCAGGACAGGTTCAAATGATCGTCACTGGTGTCGGCCGTGAGCGGGAATCGAACCCGGGTCGCCGCCAGGTTCATAGAGCAGCGTGCTAACCGCCACACCACCGCTCCCCACACTTTTACGACGACTTCTACTTTGCGTACACACACACACGCATCCGTATTTATAGCCAGAGCGTGCGCGTGCGTGCGTTAGTTGGGGTTTTTTGTTTTATTTACGATTAAAGTATTTAAGATCAAATGATGGCACGCGCTGAAACACAGCGCGATCATCAGGCTAAGAGTTAAAAGGGCTTGCGGCTGGGATGCCCGCAGCGCTGCCATTGATTGTGCGATCCATTAAGCGAGAGGCCTTGAACTTACCCACTGCTCCCCGGCTTCAATGAGAACTGCAAAAGCCACTAGCACCCTCCCCCCCCCACCACCACCACCAAGCGAGGGAGAGCGGCAGTCGGCGATAAAGCGCAAAATTCGTGTGTCCCGGCATTTGTGTGCTCCCTCGGTCAACTCCCGGGATCATTCGTGGTCGCCTTCCACGCGGCGTGCGTTCCTCGACGCATCTCGCCGTCGAGCAATGCACGGTTTGGTGGTGGGGGGGGGCGGTCACGTGCACGCCCACGCAGAGTTGTCCCTCGTGTGTTGGAACGTACGAGTTGCAGAGAGAGTATGAAGACAACTGGAAGAGGTCTTACCCCTTTCTGGCAATACAGCTGTTGTGTTCGGATGTTCGAACACCAAGCAGAAAACTTTCAGCGAGAAATCGTGTCTTGCGTTAACCACACACAGCACTTGGGGTGAGCGTGTATAAAAAAATAACTTGCTCTGATAATATATGGAATTGTCTTTGAAACTGATTGGTCTACACCAGAGACAGCCTTTTTTAGGGCCAAGTCTCACTGGTGTCGGACCAGAGAACGCCAAAAGGTCCCATGTTGCAGAGAGAGTGTTTGTGTGTGTGTGGGGTAGTGTAGCGGTCAAGCGCCCTGCAGCTACGAAACCCAGCGACCCGAGTTCGATTCCCGCTCATGGCCAACACCAGTGATGTATATCTGAACCGGTCCTGGGCCTACCTTAGGTCGACTCGACCTCAAATGAGTACCTGGTGCAGTGTATAAAAACATTGCCGCTAGGGAGAGAAGGGTGGCCAGGCGTGGCGCTGGCCACCCACCACCTCGTGTGCCGTGCCGGCTTTCAAAGGGCCTCGCTAACAGCACTTGCCCCAAAAGTGTGTCAATGCTATATGGGAGTATCTTTGTCTTTGGTGTTGGGAAGCCTTGTGCGAGTGTGTTTGTGAGTTAGTGTCTTTGTGCAGCACAGCAACCTTTCAAGTATATTTGGTTGGTTGGCACTGTGGGTCAGCGCTCGCCACTCAGCCCATGCTCCTTCCAGGGTGGCTAAATTAGATGACCACTTTGTGGAATATCCATTCGATAGACTGGCCTCTGCCAATGGTAATGTGGAATTTCTACCACTGGCTCATGGGGCCACTCATGGTGATGAGCGCCGATCCAGGTCTCAGAATCTGAATCTTTATTCATATTGTAGGAATCCGATGACATATAAAGTTATTTTGCACAGATGTCCAGTAGATCTGTTCGTGCACAAGCAAAGTTTTGCCAGCCTCCGGACCGCCCGAGCCCTGCACGATGTCCATTGCATTGTAACAGTTACGTCTACAGACCACGTTCACGAACGTTGCCTCGAGCATGGTTGGCTGCGTACGGTGCGAAAGAAGTTCAACACACAACAACCGCCATTTGCCACTAAGTGGTGGTGACGTCACCACGACGCTTGTGCCAGGCTACGTGCACGTCGAGGCCATGTAAAGTGTCGAACGCCCGCTGGCAGGAGGTCACGGGGCAGAACCAGCAGATGCCACTGGTCGACTGACTGAGATGACCGAGATGACTGGCTGATGCACCACCTGTGCCCCCTACTGTGCTTGCTGTGCTTTAGCCACCCGGCGCTCCGCTCGTTGTTGTGAGCGTCGCTCCTCCCACCTCCGTTGTTGTTGGAGGGCCACTGCCTCCAACTGCCCAGTAGAGTCCTTCACGAGCCTCCTCCACAGAGGCCGATCTTGACACCGCTGGTATCAATCTTTGGCAAGTCCACTCAGCTCAACATACATACTTACTTACACGCACACACGTACGTGAGTAGGTAGGGGCAGTGAGCCCCAATTACCCTCCCTTTCCCCTGCCGTGTGCGCAACTGACCTCTGGGCTTGTCGTCCGAGGAATATCTGCCCACTCCCTTCCCCTCCCCCATCGCTCGTTCTTTATACTGGGCACTTGTTCAATGTAATAACAAACAAACAAACAAAAAAACCACTACGCCTGCAGTAGATATTGCGTGTGAGTCCGCATGTGTGAGTGTGTTTCCTCCAATACCCCGATGTATTCGTCTGCCAGAATAATTTTTTTGGGTGGTGGTGGGGAGGGAAGAGAGGGGGAAAAAAATCCCTTAGCAGTATTTCCAAGTTAAAACGTGTTGCCACCCAAGCTTGTGTCTCAAAGGAAATTCAAGTTTCCCCCCATTCAGCCGCGGTTGTGGATGGATGTTGAAGGAATCTTGTACTGTGGCCGTGTTCCACAATGGACATTTATTACGACGTTGGCCACACTGCACGTGCGGCTGTAATTGTGTTCGCGCACGTGAGACCCTCCCCTACGTGCAACTCTGCCTGTATGGGCAAGTGCGCGCGTGTGTGTTTATGACTCTGTGTGTGTGTGTATATATGACTCTGTGTGTGTGTGTGTATATATGACTCTGTGTGTATGTATTTATGACTATGTGTGTATGTATTTATGACTATGTGTGTATGTATTTGACTCTGTGTGTATATATGACTCTTTGTGTGTCTATAGATGACTCCGTGTGTGTGTGTATATTTGACTGTGTGTGTATATATATGACTGTGTGTGTGCAGATTTTCATCTGTGCTTGCGTGTGTATGCATGTGTGCGGCGCAGAGGGGAGTGGTGGTGTAGCGGTTAGTGCAATGCGGTTTGAACCCGGTAACCCCGAGTTCAATTCCTGCACGCGGAACCGGTCCTGGGCTTCCCCTAGGTCGATTCAGTCTTAAATGAGTAGGTCGTGTGTCGCATGAGCTAAAGGGGGTGGCGTGGTGTTAGCCACACCACCTTCTCTCGCGTGTTGTGCCATCCTTCATAGGTGCCCTCTAATAGCACTTGCCCTTGCGGCCTGGGGAGGCCACCCATAGCATCTTTGTCTTTGTGTATTTTTTTCAAACTGCTCCACCATCGCAGCAAACTTGAGTTCCATCCCCCCCCCCTCTACCGGCAATGCATTACTTACACGTGGTGTCGTATACCGTGTCTGGACCTGTCCTGGGTCTCGCCCAAGTTGACCCAACCTTAAATAAGTAAACATCCAACGATGTACAACATCATTGTCATCATCATCATCACGGTACCATCTTCATGCGCGAGTGCGCATGGGGCTGATGCTGCTGCTGCAGCTGCACGAAGGACCGCTCGTGGATCTGAATAAACCCTCCCGCACAATGCCAGTTTAAGTTCGTGCGGAGTCTGTAGCATATGTTGTTATAAAGGGGCCCAAAATAAAAAAAAACACGTAAATATTAAAACACAATTTTTTTACTTACATGGTAAAGTAATTGTATTTTTCCATTCGCTACACAGCCAGAGAATACGACAAATCGCTAACCTCAAACACCCAGTCGTTCGTAAAAGTTGAAGGCGGTATAGTACTATAGTAATAGAGCAAGTGCAGAATCACTGAACCGAAATTGATGGCTTGAAAGCATTTAGCGCGGGGACCTCGAAGGTGCGGGGCCCGTAGCACGTGTCGCTACTTTTGCCACTCGGGATAATCCGGCACCGCTCCCGCCTCGTGTTGTCACTCCACCCTGTTCGTAAGCGTCGAGGTCACGGCAGCAACGGCAGCAACGGCAGCAACGGCAGCAACGGCTGCTATCTTCTTGGTTCTTTCGGTAAAGTCACGTAGAAGGGAAGTAATAAAATAATAAAAATAAAACATAATAAAACAATTCTCACGACGTTTCGGCCACAACGCAAGCAACCGTCCTCAGCGTCTGAATTCAGACGCTGTCGCCTCGACAGACCTGGTTTTCACCTGAGGACGGCTGCTTGCGTTGTGGCCGAAACGTCGTGAGAATTGTTTTATTATGTTTTATTTTTATTATTTTATTACATCCCTTCTACGTGACTTTACCGAAAGAACCAAGAAGATGAATCCCTGCAGTCACGAAAGCTTTAAATCGAAACGGCTGCAATTCTCCCCTTGTTTACGTGACCTCCAACCCACCCAGCCGACCATGCCCTTCCGACGGTCGTGCGCGAAAGCTTGTCACCTCTGTTTGGCGCCGGGAGAGACGTCTCGGTGCTGTTGCAGGTCGGGGCGGTGCACCCGACCGACGCCTCGCCCTTCGTTGTTTAACTTTCGGTGAATTCGTCACGCGCGGTGGCTCGGTTGGCCTCCAGGTTTTCCCGTTACCACCCGCGGCGGCTAGAAACCTTTCAATTATCCGCCGCTATTCCGTGACTTTAACCCAAAACGGGCGTTTTTTGTTGTTGTTGTTGAAGAATGGCTTCCAATTATCCGCAATTTTTTTTTTCGTAGATAATCAGCGTCCGGTGGGCAAATTACTCCAATCATCCCGGGGGTGACAGACAACCCTGCAGATAATATGGGTGGTAAAAATAAGATTTTTCCAGCGGCAGGCATCGGGTTTTTTCTTTAATACAATTAAACCCGTTTTCGGGGAATTAAAACCTGGTTTAATGAATACGAAACTCTGATCCAAGACTTAGGCTGCTTCCTCGTCGGTGCTGCTATCGTACTCGGGGGGGGGCCGTCGGGCACGGGGTAGTCATAGAATGCAGCGGGCAGGTTGGTCTTGATGAACACGAGGAGCTTCTCCTCCACAATCGTGGGCGCCAGTGAGTTCCTTAGCTTGGAATGGATGAAGCCCATCGTTGAGAAGTTGGCAAAGTGCGGTTCTGCAATTAAAACCAATTAAACCGGATTTCTCCCAATCTCAGATGATCGGGTTTATTATAAAAAGACAATCAAACCCGATTGTAAAAAACTCGATCCGCGAAACTGCTCCTGCCTCGCCACCCCCCCCCCCCCCCCCCCCCGTATGACGACGGATCAGAGGGTTTCTCCTGCAATTGAATAAAACTAATGGCGAGGGAATGCGATGCCGGGAGAAGCCCTCTCCAGCACGCCCCAGAGAGGCCGCTTTGACGTTACCCATCCAGCGGTCCCTGCCGAGAGAGAGAGGCTTGGCTATGAACGAGACAGGCGGCAGCAGCAGCAGCAATGCGCGAGCATCTGCTTAAATTTATGTTCCGTTGAATCTTAATGTGAAACACATCCACACACTCACTTCATTTCCCCCACGTCTCGAACGCCACCACCACCTCCCCTCTGCCCCCTCCATCACCGCCCCCCCCCCTCCGCCAGAACATCTTTTCTCTCAAACCTTTTGAAATCCCCCCATCAGCCCGAAGCAGTGGGGGGAAAAAATATTCCAGCCTTGGTCTCATACATGGCCTCTCCCGTTGACTTAAAATGCAGTCATTATTCCCCCCCCCCCTCCACCATTCTAATCTCATGCAAAACTGAGCCTTAGAAGAAGCAGCAGCAGCATCATCACCACGAAAAACGGAATATCTTGGTTTACAAACACGAGCCGGACTGGGCAGAGGCGGCTCTGCTGCTGTGGATGTGGCACTGCCCCCCCCCCACTGCCCCCCCCCCCCCACTGCCCCCCCCCCCCCACTGCCCCCCCCCCCCCCACTGCCCCCCCCCCCCACTGCCCCCCCCCCCACTGCCCCCCCCCCCCACTGCCCCCCCCCCCCACTGCCCCCCCCCCCCACTGCCCCCCCCCCCACTGCCCCCCCCCCCCACTGCCCCCCCCCCCCCACTGCCCCCCCCCCCCCACTGCCCCCCCCCACTGCCCCCCCCCACTGCCCCCCCTCACTGCCCCCCCCCCCACTGCCCCCCCCCACTGCCCCCCCCCCCACTGCCCCCCCCCACTGCCCCCCCCCCCCACTGCCCCCCCCCCACTGCCCCCCCCCACTGCCCCCCCCACCGCCTCCTCTACCGATCCCCGCCGCCCATGCGTCACACCCAGCGAGGGGTGGCACAACGTGGTTTTTTTGTCGGGATAATGTCAGTTTATTTTATATATTATTATATATTGATTCTTATCTCTCTCTCTCTGCCGCGTCTTTGTCAGCAAAACTGTAAATACTGCATATTTAATGAGCACGAGAGAAATATGTTTAAAAAATGAATTAGATTTTAATCAAAACACTGATGAATTTATGTTAATTCGTATTCAATTATTTTCTTCGCGTGCGTAATTTGCCCACGAGAAGCAGTTGCTTGCGAGCTGTGGGTGCAACGGTTGTTAGCGCTGCTGCTGCTTCGATCCCCGGGCAACCCAAGTTCGATTCCCGCTCGCGCGACACCAACTACAGGTGACGAATATTTGAAGCGGTCCTGGGCAACCCCTAGGTCAACGCAGCCTTAAAGAGAGTACCTGTTGCGGTGCGTGAACATCAACAGGTAACAAAGGCAACCGGGGTTGGTGTTGACCACTCACCAGAGGTGTGGACTCGAGTCATGTGACTTGGACTCGAGTCAGACTCGAGTCATGAATTTGATGACTTGCGACTCGACTTGGACTTGCATAACAATGACTTTGTCCCACCTCTGAGATGTGGACTCGAGTCATGTGACTTGGACTCGAGTCAGACTCGAGTCATGAATTTGATGACTTGCGACTCGACTTGGACTTGCATAACAATGACTTTGTCCCACCTCTGAGATGTGGACTCGAGTCATGTGACTTGGACTCGAGTCAGACTCGAGTCATGAATTTGATGACTTGCGACTCGACTTGGACTTGCATAACAATGACTTTGTCCCACCTCTGAGATGTGGACTCGAGTCATGTGACTTGGACTCGAGTCAGACTCGAGTCATGAATTTGATGACTTGCGACTCGACTTGGACTTGCATAACAATGACTTTGTCCCACCTCTGCCACTCACCCCTCTTTTGTGTGCCGTACATAACACACATTGTGATAAATCCATTGTGCGTATAAAGGTTTGCTTTTATAGACACGTTATAATATAATGCAGCTGTTTGAGAAAGAGAGAGAAAAAAAAAACTTTAATAAAAACTTTCACCCGTAAAAATGATGCAAGTAAAGCACTGGGCCTGAAGGAAGATTACTTTATAATAAAATCGTCTCTTGAAAGAAAGAAAAAACCTCCCCACAATATATACGATCAAGCAATAAAACAGAAACATTCCAAAAAACAAACGTCGCCAGGCAAACCATCCGACGCAGTGCCATGAGGCCGTTCAATAACACCGCTCCAAAAGTCACCAAACACACACACACACTCAAAAAACGAATCATTGCCGCTCCGAAAAGAAAATCCAATAAAACGCAATATTTATAACGCCTTGTATCATATGTAGAAAATATTACCTCTTCTCAACGACAAAGGAAACACACCCAAACCATTTTTAAGCATTTTGATTGTTCTACAACGCACAAAAGACCCCCCCCCCCCGTGTTTTTATCCTTAACATAGGCTGCTTTTGCAGGGCAGGTGCTGTTAGCGAGCACCTATGAGCGGTTGGTGTGGCCAGTTTGATGTTATCAAACGTTCACCAAAGTGACTTCTTCATTGCACACGTATTTACTTTGCCCAATGAGTTCGGCGTGGACCCACCGGTTCATTCCACCCCCTCCCCCCCCTCCTTGTCCATGCCATTAAAGGCCTGTAATTAGATGCAGGTGTGCAGGAAGTCTCATTACTGCAGAAGTTTGACAAGACCTGAGCATGACTTTCACGGCCCCTTTTTGTGTGCGTGTGTAGGCAGCCATGTTCTTTTCTTCCTTCATTGCCTCCCCCTTCAACTCTCCCACCACCACCCCCCTCCCGTGAAGCCTGTAACAGACTGTTGGGGCAAGTGCTGTTAGTGAGTAGTGCCTATGAAAGCCGGCGCGGCACACGAGGTGGTGGGTGGCCAATACGCACGCCCGGCCGCCTTTGTCTCCCCAGTGGCGATGTTCGCGCACCGCACCAGGTACTCATTTGAGGCTGAGTCGACCTAGGGGGAGGCCCCAGGACCGGTTCAGATAATCGTCACGTGGTGTTGGTGGCCGTGAGCGTGAATTGAACCCGGCTCGATGGGCTCGTGGTGCAGCGCTTTAACCCGCTAGGCTGTCGCTCCCCAGACCACCACCACCTCCATCCTGACTCAAACTCTAATGCCCCCACCACCACCCCACCGCCACCACCACCACCACCACCCCCGCCACCACCACCACCACCCCACCACCTTTCCCCGCCCGTACCGGCTACATTAACTGGTTAGGAGTTCTCTGGAAACTTGGCAGGCTCGGCCAAAATGAAAAATTCAAACGTCGGTCTCGGGGAAAAAAGTAGCCTACTTAGATCGCGCTATTCATCTTTGCCAGACGAGGTGTTTTGATCGGATGCTGGTTTTTGCTGCTGAAAATAAGAATTTGTCTTTTTTTTTAATATCGTGGTCAATATATACTGCCACTGGTTTTTTTACATTTTTTCTTATTCTGTCTCCAGCTCTATCGCGGTTAACGCTATCAGCGGCCGCAGAGCCGCAGAGCCGACTGGGCATTGTGGAATCTCAAAGCCCTTCCCTTTTCTTTTACTGCTGCCCCCCCCAGTCTCAACTTGTATCGAGATGGGAGAAGCTAAGGGCGTTCTTCTCTGTCCGTGCCTCAACGTAGTTCCAATCACACGTCTCTCCGTGCGTCGTCTTTGCGCGACTTCTCAGTTTAACCTCTGTGCGGTTCCGCTCACGACGGCGCCTCTCGTCCCCGAATCTCCGAGCGAATGAAAATTACCGAGCGCCAGAAACCATTGTGGACATTTTCACCACGTGAAACTCGTCCAGCGCACACAGTTCCTTTTATAATTTCAAGAAGGGTGGAAACAAGCGGATGGTTATTGAGAGCGATGTGAGTGTGCCGCTTACGAAAACCTGTCTGGTGTGTGTTGCTGGAATGCAGCTCATGAACAATCATTGTAATTATACGAACACTTAAAATTGTGGTAACGATAAACAGTGGTGGCGGTGGTGGTGCTGTTGTTGCTGGCCCGTTGGGAGCCATAAGCAGAATTTGTACCCTTTCAACGGTATACACTCCTAGTAAGCTGACAGATGAGAGAGAGTGATAAAGTGCGATAAGAGCGATGTAGCATTTTTTTTAATGCAGCAGATGAGATAAGAGAGGTACTGACACGGTAGCTATGAGAGGTATGAATATGATTGTTACGTGGGGTAGATTTGTTAGATTTTGAAATGTGAGCTATTTTCATGATTCCCTTGAGCTGCATGGGCAACCCGAAGCTTTGGTTGGCTTGCTCACGCTTCGAGCCACCACTGATGAAACAACAGCTCCCATAACGTCAGCCTAGTTTATTGTGATTCACCCCGCAGTGTCCCAAAAGTTTGGTGCAGGCAACTGCGGCAGAATGTCGTGGGTTCGATCCCGACCGTGACGCCTGCTGTATATTTGGAGTTTTCGTGTTTCTTTCTACCCGTGGATTTCCCCCCCTCCACATTTGGAATAGACGTGCGTTTAGAGTAGTGTAGGGCTGCTATAAATGTCCACGTGATATGCCACTTAGTTGAGCCATCATTTGTGGCCAGGTCGCTTCTTAAAAAAGAGCTATACAGCTAAGTGGGCCTTAACTAATAAAATAGTTTCATAGTTAAATCTTGACTTAATGCTTTCGTAACTGCAGGAATTGGGTCTTTCTGTAAAGTCCGCCTGCTGTATTGTTTCACCTGAAGACGATTGCTTGTGTTGCGATCGAAACGTCGTGATTTTTTAATATTATTTTTCTATCTACGTGACTTTACCGAAAGACCCAAAACGTATTTCATAGTTTAGTTTAGAATGCTCTACCACTGGGCCAACCCTAGAGCATCAGCCTTTCATAGATTCCTGCCCAGAGAAACTGCATCCTTTGTGGGCCAGGTACTAGGCCACAGTGGGTGGTGAGAGGCAGTTGGTGTGAATATCTTTGGTTTGGAGGTGAGGAGTAAAGGGATAGGAGTTTGCATGACTTTGACTGCACTATGATGTTATCTGCGGTGGTGGGATGTTCATTCCATCGCCTGGCACGCAGGAGGTAAAAAAAAAGGAATTGATAATTGTTTTTTTACCCTTCTATCTGGCAACATAACTCTGATAATGCACATTATCAGAGTTATGTCTTTTGTTTGCATTATGACTGCAGGTATTGCGGTCTATGCAAACATGACTCCTTGTAAAAAGGTGTCAGTTTTGTTGCCAGATAGAAGGGTAAAAAAACAATTATCATATTTTTACTGGCAAATGAGGTTCCCATAGTGTAAAAAAGGAATTGTTTAGTTTAATTGCCAGGCTATTGTTATACCTTCTAAATAAACAGGCTCTCTAGCAGGGGATACATTTCAGTGCACGTGATGCATTTCAAATTCTCGCCTTGAAAGGGGGAGATTTAAAAAAAAAATTGCCAAGCAGGACAGATGTCGTCGCGTCCTTGCATGTCTCATTTGCTCGCCACAGATCGAGTATAAACAAAGGAACAGATTCCAAAGGAAACAAATATATTCTGGCGTGTGAACAGCTAAATGAGAAAACCATTGTGAATTCACTTGAGCAGCAAACTTGCTTAGCATGGCATTGTCAATTTCCAGCGGCGGATTTAATAAAGCAGCTGACTTTAATTTGCCGAAAATATGTACGATGTTTTGATTATGTTTTTTTATGATCATTCTTGCGCAGGTAATCAAGAGACAGGGTGAATGGTTTTGCGAAAGAGACGTTTCCGAAAATGTGTTCAGACGCCTGCGAAGATTGGTGACACGCACAGGCAGCAAGGGATGCGCGGGGAGATTAGTTATTGCAAAAATAGTTTTTTTCTTAAATAAAAACCTGTCAAGCCATTCATTAAACGAGTTATGCACTTTGCGATGCTATGAACGGTAAATATGAATGGAATGGTACTTTACTGTGTCCTTACCTTTTTAAAGTGGGCGTCGCATTCCCACATCAGAGCCTTCGCTGTCATGAAGAGATTACGATGATTGAAATCTGAATGTTAAATCTGAAAAAGCGGTGTAAGAAAATGCAAGATCGTAATTTTTCAGCCCTCTCCCAATCCCCGACTGAATAAAGATCTGTCCGCGCCATGTCCGTACAGGAGGGTTGTTTGACCAGACTTCAGGTTGGTGCGGAATGCAGCTCCTGACCAATCGGCAGGAGCGGTGGAGCCCAGGTCCGGTTCAGATACCACTTGCCAATGATGTTAGCCGTGACCGTGAATTGGACTCTGTCCGGAAACGCATCCCCATATATGCAACTTCTCCAGGAACGAATCTTGAGCGTTCAGCGAGGTCTGCCTGTACCTGTGTACGCAGAAATTCACAGACACATACACGGACCACTGACACTTGCCAACACGCGCACACGCATGAACCAACATACACAAAGACAGATCCCCCGTTATAGCCTTCACAGATTGTTGGGGAAAGTGCTGTTAGCGAGCACCTATGAGGGCTGGTACGGCACAAGAGGAGGCGGGTGGCGATGTTTACACATAGCACCAGTTGCTCATGTAAGGCTGAGTTGACCGGGGGGGGGAATATTTCTCACTGATGTTGGTGGCGCGTGAGCGGGAATCGAACTTGGGTCACTGGGTTCATAGGTCGGCGAGCTAACCGCTGCGCCACCGCTCCTCCAGGCTACATCGGCCTCTGAGCACCAGCGATGCCCCCCCCCGCCCGCCAGCCTACCCTCTCACCCCTTACCAGACCCAAAGGGAACTCCCAGAGCCACCACCATCTCAGCGGCTCATCGCTAAGAAAACACACTTGCATGTGAATTACACTTTGGTTGGCTCCCACCGGGCCATGTAGACTGAGCTGGGTACAGAGCTGCAGCAGCAGCAGCAGCTACACCGTTACACGGTGGCGCGAACCTTCA
Organism: Lampetra fluviatilis; assembly: GCF_964198595.1. Taxonomy (NCBI): domain Eukaryota; kingdom Metazoa; phylum Chordata; class Hyperoartia; order Petromyzontiformes; family Petromyzontidae; genus Lampetra; species Lampetra fluviatilis. Next base: position 3,207,672 of record NC_136327.1, on the reverse strand, counting down.
AGTAGCGATGTCATCGTCCGCCCAATCTCCCTTCTTTCTTTCCTTCTTAGTCGTCTTATGTTTCTCGGCTCTCTCCTCCCTTCATCTCCCTCTCTCTCCTCCCTCCGCTCTGCTTCTCTTTCCTGTCTAGGGTCACAACTCGGGGCTTGCTTTGAAGCCGATCACGCGTTCGTACCCGTTGACCCAATCCCCCTGAAAATGTCAAAATAATATTACTTTTATTACATTCGTGCTAATAGCTTCCCACAACGCTGTAAATTTATTTCATAGTTTTAAGGGACCTAATCCAATGTATGGCCACTAACAAACACATGAAAACCCTTGCTACTAAGCGAAAAAAAGAATAAAAAAATTGAGAAATGGCACCGAAACGAAAAGCACAAACAAAAGTCATCAGCAACAAACAAGTCATTAACAACAAATAAGATTCGTCCTAAATGGGACGACTCCGCTACCCAGGGGGGTCACGCGACTATAGATGTAGAATGATCCGGGCCAGCCGTGGAAATTCCACGTTCCTACGACAGGGCCCAGTATATCCACAGGACAACCACTACCCCCCCCCCCCCCCGCTTGCTTATTTTTCCCGCATAGAATATCATCGTAGAGCGGCGAATTGAGGCCGCGTCTTCCACGTGGCGCGCACGATCCCACCACGTGATCATGCCCCCCCCCCGCCGCCACGTGAGACAAAGAGGGGGGGGGGGGGCGCCGCGTCATAACGAAGACGCTCCCCGCTTGCTCGCGGCGACCTCATTGACCGCGGTGAATATGCTTCACATTTACATAATTGCCCTCGTTAGCCCGCGGCGCAAATTGTTTGTAGCATCGAACGCCGCACCCCCCTCCCCTCCGCCCCCCCCTCTTTTTGTTGCAAGGCCCCGCTGTAATGGGGCTTATCTGGCCCGTGGCCATGTTCTGCCTGGGCCGACGCTCTGCCACGATCTCTGTGCTCCGACCGTAACGCCGAGAGCCTTTTGAGCGCGGCACTTATGCGCACTGGCACGATAGGTAGAGGCAAAGATCCCCCCGTGGAGCCTGTAACGGACTGTTGGGGCAAGTGCTGGTGGTGAGGTAGCGCATACGAAGGCCGGCACGGCACACGAGGGGGTGGGTGGCCAGCACCACGTCCGGCCGCCTTTATCTCCCCGGTGGCGATGTTTGCACACCGCACCAGGTACTCGTTTGAGGCTGAGTCGATCTCAGGGGCGCCCAGGACAGGTTCCGATCATCGTCACCGGTGTTGGCCGTGTGCGCGAATCGAGCTCGTGTCGCCGGGGTTTGTGGTGCAGCTCGCTAACCGCTACACCAAACGCGCGTGTTTAGTGTAGCGGTTAGCACGCGCACACACACACGTGCGCGTGAGGTTTGATTGAAAAGTCCCATTGCCGAACATAGAACACAATGAGTGGCCTTGGCTAGGCTTTGTCACTTCCCTGTATGGTCCCTTTGACGTGCAGCAGTGCACTTGATCCATCATCATGAGCGTCAGCATCATCATTAATGTTCCAAGGCTTTATTCCCGACCTGATATAACTCTTTGTTTGTCCCCTCGACCGCTGAGAGCTCACAGCTTCGCGTTTTTTCTTTGTCCTCAGTCAGAACGATGGTCCAATAGGTGACTATTTAAATGTGGATGCGCCCGCAAGCCACTGGAAGCCAGCCGCCATCATCATCATCATCAACGCCTTACGACAGACAACACATACCGTGGTGCCTCTATGCCAGCGGTTCTTAGCCACTGGTATCGTCAAACAATGTATAATGTTAATACATAGGTTTGATGAAACAAAGTCGATGTACTCATGGGCCCTAACTAACACATAAATATAAAAACACAATTTTTTTTACTCGCATAGAAAAGTAATTATATTTTTTCATTTGCTATACAGCCAGATAATACGACAAATCGCTAACCTTAAACCCCCAGTCATTCGTAAAAAGCAATGTAGTACTATAGTAATACAGCAAGTGCAGAATCATTGAACCGGAATTGATAGCTTGAAATCATTTAGCGCGGGACCCTTGAAAGTGCGGGGCCCGTAGCATATGCAGCTACTGGTGTCCATGCATAATTTGTGTTTCGATGAAAACAAATCTGGCCACGTCTCGCACACCCAGAAAGGGCATTTCACACCCAAAGTTAAGAACCACTGCTCGAAACTGTCGTCGCGATAGAAGCAACAACCACAAAAAAAAAGCGCTTCTTAAATTTTAATCGTCACAATTCGTCAAATATTTGTTGCTGCTAGTGCTGGTAGTCTCAGCCTAAAATGAGTACCTGGTGTGGTGTGTGAACATCGCTACTAGGGAGACAAAGGCGGGCGGGGCATGGTGCTGAACCACCCGCCCCCTCGTGTGCCGTTTAACTTCTGAACTTCTTTCGCACCACACGTAGCCAACCGTGCTAATCGTTGCGGCCTTCACAGGTGCTACTCGTCCAACAGCACTTGCCCCAGCAGTCTGTCAAGGCTATGCGGGGGATCTTTGCATTTTGTTCTGGTGCTCGTGGTGCTGGTGCTGGCGGCAGTTGTGGTGGTGGCGGTTGTGGTGGAGGTGGTTTGGGAGGGGAGGGCTCAATCAGTACAAACCAACTTTACAAACCAAGTGGTTGGCCGTCTTCTCGTCCGCCGGCTGGCCATCAACAGGCGTTGGCTGATGATGTTGGGTTGAAATGTCTCCACGCGATCCAGTCTCTGGCCACGGCCAGTCGCTTCCCGCGGTGCCACTTGTCTCCGTTGAGCTCCCCCGTGCTCTGTCCACGTGGCCAGCAATGGCGAGGCAATCGGCCTCCTCCGTCCTTGGTACTATCTGCCCAAGGCCAACCGAGTCCGTGCTTCTTGTATCTTCTCCATCGGAGGCTCTTTGCCGCGTGCGTTGTTTCTCTCTCGTCGTCTCTTTCCCCTGCGGCCTTTGAATGAGGTCTCGACGTTTTCCCGGGATGCGACGGAAATTTCTCGCGAAGCTGAGTTGAATCGACGACAATTTTTCGAGATGTGCAGTTCACTCACCTCGCTCTCCCCTGTCCCCCCCCAACCCTCTACACCGCCCCCCCCCCTCCCGCTATGACGCAGGTTCCAAAGGGACGACTACAGCCTGGACGTGCAGATCAACGACTACCTGGACGTGTACTGCCCGCACTACTCGGACGCACGTGCCACCCCGGAGGAGCGCACGGAGCGCTACTCGCTCTACCTGGTCAGCTACGACGGCTACCGGTCATGTGACCACGCCAGCGGCTTCATGCGCTGGAACTGCAACAAGCCGTACGGGCAGGCGGGCGCCCAGCGCTTCTCCGAGAAGTTTCTGCGCTTCACTCCCTTCTCGCTGGGGTTCGAGTTTTTCCCCGGCCAGGAGTACTACTACATCTGTGAGTGGTGGCCGTGGGCGCGGTGACGTCGATGCTGCGGTCGTTCTTTGTCGATCGGTCTGTGCCGTCGTTGTCGGCGGTAGGGGGGGAAATAGCCGCGTCGGAAGCGTCCATCGTTCTTATCGTAGTCGTCGTCGTCGTTACAATCGTCATCGTCGCATTGATTTCGTGGGTCGTCTTCACCGGGAGCAGCAGCAGGGCGATTTTTTTTTGCGTCGCCGTAAATATAATTTTTTTGTTGTAAATAATAATACTTTCGTTTTATATAGCGGAATTCATGCCAACAGCAACCGACAACGTTATACGTTAATTATATACAAGGTCCAAATCCCATATACGCGGTTGGCTACGTACGGCGCGAAAGAATCCCAACACACACGTACACAGCAAGCAAATGAAAACCTTGCTACCAAGCAAAATAAATAATGAATTAACGAATTAATAAATGTTCAGAGTTATCGTAATAATGCTCCGATTGGGAACTTAGAAAGCCATCATCATCAATGCAGCAGCAGCAGCAGCAGTGGCATCATTACTTCTGTCATTGTTATTCGCGCCGAAAATTCCATTACTAAAATGAGCAGCATCGGCAGCATCCCTGTCCCTGTCAAATTCATTCAGCGTCACTGTCACAATCATCATTGTTGTTATCATTTCTCCCGTCAGGAAATCAACGTATCATCCTTTCCATCATCATCATCATCATGATTCTCATCGTCATCATCACAATGGTGGCGTTTCGATTTAAAGCTTTCGTGACTGCAGGGATTCATCTTCTTGGTTCGTTCGGTAAAGTCACGTAGAATGGAAATAATAAAATAATAAAAAATAAAACATTATAAAATAATTCTCACAGACTCTGTCTTCTCGACAGACCTGTTCTCCACTTGAGGACGGCTGCTTGCGTTGTGGCCGAAACGTCGTGAGAATAATTTTATTATGCTTTATTTTTATTATTTGATTATTTCCATTCTACGTGACTTTACCGAAAGAACCAAGAAGATGGTGGCGTTGATGATGTTGTTGTTGGCTTTGATCCTGGGCAGCTGAGTAGCCCATTGAGCCAGTTGGCCTTGGAGTCACCGGTTCGAATCCCTCCCAGCCCGAAACTTCTGTCCGGATCTACCAAAGTAAACCATGATACGGTGGTGAGATGTTAAATACCTCGCCTAGTATACAGGAGGTTTTTGAGTTCGATCCAGACCCTGACGCCTGCTGCTGTATATTTGGAGTTTGCATGTTTCTCTCTCTCTCTCTCTCCCCGTGGTCGTGTGGATTTTTCTCCAGGTCAACATGCATTTAGAGTATTTGGCTGCAATACATGTCCACGTGATAAGCCAACGTCATTGAGCTATCATTTGTGGCCAGGTCGCTTCTGAAAAAAAGCTCTGTAGCTTGGCGGGCCTTACCTGGTAACATAAAACGAGTTTAGTTATTCGTTTACATTGTCTGTTGAGAATGCGCAGTCGTTGGTGACGAATGAACCATCGTCTCGCTGCACTTTAGAATCGAGTTTGCCCCCCCCCCCCCCCGGGAGAGGGGGGCCTCTGGGGCTCCCTCCTGCCCGCGGGTCACCCGTGCAATTACACCGCCCCGCACGCCACTCGACAGCTTACCGCCGCTGCAGAATCATCGAATGGCTCGGCTCAGGAGGGGGTGGTGGGGGGGGGTCCCCAGGTAGGAGAGAGATTTGAAGAGGTTGCCCTTTCTCTAAATGCACTCCGCTGCGTCCGCCGCTCACTCACTCACTCGCTCACTCACTCGCTCGCTCACTCGCTCACTCGCTCGTTCACTCGTTCTCCGACACCCTCCGACGCCGTGTTGCCTGTCCCAGGAGCATGGCACGTAGGCTACAGCAAAGGTTAAACATCATTCCCGACTGACCCCCCCCCCCTCTCCCGCACATCTCACCAGCTCGACGCCGCATCGCTAATTAATAGCTGGAGGGCCGCCTCTCATTAAGAGCGCGTGGCAGCTTTTGGCGACATCCAGAGAGCCGTGCAAATTAGCGTCGCTCACGGCCTCGACATAAACAAATGGAAATTTCGTGGGCGGCGCGCTGGATTTGTCGACGGGTCCCGCACCCCGCCGCCTTCCCCCCCACCTCTGTCTGTCCTCTCGAACGCGACGAGAGGGGCAAGAGGTTCAAGACGCGGAGCGTGCGGCGAGCCGAGCGTCGAGAATCACGTCCGTTCGTTTCCCCGCTCCTTGGAGGATCGCGCCGTTGTGGCGGAGAGGAGAGCATTCACACCAACTCACCCCCCCCCTCTCCTCCCCCCTCTCCTCCCCCCCCCCTCCCACCCCATCCCATCCCTAAAAAACTCACGACCACACGGTGTAACGATTTGTAAGCGAACGTTCCATGCGGGGCAATTGCGCGATAATGGAAGGTCGCCGTGTGTTGTTCTTATTCAGGGTGGCTGAAAAGTCAGGCACTCGTAGGGTTATAATACTTGTTTAAATAAAATCGCATGGGGTATTATTTAATTAATTGTAACAAATGTTCAAACCGATGACTCCTGTCATACATTGACGGGTGCATGCATTATCCTTTGAAATGAGTTTAGGACTTTGCAGGTGCAGTCGTGGAACATTCGTCACTTTTATTTTGTCGTCTGAATCCTGGTCCTTGGTTTTGTAAACGACGGATTTGGGGTGACCCCCACACAAAGGAGAAGAAATAGAATAGATACCAACGTTAATAGTCGATGCAATATTAACTCAAAGTATAAACAATTAAAGTGTTTTAATGCCAGCGTTAATATAAATGCAATAACCCTCTGTGTCCCGGCTTTCTGGGGCCACTCCTATACGCGTGCCTCTTCGTATGGCGGTGATCCCATTAGAGATACCCGGACAGAATATCGCCAAGAAAACTACACTTAATTTCAAAGCCTTCGCACGCCTCCTCCGAATCTCAGTGCACTCGTTACGCTTTCTTAATTTTTTCGGTAAAGTCACGTAGGTAAAAAATGAAATTAAAATTAATTTAAACACACATGCTGCGCATAAGTGTGTAGTATACTGAAATAAATCCTTTAGGGCCGACCAACTAACACACATATACAAAACACCCCCTTTGGGAAAGTCAAAATAATTATATTAAAACCCATATAGGAATTGCTTAATTAGGATTTCAGAGTCACGGCACCGATGTGCGTGTATGTCTGTTTTGCAAGCGACATGCCCCTGTGGGATTCCATGATCCCTGTGCCACAAACCTTGCCACCCGTGCCATGTGTGCCACGTGTTCCACTTGATTTGTCAACTGCCGCGGAACAAGCAGGAGAACATGCAAATTCCTTCTATTCTTCCGAATTCCTTCTATTCTACCGAATAACAACTACTCGGGGGACAATGGAAATGATTTGTAATATATACAATCTGTCTGTCTGAATGTGTGTGCGTGTGGTTTGTCGTTTGAGAGTTATGAAACATGCTGGCTGGGATAGCTGAAACAGTGTTCCAAGTAAAATTTTTGTCAGTTTTACGTCCGGGAATATGAACGTTGGTGCATCGTTGAACTGATCAACTGAAACAACACGAGGCTTCGTCATCTCTCAGGGCCATTATTTTTACTAACCTAATAATTAAAACAATAATAACTTGAAGATCTGTGTCAGTCCTCTACCCATGGTGTACCTCGTGTCACTGACAATTGCAGATTTTCGAAGGGCAGGAGGTTCCCGGGATCGGTTCGGATTCAGCTGGCCGCTGGCCGCTGCCTATAAAAATAAATCTTGGCCCAGAATCTTCCTGGCCTGGTGCTTGCCCTGAGCCGGCGATGACAATGTGCGCCTGTACGCTGGACTTCTTTCGCACCGTACGTTGCCAAGCCGTGCAAGCCCGAAGACGCTTTAGCTGCCGGTGGGCGACAGATGATTGGGCTCAGTCCGACGCCCCCCACCCGTGCTTTCAAACTCCGTCTCCTTATGATTCCGAGTGCAAGCCCGTTGCCAGAGGCGGCAGTAAAGAGGCCAGATACATTTTAATTGTTTCTCATCACGTCGCTGCACGATTGTTAAGTTCGACGCTTTGTTGCGAGACCGATTGTTTGCGCGCCGCGCGCCTCGAAATTCGTTTCCGAGTGTGCGGCGCAGTGAGACCCCCCCAGCCTGTTTGCGCATGCAAAGACAAAGATCCCCCGTGTAGCCTTAACAGAATGTTAGGGCAAGTGCTGTTAGCGAGCAGCGCCTATACATTTTGGCCCCGGCGCACGAGGGGGTGGGTGGCCAACACCACGCCCGGCCGCCTTTGTCTCCCCAGTGGCGATGTTTGCACACCGCACCAGGTACTCGTTTGAGGTCGAGTCGAGTCGACACAAAAGACACGCACACACACGCACGTGCACGCATACACACGCACACGCACTCACACACGCACTCGCACACACACACCCACACTCGCGCACACACACCCACACTCGCGCATACACACGCGCACACACGTGCACGCATACACACATGCACACACACGTGCACGCATACACACGCGCACGCATACACACGCACACACACATGCACGCACACACACACATGCCCACACACACGCGCGCACACACGCACGCGCGCACACATGCACGCATACACACGTGCACACACACGTGCACGCATGCACACGCACGCACGCACACACGCACATGTCCACACACGCGCGCACACACGCACACACACGCGCACACACGCACGCGCACACACACGCATACACACAGGCCCACACACATGCACACACGCACGCACACACGCACACACACACAGGCCAACACACACGCACACAAACGAACGTCCCCTCGCCCTCGCTCGCTCGCGGGCCCGGCGCGTTGGAGACGACGCGGAAACCCACGCATATTTTGTTGCTCAATTAAAGGCAATCTCCTTAAGCCGGCCGTGATCGACGTGGGAGGATTCAAGTGATCTTGAAATGTGAACGGAACGCCGGCAAGAGAAGTTATGATACATCGCCTCGTTCGATGATTTACTATTACATCCAATTCTCAACGAGTTCCCCGTGATTGCATTGCGCGAACAAAAATTAAACCAGCCATCCTTTAAATTGGCTATTCTTTTCAATCGGTCAAGGATTAAAATGTAAAAAAAAAACCTTTAAATGAAAAAAAATATTGAAGCTTGACTAATGACGATGAGAAAGGCACATAAATGGGTTAGGTAGAAAGTAGAATGCTCAAGCAGAGGATGATTCATTTAACAAAAAGTTCCCTTTGTTGATTGTCAACACGGTCATGGCACCGGTGCAAATTAGAAAAATACTGAAGCAATGTGGGTTGTCGAGTTGCATTTTTGGCAAATTTGCTAAATTTTAAGTGCATTTTATTTAATTTAAATTGCTGTCGCATGATTAGATGTTTTCTAATTCGAGAAGGGCTGAAGTTTCTGATTCGGTAATTGTTGGATTATTTTTTTGCCCATGTATTCGTTTCGCTGCTGATTGGAAAATTTGAAAAGTTGCGGATGTGTGTGTGTACGTGTGTGTACGTGTGTGTGTGTACGTGTGTGTGTGTACGTGTGTGTGCGTGTGTGTGCGTGTGTACGTATGTGTGTGTACGTGTGCTCACTAACAGCACTTGCGGATGTGTGTGTATGTGTACATATGTACGTGTGTGTGTACGTGTGCTCACTAACAGCACTTGCCTCAACAGTCTGTTAAGGCTAGACGGGGGATCTTTGTCTTTGTGTACGTGTGTATGTGTGTACATGTGTGTGTAGCGGTTAGCACGCTACTCTATGAACCCGGCGACCCGGGTTCGATTCCTGCTCACGGCCAACACCAGTGTAGAATATCTGAACCGATCCTGGGCCTCCTCCCCTAGGTAGACTCGGCCTCAAATGAGTACCTGGTGCGGTGTGTAAATATCGTCACTTGGAAGACAAAGGCGGCCAGGCGTGGTGCTGGCCGCCCACCCCCTCGTGTGCCGTGCCGGCCTTCATAGGTGCTCGCTAACAGCCCTTTCAACAAGTCTATGGGAGGGGGGCGGAGGTCATTGCACTGCTTGTCCACGCAGCGATAGGAGGGCAAACTCACACAGCACCAGAGCCCTTATTTGCGTGATCTATTTAGCAAACTTTCTTTTCACTCGGTTATATAGTTGCCTAACTTCATTCGCTATGCTCCGTTATAATGTAGCCAGTGGCAGAGCGTTAACATATTAAAAAAAGCCTATAATTTTTCTCCTTTTTTTTTAGGCTCCAAACTTTTAACAAACCATGTTTTTTTTTACTGCCAGCCGACGACAGCCTTGAATCACACGCCACGTTTGGAGAATCCTTCTCACGATTCCACGTCAAAAGTGTCCTCGTTGCTCGGTCTACCTCGTCATGAAACTCCTCCCCAAACACACAACCAGCATCGACATCAGCCATGGTCAATCCACTGCTGGATGAAGGCCGCCCCCCCCCCCCCCCCAACCATCGCCACCTCTCCCTGAGTACTGCGGTGTAACGATCCGCTGTGCTTACGAGCCTGGCGACCCAGGCTCGCTCACGACCAACGTTGCTGATGTACATCTGAACCGGCGCTGGGCCTCCCCCCATGTCAACTCAGCATTAAATATAAGTACCCGGTGCAGCGTGTAAAACATCAGCACTGTGGGAGACAAAGGCGATCGGGCGTGGTGCTGGCCACCCACCCCCTCGTGTGCCGTGCGGGCCTTCATAGGCGCTGCTCGCTAACAGCACTTGCCCCAACAGTCTGTTAAGGCTATACGGGGGATCCTTGTGAGTGTGTGTGTGTGGCGGTGCAGTGTGATGCAGTATGGTACGGTGTCGTGCGGTGCGGTGCAGTGCGGTGCAGTCACGCGTGTCTTTCCGCCCACCCCCCTCTCCGTGGCGCTGGCGCTGCTGATGGCGAGTGGCAGGGTTGCGTGCGAGCGAGCGAGCGCGCCGGGTTTCACGGCACCTCTGCATTATTCATTCATCCGAGGCAGCCGCGTGTAATTCCGTCTGACAAAAGCGCACGCACGTTGCGCTTGTGCGAGTGTGAACGCACGCGGCTTGGCGAGGGCAGGGGATGGGGGGGGAGCTGGCGAGGTGGTGGGGCGGGGGAGGTCCGGGGGAGCGGGCTGGGATGGAAATAAAATGTTTTTGTTTAAAATAAATCCGGACCAAGATTTCTGTTATAAATATATGACAAAAAATACACTTCTTTTTTTTTTAAAGGAGGCTTTGGTTGGCTGCGTGAGCCAAAGGCTGTGCTCGTGTCGGAGCAACGAGCCGACACCGCTGAGACCCAGCGCTTGGATCTCGAGCTCGCCGCACGCGCATTGCGACCGCGCGGGGGGTCTCCGTGCCCGTGTAGCGAGGTTCAGGCATCCCGTCCCCTTGTCGAGCCATCGCGTCGTTCGAAAAGTAACAAAAGCTGACCCGTCTCACCGAAGGCCACTGCCCGATGCGGTGGCAATCGTGCGTCCGTACGTCGGCCCGCTTTGGGAGGCAGCCTTTGGCTGGGGTCGGCTCTTGTCCGCCGGGCTTTCGACGCGGCACGGAGATGCAGGAGATGCGAGTGGGGTTCTAGCCGGCACGTCAGTATGGATTTGGCATTGATGTCCCCCCCGCCCCCCACCCCCAGCAAGTGCGGTTTTGCCCGCGGTCCGTGGCATTTGATAGGAGGCCGGGCGGAGGATGGTGCCTGTGTTGAAACGCCTTCCCATTTGGGTTGTGTCTGTGGGAGGGCAGGACAGCGTGAGGAGGTTCCCAGCAGGTTATCTGCGCTGTGGAATTTGAGCGGTGTGGCTTGTAGCAACGTGCTTGGGTTTTCCTGCGGACACCGTCGGTTTCCTGCGACGTGCAGACGCAACGGCGAAACCGACCGTGGTGAGCAGGGAAGCGAGACCCTCCTGGAACCTCCCTTTTATGGACCCGGGAATGGCTTTGTTGGTTCCTGTCACGGACTTTGGATCGCGACGCAATCGCCACCGGAATGAAATGGTGCACGGGGTAAGTTCACGACCATGGGAGAGCCTCGGGGCCATTTCGCTCTCCCCTATAGAAGCAGTGGGGCAGTGCCCACATCGCCATTGTTTGACCATGAGCCAGCAGCGAACATTTCCACATTCCTATGACGGAGCCCAGACCGTCTACCGGATGACCTTCATGAATTCCCGCTAGGTGGTACTCACCTTATTGACCCCGGGGAGGAGGATGATGGGCCGAGCTGACCCCCTGATCGGGATTTGAACTGGCACCCTTCCGGTTGCAAGCCGAGTGTTCAAATCACACCCCCCCCCCCCCGTGTCTCTCTCCCGCCCCATATAGAATAACTCCTCTTAACCATGGTGATGTAGGGGAAGAACGTACCAATTCAAAATCTGAATATTTATTTATACAGGAAGGAATCCGTTGAACTGTAACGCTTTACTCCAATTACACTGGTCAACACACTTTTTCTGGCATAAGGTATTCCAATGGGTTTAAGGTAATTTTGTGGTGCTGATTCCAAATCTGGCATCAGTTTTTGTCTATCACATCAGGTTTTTGAGATGTCAAATATTGCATTTTCAATAAAAACTGCAGAAGAAAAATATTAAATAAATGTGGATATCTACATAAACTGATATTATAAACACACTATCCTAAAAATACAGCACCATATTTTAACACTAAAGCAGTCACTGACTCGCAACAACTTGCAATCATAAGTGACAGAGTTAATTTCGGGTAAAATCAATGAAAATGGGGTATGCCGATAGCATAAACATGAGATGTGATAGAGCAAATCTGAGATCAGATTTGGAATCAGCACCCTGAAATTAGTCTAACACAGCTGCAAAAGTCCAGGCCAGATTTATTTTTTTTGACCAGTGTTATCCACAGTAAATAGCGCATGACTTTAACAGAAGAATATGCTGAACAAACTACCCTTAGCCACGGAACATGTGTGGCTAAACAGGCGTTCCGACGTGATGCCCCCGACTGGCCGGCAGGAACATGTGGGGTCCGGTCAAGACGCGCGGATAACAGGAAGGATATGGGCACGGATAATGAGAGTATTATTTTTTTTTGGATACCTTTCAGCTCCCGCGGGCGATAGGGTCACGGATAAAGAGGAGTCCTGTCGGTCGGAATAGTAAACAACGTCGATAAAAGGAGGAGACGCGAGACTCGAGAGGGCTGATTTATGCCAACCGCGATGTGATCCACTTGACAGAGATCACATGACAAGGGGTCAGGATGAGCCTGCACGCGCTCCCGAGCCGAGCACGTTTTATGCTTTGCGTAAACTTTTCGCGGCCCCATTTTTCACGCCGAGTGCGAACATCTGTTATGGACTCTCAACTGAGAGTTCAGTGACCGGCTTCACTCTTCAGAAGCCCTCAAGATGGGCGGCGGGGGGGGAGGGTGGCGGGGGGTTGAAATGCAGCCGAGCGACGTTAAACGAAATTTTTTTTTTTGTCCGCGGTGAGATTCGTAAACATGCCAATTACCGTAGCGTGATTTATTTCTTTAATTTAGTCTCCCTCCCTTTTTTTTTACTAGAGATATTTGCAGCAGCAGTAACAGCAAAAAAAAACGCTAATGGCTTTTGTGTGTTTAGCTCTGTTTGGCCACTCCCGACAGAGAAAAAAAACAGACGTGGCTGAGATGCGAGTTCTTAAATGGGCCTGCTCTGCATCCTGTTCAAAGGTTCACTAAAAGGGACGCTTAGGGAATTGAAAAGGGAGGAATGGAGCGGGGGGGGGAAGAAAATTCAAAAGGTAATGAGCTCAGAAATGCTTCTGCGATCCGTCGCCCCCTTTGAGCAGCGGCCTAATTGGTTGGACGTTATTAATTGGACGCATGTGCGACGGTTCGCAAGCGGGTTTTCGCCGCTCCATTGCGGAGGCCCTGCGGTTCGAACCCAGAGATCGCCATGGTTCATGTCACGGGTTGTATTGGCCGTAAGTACGCGCCGCATGCTTGGCAGTGGACGCGAAAAATCCCGTGACGTTGCTTGAAAAAGAGCAGGCCACGCGTGCTGGCGTCGTCATCCATGTTTAGCCAAATTTGAAAATGTACCCGAGCGTTTTTATTTTCTTTGGGAATACGATGAAGCAACATCGACCCCCCCTCCCCCCTCTGCTTCCCCCTGCTCACCCACTACTGCCTGACACTCAGTGAGGTGAAAGGTTCTTGAGATACCCATGAAACGCTAATGGGTATTCACCGATGATCATGCACTGCTTCTACCCACAATGCCTTTTCACTCATACCTCCTGTTAGCACGGTTGGCTACCTACGGTGCGAAAGAAGTTCAACGTATAGTACGTAAATGAACGATTAAGTTTTCATAAAAAGGTTGGTGGGGGATTTCTGTTTATTGCTTTATTTTGAAAAATCTGATGAAAATGGAGCCGAAATTATGCATTGGGAAAAGCGCACATCTTAATGAATATTTTTTAAAAAAATTCGAATTATACGTTGAAGTCAACTTACCAAAGTGTGCTTCGTTGCCACGAAATAAAACAACGTTTTGTTCACCATGCGTTCCAGACAAATGCTTCCCAGCAGGTTTAAACTAACGACACATGGCGCAACCGGAAATCACATCGGTGAGCCCATACAGCACAACCGCGAAAGCCAGCGTAGTTTTATTGACCACGATAAAGTTTCCTGGGTTGGATTTCACGTAAATGTAAATGCGTCTTAAACTCCCCTCCCCCCGCCTCCAACCAGACGCAACCAATTAGTCAGGTTTGTCACGTGAACAGAACGTGCAAATTAGTTAATGCTTCAGCTCCCCCATCCTTCCCCCCCGTATGTTGGAGAGGAATGACTAACATTGATCACGAAAGCCTACGTGTTAATTCGTATTGACCAGTTTTGACTTTCTAAGTCTCATCAGCAACGTGTGGCCCCATTAAGCAGCGCTGCGTCATGTGGTCTAACGGGCGAAAGTCACCCACGCGTACGCACACACACTCACCACAGCACCAACAACACAATAACTTGTCTCTGTGTGTGGGCGACAGTTTAAAATACCAAGGCGATCGGCTAGCCAAAAGGTCAGAGCACTGAGCCAGTACCACTGAGATAATGGGGTTCGAATCTGGGCAGCCACCTGTGAAAAAATGTGTTTCCAAGTAGGTGTAGTGATTTTTGTTTTTTTGTTTGTGAGTCATCTCATCCCAGTTCATAAATAACTGCATACACACACACACACAAGCCATTGTATAACAATTATGCTGTTTCCCTTAATTCGTCTAAATTACAGTTCTGGAGGATTCATATCTTGGGTTTGGCTGCCAGGTGGTAAACACAGCCTCATCGGAGAGTGTGTGTGCTACAGTGTACCCTGTGTTGTGCAGAGATAAAGATGCCACCGGAAGAATTTTAGTTTTTCTTGGAAGAATTAATTATTGCGCCGGCAGTGCTCAGACACATGGGATCGCACCGCTCCGCGTGATTTTTTTCTCCCAAATTGACGCTTTGTTTTGTGACTGCCAACAAGGCGAGGGCGCCAGCAATAAAACGGGCAAAAAATAGGCCAAACATGTTCTGAACGCTTTTCAAACACCGGGTTCAAATAAAGTAAAAGATCATCATCACGACACCCCCCCCCCGCCGCCCCCTTTCTCCCCAGACGTCCATCTCATAAAAAAAATGCAGACATTCGGGTTCAAATCAGTAAAAATAGAAGCGTCAATAATATCTTCCTCTGGACAATTACTTGGCCGAGAAATGTTGGCAACACAAAAAAAACCCCATGAAATAATTACGAAAAGAAGGTCCCGATGCTTCGTGCGTACGGCGCTGTCGAGAATTTTTTTTTTGGGGGGGGGGGGGAACTTGTCTGTGTAAAAATAACAATAGTTAGGCAAAGTATTCACTGGGATGAGATTAAATTTCTTTGACCCATTTTTTTTTTCTCTCTCTCCCGCCATTCCATGTTGTGGCCCACTGGGAAATAGCGGGTAGGATTTCGTGCACCAAAGCTCATCAGATACAATGGGACTGAGTCTTTCTCCCCCAAGCCGCGAGCCTGCCAGAAAACCTGAGCACAGTCTCAAAGCAGGAGAGCACTTTTATGCCCGCAAGTTGCTGCTCGTTTCTGAATATCAAGCGGACAGGCCTGGTGTGATTGCCGCAGTTTAGACATGGGTGACAGGACCTTTTGCTTCTGAGACCAGAAAATGTGGAAACCTTAGAAAGAACAGCTTCAACAAAATGTTGCACTGATGTTCTGACGCGCCCGCAACACTGACGCGTGCGCCTGTGGAAACGTGTACAGCCTACACGGGCCTATTGTGTGTATACGTATGTGTGCGCGTAAGGTCGTGCGTGTGTGTGCGCGCTTGTGTGTGTGTGGTAGGGTAGCGGTTAGCGCGCTGCGCTACGAACCCAGCGACCCGGGTTCGATTCCCGCTCACGGCCAACACCGGTGATGAATATCTGAACTGGTCCCGGGCCTCCCCTAGGTCGACTCAGCCTCAAATGAGTACCTGGTGTGGTGTGTAATCACCGCCACTGGGGAGACAAAGGCGGCCGGGCGTGGTGCTGGCCACCCACACCCTCGTGTGCTGTGCCAGACTTCATAGGTGCTCGCGAACAACACTTGCCCCAACAGTCTGTTCAAGGTTATACGGAGGATCTTTTGTCTTTGTGTGCACGCGTGTGCGTGTGTGCGTGTGCGGTGGGGAGCGGTAGTGTCGCAGTTAGCGCGCTGCGCTACGAACCCGGCGACCCGAGTTGGATTGCCGCGCCCGGCCAACAGCAGTGATGATTATCTGAACCGGTCCTGGGCCTCCCCTAGATCGACTCAGCCTCAAATGAGTGCCTGGTGCGGTGTGTAAACGTCGCCGCTTGGGAGACAAAGGCGGCCGAGCGTGGTGCTGGCCACCCACACCCTCGTGTGCCGTGCCGGCCTTCATAGGTGCTCGCTAACTGCACTTGCCCCAACAGCCGGTTTTGAGTCCACACGGGGGACCTTTGTGTGCGGTGGCACGGTGTGCCTGCAAAAGCGGCGACCTTTTGAGTTCGACCCCTTAGCCGTGGCTAACATCAGCAGCATCCGATGTTAGAACTGCTGCCGAACCCTCTCCTAGATGGACTCTGCCTACATTGAGCGCTTGGTGTGGTGTGTACTAAATGCTTAGGGGCATCACGAAAGGGTTGGGGAGGAGTTAGAGGGGTGAGGGGAGGGAAGAGAATGGGCGATGGAGAAGAGGTGGAGAGGCTTTAAGAGAGGAACGGAAGGAGGTTAGTGAAGGGGACCGCTTCATGTACAGGGGCAGGTTATTAATTACGAAACGTCGATTTACGTTTGTTTGCAATATTTTAAAACTGCTCTAATTTCTATTTGCTTCATGGCTGCATTTGAATTTGTATTTATTTAGCAAAATGAGACTCCTATCCCGGTCTTTGGAGTTTTCACCTGGTTAAGCAAAATCAACTTGAAACTTGAACTTAATCGCAAATAAAAGAGGCGAAATGGTCATTGGACAATACTCGTCAACCGCTGATGGCCCTGAGCAAGTGGTGGAAATTCCACATTCCTGTGCTGGGCACCAGTCTATCCATAGAACGACCATTGCATCGACCGCACACTGTACCCATGTACTACTCAGCAGTGCTTTGCTTTGCCATCCCAACGGCGCGATTGGCAGTATTGTTCAGCTTGAAAAAAAAATAATTACCCAATTTAAGACCATTTTGAAGTCGGAAAAAAAAACTCATTTGAAGATTTTGACCTCGCTTTTAAGAGCTCAAACGCAAGCCGCGTCACGATTCCCATCTCCCGTTTAATGAGGAGCCCGTTGATGACTCGCACTGCAGTCGTCAAATTAAAGTTCTTCTCATTAAGAGACGAGAGCTTCTCCTACGGGCGCTGGGAACCGAGCAGCGCTCTCGCCCTACGATGGCGAGGTCACGTGTCAGGCGAGTAACTCAGCACTGCCCATAGACTCAGTACTGCACCATAGACTCAACACTGCCCATAGACTCAGCACTGCCCATAGACTCAGCACTGCCCATAGACTCAACACTGCCCATAGACTCAACACTGCCCATAGACTCAGCACTGCCCATAGACTCAACACTACCCATAGACTCAACACAGCACCATAGACTCAACACTGCCCATAGACTCAACACTGCCCATACACTCAGCACTGCCCATAGACTCAACACTGCCCATAGACTCAACACTGCCCATAGACTCAGCACTGCCCATACACTCAGCACTGCTCATAGACTCAACACTGCCCATAGACTCAGCACTGCCCATACACTCAGCACTGCCCATAGACTCAACACTGCCCATAGACTCAGCACTGCCTATAGACTCAACACTGCCCATAGACTCAGCACTGCCCATAGACTCAGCACTGCCCATAGACTCAACACTGCCCATAGACTCAACACTGCCCATAGACTCAGCACTGCCCATAGACTCAACACTGGCCATAGACTCAACACTGCCCATAGAATCAGCACTGCCCATAGACTCAACACTGCCCATAGACTCAACACTGCCCATAGACTCAACACTGCCCATAGACTCAACACTGCCCATAGACTCAGCACTGCCCATAGACTCAACACTGCCCATAGACTCAACACTGCCCATAGACTCAACACTGCCCATAGACTCAGCACTGCCCATAGACTCAACACTGCCCATAGACTCAACACTGCCCATAGACTCAACACTGCCCATAGACTCAACACTGCCCATAGACTCAACACTGCCCATAGACTCAACACTGCCCATAGACTCAACACTGCCCATAGACTCAACACTGCCCATAGCCTCAGCACTGCCCATAGACTCAACACTGCCCATAGACGCAACACTGTCCATAGACTCAACACTACCCATAGACTCAACACTGCCCATAGACTCAACACTACCCATGGACTCAACACTACCCATGGACTCAACACTACCCATGGACTCAACACTGCCCATAGACTCAACACTGCCCATGGACTCACCACTCTCTCTGTACATGAAGCGGTCCCCCTCCTTCACCTCCTTCCGTTCCTCGCTTCTCTTCAAGCCTCACGTCTTC
The DNA here is from genome assembly GCF_964198595.1 of Lampetra fluviatilis. Lineage (NCBI taxonomy): Eukaryota > Metazoa > Chordata > Hyperoartia > Petromyzontiformes > Petromyzontidae > Lampetra > Lampetra fluviatilis. The sequence goes on along the minus strand of NC_136327.1, from coordinate 3,189,301 downwards.
CCCATCGCCCATTATCTTCCCTCCCCTCGCCCCTCCACTCCTTCCCGTCCCTCCCCAACCCTTTCGTGATGCCCATAAACACCCCTCTATCGCTGTCACTCATGTCCTCAATACCTTGAAGCACCCCCTCCCCGTGTCGACTGCATCATTCCGTTCCGTCATCGTTTTGCAAGCTGTGTCAAGCGCCTTGAGTGAGCGCGCTCTGCGCCTGTAAATGATTAAAATTAGATTAGATTAAAAGTGTCGCGTGCCTAAATTTCGATCTAAAGCTTTCGTGACTGCACGGATTCATATTCTTGGTTCTTTTGGTAAAGACAAGTAGAAGGGAAATAATACAAATTAGACATAATTGTATTTTGTTTAATTTTTATTATTTTATGATTTCCCTTCTACGTGACTTTACCGAAAGAACCAAGAATATGTCGCGTGCCTGTGCGTTGTTGTATGATTTTGAAACTGGGCTTGCAACGGTACAAGAGGCAATCATCAACGGTATATGGATAGGTAACGAGTGGGTCGATACTCCGGTAACATTTTTAGTTTGTAACAAAACAAATCAATATCTTTTCTCGCAAACAACAAACCATTAGCTTTTACATGACGACTCATTCATCGAAATTGTCGCACGGTGGTCTAGAAGGAGGTTTTCTGGGCAAACGTACAAAATGAAAGATCCCATTTATTGCCTTAACAGACTGTTGGGGCAAGTGCTGTTAGCGAGTAGCACCTATGAAGGCCGGCACGGTACATGAACGGGTGGGTAGTCAGCACCACGCCCGGCCGCCTTTGTCTCCCCAGTGGCGATGTTTACACACCGCACCAGGTACTCATTTAAGATTGAATCGACCTAGGGGAGGCCCAGGACCGGCTCAGACAATCGTCACCGGTGTTGGCTGTGAGCGGGAATCGAACTCGGGTCGCCAGGTTCGTAGCGCAGCGCGCTGACCGCTACACCACCGCTCCCCACCACACATTTACACACGCACGTGCGCACGTACGCACGTGCGCACACGCGCGTACGCACGTGTGCGCACGTGCGTACGTGCGCACGGATTAGTCGTCACGCTGTGGACGCGCTCGCTCCACGATGAAACGCAGAGTTCTCCACGGTTTCGGTTTAAATATACAGGATCAAATAAAAAAGAAAAGTCATATCAAAGCAAATACTTTAATGCAAACATTACATATGTCACGATGTCGGTCGGCAGGCCTTCAATCAAAACATCATTATCCGTGGCGCTTGTGACCCACAGTACCCTAGCCATAACCCGCTTATGTAATTGCGTTTCGGTGATGCAATGCAGGGAAGAGCAGGCCTCTCCTCATATTGCTGTCGGCCCGAGTGTAATGTGGTTTCCGAAACCCGATCCCTGCATCCTTTGATGTAATCATATCAAGCGGAGCTTCCTGGGGCCCCTGCAGGCGAAGAGTATCGTTGATTTGCACCGTTATTAATTTATTTCCGTCTAAATTTAAAGCGGGGGCACGCGCCGCGAGCGGTAAACGCGTGACGCGCGTAACAAGCGGTGAACGGGAGAAGGAGGCAAATGTGTCCGTTTTTTTTGTGGTTGCAATAAAAAAAAATCGGCGATTTGCTTGAACGCACCTGAAAGTCTCGCCGCTGTTGATCATCGTGACCATCGCCACTTGGCCATTATCAACCCGCCGCGGGGTTTAACGGCCTCCTCAAAAATCGGCAGCTTATCATTTGCTGGATTATGTCCGTGTCAATCTGTGTACCTTTTCACGCCGCCACCCAATGCAACAGGAACGTTTGCTCGTCCTTCCGAAAGGGACAAATAATGCTGCCTGCTGTGTTTGTCTCGCGAGCACGCTCGCTCACGCGCACGCCCACGCGCTCGCTCACGCATGCTCACCCGCTCGCTCACACGCACGCTCACGCATGCTCACGCTCACACGCATGCTCACCCGCTCGCTCGCGCGCTCGCTCTCACGCACGCTCACACGCACGCTCACACGCTCGCTCACGCTCATGCGTACACTCACACGCACGCGTTCGCACACGCGCTTGCTCACGCACGCTCACGCGCTCGCTCACACGCACGCTCCCGCGCTCGCTCACGCGCACGCTCACGCTCACACTCACGCGCTCGCTCACACTCACACGCGCTCGCTCACACGCACGCTCACGTGCACACTCACGCGCTCGCTCACGCTCACGCGCGCACACAGTCACGCGGGACACTAAAGGGATAGGGACTTGCACTCACCACCATAAATTATTTAAGGCAGGCGACACGGACAGGCAGGGTAACCCGATCGCTCGACCCCACGTCATTGAATGAAACCCTAGGCAAGATGCGTTCCGAACTGCATTTTTGAAGACCATACCAAGGTTGGGATCGGACAAAGGGCTCCTCGTTTTTATACATCACCCATCGCCGCCCCATCGCCAATTATTTTCATTTCCGTCCACCTTCAGTAACTTCCCCGAGGCGTATGCCACGCGCGCTCTCTCTCCTCTGTGCTCTCCAGTTGTGTCCTGCCGACACATATCTTCGATTGTGTCGTCGGAATCCTCGTGCGTGACTTTTGCTCTGCTCCTTATTCATCTGGAGCCCTACCTCTGCGCACAGGCCTTCATGAACTTGTTCCATCATTCCCTGCAGTTCATTTTCGTCGATTGTTATATATACTGTATATACAACAGCAACAACAACCAAGACGAAAATCTGCGATGGTTAATATTTTTTTCCCGTTGGCAACCCCCCCCGCGGTTCCCTGCGACGCAACATTCCACCTCGCACTCTTCGTTTTTTCGGTAAAGTCACGTAGGTAAAAAAATGAAATTAAAATTAATGAAAATAAAATAATAAAACATCACGACGTTTCGGAGGCAACACAAGTCTCCGTCATCAGGTGGGACCGTCACAGCCAGATTTGCTGTAACACTTGATACAGCAAATTTCCGAAACGTCGTGATTTTTTATTATTTAATTTTTATTAATTTTAATTTCATTTCTTTACCTACGTGACTTTACCGAAAAACTAAGAGCATGAATCCTTGCAGTCACGAAAGCTTCAAATCTAGAATTCCACCTCGCTCCGGCGAACGAGCTCATCTCGTCGCTCCATCTCCACGGCGATCACACCCTCCGGAGCGCTGGTGCGTCCTCTCCATTGCCTGCACAGGGGAGAGTCGCGATGGCAAGATGTTAACTACCTCGCCCGGTATGCGGGAGGTCGGGGGTTCGATGCTAACGCCTGTATATTTGGTGTTTGCATGTCTCTCTCCCCGTGGTCACGTGGATTTTCTTCCGGGTCCTTCAGTTTTTGCCTCCACCTTTATAAACATACGTTCGGAGTACAGTATTTGGAATAAATTTCCACGTGACGATAAGCCACTCTACTCCCCTCCACGCACTCTCCTACCTCTCCCATCTCATCTCACTCTACTCCCCTCCGTGCACTCTCCTACCTCTCCCCTCTCATCTCACTCTACTCCCCTCCGTGCACTCTCCTACCTCTCCCCTCTCATCTCACTCTACTCCCCTCCACGCTCTCTCCTACCTCTCCCCTCTCATCTCACTCTACTCCCCTCCACGCACTCTCCTGCCTCTCCCCTCTCATCTCACTCTACGCCCCTCCACGCACTCTCCTACCTCTCCCCTCTCATCTCACTCTACTCCCCTCCACGCACTCTCCTGCCTCTCCCCTCTCATCTCACTCTACGCCCCTCCACGCACTCTCCTACCTCTCCCCTCTCATCTCACTCTACTCCCCTCCGTGCACTCTCCTACCTCTCCCCTCTCATCTCACTCTACTCCCCTCCACGCACTCTCCTGCCTCTCCCCTCTCATCTCACTCTACGCCCCTCCGTGCACTCTCCTACCTCTCCCCTCTCATCTCACTCTACTCCCCTCCACGCACTCTCCTACCTCTCCCTTCTCATCTCACTCTACTCCCCTCCACGCACTCTCCTACCTCTCCCCTCTCATCTCACTCTACTCCCCTCCACAACACCATCCATACATCTCCACTCTCCTCGCACTCTACTCCCAGTCAACCATTCCTCACTGGGAGGGAGGGAGGTTATTCGTACTTCTCTGTTGACCTCTCTTCCCCCAGCCACCCGTGTCGTCAGCTCCCTGCCCCTGTTTACGAGCGGGCTCAAGGTGAGAGGTTAACTACCTCGCCCGGTATGCGGGAGGTCGGGGGTTCGATGCTGACACCTGTATATTTGGCGTTTGCATGTCTCTCTCCCCGTGGTCACGTGGATTTTCTTCCGGGTGCTCCAGTTTTTGCCTCCACCTTTATAAACACACGTTCGGAGTACAGTATTTGGAATAAATTTCCACGTGACGATAAGCCACTTGCCATTTGTGGCCAGGTCGCTTCTGAAAAAAAGAGCCATATAGCTCAGTGGGCCTTGCTTGGTAACAATAAAAAGTGTTTACAGTTTGTCAGATGAATTGCGCAGGGGCACATTACATCTGCGCATGATTAGTACGGTTGGCCACGTTACGGCGTGGAAGAAGTTCAACATGCACGCATTTATTTATGGCGGGAGTCAATGCAGCTGTCCACTCGCGCAACGCCCGGAACGGTGACCGGCGAAGAAAATGGGCGTGAGGGATGAAGAGGGGACGGGGGGGGGCGAGTTGGCCGCGTGTCTGTCTCAGGGGGATCAAAATTGGCCGTGCCGGAGCAACCGAGCCAGCACTGTGGAGACCCTGGGTTCACATCCGGGTTTCAGCCGCCCTGTGATTGTACATTGCACCGCATTCTTGGGTTGCAGCCGGTCGATGGTCACAGCCCTGACGATGCCAGTGTTGTGAATGTGTCTATGGGACCTTTTCGTCAGTGTCAACGTTATGAAAAAGATAAGAATAGGCTTTTTTTCTTTTTACCATTTCTGGCGATAAAACAGGCGGTGTTAAGATGTTTGAACACCAAAAAGATACTTTTTGCAAGGCATCTATTCTGCATTAACCACGCGTACTTGTGATGAACATGCAAACAAACATGCTCTGATAATAATAAACGCATTGACTTCTAAACTGATTGGCCTCCACCAGAGACAGCCGCATTTATGGCCTTGTCTCACGAGTGTCAGGCCAGGAAATGCCACAATGCAAAGGCCTTGCAAGTATCGAAGTGTTAATAGCTCGGCTTGAGCATTTCTATCTACGGGACCTCTTTCGCCAGCATTTGAGTATTTAGAATCAGATTCTTTATTTAGCCTGGATGAATCCGGTCTAATCATCCGGATGATTGACGTGGAGGTGAACCTCTGTTTACGGATCGTGCAGGAACACCGCCTCACTTTGAGGGAAGCCGATAGAAATGACAGGGCGAGGGGTGGTTCGTGTGCCGTCGTCCCCTGTGAACCCGTGAGGCCTGAGTTCGAGTCCCGCGCCACTGCAAACGTCAGCCAAACGGATGACACCCGAACCGGTCCTGAGCTCGCTCACCACACCTCTCTCCATCTTCAGTGTGTTTTTTTTTTACTCCGGGGAACGAGGTAAAATTAGATTACTGGTGCCAGCCATTGGAAAATGTAATTACATTAAACACATTAACCCTTCAGCACCGAGTGTGTGGACGGCGCAGCCGTTGCCTGCTGTTTTATCGGGAAACGGAACGAGACGTCGAAAACCCTCGCCCGGGCACGGCGCGAAATCGGCGGGGGGATTCATCGGCCGGAGGGCTTCCCGTGGCTTCCGTGGTTGTCAGCGCGTCAACTTGACAGGCCCCCTCGTTATTGATTTGCGGAAACCTTACCCTCCCGTTCCCGTCGCTCCGTCCGAAATCCGTTCGTCCTCCGTCGGGCCGCCCGTTGTCGTAGATGCGGGGCAAGCGTAGCGATGACAATTTATCTGTTCAGAAAAGAAAGTGTCACAGAGACTGAGATAATTTTTAAGGTAGCTCTCTTTTGGCTATGCGAGCTGTTCGGTTAATGTTTCCCTTCATCGGTATTGCCTGTGCACCTGAGATGGGATTGTCGCCCTCGGATATGAAGAAGAGTGGGGGGGGAGGGGGCCGAGATGTTAACCACCTCGCTTGGTATGCAGGAGGTCGTAGGTTCGATCCTGACCCGCGCCGCCCCATGCAGTTTGCGCCGCGTGACACGGATCGCACGAATGCGCTGTCCAACCAAGTTCCTACCTGTCCACTCCGAAGGAACGTGTTAACATATGCTACAGGTCCCACACGAGCTTAATCTGGCACTGGTCTCATCCACCATTAATTAGCCAGCAGCTCATTTAACCTACGGTCCGATCCATACAAACGGGGGCATTTTGTGTGTATGTTTTTTTGTAACCGTTGACTTTGGACAGTACATTCAGCAGAGTTCTATTCTACCACCCACGGGCTAAGCCTCGGTGGCTCACACTGCGATAGAATTCAATTTGGGTTCATACAGCATCTAAATGCGACCACCTTTCGACATGCTGTGCACAAACAGGAGAGTGTGTACGTATATTTATGTTATAGGGAGATGTGGAGGGCGTTCGGTCATCGACAGTGGAGTAAAAACTAAAACTATTTTTTATTGTCACCAGGTAAGGCCCCACTGAGCTGTGTAGCTCTTTTTCAGAAGTGACCTGGCCACAAATGATCGCTCAACCATGTGGCTTATCACGTGGACATTTATAGTAGCAGCCAAATGCTCTAAACGTGCGATGTCGATTCTAAATGTGGAGGGAAAAACCGGAGGACCCGGAGAAAAAAAATCCACGTGACCGCGAAGAGAGAGAGAGACATGCCAACTTCAAATATGCAGCAGCAGGCGTCAGGGTCAGGATCGAACCCACGACCTTCTGCATACCAGGCGAGGTAGTTAACCTCTCACCTTGAGCCCGCTCGTAAACAGGGGCAGGGAGCTGACGACACGGGTGGCTGGGGGAAGAGAGGTCAACAGAGAAGTACGAATAACCTCCCTCCCTCCCAGTGAGGAATGGTTGACTGGGAGTAGAGTGCGATGAGAGTGGAGATGTTTGGATGGTGTTGTGGAGAGGAGTAGAGTGAGATGAGAGGGGAGAGGTAGAAGAGTGCGTGGAGGGGAGTAGAGTGAGATGAGAAGGGAGAGGTAGGAGAGTGCATGGAGGGGAGTAGAGTGAGATGAGAGAGGAGAGGTAGGAGAGTGCGTGGAGGGGAGTAGATTGAGATGAGAGGGGAGAGGCAGGAGAGTGCGTGGAGGGGAGTAGAGTGAGATGAGAGGGGAGAGGTAGGAGAGTGCGCAGAGGGGAGTAGAGTGAGATGAGAGGGGAGAGGTAGGAGAGAGCGTGGAGGGGGGTAGAGTGAGATGAGAGGGGTAGGAGAGTGCGTGGAGGGGAGTAGAGTGAGATGAGAGGGGAGAGGTAGGAGAGCGAGTGGAGGGGAGTATAGTGAGATGAGAGGGGAGAGGTAGGAGAGAGCGTGGAGGGGAGTAGAGTGAGATGAGAGGGGAGAGGTAGGAGAGTGCGTGGAGGGGAGTGGAGTGAGATGAGAGGGGAGAGGTAGGAGAGTGCGTGGAGGGGAGTGGAGTGTGATGAGAGGGGAGAGGTAGGAGAGAGCGTGGAGGGGAGTGGAGTGAGATGAGAGGGGAGAGGTAGGAGAGAGCGTGGAGGGGAGTAGAGTGAGATGAGAGGGGAGAGGTAGGAGAGAGCGTGGAGGGGAGTAGAGTGAGATGAGAGGGGAGAGGTAGGAGAGAGCGTGGAGGGGAGTGGAGTGTGATGAGAGGGGAGAGGTAGGAGAGTGCGTGGAGGGGAGTAGAGTGAGATGAGTGGGGAGAGGCAGGAGAGTGCGTGGAGGGGAGTAGAGTGAGATGAGAGGGGAGAGGTAGGAGAGTGCGTGGAGGGGAGTAGAGTGAGATGAGAGGGGAGAGGTAGGAGAGTGCGTGGAGGGGAGTAGAGTGAGATGAGTGGGGGGAGGTAGGTGAGGGTAAGTCCATTGAGGATCTTGAAGGTGGGAAGTCAGTCAAGGCTGTACTTTATGACTGTAGTCGACTGTTCCCTGCCATGGGAATGTGGAATTTACCTTGGCACCTCGGAGCCTCCAACAGAGGCGAGCGACACCACGACTCGTTTGAGCGGAGAGACTCTTTGACATTGCTCTGTGCGCGTGTGTGCGCGTGTGTGCACGTGTGCCTCTCACGTCTAAAACCGGTGGCCATTATCTGAACCAGTCCTGGGCCTCCCCTAGGTCGACTCAGCCTCAAATGAGTACCTGGTGCCGGTGTGTAGTAAACATCACCGCTTGGGAGACAAAGGCGGTCGGGCGTGGTGCCGGCCACCTACACTTCAACACGCTGGACGGTTCGGGGGAGCGCGAGAGTTGTTTGTGATGTTTGTCGAACGTCTTTCGCACCGTACGGAGCCATCCATGCTGCTGATCGGACCTTTTGCGGATGTCACTCGCCGCCCGTGCAATGCGTTGTGCCTACACCAGCGACGCGTTCGACATTACGGCGCGACTAACAGTGACATTTCTTCCAAGGTTGGCAAATGCTCGGCAGTGAGCAAATTGAAAATTAGCTGTTAATTTGCGGAATAATGAGCTGAACCCAACTCGGCACGATACTAAGCTGGTAACCATGGCTCCTGACTGTTCTGCTTTCACAGGGCGATGTGTCCTTTTGTACTTGTTTCTCACAACGCATGTGCTAATGGTGTTTGAAACGCGGTAGCATCTGGGTGTTTATTATTTATTATCGTTGTGTCCTAATTGACTTTGCCCGCTCTGCCCCACAGCGACACCACGTCACAGCAGTGGCAAGAAGTGCCTGAGGTTAAAGGTCACCGTGTGCTGCTCAGCCAATTGCTGCTCGTCCAGCTGCTGCACACCCAGTGAGTTGTCGATAAAGTTATTGCATTTGCACATCGAACAGCGGGTTACTGATAAAGTTATTGCATTCATATGTTGAACGTTGGGTTACTGATAGAGTTGTTGCATTTTTAAGTCGAACGGCAGGTTACTGATAAGGTTATTGCAATCGTACATCAAAGGGTGGACTGATAAAGTTATTGCAATCGTAGATCAAACGGTGGGTTATTGATAAAGTTATTGCATTCGTACAATGAACGGTGGGTTCTGGGAAATTTTTGCTTTTCATTTTTAGATTACTTAAATCCATGTCCGCCATTCACGTATTTTTTTAGGCATTAACATACTAGCCAACCCTGCTGATTCAAGCGGTAAGCTGCCGATATTCTGAAACCTTTTAGTGTGGCACGGATTTTCAAAGCTAATCATTCTGCTTCATAAAAATTGAGGGGGTGAAAAATGTGGGCTCAATTTTCCCCTTCAAAAAATGGGCCTGTGGTAAAATGGTTTCAAAAAAATGGCAGTCTCATCACTTGAACCAGCAGGTTTGGAAAGTATGCTACAGACATTTACAATCACCACTGTCATCAGCATCATTATCAGTGATATGACGGCATAGGGTTGGTGTTCGATGTATAGTATGCGACTGTAAATATATTACCGAAGGCAGACACTTGTAATCCCTCGATAGATGGCCCTCATTGTATCGTGAAATCACATTACTACCACGGATTTTGTAATTCAGACGCTTTGCGGAGGGATGTTTGCGATTGGACTGCAGGATAGGGGGAGGCAAGCAACTGTTCGGAATAGGACATGGCAAGAAAATAATCGGAGGCGTAGTCGTGCAGAGGCAGTACGCGATGGGTGGGACACGTGTCCAAGATGGCGGAGGGCAATTTACAGAGTCAGGAATTTGGCACGAGCGTAGTTTTCTGTGATGACATGTTGACCTCGAGCTTGAATGACTGATGTGGTCAAGTCGAGGAAACAACATACGCGTTTCTTTGACTCGTCCGTGTGGGCCAATACACCACAGACGCGAATGACCACTGCGACCACAATACCAATACCCACCGTTCGTCAACGAAGCGACGGCGACGTCACCACGGCCGGCGTCTGTGCCAGGCCGGGTGCACTTTGAAGCCAAGTGAAGTGTCGAAGGCTCGATGACAGGAATGTCACGGGACAGACCCAGGTGCCGTGGACTGACTGACTGAGACGACTGGCAGATGCACCAGCTGTGCCTCCTATCGTGCCAACTGTTAGCGCAACCACCAGCGCCAGCATCATCATAATCGTCGTCGTCGTCGTCATCCGCAACGTCCTTCTATCCACTGCTGGATAAAGGCCTCACCGTACCTTGTCGCTCGTATGGGTTGTTTGAGCGCATACTTCACCAGGGCAGCCCAGCGTGGTTTGCTGAAAGGAGGGGAGAGGGCTCAGGGCCGGTTCAGATATCAGTCGCCACCGATGCTAGCCTAATATCGATCTGAAGTCGGGGAGGGTTCATCGTGCGCAGCTTACTCGCCGGTGAGCTAATTATAGTGAGTCCCTCTCCAAACTGCTTTTCCAGCTCAATTAGCACCGGCTGACAGCGCCCCCCCCCCCCCCTCCCGTATGAATTATTACCAAATAATGGCATTAAAATGACGTTAGCGTGAGCACGGTAACGACGGCAATTATTTACCCCTTTAATTTAATAAGCCTGTTTATTATCATTGATGTGATAATTATTATCGCTCCCGCCATTAGTTTGTCTCCGTGCCAAACTCGGGCGAGATAATTGGCTATTTAATAATGGAATTAAGGGTCTAAGGAAGCAGCTGTGCCACTCCCGGATCCTTTTGGTGTTTTGGACACAGTTAAATTTGCTCATTAAAATGCCCTCCACCTGTGCGCTTTCTTTGCATGCCCGTGACCTTGCTTAGCCACCACCCCCCCCCCCCTGGGGCAGACGTATCGACAGTTATTTAAACAAACAAAAACATTGTCTCGGATATCTTTAAAATTCCAGCCGGCTGACACTTCAATGCACCTAATCGTGTCAATAACGACCATTTTCATTCCGTCATTTTGAGATAATTTGTGAATGTGCTGTCACTAGCACTAATTAGGCCAAGGAGTCAGCTTTGCAGGGGAAGCTTATTTACTAACAAAATTTATGGCGGGGTGTGGCATTCCTATGCAATTACTGTCGCTCAAGTGACCGTAATTAAATTCTCTGGATAAAGAATATTACGTCGTAATTAATTGAGTGATGCGTATTCAAAGAATGATTAATTTCTTCAGTATCTTCCCGCGCACCACTGTTAGGAGAATACACAGACAGCGTGCGTGTCCGGGGAGTGTTTATCCCCTCTTATCTACTGGCTTTCTCCAGTCACTCTTCCTGTAACACACGAAATACTCCGTTCAGGAATTGGTCAAACATCCCAAAGTAGGACCGTCATAAAAAAAATATACTCTTGGGACACACCGAGGCTTTCTTATTTATTCATGCCTGAGGAATCCTATGAGCTATAAAGCAGCTCTCTTTCACAGACGTCCAGCAGCATTCTAGCAGCCCTGAGCCAGTGCTGGAAATTCCACGTTCCTATGGTAGCGGATTTTTTCATGCACGGTAACCACCCTTGAGAACTGGGCTATCTAATAACACTGGTCAACACACTTTTTCTGGCATAAGGTATTCCAACGGTTTTAATGTAATTTTGGGGTGCTAATTCCAAATCTGGCATCAGTTTTTGTCTATCACATCAGGTTTTTGAGATATTAAATATTGCATTTTCAATAAAAACTGCAGAAGAAAAATATTAAATAAATGTGGATATCTACATAAAATGATATTATAAACACACTATCCTAAAAATACAGCACCATATTTTAACACTAAAGCAGTCACTGACTCGCAACAACTTGCAATCATAAGTGACAGAGTTAATTTCGGGTAAAATCAATGAAAATGGGGTATGCCGATAGCATAAACATGAGATGTGATAGAGCAAATCTGAGATAAGATTTGGAATCAGCACCCTGAAATTAGTCTAAAACAGCTGCAAAAGTCCAGGCCAGAATTTTTTTTTTTTGTTGACCAGTGTTATCCGGTTGCTCTGCCGATTTCCGGTTTTAGCACGTCGACTAATTGGATAACACGAAAATAGTTGGTGGGGGGGGGGAGGATGTCACCTCTGTTGCCACGTGTGCCGCTGGACAGGAGGTGATGGGCAGCGTTTGGTGATGTCACACTGGGCGTGGCTTTCAAAGGGGTTTCCCTCCTTCCTTCAGGGGAGGCAGGATGTTGTGTCGGCTGAAAATTTGGAAAGTAGTCGATTACAATATTTGAGTCGATCATTGACGAGATCGACTCACTGTCACGATTCTACTCTTGAATTCCCATCGCGTAGTATTTATTTTATATCACCCTCGAGGGATAATGAGCTCAGTGAAGTCCCAAACCCACGATCGAATATACAACCTTCCTTTCGAAAATGGAATTTGTCCAATCATCCCAAAAATGGGCGTCGAGAGTCGGCGATGCTTTCGTTGGTAAATAAATGGCAATTCGAGTTAATTGAATGCAAATATGTCAGTTTCAATTTACCCAATACACAGTATAACTACAATAATATATTCAATCATAGCCTGCGTATTATTGCATACGGGTTTAAAACCATCCGGAGCTTTTTTTCGATTTAAAGCTTTCGTGACTGCAGGGATTCATATTCTTGGTTCTTGCGGTAAAGTCACGTAGAAGGGAAATAATCAAATGCTTAGGACGCTGTCTTTCCGACAGCTCTGTTTCTTCACCTGAGCACGGCTGCTTGCGTTGTGGCCGAAACGTCGTGAGAATTATATTTTATTATGTTTTATTTTTATTATTTTATAATTTCCCTTCTACGTGACTTTACCGACAGAACCAAGATGAATCCGTAGCTGTTTCAGCAAAAGTGAGTCGGGAGGAAGGAGGAGGGGGTCCCACAGTCGTATCTTGAATACCCCCCCCCCCGCTCCCGTTGGAATAGGTCACTGCCTCCCTGTCCATGGGTCTCCGCTTCAAGCCCGCGGGCTGGTTACACGGGGAGTAAATTGCCATCGACTGCCCGCATTTACATTCGTCTTAGCCGCACCGAGCGGATGTCACGCATTGCAATTGTCAAAAAAAGGTCTCCTCCATATCTTTCAGACATTACAGGAGATGGCGGGCAGGGGGGTGGGGGGCGTGTTAACAATGCGAGCGACGGCTCGGGTGTTCAACAAGGCAGCAGCCCTGTGCAACTACGGCCAGCGGCGTTGGGTTTCTCCCACCGCCCTCGGAATTCGCGATGGGTCGATCGGCCCCCCGCTTTTTGGCTGCTCGTAGTCGTGAAAATTTGCGCAGGATCCACAAGAATCCACAAGAATCCCCAAATAGGTCTCAGGTTCGGCTCGGGCAATTCATAGCAAGCCCCAAACCTTCCCCCCCCACCCGCCCCCACGGCTGTGAAGCACGTGACATTATTGAGCCGTCTCTGTGAATAATTACGGTGAGAGTGAAATTTGCCCGCCTCTTACAAAAGCGATGGGGCAACACACATTTCTGTTGCGTCATGTTGGCAGATCGCTAAAGCGGGTCCCAGCTGTCTCTCGGTAGGATGATGACGATTGGCTTCCCACAAAGTGGTTATCATCTCATTTCACCTGGAGGGATGATGATGCTGATGGGTGGAGTGGAATGGGGGCACCGCGGTGGTGAGATGTTAACTACCTCGCCTGGTATGCAGGAAGTCGTGGGTTCGATCCCGACCCTGCGTGTCTCTCTCCCCATGGTGGTGTGGGTCCTCCGGTTTTTCCCTCCACATTTAGAATCCACATGCGCTTAGAATATTCGGCTGCTATAAATTTCCACGTGATAAGCCGCTTCATTGAGTTATCATTTGTGGCCAGGTTGCTTCTGAAAAAGAGCTATATTGCTCAGTGGGCCCTAACCCGGTGGCATAAAAAATGTTAAATAGTTTTAATAGTTTGATAGAGTGTTTGGCACTCAGGAAGAAACCCAAGTGCCTGCAGAGAATTCACACACACGAGGAAGTAACACCAAAAGGTCCGCAGAGATAGATTCAAGGATCCATCGTGGCCACCTCGCACACTCGAGCCTATAACACCTGGCGTTCCCAAGTAGTCACCCATCCAAGCACAAATAACAAGGTAACATCCAACCTCCGATGAGTTGCGACGACGTTGTCGGTGATTTGCTCTTTAGGCAACGCAGGGAATTCTCCAGTCTCGTCGTTTCATTCAAAAGTCCCGACAACACGAAACGCTCATCAATTAGCGGTCTCATCAGCACCCTTAACCCAGGGCAAACGACGCACGGTTATCGGTCTCTTTGTTTCCCATGCGCCGTTGGCTTCTGGAAAGAGAACGTTTGCCGTTAGTTAAAACACGGAGGAGGGTGAACGTTTGACTGCATTGCCTTCTTGCCTTGGGGTCACGCGCTGATGATAATGATGACCGTTACAAAGCAGTTCTCTCTCTCTCTCTGACATTTGTGTTGCGCCCTCAGAGATAAATACACGGCTCCGTTCTCAATTGAGTGTCCGGTGATGCACGCCGTCAGGACATGCTTCCTAATTTGCACATTGGCGACAGGAAGGACGAAACATATTTTTTCATTGCCATATTTAGAATGTTTTTTTTGGCCAAATTTATTGTGCCTTTCTGCAAGTCATCGCGTGTGCGCGTTTGAAGCTGTTGCCTTTGTAGAAAATAACCAAATTTTGACAATCGTGTGAGCCCCATTGGGAGAGCATTGGATCGTCAAATTGTCTCCATTATCCAGTATGTTGTTTATACTTCTTGAAGAAGTCCTACAAGCCTACCTGGCTACGGCACAAGTAACCCCAATCGCTACTTATAAGCGTGGCCATCAGATCGAATTTGTTCAGAAATTATCCGGCCCCGTGGCTCACGGTTGATTGAGCGAGCGGCTCTGAAGGTTTTCGAGTTCACACCCTGGTTGAGGGACGGTTGACTCAGCTCATCATTGTGCCCCAGGGGTCGATAAAGTGGGTACCATCTTGTAGGAAATTCAACAGTGGTTGTCCTGTAGAATAGACTTGCCCCCGCCATAGCGATGTGGAGTTTCTACCACTGGCTCTGCAGGACTGTTAACACGAGATAAGCACCAATGACGCAATGCTCATTTGAGCCAGGACATTACTTTGACTTGTTAATGTAGGGAAGTGGTCAAACATTCTAATGGGGCATTCTCCTAAAATCACGTCTCGAGACTCAATGAGGCTTTCCTACGCAATCATCGGCATCAACTGTTTGGTTTTCATGCAGTAGTTGTGGCCCGTAGGTGAGAGGGTAAAGCTCGCAGTTCGTGGTCGATAAAATTAGTACCACTTTGTGGGGGGAGTCGCCTGTGGTTATGCTATGGGGTCGACTTGCTCCCGTCATGAGAATGTAGAATGTACACTATTGGTTCAAGGCCACAGAGGAGAAGACAATCCATCCCCCGACCATGATCGAGCGTGGAGATGATCAAACTTTATTTTTTTGTAACCCGCATATATTTATGGCCTTACTGTATTTTGGAATACGTGCCACTCCACCCAACTCCGCCTCACCGCTGGAGATTATAATCCTTAGTGGTTTCCATTCGTGTCGAGAGGAGGAGAAGTGGGCCCTCTGCCTTGCTCGTTCACTCATTAGTCTGTCCCCTTCATACCTTCAAAACAAACTTCCGTGCGTGAGTCAGTCGCTCCCTAAGTGGTAGCTCTTGAGGCTGGGCGGGTAGCTGTTTGTGTTTTCTCATCTTCACACTGCATTCCCCACCCCAAGGACATGCACGCACGTAGCCTTCGGGATGGGCACATTTTTTTTGATTTCCGAGTGATTTGGAGAAAATATGCCGGTCTGTTGATCACAGACAGGTATGCATTATTTACCGGGCATTGTGCGCACCGTTGTGCTGCACTTACGGAGGTACATTGTCAACACGTGCGGCGTGTATAACCAGGCGCGCGCGCGCACACGCTGGATTATAACACGTCTTTAATCGGCGGAAGCATTGCCGTTGAGTCGTTGGCAGTGGCGCAATGAGCGCCAGCAACAAAACGCACTCTGCAAAGAAAAAAAAAAGTGTATAATTGTCAAATGGCTTTTCTCCATGGCCGAGAGATCTCGGAGAAGAAGGTCCATGGCCCGAAACGTCACCCTCACGTGCTCCTGACGAACGCGTTGGGTTTCTCTCGGCCACGGGGTTGCCGCCTGTTAGATCGCTACGTGCGATATCCACAAACCGCGCTCGCTTTGCCCACGTGGTGCAAGTGAATTGAGTCGTGCTTCGACAATGCCCGTGTCATTATGACATTGAAGACAGACTTGACAGTGGCTGGTGGGGCATTTTTCAAGTCCGCACGAAAGTTTGATCAACAGCGATAGAACAAAAAAAAAGTGTATAGAGTTTCATATTCTTGGTTCTTTCGGTAAAGTTACGTAGAAGGGAAATAATAAAATAATAAAAATACAAATATTTTGCTTTTTATTTTTATTTTATTATTTCCCTTCTACGTGACTTTACCGAAAGAACCAAGAATATGAATCCCTGCAGTCACGAAAGCTTTAAATCGAAATGTATAGAGTTTGCCGCACATTTGTATGCACCGCCAACATGAGTATTCCATGTTGGAGAGTTTTGTTAAAAAAAAACATAATACCGTGTGCTGCCAACTCGCTATTAGTAATACAATCAATTCAGTATTTACTCGAATTTCCCAAATATATCAGCTTTGTGAGCATTTTGTCACTTTTTCTTCTTATTGCTGTATCATTATTATTGTCATTGTTGTTGCCATCATCATTATTTTATTCACGTGTTTATTTTGTGTCAGCGTTACTCGACAGCAGCCTCTGCCTTTCGTTCGCAACTGCCGAACCAAACTGGCATCGTCACCAAAAAACACAAATTCGACTTCTAACAACATCAACAACAACAGTGCGTCCAGTACCTTCGTGAAATATAATCGACCTTTCGATATCACAGCCACGCCTGGCATTGTTCGTGCAGCCCGCTGAAATGCTATTAAGCTCACCGGCATTGTCGTTGGCAATGCGTTAACAATGAGCGAGCCTCACGTTCATGTCAGCTGATCGGGCATGGGCAGAGAGAAGCATGGATCAGCCGTGAACACATTGTGGCACGCGGCGTGGGCTGTATGCGACCGAGTGGCACTGTGCTTCGAGCACTCGGCTGCACACCTGGACAGACCTGTCATTTCGAACCCTGGCCAGGTGTCGACTGAACCCACCCCCGCCAGCCCCTCGTGTTCCTTTACAGGCGTCGATTTTGACATGCACGCCCTTGCCCTAGGAATGTGGAATTTTCACGGCCCCCTACCAGTGGGAGGCGAGCATCGCCCCGTGCGTGCTCGTCGAAGCTGGGGGGGGGGACATGGGGAAAGATGTTAACTACCTTGCCTAGTATGTAGGAGGTTATGGGCTTGTGGGTTCGATCCCAACCCTAGCGCCTGTATATTTGGAGTTTACGTGTCTCTCTCTTCCCCCGTGGTGGCAAACATTTTTATCCGGGTTTTCCCCCCCATATTTAGAATCAACATCATGCGTTTTGAATATTTGGCTGCTACTATCAATTTTCACATGATGAGCCACTTTCTATGACCTATCATTTGTGGCCAGGTGGCTTCTGAAAAACAAAGCCAAATAGCTCATATTCTTAGGTTTTTTCGGTAAAGTCACGTAGGTAAAAATTTTTAATTAAAATAGCTGTATCAAGTAAGATACAGCTATCGTGCTGTGACGGTTTCCACCTGAAGACGGAGGCTTGTGTTGCCTCCGAAACGTCGTGATTTTTATTTTATTTTTCTTTTATTAATTTTAATTTTTTACCTACGTGACTTTACCGAAAAAACCTAAGAATATGAATCCTTGCAGTCACGAAAGCTTCAAATCTAGAACCAAATAGCTCAGTGGGCCTCACCTGGCAAATTAAAAAAAACTAAAAGTTTTAGTTTCTTGTCTTGAAGAAAATTCGATGTCGTCTCCGTTCATGAAGGCGCGTCGGCATCATGGTCCCTAACGGCGACGCGACAAATCCCCGGTCGGCGAAGCCTCGGTCACCTCCTCGCGACGCTGAATCTGGACGATTTAAATGTTCGACGACTTTTCTGTCGATCACCACCACCACCACCGCCGCCGCCGCCGCCGCCGCCACTACTACTACTACTTACGACCACTACAGTTGCGATAACTACCTCGATTACTCGTCACCTTACTTAATTTTACTTTTAACCCTCTGATGTCCGTGCAGGCACCACCACTAAGATGACGGCTGGTCAGGGCTCGTCCGTGAGTGTAAACAGCAAATCGGACTCTTCGGAAGAACAAGCAGGTTAGCGCATGACCCCACTGCTAATACCACCCCGACGCTAATCTCGCGACTACCCTCCCGCTAACCACGAATACAGTATAAAACAACAACAACAACAAAACCCAGCTTTAGCGCAACCTTATTTTTTAAAATGTGTTTGCGCCAAAATGCTTTTAAGTTCATTCTATTTTAATCTCTGCTTTGCCCCTTTTTGCTTTGCCTTGCCTTGCTGTGCCTGTGTTGTGTTTTTTTACTCTTTAATTTCTATTTCGCATGTAAAGAGAAGAGCATGACCGTGGAGTGTAATTGCGTTATAAACCGGACATGCGCTCTTAATGAGCTGGAAATCGCTGCAAACTGGTTTGCGTAAATGTCGTCGCGGTGCTAAATTCCCCTATCTAATAAAAATGGTAACGTGGAACGGGATAATTATCGAGGAGGCGTTTTTTAACCGATGGCTGAAGGCGTGTTAAGATTGTCACGCGCCGTTTTTCATAACTAAACACTGCCTTATTAAATCCTCCCATCAACTTGGCCTGGCTGCTCCGCCTGTGCACGTGCTCATGCAGAAACTTGCAAGGCATTATGGGTATTCACACAATACCGTGTTGACCTCGATACCACGTTTATCTCCGCGCGCATTAGCCAACTTAACTAGGCCCCGCGTAATTATTTAAAATGTCTCGCGCTAACAGCGCTGTGAATTTACAAGCAGAGGAACGTTAACCTTTTATATATATTTTTTTTTAAATAAATGTGCTTCTTTGCACGTGTATTAGCCACTGCACTTCGCCAAAATCGATGTTTACAAAATAATTACGAACCAGGAAGTAAAATCTATAACGTCTAAACGTAGCTGGCACACTATTTTTATTCATTTATCTACTTGTGTGTAAAGGCTTATTTTTACACGTTTTGGACTTTATTTTACACTGTAGCTCGATTAGCATTGAATGGAATGCTGTACTCTGCTTTCCCATCAATTAGATAACTTTGCACAATACAAATAGGACCACTGTGATGCATTAGCATTGGCGATGTCATTAGAAGCCTCCAGAAAAGGATACCATTCATATTATCTTTTTTTCTCTCTGCACAAAACGTGTCACATTTGTATCGCTAACAAGCACACAGCTTGTTTGTAAGGGAATGCTGATTTGTTTTCAGGAAATCTAACTTAAATATTAACCAGGACGAGAATTAATTTTTCAAACATTTCCTTTGCCTTTTCATATATATACACGTCATTAAATATGAATGAATCGCATTCTGGTGCACAGAGCCCAGGCCAACATTAAATTGGGAGCATTACCAATGGCAATGTCAAATACGCATTTTCAAATAACTTTGGGTCAATATTGTGGGTGCTGGGAGGCACGAGAGAAGAGATGCAAAGCTTCATCCTTCGCAGTACAGGGCGGCCTCCAGTTTGCGACGACCCGCATTCACGTCCGATTCACGACGCATCTTCGTACACGACTCCGAACACTTGAACGGAGTCGGCCTGGTTTCCTCCGATGTGACTTGGCGTGGAGATTTTTGTTATTCTAGAGTGTTTTTTTGTGGGGGGGGGGGGGGGAACCAAACACATCGGCAAGTGAAATTTCTACCGTTTCTACTGTCCACGGGAAAAATTGGGCTCGATTTACAACGACGGAGTTTTCCAGGAACGCGTTGCATCGTGAAAGCGGGGGGGGGGGGGGGGGGGACTGCCTGCAGGTCGTCTGGAACGCATTCAGTGTCGTCGTCGTCCGTTCTGCGGCCATCCGCGCCCCCCCAACACATCTCCCTTTACGCAGGTGATCACGTGAGCGCAGGGAAGCTAAGCAGGGTGTTTTTTTAGCTTGGTCGGTGCTTGGATGGATGGCCACGAGTTTGAGTCAGGTGTTGCAGGCAGGGTGGCAGTGACTTTTTGACCACGTGTCCCCTGCTGGGCATCTGTGAAAAAGAGCTTCATTGCTCATGGGATTCCTCAAGTGTTAATACCGTTTACGAGTCTGAGTATCACACCTTTTCTCCGATTTTTTTCTGCTTTCCTTCCACTTGAAGCCAAAGACTCATTTATGGAATTGGCCAAAAAAAGCATCCCTGTGAAAAAGTAGCCTTGAGGTGCAGTTAAACTTTCCCGGGTAAATATTTGGCATGAATTTCAAAAAGCCTTGTTATTTTAATGAAGTTCTTGAATGGGCACATTCTTTATTCAAAGCCAACATTTGACACTGTAGTCTTTATCTTTGTACTCCACAAAACGTGTGATAAATTGTTGCATGTTTTGCACGCTGCATTACTTTACATACACAGTATTTGTGTAAGATAACATGACGGATGGCATTTTAATGTAGGCATTCATTCCAAAAAAATGCAAAGAATAAAATTAACCTCATCATTTTTAACACAATTTAAATGAAGCTATTGGTTCAGGAGACGAGCTGGAAAAAGCACATTAAATTAATGTCATGCGATGCAAAACACACTTAAGTCAATATTTCATCAACGAAGCCTTCGTCAATATTCAACGCAAGAGTGCAATTGTTATTTTTCTGTATTTGAGTGGTGGCGGGGAAATGAGTAGACAGTTTTGCGCTGAGTAAAGAGAAAATAGGAAATTAAATTGTAAAGCGCGATAGGCCGTATAATCTTATTTGATGTTACGGGTCGATATGTGTTTTCTTAATAACGGTTGCAATGAGCTCTTTGGAAAGCTTTTGATATCAAAATCATAACCCACAACAGATTTAGAAGTTTAGGATTGTCTAAAATGGCAGTATTTGGATGTTACACCATCTTACATTACACTGGTCAACAACAACAAAAAACATTTTTTTCTGGCCTGGACTTTTGCAGCTGTTTTAGACTAGTTTCAAGGTGCTGATTCCAAATCTGATCTCAGATTTGCTCTATCACATTTCATTTTTATGTTATCGGCATACCCCATTTTCATTGATTTTACCCGAAATTAACTCTGTCACTTATGATTGCAAGTTGTTGCGAGTCAGTGACTGCTTCAGTGATAAAATATGGTGCTGTATTTTTAGGATAGTGTGTTTATAATATCATTTTATGTAGATATCCACATTTATTTAATATTTTTATTCTGCAGTTTTTATTGAAAATGCAATATTTGATATCTCAAAAACCTGATGTGATAGACAAAAACTGATGCCAGATTTGGAATCAGCACCACAAAATTACTTTGAAACCGTTGGAATACCTTATGCCAGAAAAAGTATGTTGACCAGTATTATCTCTGCGTGGTGAATACAATTAGTACCAATTTGTTCAAAGTAAATAGTGGTTGTCATTTCGAGAGACTGGTTCCCATCATGAAAATGTGAAATTTCCACCGCTGACTTCAGAGCTGGTTGTCACACGCCTGTGCTCCAGAACTTTGCAGGCACGGATTGGTAGATCGCACAGATTGGCATAACTCCAAAACAAACCTGGCTCTGTGGTGGATTGAATCCATCTGTGCGGAGCTTTGAGCCTTAACCCCCTGGTATACGCAGATTTTCCGTTAATTCTCCGATTTGCTCCCGTCGCAGTAATAATACAAAAACCGGACAGCACTTGAGACTAATGATTTGAGTCGTCATCTGAAACAAATTATGTTTTGCAACAAAGCCAGTTCAACTTTTTAGTTAGTTTTTTTAAGTTTTCTAATTCATCACTTTCAGCTTCGAGTAAGGGAATCTTTCATTCGCGTTCATTTCACTCTTATTATCGGCGAACTTAAATAACATTGACAGGTTTCGTGGTGCCGCCCTTTCGGAAACGATGGCCCGCGGCGATCTGCCTGTTGGCTGGTTCCAATTAAAACAACACGGCGCGGGCTAAGCACCCAGCTGGCAATCGTGGTTTTTTCCCCTCCCCACCGTTTGAATGCAAACCACGGAGAGGACGTTTAACTCCGCAAAAATATTGAACCGTAAAATCTAAAGTTATTCAACGTGCGCAGGCACTCCACTCGGTACGTCCGTTGCTATGCAGACATTCGCTATTTTACGATCTTGGTTTTTTTGCTGGTAGTGTTTGAGAGAACAGGAAGAATAAGTACACCGCCCCTCTCCCCCTCTTGCGCCACGTGAAGATTTTGGGGATAGTATTTTGTTTCTTCTATTGAACGTATGGGAAGAGTTGGTTTACTTTTTAACATAAGAGGTGTCGTTTTTTGTATAGCATTGGTTAAAACTAGACTTGAGTTTAAGAGGGCAGTGGGGTCATGCCACAATTGAAACAAGTATCAGTTGTGCATTTATAACGTTTCCTGAAGTGTGTGTGATCCGGTCATGCAATTTCTTGGCACGTTTGTATTAATTTCGTTAATGTTTTTGTTTATTTCCCAACAGATGATTCGGGAATTGGAGCTTCGCAGGCTGCTCACCACGCTGGTGGATATGGTCACATGCACAGGCCTAGCGTAGGCTTCGTCATCGCCGTCGCAGCCTATGCTCTTCTGATATTATTACCTGCGTAAACTGAGCAGCGAAAAAGCCGGACTTTGAAATTTGAAGGATGTTGGCAAAAGAAGAAAGGAGTTAAGAAGATAGGGGAGGGGGGGGGGAAGGAAAAAAGAAACTGACGAATCTAATTTTTAAAAAAAGTTTCAAGACTTGCTGAAAAAAAATCATGGCCTACAAGAAGACCAAGACAACGCTAAAACGGAGCCATTTGTAAATATGTATTGAAAAACGAAAAAAGAAAAAGCTATACGCCACTGAAGGATCATGTGTTCTTGAACTAAAATGTGGAATCTTTCAGTTTTCACTTATTGTTGCTGAAATTTTAGCTTTGAGCTTTGTATAAAGCAGTCAAACATATTTAGATTTTATTGAAGAGACCAAAATCTTTTGATTTTTAAAAGAGAGCGGAAAGTGACAATGTGGTTATTTGTAACGGTATTTTATTTTGTTGTTATTCCCAAGAGAACAAAGCACCATTATTATTATCAATCGCATTGCTATCTGTTAACAAAATCCCATCACAAGACAGATTACTGTAAAAGGGTTAACACTATCATTTTTTTTTATCATGTGGCAAATATCGGATCGCATGTAGTGAAATAATTAAAGTTCATTTAATTTGCTCATTTACTGGCAAGAAGTTCCAAAAATCCCTTTGGACACAGTGCCTGGGTGGCTCTTGTGTGCTGGAATCTGATTGGTCGGCTGTCTTCTTGCACTGACGCCTCGATTGGTTAACTCTCAATCTGCTGAAGCCTCATTGGCCAACTGTAACTGATCATGTGACAGGTTTTTTTTTTGAATGTGTGATGGCAGCAATGTGCCACGCTTTCATGGCGCCAAGAATCCACGGGTGTTTTTTTGTTTATTTAGCGATACAAGCAAATGCCACGTTCTCTGCCAGTGTGCATATTATGTGATACACGCGCTCAAATATATAACAGACTCTCGCAGTGGATTAAAACAACTAAAACATTTTAAGTGGAAACAGTTGACACCATAAACTCGCTCTGCCGTTGTTACGCATTGGCCCATTTACCGTACTTATCCTGCCACACTGACGTTGCAAGATCAATAGCGTACCCACACACAGAGACGTTCTGCAAGTGAGATGTTCATTTAAAAAAAATGGGAGGAAGATTGCTGCCTTTAGGGTCCCCCCCCCCGCCGTTCGGCGTGACTCGCTCACGTGCAAAGTGGTTGGGACTCCGAATCTACCACTTTTTCATCGCGCGCACAGCGTCACGGGGTGCGATTGAAGCAGGTGAATGGCGGAAACGATTCGAGGTCTGCGCCTCGTGAACCGTCGACTCAAAGACACAATTCCGTGTGGCGTTCCTCAAGTCGGTGGCCTGTGTAGTAGTGTAAAAAAAAATTCACAACGCTACATTTTGTGAGCTCTGTGCATTTTGGTCGCCCTGTGGCCACAGTGTGCGTGCGGGGGGAGGGGGTGGTAGAGCTTAAGTCTGGCTCAACACCGCCACTCGACGTCACCGCTGGTGTTTTTGTTGTGAGTTTATATGCTTTTTTTAAAATTTCTCATAATTGCTTTTCTTATTTTCACTTCGCCCATCTATTACTCCAAGTCACGGTGTAAATCCTAGCACGACTGTTCAAATTGCTTGCGCCTTCCCCCTCACCCCCTTACCCCGCCCCCCCCCGATTTGAACCAAAAATAAAAGCCACAACACATGGATGATGGATATTATTATCATCTACGATTTGTGTTTGGGGATCAGTTTCAAATGCCACGTTCGGATACTGCAAGAGACGATAACGAAACAGGACAAATTCTCCGTTCGATGTCCGCACATCACGCGCGCGCGAACCCGCGTTGGAGGCTGGCTACGCGCAATCTTTAACGGAGAGGAGGAGCCAACGGCGAACATAAAGTAAAGTAGACGGTGCAGGAGGGAGTATTTATTATCAATTCCTTCAACGCGCTTGGACCGAGAATACTTTGCGAGCACGGTGTGTACACACGCTCGACAGGAGGGTCTTGGCTTCTGTGTCCATACGTGTCCAATTGTGGGATTGAAGCAAGGCAGCGACGGGCAAACCCCTTTGGCTATCAATCAGGACCACCAGCACCCGACGCGATTGGGATTTTATTCCATTGTAAACCTCTCTCTCGCCATATCCCCCCTCCCACCTCCCACTGTCGTAAAAGTGACGCTGCACTCCTCTCCCCGTGGTGGTCTAAGCCTGTGTAGCCATGAAACTGAATTTGTGGTGTCTACAAAGTTCTATCCTAAAGCCCAGGCAATGCCTTTCTTCCCCTTGCCATACCCCCCCGCCCCCCAGGGCCTAGTATATGACCCTGTTAAGCCACACTCTTTCGGGCAGGAAATCTAGGCAGAGCGGGCTGGAGGTGGTGAAATAATATGATGCATTTTAACACGTAGGCTTTCGCGAACAATATTATCCGTAATAGGTTTTTGTTGTTGTTGTTGTAAACGTTGTGGGTTTACTCTCCAACACACCAGTGTGCTGAACTCTCCAACACACCGTGGTTCTGAACGAGTAACGAACTGGTATATTTTGTTTACGTAACAAAACCTCACTAATCCGCTGCGTCAGGTGGTGGCGGATCTAACCCAAAAAAAAACGAACTGCATTATGGAGGATGCATTTTGTTTGTTTGTGTAAGCTTCAGTTGAAATGATGTGTTCACGAGGATTTATAGAAAAAAAAAAGTTTGAACTCTTTGCTACATTATAAATCTGGCCCAGCATACGGTTAATTTAGAAACAAAACAAACACGCCGCTTCGTTTTTCGTGGCCTGCGTCATGCGCCGGAGGAACAACGTTCGGTGCACGCCAACGAACGCCGAACGGTCGAGGCAAGTCAGGCGACGGGGCGCATTGCAGCTGCGATCGCGCTCCTTTGAACGCCGTCGACGATTATTAGGCCTAGGCCAGGGGTCGGCAACCTACGGCTCCGGAGCCGCATGCGGCTCTTTACGGGCTGCTTCTTGACGATATGTGCGTATGCACATAGATGCATTGCGGCTCTTGAAATACTGAATTTTGTACCGAATTGTAAAGAAATGGCTCTTCTTGTTATTTTGGTTGCCGACCCCTGGCCTAGGCCATCGCGAGCGCCGTGCTCGAAAAATCCAAATATTGACGTTTGGACGAGAGCCCCCGAGGTTCATAAAATCTTGAATCTCGGCGGTTGCCGGCTCGGTGCATTAGGACCAGCCCCCCTCTTGAGCCATCCCGGGCCTCCTCGCCGATCAAACAAATGGATGGTGACATTGGAAGTGACGTTGATTAATCACGGTCGGGGTGAGCTATCGGCACAGCGCCCCAATTTGCATCGATCCCGGCAAACTGGCAATAGCGCTTGCGTTGCGGTGATGTCATAATGACATTTCTGCACGGTGTGTGCACAGCCTAATTTGGTTGGGTTAAGCCACAATAAGCGTAATTAAGCCTCGAGCTCATCAGCATGCTTTATAACGACGGAGGGTCAATTTTCTCCGAAGGATTTGCACAACCATGCGCGGGAAATCGATGCCCGGGCCCCTTAACTGACGGCGAGCTAGATAACTCCGTGTTGCCGATGTTAAGATCCCTGCGCGAAAAATGCGAGTTTAAGGACATCACAAAGGGGGCGAAAAAAGCTATCGTGTAATGTGCTGCTGAAATCCACCGGCGTTAACACAATGTCACCTTTCTCTCTGTAACAAAACCTCTCATTACAGCGTCGTGTGAGAAAAAAATTGTTAAAGTGCGCACAAAGATCTAATTTGCCCGGACACGTAAATTACGTTTCCAATTAAGCCAGGGCTTGAGTGAAGTGGGGCGCTGCTCACCAGGAACTGTTGGGACACAAAGGACGGCGACTGGAGAGTGGTGAAGCTCTTAGTGCCGATGTTCTGTGTGCCCGCAACAATCAAACAGACGGCCCCCTCGCACAGTCCCGGGTGAGCCTGTCGCCTGCGTGGTTCACCTTGGTGCAGAGTCCAGGTGTAACTCTCAGCGGGGCCAGGTGTTGTAGCGGTTTGGTCTTCTTTTGGACACCTTCGCTGCGGTGCCAACCGAGATCCACCGCTTATTAGTGCAACGTCGCCCCACCCACGAACAACAACAACAACAAAGAAGGGTGCCGTAGATTTTATTTCGCCAATCGAGGGACTTGTGCGTTGAGTAAACACGACGCCCCTGCGGCAAGAGTGACTCTGGGGTCAGCAGGTCGGTGAAGCGGTCCGGTGCGCTGGAGCTGAGACATCGAGGACAGAGGAATTCGATCATGGTAGCACACCGCAGGAGGACGAGGAGGAGGAGCGTGAAACATGGCAAGAACACAGATTTACAACGTGGATTAACACGTTGGGGGGTGGGGTGGGTCGGTGGTGGTGGGGGGGGGCAAATTTCGATCCGGCTTGATTGGCGAACAAATCCATTCCTGAGCTCGTCCCTGATTGATTGGTGTCCTTAATTAAACTGGGTGTGTGAAAGCAACGCCGACAATCGTGAACGCGTTAGCAGCGATTCCAAACGGGGCTCCGCCAAGCGCATTTTTGAAACGTAGAGGCGGGGGTGGGGTGGGGGGAGTGGCATTAATTGAGGTATCGTCCCATTCAAAGAATTACAACATCAGAAGGCGTTTGAACCGCGCGGCCGAAGCGTTGGCAACATATTCCTCGCGTGCTTTTGTTTGTTGTTGTTTTTTTTATTATAAAAAAAATCCCCGCCTCGAGTGATCTTCAACAGCTGCGACGCGTGTCCCCAACACCGTGGCGACAGTGTTAAGGTTTTAGAAGTTATACATCTCACGCGATGCAATCTTCAAAAGTGTAAGCGTGTAGTGTTTTTTTTTCTCTCCCAATCTAGCTCTGACTGCCGCCTTTAATAATGAATTGTATGATCCTGCATGGGAACGCCGGTCTAGCCAATTGACTGCAGTTCGGACCCTCTACACTTTGCCATGTTTCGATGGTCTAGAACAGGGGTGGGGAACGCGAAATCATTTGGTGTGGCCCTGCCAAGACAACCGAAGGCGAGACTCGAAATTCAATAAATCTAGGAGCAAACCTAGAAAAGCAGTTACGAGTAGCAACATCATCAATACCAGCTAACATCACACGCCTCGCCAAAGCGAAGCAGTTCCAGCCCATCACATTAGGGGTGAGTTAATGAAATGTTTGACCAAATATAACAGGCTAATTTTTCAGTTGATAATTTTGTATAGCCCGCGAATGATGTTATAAATATCCAAATGGCCCTTGGCAGAACAAAGGTTCCCCACCCCTGGACTCTAGAAAGACCACGTCAACAAAAACCGTAGCGTCTCCTTGTGGAGCTACACGGTCCTTGGCTTGCTCAGTTGACGACGGCGGTCGTCATTTAGGGGCAATTCCACGCGAATCGTGGCAACACCGGGGCCTCGATTCACGACCAACCGCGGTGGCTAGGAGATGTTAACTACCTCGCCTGATATACAGGAGGTCGTGGGTTGGATCCCGACCATGACGCCTGCTGTATATTTGGAGTTTGCGGTGTCTCTCTCTCTCTCCGTGGTCGCGTGGATTTTTTGTGTGGTCTTCCTGTTTTTCCCTCCGCATACAGAAACGTGCGTTGAGGGTATTCGGCTGTTGCTATACATTTCCATATGATGATAAGCCATGCCGTTGACCTATCATTTATGGCCAGGTCGCTTCTGGGGGAAAAAAACAGCTTCTAGCTCAGTGGGCCTTACCTGGTAAAATGCAATGGAGCGGGGTTTGTTTTGTTTAACCCTAGGTGAAGGGAACTCAGCAGGTTCACAGGGCAACGCTCCCACACCCTGGCTCACAGAATCAGAAGTTTTTATTTCCCCGACTGAATCACGTAGAGCTGTGAAGGTCTTTTTCGAGGGCGACTCGGCCGGCAGACGTCAAATTATTCCGCAATTACAGATCAACAAAAATCAACAACAAACAGACGAACTTAATAACAGCAATTACGTTGTAGTATTACATTGACGCTCCTACTTGAGTGATTTTAATAGAGTCGTTTTAAATTATGGCAAGAGAAGGCAGAATTTGAGATACCAAGAGGCGACACTGAGTGGTTCCGGTAGTGACAGTTAGTGATGACTACTGGGGCTGCAACTTAAATTCTGTTCATGTCCAGAACTCGAGTTAAAGTCTACGCGTTTGCATTGCGTTCATAAACAGGCTCACCTTGTGGATACGTGGCCACGCGGGCAAAACATGTCGTCTGCATAGTCAAGTAGCATCATCATCATTCGCTCCAGTGTGCTCCCGTGTTGCTCAATGTACAAAGCGTCTTCGCATCCTTTGATCATCCAGTCTCTGCTCCTCTGCCGTTCTCGACCACTGTGCATCGCGAAAAACTCCGTGGCCCAGATGTCGAAACGTGGCCTCGGTCTACACCCGTGCCCTGCCAGTCGTGCTCCTGGCGCTCTCACCCACAGCCATGTATGTTGTATGTATGTTGAACTTTCTTTCGCACCGTATGTAGCCAACCGTGCTAATTGTCGGTGCAGGGAAAGGACAACAACCTAAACACACAAGCCAGTTCTAAAGAAATGAGTGTTCAATCTCGACTTAAACGTGCATATAGCTCCCAACGGCTTCCTAAAATCGTAAGGAAGTTCGTTCCAGACGGCCACAGGAGCGCATCTGCAAGCGGGCGATGCGGTGACCGCCTTCTTTGCTCGACGGTCAGCCAAGAAGCCGCTACTGCTGCTGCTGCGATGACTGGATTTCGCGTGACGTTCTATGCTCATTGATGAGATCAGCAATTTACACGTTTATCGGTTGTCCGCGGAGTTGTCAACGTTGTTATTTTCACGTGTTGCTCAATGTGACGGTGATTCCCTGCTCCAACTCGCGTATGGGGGGGGGGGGGGTGCTACTGATCTCCGTTTGGTTGCCCAATTGTCTGTGTATGGAAATTCCACGTTCCTGTGACGATGGGGGTGTGTGAGTCGTTTCTCAGTAGGATGGCCATTGTTGGCTTCCCACATTGCGGTACTCGATTTATTTGACGCCAGAGCGATGATGGGCCGTGTCGGTCACCCCATACCGGATTTGAACTCAGAACGTTCTTGCTGCGTGGTTGGAGCGCTCTAAACCACTGAAGACTGCCTGGCTTCGTGAATTAATTTGTTTTTTTACGTGTTCACAGTAAAACAAGTCTATTCTTATAAAACATAGTTCTTCAGAACAAACAGACAAAATGTGTGACCTCTGTGTTATGACCAGTTCATTATAATTATTATTAATACATATTATTATTAATACCGTGCCATTGCTTATGTTTCTTGTACAGATCAAAATGCAACAACAACAACACCACAAACCATTGCGTCTGTAAACACACAAGCCAATGATGTGTATACAAGCTTCAGCAGTTCGAATGCGGCTTATCGCCGTTCGTTTCTAGCTTTATCACCAAAACTCACAAGCGGTCCATTGTATCTTCCCGCGAAGGCCCGCGTGCATGTTGCATGTCACGATTATGCTGCGTGATTTGAACAAGCTCCCATTTAATCGAGATCTTAAGGGGGGGGTGGGGTTGATCGTAAAAAAACACACACGCGCACCCCACTCGGCACACACAAAAGTACGCGATTATTTGTGATGTAAAGAAAAAAGGGGGCACATTTTCCAATATTACTTCCGGTTGCCATGGATACCGTGTACACGGTGAGCGACAGCTTTCACGCTGGCAATCGAGCACACGCGCAGAAACATTGCGGCAAAATATATATATAATTAATTGTGCAATTCATGCCTTAGTTTAGTCCAGCAAGCAGCATTGTTTACCGATGACATCCGCTGCGAGGTGGCTGTTTTGCTAGCAAATTAAGTAAGTGCTTCACGTTTGCAATCGTTTTCGTTGTTTGTAGAATGCCTGTGATGTGCACAGGGTATCACCGTATATGTGACGACCGGTCAAAAAAGGTTTTGACGTCGTAACGAGCGCAACGCCTTGGTGTTTTAAATGCGTTGTATTTTAGCAATGTATTAAGCGGTGTGTGACAACATATTTAAAAAACATTTTAAGTCAGCCTCCCGACTCAAACAAGCTCGTCTGTGGACAGCGACGGAAATTCCACATTCCCATGACGGGCTCCGGTGTGTCCATTGGATCGCCACGATTGGCATAACCCAAAGTGGTGGTACTCGATGGTATTTCCCCCAGAGAGATGATGGGCTGAGTTCGATCCCCAACCGCGATTTGAACGTACGCCCTTCCGAGCGTGAGTTGAAATACTCTGACCACTGAACCAGCCTATCGTACAGACAACACCTTCTTATGCATTGGCCGTGTGACAAAGTTATGCACCATCATTTTGCTTCATTAGCCCGCGATGATTAAGTATTTTTGACTGCTATTCACATTATACCGTAATGTATTTATACGCATTGTACTGCCTTTGTTCAAGACGGCTGTTATTCTCATCAGATTATTTTCGTGCGAGGCCATTTTCTTTCTCTTTCGCCGTGGTCTTAATTAAATTTCAGCTTGCGATTGAGTCCTTTAATTGAAAATCTCGCAAGGCAGATCAAATTGTCTATTGGCGGCTGTGATAAATAATGCTTTTTAGGAGACGATCCCATCGCCTCATCTACTTTTGTATTCGCAAAGTAGAACGTGACCCACATACGCATTGGCCACCCACGCATCCACGGGGATACCATCGTCATCGGCGGGTATCCATGATCTATCCACTGCTGGATAAAGGCCTCCTCCCCCGCCCCTCCTCCCACGTTGTCACCAATCTCTCGTGGCCTGTTGTTTGCGATGCCACGATCCATCTCGGTCGTGGACGCCAGCTGATCGCGTCACTCACAATTCCACAGTGGGCCATCCTCCGGCGTATGTGTCTTCCTCCTTTGGCTGCCGTTCTGTCGCCGGTCTTGTCCCCCGTCGGCCATCACCACCTTCGAGAGATGCGTCCTGCCCACGGTCCATTCTCAAGCGATACTACGACGTCACATTCGGCACACGCGACGACGGGGCCGTACGGTGCAGGATTTCTGGCTCGATGGGGGTTTACGACGGCTGCGTCAGAGTCACCAAGGCAGCAGCGCTGAGGCCTTGTTGGCTTCGAGCGCAACACTCTCACGAATTAATTGGGGCCAAACGTGTACCGTTGCGTTGCTGAAGCCTCCCGATACAGAGCAGTGGTGAAAATTAGGTTCTGGAGTATATGGACGTTGATGGTCACAGTTGCAACCACCCAATGGCTGTACGACAAAACAAAACTTAAAAATAAACGTCGCGTACATTTGGATTGTTGTTACTTAACGAGGTTCGGCCAAGCAACGGAGGCTGAAATGCACACGCTCGGTGACTGATGTGCTGTGAACCATGCCGTGACTCCACACAGTCATCCCGTGCCATCATCTTACCAGATAGTTCCCTCGCGCGACGATGCGACGCTTTGCCGACTGTGGAAGCTCCCCGTGCGGTTGTGAATCGTAAGACCGGTAGACTTTATTAACCTCGAGTCGCCGTGAAAGTTGTGTCCAGGGTGGCGAGATGTTCACTGCCTCGCCTAGTACGGAGGAGGTTGTAGGTTTGATCTCGACCCTGACGCCTGCATATTTGGAGTTTGCATGTTCTCCCCGTGGTCGCGTGGATTTTTCACCGGGCCCTCTGGGTTTTCCCCTCCATATTTAGAAACATGGCTTATTTTATTTGGCTGCTATAAATTTCCATGTGATGAACCACTTCGTTGAGCTATCATTTGTGATAGCCAGGTCACTTCTGAAAAAGAGCTATATAGTTTCGTAGAACTTATTTGGTAAAATAAAGATTGTTTCGTTTAATAAGACACATTCAATATCGCGAATAATGGCGGTGGATATTCGGCATGAGTAGTAGGTTCATTTCTCCATGGACGTAACTGTGCCACGTAGCTTTCTGTCATCACGAACTCACTCAACAACTTTACAATGCAGGGTAACTCATTATTGCTTGCAATTTTTTTAAAGCGGATTACCATGACAAAACAGGACTTGTCAAAGTTATTCAAGTGACCACCCCAACCCCGGCGCCATGTTGTTTCACTTTGTTGTGGTCAACCACACGTGCACCGACAGCCATTTTGTTTTTCTGGTTGAAATCAAAATGTCCGTTTTGTAAATGTAAATAAACACAGAGTAGTGCAACCACATTATAGCCGTCGGTACCAAACGACTCAGTATCACACTTTGTATTATTCCTGTTGCTATTATTTAAACACGACTGTTGGCTGTTGGGTGCTTAAGGTGTCATGTGACTTTGCGTGAATTAGCGCAAACAACGGTGGACGCAAAAGTACCGCGAGTCTCCTCCGATCGCTGTGTGTTGTCATTTGCAAGGAATGTAAATATTTTGTACGAAAATCTTTCGGAAAAATTATGTTCATAAGAAAAAAAGTGTAATAACAATATTGATTAAAACTAAGACCACTTTTTGCACAGTCTATAGTACTTTACAATGCTGTACCCCAAAAAAAAACGTAAACTCAAAATTAATCTTACTTTTGTTCTTTAAATTAAAAAAACAAGTGGTATGATATGACGGTATTATATCCCAAAGAACAATTAGTGATCTAAAAAAACTTACATTTTCGAGAAAATGCCCCTAAATGATAATCATTCAACTTATAAACCACGTGCTTTGGCCAAACGAATGTTTGGTTTCCCTCTTGTAATATCCCTTCACGAACACAAATAAAGTGCAACTGTAAAGTTTTGAGAACGAGATATACGAGTGCACGCGTACTCAAGCGTATACCAGGTACTTTATTTTACGATGCAGAAACCCCTTGACTTCGATGCACTTATTTTACTAAAGTGAGCGTGTAAATATGGGGCTTTTGGAAGTAAGACGAATACCGTGCAAGCTTGGTGCGGTCTTTTTTGTTGTTATTGTTTTTATCCGCCCTATCTCATTCTCAAAACTTCGATATCTGCTGCCCGTGCATTACGTGTGAGCTTTTGCATATGCAGTACTCAAAGCGTTGTTATGATTGTGGGTGAGCGCTAAGCGCAGGTAACTCGCTCCCAAATTGTACCGCTCGCGAGGCCGTATCCTTCATCATGTGTACAACACGGTATTAACCCGGTTTCAAACGTTACTCTCGGCAGGGCTTCGGGAACAATGGGACGCACGCCGCCTGCTTTTGCGGGCAGTTGAGTTGGTCCCCCTAGGCGCTGTGCAGCAATGCTGCAAGGGATGGGGAATGCAGAGACACATGGCTTTAGCAGAGTTTGACAACGAAAAAAAACTACGGAAATTCAAAGTGCCTCCCTGCTCAAATGCGAGCGGCAGGCAACGCTCATTTTCAGCGAGAGCTCTGAGCCGTTGGTAGAAATTCCACATTCCCATGACAGGGGGCAGTCTATCGATAAGATTAACACTTTTTACCCCCCCCCCCTTCGCGCCTGCAAAAAAGTGGTATTTATTTATGAGCCCTGGAGGAATGATGGGCTGAGTGAACCTCCAATTTAAACACAGCAATATTCTGACCACGAGTCGTACTCTTTACCCACAGCGTCATCTGGCAAGATGTGGGCTACCTTGAGAACAGTCCGGGGCTGGAATCGAGCAGGGAGCAGCATATTAAGATGACAAAATAATTTCGCTCTTTGAATTAAATCAATCGCATTGTGTAGTGACATTTGAAGACAACTCGATGGCAGAGATTGTGTGAGCATAATCGGGAAATCACAAGGCTGACAATTGGCTAAATATGAAGCCAGATTCGCGAATAAGATATGTTTGAAAGAAAAAAAAAGAAACGTAGCTTCATCGATTCGAAATGTAATTCGACAGGCGATGGAAACTTGCAGCGTGCAGCAAAGAAACATGCCCTCTGGATGCAATTGCAGTCGGCTTGCTCCCCAGTGTTCCGAAGCGTTTTTTCTCTGGCTCCCTGGCACTGTAAGCATCTGTATGTATATAGTTATTGACGTGGGTATTTGCAAGACTGATTATAATAAGGTGTAGTCTTTAAAACGAAAATATACAAAAAAAAAACACAAAAATACGAACTTGTTATCGTCACGTTTATTTGGATTTAAGTGTTATTTGTTGTACACATTTCTGTGACGAAGGTGGCTGTAGGTTTCTTTAATTTTTGTATTAAAAGTTTTAAAATCACACGCGATTTTTGTCCCCGTCCCCTATGGTTCCATTTACTGATTTATTTTACGCTGACCGTTGTTGTTTGTTGACCAACGTGGCGTGTTTATAATCGGACTGCCACAAAGCACGAGCATTCTGGCCACGGCGAACAATATTGCGATACACCGTGCAATGTGACATCATCATCATCATGGGCAGCAGCCTGGTCAGTACACTGCTGGATGAAGGCCTCCCCAAGTCACCAACCACCACCACCTCTGACGATCCTTGCGATGTAACAATCTATCCAGCATCTGCACGAGAGATGTTTATCATCGTTCCATCTCCCCGGCGGACGTTTACTTTCTCCGGGCGAGTTCCACTTCCTAGCTGCCACTCCGTTATTGCTTTCGACCATCGGGTCATCCCATCGAGGGCGCCGCGGTGGCTAGGAGAATGTTAACTCCCTCGCCTGGTATGCAGGAGGTCGTGGATTCGATCTCGATCCTGACGCCTGCTGTATATCTGTGGAGTTTGCGTGTCTCTCTTTCTCTGCCCGTGGTCACGTGGATTTTCCACCAGGCCCTCTGGTTTTTCCTTCCACATTTAGAATCAACATCACGTTATTGGGCTGCTATCAATTTTCATGGGATAATCCACTTCGTTGAGCTATCATTTGTGGCCAGGTCGCTTCTTAAAACAATATCTATATAATTCTAGATTTGAAGCTTTCGTGACTGCAAGGATTCATACTGTTTGTTTTTTTCGGTAAAGTCGCGTAGGTTAAAAGAAAACAAATACATTAAATCACGACGTTTCGGAGGCAACACAAGCTTCGGTCTTCAGGTGAAACCGTCACAGCAAAATTTCTGTAGGCCTTATCTGGTAAATAAAAAATAGTTTAGTACTTATGGACGTATTGTGGTTCTCCACGCTCAAATTTTTTTAAGTCCCACTCGGTGAGAAGTCCAACAGTGGGTCATCCTACGGACAGCCAAATCCTGCCGTGGGAATGTGGAATTTCCCACCATCGGTATCGTGCTCAGCCTGGGAGACTCAGCAGCGAGACGCGTCGATCCTCGTGCAACGGGCCCGATGACACTCCGTAGAATCCCGCATCCGGTGGTGGCCTGAGATTACCTCGTTAATGCTCGCATCGAGAATGAATGAGTTCAATGCGCCCCCGGGAGAGTGTAACAACTCCTGTACAGGCAGTTGAGCACACTGTGACACCCCCCCCCCCGTACACCGCCCCATTTAGCACAGTATCTAAACCCACCGGCAGCCATCGTTGCCATAATTGTGTCGAGGAGGCAGATTACAACCTGCATCAGACGCGCCGCCGACAAGACAACCGCCCAGGGCATGGGGCTGGACAGCGAGCAATGACGCGTGTACCTATATCACTCGCTGACTCTCTTTCTTATTACATATTTTACCATTGCATTATTTCATGTCGTCTGAAACACACGCGCGCGCACACACACACTCACTCGAGTGGCCCCGTGGATAGCGGGCCCAGACGACGGCACCCGCATCACGACGACGACAAACAAGAAACCTCTTCTTGGTTCTTTCGGTAAAGTCACGTAGAAGGGAAATAATAAAAAAATAAAAAAAAATAAGACGCTGTCTCCCCGACAGACCTGGTCTTCACCTGAGGACGGCTGCTTGCGTTGTGGCCGAAACGTCGTGAGAATTATTTTATTATGTTTTATTTTTATTATTTTATTATTTTCCTTCTACGTGACTTTACCGAAAGAACCAAGAAGATGAATCCCTGCAGTCACGAAAGCTTTAAATCGACAAACAAGAAACCGTTCGAGCGAAGGGGTCCCTGACGCTAATTTTACCAGCGATTCGGCTTTAACGTTCAGCCTCATTCTAGTTCATCGCAGTGGATGCGAGTGCATTCATCAGCGGGGCGGCCGCGTGTTCGGGACGCACGTCACAATGAGTCACGTCCACGCGGCTGGTGTCTTGCCCCGCCGACGGACGCGTCGCTTTGTGTGCAGTCGTTTTTTTTCTTAACTCAATTTGGCCCCCAATTGAATTGCGCTCGCTGAGAGCTGTGAGGGGTGGGGTGGGGTGGGGGGAGGATGGGGCAGCCCCCGCTGAGACGCGCTGGCGCAACGACGATGCACTGCTGGATGAAGGCGGCCTTCCTAAGCCACTACCACCACCACCCACCACCACCAACCACCACCAACCACCACCAACCACCACCACCACCAACCACCACCAACCACCACCACCCACCACCACCACCACCCACCACCAACCACCACAAACCACCAACCACCACAAACCACCAACCACCACTACCACCACCACCAACCACCACCACCAGTCACCACCACCACCAACCACCACCACCA
The DNA here is from genome assembly GCF_964198595.1 of Lampetra fluviatilis. Lineage (NCBI taxonomy): Eukaryota > Metazoa > Chordata > Hyperoartia > Petromyzontiformes > Petromyzontidae > Lampetra > Lampetra fluviatilis. Next base: position 3,152,240 of record NC_136327.1, on the reverse strand, counting down.
CCACCAACCACCACCAACCACCACCAACCACCAACAACCACCACCAACCACCACCACCAACCACTACCAACCACCACCACCACCGACCACCACCACCAACCACCACCACCAACCATCACCACCACCAACCACCACCACCAACCACCACCACCACCAACCACCACCAACCACCACCACCACCAACCACCACCAACCACCACCACCAACAACCACCACCACCTCTCACGATCCTGCGATGGTAACAATACACCAGCATCTGCACGCGATGTGTTTGCCATCGTTCCATCTCCTCGGTGTACGTCTGCTTTCTCAGGAAGCGTTCCATTCCTTGGCTGCCACTCCGTTATTGCTCTTGACCATCGGGCATCATCCCATCGAGGGCGCCGCTGTGGCGAGATGTTAACTACCTCGCCTGGTGTGCAGGAGGTCGTGGGTTCGATCCCGACTCTCACACCTCGATATTTGGACGTCACATGGCTCTTTCCCCTGTGGTCGCGTGGCTGTTTTCTCTGGATCTTTCGGGTTTTCCCTGCACATTTATACACGCGCAATTAGAGTGTTTGGCTGCTCGAAATGTCCACATGATGACAAGCCGCCGCTTCGTCGAGTTATCGTTTGTGGCCAGGTCGCTTCTGAACAAAAGAGCCATACAGCTCCAGTGGGCCTTACCTGGTAAAGTAAAAAAAAAATGTAAAAACATTTTTTTAAAATATCTTCTTTTGCCAGGCAGACTGGCAGCCAAGCGGTATAAAGGACAGGATGCAAACTGTTTACTAAATCGGCCTGATGAGTAAACACGCAGTGAGAATTTACATGATGGACTGCGTATAGCTAAAGGTTTGGTGTTCACGCTCCCTCTCAGAAACAGTGGCACGGTGGTCGCAGCGGTGAGTGTACTGCACTCAAGAACCGGCCACCACGGTTCGAATCCCACCCACGGCTAATATCAGTGGCGTGCGATAGCTCAACTGGTCCTGGTCGCCATTTCCTTCACGAGCCGGCGTTGGCCAGCGTGGTGAAGTATGGTCAAACAACTGCCCTCCTCCCCCAATGGACCGTGCCAAGGCATGGGGTAACATTCATCCAGCAGTGGATTGACCATGGTTAGTGATAATGATGATCATAATATTTCCCTTATCCACGATCCACTCGATCAGTAAAACAAATGATGTCGCAGCAAACTGCGGCGTTTATGCAACATCTGCCGCAACGCAACTTTGCAAAACGTCGGACAACCCGGTGGCATTGGTGCATCAGGCCACGAACCTTGCTGATGAGACCAAGCGAAGTCAAAACCTGCACGGGGAGTTTCACCGGTGGAAGGAATGCGACTGAAATATATTGATCCTGTCAGTGCATGTGATGTAACCGTGTTTAATTTTCAAGATTAAAGAAACCACATCTTGACTTCTACATTTATTGTGTTACCAAATAATCTGGCTTTGCCTGTGTTCGCTGTCAGTGCCTCCGCACATGTGGCTTTAATGTGAATTGCAACGGGAAACGGGCATCATTCAATTACCAGTATCATTCAATTACCCGCGTCATTCAATTAAGTCCATTGGCCAATATGGGTCACTTATCTGTATTGACTCTGCCGAACGTGCACTCCAGCCAGCCCGGCTGCCTCATTTTGTTAATCAAATGGGACCTGCATTAGCCCTTCGGTGTGTGTGTGTGTGTGCGCGCGCACGTGTGCTGTGTACGTGTGGGTGTGGGCAGCGGCAAAGTCCCATCAGTGAGCTCCGGAGGAGCTCACTGATGGGACTTTGCCCAGATCTTTCAAGGACTTGTGAGCTCCTAACCAGGCTGGATTGTGTGAGGAGCTCACAAGTCCTTGAAAGATCTGGGCAAAGTCCCATCAGTGAGCTCCTCCGGCAGGCAAGGCTGCGTTGGCTGGGTCATGTAGCCCGCATGCCCAGCCACCGCATGCCTAAACAGCTTTTGTTTGGCCGGATCGAGGGGGCTAAACGGGCGCGGCACGGGCTAGAGAAGAGATGGAGTGATGTGGTACAGGAGGACGTGGAGCTGAGTGGACTTGCCGATGACTGGTACCAGCGGTGTCAAGATCGGCCTCAGTGGAGGAGGCTCGTGAAGGACGCTACTGGGCAGTTGGAGGCAGTCGCCCTCCGACAACAACGGAGGGCGGAGGAGCGACGCTCACAACAACGAGCGGAGCGCCGGGTGGCTAAAGCACAGCAAGTTGGCACAGTAGGGGGCACAGGTGGTGCATCAGCCAGTCATCTCGGTCATCTAGGTCAGTCGACCCGTGGCACCTGGGTCTGCCCCGTGACCTCCTGCCAGCGGGCGTTCGACACTTCACGTGGCCTCAGGGTGCACATGGCCTGGCACAAGCGTCGTGGTGACGTCACCGCCACTTAGTGGCGAATGGCGGTTGTTGTGGGCAGCGGTAAGCGCACTGCGCTGTGAATCTGACAGCCCGAGTTCGATTCCCGCTCGCGGCCAACACCGGTGACGATTTACCTGAACTCGTCCTCGGCCGTCCACCTAGGTCAACTCAGCCTCAAATGAGCACCTGGTGCCGATGTGTAAACATCGCCACTAGGGGAGACAAAGGCGGTCGGGCGTGGTGATGGCCACCCACCCCCTCGTGCGTCGTGCCGACCTTCATAGGTGCTGCTCGCTAACTGCACTTGCCCCAACAGCCGGTTAAAGCTATATGGGGAATCTTCGTCTTTGTAGGGAGTGTTGGGAGGGGCGTTGGCATGGTGGTTAGCGCTTTGAACCAAACAACCCGAGTTAAATCCCCGGCTATGCTTAATATCAGTGGCGTGCATTGATCAACATTAGAAAGAAAACTGAAGATAATATCAACAAGAAAGACAAAGATCCCCCGTATAGCTTGAACAGACTGTTGGAGCAAGTGCTGTTTGCGAGCACCTATGAAGGCCGCCACGGCACACGAGGGAGTGGGTAACCAGCGCCACGCCTGACCGCCTTTGTCTCTCCAGTGGCGATGTTTACACCCCACACCAGGTACTAATTTGAGTCCGAGTCGACCTAGGGGGAGGCCCATGACCAGTTCAGATAATCGTCACTGGTGTCCAACTCGGGTCGCCGGATTCGTAGCGCAGCACGTTAACCGCTACACTGCCGCTCCCCAGTATATCAACAAAGAAAAACACACGCGCACCATCAGAAACCAAAAGATTTGGAGCAGGTTGATTAATTCACTTACTTTGGTTCGACCTTCCAAGCGGGTGGCGATTGTGGAAAAGATATCCCCCCTCCCCTCATCACCCCAGAAGATTATCGATTACTTGTGCAGGTTTGTCATCGCCAGGCCAGGTGCAGTCTGAGGCCACGTGTAGTGTCGAATGCTCGCTGCTGACAGGAGGTCACGAGACGGACCCAGATGCCATGGGTTGACTGACTGAGATGATTGGCGGATGCACCGGCTTTGCCCTCCACTGTGCCAACTTGAAATTTCGATTTAAAGCTTTCGTGACTGCAGGGATTCATCTTCTTGGTTATTTCGGTAAAGTCACGTAGAAGGGAAATAATAAAATAATAAAAATAAACATAATAAAATAAGAAGACCAGGTCTGTCGGGGAGAAAGCGTCAGACGCTGTCTCCCCGACAGACCTGGTCTTCACCTGAGGACGGCTGCTTGCGTTGTGGCCGAAACGTCGTGAGAATTATTTTATTATGTCTTATTTTAATTATTTTATTATTTCCCTTCTACATGACTTTACCGAAAGAACCAAGATGATGTGCCAACTTTCTGCACCACCACCGCCAGCAAAAAAGACTGGCGCGGCTCACAGCGACGCACGGATGCGATGTTGGCAGCGGGAATGAAAGGGAAACAATGACAGATAAGGGGCATTTTGAGATGTACCGCGTCAAAGACAAAGATGCTCAGGGGCATCCTGGACAGATCGCCAGGGTTGAAAGGGAGACGGTTACATGACGACAGATATCACGTGTTCAACAGACACCTCGTCCGATAATGTCAGCATCATCATCATCATAACACCTGGACAGAGAATCCAGAGGAAACACTCGAGGCAGATGATGCTAAGCCACGGGACGAAATGAGTGCCATCCCAACGGGGGGGAGGAGGGGGGTTGAGAATGGATACACCGTGGGTGTTTATTCCACGTAATTCTGTACCGCAGTGGGACATTGGATTACACGCGATGGACAGGATAATTGTATCGGTAAGAAACTCAACACACGCGTGACAGTTTACAGCCCAGGTGTCAACCCACTGCCTAACGGAGCCCCTTTGACTCATGGGGGATGCTAGGGTCATACTTCACCACTTTGGTCAGTACGTATTGGTGAGGCTGCGGGGGACGTGGGGTGAGGGGGCAGAACCGGTTCGGACATCAGTCGCCACTGACTTTTTTTCGACAAAGACGCCCATCCCTCCATATCCAGACTGACAATGGCTGAGAGATGACGACGACGATGACGTCGTGGTGATCGTCACAGGTTGAAGCGACAATGGGGAGGGGCGGGGGGGGGGTAAGCGGTGGGGGGGGGGGGCTTTCAACCTGCAGTCGATTGACCGATCAGTGAGGATGGTCACTCGATGGATATCTGGGGGAGCACTGGTGCAGTGGTCTATTGCACTGTACTGTGAACCAAACCACCTGAGTTCAATTGCAGGCCGTGGCGAACATCAGTGGCGACTGATATCTGAATCGTTTCTGGGCCCACTAGCTTCACCAATACACACTGGCCCAAAGTGGTGAAGTATGGCCCTTGCATTCCCCATGAGTAAAAGGGCCTCCGTTACGGTCAAACATCCCTCACGAGTGAACCGCATGAGAAGGCGGAGGAGGCTTTCATCAATCCGATGATTGACAAGGCGCTGTACATTGTCAAGCCGTATGTATTCAGTTGCTTACCGATTATCCGAGCCTGTCCATCACATGTACTCCAGTGTCCCACCGTGATACAGACAGACGTGAAATACAAGTCACGGTCTATCCCTTCTCAAAACCCCCCACTGGGATGGCACTCTTTTTTCCTTTTGAGAACGTGACCCAGAATTGTAAATTCCACATTCGCATGGCAAAGGCCAGGGATTCCATAGGGAAGCATTTGATTGATGTCCTTGAAAATATGCTGCAGGAGTTGAAACGAGGTGGCTGGGATTTAAACTCACAGATTTGCAATTGCATTTTTTAAAAATGTTTCCAGGTAAAGCCCCTCTGAGCTATGCAGTTTTTTTCAGAAGCGATCTGGCTATCACAAATGATAGCTCAACGAAGTGGCTTATTACTTGGACATTTATAGCAGCACAACTACTCTTCAAGGCATGTTTATTATAAATGTGGAGGACCCTGGGACAAAATGCACGCGACCACGGGTGGAGAGACACGTAACCTCCTAATATACAACAGGCGTCAGGGTCGGGATCGAACCCACTACCCTCCTGTATACCACATCTCACCATCGCGGTGCCCCTAAATTCCCGCAGAAACACGTTAAACGTTATTTACATTTTTCTTTTTAATTAGCGCGTTATATTTATTTACACGCCGGAAAGCATTTACCCACGTGTCACGAAACCAGAGGGAACATCTTGAGCATTGTTGCCAACGTGTATTTAACGAGCATTGTTTCTGACCTCGGAAGTGCCAATCAGAAACGCAAGCTTTGTCCAAAAAACATCTCACGTAGTCATATCATTATTATTTTCCATTAGCAAGTGTTAATTAGTTCGGCGGTCTCCGGAGACGTGAGCCCATTTGCGGTAGAGAAGTCTTAAAAGAACAATAGACAAAGGGAGATCAATCATTATGAGACCTCCTTTGCCAGTAGCAAGATATAGTAATAAGTTTGTATCCTTTTATCTGGCACCAAAACTGACACTTTTATACAAGGGATCATGTTTGCAATAACCACAACACAAGCAGTCAAAATGCAAACAAAAATAGACAATCAGTCTGTGGCTTCGCAATAGACACGGTACACCAGTACTTAAACACGACAACCACACTTTACAGCAATTGGTTCAGTGTCATTTTCACAGGCGTCTAAATATGTTGTGTGTGTGTGTTTGTTAAATGAGGAATAACCGGATTAAACGTGGACATAAATGCATCACTCACCAAACTTGGTTCACAGGACTTAAACAAGAAAATATCTCCAGAGCGAAAGCTCAAGACGCAAGAAATGTAACGCGATCATCAATAACGGAGTGTGTGTGGCCTTAAAATGTAAACGTATACAATAGGCGACGTTTCGGACAATGGCCCTTCTTCACAGCACAAATGATAATTAAATCTTGACTTAAAGCTTTCGTGACTGCAGAAATTCGTATTCTTTGGGTCTTTCGGTAAAGTCACGTAGATAGGTAAAAAAAATAAAATAAAATAAACTACGACGTTTCGATCGCAATGGGCAGTATTTTTTTAAATAGACGTATGAACAGTGAACTAATAGTAAGGAGCTATTGGGTAACGGACATTGATTCTAGATTTGAAGCTTTCGTGACTGCAAGGATTCATATTCTTAGGTTGTTTCGGTGAAGTCACGTAGGTAAAAAAATAAAATTAAAATTAATAAAAGTAAAATAAAAATCACGACGTTTCGGAGGCAACACAAGCCTCCGTCTTCAGGTGGGACCGTCACAGCACGACAGCTGTATCATGATACAGCTGTATCATGATACAGCTGTATCAAGATTCCACTGAAGACGGAGGCTTGTGTTGCCTCCAAAACGTCGTGATTTTTATTTAATTTTACTTTTATTAATTTTAATTTTTAACCTACGTGACTTCACCAAAAAAACTTAAGAATATAACGGACATTGGTTCATCAAATAATTCAATGTCTCAGTTTCGAAGTTTTAACAGTTGCGTTCCTATCTGTGTGTCTTGTAAGTGTTAATTCGAAGCGTGCCCCCCCCCCCCATCTCTCTCTCTCCTTTCTTATTTTCGCACTCTTCACAAGCTGTTCATTCCCTTCCCCGCTGTGCCACGTTTCTGATCCGCTCTGCCACAGCTCTCACCAGGCACTGATTGAAAACTTCCCATTCAAGCGCGTCATCCTCGCTCGCCTCTTAGGGGTCGTCCATAAATGACGTCACGCACCTAGGAGGTGGGGGGGGGGTCAGACATTTGTGACGATGTGTGACGAGGGGAGGGGCGTTTGAGAAATGTGACGTCACATCAAAATGCGCAACTTTAAATAAATATAGACAACACGTTCTACTTAAATTTCGATTTAATGCTTTCGTGACTGCAGGGATTCATCTTCTTGGTTCTTTCGGTAAGACAGACTCTGTCTCCTCGACAGACCTGCCCTCCACCTGAGGACGGCTGCTTGCGTTGTGGCCGAAACGTCGTGAGAATGATTGAATGTTTTATTTTTATTATTTTATTATTTCCATTCTACGTGACTTTACCGAAAGAACCAAGAAGACGTTCTACTTAATTAAATAGACTTCTTAATAAATGTTTTCTCCTACAACATCAGAGTGCAGCGCCACATTAAATACGCACTACAATGACAATAGTTTAAAGCGATTTGAAGCATGTTTTATGGTTTTAGGGGGGGGGGGGGCAGAGCTTTGTAACGTCATATTTGAGCATCAGCATCATCAGCATCATCCCGATCTGCCATGGTTTATGACTGTGTTCCACTAATATATACAGTGCCGTGTTCTCCAGATTATAAGACCTAATATTTGTACCTGATGCCGTGTGTAAACATCGCCACTGGGGAGACAAAGGCGGTCTGGCGTGGTGCTGGTCACTCGTCTTCCCCTCGTGTGCCGTGCCGGCCTTCGTAGGTGCTCGCTAAGATCATTTGCCCCAACAGCCTGTTAAAATCCGCGTGACCTCATTGGTAATGGACACGAGTCTTGGTCGTTCGTCTTACTTTTCAGAATCTGAAGAATAGCGACGACAACGATGACAACAACTTGCAACGTATTTCTATAACAGCGCATTTTATAATAAAACAAAATACAAAAACATCACAAAGTGCTTCACATGTGAAAATGTCAACACTCCATGAAAATAAAATAAAATGATGACGAGTGCTCTCTACAAGACAATTATGGTGAACAGATAGAAACAGCCACTGGTCGAGTAACCCTCCCAAAAATAAAAATCGACGGGATTACAGAAGTGAGCATCCCACGTGCTATTCGGTTCGGTAGGAGAGAGAAAGAAAGGCACTAACTTACTGAGCGCCTTAATCCATTAGCAGCAGCAGCAGCAGCAATAACAATAACATAATAAAACACCGCCACTTCATTACGAAAGCCTTAGGTGCTTTCTTTTTTCGTGTGACAACCCCAAAAGAGTTTACGTGGCTCAGTAAGTGTTGGAACACCTCCATGAACAAGTTTGAGTTCCCACTATTTAGATATATTTGTTTTACTCCACCGTTATTCTGTCTAATTGCTCTTCTATCGGTAACAATGCTCGCTACTTAAGACCGCGGGGCAGGGCGGGGGTTGGTTTGGCTGTGGACATCACGCGCTATTGTTGTCAATAAAAAACTAAAATTCAGACGGCGTGGCAGACAATCTTCATTCACACGCGATATTAAATTTGCAAACCCGCTCAGCACACGAGACCGATTGTGCCATTAGAGCATTCGTTTAAATGACACCAAGCGCACGTTCAAAGTCCCCCCCCCCAACACATCGCATAAGCAATATCCCAAGGGATATATACGGCCTTGAAAAAAGAGAATACTTTTAAAACAACATGCTTACATCCCCGTGTGAGTGCACGTGTGTGGAGGAGCGGTGGCGCAGTGGTTAGCGCGCTGCACGACAAACCCCGCAGGCCGAGTTGGATTTCCACTCGCGGCCACCAACAAATGCAGTGATAATTATCTGAACAGGTCCTGGGCCTCCCCTATGTCGACTCAGCCTCAAATCGGCACCTGATGCAACGTGTAAAACATCACCAATAGGGAGACAAAGGCGGCAGTGCGTGGCACTGACTGCCCACCTCCTAGTTATCCGTGTCAGCCTTAATAGGTGCTCGCGAACAACACATGCTCTTGTACTCTGTGCGGCTGAACTGCCCCCCCCCCCTCTTTGCTTTGCGAGGCAGACGCTACCATGGAAATGGTTGAACGTTAATTAATGGTTTGTTCACTGTTGGAACATTATTCTAACGCCTAACATTTTTTTTTGTTTATGAACGTAATTGCTGTGGTGGATAGGATCGCAGTAATTACAGTGATTTACACCGCACAGAACTACACTGCTCTCATCTGTCGCAGGTAATTATGTGAAGTTCGTCTGTGTGTGTGTTTGGAACGTGTGTGTGTGCCCGCATTATTTTTCATGTATTTATAGATCTTGCGTTTGTGTATCACACTCCATCGGAGGCGAATTCCTTTCTTCATCGGCTATGCAGACTTCATGAGCACGAGAGGTGAAGAACCGTGGAACGTTAGGACAGTGATGGTACCGGCTCATTGGGGGGGCCACTCATTTTTTCAATGTATGAACTCTCGGTGAGATAACGTCAGAGATGGAGACAAGAGATAGAGATGTATGTTGATCTTCTTTCGCACCGTACGTAGCCAACCGTGCTAATGGGAGGTGCGGTGAAGGACAACAAACTAACACACGAAAAGCATTGTGAAAAAAAAAAATTCAATCGAAATTTAAAAGTGCATATCTCCAAGGGGCTTCCGAACATCGGAAGGCAGAGCGTTCCAGACGGCCGCAGAAGCCCATCTGCAAGCACGTGATGTTTAGCAGACAAAAGCCGCTGCTGCTGCTGCTGCGAGGATGACCCGGGCTCGCGTGATGGTTTATGCCCCTTGACGAAATCTAGTGCGATAAGAAATGTGCGATGAGATATGTGAGATCAGAGATATGTGGACACAAGTTCGAGCTGCAGTGGGATCACAAGCGTACAGACGAGACGCGTGAGATGAGTGATGCAGACACAGATGAGAGAGACAAATTAACAATGCCTGTCGAAGTATATTCGGATCTACATTCAAGCTGATAATTGTAGATTTATAATGAATCTAGGAACCCTTGAGTCGCCTGGCCCCACCCCGAACCTTTGCTTTGCCTGCAGGTGCCGACAGCCACTGCTGCGTTAGAATGATCCTGCACTGTGTGAGAAACATCACAGCCGACGGGCTCACATGTTGGAAGAGAACATTTTAAAGAGATAACAGTATAGACCCGACAATTTTTGTGAGAGTGCGTGGAGGAGAGTAGAGTGAGATGAGAGGGGAGTGGTAGGAGAGCGCATGGAGGAGAGTAGAGTGAGATGAGAGGGGAGTGGTAGGAGAGTGCGTGGAGGGGAGTAGAGTGAGATGAGAGGGGAGAGGTAGGAGAGCGAGTGGAGGGGAGTAGAGTGAGATGAGAGGAGAGAGGTAGGAGAGTGCGTGGAGGGGAGTAGAGTGAGATGATAGGGGAGAGGTAGGAGAGTGCGTGGAGGGGAGTAGAGTGAGATGAGAGGAGAGAGGTAGGATTGTGCGTGGAGGGGAGTAGAGTGAGATGATAGGGGAGAGGTAGGAGAGTGCGTGGAGGGGAGTAGAGTGAGATGAGAGGGGGGAGGTAGGAGAGTGCGTGTAGAGGGGAGTAGAGTGAGATGAGAGGGGAGAGGTAGGAGAGTGCGTGGAGGGGAGTAGAGTGAGATGAGAGGGGAGAGGTAGGAGAGTGCGTGGAGGGGAGTAGAGTGAGATGAGAGGGGAGAGGTAGGAGAGTGCGTGGAGGGGAGTAGAGTGAGATGAGAGGGGAGAGGTAGGAGAGTGCGTGGAGGGGAGTAGAGTGAGATGAGAGGGGAGAGGTAGGAGAGTGCGTGGAGGGGAGTAGATTGAGATGAGAGGGTAGAGGTAGGAGAGTGCGTGGAGGGGAGTAGAGTGAGATGAGAGGGGGGAGGTAGGAGAGTGCGTGGAGGGGAGTAGAGTGAGATGAGAGGGGAGAGGTAGGAGAGTGCGTGGAGGGGAGTAGAGTGAGATGAGAGGGGAGAGGTAGGAGAGTGCGTGGAGGGGAGTAGAGTGAGATGAGAGGGGAGAGGTAGGAGAGTGCGTGGAGGGGAGTAGAGTGAGATGAGAGGGTAGAGGCAGGAGAGCGCGTGGAGGGGAGTAGAGTGAAATGAGAGGGGAGAGGTAGGAGAGAGCGTGGAGGGGAGTAGAGTGAGATGAGAGGGTAGAGGTAGGAGAGTGCGTGGAGGGGAGTAGAGTGAGATGAGAGGGGAGAGGTAGGAGAGTGCGTGGAGGGGAGTAGAGTGAGATGAGAGGGGGGAGGTAGGAGAGTGAGAGGGGGGAGGTAGGAGAGTGCGTGGAGGGGAGTAGAGTGAGATGAGAGGGGAGAGGTAGGAGAGTGCGTGGAGGGGAGTAGAGTGAGATGAGAGAGGAGAGGTAGGAGAGTGCGTGGAGGGGAGTAGAGTGAGATGAGAGGGTAGAGGCAGGAGAGTGCGTGGAGGGGATCAGAGTGAGGGGAGAGCGAGACAGTGGCAAGTCCATGGAGGATATTGAGAGTAGGCGAGTGAAATCTTCAAGTTGATCCGGAATTGAATTGGGGCTCCGTGGAGCGATCAGAGTGCAGATGCGCGACGTGCCCTCACTGGCGGCTACGGGTGAGGAGTGTGGCAAGCTCAGCTGGAACCATCTGAAGTTTGCTCCGCTGAGATGATGATGACGCACCCTAGGTAATGAATTTGAGGACGTGCATTCAAATCCCACGATCAACGTTTCCAGCGCATCATCATCATCATGCATGCATGTACGTTGAACGGAACCGCCCTACCATGGGAATGTAGTTGAGTAGCAACCGGGCACGTGTTCTTTATTTTGCCTTAACGAGGAATCACGTCGGCTTAACGTTGCCCATAAGGCGCTTACATCTTCCCGCGGAGCAGCGAGGGACGAGAGCCAAGTCAATAGCGTGTCTGTTTGTTTGTTTACATAAGTGGGCGTCTTTCCGGCGCATCATCACATTCATACCTGAACATCTTCTTGGTTCTTTCGGTAAAGTCACGTAGAAGGGAAGTAATAACAAATAAAAATAAAACATAATAAAATAATGTTTTATTTGTATTATTTTATTACTTCCCTTCTACGTGACTTTACCGAAAGAACCAAGAAGATGAATCCCTGCAGTCACGAAAGCTTTAAATCGAAATTTCAAGTTGGCACAGTGGAGGGCAAAGCCGGTGCATCCGCCAATCATCTCAGTCAGTCAACCCATGGCATCTGGGTCCGTCTCGTGACCTCCTTAGAACAGCAATTATATATATATCCCGAGGCTGCCCGTGGCCTACCTCTGACGGGCTGAATAATTATTACCGACCGAACCGTGACCTGGGAGGCCGTGGATCGTTGCTTTTTCGTTAGCAGCGTCGCTTTGTCGAGAGGCGATTCCGTGTGCGGTGGCGAGGCGACGAAACCCCGGGCGCCAACACCAGCTGACGGTCATCTCAACCGGTGCCGGGCCTCTCCTAGGTCGACTCAGCATCGAATGAGTACCTGATGCGGCGTGCGGGGCGTGCTTTGCAGGCCTGCCCCCCCCCCCAATGCCCGCTCGTGTGTCGTGCCGGCTTTTCATAGGTGCTACTCGCTAACAAATGCACTTGCCCCAAAAGTCCGCTAAGGCTATACGGGGGATCTTTGCCTTTGTGTGTGTGTGTGTGTGGTGGGGGTGGTGAAGAGATGCCAGGGTTAAAGGGGAGGAGGTGCCCTTGCTGTGTCAATGCTCTTACTAAGAATTCCCCCCCACCACCACCACCACCCCATCATCCACCCCGTACCAAACCTTCCCTTCCATCAATTCCCCGACGCCCCCTGCAGAGATGAAACGCCCTTAAGCAGGCGCGGCTAAATTAACTCCTCGGAGTATCGCGGGCAGAACACCCGGCCGCATTTGAGACGAGCACGATGTTTGCCTGCTGCGAACGGGCAATTTTGTTTGACACTCTCACGAGATACATTCCCATATCTATCGTCTTCGTTCGGTTTGTATTTTTTTTTTAATCTCAAAAGTTGAAAAATGCAGTTTTCATTCGCAAGTAACGAGCAAACCTGGTTGTTGTTCGGTCCCTCGCCGTCACATGATCAGGAGCCCAGACATTTACTCTGCGGATGCAGGGCTGGATTAAGATTTTGCAGGCCCCGGGGCTACAGATACTGTGAGGCCCCCCCTCAGTAATATTTTCATAAGGAAAACAAAGTTAAAGAAAAATAAAATAGTACTTTTTACAAGGCTGGCAACAAATACAATTCGGCATTCAGAAATGGAATAACTTTTCGCTTCATCTCTGAAGGCCCTCCAGCTGTCGGAGGCCCCTGGGCCTGCCAGCCCCTAAAGCCCCCGTGCCTTAATCCGAGCCTGTTTGAATGATGTGTAGACGTTGCTTCCGTTGATTGCATTTGAATCCGGTCCTATTCGCAAGTTTAAACAAACAACAACGACAACGTCCCACCGTGCGCACCATCAACGCTGCTTCATAACAGACAAATGCACACAATTGGGAGGCAAACTATTTTACTTTTCAAACATTATTGGAACCTCATTTGCCAGTAAAAAAATATGATGCTTGGTTTTTTACCCTTTTATCTGGCAACAAAACTGACACCTTTTTTACAAGGAGTCATGTTTGCATAGACCACAATACCTGCAGTCATAATGCAAACAAAAAACATAACTCTGATAATGTATGCACTGTCCTTGAAGTTGAATTGTCCACACCCGAGACAGCTTTCCTTAGAGCCTAGTCTCACATGGTGTTGGACCAGATGACGCCAAAAAGGTATTGTGGTCTATGCAAACATGCCTCCTTGTAAAAAAAGGTGTCAGTTTTGTTGCCAGATAAAAGGGTAAAAAAACAATTTTCAAACATTGTTTCGCTGTTTTGTCGAAACGTTATCCCGGTTGTGTCGTCACGAGCCAACGCATCCATTCTGAACTCTCGCAGAGCAATGCAACGCTTCGAGCCAGAGAACGGCACACAGAAGCGGTAATCACAGAGCTACCACTGAGAACCCTTCAATGAATTGACCCCGAAACGTTGGTCGCAGTGTGACAGTCGAACCGAGATTTCAATGCTCAGAGCTGGAATCTATCCAAAAGTGTCCGCCGAATTCACCTCGAAAAGTAATAAAAAATCATTTATTTTTAATTTTACATTTGTTTTATCTACGTGACTTTACCGAAAGAACCAATACTACTGGTAGGAACCTCCTGGTTACACCAGCCCACAGGGGATTATTGTGTCCGTCGTGCAGGGAAGGGCTGGGTGGGGAGGGAGGGGCAGGGTGGGGTGTGGAGGTTGGGAAGGGGCTGGGTGGGGAGGGTGGGGCTGGTTGGCAAGAGGAGGGTGGGGAGGGGCTGGTTGGGGAGGGTGGGGCTGGGTGGGGGGTGGGAGGGGTGGGGCTGGGTGGGGAGGGGCTGGTCACCCCGTGGTGCCCTAATAAAACTCAACGTTTAACCTACTCACGCTGGCTTGTGCCCGCCCTCACAGTCGGGCATATTTGCGGAATACACCACGCCGCCGTTGACCTTGGCCATTGACCGAGCAACCCAACGTTCCTACCAGCTCCCTCCGCAGGAATGTGTTGTGAATTCCTGCAGTCACGCACCAGGGTCGCAAACGGGTAACCGTACCCGTACCCGGCCGTACCCTACCCGTACCCGGCCGGGTACGGGTAGGGTACGGGTATCGGGTACCTGATTGCGACCTCTGGGATGAAGCCATGTTGCAGGCGCGGGTGGGTTGATTCTAGGAACTTGAATTGTGAGAAGAGACAAGACGTTGGGAAATGAGTGACAAACAGTTACTCACCAGTGACTCACGATCTACCCGTACCCGTACCCGGCCAGGTACGGGTAGCCGGGTATCGGGTAGGGTACGGGTATCGGGTACCCGGTTGCGACCTCTGCTGTGCTGTGACCCAGACGTGATTCATGCCACTGCTCCCGCACGTTGCACTTGCAGGGAAACACGCGTCAGGATGCAAATTCAATAATGAATGTGATGGTGATGATCATAATCATCAAGCGAGTATTTTGGTCTTGGCGATATCATTCCTCTAGCGCAAGGCGATTGCAAAGGACGGCGCTAAATTTCACAGGCACAGTTTGCAGTGGTTTCCGGGGAGAGGGCGATGCTGTTTGTAATGTGTGATCCCAATTGAGTATTTTGTAGGTAATGTTTTTAAATATATATCTTTGTGAAAACGTTCACGTTAACTTGTTTTTTTGTTTAGCCAAAGTTGGAACTCAAGAGACCAAGAATAGCCGTATTTGGTAAATTGTAACCTCGAAAATATAAACGTGTCGTTAAACCCGCCACAACCCGACACAGCCCATTATTAGTAAGGTTTGTCACGCACAAAACACATGCCAATTAAGTCACTAGTGCAGCAATAACTGCTTGTGTGTTGGAGAGTAAACGCACAACAACATTTACAATTTGGAAAAAAACAACAGCAACAACAACAACAATGCCGTGCCAACCATTTCCGAATTACACCACGGGATCTTTAACGTGTTCCGGGAAGAATACGGCGCATGGTATTTTATGGCGGTATTAACCAGGGTGGACTTTTGGATTCGAACTACAAACCTCTTGCACGTCACCACCACCCACCCCACCCCTCCATGTGTTAAATTATTCACGTGAAAATACACACGCACGCACACACACACACACTCACATGCACAAAGGATGATAGTTCAGAAATTTTGAGAATTAAATATTAATGGCGTCACGTAATCTAAATTCATGTTTATTTAAAGTTTCCCCCGTATTTAATACTTCATGCAATAATCGAGGAGTGTATTCAGTTAAAAGTTAATGCCCTATGTGAAGTGGTGATGTGGCAATGCAATTGACTCTCCGTAAGAGCGTTCTGAAATCAATGTTATTCCGTGATCAACTAAGCCCATTATTATCATCATTGCCATCACACCTCCAGGGTTGATAAAATAGCTACCGCTTCGTGAGACGGCTAATAGGCACTCTGCCATAGCAATATGGAATCTTCCCACAATTGGCTCAGAGATGCCAATGAAGATTTGAATATTTCAAACACTTTGAATGGGGCTAATTTATTCAAGCGACTGTTCATTGAGATATATATATATATCTTCTGCAATATAAATAGATATCGTACATTATGCGAGGACTGTTAATCTTAATTAAAAGTGTGTTTTTTTGTTCGTATCAGGCAATGTATCAACTTTAGTATCCATATTATCACTGGATTTCCAATTCAGACGTAAGAATACACATATCTATAGGAATATAAATATATATCCTCATTCCCTGTGACCCAAATGCACTGTTATTTATATAACCTTTTAATATTAACGGCGGGATGTATAATGCAGAGGTTACCGCACTTTGCTGCACATGAGTTCGAATCCTGGTCACGGCGAACATGGGCAGCGGGTGACCTCTGACCCGGCTGTAGGCACCCCACTCTTGACTCACCTCTCAATGACCATCGCGGTGAAGTATGGTCAAACAGGCCTTCATCCAGCAGTGCATTGACAAAGGGCTCTAATGTTATAGAAGCGTTACAATACTTGAATTGTCTTTGTGATGTTCGCCTTTTGGCCTTCTCTGGTCTGACACTGGTGACGAGACGATGCCATACTGAAGGCTGTTTTCTGGTGTCGGGAAATCCGTTCAAAAATCAATGCGTATGTTATCATCAGAGCATGTTTGTTTGCAAGTTCACCATGAGTATGTGTGGTCCATGCAGACTTGATGGCTTGCAAAAGGTATATATTTGGTGTTTGAACATTTTAACGCCCTTTTTATTGCCAGAACGGATAAAAAGCTATACTTATATTTTGTATTATTCATTATGCATAAAAGCCCATGTTATGGGTCTTCATTGGGCGTAATTCGTGAGTGACAAAATTAAATTCCAAACCATTGTTGTGTGTTTTGTTGTTGCTGTTGTGAAATCCAACTAAACCATTTTAGCAAAATATATCCCGAGCTACTAAATAGCTGATTAGGACCCCAGCGCGCGACACAGCGGGGTAAGCTTTATGCAAAAATCGGGGCCGCGTGATCTTTGACGCGACGCAGCCTCCAGCGAGTTTGGGAAATAAGCAACCCCCAACGCCGCCCCCCCCCCCTCCCCCACCGGCCCCCCAACCCCTCCGATGAAAACAAAACCTGACTGGGTGCCTGCAACGGGAATCAAACCATCGCCCGCAAACACAAAGTGGCCCTTGGGCTGGAATCTGCTGAAAGCTCGACTTAGGGCCAGCTTCCTTCAGCGATTGTCCAAGCTCTAAATGAGGTTCGCATTTCCCTTCAATTTCCACATACCCCACCCGCCCACCCACAAATCCGCACAAAGACAAAGCTCCCCCGTACAGGCTCTAGCAGACGGTTGGGGCAAGTGCTGTTAGCGAGCACCTATAAAGGCCGGCAGGGCACACGAGGGGGTGGGTGGCCAGCCCCACGCACACACACACATTGAACCTTTCTGCCCGGGGCAATTATTCTTTGTAAGATGCCGCTTTGATTGGCCTAATTAGAGGCTCATGCACCTCCCGTAGAGGTCGCCGTGGGTCAGGGGCACTCCTGGTGGTGCATCCGTCATCTCGGAAGGAGGAAGGGCCACGAGCGGGGCCGAGACCAAGGCAGACGGCGAGGGCAGCAGAGGGCGGCTCCTGCAGCCGACGGTGCAGAGGCCCTTTGCTGCTGCCCCCTCTGTAGGGGAGCCCCCCCGCCCCCACCCCCGTCCCCCTCGCCCCTTAACCCCGCCCCCCATCGCCCCCAAACCCGCCCCCCCCCCCTCGCCTCTCACCCCCTTCCCCCCTCGCCCCCCACCTCCGTTCCCCCTCGCCCCCCACCTCCGTCCCCCCTCGCCCCCCACCTCTGCCCCCCTCGCCCCCCAATTCCACCCCCCCTTCGCCCCTCACCCCCTTCCCCCCTCGCCCCCACCTCGCCCCCCCCCTCGCCCCCCACCTCCGTTCCCCTTCGCCCCCCACCCACTCGCCACCCCCTCCCTTACCCCCCATCACGTGTTCGCCCCTTTTAGCGCGAGTTGTCCGGCAATAATGTTCGACGTTTCGCATCGGGAGATGTTTTTGTTCTTTCATAGTTCCGAGCACGTGGGAACGAAACGTCGGGCACCATTCCGGATAACGCGCGGCGGTGAAAATGGCCAAGAAAAAACATGAATCCGTAAACACATGGGAGAGCTGTGTGCGTCGCTTGCCAATTCCTAGAGACACTTGAATAACGACAACAGCGACAACAATTGTGACAATTGTGATGTAAAGCGACATTAAATCAACGTGCGCCACGTTGGCTAGGAGATGTTAACTACCTCGCCTGGTACACAGGAGGTCGTGGGTTCGATCCCGATCCTGCCTGACGCCTGCTGCTGTTGTATATTGGGAGGTTGCGTGTCTCTCTCTCCCCGTGGTCGCGTGGATTTTTCTCCGGGTCCTCCGTTTTTTGTCTCCACATTCTGACTCAACGTCACGCGTTTAGAGTATTTTGTCTGCTGCTATACATTTCAACGCGATGTTTGCATAACATATGACCCGCGTCAGATTCACTACAGTAATTGTTTGCATCGATGAATGATTAATGAATGAATGCCCAGAGCTCAGATGTTTCACATTCCTTGCTATTCCTTATGCCCCCGTTGCGTGTTTAGAAACACGCGTTTAGAGCATTTTAGTTGCCTGACATTTCCACGCGATAAACGATGAGCCACTACGTTGAGCTCTCATTTGCGATCGCCAGGTCGCTTGTGAAAAAGAGCTGTATGGAGCTCAGCAGGCCCTTACCTGGTAACATAAAAAATAAAAATAAAATATTTTTTTAAAAAACACGCTTTAATGAAATGTTCTGTCCGAGTTGCCCCTCTCCCTGCCCCCTTAGCCCATCGCCCCTCCCCTCCTTCCACATCACCCGGACCTCGGCGTGGCTATCCGAGGCTTGCCGTGACGTCAGGGACCACGTGGTGATTTACAGGCAACGTGAGTTGAGCGTGGACAATTATAGCCGTAAAGAAGATTGTAAAAAATATATATATATTACTTTTTTAATGATAGAATATAGTATTGTCATCAGTATAACACACCTATACCAAGTTTGCAGTCGATACGACATTGGGAAAACGGTTGAAATTGAGTTACAAGATTTTTGGATACGACAACACACAGAGTAAGTTAAATAAAAGCGTGTAAAAAGTTTAAACATATATGTTTTGGATTTTTTTATGATAGAAATCGTGTTGTCATCAGTGTGACATACCTATACGAAGTTTGCAGTCGATAACACATTGGGAAGTGTGTAAAAATTGAGTTACAATATTTATTTTCTGAGGATACAACAGACGGAGTGGGTTAAATAAAAGCGTGTAAAAATAGTCGTCGTAGTAATAATCCCCCCTTAACCTCCCCCCTGCCGCTGTCCACTCGGCAGTACACCTTTGGTGCATCGCAGTCAATTGGCAGGTCACGTGCGGTGTTGTAAAGAGTTAGACCAGAATGCCATCGAGAGGGGGCATTCATTTGTTGCCCCACTGCCCTCTGATGACCGTCACATGGCACAGGGTCCCACAGCTGCCTATCGCGACCTCGTGGTCACCCATCCAGGCATTATCCAGACTCACACCTGCATGTGTTGTTGGGTTTCTCTCTCACTTCTCAGTGGAGCTATTGAAACACCGGCTAGCATGTTCTCCAGATGATATGCACTGTATGTATGTTGAACTTCTTTCGCATCGTACGTAGCCTAACCGTGCTAATCGGAAGCGCGGGGGAAGAGCGACAAACTAAAACACAATAAGACGCCCTGGAAAGTTTGCTCCTAAACGTGCGCCCGATGTCAATGCAGTTATAGAACTATTCGCTTTAAAAATACAGCGGCGAAAGTGCGCCTTACAATCTGTAGAATACTGTCATTCCTTTTTTGTACTATTATCAAATTGTGATTTATGTATCTGTCAAAATCACCGCGTCTCCGTGCTCAAATGAGAACGCGTTGGTTGGTATGAAAAATGAGATTGTTTTACCCTTTCTGGCAATACAACAGGAGGTGTTAAGATGTTCAAACACCAAATAGAAACCTTGTTGCAAGGGATCAAGTCTGCGTTGACCACACACAGTACTTGTGGAGAACATGCACATAAACATGCTCTGTCTTCTTGGTTCTTTCGGTAAAGTCACGTAGAAGGGAAATAATAAAATAATAAAAATAAAACATAATGAAATACAATTCTCACGACGTTTCGGCCACAACGCAAGCAGCCGTCCTCAGGTGAAGAACAGGTCTGTCGGAAAGACAGCGTCTAAATTCAGACGCTGTCTTTCTGACAGACCTGTTCCTGAATTCAGACGCTGTCTTTCCGACAGACCTGTTCTTCACCTGAGGACGGCTGCTTGCGTTGTGGCCGAAACGTCGTGAGAATTGTATTTTATTATGTTTTATTTTTATTATTTTATTATTTCCCTTCTACGTGACTTTACCGAAAGAACCAAGAAGATGAATCCCTGCAGTCACGAAAGCTTTAAATCGAAACATGACAATTAAATACACGACACTTGTCTGTGAAAACTGAGTAACCTCCATGCGCGACAGCCTGCCTTGGGCCCATGATAGCCCTGGTTGGTGCCTGCCTCCTTAGGCATCTCCTGAACTTGGTCGTGGAAACTCCACAACAAAGTGGGACCCAATCTGTCCATCCCGAGGTGGACGACAGGCGGGAATCAACCACCAAGATTTCGAATTGCAACCTTCCCGATGCGCGCGCACACGGCCAGGTTTTTGTGTGTTTGCCTAAGTGTGTGTATACGGTGTGTGTGTGTGTGGCAGGACATCTGTAAACACGTAAGTGGGAGAAAAAAAATTGCCACCAGTAGTCATGCGTAGAGATTGGACGCGATGCATTAGCTCTTAGTTACCAAGCAACAGAGCATTGGAGTGCATTCTGAGTGCTGAGCGAGTGAGATCCCAGGCCATGCGCAGTCACTGTTATACTGTGCGAGCCCGGCTTCTCGCAGCGTCTATAATGACGGTGAGATACACGTTTTAAAATGGTTAGGGTTCAACGTTAATACCCCCCACCCACCCCACTCCTAGGCTCACAGAGACAATGGTACTTTCAGAATTCGTACGGTTCAGTGTAAACGCTTGATGCGCGATGCTCAGTGAGCCAGGCGAAGACAGCTTGCGGATTCGCGTGTTTCAGTGTGAATATACTAAACTAAAACTGTATCATATTCTTGGTTCTTTCGGTAAAGTCACGTAGAAGGGAAATAATAAAATAATATAAATATAAAACAATAAAAATGCTCGCGACGTTTCGACTGTGGCTTTCACACCTGATGATGATTGCTTTTGGTGCAGTCGAAACGTCGTGAATTTTTTTTTATTGTTTTATATTTATGTTATTTTATTATTTCCCTTCTACATGACTTTACCGAAATAACCAAGAATATGAATCCCTGCAGTCACGAAAGCTTTAAATCAAAATTTAAAACTGTATCGTTTTATTTTATCAGGGAAGGCTCAATGAGCTGTATATCAATTTTTTTTCAGAAGCGACCTGGCCACAAATGATAGCTCAACGAAGTGGCTTATCATTTGGAAATTTATAGCATATAAATACTATAAGCGCGTGCTTCTAAATGTGCAGGGAAAAACCGGAGGAAAATCCAAGCGAGCACGGGGGAGAGAGAGAGACACGCAAACTCCAAATACATACAGCAGGCGTCAGGTTCGGGATCGAACCCACGACCTCCTGTAGACCAGGCGATGGAGTCAACATCTGGCTACCGTGGCGCCCATTTATGAGGCGCAGACACTGAGGCTTATTTTATGGATATCCACGCACTAGGACATTAATACCCCAGGCTCCGAAAGACGTATTGTCTTATTAAGCATCGTCAATACCCGACCATCACAGGGACAAGCCAGGGTACATTGCGGATTCTTAGGGTTTGAGAATGAACGCCCATGACTCACAAAGACAAACTAAGGCACCTTTAGAATCAATAGTTTGCTGTATTAAAGCCCGAGGCTCAGGGAGCCAGTTGCAAGAGTGACAAAGCCATGCGCAACCACAGAGTGTGGGTGTGTAGGGAGCGGTAGTGCATAGGTTAGGGCTCGCTCTGCGCTACAAACCCGGCGACCCGAGTTAGAATTTGTCGCTCACGGACCAATACCAGTCGTGGGCCTCCCCAAGGTCGACGCAGCCTCAAGTGAATTTCTGTCGCGACGTGTTACACATCGCCACTGGGGCGACAAAGGCGGCCCGGCGTGGTGTTAGCCACTCACCCCCTCGTGTGCCGCGTGGGTCTTCAAAGGTGCTCGCTAACAGCACTTGCCGCAAGAGCCTGACGAGGCTACACGTAGGCATCTTTGTCTTTGACATGTACATGCACGGTATACTATGTGAGACTTAGAATCAATTCCCAGACGATCTGGGTTCAATTCCCAAAGCAGCCACTGCAAATGTGCAGAATTTCAATTGGATGAATTGTTAATGAGGCTGAAGAAACTATAACAAATCGGGCAAGGTTAGAGTGCTATGAGATCTCATCATTATGGATATAATTATAGCACGCGTTGTTGTTATCATGCATTTACAGCCCTTTGTCAATCCACTGCTGGATGAATAACCCCCCTGCCCATGTCAGTCATGGTCATACTTCACCATGCTGGTCAAAATGGGGTGGTGAATGGGGAGGGGCAGAACTGATTCAGATATCCGATTCAGATCGCCACTGATTGTTAGCCATGGATGGTAATTGAACTCGGGTTGCCGGATTCATAGTTCCGCCCCTGCCCATTAAATCCACAATATACATACGCACTTATAAGGTGCCCGATTCTCAGGGTTGAACCGAGATAATTCTTGGATGACTTGCTAACCAGTGCTTGCCAGATGATGTAGGTGTGGGTGGCGAAGTGTCGATAAGATGGCCATGCCGAGTGGGTAGCTTTTCTCCGGGTTTCTCTCCGAATCATGCGCAGTTGGCTACGTAGGGTACGAAAGAAGTTCAACGTGCATGCACACGCACGCACGTTCCCTCCCGCGTGAAGCCAAACTCCCATCAAATGGAATTGGCCAAACATTCCAGTGTAGCGGGGCCCTCCCGAAAACGAGCCTTGAGACCCTTCCTGATGCCGCTGTGGTCTCAGCACTCGGGTGAGTCGCGGATTAATGCAGCCCATCATCATCATCCATGCACGATGCCCCCTGGGTGGATAAAACGATCAACACTCTGCGGGAACTAAACTATGCGACTTCTTTGAAGAAGAAAAAAACGGTTTAAATGGTTAACATTAATAGTAGCCAACTGAAACGGGAGTCAGGCAAAATGCATTTCTTTGTGAGTTGTTTGAAATAATTGCCATGTCAAAAGCAGCCAAGGCCAAATTAACGTTCAAAGAAAATGGGAACGAGCCTCGATTTGGCAGCTGGTGATGTCACAGGGCGCCACGGTGGCTTGGAGATGTTAACTACCTCGCCTGGTATACATGAGGTCGTGGGTTCGACCCCGATCTTGACGCCTGCTGTATATTTGGAGTGTGCACATTCTCCCCGTGGTCGCGTGGATTTTTCTCCGGGTCCTCCGGTTTCTTTACCTTCACATTTAAAAGCATACATTGAGATTATTTGGCTGCTATATTTCGATGTGATAAGCCACTTCGTTGAGCTATCATTTGCGATAACCAGGTCGCTTGTGAAACAGAGCTATATGGAGCTCAATTGGGCCCTTACCTGGTAACATAAACATAGTTTATTTTTCTTCTTGGTTCTTTCGGTAAAGTCACGTAGAAGGAAAATAATAAAATAATAAAAATAAAACATAATAAAATTATTCTCACGACGTTTCGGCCACAACGGCTGCTTGCGTTGTGGCCGAAACGTCGTGAGAATTGTATTTCATTATGTTTTATTATTTATTATTTTATTATTTCCCTTCTACGTGACTTTACCGAAAGAACCAAGAAGATGAATCCCTGCAGTCACGAAAGCTTTAAATCGAAATTTAGTTTATTTTTGTTCGAGATAGGGAGGCCTCACTCGATGTCCGAGTTGACTGCATGAATACATTCTAAAGCCTCGTTGAGCGAAACGTCGTTATACGTTGATATTGAGTTCAGTCGTGAGACGTCTCGAGACACCGAGGAGGAGGAGTGGGGGCGAGGGGAGGGGGGATGAGGCAAGAGGGGAGGAGAGGAGGACGGGAGGATATTTATCGGTCAGAATCTGACCTATACATTGGCCACGTTGAGTACAAACGGTATCCACTTAAACGCAACATACCTGTTAGGTGGTGAATGGTGAATGACGATAAATTTGGCATAAAACCGACCAAGTGGCCAAACCCCACCACCAAGGAATAGACTGGCACTCGTCACACTACTGTGGAATTTCCATCGTTGGTTACCGATGGGAATTAGTCCCGCCTCCCTTGGTATGTTTGAACAGGCGTGCACGATCACTTGACTTTTGCAGAATTTCAATTGGTTGAAGTGTCAAGCAGGCTGAAATATGAATGCAATGTATCGGATGGAGTATGGTATACCTTGGGCCTGTTCAAATCTATTAATAGTTATCATTTTAACATCACTAAACAGAATAAAATGAGACCAATATATATATGCGCATATAATTCCTGTTCATTATTTTGGGTTTTTTTTCTGAATAGGCAAGAATTAATTAATTAATTAATTGACTGCCAAACTTTCATGAAGATAAATTATATTCCACAAGAAGCATTTATTTTTTCCAAGAGTGTGAGTCTTAGCTCAAATTTGTCGCGGGACACAAATTATGTAGGTGAATAATTTGCGGGTTTAAATGCACTCGGTAAGGCTGGACTGCGCCCATAAACACAGACGTCTCGCATTCGGAGTTTCTGTTGAAGGAAAATTCAATGAAAATCTCGAATACACGTCTCGATAAATTAACGGCACAATTGTAGATGGAGCTGTGGTTAAAGCACCGCACAGTGAACCAATCAAGGCCGAGTTGTTTGTAGATGCTTTACGCCTGAGTGTGTGTTTGCGTGCAGTGAGGTCATCTATCTATTGTTTTACGTTGCGTGGATTCTAATACAGGAATGTGTCTCGGGGAGTGGTGGCGCAGTGGCTGCTGGTTCAGTGCTATTGTAGTGACTAACTCGGAGACGATCAAACTTGGGGGCAATCTTCGATTTGAAGCTTTTGTGACTGCAGGAATCCATACTCTCTGGTTGTTTCGGTAAAGTCACGTAGTTATATAAAAAAAAAATAGATCACGACGTTTCGATCGCAACACAAGCAACCGTCATCAGGTGTGAAACACACACACTCCAACAACAGGGGCGTGGCCTCGCTCTGCCTACGGACACGCCCCCTTTCTGGAACCTACCAGCGGGTTCTTGGTGTGAGCCTTCTGTGACTTTTCCCCCGAGATCCGCCTCTGGTGTCTGTCATGGCCTGCTGACGTCAGGGCTGCCATACGCCACAGATCCCCTTCCCTGCCAGCAGCCGGCGCTATGCCACTACACTATGCCACTACACTATGCCACGACACTATGCCACTACACTATGCCACTACACTATGCCACTACGCTATGCCACTATGCGATGCCACTACACTATGCCACTATGCAATGCCACTACGCAATACCACTACACTATGCCACTACACTATGCCACTACGCTATACCACTACACTATACCACTACACTATACCACTACATTATACCAATACACTATATCACTACACTATACCACTACACTATACCACTACACTATACCAATACACTATATCACTACACTATACCACTACACTATACCATTACACTATGCCACTACACTATACCACTACACTATACCACTACACTATACCACTACGCTATACCACTACGCTATACCACTACACTATGCCACTACACTATACCACTACACTATACCACTACACTATATCACTACACTATGCCACTACACTATGCCACTACACTATACCACTACACTATACCACTACACTATACCACTACACTATACCACTACACTATACCACTACACTATACCACTACACTATACCACTACGCTATGCCACTACATTTTACCACTACACTATACCACTACACTATACCACTACACTATACCACTACACTATACCACTACACTATGCCACTACATTTTACCACTACACTATACCACTACACTATACCACTACACTATACCACTACACTATACCACTACGCTATACCACTACGCTATACCACTACACTATGCCACTACACTATACCACTACACTATGCCACTACACTATGCCACTACATTATACCACTACACTATACCACTACGCTATACCACTACACTATACCACTACACTATGCCACTACATTTTACCACTACACTATGCCACTACACATGCCACTACATTATACCACTACACTATACCACTACACTATACCACTACACTATGCCACTACACTATGCCACTACATTATACCACTACACTATACCACTACGCTATACCACTACACTATACCACTACACTATGCCACTACATTTTACCACTACACTATGCCACTACACATGCCACTACATTATACCACTACACTATACCACTACACTATACCACTACACTATGCCACTACACTATGCCACTACATTATACCACTACACTATACCACTACGCTATACCACTACACTATACCACTACGCTATGCCACTACATTATACCACTACACTATGCCACTACATTTTACCACTACACTATGCCACTACACATGCCACTACATTATACCACTACACTATACCACTACACTATACCACTACACTATGCCACTACGCTATGCCACTACGCTATGAACCCGGACTCTCTGATTTCGATTCCCAGCCATGGCGAGTCACATCTGACCCGGTCCTGGGCAGCCCCCCTTTCGCCCAACACCCACTGACAATCGTGGTGAAGTATGGTCAAACAAACTGTACGGCATGGCGATGCCTTCGTTCAGCAGTAGATTGACAAAGGTCGCTGAAACACAAGAAGACAAAGAACCTCTTGTCTGCAGTTCTTTACAGACTGTTGGGGCAAGTGCTGGTCGCAAGCACCCTTGAAGGCCGGCACGGCACACGAGTGAGTCAAGTCCAACATCACGCCCGGCCGCCTGTGTCTCCAACGCGCTGATGTTTACACACCGCACCCAGCTACTCTTTCGAGGCTGAGTCGACGTAGGGGAGGCCCTGGATCGGTTTTAGGCAATCGTCACTGGATGTTGGCCGTGAGTGCGAATCGAACGCGAGTGGCCAGGTTCGTAGCGCAGCGCGCTAACCGCTTCACCACCGCTCCCACACACACACACTCACACACGGGGCGTCATAAATAAATCCACACGCCCACGTGCACGCAAACTCCGCCACCCCTCCCTTTACACTCCTTATTGAAATCCCAGAGCCCGCGTCATACACTCCCATTGATGCATTTAATCTCGCCCTGGTGCTCACGTAAATAATTACATTAAGCGAGGCCCCCCGGCGTCGCGAGTGAGAACAGCTCCGACGTTTGAAAGAGTGGGGGGGGGGGAGTACGCATTGCATCCCCGAATCCCCAAGCTCTCAAAACGCGGAGCTGAGCAGCATTGGGTGCCCCCCCCCCAGCCCCGCCCCTCCCCGGCCCTTTTGAGACGTGCGCGTGAATGCGCGTGACAGTTGCTTTTTTTTCAAATCCCCCCCCTCCCCCCCCTTTACAAAGTGTCAGTGGCTGCGGCCTCATTACTTATGCCTTACAAATGCCCGCGACGTTAAAGCTTCTAAAGGGGCATTCTGGAGTGCACCGTTGGGGTGCCACGGGGAACACAGGCGCGAAAGGGGCGAATTGCGGGGGTGGGTTGGTGGCAGTGGCGGTGGTGCCCGTCGCTTCTTCGTCTTCGTCTTCCCACGAACCCTCAGGCACGCGTGAGTTCACACCCACCGGGGTTGGAGTTCGCGAGCCGTGCGGATGATGCGGTCCGATTGCGCGCTTCGGGGTGTCCGTAGTGAGTCGCCTTCAGCGTCCCCGGCTTGGTGAAGGGGCGTCCGCTTTGCGATGCGCTTCTGCGGCCGTCTGGAACGCTCTTCCATTCCGATACGAGGAAGCCACTGGACTTTATGTGAAGGAATGACACAGATGCACACGTTTTCTCATTGAAAATAGGTCAATTTCAAAAGATCACTGTCCTGGTCACAAAAGCAAATGTTCGTGGGGAACAATAGCAATTCTCTGTACTTTTGAGGCATGATCAATTAGAAAATAACACTTACTACCAAGGAGCAAAAAGAGTAGATATATTTTTTGACAGTGTCATAGATCTCGCACGCCCATCCCAGATTGGTTTCCGGGATGTCATAGGGGAGGGGGGGGGAGGGATGGCTGGGGGGGAGTGTCCAACAGTTTTGGTGTTCATCTTCTTGGTTCTTTCGGTAAAGTCACGTAGAAGGGAAGTAATAAAATAATAAAAATAAAACATAATAAAATAATTCTCACGACGTTTCGGCCACAACGCAAGCAGCCGTCCTCAGGTGAAAACCAGGTCTGTCGAGGCGACAGCGTCTAAATGAAACAGCACACGTGCTTAGAGCATAGATATAAGCTGGGGTGTGTCGCCCTTTCATGAAATAAAAAAACACGAATCAATAAGTGAGATGACAGAAGAGATATGGACATGCGATAGCGATGTGGTGAGACAGACAAGAAGGGAGATGCGGGCACGATCGGGAGACGCGAGGGAGAAGTTGATGAATGACGGGGAAGTGTCGTTCTGGCGTGCGATTTGAGCCTTGCGAATTCTCGCGGTGCTAAATTTAGGTGCAGATTGACCTCACTCGCCGTAGCCAAGCGGGATGGGAGGGGCGGGGAGAATAATCTACGAAACAAATTTCCAACACATTTTTTTTACCACCTAAAACTGAGTTCAATATCTGTAAATGTGTGACCTTGAATTTGCAATAAATAAATAAAAAAAACTACTAAACTTGCAGTTGCGAAGGTAACCCTGTTCCTCGGCAAAAAGATGAGTAGGTGCAATCAAACATGCGGGCTCATTTGTGTTTAGCGGTTTCAATGAACCTACGTTGATTCAAACCGGCGCTTTCATGGTCAAGGACATGCATTTTGCGGCGAGGCAGACCAAAATCTACACGCTGCGCAAAAAAGTACTCGGAGCGAAACCCGCCTAGAGAGAGAGATGAGGAGCTTTGAGCACAATTCCCTGACACGCACCCTCCTGTGGGATCGTTACGAGTGAGTTCGACTCCTGACAGTAGTAAGGATGACTGAAGCCGCCCGTGGCTGGGTTAGCTGAATATAAATGTAATGTTTTTTTTGCTCAAAATGCCGTCCTAATGGGGGGAGAGGGCCGCTGGGCCACTGAGACCCGGCGGCAAAACGTGGAATTTCCAACGTTGGGTCAGGGCACCTATTGCTCAGATTACATTACCTTGGCACGATCCACACACACACAACCACACACACTCCACCACACACCACCACACACACCCAACCCACACACCACCCACACACCACCACACACCACCACACACACCACCACACACCACCCACACACCACCACACACCACCCACACCCCACCCACCCCCGACCCACACACCACCCACAACACCACTCACACCCAACCCACACCCCACCACACACACCACCCACCACCCACACACCACCCACACACCACCACACCCCACCACACACACCACCACACACCACCCACACACCACCACACACTACCCACACACCACCCACACACCACCACACACCACACACACACCACCACACACTACCCACCCACCACCACACCCAACACACACACACCACCACACACCACCACACACTACCCATAACCCATACCCCACCCATACCCCACCACACACTACCCACACACCACCACACCCAACCTACAACCCATCCACACACCACCCACACACCACCACACACCACCCACACCCAACCCACACCCCACCCACAACCCATCCACACACCACAACACACCACCACACACACCACCCACTCCCCACCCACACACCATCACACCCCACCCACACACCACCCACTCCCCACACACCACCACACCCAACCCACACACCACCACACACCACCCACCCCCAACCCACACCCAACCCACAACCCACCCACACCCCACCCAAACACCGCTCGACGACGCAACATCGCTTTTCTGCTGGCGAACGCGCTCCACGTGGAAGAGGCGAAGGAGGCAAAGTCGACCTCCCCCCGCCCCCCGCCACCCCCCCCCCCACCACCGTGACCGTCACGTGGCGTGACAGCGCGAGCCGCGAGGGCGTCGCTCAAGAAGAGACCCCTAGTCGGGTGTGAACTGTGGGGGGGGGGGGCACGGAAAGTAAGGCCCCCCCCCCTCCCCCGCCCCTCCCTCGCCCCGCCCCCCCCGGTGCGCGAGACTGACTGAGCGTCACATCTGCTCCGCTCCTTTCAGTCTCCCACAAAAGAGGATGAGGATGGAGGGGGGGGGGGCGGAAAATAAATAAATAAATAAATGATAATAGGAAGTGGGAGGGGGGTGCAGAGTGTGAAGGTTGGGCGCGTTGCGGGGAAAGAATGGGCGATGAAACGGGCAGAAATAAATAAATATAAATAACTAAAAACGATGAATAAGTTCGTCTGCAAAAACGTGAAAAGACGAGGCGATGGTTGCTTTCAGTGAAGGAGCACACAACACACTCTGTTCCGCGTGAATAACGTTAAAGACCTCTTTTTTCAATTTAAGCAATAATAAAAAAAATATTTTTTATAAAATTTAATTTTTTTTTTTTACCTACGTGACTTTACCGAAAGAACTAAGAGTATGCATCATTGCAGTCACGAAAGTTTCAAATCTAGAAATTAAGCAATAATAACATCGATATAGGCCTTGTCTTTCTCCTCTGGCTCGGTTCAATATTTACGCCGTAAATATTTGATTCGTGCCCTTGTGTTGCTACTCCTGCTATGAGCGTGGCGGTGCCGAGTGTGTTGTATCTTGTGTGGGTTAATCAGGACAAATTCTGTTTTCTTTACAAATTCCACACTGCAAGGGCATCAATCTGGAAGAGCCACCGCGGGCAGATGAATTAAACTTCGCTTAATTTATTTCCTTTCCGTGATTAAAATACTTGCTCATGCGCCGGCCACACTTACGACCACGTCTCTGCGCTCAAGCGAGCGTACTCATCTCGGTGAGTCGTCCCGAGCCAGCAGTGGAAATTCCACGTTTCTATGGCTATGCAGTGACAGCCACTGTTGAGACTTCCCATTCAAGTGTCACGGTCCTCATTCTACCAACACGAGAAAGGTCATGGGCTAAGCCAAAAGCGTGGTTTTTTTCTTTCTTTCGGAATTTTAATTCGTGCCGGGAGAAGCGGCCAAGAGATAGCAGTCTGGCAATGGGCTATTGAATCTTACTGAATTGTAAATGTTGTGGGTTTACTCTCCAACACACCGGTGTGCTGAACTAGTCACTAATTGGCATGTTTTGTATACGTGACAAACCTTACTAGTTGGCGATCGAACCCCAGAACATCTATTATTAATTTGACCGTGCAGAGCTTTGAGTGTTGTCCCCTACGATAAGCACAGCTGGCTACATACGGTGCGAAAGAAGTATTAGTGGCGAGTTTTCTCTGATAGCTCATAAATGTGATTGGCCAAACATCCCAATTGCAGATCCAACTGAAAAAATAGTCTTTAGATTCAGTGAAACTTATCTGGGTAAATAATTTAAAAAAAAATTACATTATTATTATTATGGTATAACTAAAGGTCCACCTGGTCAGATAAAGGGACACAGATTTTTGTGGCAATTATATATATAAAAAAAACTTAGTGGAGAAATGTTCCTGCATATTGCTATTTTTTTCATCATTTGCACAAAGGCAATGGCTCTTTGCGGGAAGTCAAGAGTGATTGATTGTTGTTTGGAGGTACTGGTCCCAGTCATAATAATGTGGAATGTCCGTGAGTCAGTGACAGAGAAGGACACCTTCCCATTGCTCACTTACTTTTGTTCACAGACGACAAAGGTACAAGGTAAAAGCGCAGCCCTGCAATTGCTTGCTCACGTTACCGCTGATCGATGCGGACTTCACTAGAGAGGGAGCTCTTGAGAGCCCCTACAGAGAGTATTTGGCCTACTCTTCCATGCTGGCCAGATGTCTTGGAAGAAATTGGAGTGCCCTGTACTTGACCCCACCGGACGCGAGTTAACCGATCCAGGAACTGCGGTACACCCATCTGTAGGACAGGGTCGACTGAGTGAGCATATTGAAATGTTGCAAAAATATATATGTCCGGCGTGTGACGTTTGCTGTTACTCGGGGCATTTTAAAGCTGTTTTTTGTCCCAGAGCAATCGTCCATTGTGGTCGGGCTCGTTACAGCTTCATTGTTGACCCGGGATTATTTCACAAACCAGACTCACCAGGCGGTGATTAAAAAGATGAATCCATTCCTTCGTCTGCTAAGCCCGGGTCAATAGCAATAAAAGAAAGTGTGAAAATCCCTCCTCCTGTAATAGCAGTCTGATTTTTTTTCCACCCCAATTTGAAAACAAAAGAAATTATGTGGCGTTCAAATAAGAAAAAAATCACCGCAGCACCGCTTTGAACAAAGTGCCCATTGTTTGCCTGTGTCGTGGCCAAATTGCTGCACAGAATTACCCCACAATTACTGAATAGACGAGTCTGGTGGTATGGCAGCCGGCTTTCTCGCCAAATGAGATGGTGTCGCAAAGTCAGTGGCTCAATTAGTACTACAGCTGGGCGGGAATATGAGCAGGCCACTGCCAAAGCCTGCAGACCGAATGCCCTACGACTCAAAGGAATTGCCCTGGCTGGTCTGGTCCGCCAAGGATACCTTTGGGCTCAGTGGTATTGCTATGACCGTTCTATATGGGGAGAAAAATAATTGAAAAGTTGCGCAATGAAGCATGGAGAGATGCATGCTTCGCAATTACAATGACATGCACACAGAGGAGGAGCACGTGGTTTTGAGAACATACACAGGGTAATGAAATCATTCAAACTGTGAAGGAGATTCAGTGGGTTTGGGCAAGGCATATCACTGAAGATAATGATTGCCGATGGCAAATAATAATAACAACAAGAACGGAGTGGCAGTCAAGGGATGGAATGCGTGGAGGTGCCGGGTGGATTATCACTTCGCAGGATCATGAGAGGTGGCGGGGGCATAGAGAGGGCTTCATCCAGCAGTGGATTGGCCATGGCTGATGACGATGCCTCCATTAGCTGCCTAAATGTGCTGTGGCTAGAGCGATTGACTCACAAGTTCAAATCCCAGTCGGGGGTCTACTTAACCTATCTTGCCTATGAGGTCAACACTACCGGTGCCAAGTCGACAGTTGTGTAAATTTGGATAACCTTTGTCCCTGCCATGGGAATGTGAAATTTCCACCAAATGGACGAGGGCTGCCAATGGAACACCACCATGCCACTGCTTGTTTGAGCAGCGAAATATTTTGACCCTTGACTTGATCTTGTGAGCTAATGCACCTCAATGGACTTCAACCGGGAACATTTTAATAAGTACAATTTAATGTGCACATTTACAAATCGCATGGGCACATGGTGTGCTACTCTGCATTTGAGTAAGTAAATCAATGCAAAAAAAGTACCATTGGCAAGGAGAGAAAAGCATACTACCTGGCACCATCATTTAAAAAAAAAAACCTGGTACCATTTGTTCTTCTAAATTAAAGCAAATGATGTATTCATACATCCATTATTTATGAAGGATTTTTGGAGTTTTTTTGTGTTCTTGTTGCCAAAGGTCCATCTGTCTCTGATTGCCAAAGGACCGTCATCAATTTGGCTGGTTTTCCTTCCGCATTAAGTCCACGCCTCTTTTTTGTTTGTCCCAACGGAAGTCACAGGTCAAGTGGACAGTGCTCCCTTGCTGGGGGCGAGGATTGGCACTCATCATCTCCATTGGTGTTCCCTGAGCCAGTGCTGGACATTCCACAGTTTAATTGCTTGCGTCAATACGCCCATTACACAAACGCTGTTAACCCCTGCATAGTTGTCCTGATTTTTTTAAAATCAATTCCTGGAGGGATGATGGGTTGAGGTGACCTGACTCCTGATCGGGGCATGGCATAGCGCATTCACCGCTTGCTGCAAGAGGTTCATACTTAGGTTCCAGCAGCCGCCCTGGTTAATACTACCGGTGTAATAACCACAACAAATCCCGTCGTCTGGTGCACAGGGGACGTTAAAAATCTACTTACGCAATTTGCAACAGTAGGTCATTGTGTGCCGACGTCACGGTCGAAATGGTGCCATGGTAGTGAGATGTTAACTATCTCGCCTGGTGTCCATGAGGTCGTGGGTTCGATCCCGAGCCTGACGCCTGCTGTATACTTGGAGTTTTCATGTTCTCCCGTGGTCGCGTGGAGTCTTCTCCGGGTCCTCCAGTTTTTCCCTCCACCTTTAGAATAGACGTCCGTCCACGTGACAAGCCACGTCTTTGAGCTTTCATTTGTGGCCAGGTCGCTTCTGAAAAAGAGCTACCTACTATAGCTCAGTGGGCCTTACCTGATCAAATAACAAATAGTTTATAGTTTCGTTTAATTGTTTTAGTTCAACTTTGGCAATAAAAAAAATGCCCGTTGCTTACTCAATTGAGATTCTACACGCAGCAGCGTAATCGCCCCCCCTACCGGCGGACTGATGCCCCAGGTGAGCCTTGCGAATGAGACTATCCTGGTCCTGAAGACCTGCATGAATGACCTCCCCAAAAACGGCAGCACCTCTCTCGATCCTGCGACGAAAGAATCCTCCGAGCACCCGCACGCGACCTCATTTCACCGGTCCATCTCCGCTGGGGGTGTACTCTCGGAAAAAAAATGAAAAAAAAGAAATCGGAGCAGAACAACAGCGTTTCTGGGGGACAGACCGACAACAGCAACAACAACAACAACAAAATCGCTCTTCAATTTAAACTCCTGCCGCGTCTCCACGCCGCCGTTCCTGCCAGCGATAAGGGACCTCTTTTGTTTTTCGCTGGGCTTACGACCAGGCTGCCGTGTTGGTGTTGGTGGTTCGATTTTTTTTTTTGACTCCGCTCCACCGACCGCCCCAATTATGATTTATGTGACGGCGTTCGCCAGTGACCGCGAGCGCATATTCCTAGGGGCGCGCCTTGCTAAGCAGGCAGGGGCGCCGGGCCCGTCGGAGGATGACAAAGCCTACACTTCTGTGCGGCGGGGGTGGGGGGCTGGGGGGGGGGTGGGGGGTGGGGTTTAATCGGTGGGGTGGGGGGCTGGGGGGGGCTCTTCCCCGAGAGCCGGTTCAACTGCGACACGTTCTTTGTTCGAGGTGGCACGGTGGCTCAGAGGGCTATCGCCGTGCACTCGTTTACGGAGCGAGCCAGAGCCAGCCCCGCTGAGATCCTGGGTTCAAATCCAGGGCAGCCACGTTGGGATGAAGCTAAGGGGGTCGGCAAAAACCAGAAAAAAAGAAGAGCCTTTTTTTTTAAATCCTTTATATTAAGTTCGCTTGCTTGCTTGCGTGCTTGCTTGCGTGCTTGCTTGCTTACAACCGTGCAAATCTTTCGGTCGTTTTTTTAACCCACTTCCCGTGATCCAATCGAGCTGACATTTTCCACACAGACTCGTTGTGCGAAACAATTATTGTTCGTGAAAAAAAATTCCCAAAATTGTAAACTTTTTAGGCAAAAAAAAATTATTTTACATATATTCAAATAGAACTCATTCATGGCTTTGGCTGAATGTCACAGTATAAGAGCCCAGAGCGTAACCCCTCCACAGGACGTGGCCGAGTAGCGCAGTTGGTAGCGCCCTCGCTTCCCATGCCAAAGGACGCGGGATCGATCCTTGCGTCTTCCACAGGCGAATATATTTTTAAATCCTTTATATTAAGTTCGCTGCCACGCATATAAAGGATTTATAGTGAAAAACTTTGTTTTTACGGGTTATACTTATTTTCGAATCCGGTACAAAAAAACCCAACTCAATATCTCAAGAGCCGCAATGCGCGTGAATACGAGACGGTGGTGCTGAATTAAAAAACCCCGTCACGAAGCGGTCCCTAAAGAGCCGCATGCGGCTCCGAAGCCACCTGTGACTGACCCCTGGGATGAAGGCACAGTCGGTGGTCTCAGCCCATCCGCTGGTGTGACTGCACACGCAACAACAGCAACAACAAAAAAATACGTGAAGTGCGATTTCGTTTTGCGCTAATTTGCATGAGCGATGAGAGCTCAATGTGACATTTGGCGGGTCGCCTGAGTTATAAATATAGTGCAAGAGAGCACAGCTTGGTAACTATCAGGTGTGGAACGATGCGTTGATTACCGTCGATTGTTAAGCTCACGACACACGCACCGGAGGCGCTTACGTACGAATCGATGTTTATTTTTTCATATTTGGAGTTTGCGTGTCTCTCTCTCTCTCCCCGTGGTTGCGTGGATTTTTCTCCGGGTCCTCCGATGTTTTCCCTCCACATTGAGAATCAACATCAGCACGCGTTTAGAGCATTTGGCCGCAATAAATGTCCACGTGATCACCCACTTCGGTAGGCTATCATTTGTGGCCAGGTCGCTTCTGAAAAAGAGCAACACAGCTCAATGGACCCTTACCTGGTGAAATAAAGATGGGCTAGTTGAATGCATTCCCGTCGCACGTAATTGGTTCCACGTCATTCCTACAGCCACCGGGGGCGCTACCAATCAAAGGAACCGATTCTTGAAGCGCCCAGAACGGTGACAATTTACCCCGACGTCCAAAGCGGCGAATGGACGCAGTTGTGCGAGGCAAAACCGTGTCAACGGATCTGCGAGATTTCACTCCTGCGTCAAAATTCGAAATAGGTTGCGGCTTTACTTCCGCGGAGAAAGAAACAAGTATAACCCGTAAAAATAAAATTTTTCACTTTAAATCCTTTATATGCGTGGCGGCTAGAGTCCTCTCGTCCTCTGGCTTGAGATGGCTGCCACCTATGGGTCAGATGATTGCATTGCACCATTAAGCAATTGGTAACTAAATATAATATTTTTGTCCTAAAAAATGTAAAATTTTGGAAAAAAAATTTCACGAACATTAATTGTCACGCACAACGAGTCTGTGTGGAAAATGTCAGCTCGATTGGATCACGGGAAGTGGGTTAAAAAACGACCGAAAGATTTGCACGGTCGTAAGCAAGCAAGCGGACTTAATATAAAGGATTTAAAAATGAAATGATTTCCTTTGTGCTGCGATGCTTATTGCAGCAGCAGGAGAGAAAAAAATATTTCACTTGGAAATGCAAATGTATTTATAAAAGCCCATTCGTTTAATTACCCCGCCTGCATTCATGTTCTGTTTACATTATGGTCCCCGAATTTCTACTCGCACTATATTGCCCTGCCGCCGTTCTTTGTGCACATTTCCACCCCCCCCCCCACCCCCGAAACCATGATTGAGAAAAGAGTATTAGATCTTGACATGCTTTCACCTGGTTGTAAATGAGCGAAACGAGGCCTTTAATTACGGCCAGGTATCTCATCCACTCAGGTCCCTGTGTGTGGAAGTGTTCGCACAATGGGACGTGTTTCGTTAGTGGCCTTCGAACAAGACGTATCTTCCCGCTCGAATTAGTCAAGGATCGTGGTTCATCTCTGCTGAGACAGTGGAGGAAATTCCACATCCCCGTGACAAGGACGGCTCTGTTACAGTACCGCACAGGATTTTGTGGTTATGCTGTACAGCCCTCCAATGCGATTATAATTTTTAAAACCAGTTAAAGCCCACCCAACTGTTATCTCTTTTTCAGAGGCGACCTGGCCACACGTGATCGTTCAAAGTGCCTTCTATCATCATCATCATCACACGTGGGCATTTAAAGTCGCAGCCAAATAATCTAAACCCGGAGGAGGACCTGGAGAACGATATATGCGACCACCGCGGGGAGAGAGAACACGGGGACGCCAAATCTATTGGGTCCGCGATTGAACCCACGCGCTCCTGCGCACCAGGCGACGGAGTTAACATCTCGCCACCGCAATTTTGGTTTTCCCACGTGTTGTTGGGCGTGATGTCTGACGTTTCACTCCCAGCACGTAGGTACAACCGGAAAACAAATTCAGAGAAGGGCCATTTATTCTTTGTATAAGCCAATCGCTGTCTAGTCATTCCACAAATTGGCCCTGCCTAAAAAATTATTCTACTTTAATTCTTCATTGGTATTTTTCCCCGTTGTATGCATATTCTGCCGTCAGCGCCACGTCACGAGATGAAGACATTTGCGCTCGGACCTCCGACCGAGCGGTGCATTATCCCGTGATAAAAAAAGAAATAAACGGCCCGTGGAAGGAAATGACATCACAGAACCACTGCTGAGATACCCCTAAAGTGACCTCTTATTCACACTGGGGGAGCTCTACTCTCGCACCTTGCTACAGGTGATAATTCTTTGAGTGTCAGTCGCCGATTATTCTAAACCTTCCCCCCCCCCTCGAGCTGCACAATTTCCGGAATTGAGTGCATTCCAAATTAAATGTGATTCTCATGCAGCCGTTGGCCAGCAAGGCTGAGACCATCCATTTGAGACGCAGGTTTGAATCGCGTGTGTCTGCTCGGATTCAAAGCCCAGGGTCTCACCGGGCTGCTCGCTGCTCTCGTAATGTGCCACCGACTCGATTGACTCCCCAGCATTGAGCGCTTTGGGTCAATAACTGACCAGCCAGGCTCACGCGCGGACAGATCACACTGCCACCCGACCAGACAATGCAGACGTGCATCGGTTAAATTGCTGTTACACAACGGCCAAGGCCCACGCTTTTACCAGAACGCCGGGGTGCGTGTTGTGTGTGAGAGAGAGAGAGAGCACATATTGAGGTCGGAAAAGTACATGGCGGTTTGTTGTGGCTGGGCACCACGTGCCGAGCCGCATTTGTCTTTGTCTCCTTGGTGCCGATGTTCAGTCGCCGCAACGGGCACTCATTTACCACTGAACGGAAACCTCGGCAAATAACGCGGGCGAGTTCAGACGCCACCTGCAATTGGCGTCGTGCATGGCTGGGAATCAAGTTCAAGTTGCATGTTTATTTTGCTGAGCCAGGTGCGAATTGAAGAGGCCGGGATGGAGTCTCGTTTGCAAGTGTAGTGACACCCGACGCGGTCGTCTTCAATAACAGGGGTCTTCATGTCTTGCAGCACGAGACACGCGGGTCTTCAAGGGTTTCCTTCACTCCGAGCGTCCTGAACTCCCTCGCTTCCCGATTATATATCCCTCAAGCCCCCTTTCCCGAAGGTTCCTTGACCTTCCGCTTTCCACTCCAGCCAGTTACCTTCCCACTTTTCCAAATGGATCCCAATCGTCCACCCTGTCAATCACCCTCCGTTTTCCGCACTTTCCATTTCGTATTTCTACCTCAAATCCCTTCAATGTCACTGCCTCTAACCAATGCCCTTTCAGGCCCGTTAAGTACCAATCAGGGGGCTTTGTTTGACTTCGCGACTCTCCGTGTCGTGCACGCCGTGCCCATAGAGTCGGGCGAGCATTTGTCGGAGTCACCAAAATGACAACGGCAATTGAAACAAAACAAAACAATCATGCGACGATTAAGCAAATATAAATGAGAGCAAAAACAACAGCCTCACAGGAGACATCGAAATTGGTGCGCGCACACAAAGTGATATTAAATAAATAAAGAAATATTTTCCGATAACAAAATTTGGCTCCGACAAATTTACTTTAAAAAAAATCATTCATAGAAAAATGTATGTTACTGTACAGAAAGCATCAAAATGGATTTGAGGTGGTAATTGCACTCGCATGCAAACAGACATGGACACGAGTCAAAACACAACTGCAGGTGAATTTATCGCACAGAATCGACAGCTGCGCATCAGATGGAACCCAGCCTGTGGGATCTTCGTGCGGTGTGTGAGCCAATGCACCACCGCTCACATGCACGGGCTTTATTATAAACACAGGCATTGTTACATAATACATTCCTAGCTGCATACCTACCTGCATTCCTCTACCTAGAATCAGTTTGAGGGAAGCGCACATTTGTGGGACGTCAACAGCGCATGGCTGCCCTACGGAGTGACTGTCTCCTGCCAAAGGAAAGTGGAATTTCCATCAACTATCCCACGGGTGTCAAGGGAGATGACCCATGCTCCCTATTCGTTTACAGTAGGGCACGTTGATTTTGACTTGATCTACTTATGCAATGCATGATGGGCATACATTTAAACTATTTTATTTTACTAGGTAAGGCCCACAGAGCTATATATCTTTTTTCAAAAGCGACCCGGCCTCAAATCGCAGCTCAACAAAGTGTGGAAATGCACAGCAGCCAAATACTCGAAATGCGTGTTGTTCATTCTAAATGTCGGGGGGGGGGGGGGGGGGAACCGGAGGACCTGGAGAAACATCTACGCGACCACGGGGAGAGAGACGCAAACTCAAAATGCACAGTCGTCAGGTTCGGGATGGAGCCCACGACCTCCTGTATGCCAGGCAAGGTCGTTGACATCTCGTCACCGTGGCGCCCCACACGTTATTGTCCATACCCGTAATCGCACATACACGTAATTGTGTATTACACGTTTTTGCCGTGCACGTGTGAATGCACGCGTTTGTTTGTGGCCAGGATTGCAGATTTTGCCGAGGCCAAGGTTAAGAATCGCCTCATTGTATTCTCGGCGCGCCACTCAACGCGGTCATCTCTCCGCCGGCATTATCGCAGCGCATCGTCCGAGTGATTTTCTCGAACGGAATGGGCTACGCGAGCCGTCGACGAGCGCTGGAGAGAAATCGTTGGGGTGCGGCAGGGAGCTCTGGACAATGGTGCCGGTTTGCGTAACCGTGTCGTGTGCATTGTGCACACGTGCCTCGGTCCTTCGGCGCATACCACACGTGCATATGTCATGATTGGTATTGATCTCGCCAAAGCAGCCTCGGTGAGTCTCAAGAATTATTTAAGGAGGGCCCTGCATGGCATGTGTTTGTATCCAGATGTTATGTCCCTCGCCTGTGACGCAGGAGGCCGTGGGTTCGATCCCGGACCCTGACGGTGCCTGGTTGTACGTTTGGAGTTCGCAAGATGTTAACTACCTCACCTCATATACAGGAGTTCGTGAGTTCGATCCCGAACCCTGACACCTGCTGTATATTTGGAGTAAGCGTGTTTCTCCCCCCGTGGTGGTCGCGTGGAATTATCTCCAGGTTCCTCTAGTTTTGTCCCCCACTCCCCATCCCACAATTATAATCGGACACTTTTATGAGCTGTTACGTGTGGCCAGGTCGCCTCTGAAAAAGAGCTAATAGCCGAGTGGGCTTTACCTGGTAAATAAAATACTCTTCTTGGTTCTTTCGGTAAAGGCACGTAGAATGGAAGAAATAAAATAATAAAAAAAAACATAATACAATAATTCTCAGTGAGAATTAATACAAATAAAACATAATAAAATAATTCTCAGTGAGAATTATTTTATTATGTTTTATTTTTATTATTTTATTATTTCCATTCTACGTGACTTTACCGAAAGAACCAAGAAGATGAATCCCTGCAGTCACGAAAGCTTTAAATCGAAAAATAAAATACTGTTTAGTTTGATAACATTATGCACCTATGACCGACTCACCGGGAATGTGCCTGACATCGTCAGATCCCAGAAGGTCAGCTCGGTGTTTTTTGACACTGGATAATGTGTTGCTTCATAGACAGCTGATGGGCAATATGGTGGGCAGCAGAGGGTAGTTCCACCGTGGACGTCAGTAATCCTGTTCATCTTTCGCATGGGTTAATGACAGCAGCTCAAAGATGTCGTTTTAGATTCGTTATCCACTCAATTGTCGTTTCAGAAGCGGAGTGGATGTCGCCCGGTCCGCCTTTAAAGGAGCGAAGGCAGCAGGAGCAGCGGTGGCGTGTTTACGATGCGGTCGATGGTTTCGGGATTCCGCGGCTGCACTCACAGACGCCATTTGTGCGTCAGGTTGCCGCGTCGACCATGCACTGGTCCCGATTCGGTTGATGGTCGACCTTTGGCGGCGTGGGAAATTGAAACCGGTAGGTTCGACGGTAGCGTCCTGTAGGCATACCTGTCAAACCATACGGTGTACCCGTGTTCTTGTACAGGGAAATTGAGCTTTCAGGTCCATATGGCGTACAGCCGTTTCAATGCGGGCAAACAAAATGTGTCTGTTTGTGTTTCATCTCCTGTGACGATGGGACTTTGTAGGATGAACGTTGAGATTTATAAGGGCACGGGGTGAGCAATAAAGTCTGAATTGGTCTCTAATA
Source organism: Lampetra fluviatilis (assembly GCF_964198595.1). Classification (NCBI taxonomy): domain Eukaryota; kingdom Metazoa; phylum Chordata; class Hyperoartia; order Petromyzontiformes; family Petromyzontidae; genus Lampetra; species Lampetra fluviatilis. Next base: position 3,110,001 of record NC_136327.1, on the reverse strand, counting down.
AGGTAGGACACTGATAAGGGTTTGACAGGTATGTGCACAAGATGTTTATTCTTGACGTCGGCCGCAGTCCAGCCTTTCTCCTCTCATGGAGCATGGCACCGAATCCAGCAAGAACGCGGTTGAAGCCTGGCCAACCAATGATTCAACTCGTCGTCGATGACAATGAACTGACGCTCTCCATTCAACCGTCTCTCGGTCACCTGGGCTCTGCGATTGGCTAAAACGGAGTCACGAGGGCTTGTCGGCCGCAGCCAACTCGTTGCCGGTGGCAACATGCAAGCGCGTCGTCAATAGCAACGGCCGGGGGCACCGATGAAAAAATGAAGCAATGGCGGAATGTCTTTTCTTTTCGCCATCCCACGTGGCTGGCAACGAATTTAATAAGAACATCTGTTTGCTTCATCTCGATCAATTGCGAGACGAGCCACCTTTGTTATGTTAAGCGGGCTTGGGAGGCTATCCGAGCCAACAACAAAAAAGTTGGGATCACTGCAAGAGACATGGAGTTCTTAGATAGGGCAATGGAGTATTTTCCCTACAACGTTTATTTAACGCGTGGACTTATGGGATTTACTCTCCAGCACACAACCGGTGTGCTGAAGTCGTAACTAATTGGCGCGTTTTGTGTGAGTGACAACTCTTACTAGTCGGGTGGTGGCGGGTTTAGCGACGCAATTTATATTTAAGCGATATAACCTAAAAGGAATCCCTTTAACACATTCCTGCGGAGGGAGCTGGTAGGAACGTTGGGTTGCTCGGTTAATGGCCAGGGTCAACGGCCAGGGCGTGGTGTATTCCGCAAATATGCCCGACTGTGAGGGCGGGCACAAGCCGGCGTGAGTAGGTTAAACCTTGAGTTTTATAAGGGCACCACTGGGTGACCAGCCCCTCCCCACCCAGCCCCACCCTCCCCACCCAGCCCCTCCCCACCCTCCCCACCCAGCCCCCTCCCCACCCAGCCCCACCCCACCCTCCCCTCCTCAGCCAGCCCCACCCTCCCCACCCAGCCCCTCCCCACCAAGCCCCTCCCCACCCTCCCACCCCCGACCCAGCTCCACCCTCCCCACCCAACCCCTCCCCACCCAGCCCCTCCCCACCCAGCTCCTCCCTGCACGACGGACGGACGGACACAATAATCCCCTGTGGGATGGTGTAACCAGGCGGTTCCTACCAGTATTATGTATGTACAACGTGGATGTTGACCGGATGGGTGGCAATGTGGGTCGACTCGCGATCGGAAAGGGCCTAGAGTTCAAATCCCGGTCGGAGGTCGACAACCCATCATCCCTACCAGGTCGACAAAGTGGCGGCCACTTTGTGGAAAGCCAACAGTTGGTTATTCTTGGGATACATTCCGTTCCCGTCGTGGCAATCTGGATTTTTCTTTTCTTTTTACCATCTGAAACGAGAAACAAGCAGTGGGCCCAGTGCTCAATGGACGAGGGGATACGCTGCCGAGCGTTTTGGAATTCGATACTGCTCAGCTAGACGGGTTGCTTTGGTGAGGGATGACACCGACTGACAGATGCATACTGGGAAATGCGTTGAGAGACGGGAAGAGGAGCACATTGATTCGAGAACACACGAATGCGATTGACATCGTTCAACTTTAAAGTGAAAAGTAAGCCTGCCTGGGCCAATACTCACGTCGCCCGTGAGGATGGTCATGAATTATTGCAATGGAGTGGCTGCCAAACGATTGAATGCATATAAGGGAACGGCCACCAAGGAGACGGAGCAACGGAATCAGTCAACGTGCAAGGGGCCGCTTGGATAGTTACGTCGCAGGATCAATCCAATGGTGGCGGCTTACCAAAACCGCGGATTATCGCGCGAAATTGGTCAGAATTTTTATTTTTATTGTCTAGTGGTTGGTATTGTTTCACTTGCATCATCACACTGGGATTTTTGCACGCGGCGTTGTTTTTCTGGAAGATTTGCTGGTTTATCCAGGATGTTTCTGCTGCGCGTCGTCGCTTCAAGATGTTCTCTGTTCATATTTTGTTCATATTTTGTTTGTTGCGGTTGCATCCGACTCAAGAGCCGCATGGCTCACAGGGCTACACCTAATACATGAAACTTGAAACTTGGGAATCGAAATGGGTCGGATTCGGTGGACACAGCCGCAACGCGAGAGCACGAAGCAGCCGAGGATTGGAACGCGTCCGCTCCGGAATCAGCTCGTGTGCACGTACTTAGGCGTGCTGCGAACAGCGCCGAACGATAGCGAAAGACCACGACGGCGTTTGAGAGGCCTTCATCCAGCGGTCGATTGATCATGGCTGATGATGATATTGGCAATTCTAGGATGCAGTTAACATGTTGCACTTGGGAGGGGGGCTAATCTGAATATTGGGGGGTGGGGGAAGCGGGGTAGGAGAGGATGTACCAATATCCACACCCTCAATTTAAAACCCCACAGGCGTGATGAGGGTATAAGAGCCAAAGCTGAGAGATCAGGCGTCCACTGTGGATAGTTTGGGAATGGATTGTACGATTGAAATATGAAACGTCACAGTCAAGGTCTTGTAATAAAAAAAATACAAATAATAATTTACAGCCGCTTGTCAATCCACTGCATGATGAATACCTCCCCATTACCTGTCAGTCATGGGCGTTGCTGCGACCACGCTTCACCGCGCTGGCGAAAAGGAGTGGGATCCAGGACGGCTCTGGCCCACCGCTGATGTTAGCCACGGCTGCGAATCGAACACAGGGTTTGCCAGCCCCACGGCAATGGAAGAAAAGGCTTTGAAGAAACGCAGGCTTTGCCGTTACCACGTGGGTTGTGACATCATCGGAGTTTATAGGCGCAAGCCATTGTGTGTCTGTCTCACGGCCTAAAGCCCCCCCCCTCCTCGTAATTGGAACATTACGAGCAATTTGAGGGGAGCGGTCGACTTGGTGAGCACGCGCACCGCATTACGAACCCGGAGACCTGAGTTCGACTCCTGGCCACGGCCAACATCGGTGCCGGGCGATATATATTGGAGCCAGTTCTGGGCTCCCCCGTTCACAAAGCCGCACTGCCCAGCGTGGTGAGTTATGGCGGGCAGGGATAACGTCATCCAGCAGTGGACTGACACGTGGTTCTACGTTAGTTTTGTGGCACGAAATAGTTTCCTTTTGGTTTTAATTGGGCTTGTGGCTGCGGTGAAATAGTTGAAAGAATATTTGTCATATCCCCCAGATTAGAGCATTCTCCACCCCCCCCGTATTTTACAACAAAAGTTCGGGCTGCGAATTATAATCTGGAGAGTACATTGTGTCTTGCAGAAGATGTGTTTCAATCCAGTTGTTCAGAGGCATCTTCCAGAAGACATATCTCCCCATTATATCGTCGTCTGGAAGACGGCTCTTAAAAGGACCGCGTTCTTTTGATTATGAAACACAATTTTTGTTTGTTTTCAAAATGACCCGAAACGTTTGGGGTGCTTGTCTAAATTTGAGGAGCATCTTACAATTTGGAGAATACGGCAATTGAACTGAATCACAATCGCTTGTTATTGTGAGTGTTGGTGAGTCATGGGTCAGTGGAATTACAGCAGTGCTGTGTAAATGTTATCAAGTTAGTAAAAAAAACAGGTGCCAGTAATCCCAAACTCCGTTTACATCATCGATTTTTTTAATGATAAAAAGGAGGTGATAATCGTGTCAGCAGCTTGGGTTAATGACGGTGCAGCAGTAGCGAATGCAATTGCACAATCTTGCATGAGAACTCGGCAGCAACTCTGGAATGCCATCAATATTTCCAATCTCATCAGCTGGGTCAGGCCCGTTAAATAAACGCCGCTGAGTTTCGAGATGTTATTGGCAAGAGCACTCCGTCTGCACGTTTGGGGCGTTGCTAATGTTATCAACAGTGACCATAGAGTCAGTAGATGTTTTTACTGGTAGGAACATCCTGGTTACACCAGCCCACAGGGGATTATTGTGTCCGTCGTGCAGGGAGGGGCTGGGTGGGGAGAGAGGGGCTGGGTGGGGAGGGTGGGGAGGGGCTGGGTGGGGAGGGTGGGGCTGGGTGGGGAGGGGAGGGTGGGGATGGGCTGGGTGGGGTGGGAGGGGTGGGGCTGGGTGGGGAGGGGCTGGTCATCCCGTGGTGCCCTTATAAAACTCAACGTTTAACCTACTCACGCCGGCTTGTGCCCGCCCTCACAGTCGGGCATATTTGCGGAATACACCACGCCGCCGTTGACCCTGGCCATTGACCGAGCAACCCAACGTTCCTACCAGCTCCCTCCGCAGGAATGTGTTGTTTTTGTAATTTTGAAAACATCAAGGCCGTGATTACGAAATGTCATATTTCTTTTATATCCCACCCAGTTCTAAAAATGCATCCTGATTATGGAGATGATACCGCTGAGGTCGGCATTATATCACCATTTGCCGTGCGTGTCGTCGCGGCGGCAGATTTTGCACACAGCTCGCGCGTGTTCATGTCCCGTGGTTTCATTTTTTTGAAATATATTGCCGAGGCTTGTTTGCGGCTAAAACAAAATCACGATTTGATTGACCGTGCGTCCAAGTCTCTTGGAGGAAAAATTCAATACGCTGTCTCGGACGATAAAAAATGAATTTTAAAAACGCGTGAGACAGCTAGAGAGTGGGAGCAAGGACGAGGAGGAGGAGGAAAGAGGGGGGGGGGGGGGAAGGGTCGGTGACAAATATCATGGATTTTTCGTGTTTCAATTAGTCTGGAGTTTTTTGATGGACTCTCATTACGGAGATACGGCTTTAAAGCTCCGCACCAAGTGATATTCACTTTCTTGCTCAAAAGGACGCAAATGAAAGAATAACCTTGACGTATAATTTTAAATCTAGAGATATTTGAGGCAGCCAATGTTGCCTAAAAAAACCGCGCTGGTACCATTAATATTACCGCACTGAACTGAGAGACAGCGGTAAAAATAGAGCATCCATCTTGCAACGACATATTGCCACTACAAAATCAACCAGACCACGAATAACAATAATACTACTAATAATTCACAGCCCATCATACCCGTCGGGTCGGTAAATTTAGTTCCACAATGTGGTACACTTAATCAGTTGCTGTACAGCAACGAGCTTCTTTAACCACAGCGCCACCCATCCGCGTCATTCATAATAATAAAAACAATTTCAACTTGTTCATTCATAATAACAATTTCAACTTGTTCATTCATTCATAATAATAATAATAACAATTTCAACTTGTTCATTCATAATAATAACAATTTCAACTTGTTCATTCATAATAATACAAATTTCAACTTGTTCATTCACAATAATAACAATGTCAACTTGTTCATTCATAATAATAACAATTTCAACTTGTAATGAGCACGCAGTATTCGCTCGCTCTTTTGAACGGACCGAGGGAACGACTCAAAGGCACGAGGAACCACGGACAAGCAGGAAGGCCTCCGATGCGTTGAACCGGTGCCAATAATTGCCCAAGCTCTGCGTTGCTCTATATATGAAGGTTTAATCGGCCAGTTAATGAGTGTTTACATGTGGGAGGAACCCGGAGCAGCCTGGTACAATAAAAAAAATAGTTATTTTTGCTGGTAGGAACCTCCTGGTTACACCAGCCCACAGGGGATTATTGTGTCCGTCCGTCGTGCAGGGAGGGGCTGGGTGGGGAGGGGCTGGGTGGGGACGGGAGGGTGGGGTGCGGCTGGGTGGGGAGGGTGGGAGGGGAGGGGCTGGGTGGGGAGGGTCGGGAGGGGCTGGATGGGGAGGGTGGGAGGGATGGGGCTGGGTGGGGAGGGGCTGGTCACCCCGTGGTGCCCTTATAAAACTCAACGTTTAACCTACTCACGCCAGCTTGTGCCCGCCCTCACAGTCGGGCATATTTGGGGAATACACCACGCCGCCGTTGACCCTGCCCATTGACCGAGCAACCCAACGTTCCTACCAGCTCCCTCCGCAGGAATGTGTTTGTAATTGTTTGTTTACCTTTCTTATACTTTGCACTCCTATCGTGTTTGTTGTTGTTGTAACTTTCTGACCCGCCCCTACTGGACATGTGAAAAATTAAATGTATAGCTCATCGGATTCCTCCAGCATGAATAAAGATTATAAATCTGATTCTGAAATTCCACGTGTGCAAAGGGGGAAACACTCGATCCCATACAGATCCCATAGAGATGGAACAGGTGGAGTCCATAATCAGTGCTGAATTAGAGGCTACGTGCGAAGCCACCATCGCGTGGCTAAAACCCAAGAATAATATAAGGTTTAACTTGCATGTAAAACTCAAGTTTAACTGACGCTAACATAAATCTGACACGAGGCATGAATTTTGGATCAAAATATTTCAGAAATTCGGATCGTTATTGACAAATGTGTTTTTTTTTTCGGATTCTAAGATCATTTCTGTTCGTGCTAACAATAGTGACGTAACATGAGCCACACATCACTGTGGTGGCACGAGCGCGGACGTGACGTCATGGTCGTGACGTCACTTCCCCAGACGTCACATTTCGGATAACATCCGAAACGAAAACAAAATTTCCCCGATCGTCCCAAAATGTCATATCTGGGCCGAGTTTTTCGATTTTTTTTTGCTGTGACTAATTTGAAAATCGGGAACGCATCTCTTACCAAGGCACCAACCTCAACTGCATCGCGGAACACAAACCGCCTCTCCGTTGCACGCGGTTGATTTTCTTTTGGCGAGGGAAATATTTGCGAATGTTTGGCTTTGATAGAAGGCAATCAGTTCCGCTTCGGGGAGCACAAAACACTTCGCTTGATTTGCAGTTCGCCGTAAGAAAAGAGATATATTTAAAGAGTGAGAGCCTGACCGAGACTGCGAGAGTTATGCGTGCATAAACGTACAGCACACACCACTATGCGCGTATAAATTCTGATTAAATCGGAGCTTACGTAGGAGTGAGATGGATATCAGCAACATAGTGCCGGTGGTGTTGGCTTCAGCATACTTTCATTCAATGGCGTATTGACATAAGAGTCAAGGCAAATCACATCAAAGTTTATGTGTCCATGCTCGCACGAGCAAATGGGGTGGGTGTGTCATCTATGTTGGTGGTCATGTGCCAGTGGTGGAAATTCCATGTTCCCATGGCGGCGGCCAATTTCTCCGTGAGAACACCGACTGTTGACTGAGCACGCTTTAGCAACTCTGGAAGGATGATGGGTTTGGTCGACCTCCGAATGGATTTGGGCTCGCAACTCTTCCGATTGAGAAAGACTTAACCACAGTGCTACCCTAACGGCTCCTTGTCAATCCACTGTTGTGCCGTGCCAGTCGTGGGGGTTGTTTTATCCATACTTCACCACGATGGTCAGTGCAGGCTGGTGAATGTGGTTGGTTTAGCGAATGCTTTTACACGCGACTTTCACACAGAGAACCAGATGCACAAGGAAAAACACATTGTCCTGCTGAGGGAGCTGGTAGGAACGTTGGGTTGCTCGGTCAATGGGCAGGGTCAACGGCGGCGTGGTGTATTCCGCAAATATGCCCGACTGTGAGGACGGGCACAAGCCGGCGTGAGTAGGTTAAACGTTGAGTTTTATAAGGGCACCACGGGGTGACCAGCCCCTCCCCACCCAGCCACACCCCTCTCACCCCCACCCATCTCCACCCTCTCCACCTAGCCCCTCTCCACCCAGCCCCTCTCCACCCAGCCCCTCCCCACCCAGCCCCTCCCCACCCAGCCCCTCCCCACCCTCCCCACCCAGCCCCTCCCCACCCAGCCCCTCCTTCCCAACCCAGACCCTCCCTGCACGACGGACGGACACAATAATCCCCTGTGAGCTGGTGTAACCAGGAAGTTCCTACCAGTAATAAATACGTAGGTCGATGTTACCGTGAGTCAACGTTAGCCCACGTGGCCACAGAGCCACGTGACCGCCTCCCCCTCCTCCAGCACGCGCTGTGTGAAAGTCACGTGTGACACAGCAATTCGCGAAATAATAACAAAAATGGTTGGTGTTCAGTGCTGGTTTGGGATATCACACGTAATTGATTTTAGCCATGGTCGGGAATCAAACTTATGGCGCCGGGTTAAGTAGGCAATGCACTTACTAATTGGCCACCGCTTCCTTACTATATATACACACACGTTTTGATCAAATGAGATACTGTCATCATCTTCTTGGTTCTTTCGGTAAAGTCACGTAGAAGGAAAATAATAAAATAAAAAAAATTAAACAATAAAATACAATATTCGCTGCCAAGCTTGGTGGTGTTCATTCAGACGCTGTCTTTCCGACAGACCTGCTCTTCACCTGAGGACGGCTGCTTGCGTTGTGGCCGAAACGTCGTGAGAATTGTATTTTATTATCTTTTATTTTTATTATTTAATTATTTCCATTCTACGTGACTTTACCGAAAGAACCAAGAAGATGAATCCCTGCAGTCACGAAAGCTTTAAATAGAAAAATACTGTCATCAACGTACCCGGCTCAGCCACCTCAAAGCAGTATCATGAAGTCGTTGCTCTCTGTCAACATCGGCCGCATGAAGACGAAGAAGATCAAAAGGAGGAGGGATTTCCACCGTTGCTTCAGAACTGCCAAATGCTCATTGAGCACGGAACCACTTTGACCTTTGGTGACCGTGCTGAGACCCATCGACCTACTGAACTGGAGGACCCGGTTAAATCACGGGGCGGCTTGAGACCTGGATATAAATTTGAAATCTCTGGGTTGCCTGCTTCTCTGTCCTAACGAAGGGCGTTACGGTCCCCTCGAGATGCCCGGTCACACCACCACCACCACCACCTTGGCTGCGGCAGACACTCAAACATTTTCGCGGGGACAAAAAACAGCAGCAACAACGAGCCCCCAAATTGCGGGGATATTCCGCGGAGACATCGCAGCTTACGGTCACGCGAGGGAGACATAAATAACCCTCTGAAGTAACAGCGTGCGACAACAACAACAAAACCCCACGTACAAGTGAAATAAGTAACGCGAAGAAGCAAAGCAGTGGGAATATCGTGTAAATTGATCGGATTTGAGATTTGGCACGACCTGCCACGTCTCTTTATTATCGGAGTGCAGCTCGTGGTTTGCAATGCGCGCATTTTGCGGTTACAGTTCGGCGCGCATTTGATTTTGCAAATTACTGGTGCGGACGAAGCGACTGAAAGTGGATGGGATTTTTTTTTTAAAGCCCTCATTAGGTTGGTTCTGGGCTTGCGGCAGGCGAGTTCAACCTGCCGGTGGCTTGTTATAAATCATTTCGTCGTTCTCTCCTTCCTTCCCTCCCAAAGTCCTCGTCCACCGCCACCCCCCCCTCGGCCGCCCCATTAGAGGCCCGAAACTGCCACCGCATTCAGCGTGACGTCCACGCGCCCCAACGTCGTCCCCTCCTCCTTCTCCTCCGTGGCTGATGCCGTGGGCACGCTTTGATCAACGAGCCGGCAGGAAGAAGAAGAAGAAGAGGGATTGTAAAAAAGAAACAACCCCACAAAGGTAGGCGCGAAACAAACGGAATCATCGACACAACCCATCAGCCGAGACGAGAGACGGGATGGCGATCGCCGCGCCAAGTCATCGATCCAATTTGTTTTGGGAAAACGGCTCCACATTTGGCGTCGAACAAGCGAGTGCCCCGGATGCACCCTAACGGATGAAACGATACAATGTTGTACCGTTTATCATGGGGGTGATGCTGCTACTGCTGATGATGATTATGCTGATGGTGGTGGTAGCGCTGATGATGATGAGATACATTTTGATCACGATGTTAATACCATTGATGATGGCGATGCCTGTAGAAATATTATCCTGTCGATGACATTCGCAATGCTGCTGCTGCTACTGATGATAAATAATTAATTTCACGATACTGTATGTCTGGCGGCGATGGGGCTGATGATGACAATGCCCATGTAGCTATTTATACTGACGACACTCACGGCAATGGTAACTTTATGAAAATCATCCTGCCGATGAGAACATTCATTACGACTCTGCTGCTGATGAATACAATCATCATCATCATCAAGGGGATTACGATTGAGGTGATGATAACCGCAGGGGCAATGAGGAAGTGATTGCGGAGCGGTGGGGGGTGGCATTGCTATAAGTATCTGTTTAAAGTTCAAGTCGGTTTTGTTGAGCCAGGTGAAAGCTCAAGAGACCAGGATTACGGCTAATTGCAAGCGTGGCCTGGGGCATGAGCCTGCCAAGTAGTAGGGAGCACGATGATTGCCGCTGTGTACGATCCCCAACTGAGTAGTTTGCAAGGTAATTTTTGTTTCACTATGGGAACCTCATTTGCCAGTAAAAATATGATAATTGGTTTTTTACCCTTCTATCTGGCAACAAAACTGACACCTTTTTACAAGGAGTCATGTTTGCATAGACCGCAATACCTGCAGTCATAATACAAACAAAAGACATAACTCTGATAATGTGCACTGTCCTTGAAGTTGATTGGTCCACACCCGAGACAGCTTTCCTTAGAGCCTAGTCTCACATGGGTTGGACAGGTGACGCCAAAAGGCGCACAACTCAAAGACAATGCACCATCAGAGTATGAGAGCTCGGGGCAAGCATTTACACTATAGGAACCTCATTTGCCAGTAAAAATATGATAATTGGTTTTTTACCCTTCTATCTGGCAACAAAACTGACACCTTTTTACAAGGAGTCATGTTTGCATAGACCGCAATACCTGCAGTCATAATACAAACAAAAGACATAACTCTGATAATGTGCACTGTCCTTGAAGTTGATTGGTCCACACCCGAGACAGCTTTCCTTAGAGCCTAGTCTCACATGGGTTGGACAGGTGACGCCAAAAGGCGCACAACTCAAAGACAATGCACCATCAGAGTATGAGAGCTCGGGGCAAGCATCTACACTATGGGAACCTCATTTGCCAGTAAAAATATGATAATTGGTTTTTTACCCTTCTATCTGGCAACAAAACTGACACCTTTTTACAAGGAGTCATGTTTGCATAGACCGCAATACCTGCAGTCATAATACAAACAAAAGACATAACTCTGATAATGTGCACTGTCCTTGAAGTTGATTGGTCCACACCCGAGACAGCTTTCCTTAGAGCCTAGTCTCACATGGGTTGGACAGGTGACGCCAAAAGGCGCACAACTCAAAGACAATGCACCATCAGAGTATGAGAGCTCGGGGCAAGCATCTACACTATGGGAACCTCATTTGCCAGTAAAAATATGATAATTGGTTTTTTACCCTTCTATCTGGCAACAAAACTGACACCTTTTTACAAGGAGTCATGTTTGCATAGACCGCAATACCTGCAGTCATAATACAAACAAAAGACATAACTCTGATAATGTGCACTGTCCTTGAAGTTGATTGGTCCACACCCGAGACAGCTTTCCTTAGAGCCTAGTCTCACATGGGTTGGACAGGTGACGCCAAAAGGCGCACAACTCAAAGACAATGCACCATCAGAGTATGAGAGCTCGGGGCAAGCATCTACACTATGGGAACCTCATTTGCCAGTAAAAATATGATAATTGGTTTTTTACCCTTCTATCTGGCAACAAAACTGACACCTTTTTACAAGGAGTCATGTTTGCATAGACCGCAATACCTGCAGTCATAATACAAACAAAAGACATAACTCTGATAATGTGCACTGTCCTTGAAGTTGATTGGTCCACACCCGAGACAGCTTTCCTTAGAGCCTAGTCTCACATGGGTTGGACAGGTGACGCCAAAAGGCGCACAACTCAAAGACATAGTGTAGATGCTTGCCCCGAGCTCTCATACTCTGATGGTGCATTGTCTTTGAGTTGTGCGCCTTTTGGCGTCACCTGTCCAACCCATGTGAGACTAGGCTCTAAGGAAAGCTGTCTCGGGTGTGGACCAATCAACTTCAAGGACAGTGCACATTATCAGAGTTATGTCTTTTGTTTGTATTATGACTGCAGGTATTGCGGTCTATGCAAACATGACTCCTTGTAAAAAGGTGTCAGTTTTGTTGCCAGATAGAAGGGTAAAAAACCAATTATCATATTTTTACTGGCAAATGAGGTTCCCATAGTGTAGATGCTTGCCCCGAGCTCTCATACTCTGATGGTGCATTGTCTTTGAGTTGTGCGCCTTTTGGCGTCACCTGTCCAACCCATGTGAGACTAGGCTCTAAGGAAAGCTGTCTCGGGTGTGGACCAATCAACTTCAAGGACAGTGCACATTATCAGAGTTATGTCTTTTGTTTGTATTATGACTGCAGGTATTGCGGTCTATGCAAACATGACTCCTTGTAAAAAGGTGTCAGTTTTGTTGCCAGATAGAAGGGTAAAAAACCAATTATCATATTTTTACTGGCAAATGAGGTTCCCATAGTGTAGATGCTTGCCCCGAGCTCTCATACTCTGATGGTGCATTGTCTTTGAGTTGTGCGCCTTTTGGCGTCACCTGTCCAACCCATGTGAGACTAGGCTCTAAGGAAAGCTGTCTCGGGTGTGGACCAATCAACTTCAAGGACAGTGCACATTATCAGAGTTATGTCTTTTGTTTGTATTATGACTGCAGGTATTGCGGTCTATGCAAACATGACTCCTTGTAAAAAGGTGTCAGTTTTGTTGCCAGATAGAAGGGTAAAAAACCAATTATCATATTTTTACTGGCAAATGAGGTTCCCATAGTGTAGATGCTTGCCCCGAGCTCTCATACTCTGATGGTGCATTGTCTTTGAGTTGTGCGCCTTTTGGCGTCACCTGTCCAACCCATGTGAGACTAGGCTCTAAGGAAAGCTGTCTCGGGTGTGGACCAATCAACTTCAAGGACAGTGCACATTATCAGAGTTATGTCTTTTGTTTGTATTATGACTGCAGGTATTGCGGTCTATGCAAACATGACTCCTTGTAAAAAGGTGTCAGTTTTGTTGCCAGATAGAAGGGTAAAAAACCAATTATCATATTTTTACTGGCAAATGAGGTTCCCATAGTGTAGATGCTTGCCCCGAGCTCTCATACTCTGATGGTGCATTGTCTTTGAGTTGTGCGCCTTTTGGCGTCACCTGTCCAACCCATGTGAGACTAGGCTCTAAGGAAAGCTGTCTCGGGTGTGGACCAATCAACTTCAAGGACAGTGCACATTATCAGAGTTATGTCTTTTGTTTGTATTATGACTGCAGGTATTGCGGTCTATGCAAACATGACTCCTTGTAAAAAGGTGTCAGTTTTGTTGCCAGATAGAAGGGTAAAAAACCAATTATCATATTTTTACTGGCAAATGAGGTTCCCATAGTGTAGATGCTTGCCCCGAGCTCTCATACTCTGATGGTGCATTGTCTTTGAGTTGTGCGCCTTTTGGCGTCACCTGTCCAACCCATGTGAGACTAGGCTCTAAGGAAAGCTGTCTCGGGTGTGGACCAATCAACTTCAAGGACAGTGCACATTATCAGAGTTATGTCTTTTGTTTGTATTATGACTGCAGGTATTGCGGTCTATGCAAACATGACTCCTTGTAAAAAGGTGTCAGTTTTGTTGCCAGATAGAAGGGTAAAAAACCAATTATCATATTTTTACTGGCAAATGAGGTTCCCATAGTGTAGATGCTTGCCCCGAGCTCTCATACTCTGATGGTGCATTGTCTTTGAGTTGTGCGCCTTTTGGCGTCACCTGTCCAACCCATGTGAGACTAGGCTCTAAGGAAAGCTGTCTCGGGTGTGGACCAATCAACTTCAAGGACAGTGCACATTATCAGAGTTATGTCTTTTGTTTGTATTATGACTGCAGGTATTGCGGTCTATGCAAACATGACTCCTTGTAAAAAGGTGTCAGTTTTGTTGCCAGATAGAAGGGTAAAAAACCAATTATCACAATTTTTGTTTCGTTACTAATTCGGATCTTTACCCAGGCCAACAATGAGCTACGTCTTGCCAACGTTCGTCAGTGGGTCTTCTATGTCCACCGTGAAGCAGATGGCGCGTTTCGGGTTGTTGCGGTTACTTTTGCCCGCCGCAGTATTAATCAGGGCGGCCGCTGGATTCGAACCCTGAACCCCTGCGGCAAGCGGGGGAGGCGCTACCGCTTCGGCCACGTGACCGCCCCTATGACGTGTAATGGGGAGTGGCGGTTCGCGCACGGGGCTACGAAACCCAAAGACCCAAGTTCGATTCCCATTCACCGCCAACGACAGATACTATTTGAACTGGTGCTGGGTCTCTTCGAGGTCGACTCAATCTTAAACAAATACCTGGTGTGGCGTAACAACACACATCTGCACTGGGGAGACAAAGGCGGCCGGGCATGGTGCTTGCCAATGGGTGGGTAGGTGGGTAGGCGGGTGAGTGAATGGGTGGGTAGGTGGGTAGGCGGCCATCAGCAACGGTTGGTGTGTAAGTTGGGCAGGCAAGCAATTCAGCTGAGGTTGAATCGCCCCACGTGTCGAAAGTAAATGTTAAAGTATAAACGTCAAGGTTGATTTTGAAACCACCAAACCACGGCAACAAACCGCTCGTCTAACCCCAGCCTGCCAGTCGTTTTGTTGTTGTTGTCGACGGCGAGAGAGCCGGGCCTCGAGTGGCAAGGCAGAGTCCAACACGAAGCGCCGAGCGAGGTCGGAGCTGATGCCGCACAATCCCAGCCCGCCAACTCCCGAAGCGTCAAACCCGCGCTGACCAGCGTGCTGAAGTCACGGTCCACCACCAACAGCAACCGCACGTGACGACACCGTGTGTGTTGTATCTGTGTACGTCCAGGGTCGCTGGGTGGGGAGGGGCTGGTCACCCCGTGGTGCCCTTATAAAACTCAACGTTTAACCTACTCACGCCGGCTTGTGCCCGCCCTCACAGTCGGGCATATTTGCGGAATACACCATGCCGCCGTTGATCCTGGCCATTGACCGAGCAACCCAACGTTCCTACCAGCTCCCTCCGCAGGAATGTGTTGTGAATTCCTGCAGTCACGCACCAGGGTCGCAAACGGGTACCCGTACCCGTACCCGGCCGTACCCGTACCCTACCCGTACCCGGCCGGGTACGGGTAACCGGATATCGAGTAGGGTACGGGTATCGGGTACCCGGTTGCGACCTCTGGTGTACGTTGAACTTCTTTCGCACCGTACGTAGCCATCCGTGCTAATTGGCCGTCGTCCAGTAGTGACTTGATGAAATGGGTGAATATATATGTACATGAAATGGAATTATTAATTAATGCAGGTGATACATAGGCGGTTGTACAGCATAAGTCATATTTCGCATTGTTTTGTGTTGCATGTTAATTTGCATTCATATCAAATTAAAAACACAATTCCCCATAGAGTCGTAAATCCATGCATATAAAAAATATAAAGAATTCTAATAATTTGCTGCGAACATTTTGCTAAGATTGGACTGGCTTCAGTGTGCAGCATTCCTGAAGGATTTCATTGTAACTTTCGCAAATTTTAATTAACACCACCGAAAACTAATGACCATCCTTTGCCAGCCACATTCACAGCACACTAAATCTCATTACACGCCACACAATGTGTTACCTCTGCTTATATAATCATCATGAGGATCATCATTATCATCGACATCACTAGCAGCGGCATCATCAGCATCATCATCCACTTTGGATTTAAATTATTATACAGCATCTAAATGTGAACGCCTGCTGAGATGCTGTATATACACAAACAGTGGGGATATTAAATTGTATTATACGTAGGGGTTCACAATATTGGTTATAACGTTTAGAATTATAACAACAATGTTATAATTTGCTGCTAACATGTGTGTCCCCCAATATATATTAAAATTACGGACTTGCACTACATTACTATACACTACACTACTATACACTACACTACTATACACTAGATTTGAAGCTTTCGTGACTGCAAGGATTCATATTCTAGTTTTTTTTCGGTAAAGTCACGTAGGTAAAAAATTAAAATTAATAAAAGTAAAATAAAAAATAAAATAAAAATCACGACGTTTCGGAGGCAACACAAGCTTCCGTCTTCAGGTGGAACCGTCACAGCACGATTGCTGTATCTACACGTCTATGCTTCCGTGGAGTTCATCCGCATCCAGCAATCGTTCGACAACGGGCTGTGATTAATCACCGGCAGCAAAATCCTTCTTCCTTACACAGTCTGGCAGTATGGCTTTCTTAAATTATGTATTTACTTTTATAAAATATAAACCCATCTCCTTTTAAGCAATGTTTCTCTCAACAAATCCGGTCTGCAGAATGAGAAACTACGGAAGTACAATCATCTCCGTGTCTGCATACTTGCACGGTTTACTTCCTTGGCTAGTGAGTGTGTTTGTTATTTATTTATGAGCTTATCTGCCTGACAGTTTGATCATCTGTTCATATACATCCCTTTTTATGTTTAGGCTTGTCTCGCTCTCATTATGCAATATTTACGTGCATCTATATATATTATATCTCTGTTGAGTGATGTTCCGACTTGCGGTAGTTTGTAGGGATGTACTGTATCACGAAATTATATTTTGCATTTAAAATGTGTTCTTTTTAACATGCGTCACTTCTGTGCGCAGAACGATGTCTCATTTCACGACAATGTACTGTTATAGCATCATCCTCACCAATAGCAGTAACAACAAATGTAATCATGATCATTCGCAGCAGAATCAACAAGCACCACCATTATCAATGCAGTTGGTATCAGCAATGGCAGTTAATATCTTATACAGTAAAACCTTGGATTGCGAGCATAATTCGTTCCGGAAACGTGTTTGTAATCCAAAGCACTCGAATATCAGTTGTGATCACGTGACGCTCGGCAGACAAAGCGTACACACGTGCTACTCGTATTGCAAGACCTCGCTCGTTTATCAAATTAATATTCATTAAAAAAAATTGCTCGTCTTGCAAAACACTCGCAGACCAAGTTACTCGCAATCCAAGGTGTTGCTGTACGTATTTTTTTATATATACTCTCTCTATATATAGTCTAGTATATACAAAATGCAGAGTGTTTGTTTACCCAAGAAAGCCTGATCAAGTTTCAAGACTGATTTTCAAGAAGAACCCCAGATAACGCCAAGACTGTACGTGCGAAACGATAACACTCTTAGAAATATTACTACACGATAAAATACAAAGATCCCCCGTATAGCTCTTCCATCCACCTACCCACCCATTGACCCGCCTACCTACCCACCCACTCACCCACTTACCCATCCACCTACCCACCCATTCACCCGCCTAACTACCCACCCACCCACTCACCCACTCACCCATCCACCTACCCACCCATTCACCCGCCTACCTACCTACCCACCCACTCACACACTTACCAATCCACCTACCCACCCATTCACCCGCCTACCCATCTACCAACCCACCCACTTACCCATCCACCTACCCACCCATTCACCCGCCTAACTACCTACCCACCCACCCACTCACACATCCACCTACCCACCCATTCACCCGCCTACCTACCCACTCACCCACTTACCCATCCACCTACCCACACATTCACCCGCCTACCTACCCACCCACTCACCCACTTACCCATCCACCTACCCACCCATTCACCCGCCTACCTACCCACCCACTCACCCACTTACCCATCCATCTACCCACCCATTCACTCGCCTACCTACCCACCCACTCACCCACTTACCCATCCACCTACCCACCCATTCATCCGCCTACCTACCCACCCACTCACCCACTTCACCATCCACCTACCCAACCTGTGCGTCTGCCCGCCTTTTCATCAACCCACGTACCGACCTTCCTAGCATCCGTCCAATCGCCCACCCACTCACTGGCGTGCCACGCGGGATCCCGCGGTGTCATTTTCACGATACGACGACGTGATATTCATTTCCACGACGGCGATTATCCACAAAAAACCTTTAGTACGAATAATACCGGTCGCGACAGCCTACGTGTTAAATTATCCACGCGTCTCTTATGTCCACTGTACCTGGCAAACGTACAGAACCGCGTTTACGGCTTCGTGAATATACAGTGATGTGGAAAGTGCTATATAACCTTGTCGTAGCCCTCCCTTAGGTCAGCTCAGCAATAAAAGCAAGTAGTGGGCAAACATGAGTACGGGTGAGACCTCGGCAGCTGAGCACGGTGTAGTGCTACTTACACCAACTCTCCCTCCCTGCCACCCAGTAATGTGCCATCCATAATAGTAATGATAGGCGCTCACTAGCAGTAGATCTGTGCTGAGACTATGGTTTGCGTGTGTGTGTGCTCGGTAACAACACTTGCCCCTACAGTCTGTTAAGGCTATACGGGGGATCTTTGTCTTTGTGAGGGTTGCGGTGTGTAAACATCGCCCCTAGGGAGACAAAGGTGGCCGGGCGTGGTGGTGGCCACCCACCCCCTCGTGTGTCGTGCCGGCCTTCATCGGTGCGACTCGCTAACAGCACTTGCCCCAACAGTCCGCTAAGGCTATACGGGCGATCTTTGTCTTTGTGTCCTCAGTGGGCTTTACCCGGGAAAACAAAACTAGTTTAATTTTCGATTTAAAGCTTTCTGACTGCAGGGATTCATCTTCTTGGTCCTTTCGGTAAAGTCACGTAGAAGGGAAATAATAAAATAATAAAAATAAAACATAATAAAATAATTCTCACGACGTTTCGGTCACAACGTAAGCAGCCGTCCTCAGGTGAAGACCAGGTCTCTCGGGGAGACGGCGTCTTCACCTGATGACGGCTGCTTGCGTTGTGGCCGAAACGTCGTGAGAATTATTTTATTATGTTCATTTTTATTATTTTATTACTTCCCTTCTACGTGACTTTACCAAAAGAACCAAGAAGAAAAACTAGTTTAGTTTTATTGTTCGTGATTTGCTCACCTTTCCTACACTTTGCACTCCTCCCGTGTCTTTGTCGTTGTGGCGTTGTCCGTGGTTGTGACTTTCTGACCCCGTGCCCCGATTGGAACACGCGTGAACAAAACAAAAAACCGGTTGATCCCTCAGAGCTCATCGGATTCCTCCCAGTGCACAGCACGAATACCGATTCCGATTCTGATTCTGCTCGGTCGAGCTCTCGTCAGCAGGCAGAGTATTACTTCTTCGGTTTTATAGTCGAGCAACGTTTGCTTGCCCCGAGGCTTCTGCCAAGAGAGCATGCAAGCAGTGCCTCAAGGGGGAATGTTCAAATGCGTCTGTAAGTAACTAGCCTAATGCCTCACAGGCAGCAACTGAGAGGCCACCCCACAGCCAACCTCATCTTGTCAAGCCTCACAAAGCTAAGCAGGGGCTCAGCGTTGTCAGCTCTTGGATGGGCGACCTCTGAGGAATAACGCGAAAGCTGCCGCTGCTGCTGCTGCTGCTCGAGTTGGTAGGCGTTGCTTCGTCGCTTTGGGTCAAAGGGTAGCGGCTATTGATTCTCTTTTTTTTTTATGTGAGCAGCTTTGATCGGGCTGAATCGGCACCGTGCAGTCGAAGCCAAGCAACTCCGGTGATACAAGGCCTTTTTGACACGGTGTCTGAAAATAATGCCCATACCGGCTCGGAATGCTTCCACCCTAATGTCTCCACAGCTACAAAATCACGGTCGCGAGGCGCGTGGGGTAACAGAGGTCCTGTTCTTAGGTTTTTTCGGTAAAGTCACGTAGGTAAAAAATTACAATTAATAAAAGTAAAATAATAATAAAATACTTTATTAATTTTAATTTTTCACCTACATGACTTTACCGAAAAAAACTAAGAATATGAATCCTTGCAATCACGAAAGCTTCAAATCTAGAATTAACAGAGGTCCTGTCGTGGCGATGGGTCCACGAGAGACAAAGAGTTTATCGGCACATCGATGACGATTATGGTGATGAATCATCGATGACAATTATGATGATGATGAATCATCAATAAAAATGATACTGAATCATCGATGACAATGATTATGATGATGAATCATCGATGACAATGGTGATGATTATGAATAACCGATGACAATGATGATGAAATGATGATTATGATGACGAATCATCGATGACTATGATGATGATTACGATGATGAATCATCGATGACAATGATGATGACGATGATGAATCGTCGATGACAATGATGATTATGATGATGACGATGATGAATCATCGATGACAATGATTATGATGATTATGATGATGATGAATCTTCAATGAAAATGATGATGAATCATCGATGACAATGGTGATGATGATGATTACGATGACGAATCATCGATGACAATGATGATGAATACGCTGATGAATCATCGATGACAATGAGTCGCTCGCGCGAGTGTGGGGACGACTACCGCGTACGGACAACAGCGCTCGACCAACTCAGAGCTCTCTACACCCCCCACCCACCCACCCACTCGAGTTTCTGCCTCGCTCGCCACTAAAAGTCGGCGCTGCTCGTTCAAAGAGGCCAGTGAATTTAAGTCCTCCGGTGAATTTAAGTCCTCCCCCCATCTTTTCTTTTAATCTGTGTTACCAAAGAAGCGGGTGGGGTGGGTGAGGCAGGGTGAGGGAACGGGGGAGTGGAGTGACCGTGTTAACTGCTGCATCGCTGGTTCTTTTGTTACGAAACACAACACGGCCCTTTTTTTTTTATAATTTTTAAATGCTGACCGGGAAAATGTAATATCGTTCGCTTTTGTGCGGCGGAGTCAAGAATACAAAGGTATCTCTGGAGCCGTGGCAGGTAAAGGGGGTGTGATTTAAAACCCGGGGAAGGGGGGGGGGGGAAACGAAAATACGCCGCACGTAATTGAATATTTTGCGTCCACATCTGCTTGCTACGCCGCTGCTGATGTACAACCCTTGAGATATCTCCGTGGTCTGCCACCGCACGAAACGAACAGCGTATTGCAGAAGCACCAGGTTCCTCCCTCCCTCCCCCGTTTCATTGCGTGGACAGCCGCGGAAAGTGACGATGGTGGCGAGCGCAGCGATATATAGACGCTCCAAACCCAGGACGTGTCATTCAGACTCTGTCTTATCGACAGACCTGTTCTTCACCCGAGGACGGCTGCTTGCCTTGTGGCCGAAACGTCGTGAGAATTATTTTATTATGTTTTTTTTTTACTTTATTATTTCCATTCTACGTGACTTTACCGAAAGAATCAAGAAGGATGAGCGCAGCGATTTCAAGGCATTGGTCGCGCGTTTGGAGCAGCGCCACGCAAGACCCACGCCTCCATCCCTGTGTCTCTTGGCGAGTGCTGGCCGGCACGCAGACAGCTTCGAGTTGAGCGAACCCAAGGGGAGTTGCAGGCACAGGACAACTCCTGATAGCGATTGCCGATGGCGATGGCCAAGAATTTAATTCAGTGGCAATGAGCGAATGCACCACAGCGGCACAATGACAAAGACCCCCCTCCCCCCTATAGGCGTTGCAAGCTGTTGGGGCAAGTGCTGTGAGCGAGCACCTATGAAGGTCGGCACGGCACAAGATGGGGGGGTTGGGTTGGCGAACACCACGCCCGGCCAGCTTTGTCTCCCCAGTGGCAATATTCACGCCTCAACAGACTGTTGGGCCAGGTGCTGTTAGCGAGCAGCACCCTATGAAGGCCGCCACGGTACACGAGGGGGTGGGTGGCCAGCACCACGCCTAACCGCCTTTGTCTCCCTAGTGGCGATGTTTTCAAATGCACCGCGTACTCTTTTTAGGCTGAGTCGACCTAGTGGAGGCCCATTACCGGTTCAGATAATTGTCACTGCTGTTGGCCATGAGCGGGAATTGAACTCGGGTGGATGGGTTAATAGCGCAGCGTGCTAACCGCTACACTACTGCTCCAACACACGCACAAAGAAAATGAAAACATGTGCACACACACCGGTGCAGTAATTTCAGAGCAATAAAATGAAACTATTATTAAACACATTTTATTTTTTTATTTTACCGGGTAAGGCCCACTAATCTATATAGCTCTTTTTCAGAAGTGGCTTATTACGTGGAAATTTATAGCAGCCAAATACTCTAAACGCACACTCTCAATGTGGAGGGGAAAAAACTGAAGAGGCGAGAGAGAGAGAGGCATGCAAACTTCAAATATACAGACTTCAAGGTCGGAATCGAACCCACGACCTCCTGTGTGCCAGGCGAGGCAATTA
The DNA here is from genome assembly GCF_964198595.1 of Lampetra fluviatilis. NCBI lineage: Eukaryota > Metazoa > Chordata > Hyperoartia > Petromyzontiformes > Petromyzontidae > Lampetra > Lampetra fluviatilis. The sequence goes on along the minus strand of NC_136327.1, from coordinate 3,088,026 downwards.
ACATCTTCGCCTCCGTCCTCCCTCGCCCGCGGTGGCGTCGCTGGCCCATTTTCGCTCCTTGCAAAGTGACACCATTCACAGTCGCGCTCCCTCGCCGCGTGCGACGCATGCCAAGGGAGGGCCTCCTGCTGCCCGCGAGTGAGCCGCGCCTCCCGCTCACGCAACGGCGAGGCAGCCAGCCAGCCAGCCACAGGTGCAGGGAGCAGGGCGAGATATGGTGCTAGAGGGAGGCTGTGGGGCATTTCATGGTATAAACATGGGCATTTTCGTTTCTTTTCTATCATGTGCATCCACAGTGACTTGCGCACAAACACGTCCACGCCCACGAGTATCCGTGCCCTCTTTTAGCCCCGCCCCCCCCTCCCGATACGTTCCATTCATTGGCTACCACATTCTGATAAGCTCCTCCCCCCCTCTCCTCCCCCCTTAGCTGGTATTTAAGAGCTTGCATCTTGATGCAGCAAATCTGGCTGTGACGGTCCCACCTGATGACGGAGGCTTGTGTTGCCTCCGAAACGTCGTTATTTTATTGTTTTATTTTTATTAATTTTAATTTCATTTTTTTACCTGCGTGACTTTACCGAAAGAACTAAGAGTATATTTCATGGCCGGTTGTTGGAAAAATTTGCGGTTTCGGATCCGTCAGGGCCACCCTGTTCTTCTTCTTTGTCTTCTCTATCGTATCGCCCGTTCAACTTACATTGGCATTGACACAATGTTCTGCACAGGCCACCGCTTCTGGCGTTGGCGTTGTGAAAGAAATCTTGAGGAGTGCATTGTGGGTGCTGCAGGGCATCTCAGGAGATAATCCATGGTTGTGTAGAAGCCCTCCTCCACCCCCCCCCCCTCCATGATTCCATGACAGAGTTGCATCTTGTCCAAACCAACTCTCAGCCATGTGAGTCATTTGGAATTGGGGCCAGACGCGAGCTGCTCACTTTGAGGGGGGGGGGGGGGTCATTCCTCACCGGCTCCATTCAGCAAAATTTGCAGCTTGATTTTTTGTTCATTTTCCCACCCTGCTAAATACTCGTGTTGCATCACGGGTATCGAAACTGCATGAATCATGAAAAGGCGTCTGCTGTGGTGTAATGTTGAGCACACCGGCCTTGCCCGTCCCGCGGTTACCGGTTGCACTCGAAACGATTTCCGGTAATAATTTCTGAAGAAAACAAATAAAACGATTATCGGTTCTCAAGCGGTGAATTATGGCCGTGTTTAAGCGTTATTTGAACGCAATTTACGTCTCCCATTAACGGTACAATTCAATGCGCCGTCCGCTTCGCGATGGATGCTGAGGATCCCGTGACCTCGTTCGTAGATGAGTAGGCCATCATGCACATTAGTCACGGCTCGAGGCTGCCAATTTTTTTTTAAAATTACTCCGCAAATTATTTAATTGGCAAACAACATAGCAATTGTCCCCTCTCCCATACTGTAAACAAATGGACTTGGCAGGATCACAAAATTTCTGTTTTCACATGACATGTTTCGTGGTTTTTCAGTAAAATTTCAGAGACAGTTGTGCGCATTGAGGGAACACTGATTTCTTTTGTCCATTATTCGGAGGTAGTTTTTCAATAATTTAAAAACAACCACTCATGGCCACCGTTATTTTGTCAAGCATTTGTCCACGGTTCCACAAGGACCCGTGTCTTGTGGAGCGAGATTTATCAATTCAGGGCAAAAGCCCCTTTTGCAGAACAGACACAGGAAAAAAACACAACACGTTTAAATGCGTGCATGAAACAATATCTGGCAATGAAACGGAGTGCATAAGCATTAGCCTTTGACCTGGGGAAAAACGTAACAATTTAACAAAAATAGTGTTCTCTATTTTCAATTCGTATTTATAAATTCTGAATGAGAAATTGGCCAAACATTCCTTACAGTACCCTCCTAACAAAAGAATATTTGCCTTTGTGGAGGCTTCTTTGGACAAATGAGAGACACTAATTTTACTGGTAGGAACCTCCTGGTTACACCAGCCCACAGGGGATTATTGTGTCCGTCCGTCCGTCGTGCAGGGAGGAACTGGGTGGGGAGGGAGGGGCTGGGTGGGGAGGGGCTGGGTGGGGAGGGTGGGACTGGGTGTGGGGTGGGAGGGGTGGGGCTGGGTGGGGAGGGGCTGGTCACCCCGTGGTGCCCTTATAAAACTCAACGTTTAACCTACTCACGCCGGCTTGTGCCCGCCCTCACAGTCGGGCATATTTGCGGAATACACCACGCCGCCGTTGACCCTGGCCATTGACCGAGCAACCCAACGTTCCTACCAGCTCCCTCCGCAGGAATGTGTTATTAAAATAACGGTTAAAATGGAGTCACAATTCAGCTGGTTGCCGCTGCGAAATCCTGGTCTGAGATGAACGCAGTCCCTTATGTCGCCGAGGTAAAAAAAAAATGTAGTACCAATTTGCGGAAAGTCAACAGTTGGTTGTCCTCTGAATAGAGTGGCCCCTGTCATGGGAATGTGGAATTTCCACCAATTTCTGAGGGCTGCCAACTGCGGATGAGTGCCGCGCCATTGCTTGTATTGACCAGATACATTCGAGTGACCAAAACAAGTCAAAGCACCTTCGTGATCTCATTACGGAAGGCGCGCGGTCACGGAACGCGCCCGTCAAAAGAGCAATTAGCGGCACACCAAACCAACGTCGTGGGCGAGATTTGTAACCCTCCGTGCATCGCGTTGACCCCCGGCCACGCGTGCAAGCCCGTATGTGTATTGAACTGATTTCGACATACACACATACACGATTATTTAGATTATTATTTTGCTGCTAGACATTGCCACACGTTCAGTCACTTTGTTGAGCTAATCATTTGTGGCCAAGTTAAGATAAACATATTATTGGTTCTTTCAGTAAAGTAACGTAGAAGGGAAATAATAAAAAATATATAAAAAAGATATTTATTTTATTTTATTATTTCCCTTATACGTGACTTAACCGAAAGAATCAAAAATATGAATCCCTGCAGTCACGAAAGCTTTAGATCAAAACATAAACATAATTTAGTTTTGTTTGAATATATAAGTAATTTGTTTACCTTTCCTATACCTTGCACTCCGATCGTGTTGTTTATATTGCTTGTTGTTGCAACGTTCTGACCCCGCCCCTACTGGACATCGGTGAAAAATAAATGTATCCCTCGTCGGATTCCTCCGATACAAACAAATATTCCTGTGATTCCGATGATCATTTCGCACCGTGCGTAGCCAACCGTGCGGCCATTCGTAGAGCTTCTGTCCCCGTCAGGTTGGCGAGCCGGTTGCGGGCACGCCGTGGGGTTTTTTTGTGCTCCCTTCATTATCTCTGCTCGTGCGGTAGAGTCTGCACGTGAACCGAAAAGGCCGCCCGTGGAGTCGGTGATTACCGATGTATCGGAGGCCAGCTGTGAGCAAGCAGTCAGTGGAAGGACAAGACACAAAATGCCTCTCTCCTCCCTCCTCCCCCCTCCTCCTCCTCCACCTCCTCCACCTCCTCCTCTCTCCCCCCACCCTCCTCCTCCGCGCAGCGATGTTGTTTTGAGAAGGCGCGATCAAATTCGCGTGGTCCGTCTTCTGCGCCCGTCGCTTCCACATCTGCAGTGTCGCTATCTCGTAGTATTATTGTAATTAAATGCCTTCCGAACTTCTTCTTCTTCCGCCGTTTCAAATCCACGCAATGCTTATTTTGTTACACGGAAAAAAAGCTGGTGTAGCCAGTTACCCAGCTAGCCTCGGTGCAACGGCCACTAACGACGACATAATTATCGTTGGAATAGAGAGAAGCCCAGCCAGCAGCCAGCCAGGAAACTCGAGCCATAGATGATTGTTTTTGATAGCAGTATAATGACTCTGTTGTTCGCAGTACTAACCTACAGCACGTTGTCAATCCACTGATGGGCCAGTGCCTCCCTATGCCGTGTAGGTCACGTGGGTTTGTTGGACCATACTTCACCACGCTGGTCAGTGCAAAAAAATAAATTCGGTGAAGGGCAATGCCAGGATTCGTTCAGATATCGCCGCTGATGTTAGCCATAGCTGGGAATCGAACTCAAGTTTCCTAGGTTAATAACGGAGGGCACGAACCACCGCTGCAACTCCAACTTCCATTCCCTGTCAACGCAACGTGGCGTCAAGTTTATTTTTTATAATAATTATCATTGTGAAATGTAAATCTGCCATCAATAAAACATATTAGTGAATTGTATTATTACGATATCGATCCCGTGGTGCGGGGGAGGGGGCGATGTGCAGTAACATAGGATTTGACACCATCATTAAATGTTTGATCAAGTCTTGACAAAAAAAAATGTGATGTTTCATTCGAAACTGCATTAGACATGACCACGGCCAGAACCATTACCGCTAATGGGTGACCTCTGCGCATCGCAGTTCCACAATTTCAATGCATTTGGCTGAAAGACAACGTCCGCACGTGCGTGCGTGTGCACGCGCGCACGCGGCGGCTAAAGGCCATTCATAAAACATGAATAGACTAATGGGACATGCCGCGCTCTTAGTGAATGCTTATTAAAGCCGGGGATACGTGCGGAGGAGATGCTGTGAGCCAACGTCACTCGTGATTGGCCGCCTTTGTCTCCCCATCGCTGACACACATGTTTGTGCACTAAAGAGCAATTTTCTCATTTTAGGCTGAGTCGACCTAGGCGGTTCACCGTCAGAGTGAGCGGCCCCGTAAAGTGGGAGGCTTTTTTTCAAATCCTGGTTTTGGGGGGAGGGGGGGTTAACTCAGTCCATCCTTCCTCGAGGGCAGACACAATGAGTAACACATTGGGGAGAAGTCAAACAGTGGTTGTGCCTATGTACAGACAGAAATCTATCTCACCATCAAAGACAAAAATCCCCCCCCCCTCCCCTGTTCAGCCTAAATAGCATTTTGGGGCAAGTGCCGTTAGCGAGCACCTAAGAAGGCCGGCATGACACACAACGCGTGTGGGTGACCAGAGCCACACCCAACCACCTTTGTCTCCCGAGTGGCGATCTTGACACCACATCGTACCAGGTATTAATTTGAGGCCGAGTCGACCTAGAGGAGGCCCAGGGCCGGTTCAGATATTCGCCAACTGCCGTTGGCCGCGAGCGGGAATCGAACGCGGGTCGCCTTGGTCATTGCTAACCTTGCTAACTTTGAAAAAAACACAGAAATAAATATATTTCACTTGAACCAGGTAAGAGTTGTGAGACTTAAACTATGTTTTTGGAGGGACATATTGGTCCAGAACACAGTACGCTATATAAATGTCACAGCAACATATTACATTGAAATATTATTCAATAAAAAAACACACGCTCACGTACACAAACAGAAATATCAACACACACGGGCATACAACTCGTACCCATGGCTTTGGGTATTTTTATGACACAACTCGTATTACGATCTTTTCCCCAGGAAAGTCTCGCCGAGTCTCGCGACTCTCTCTCTCTCTCTCAGGAGGGTCCAGCCAGGTTTTCGCAGTCGGGACGGCGAACTAAAAAAAGTTCAACCCCTAACACCGATGCACACGCAATGGACACTGCCCGTTGCGAACGACATCACGGGACCACGTCACGTGATCCTATGAAAACGTCCGCACCGTGAGCGGTGCAAAACGTCGCACTACGTATTTGCCGTGAGCACACGCCGCGGTTTTATTCACCAGGGCGGCCGCTGGGTGGAGGCTTTCGAACCGCGAAACCTCTGCAACACTCGGCGAGGGAGCGGCAGGGCTTAGGTTCAAGTTCAAGTTCATTTATTAGGTATGGCCCTGTGAGCCATTCGGCTCTTGAATCGGGTGCGACCGCTACAAACAAAAAGCATGAACAAATAACATGTTAAAGTGAATATGTAACTGAGTGCAAACAGAAAATCCAAGAAAAGACAGCAAAATATTGCAGAAAAACACCGTACACCAACGCTGTGTACAAAAATCCCAGTGGGATGCAAGTCAAACAACCAACAACAACCACAAGACAACTTAGATTAAGGCCATCAGTCTAACTCTGTACTACAACAAACAAACATGGCTAAACCAATACACTTTTCGAAATCACCAAAATAAATCCATGAAAGCAATGAAACAGTGATCATAGGAACTGTAACGGAATTTTCACAATAAATGTCATAAACAACATGTACTACCAAAACCCTGCCGCGTCACCACCGCGATTCAGTGGCAACCGTCACCCAGGGCTGTCACACACAAGCCAAGGACTTCAGAAAAAATAGAAAAGATGAATTATATATAAATAAATACATTTAATAAATGTCGAATTGAGAATGCGTGAATAGAGGAGCAAATCACGAATCAGTCGGGGAGTCAGGCAACGAGATGCAATCTCACCGAGGCTATTCACGGTAACAATTTTTTGAAATTTTGATTGAAAATTAATTTCTTCACAACCGCTTTTTGTGTCCAAGTTTGTTGTCCTTCCGCACCCTCTGTATAGCACGGTTGGCGACGTACGGTGTGAAAGAAGTTCAACACACACACATACGTGCCCAGGATATTGTCAGCCGAACAAATTTGGAGAAATAAAGGCAGAGGCATAAGTGGAGAGAGAGAGCGAGCAGTGAACGTCTCGGATCCGCTGAAGGCAGCGTCGCTGTACCGACAAAGCATTTCCCATAAATATACTAAATTCCTCTTGATATGCAAATTATTTTGTCAAGGCGCTCTTCCCCCTCCAACCCAGCTTAAATATACGCTCCAAGCCTGGGGTGTTTCATTCAGACGCTGTCTTCCCGACAGACCTGTTCTTCACCTGAGGATGGATGCTTGCGTTGTGGCCGAAACGCCGTGAGAATAATTTTATGATGTTGTCTTTTTATTATTTTATTATTTCCCTTCTACGTGACTTTACCGAAAGAACCAAGAAGATCAGTCAAAATACATTTCTCGAAACGACTCGAAGGACTTCATGGAGGCGGCCAAACGCTGCGCTCGAGTGAATAACGAGCAAAACAAACGTGCAGCGTAGAGGTCGGCACGATCGAGCACGCGGGAGTAGTTTTGGTGTGTGCCCCGTGGCCGATTGTTGAAGGTGGAGCGGCATGGGGGGGGGGGGGGGGATGCAAAAGAGGTGTCAGCTAGAGAAAAAAGTCGGAGTTTGACTTTTATATTTGGGGGGGTACAGGGGTTCGCTTTGTCCCTCACACTAGGAATCGCTGGTGCATATAATGAATATAGAATTTTTAAAAATTCTTAATTGTAAACTCCTTAAAATAATTGAATAAAGGTGTCCACATATTCTTGGTTCTTTCGGTAAAGTCACGTAGATAATTCTATTGTTTAATTTCAATTATTGTATCATTTCCCTTCTACGTGACTTTACCGAAAGAACCAAGAATAGGAATCCCTGCAGTCACGAAAGCTTTAAATCGAAATTTAAAGGTGTTCATAATTGTTTTTTTACCCTTCTATCTGGCAACAAAACTGACACCTTTTTTACAAGGAGTCATGTTTGCATTGACCACAATACCTGCAGTCATAATGCAAACAAAAAACATAACTCTGATAACGTATGCACTGTCCTTGAAGTTGATTGGTCCACACCCGAGACAGCTTTCCTTAGAGCCTAGTCTCACATGGGTTGGATCAGATGACGCCAAAAGGCGCACATTATCAGAGTTATGTTTTTGTTTGCATTGTGATTGCAGGTATTGTGGTCTATGCAAACATGACTCCTTGGTAAAAAAAAGGTGTCAGTTTTGTTGCCAGGTAGAAGGGTAAAAAAAAACAATTGTCATATTTTTTACTGGCAAATGAGGTTCCAATGGTGTTAAAGGTGTCCAGTTTGGGGCGAGGCATTCCCCCCCCCCTGCCTCGGGCCCCCCCCCCCCGCAAACTCCGCCCACGGCGAGAGCAGATTCGAGAGCGCTGTTGGGGACATGGATTTGATCAACTTCCACCTGGTACGCGAAGCAGTCCCCCTCCTTCACCTCCTTCCATTCTTCTCTCAAAGCCTCTCCACCTCTTCTCCATCGCCCGTTCCTCCACTCCGTCCCGACCCTCGCCTATAGCCCTTCCGTGACCCTCCGAATGACCTCTTTTGTGGTCGCTTCTTCCATGGCCCTTGCACTGCCTCTACCATCTAAATCACTCGACTTTGTTGCGCTCTTTAAAGTACTCGAATTTCGTCTTCGCGCATCGCCCGTCTCTCCCACTGATGCCCTCTGCTCCCCCTCCCCCTCAATATGTGCAGATACTACTGACTATTGTATGTAGGGTGTGCGAACATTTCGGAACCCTGTTGGATAAAAATTTTACCCCCACATCTGGGAGTGGGAGAGGGGGGTTGTCCACTTTCTATAACCTTTTGATTCAGGCCTTCTGAAAGGCTCTTATAATATAGTTGGACAAACGCACAAACGGAACTCCGGGCTTTTATAATAGATACGACTAATTCCGAGTGAGACCTCTGCTGCAAAATCGGGGCTAGTCATAAGCACGCTGGTCAGATACAGGAACTCCTCCACTCTGTCCATCACTGCCCCATCCCTCGAGGGGAGTTGAAAGGGTGTAATGTTTTATGGCATAAAACACCCAGGCAGGTGCTTTGTTTTGGTGGGGCTCATGGTAAGGGCCAACCTCTAAGCGGCATGCTCCAGGTTCAGCAGCAGAATCTTCAACTCCTCAGAATGAGCAGCAATTACCAGATTACCAGCATCATTCACATAGTTGACCAATAGGGAGCCATCCCTTGACCGCACCCGGGCATCAGTGAGCCTCCCATTGTATCTGTATCAAATGGAAATTCCTCTGGTACAGCCATGGAAAGCTTCTCGAACTACATTTTTAAAAGATGTTAAATGATGTATGAGCCAGAGGACACCATTCTCGCACCCCAAGGTGAATAAGAAATGGCTCTGACTCCAGGCCATGCTTTTTTATCCGGGTTTTCCCACCGACATGAAGATCCTTAATGATTGTAAGCAGAGGGTCAGGGACCCCGAAAGCATGAACAATAACCCAGAGCCTTGGCCTATTGATGGTATCATAGGCCTTGCCCATTTCAATAAAGCAGATATGTAGGTCCTGTTATAATTCCATACACCTCTGCTGTATCAAAAAGACAGAGAATATGGCGTTTGTGCAGAACTGCCCAATTCTGAAACCATATTGGGGTTCCGCAAGCCTTTGCTTGGCGTACATGGAAAGGTGATATTTATTGAATCACCCTTGCCAGGACCTGTCCTGGCATACTGAGTAGGGAGATGCCCTGGTAGCTGTTAATATCAGTGCTGTTCCGCTTTTCCCCAAAGGGGACCACCCTTTTGCTGAGACAAAGACAAACAACACAACATCCACCTCTGTATACGGAAAACTAAAATTCCCCATATAGCATTGGCAGGCTGTTGGTGCAAGTGCTGTTAGTGAGCACCTCTGAAGGCTGGCACGGCACACGAGGGGGTGGGTGGCCAGCACATTGCCCGGCCGCCTTTGTCTCCCCAGTGTGTGAAACACACACACACGTAACAGTATTGTACAGGGAAACACACCTATAGACCAACATTGACACGCATGCACACAACACGTGCACAACACACAGCCACACACTCCGTCGCATTAACTCGCGGCCATTATTATAGCCGCGACATTTCTTGCTTGAGACAGCAACAACAACAACAAAGTGGTCCGAGGATGGAATAAAAAAATAAATCAGCGGTAAGAGCACGTGAAGAATGCAAGGTCACCTCTGCGCCATCCTCCGAGACGTCGCAGAGTAAACGCAGAGAGAGAGAGAGAGCGCGCTTATGTATTTGTAAATATTTTGTAAATTGATGGCGAGCACTCCTAAGCCCACTGATCCAACCGCATAGCAAATTAGGCCCCAAAGGAGGTGGTAAAAAAACTGGGGGGGGGGGGGAAGAAGGGAGGGGGGCGCCTGGGAAGAAAATGAGGCGGATTTTAAAAGGGCCCCCCCCCCTATCCCCTTAACCAAAAAAAAACTCCATCCCACCTCCCACCCGAACTCTCTCTCTCTCTCCCTTTGCTTATCTTAGCAGCATTTCTCAACCCGCCCTCGTGAACCGTCTGGTGCGCAGGAGGGCGCGAAGTTAACCGCCGTGACCTTTTTCAGGCGGTGGCGGTCGGGGTCAAAAAATAAATATATAATTACAACGGCCTCCTCCCCGCCCCGCTGATGTATTAAACGTCCTCCTCCCTCCCAGCTTAAATATACGCTCCAAGCCTAGGACGTGTCATTCAGACTCTGTCTTATCGACAGACCTGTTCTTCACCTGAGAACGGCTGCTTGCGTTGTGGCCGAAACGTCGTGAGAATTATTTTATTATGTTTTATTTTTATTATTTTATTATTTCCATTCTACGTGACTTTACCGAGAGAACCAAGAAGATGCCAATTCCTTGTTACCGTATTCTCTGAACCACGAGGTGCACCTTCTCCCCTTCTATTTTAACGACAAAGTTTCGGGTGCGTCTTATAACACTGGTCAACACACGTTTTCTGGCATAAGGTATTCCAACGGTATAAAGGTAATTTTGGGGTGCTGATTCCAAATCTGGCATCAGTTTTTGTCTATCACATCAGGTTTTTGAGATATCAAATATTGCATTTTCAATAAAAACTGCAGAAGAAAAATATTAAATAAATGTGGATATCTACATAAAATGATATTATAAACACACTATCCTAAAAATACAGCACCGTATTTTAACACTAAAGCAGTCACTGACTCGCAACAACTTGCAATCATAAGTGACAGAGTTAATTTCGGGTAAAATCAATGAAAATGGGGTATGCCGATAGCATAAAATGAGATGTGATAGAGCAAATCTGAGATCAGATTTGGAATCAGCACCCTGAAATGAGCCTAAAACAGCTGCAAAAGTCCAGGCCAGAAAAAAAAATGTTTTTTGTTGTTGACCAGTGTAATTCTTGAGGATCTAAAAATCCACAGAATACGGTATGTATTTTTGTCAGTCGATACCCGACCGGGAATTTAACTTGCAACCTTCCATCTGTGAGACAAATGCTTCGCACACATCCTTGGCGAAGCCATGCTTGCTATTTTCTTTTAGTAAATCAAATAAACTGTTCTGTTTTACTTTCCTGTGAGCGGTGGTTATCTTGGGTTTTGCCTTGCAAAGGAGATAACGAATCTCAATAGGGGCTCACTTGGATAAATAAAGAGCACCCACTTTGAGCCTTGTTATTAATCCTTTTTTTTTACAAAATAGATAAATAATATCTCGCTCTCCCCACGCGTGTATGTGTGTGTGTGTGCGTGTGTGTGCGTGTGTGTGTACGTGTGTGTACGTGTGTGTACGCGTGTGTGGTGTCCTTCCTTTCTTTGCGAAGCGGTAGTGTAGCGGTTAGCGCGCTGTGCTATGAACCTGGTGATCCGGGTTCGATTCCCGCTCACGGCCAACACCAGTGACGATTTTCTGGACCGGTCCTCGGCCTCCCCTAGTTCGACTCAGGCTCAAATCAGTACCTGGTGCGGTGTGTAAACATCGCCACTAGGGAGACAAAGGCGGTCGGGCGTGGTGCTGGCCACCCACCCCCTCGTGTACCGTTCCGGCCTTCATAGGTGCTCGCTAACAGCACTTGCCCTTACAGTCTGTCAAGGCTGTACGGGGGATCTTTGTGTGCATGTGTGGTGTCTTTCCTTTCTTTGCGAAGGGATGGTGCAATTTCCACGTGAGGAATTCTGGTAGCCCTGGTCTCCGGAGGGTTATGTGTGTGTGTGTTTTTCTGACATTCCGTGGTGGTGGTGCTCTCATTCAACTCTGAATTTTAAACAAGCGGAGGTCGTAACTGGAGGAGGTTGTTTGGGAAAAGTGCTGGAGTGGGGGGCGGGGTTGGGGGATGGTGGAAGGAGGAGGGGGGGGTGAAGAGGAGGGATGGAGGGGGTGGGGGAGATCGGAAATAACGTCAGAAATGCCGGAGTACTCGCGAGAAAATATCATCAAACACAGAGGGACGACTTTGGTCCGAATTCAAAGCACACTCTCCACTGATGTTATCCGTGGCCGGGAATCGAACTCAGCTATTTCAGGTCAGGCCTACTGAGCAATGTGGCTCTTTTTCAGAAGCGATCTGGCCGCAAATGACAGCTCGGCGAAGTGGTTTAATCACGTGGGAATTTACAGCAGCCAACTACCCGAATCGCGTGTTTTCGACACGTGGAGAGCAAAACCGGAGGACCCGGAGAAACATCCACGTGACCAGGGGGAGAGCGAACACGCAAACTCCAAATATACATTCTAGATTTGAAGCTTTCGTGACTGCAAGGATTCATATTCTTAGGTTGTTTCGGTAAAGTCACGTAGGTAAAAAATTCAAATTAATAAAAGTAAAATAAAAAAATCACGACGTTTCGGAGGCAACACAAGCTTCCGTCTTCAGGTGGAACCGTCACAGCACGATAGCTTTACCGAAAAAACCTAAGAATATCCAAATATACAGCAGCAGGCGTTCTGGTCGGGATCGAACCCACGATCTCCTGCATACCAGGCGAGGGAGTTAACATCTCCTCGCCACCGCGGAGTTCAGAGCGCAGTGTGCTCACCGCGGCGACAGCGCTCCACTGAGGAGTGCAAACACGTAAGCGGCACGGTCGGAGGCAATCGCGCACAAACGCACGCGCCACGAGCGAAAGGCCGAGACAAGGCGGGTGCCACGCGGGAGTCTCGACAGCTGCGATCTTTGGGCAACGCAGCAACGCAGCTCCAAACACAAACCACGGGCACCCGGGGGGACCAGCGCGCGCCCTGGCAACAGAAGAACGAACATCTACACCCACCCCAGCCGTCTCTCTCTCGCTCTCTCCACTGGTCCCAGCGAGGCGGCCGGTGGTTAACGCCACACCCCGGAGCGAATGGCGCGGTGAGGATTCGACAGAAGAAGTGTTCACGAAGATGCCCGGCAATTGGCCGGGGAAGTTTCGCAAGCGATGTCAAACACGCAGCGCTGAGTGTGAGAGGGGGCACACCCCTCCCCCCCCACATACCCCCCCACATACCCCTCCCCCCCCCACATACCCCTCCCCACATACCCCGCCCCACATACCCCACCCCCCCACAACCTCCCCACGCAACCCCCCCACATACCCCCCCACAACCCCCCCCCAAACTCCTAATATGAATGAATAAAAGTGGGATTTCAAGAACGGAATGACGGAACGGGGCGGGCGATGTAACGAGGGGGTGGGGGTTATTGCTTTGGTATTCAGGGTGGCCTCCTTTGAATGGGTGAGTGAGAGGAGTGCTGGGGTGGTGGAGAGGTGGTGTGGTGGGTGGGTGGTGAGTGTACAAGCGAGTGGGAGAGAGGGGAGAGAGACGTGGGTGTGAGTGGGTGGAGAGAGAGTGGGAGAGAGGGGAGAGAGACATACATGGGTGTGAGTGGGTGGAGGGAGAGAGTACAAGCGAGTGGGAGAGAGGCAGAGAAACGTGGGTGTGAGTGGATGGAGGGAGAGTGGCAAGAGAGGGGAGAGAGACGTGGGGTGGTGGGTGGGTGGGTGGAGAGAGTACAAGCGAGTGGGAGAGAGGCAGAGAGACATGGGTGTGTGAGTGGGTGGAGGAGAGTGGGAGAGAGGGGAGAGAGACGTGGGTGTGAGTGGATGGAGGGAGAGTGGGAGAGAGGCAGAGAGACGTGGGTGTGAGTGGGTGGAGGGAGAGTGGGAGAGAGGAGAGAGAGACGTGGGGTGGTGGGTGGGTGGAGAGAGTACAAGCGAGCGGGAGAGAGGCAGAGAGACATGGGTGTGTGAGTGGGTGGAGGAGAGTGGGAGAGAGAGGAGAGAGACGTGGGTGTGAGTGGGTGGAGGGAGAGTGGGAGAGAGGGGAGAGCGACGTGGGGTGGTGGGTGGGTGGTGAGAGTACAAGCGAGTGATGGTGGGGGGCACAAAGAGAGGTGGGGAGAGAGAGAGGGGGGGTCAGGCTTGGTGGGTTTTCCAACCATCGCGATAGAAAAACACACACACGTCTGGTCACACAATGCGTACACCTGGCGCCCTGTAACTAATCCTCGGATTTGGCGGATCGTTAATTCTACGCTTGCTGAAAAAATAAAATTCTTGTTTTCTTTTCGTTACCCCAAAGTGTGAAGTGGGTGTTTGTGTTTCCTCTCTCTCTCTGTGTCTATGTTTTTCTTTCCCCGTTCGATCTCCTCGTCGACAGACCCCCCCGTCCCCATTGCTCCCTCCCCTCGTCCTCTTCACAAAGACAAAGATACAAAGATCCCCCGAATCGCCGTAACAGGCTGTTGGGGCAAGTGTTGTTCGAGAACATCTAGAAAGGCCGGAACGGCACACGGGAGGGGGGGGGGTTATAGGTGGGAAAAACCACGCCCAGCCGCCTTTGTTTACAAACCACACCAGGTACTCATTTGAGGCTGAGTCGACCTAATCGTGAGCGGAAATCGAACTCGGGTCGCCAGGTTCGTAGCGCGGCGTGCACACCGCCACGCAACCGCTCCCCGACAGACACCGCACCTCATGTGCACCACTTCTGCCCGCAGGGATGTAAACCGAGGGGCACGGTTAATTCATGAAACCGAAGACCTCTTTCCTGTCCGTCTGTCTCTGTCTGCCTCTCTGTCTGCCTGTCTGTCGCGGGAGCGGTAGTGTAGCCGTTAGCGCGCTGCGCTACGAAAATTTATCCGAACCGGTCCTGGGTCTCCCCAAGGTCGACTCGGCGTCAAATGAGTACCTGGTGCGGTGTGTAAACATCGCGACCGCGGCGAGGTGCTGGCCACCCACCCCCTCGTGTGCCGTGCCGGCCTTCACATGTGCTCGCTAACAGCACTTGCCCCTACAGTCTGTTTAGGCTACACAGGGGATCGTTGTCTTTGCATGCCTGTCTATCTGTCTGTCTGTCCGTCCGTCTACCTTTCTGCTTACCTGACTCTATGTTTAATTGTCTCTTACCGAAATATTCAATTGTAAGCAGGAAAAATCAGTACATCTGAATAAATACATGGACAAAACATATCCTCTTCAAAAATTGCCTGCATCCAAACATGTGTCCCGTGAAAACAAAATAAGAATAAGGTGTCTACTTGGTTCTTTCGGTAAAGTCACGTAGAATGGAAATAATAAAATAATAAAAATAAAACATAATAAAATAATTATCACGACGTTTCGGCCACAACGGACGGCTGCTTGCGTTGTGGCCGAAACGTCGTGAGAATTATTTTATTATGTTTTATTTTTATTATTTTATTATTTCCATTCTACGTGACTTTACCGAAAGAACCAAGAAGATGAATCCCTGCAGTCACGAAAGCTTTAAATCGAAATTTAAGAATAAGGTGTACATATTTGTCTTCGTCTTGAGTGAAATAATCTTCATTCGCCGAAAGGTATGTGTATTTTTTATATATTTATACACGTATACTTTAATCCATCCCATCGACTTGTTTTTTTTTGACAACCATTAATCACGAGGCACACTTACCCGAGCGAGGATGTGAATTTTAAAAGGGCTGTGAATGCGAACGTCGGTTGTTTGCATTCGCGACACCTGTTGGCCGCAGCTCTCCGTGTAAAAGAGGTCAGCGAATGGGGGTCGTTCAGAGACGGGGAATAAGAGAACGAGGCAGTTGTGCGGATTGGCTGGCTGCAAACGTCGCTGCCTTTCTTTTAGAATTGTTTAAATCACCACTGAAGCTTTAGAAGAAAAATCTACCTGTCTTTGTGCTGCTCGCATGCAAGCTCGTGTTGACTCAGTCCAACCATACAGTGCTAACAACATCTCGTGTTGATGATAATAATAATAATAATACTATCTCGTGCATTTTTTTGCAGTGGTCAGCCACACAACACAACTCCCCACTCATCTTCATCGACGTATTTTCCAAGAGCTCAGCCCTGGACAGCTCCAGCTGAAATCAAGCCCTAGATACTTCTAGATTTGAAGCTTTCGTGACTGCAAGGATTCATATTCTTAGGTTTTTTTCGGTAAAGTCACGTAGGTAAAAAATTTAAATTAGTAAAAGTAAAATAAAAATAAAATAAAAAATCACGACGTTTCGGAGGCAACACAAGCTTCCGTCTTCAGGTGGAACCGTCACAGCACGATAGCTGTATCAAGTAAGAGAAATTCCAAGAAAACAGATACTTGTAAATAATACATTTCATTTATATCGAGTCGAAATACCTCTGATCTTGCCCCAAACAAGAGCTGTATCGTGAATGAAGATTATTCGTGAATGAAGATATTTCGCGCATGGCACTCTCACGGTGGGCAATGGCACAACCACCACCACCTCCAACCCCTGTCAGGGAACGCCCGTGGCAGATGATGGCGCGAAGCAACGTCTGAAGTCACACTCCCAAAAGCCCCTTGGCCCAGAGGTCGCAACCGGGTACCCGATACCATTACCCTACCCGATACTCGGCTACCCGTACCCGGCCAGGTACGGGTACCCATTTGCGACCCTGGTGCGGCCGGGTACGGGTAAGGAATCAAAACCCGTTTGCGACCTCTGCCTTGGCCACAACAGCCCGTGCACTCCGTTGTGTATTCCCCGCAAAGGCAGCTTGTATCCAAAGTAGAGGGTTTTTTTGGGGGGGTTAGATCTCGTAAATGTCAATTTTTATCCCTCTAATTAAGACCGAAATATGGAGGATTTCTCCACAACTCTGGCTGTCGCCTGATGATGCTGGTTGTAATTACTGGCGAAACGTCACTATACTCGAATTGTAAATGCTGTGGGTTTACTCCCCAACACACGAGTGTTGCTGTACTAGTAAGAAATATTTACATGACAAGCCTTACTAATTGCCCGTGTTGGGTGGTGGCGTGTTTAATGACACATTTATATTTACGCGATTTAACCCAAAAATCTCTATTATTGCACCGTACGTAGCCAACCGGAGGTGCCGGAGGAGGGAGGATAACAAGCTAAACACAAAACGCAGTTTTTTTTATCTAGATGTAAAAGTGCATAGCTCCAGCAGCTTCCTAAGTTCAGAAGGAAGAGCGTCCCAGACGGCCACAGAAGTGCATCTGAGAGTGCGCAATGCGCTGACCGTCTTTGTTCGATGGCTTAGCCAAAAGCTGCTGCTACTGCGAGGATGATCGGAGTTCGCGTGATGGTTTATGCTCCCTTGACGAATGGCAATCGAGCCAATTAAACACATTCTCAAAGCTGCAATAAGCTAATTGGAAAAACCGACCAAGGAACGAAAGTGTAATTTATACAACGTAGTTTGTTAGTTGTGCAATATTTTTGTTTATAAAGAACGGTACTCGTTCTCTGCGACGTCGATATTATTTTTATGTCTTTTGTAGTTTGTGTTGTTGCTGCTGCTGCTGCTGTGGTCACGCAGCGCCGCGGATATTCCGTGTAACATAGCCGGCGAGACTGGACCATCCGTACCACACATCAAAACACTGCAAACTCAGAACACTCATCGGCTACGCGGTCTCCTGGTGAGTGAATCATTTCGGCAACATTGAATCAGTACAAGCAAATATCTGGACCGGTTTCGACACACAATGATTCACCAGCAGAGGCAGACTTGTTCAAATGCGGAGAAACAAAATCGTTTAGATTTGTCTCTCTGGTGTGTGTCTGCGTGTGTTGTGCGCTAACACCACTTGCCCCTACAGTCTGTTAAGGCTATACGGGGGATCTTTGTCTTTTTTTGTGCGCAGGCATTCGTTAAAAAGCCACGTGGCCTCGAAGTGCACCCAGCCTGGCACAAGCGCCGTGGTGATTTCGTGGCGAATTGCCGCTGTGCTGCTGCTACTGTTGTTGTTGTTGTTATTGCTGCTTCAGTCGTTCATTGGTGACTCTGAGTAGAAACCATCGACTCACTGCAGTGGAGATCCTCGTGTAACCCCGAATCTCTCAACATCGATCCAAGCTCGAGGTCTCATCAGCGCTGCCAAGGCGTGCCCCGGAGTCCCCCAAGCGACCTCGTCACCTCTGAACGGAATTTATGAAACGTATAAATTTCATTTTTTTTTATTATTATTATTATACCTTTTAAAACACGAAAGACGAGAGAGATTTCATTTGTTTCCAGGAGGTAAAAAAAACGAAATGTTATTGGCTGACATTTAATTCCACATTAATAGCCGGTGGCCTCGCATAGTTAACAAGTCGATTGATATGCAGATGCGGACGCATCGACCGACGCGACTGACAAGGCTGCGCGTCGCAGAGGATGCTGCAGTGCGGGCGGCAGGGTGACAGAGCGGCTACACGAGGCCCTAACTGCAAGGATGGGGTGGTCGCCCCCCCCTCCCTCCCCGGCTCGCCACTGCAGCACCCCCCCCCCAATTCTCCCCCCCCCATTCCCCACCCATTCTCCCCCCCTCCTCGCCCCCCCCTCGCCCCCCCCCCCCCATTCTCCCCTTACCCCCCCTCCATTCTCCCTCTTCACCCCCCATTCTCAACCCCCTCCTTGCCCCCCACCCCCCATTCTCCCCCCCCCCCCCTCCTCGCCCCCCCCATTCCCCCCCCCCCATTCTCCCCCCCTCCTCGCCCCCCCCATTCCCCCCCCCCATTCTCCCCCCCTCCTCGCCCCCCCCATTCTCCCCTCCCCCCCCCATTCTCCACCCCCTCCTCGCCCCCCTCCATTCTTCATCCTCCCTCCCCATGTCTCCACCCCCTCCCCGCCACACCCCCAATCCCCCCCCCCATATTCTCCACCCCCGTCTCCCCCCCCCCCCCTCTTAGATCCGTCACTGGCTGCACGCACTCGAAGCGGTGAGCGCAGGTTAACGCGACGGATAGACTCGGCCCTGTCACAGAAATGTGACGTTTCCACCACCGGCTCAAACGACGGTTTGCAGCAGGGCAAGGAGAGATGCACACTCAGCCCCCATCCTCCAGAGACCACCTACTAGTGGCATCGTGGTGAGATGGGAGGGCGTTACGGTGGCTAGGAGATGTTAACTACCTCACCTGGTGTGCAGGAGGCCGTGGGTATGATCCCGACCCTGACGCCTGCTGCTGTATATTTGGACGTAGGATTTCGCGACCAATATCATCCATAATAGAGGTTAGAGGCCGTCCATAAATGACGTCACGCGATTTTGGACGATTTTTTACCCCCCCCCCCCCTAGTCACACGGCGTCACAAAAAGTCAGACCCCCCTCAAATATGACGTCACACAGCTCTGCCCACCCCCCTCCCCAAATATATAACACATGCTTCAAATCGTTTTAAACTATCGTCATTGTAGTGCGTATTTAATGTGACGCTGCACTCTGATGTTGCAGGAGAAAACATGTATCAAAAAGTCTATTCAATTAAGTAGAACGTGTTGTCTATATTTATTTAAAGTTGCGCATTTTGATGTGACGTCATATTTCTCAAACCCCCCCACCCCCCCCCGTCGTCACACATCGTCACAAATGTCTGCCCCCCCCCCTAGTTGCGTCACGTCATTTATGGACGGCCCCTTATGTATATTTGGAGTTTGCATGTCTCTTTCTGCCCGTGGATGCGTGGACTTTTTTCCGCGTCCTCCGGTCTTTTCCCTCCACATTCAGAACCAACGTCACGCGTTTTCGAGTGTGTGGCTGCTGCCATAAATCTCCACGTGATGAGCCACTTCGTTGAGCCATCGTTTGTGGCCAGGTCGCTTCTGAAACACAGCTATATAGTTCCGTGGGCTTTACCTTGTAAAATAAAACAAAAAAAATTGCTCATAGTTTATAGGCCTACAAAAGGAAATACATTGCATGCTTTTATTATTATGGTAGTATTAATGTATGGCCCTATTAAAAAAAGAAAAGCTGGAAATTTGGGGACTTACATCCCCCCCCCCACCTCCCACAAGGAAGTTTAAAGATCCGCCTCTGGATTGTGCGCAGTGATTGATGACGTTCGTTATGGTAGCGGTGGCAGTCCAGCGAACGGGACAACGTCACGTGTCAGGCCCACTGTGACGTACGTACACGCGCATGATGAACCTCTTTCGCACCGTACGTAGCCCGAACCGTGCCGATCGGAGGCGCGGGGGAAGGACGACAAACTCAACACGCAAAAATTATTTTCTAAACGGATGAAAGCAGTTGCCCGAGCGCGACGCTCATGTTAGACACACGTTGTTGTCGCCTGGAAATATCCCATCCTCCCCAGTACCTGATTAGTGTGGCTGCGATGCTTGGGTTAGGTCTCGAGTGGCCGCGGGCCGTCGGAAATGAAGTAACGTGCCAACAGGAGATGATGAGCACTGCCCAAGACTGTATTTTGAGCGTCGCTTTTCTTAATACATTTTAAGTACCTAATACTCCACTGATGGGATAAACTGAAAAGGAAGTAGTTTGCCATTTTCTTGTATAAAATAAAAAACAGCCGCACGTCTGTGACCCAGCAAAACTCTCACAACCCACTGCGAAACTCCGAAAACCCACTGCGAAACTACCACAACCCACTGCGAAACTCCCACAACCCACTGCGAAACTCCCACAACCCACTGCGAAACTCCCAAGACCCACTGCGAAACTCCCACAACCCACTGCGAAACTCCCGCAACCCACTGCGAAACTACCACAACCCACTGCGAAACTCCCACAACCCACTGCAAAACTCCCACAACCCACTGCGAAACTCCCAAAACCCACTGCGAAATTCCCAAAACCCACTGCGAAACTCCCAAGACCCAATGTGGTGGCACCAAGGTGACCAGGAGATGGCAGCACAGCAAGCGGGTCCCTGAAACCTGCCCTTGCAGAACTTTCGAGCAATATTTTGGCTCTCCTGTTTCTTCTCGAAAGCAAAACATTCCTGATGTAAAAAAATGGCCAAACCTCCCAATGCAAGACCCTCCTGAAGAGGAGTCTTGAGACGCAGCGAAACTTGTTTAAAATAGTTGACTTATCGTCATAAAAAGGAAGGTCTCGAAGGTTGATCGGTGGTGCTAGGAGGGTTCGAGGCAGTGCTCGGATTGTCGTGAGCGGTGGGTGTGTTGCTCCAGTTAAATGAGATGAGAAGAAGTAGACGATTTCCTGAAATAACAGCCAACCCGTTATCTCTCGTAAACGGCAAGTCAGTTCGCTGTAATGGTAGCCTGAGCAATACATTCACTGGGAACAGACACGACACACATAGCTACCATCACGGCGGCTCAAGAACCATCGCACTCACTCGTTCACTCTTAGCGTGTCGTTTAGTGAAGGCTGCGAGCATGCAGCAGGCGAGTGTAGATTAGAACCTGCAAACCGCCTCGCTCCCAACTCACATAATCATCAGCCAAGGTTTAGCAACTGCTTGGATGAAAGCCTCCCCCCCCGAGCCGTCTCCATCCCTCGCAGCTTGGCCATGCAACACTCCATCCATCCGTCGATCCGCACTCCAAAGTGCATATGCCGTCATTCAAATGTGCCGTGCGTTCCATTAATTTAAGCAGGTGAGATCGTACCGCGATGCCTTATTATCTCTTCGTTGGAGGAGACTGGGTAGCTTTAGTCATTGTTTCGTGCAAAGAGAGACAGCGTGAATATTTATATTTATTTTAATTCATCTTACATTTTGCTTGCTGTGTATGATAATTGTAAGTAATTTTCACCGTTTGCTACTCGGGATTATGATTTTCACCACGCGATGGATTATTCTCGCAAATGATATGTTGTTGTCATTCCGTTGTGAGCATTTGCCAGTCATCGTCTCCAGCGGTGCAAATTCACTCACACTTGAATGCACATACACCTGTACCACGTGGTGTGAATTGTGATCATTATACGCCGTTGCTGCTGATAGGAACAACTAAGCTCTTGCTGATGATGTGAAGCTGCTGATGCTGATAATGAGGGTCGCAAAACTCGGGCTAACGTTACTGCTGCCGATGATGATGATGCTGGTGATAATGAAGTTGCTGCTGATGATGATTGTGATCAGGCTGATGATGAAGCTAATTCGACCCCATTCAGGAAGTGAGCTCATTGCCTTGCGGTACAATAGCGAGCTCTGTGCTCTCCAACCTACACCCATCACGATGAACGAACAGAGGATACTGTCGGAATCAAAACGTTTATCAATACTGGAAGAATCTGATGAGCTATAAAGCTTTTTGTTATTTCACCGATGTCCAGTAGAAGCACACACACACACGTGCGCGCGCGCGCGTGCTTTTTGCGCGCTCACATCGCGACCACATTCTCGTTGTGGACGTTTTAATTGAAACAAGCTCGCTCGAAGGAGTCTCTCCATCCCGTTTGATTGCTTGCGCGTTGCCGATCTCACGGACAGCGACAATCATTTACCCTGTCGGTGTTTTTTATTATTGAAATTCGCAATGTTCGACCCCTAATTGGATATTTCGAAATGAAATGTAAAATGCTCGTTACGGCGATGATATATATATTAATTTTTATATTAGTTAAACTATCTATGAATGTATGAAGTTGCCACTGCTGCTGCTGATGATTGCGATCAGGCTGATGATGAAGCTAATTCGACCCCGTTCAGGAAGTGAGCTCATTGTTTTGTTTGGCTGTTGTTCAGACGATGCACTGCGACGTCTCGATGAATGTTCCTCCCGCCGCCCGTGTCGTTCGTGATCGAAGCGTGAGACTGAAAACGCTCGAAAGATAATTTCGCAATCCGGGGGGGGGGTGTGGGTGGATCTCAAGCCAGATGGCGATGATGAAGGGACTGTAGGGGGTCAAGGGTCAGCGAGTGGAGCCGTGTGCGACACCGAGAAACGGAAGGAGGAATAGGACGGAGAGAGATGGCGGTGGGGATCGACTTTGATTACCTGATCCGCACAGAGCAGCGGCGGTCACATTTGCGAACGGAATCATTTTCAAAGACGTCGATCTCAACGCTGCCATTGCCCCCAGCAATGATGACGCGCACGTACAAAGTGGTCCCGAATTCTTCTTGGTTCTTTCGGTAAAGTGACGTAGAAGGGAAATAATAAAATAATAAAACATAATATTTTTTATTTTATTATTTCCCTTCTACGTGACTTTACCGAAAGAACCAAGAAGATGAATCCCTGCAGTCACGAAAGCTTTAAATCGAAATGGCCCCGAATTATTTGCGTCCCTCGGTTGCTATAAATCTGTAGCAAAAAAACACGCGTTCGGATCACGACGAGAACACGGTCACTGGACGAGTCGGCCCCCTCTCTCTCTCTCTCTCGTGCCACGTCACTTCTGACAACTTACATCTGCCAGTCGAGACAAAGCGAGAGGGGGAGGGAAAGTGAGATGAACAGACATTTAGGCTCTGGTCGGGCTGCACGGGTCAGCGTTCTTGAATTCTCTTAATGGTGGATTGGTCCTGGGTCAAAGGGGCGCGGAATGTATAGCTTAAATTTATTTATTTTATTTAAGGGGGTCTCTTTTTTTTTTTACCAGCACCACCCTTTCCTCCTCTCTCTCTCTCTCCCTCTCGACTCTTTTTGCTCCGGCGAATTACGGCGAAACCCGAGATGCTCGTGCCACCCTAAGCCCCGGCGCAAATCCCATCGTGTTGCCGTGGGGTCGTGCGGCGAGAGGGAGCAGTCGCGCACAACGAAGCCATCACAACGACGCACCTCCGATGAGCACGCTCGGCTACGTACGGCGCGAAAGAAGTCCAACGCACATGCGTGCGTAACCGTGGCAACCACGGCGCTTGCGCCAGGCTAGGTGTACTTTGAGGACACGTGGCCTCAAATGAATGACTGCACACAAGACACACATACATGGGAGAAAAAAATGAGAATGTATTTGGTCTTCCACGTTTGAGCAAGTCTGACTCTGCTGATGAATTACTGTGTGCCGAAACCGGTCCAGAGATTTGCTCGTACCGAATCAATGCTGTGTCGAAGGCTCGCTGCTGGCAGGAGGTGCCCGAACGGGCCCAGGTGCCACGGGTTTTAACTGACTGAATGGCTGGCAGATGCACCAATTGTGTCTCAGAGAAGGCACGTTAACAGGGCCTCCTTCTTCAATATAAATATACCCCCCCCCCCGCCGCTACTCAAACGGCGGAACAAATAAAATAAGTATTATTTAAAACAACTTTTTTTAAACACGCTTTTATGAAATGTACTAGTAATTGAAGAACTCCAGGAAGTGGCCCCGAAGCTTGCCATAACGTAAGGGACCGTGGTGATTTACAGCCAACGTCAGTTGACCGTGGACAATTAGACCCAAGCCGAAACATAACATATAAAAAAAATGTTAAGAAATATTTATTTTTTCTTTTTATCATAGAATATAGTATTGTCATCAGTATGACATAAGTATACCAAGTTTGCAGTCGATGCCACATTGGGAAGTGGGTTAAAATTGAGTTACAAGATTTGAGGATACAACAACGACAACAGACAGAGTGAGTTAAATAAAAGCGTGTAATAATACAAACACATCAAGTCGACGCTTTCCTTCCTCTCCTTGTGGCCGCCTGTTGCCTTGAGAACGCGAGACATCTCTTCTTGTGTGTGTGCATCGGTTGCGGGCTGTTAAGCAAAACCAGCGCGTTACATTTCCCAGACTTAGTGGCCCTAACCTCAAAGAAGCGTCGGGTTATTTAATATTTTTTAACACGTTAAAACATTAAAAAAAAATGTTATATACTTGGTTCTTTCGGTAAAGTCACGTAGAAGGGAAATAATAAAGTAATAAAAATATTATTTTATTATTTAAAAACATATTATTTTATTATTTCCCTTCTACGTGACTTTACCGAAAGAACCAAGAATATGAATCACTGCAGTCACGAAAGCTTTAAATCTAAAATTGTTATCCTTTAAGTTGTATGTTCTGTATGTTGAACTTGTTTCGCACCAGACGTCGACAACTGTCTTGATCGGGATGCGATATTTTATCTATTATTTTCATGATTAATATCTATTTTACTTATAAAATTTTCAGATTACGTTTAAAAATGGAAATAAAGTTGAGTAAAGACGAACTATTTTAATTCGTTATTTTTATGTATGTCAAAGAAGGCTCGCTATAATCTTTAAAGCACGTCCCTTCAATTAATAAAAATAATAATTTATTTCACGCATTAATGTTAATGTAAGTTAGTTTGAACATTTCTTTTAAAAAACATAATAACCCTATGTGTCCTGACTTTTGGGCCAACCTGTTTCTGTGTACATGAAAACAAAACGTAAATTGTGTGGAAACACACGAAACTGGCTTGGGTTCAAAACTCATATGTTCTACTTCTTTGTATGCAAGATGGGACCTATCGTCTAAAATAATAACTTTCATTTTCAAGCGATCGGTTTAACGCAGCTCGTTTTAATCTCGCACCGAGAGTCAAAATGTCAAAGTGTCTCCCTGTTCAAACGAAACGTGGGAGCAAGTGCTTCTCATATCCCCCCCGAGTCTGCGGTGGAAATTCCACATTCCCATGACAGGTCCCGTTCACGCAATACCATGATCACAATTGACAGATCGCACTTGAATTTCGATTTAAAGCTTTCGTGACTGCAGGCATTCATCATCTTGGTTCTTTCGGTAAAGTCACGTAGAATGGAAATAATAAAATAATAAAAATAAAACATAATAAAATAATTCTCACGACGTTTCGGCCACAACGGACGGCTGCTTGCGTTGTGGCCGAAACGTCGTGAGAATTGTATTTTATTATGTTTTATTTTTATTATTTTATTATTTCCATTCTACGTGACTTCACCGAAAGAACCAAGAAGGTCGCACTTGGTTTTATAGACCCCTCCCCGCCAAAGGGAGTATGAACTTCGAAACATCCGCCACCCTGAGCCCTCCCGTTGAGCGCTCGCGTTCAACCACAGTGCCATCTGGCCCGTTGTGCACTCTACAACGACAACGCGACAAGCCGCGGCCCCTTCGTCACTCTACTGCTGGATGAAGGCCTCCACGCACACCCCTGGGTTCACGGGGGGATCCTTGCCCGTGAAGGAAAGGTGATATCCAGACGGATTGGATGGAGAATCCTTACAGATGTCATCAACGGCCTTACGAATGCATCGGCCAGGCAAGCAACAATCCACCGGCTCATTGAGCAATCCTTACACCGACGAGACCAAACGTCGAAGGCATGCTCGTGACAGTCGGTTATAATGTATGCTGCGTGCACACTCCGTGTCACCGAATATGCTAATGTTCCATTTCCGCTAATGGAGCGAGCCCAACTGTGGGGACGAGATGCAAAACGAGACGATGGGGAAGGAAGGGAGGACAAATAATAATAATAATCCGACAAGACGAGACGACAGGAATGAATCAATTGAATTGAGCTGAGCCGGAATTGATTGATTCCCTCAATTGATTAATTCGTCGAATCACTAGGAGAGGTGGGAGGGAGGGAGGGAGGGAGGAAAGAAGGGGAGGTTTGGGGTGAATCCTCGCCGGCCTAACACAGCTAAGAAGGACAAGCGGACATACTGCTCAATAATCAATTCAACTCAACTATACGCCCTCCCTTTCCATCCGCTCAGGGTGACCCCTCCAATACTCCAGCCCCCCCCCGCCCGCCCCTCCCTCCCTCCCCCCACCACCCAATCCTCCAAGCCCCCAGCACTCAACTGTTGACGGCTTGGCATGTAAAGCTCAATCCGATTTCCTGCCAACTAAACAAACATTTTCCTGAAACTTTCGGCAAACTGGCGGTTCGGCGAGGACGTCCTGCGTACAAAGTCGGACTCCCCGCGTTGTGCTCGCGAGGGACACACGAGCGAGACGTCAGTGTTCCCCCGGGGCGCGGTGTTCGACGTTTCGGTGCCGGGAGCTCTGAGAAGTCACTTCCGTCGTGTGTGTTGGGTTTTCGCCGGGGCATTTCGCTGTTTTCGTCCACAGTGCTCAACATTCACCAATGGAATTTGGCCAGACGTTCCGATGCACAGGACATGGTAGGGATACATCTTCTTGGTTCTTTCGGTAAAGTCACGTAGAAGGGAAGTAATAAAATAAAATAAAAAATAAAACATAATAAAATAATTCTCACGACGTTTCGGCCACAACGCAAGCAGCCGTCCTCAGGTGAAGAACAGGTCTGTCGAGAAGACAGAGTCTGAAAAAAAATGGTAGGGATAGTCTGGGTAAATGAGTGGCATGGTTCATGTAACGACGCAATGCCCCCGATGCACAAAACACTAAGGAGACATCACAGCGATACACTCCGCTCGCTCCTGACGCGTTCGTTTGGGCTTGACCAACCTGAATGTGAAATTGTATTTTTATTTTTTGCTCTGCGTCTATGTCAGCCCGAAGAAGAAGAAAAACAATGAGATTGGCGTGGTTGTTACAAAGATACAGAGTTGAAGAATTTATAATCGGACATTTTAATTGTCGAAGAAATTTCAGATCATCTTGCAAATTCCCGTCAATCACGCAAGCGTACCGTGACTTGCACTTGAACATTTGGTGCCACCGGGGGTCTCGAACGCCCAATTATAACGCGTCGGCTAATTCCCTTTCAACATACTCGGGCCGATGTCGGAATCGAAACATCGACCTGATGAAAAATGCAGGAGCCCTCATGCGTTGACGCATACGGGACAAAGACAAAGGTCACCCATATAGCCTTACCAGACTGTAGGGGCAAGTGCTGTTAGCGCGCACCTATGAAGGCCGGAACGGTGCACGAGGGGGTGGGTGGCCAGCACCACGCCCGACCGCCTTTGTCTTCCCAGTGGCGATGTTTTTACACACCGCACCAGGTACTCATTTGAGGTTGAGTCGACCTAGGGAAGGCCCAGGACAGGTTCAGATAATCGTCACCGGTGTTGGCCGTGGGCAGAAATCGAACCCGGATCAGGCGGGTTCATAGCGCAGAGTAGCGCTAACCGCTACACCACCGCTCCCCACGGGACACACGCGCATACACTGCCACGCCGTCAGATAAATCGTTCATACGACACACGTTGTGGATAATTGCCTGTCATTAAGAGGTGAACATTTGGATCAATTCACTTCCATTCAAATTATATTTCCCAATGGATGTTTTTTTTTTAAAGAGTGAAGGGAGGTCATGGCTGCGGGAAGTAGCGAAGCAAGCGGGGTTGCTGGATTATTCACGTTTGATTGTAATCCCCTCGAATTCATTGGGGTTTCTTCCGGCAATCGAGACTCCCACCCACAGAGAGCGAAAAGCGCAGCCCTGCAATTGCTTGCTCACGGCCACTGCTGGCGAATAAATGGCTTTCCACTCGAGGTACCTCGAAACGCTCAGGGCAGGTGTAGGGCATCGAGCTCTGGTGGAGGTATTTTATTCCACTGGCCTGTTTCTTCCACAATCACCCAGATGTGTTCTTGGTTTTGACTTGAAACTTTCGTGACCGCGGGAATTCATATTCTTGGTTCTTTCGCTAAAGTCACGTCGATAGAAAACGAAAATTGAAAGCAAAAAACCCACGACGTTTCGATTGCAACACCTGCGTGTGTAAACTCTGTGTGTACTGTGTGTGTACTGTGTGCGTTACTCGGCAGGCAGCTGTATCGTACGGTTTAGATTTGTGCACATTCTTTTTGTAATGCATCCACTACCGCGTAAAGCGAGGGAAGCTTGGATACATGGTCCATATGTAAACACCGAATATTTTCTTTGTGGTTGTTTTTGGAGATATTTTCCAGAGGAAGTACAGAAAGTAGGATTCCTACAGGCTATCCTTAAAGCTGCGATCGCTATCTCCTTGAATTCATGGGTTTCTGTCAGCCACTCCAGTTTCCTCCAACACAAAACAAAAACACAAAGACAAAGACCCACCGTATAGCCTTCAACACGGTTGGCGCAAGTGCTGCTAGAGTAGCACCGATGAAAACCGGCACGGCACGCGAAGGGGTGGGTGGCCAGAACCACGCCCGACCGCCTTTGTCTCCCCATTGGCGACGTTTGCACACCGCACCAGGTACTCATTTGAGGCTGAATCAACCTAGGGGACGCCCAGTACGGGTTCGAATAATCGTCACAGGTGTTGGCCGTGAGCGGGAATCGAACTCGAGTCGCTCATAGGGCAGCGCGATAACCGCTACCTTATCGCCCACCCCCCCGTAAAACACAAAGACACCCCGTATAGCCTTAACAGACTGTTGGGGCGGGGAAAGTGGGGGGGGGGCAGTGCTCCATTCAACAATTCTGCGCACGAATTGGAATTAACGAAACAATCCCATAGCCAAGAGGACTCTAATCGCGAAAATGAGTCTTGAGACTCATCGAGGCTTTCCCGAGTAAATTAAGAATTACTCTGATTACACTGGTCAAAAAAAAAAAATTCTGGCCTGGACTTTTGCAGCTGTTTTAGACTAATTTCAGGATGCTGATTCCAAATCTGATCTTAGATTTGCTCTATCACAATCTCATTTTATGCTATCGGCATACCCCATTTTCATTGCAGGTTGTTGCGAGTCAGTGACTGCATTAGTGTTAAAATATGGTGCTGTATTTTTAGGATAGTGTGTTTATAATATAATTTCATGTAGATATCCACATTTATTTAATATTTTTCTTCTGCAGTTTTTATTGAAAATGCAATATTTGATATCTCAAAAACCTGGTGTGATAGACAAACACTGATGCCAGATTTGGAATCAGCACCCCAAAATTACCTTAAAACCGTTGGAATACCTTATGCCAGAAAAGTGTGTTGACCAGTCTTATTATTATTAAACCTGACCTTTGGCGAATAAATGTGCAGGGGGGGGGGGCGGGCGGCGGGGGGTGGAGGACAGGGTGGGGGGGTGCGTCTCGTCTCTGGCCGTTGCAGTAGAGACTCGCGGTCTCTCCGGGCGCTGTTGACCTGCAGCATGGCTTATGGCTTCAGCGGGGTCGCGGGGGTTAAGCCCTGCTCCCCCCCCTTTACCCCATCAAATATCTGAAGGGTTTTTTTTTGACAAGGAACATGCACTCCTGACCCTTTCCCCCAAACAACTATTGAATGATAACACGATCGCAAACTTTGCCCTTAGCTGTTTTGAGAGGCTCGTTTTATTTTTATTTTCACGTGGTGTTTTTTGTTGTTGTTGTGTGTGTGCGTGTGTCGTACTTAAGATGACGCAGCTTCACGCGTCCACAGTTGGAGAAGTGGCGACGGCTTATGGAAAGGTCTTAGTCCAGCAGTGGATTGATCATAGTTGGTGATGGTGTCCCGGTGCCTGTTATGTGGGGTTTATAATAGCCGTGTCAGGGGCACCGAGCTGGTACGGTTAAAATCCTGGGTTCGAATTTATCAGATTCAACCGCCCATGTTTAATTCAGGTTCTCAAATGTAGCCACATGTTCTCTGCCCTGTCACGCATGAGTGAACAAGATACATTACGTAAAATTGAGATGTTTTTTTTACTTTATAATTAAAATTGGCATAGCGCACTCTCCACCACACACTCACCGCAACCCACCTACCCATTCGCTCACCCACTCAACCACCTACACCACCCGAACCCACCCACCCACCCACAAGATGCTATGAATTCCATGGAATGAGAGAGTAAGTAGGCCACGGGACGTGGCATCAATGAGTTGTAGATGTCATCAGGAAGAGGAGGATGTGATGGGTGGGACACTTGGGCAGGGTGAAGGAGGGTGGGCAGGTCACTCGCACGGGCATTTCCCTGGCAACCCAGAGGCCAGCGATAAACGGGAAGAACCCTGAAGCGAGATGTTGGGACGAGCGGTCCACGGAGGTCAGACGTTGACTCGACAACAGCTGTGGCATCTAGCAGAAGGAAGGAAGTGAGAGCAAGGTGAGTGCACATGAAACGGCGTTGCAATACATTCGCTTTGCAATTGAAACGTTCGTCCGTTACGCTTGGAGGATGGTCCTACACTCGGCCAATTCGATTTCAGGAGGTGGGGGGGGCTTTCTGGGTATGGGTAAGAAACCAGAATCGTCAGAGAAAACCCCCAATCAGAATGGGACGTACCACGCAAAAGTCCCTGCAGGCGGGTTAGCAACACGTACGTGCGTGTGTTGAGCCTCTTTCGCACCGTACGTAGCCATCCGTGCTAATGGCAGGTGGGGGGGGGGGGACCTACTTGCTGGACTGCCATCCCCTGGCCACCTTGTCGCCTTGCGGGGTACGAGAAGGATTAACGCCCTCCCGTCGCGATGCACCAAAAATAAACCCTTGCACGCTGGACGGCGCGTTGGAACTCGCACGCCATCCCTGACAGCCACGCCGTTCATTAAGGGGGCTTTATAATTTAGCTCTTACAAGCGCTCGCTCGGCGAACGCGGCCCGCGGAATGAAACGCGCCAGGTTTTGCTGATCGTTGGAATGCGAGCCACGTTGAAGCACGAAATCGATCCCGAAATAAACAAATAAGCTTCGGCTTTCTCGCCGCTCTGTTCGAGAGAGAGAGAGAGATGCTGAAAGGAAGTTCAATGAATGCACGGTAAAATAAACACTTCCATTGATCTGCGGCGAGCGGAGAGGTAATGAACGCTTAAACAAATGTGTACAATCCGCCTGGAAGCTTTTATGTAAAAATTATGGCTACCGAATGTGATGGAACTCGGGCCGTTCGTTCGTTCGTTCGAGTGGGCGGGCGGGCTTAGACGGTGGCTTGCTTATCTTGCAGCACCGAGGTCGCGGAATGACGGCGAGCGAACGTTGCAAAAAATAGCCGCTACGATTTTATATTCATCCAAAGGTGGGGCGCTGGGGCAGGGGGTGGGTGTGGGGGGGGACTAAGTAGCTCACTTGATCGCCCGTTGCTTTGTTGAGATTGCTTGTCGCAGCAATTTTGCAGGCTTGAGAACAGCCCGGTGGCAGTAATTGAAACACGTTGCACCACGGGTGTCTGCACCACCCCGTGATTCCAACAACAACAAAATGGTCACGTTCTCTCGGTCGTGTGCTGTAGCCTAGAGCCGGAATCATAGGTGCTACTCACTCACAGCACTTAGCTCCCCTCCCTCTCCCCCCCCCACCGAAAGCCTGTTAAGGCTATACGGGGGATCTTTGGCTTTGTCTCTTGTGAGACGGTGGTTACCGATGGCTGCACAAATCAAGGAGGCTACCGGAGCAAGATGTTTCACAAACGAAGTTTACTTTTATTTTGCTGCAGATTTCTGCATGCACCCACTTGGGCAATTATTATTAGTTGCTATCGTCTGTAAAAAAAAAAGATACAGTTGATATGAATTATATCAGACAGGAACATCGTCAAGAATATTAATGAGTGCATGCTACTGGTCTCAACCTTGTGCAGATGGTAACAATTGACCGTGCAACTAGGAAGTCAACAGTGGTCATCCCATGGAGATACAACAGGGCCCCGCTATGGGAACATGGAACTTTCCAAAAACCGGCTCGTGACTTCCACCAGTGACGAGTAGCGCCCCAGAGCTCGCTGAACACGAAAGACATCGACTTGGTTTCGGAAAAAAAATAATCCAATGGTGTAAGTTTTCTCCCCCCCGCCCACCCCCCTTGGCATGAGTTATGGCCAGGGGGAATTTCGAAAAAAAACAAATCGTGCTCACTGAGTTGAAGCGAAGGGAGACATCTGCCGCCTCGTGACCCCGCGGGGCCTGCACGGAGCAATGTCCGCGCGTGTGATGCTAACGGCGAGGTCCAACAGAAGAGACGGCCTCTCGCGCCCAGCGTTACTTTATTTATTTGTTTCCTTGAAGTCCGACGGGACGTGTGGGGTCAGTGGGTGAGAGGCGCTCGGCTTTGGGAGCTCACACGTTGCGCACGTGGGGTGTAGACGCACAACAAAGACAAAGATCACCCGTATAGCCTTAACAGACTGTAGGGGCAAGTGCCGTTGGCGAGCACCTATGAAAGCCGGCACGGTGTTGAGGGGGTGGGTGACCAGGCACCACGCCCGACCGCCTTTGTCTCCCCAGTGGCGACGTTTACACACCGCACCAGGTACTCGTTTGAGGCTGAGTCGACCTAGAGGACGCCCAGTACGGGTTCGAATGATCGTCACCGTCATTGGTCGTGAGCGGGAATCGAACTCGGGTCGCCGGGTGCCGAATAGCGCACTGCGCTAAGCCAACCGCACTCGGAGACACTCACTCAGGCGAGGGAATGCGCAGAGCGCTGTCAGGAATGTAAGCAGAGGTGGATTTCCATGTCTGGTTCACGGGTGAAGCCAAAACAGGATTAGAGCGCCTCCTTCTCCCTCCTCCACCGTCCCTAACCCTCCCCCATCCACCCCCCACCAGACCCCCCCACTCACCCCCCACCACTCAGGGCGAGTGTGTTCGGTATGTCCTTCATGAATAAGAAATGCACACCTATGACTGATCGCGTGCAATGTCAATTGCTGTATGCGTTGCAATAATAATAATAAATAAAATTACGTAATTTTTTTTAATGCACTCCCCGTCTTTTTATATTATTTGGAGGTAAGGTGATGTAATCAACCACGAGTCGCTATTTCGAGGCGATGTCTGCATCCTGGACTGTTGTCAGGGTAGCGAGCGGTACACCAATAGGCAGATGATAGTTTCCGTTCACAGAATGCAAAAGTTTGGTTTGAGAGGAGAAGCGATGGGGGGCCCAGAATGGTTGAGTGGAGTTGTGGAGTTAATGAATGTAGTTGTTGACTGGAGTTGTTGAGTTGTTGAATGGAGTTGTTGAGTTGTTGAGTTGATGAATGGAGTTGTTGAGTTGATGAATGGAGTTGTTGACTGGAGTTGTGGAGTTGTTGAATGGAGTTGTTGAGTTGTTGAGTTGTTGAGTTGTTGAATGGAGTTGTTGAGTGGTTGAGTTGATGAATGGAGTTGTTGAGTTGATGAATGGAGCTGTTGACTGGAGTTGTGGAGTTGTTGAATGGAGTTGTGGAGTTGTTGAGTTGATGAATGGAGTTGTTGACTGGAGTTGTGGAATTGTTGAGTTCATGAATGGAGTTGTTGAGTTGATGAATGGAGTTGTTTACTGGAGTTGTGGAGTTGTTAAATGGAGTTGTGGAGTTGTTGAGTTGATGAATGGAGTTGTTGACTGGAGTTGTGGAGTTGATGAATGTAGTTGTTGAAAGGAGTTGTTGAATGGAGTTGTTGACTGGAGTTGTTGAGTTGTTGAATGGAGTTGTTGACTGGAGTTGTGGAGTTGTTGAATGGAGTTGTGGAGTTGTTGAGTTGTTGAATGGAGTTGTTGAGTTGTTGAATGGAGTTGTTGAGTTGATGAATGTAGTTGTTGAATGTAGTTGTGGAGTTGTTGAATGGAGTTGTTGAGTTGATTAATGGAGTTGTGGAGTTGTTGAATGGAGTTGTTGAGTTGTTGAATGGAGTTGTTGAGTTGTTGAATGGAGTTGTGGGGTTGATGAATTTAGTTGTTGAGTTGTTGAATGGAGTTGTTGAGTTGTTGAATGTAGTTGTGGAGTTGCTGAATGAAGATCTGTGGTTTTTGAATGGCGCTGTTGATTGGAGTTCTTGATTGTCATTGCTTGGGAGAGACACCTGTTGACGGATGACTGGTCTCAGTGCCGGATTATCCTAGTAGCAAAAGTAGTACGCACTTTCAAGGGACCCGCGCTAAATGCTTTCAAGCTCTCAATTCCGGTTCAGTGATTCTGCACTTGCTCTATTACCATAGTACTATACTGCCTTCAACTTTTATGAACGACTGGGTGTTTAAGGTTAGCGATTTGTCGTATTGTCTGGCTGTGTAGCAAATGAATAAATACAATTACTTTACTATGAAAGTAAAAAATGTGTGTTTTAATATTTGCGTGTGTTTTTCTAAATGTATTTAGGGCCCCTTTATAACATTATGCTACAGGCCCCACACTAGCTTAATCCGGCACCGACTCTTCTCGTTAATTTTCAATCATCATCGATGCTCCGGACAAGTGAGATGCACCTCCAGACTTGTGTCCGGTGTCAATAAAGTGACGCAAACGTGGAGCCTCTCTCACAAAGTAGAAGATCCCCCGTGTAGCCTCAACAGACTGTTGGGGCAAGTGCTGTTAGTGAGTACCTCTCACACACGCATACACACACAGCTACCGGATCATATAAGATGCACTCCCAACTTAGAAACGGCTTCATCCCTTCTGGCAACAATACAGAAGAAAGTGTCGAGATGTTTAAACGCCAAAATAGGCACCAATCACGAGGCATCAAGTCTGCACTAACCATGCATGCTTGTAGGAAAACATGCAAAAAAATGTGATTTGAACACATTCCTGCGGAGGGAGCTGGTAGGAACGTTGGGTTGCTCGGTCAATGGCCAGGGTCAACGGCGGCGTGGTGTATTCCGCAAATATGCCCGACTGTGAGGGCGGGCACAAGCCGGCGTGAGTAGGTTAAACGTTGAGTTTATAAGGGCACCACGGGGTGACCAGCCCCTCCCCACCCATCCCACACCCCACCCTCCCCACCCAGCCTCTCCCCAGCCTCCCCACCCAACCCTCCCCACCCTCCCCTCCCTACCCAGCCAATCGCGCGCTTTCGGATGCACTTCCGCGGCCGTCTGGAACGCTCTTCCTTCTGATATTGGGAAACCACTGGAGCTATCTGCACTGTTAAATCAACTTGATCAAAAACGAATTCTTTTTAGAACTGCTTTTTGTGTTTAGGTTGTTGTCCTTAACCCCCGCACCTCCGATTAATTAGCACGGTTGGCTACGTACAGTGCGAAAGAAGTTCAACATACAAACATATGAGTATGGGTCTCTATGGGTCTCTGTGGGTTTCTGCGGGTCTCTGTAGTTGTCTATGGTTCTATGAGTCACTGGATTTCGATGAGTCTCTATGGGTCTCTTCCTTCCGATATTAGGAAGCCACTGGAGCTATGCCCTTTAAAATAATCTAGATTGAAAGTGTATTTCTTTATAACTGCTTTTTGTGTTTAGTTTGTTGTCCATCCCCGCACCTCCGATTAACACGGTTGGCTACATACGGTGCGAAAGAAGTTCAACATACATACAACCCGGGAAAGCATCACTGAGTCTCAAGACTCACTTTCAGAAGGGATGTATGGCCATCCGTCTTTAAAGAAATGTTCGTTCGAGTGAGCGGGAACTGCACGGAGAAAACCGATGGGGAATTAAATAGGTCAGCAAACCAACTTCGTACATTCAGTAAAAAAAAGATGTTTGCCAACTAAATTAACTTTCGGAACAGGTTGCATTATTTAATATCACGTAGAGTGTGTATAAATACCAAGCATATAATTTGTGACAGGCCCAGACGTTAGAATTCTCACATTCTGGTGATGTCACCAAAACTGCATTGTCCTACTAGAAGGTCATTAAACTAACGTAACTATTCGGGAATTCACTGGTTCCTGCCGTAGAAATGTGGACATCACAGCAACCGGGTAAGAACATTCACTGCCCGAATGTATATTTGGAGTTTGGATGTTCTCCCCGTGGTCGCGTGCATTTTACTACGGTTCCTCCGGTTTTTCTCTCCACATTTAGAAACATGCTTTTAGAGAAATGGGCTGGTATAAATGTCCACATGACAAGCCACTTCGTTGAGGTATAATGTGTGGCCAGTGCTGTTCTGAAAAAGAGACATATAGCTCAGTGGGCCTTACCTGGTAAAATAAAAAAAAATGTTAGTTGTAATGTTCATTCAAGGATACAGGACACACTTTAACACTTTGATACATTTATAGTAGCCACACGTTCATATATCGAGCTAAAACGCTGGGATTGCTGCTGTATATAAATCAATACGGCCTCTGTTTTAACGTATTTGTTCAGTGTATTTTATCAAATTGACCACAAGACAAATGGGGCGTGTGCCACAGAGCTAGCGAGCTCTACATGCTGACAACCTGGTCTAAAAAATGCGAAAGGGCCATTCCTGTAAATCAGAGAGGGGAGTTGAATAGAGAGGGCGTCAAAAGGGAATTCTTCATCATATCGCTGCCCATATATTAGTCATGGCTAATGATAAGCCAGGCCAGTGTTTGCAGCAGAAACATCCCCGGTCACTGGGAGGAGAGAGAGGGAGGGGGAGAGGGAGAGAGAGAGCAAATCCTTTGAAGCAATCCGTATCATCGAGGTGTGGCTATATCAGCTCATACAATTACACGCTAAAACAAATCACGTGCCGGTTTTAATAACAAGTGGACGTTGAAAAACCGTGAATACATTTGTTGTGAAATGAGAGCGTTTGAAATATATATATATTTTTTTCATCTATTTTTATATATTTTTTTTCTCACTTCCGTGTAGCACTTCACATGCGCGACTTGGCGGTGTGCATTGCAACCGTATGGAAACTGGAGTGATGCATCTTCTTGGTTCTTTCGGTAAAGTCACGTAGAAGGGAAATAATAAAATAATAAAAATAAAACGTGATAAAATAAAATTCTCACGACGTTTCGGCCACAACACAAGCAGCCGTCCTCGGGTGAAGAAACAGAGCTGTCGGAAAGGCAGCTACTTCTATGCTAAATTCCTCTGTTGATATGTAAACGCCTTTGTGAAGGCGCTCTTCCCCTCCCACCCAGCTTAAATGCGCTGCCAAGCTTAGCAGTGTTCATTGGAGCGCTGTCTTTCCGACAGCTCTGTTTCTTCACCCGAGGACGGCTGCTTGTGTTGTGGCCGAAACGTCGTGAGAATTTTTATTATGTTTTACTTTAATTATTCTATTATTTCCCTTCTACGTGACTTTACCGAAAGAACCAAGAAGATGCATCCCAGCAGTCACGAAAGCTTCAAATCAAAATTCGGAGTGATGCAATTGAAAGCGCGGTACGAGCGATCAGCAAAAGTGGCAGTTGGGAGTTGATGGATCGTGCAGGGATGAGGTCATCCTTTGCGCGAGACGCCCACCTCCCCGGGGGGGGGGCAATGGGATGACGCAATGTAGGAGGCAGTGCAGCAAGTGGGTTCCTCAAGGGGCCTCGATCTATAGCGGAGCGGTGGCGCAGTCGTTAGCACGCTACGCGGGGACAATTCCGTCAGTGGCAAAAACGCGTTAAGAGTATGCAGATTATTATGCCGTTGTAGATTTCCACGTGATGATAATCCACGTTGTTGAGCCATCATTTGTGGACAGGTCGCTTCTGAAAAATAAGTTAATATCTCAGTGGTCTTAACCTGAGATATAAACATAGCTTAGTTTCATAATAAATGTTTTTGGGTTAGATCGCGTAAGTATAAATGTGGTGTAACCCTCCACCACCCGACACAGCCAATTAGTAAGGGATTTGTCACGTAAACAAAACGCGAATTAGTTACTGCTTCAGCCCACCGGTGTGTTGGAGAGTAAATCCACAACATTTACAATTTGAGTACTGTGACGTTTGGCTAGTAAATCTTGACTTAAATCTTTTGTGACTGCAGGAATTCATATTCTTGGGTCTTTCGGTAAAGTCACGGAGATAGGTTCAAAGAAAATAACATAATTTTTTATTATTTTATTTGAACCTATCTACGTGACTTTACCGAAAGACCCAAGATTATGTTTCGCTAGGACTTACATTCAGCATCATCGGGCGATTTGCTCACGCGATCTAACCCAAATACCTTTATTATGAATAATATTTGTCGCGAAAGCCTGCCACGTGTTAAACTGAGAGTTTACTTTATTTGTATATTTAAAAGTGATTTGTTTACTTTTCCTAGACGTTGCACTCCGATTGTGTTTTTGTACTGTTTACTTTATTGCTCATCGGATTCCTGCAGCATGAGTAAAAATTATGATATCTTATTTGGTTCTCCCCGCCTCCTCCCGTTCGAGCCTATCCCCATCACTAACGCGCAATGACCAGCGTTGTAAAGTACGGACAAACAACCTCCATGGTCGTGGGTGGGGGGAGCCGTTCGTCCGTCAGCGGGCTGTGAATTCAGATGTCCGCGTTGGAATGTTTGCGTGGGTTTAATCCGTAAGGCCAGTCGAGTGACAACCTAACATTCTTTATCTTCCAACACCGGTGAAATTAACAACAACAACAAACAAGACCGCTGCTATTACCGGGACGCAATGAACGTGCTCATCTTCATTTTTCACCGACGGCACACTGCGTGGGACGTGCATCTGAACGCTAAAGATGTGGACCGCCCAGCTCACGTCGAGTTTTCAGATTAAAGGCGCGAGCCACCACGGATTACTTTGTGCGCTGTTGACGGTCTCCACTTCCACAACGCCAAACCCGCAACCCACCCACCCATCCAGCCACCCACCCACCCATCCACCTATTCACCCACCCATCCATCCACCCACCCACCCATCCACCCATCCAAAAACTCACCCACCCACCCATCCAACCACCCACCTATCCACCCATCCACTAACCGACCCATCCACCCACCCACCTATCCACCCACCCACCCATCCACCCATCCATCCATCCACCCACCCATACACCCATCCAATAACCCACCCACCCATCCACCCACCCATCCATCCACCCATCCATCCACCCACCCATCCATCCACCGACCCACCCACCCACCCCACCCACGCGGCGACTTGAGCAATTTAGTAAACAAATGCGTCGCTTTATGATTACCACATTTAGTGCTGCCGTTTGCAAATGCAGCGTAGCGGGTTTTCCCCCCCCTCTCTCTTTGCCTTTGTTCGTGCGTAAGCACCGACGCCACTCGTTTAGCTTTGTACGTATTTTAAAAGACCTTCAAGTTTGCTCGTCAATTGTGCACATTTTTGCGACACCTGGTCGAAAGAAGCAACGGAGAGATGCGGTTGCTCCCAGTGGCATTGGACGGGATCTGGTTTTCTTTTTAAATCTTGATTCAAAGCCTAAGTGAATTCGGGCTCAAAGCAACGTTGACGCATCGATGCTCACATCTCCTGCGTTATAGCCTTGAGCCAGTGGCGGAACATTCCAGGTTATTTCCTATTGAACGGGGACGAGTCTGTATGTGTCTGTGTGTATGTTGAACTTCTTTCGCACCATACGTAGCCCACGACGAATTAAACGCAAATATTTTAAAGGGCATAGCTCCAGTGGCTTCCTAATATTGGAAGAATGCGTGAGTCTATCCATTTGTCAACCCACTGTTGACTTCCCAACAAAGTGGTACTAAACTAAACTTAAATTTTTTTATTTTACCAGGTAAGGCCCACTGAGTTATATAACTATTTTTCAGAAGCGACGTGGACATTGTAGAGCAACCAACATGCTCCAAATGCATGATTCTAAATGTGGAGGGGAAAAAACCCAGAGTACCCGGGCAGAGAGAACATGTAAAATCCAAATATACATCTCCCACCGATTTTATCGACCCCGGAGAGATGATTGTCTGAATCATCCTAGAGCCAGGATTTGAATTTACAACCTTTTGAGTGCGATGCCCGCTCACTCTACCGCGGCATGGGGCGGCCTTCATCAAGCGGTGGATTGACAGAGGGCTGATTGATTAAGATGAATGATTATGTTACGATTATGTAATCCATCTAAATGGCGCTCTTCTGGATGTGCTCGCATCACATCCACAAGGTCGTGACGCTAAGCACCAATCTGGAGTCAGTTCAGCCCACGCTTCCTCCAGGGGTCGATAAAATCGGTATTGTTTTGTGACAAAATCAATTACGATTGTCTTATAATACAAATCGACCCCTGCCATGAGAACGTGGAATTTCCACCACTGGCTCACGGCCCCTAGTAAAAATTACCGGCGTCTTGGTTCTTTCGGTAAAGTCACGTGGATAGAAAATAAAAATTAAATTGAATTAAAAATACAAATAAATAAAAAAATCCACGACGTTTCGATCTCAACACAAGCGGTCTTCATCGGCATCGCGATTGTAAGACCGCTTGTGTTGCGATCGAAACGTCGCGGGCTTTTTTTTTTATTTCACTTTATTTTTATTTTCTACCTCCGTGACTTTACCGACAGAACCACGCGTACGAATTCCTGCAGTCACACGACAGTTTTAAGTCCAAATTACCACCGTCCCCTAAACTGCTTGGAGCCTGCATACGATTTGACTTTGACTCGTAATGCGCGTTCGGAAATAAATTACCTGGGAGTTGTCGACGTTACCCATTATCATTACGGTTGTTCAAATTTCCACGGTGGAAATCTATTACATTACCATAGTCACATTACCTGCCTACGGATACCCAAACATTATGTTCTCTAGCCATTGCACAAGGAGGTACCTAACGTGATTTGTGGTGACGTGTGTACTGGGCCAACATGAGGTAGGACAGGCGAATGACAATGGAACCGGGCTGCTTGTGTTTGGTTAGCTGAAAGTGATTAAAGGTGCAGCCCCGCAATTACCCACTGAGCCTGCTGGTGGGAGAAATTCCGCTTCAGAAAGCTTTGGAGAGCCACTCGAGAGGGTGAGCTGCTCTTACATCCTGTGTCCATTCACCACACTGTGATCACCAGCACACTGCAGGTCACAATGCTTCCCTTTCTGCTTTTGCGTTGATAACCTTGCTGAGTTCAGGGGACACGTGGACTCGTGCACGTGTACAACCTGAAATGACGGCGTTGTTTGGCGCTGGTCACTTTGCGATTCAGATTCGGCCCTTTTGCATGGCTCCTGTGCTCGGCCTCGCGATAATATAAACAAAAACGAAACAACAAAGGACAAGACGCTCTGGGAATGCCACAAAACGAAATGACTACTACTACCACTACGATTTTATTCAATCAGTTAAGGCCCCATTGAGCTCTATAGCTATTTTTCAGACGCGAATGATAGCTCACACAAAGTGGCTTATAATCGCGTGGCAATGTATAGCAGGCGAATACTCTAAACCAGTGGTTCTGAACCATCACTGCTGCCTTGCAACCCTTTGGTTCTCAATCGGAAGAAAAAAAAATGTACAATGTCAATACATACATTTGGCAGGAGCGAGAGGCCGATGCACCACACCGAGTGTGGAGGGGGTGGAGGTGGTGGGGGGGGGGGCGCTGGATAACGCCGTGGCCTCTTTAAAGAGCAGGCTGCGTGAAGGTCGGCCTGCACCGTCGCATCTCTGCAGATCGGGGTCGCGGAGTGGAGGGGGGTGGGTGGGCGCGGGTTCGTTGCAAGGTGTGGGGCGGGGAGTGTGTAGGGAGTGTGTAGGGGGTGGTGGTGGGGGGGGAATTTAGGGAGCTTCTAGTTTCGGCGCGGCCCCGTTATTAACAGAGCGTCGTAAGTTACGCGTCCTCCCCCCCTTCCCTCCCTCCCTCCACACGCCACTGGCTCGCTCACATCCTGGCCAATGAACGGGGTGCTGAAAATAAAAAAATAGAAAAAAAATTAACCGCCCGTGACGCCCCGTAAATATCGCGCAGTTTAGGGTTCTTTCTCGGAAGCCAAGTCGATGGTTTCCGCAGGACAAGGTGGCACGTGGAGACGACATGAGAGCGGCTAGATTTTATTCTGTAGCAGACCTCGTTCGCTCGCTCGACTCGTTTTTCCTGCCGTAGAAATGTGGAATTTCCACCGCGAATCTCAGGGTCGCTGACAGAGATGTGTTTTTTTCTTCTTGGTTCTTTCGGTGAAGTCACGTAGAAGGGAAGTAATAAAATAATAAAAATAAAACATAATAAAATAATTCTCACGACGTTTTAAATCGAAATGTGTTTTTTTTGTTTGAGCAGGGATGGCACTTTTGCCGAGAATTTGAATTTCACAGCGATGCTTATAATAATCACCATCATTATCACGATGTCACTGCAATTATTGTAAATATTGTAACGATAATTACTAGTGAATTAATGAAGTGGCAGTGGTGCCAGTGGCTTGCGCACTGCACTATAAATGTGGTGACCTGAGATCGATTCACGGTCACGGCTAGCATCAGTAGCGAGCGAAATCTGAACAAGTCATGGGCCCTCAATTTTGCAGTCCTATGTCATAATTTGGAGTTGCGATTTGAATTAAAAAAAACTTTGTTTGTTTATTTTCAAGCTTGCTGTCTCATTATCTCACAAGCAACTTTAGCATATATTTGCACAAATTGTAAGTTTTCAACTCTTTCAGCAATGATGTGTTGTTTGCATGAATCAGCATAGCAAATAATTGTAATCAATTAATGAAGGAATGCATCGTTACACTTCTCGTAAATAAACAAAAGTAAATACAAATATTAATGAATTATCAATTCTAGATTTGAAGCTTTCGTGACTGCAAGGATTCATATTCTTAGGTTATTTCGGTAAAGTCACGTAGGTAAAAAAAATAATTAATAAAAGTAAAACAAAATAAAAATCACGACGTTTCGGAGGCAACACAAGCTTCCGTCACAGCATGATTGTTGTATCTTGATACAGCAATCGTGAAGACGGAAGCTTGTGTTGCCTCCGAAACGTCGTGATTTTTATTTTACTTTTATTAATTTAAATTTTTTTACCTACGTGACTTTACCGAAAAAACCTAAGAAAATGAATTATCACTTTAAAATCGCCCGTAGTCATGTAATAGGATCACAGCGTTACGTATTGGTTCACATTGCAGTCTACATCCGACAACCTAAGTTCGATATCCAGCCATGGCGAGCATTGGTTGCAGTATGGCCAAACAACTCTCATGAGCGATACGCGTTGTGGGGAGGCCTTCACGCAGCAGTGA
Source organism: Lampetra fluviatilis (assembly GCF_964198595.1). NCBI lineage: Eukaryota > Metazoa > Chordata > Hyperoartia > Petromyzontiformes > Petromyzontidae > Lampetra > Lampetra fluviatilis. Next base: position 3,044,731 of record NC_136327.1, on the reverse strand, counting down.
CTTGACACAGAGTTGTAAATTATTGTTATTAATAATGAAATAGCTTCCCACGGTTGGAAAATGGAATTTCTGCCACGAGCTGCCACGAGAAATACGCACTCGAGTTTGAGTGGCAGCTGCCTTAACTTGGCAAAAATAATCAACAACAACAACAAGAATAATTGAAGTCATAAGCCACAGTGATTTCTCACTCAAATGAGCTTTGACACATTGATGCCCATCTGATGTTTACAAGCCGGAGTCGAGTGGTGGACATTCCACGTTACTGTAGTAGGGGTGAGTCTATCCACAGCACAAGCACTGTTGACATATCATGAAACTAAAATTGCTTTATTTTACCACGTAAGGCCCACTGAGCTATATAGCTCTTTTCAGAAGCTACCTGGCCACAAATGATAGCTCAGCCAAGTTGGCTTATCATGTGGAAATGTAAAGCAGCCAAATACTCGAAACGCATGTTTATAAATGTGGAATGGAAAAACCGGAGGACCCAGAGAAAAATCCACGCGACCATGGGGAGAGAGGCACACAAATTTACAACAGGCGTCAGGGTTGGGATCGAACCCACGACCTCCTGCGTTCCAGGCAAGGTAGTTAACATCTCCTAGCCACTGTGGCGCCCCTGGTACTCATTTGATCACCCCCAGCCGGGTGATGGGCTGAGTCAACCCCAACCAGGTTATGAACTCGAAACTTTCCAAATGCGAGTCGCTCGCTCCACCACTGAGTCACCCGGGACTGATGCTCAGAATAACAATGAGAAATGCTTAACACGACATTTCCAGACTAATCATACAGTCAAGTCTAAGGTCAACGTGTATCCACGGTCAAACTATGATGGTTTATGTTGTTGTCCATGAGCCTGTTAGCACGATTGGCTACGTACATGTGCGAAAGGAGTTCAACAGGCATACAGTGGTGGAAATTCCACATTCCTATGTCAGATTTCTAGTGTGTGGGCGTGGGTAACTCTCTCGGCCAACTTCGTGCATCTGCTCATGCCGAAAGACATTCGAGTGGTATCTTGCGGTGAGCCTGTCATCCACCATGGCAATGTGGAATTTCCACCAATACTCTTGAGGCTACAGCTAAGTTTCACGGCCCCGTCGTCAAGTCGAGTTGTCTATACATGTCGACGCCTTTCTGGCACAAATCTGCCACTCAAAGCGGTCACCGTCGCATTAATACTCAGACACAAAAATAAAAAAATTCCATACAATTATATTTTTAAAATTCAATATATATTCCAGAGCATGCTTGAGCAGGGAGAGACCCATTAAGATCGACGCGATGGGTAAGCTGTTTCAGACAATACAGGACCGTTGTAACACCATCGATTATATTAATTATCCAAATAAGTTGTCGTCCGGGCAACCTCGCTCATGTGAGCCAAACATTATTTTAGGGCAGGGGTGGGGAACGTCCAGCCCGCGGGCCGTATCAGGCCCGCGAAATCATTTGGTCTGGCCCTGCCAAGGCAACCGCAGGCAGGACTCGAAATTCAATAAATCTAGGAGCAAACTTGGAAAAGCAGTTGCGAGTAGCAACATCATCAATACAAGCTAACATCACACGCCTCGCCAAACAGAAGCAGTTCCAGCCCATCACATTAGGAGTGAGTTAATTAAATGTTTGACCATATATAACAACCAAATTTTTAAGTTGATAATTTTGTATGGCCCGCGAATAATGTTATAAATATCCAAATGGCCCTTGGCAGAAAAAAGGTTCCACACCCCTGTTTTAGGGTAAGTCAAAAACGAGCATCACTCAGCGAGGAACTCGGTCAACTTTAAATCGTGAAAATATTAAAACAATTCTAGATTTGAAGCTTTCGTGACTGCAAGGATTCATATTCTTAGGTTGTTTCGGTAAAGTAACGTAGGTAAAACATTAAAAAATAATAAAAGTAAAATAAAATAAAAATCACGACGTTTGTGTTGCCTCCGAAACGTCGTGATTTTTATTTTTATTTTATTTTACTTTTATTAATTTTAATGTTTTACCTACGTGACTTTACCGAAATAACCTAAGAATATATTAAAACAAGTCCAGAGCGTGGGCAGGAAACATCGCCAAGACGGACGAGGCTGATGGTCAAGATCAATTCTGGAGTGGCGGTCGAGGAATGGAATGCATCCGAGAGCTCATCCACGAGGGATATGGAGCGATGAAGTGGCACCTTAGGGAGGCCCTCCACCCGGCAGACCATGGCTGACGATGATTTGGTCGGTTGGCAGTTGTGTGTTCTAAAGATGAATGAGTTTCCATCATAAAAAAAAACATTGTGTAATGTTCACGACTTGCTCTTGACTGCTGAAGATGGATGTCCAACACTGACTTTGATATAGTTTAAAAATAGCTGTACATTCAAACAAGGAGCTCAAACCAGGGCGTGTGGCATTATAAATCAATACCGCTTCTATGTTTTGAAAAAAAAATAACTCCTTTGTGAAAGTTTGACTTAGATTTATTCTCACCACTCACACATTGTTCAAAGGTGCCTGGCCTTAGCAAAGGTGAAGGAAGACACAATTTAATACTTACGATTTTTAAAACAGTCTCACGCGCTTGCGATATCGCAGTCATTACCGTGCTTCCAAATGCCGATAAAGGGAGGGGTGGGTGGGGGGGATCTTCAACACTTGAAGTCGGAGAGTCAATAAAACAAGGCCGCTGTCTGGAAAGTCAACAGCGGTCGCCTCGTGTGGTAGTAGACTGCCCCGGCCAAGGGAATGTGGAATTTCTGCTCCTTTTTATTTTAAAATCCTTTATATTAAGTTCACTTGCTTGCTTGCTTGCGCGCTTACGACCGTGCAAATCTTTTGGTCGTTTTTTAGCCCACTTCCCGTGATCCAATCGAACTGACATTTTGCACACAGACTCGTTGTGCGTGACAATTTATTTTCGTGAAAAAACATTTCCAAAATTTTCCACTTTTTAGGATATTTTTTTTCATATTTAATTTAAAATAGCAATGTGATAAAAATGAAACTCTTACTCAAGAAAAACAGAAATGAATAATACAATAAAACCGATGCCACGCATATAAAGGATTTATAGTGAAAAACTTTGTTTTTACGGGTTAATTTTTTACAAGTTTGAGCAGGGCCATGATACGACTTCTAACTGCTCTGCAGCTCTCCGCTGTGGTTTCGGGTTGTATCGCGTTATCGTTCTGGACCAATGTCTGACGTTTCGCTCCACGTGCTGCCTCCAACAGCAGCAGCAGCCGCTGTTCGCCACGAAGTGGCAGTGGCGTCACCACGGCGCTCGTGCCAGGCTGGGCGCACCTTGAGGCCATGTGATGTGTCGAAGGCTTGCCGACAGGTCATGGGACAGACCCAGGTGTCATGGATTTACTCGCTGAGATGACTGGCAGAGACACCACATCTGCTCCCTGTTGTGCCAACTAACTGTGTTTTAGCCGCCCGGCGCTCTATTCGTTGTTGTGAGCATCGCTCATCCGCCCTCTGCTGTTGTTGGTAGAGGACTGCCTCCAACTGCCCATGAGCGTTCTTCACGAGCCTCCTCAACAAAGGCCGATCATGACACAGCTGGTACCGGTCATGGGCAAGTCCCATCAGCTCCATATCCTCCTGTACCACATCAGTCCATCTCTTCTCCAGCCCGTGTCGCGCCTGTTCAGACGCGGCCTAACAGAAGCTGCTTGGGCATGCGGTGGCTGGGCATGTGAGCTATTATGTCCAGACCTATCAAGGATTTTTGAGCTCCTCACACAATCCAGTCCAAGTAAACCCAGGATGGATTGTAGGAAGGCCAGCCTGATTGTTTCATACTGGCTAAGATGTTCCTTTAGAGGGATCCACGTTTCGCAATCATCGAAAAGGGAGGCCATAACTGTGGCATGAAATACACGGAGCTTTGTATGGAGCGATAGACCAGGTAGCTTACACATAGCGTTACGCAGCTGATGATGCTGCTTAACTGATTCGGAGTGAGACCTCCGCTGTCAAACTGGAGCTGGTCATAAGCATACTACCCACAACTGCCCCACCACTCGTGTGGAGTGGAGGGGGTCGAGTGTTTGATGACATAAATACCCAGGCAGGTGCTTTGTTTTTAAGGGACTGATGGTAAGGCACCATCTCTTATTAGCACGCTCCAGGTTCTGCGGCAGAGTATCTGACTCCTTCTCAGAGTGAGCAGCAATGGCCACATCATCAACATAATTAACAAAGTTGACCAATCGGGAGCCATTCCTTGACCGCACCGGGGCATCAATCATCCTCCCATGGTATCTGAACCAGATGGAAATTCCTCCGGTGCAGCCATGGGAAGCTTCTGGAACTACTTCCAATGGAAGGGGGGAGGGGTCTACCTAGAAAGAGGCGGAGCCTACACGAGAAGGGGCGGGGTTTAGAGTGGAGGGGGGGGCAAACAGAAGCTGGGTCAAGCCTAATCAAAGCGTGGGGGGAGGGGCTAAGGAGAGGGTGGAGCCAATAAACAAAGGGGTGGGGCTTTCTGTAAATAGACGGGGCCAAAGAGAAAAGGGGGAGGCTTCTGGTAACAGGCAGCGTCATTTTAGTGCAGCAAGATGCGGACACGGGCCAACTGGTTGCTCTCGCGTGACTGAATTACGAGAGCAATAGGGTGTGTTTTTATTATCGCAGGGAGTAAGGGTTCATTTTTATTAATGGCATTGAGCTGAGATTGAATTTGAACTGACAACCTAGAGAGAGCCAGGGGCGAGACGGCTGACCACTAGGCCACTCAAGCCTCCCAGTGGCAAGCGCGGTACAGCCATGGTGTGTGTGTGGTGTGTGTATAAAAAAAAGCAATTTAAATTTTAATCAAGAGTGAGATGTGGCTGGGTGGCTCCGAGGGGAGGCAGTGCACGTGTCAGAGCACCGAGCCGGCATCACGAGCACCTGGGTTTGAATCTGGGCGGCCACCCGTGCCAAAAAAAAAAGAAATCTCTGTCAAGTGTTGCTGGAAGATGGCCTCTCACCTCCCAGATCTGTTATTGCAGTCCCATTAATCGGCAGGTCAGGTGGGATGGTGGGGTAAAGTGTGGGTACTGACGTCTGGCCAGAATGAAAGAGATGGGCTCATTGTCCAGTGTAGGCCCTTTTGCCAGCAATGTCTTAAACAAGTAAATGCAGGGCCGTGCTTTTACCTTTTACAATGAAATGCCGTTAATACGTATTTTCAGTAAGTTATGTTTCCCTACGCAAAGGAGCAATTGTGTGGTTCTCATATCAATTATCAGCCCCGATCCAGTGATGGAAATTCCACTTACCCGTGGCAGGGATCACAGTCTCTCCAAAAGGACAAACCACTATTGGCCTTCATAATCAACGTTTTTGGGTCAGATCGCGTTATTTACAAATGTGTCATAACCCTCCACCACCCGACACGGCCAATCAGCAAAACAAGTGTCACGTTGACAAAAGACAAATAGTTCACTGCTTTAGCCCACCGGTGTGTTGAAGCGTGAAACCACAGCATTTACAATGTTTGAGTAGTACGACGTTTCGCTGGTAATTGCATCCAGCATCATCGGGCAATTCGCCAGAATGGTGAGGGGCTCTGCTCTTGCTCCCGGTCTTAAATAGAGCAGCAGCAGGGTGACGTCATCATTTAACTCATCAGGTGCAACGATTTGAGGCGGAGGGGGTTATTGTAATTATATACTAGATTCGTAATCAGGCCTCCCACAAAGTGGTACCCCATATGAGATCGACCCCAGGAAGGAGGACACATGATGATTGGCTGAGCCGGTCGCAACCCTCACACTGTGAGTTGAGCGCAAGGCCAGGGTGCAACCTGGCTGGGTAAAATTGGACACGCTTTAATCCATCATTAATATACACGCCTGACTTGTGGGGGCAAGCTAATAACACATTGAGAAAGAAAAAAAATCTCGATTTAAAGCTTTCGTGACTGCAGGGATTCATCTTCTTGGTTCTTTCGGTAAAGTCACGTAGAATGGAAATAATAAAATAATACAAATAAAACATAATAAAATAATATAATAATTCTCACGACGTTTCGGCCACAACGCAAGCAGCCGTCCTCAGGTGAAGAACAGGTCTGTCGTGACGAACAGGTCTGTCTTGTCGACAGACATGTTCTTCACCTGAGGACGGCTGCTTGCGTTGTGGCCGAAACGTCGTGAGAATTATTTTATTATGTTTTATTTTTATTATTTTATTATTTCCATTCTACGTGACTTTACCGAAAGAACCAAGAAGAAGAAAAAAATATCACCCCATAATCTTTATTCTTAAACCGATACATTGCTGAACCTATCGGATGGGCATTGTTGTGATGGAATTAAGAATCACCAGAACAGCAGAGCTTTGCCCTTTAAATCTAAAGACGTGCGGTAATTTAAGGGCGAGCGATATATCTTTTTAACGGTGAGGGGGGGGGGGGTCACACGCTGAAAGGTGACAGTAAAAGGATGAGTGGAAAGGGTCAATGGCAGCACTCACAGATGGCCCGGGAATAGGTGTTCATGAACAGAGCCGTGATCAGGAATTCACAATGTCCCCATTATCCCACCGCCAGGCATTTGGGGGCCACTGTTGTGAGTACGAAAAAAAAAGAAAAGGGTCAGGTTGGGGAAATTAAAATAAGTGTACAGTGTACAATTCGTGAACACTTGCCGACAATCGCCTGCAAATGCCACGGATCGAGCTATGTTTAGTGATTTCTCATTTAATGCATTCGGGGGAAAACAAAGGCTGTTGTGGTTACAATTGTATGATTAAGTCAAACGTCAAAATGCCTCCCAGCTGAACTGCCTAACCATGAGGAAGTCAGCTGAAGGCTGGAGTACGCTCGTTCAGGCTGGCACGAGAGGCGCCGTTCGTGATCAATCAACGATTTGTCCTTTTCGAGAAATTTGCGTGCGTTAAAAAAAAACATGTTTTGTTCATGGCAATGAATACTCGACAGTGGTTGGTCGTTGAGGCTCTGTAAAGAAAAGTTTCTCCGTATCGACTTCAAGGTTCTCCCCTCCCCCTCGTCCTCCTCACTTCCATGGCGCTGTGTGACCTCGGAACTCGGTGCATTCCAACCAGAACTCTGAAGTCTGCGGCCTTCGATCGGCTGCTGCACCCCCAGGACGAAGCTGAAGTCCATGGTAGATCACTGGGCCTTCCGTCACGTGACACCAGGACTGTGGACCTCTCTGTCGAAGGCTGTCAGGGAGTCCGGATCATTCGGGATCTTAAAGTTTTGCGTAAAAACATTTCTATTCCACAATGAAATTCCTATTTTAACTCCGCTTCTTATGCCCACCCTTTCCCCCCATTGTCAATGGTGTAAAGTGCTTAGAGATGTTCTGAAAGGCCCTATATATATATAAAAAGTGTAATTATTATTATTACATGATTAAAATAATCCGGGCTCTTACAGCTGGGGCATTATTAATATAAAGGAGACTTCCACCTTCGTTTTGATGAGGTTTTTTCTATTATTATTACGCAGTCATTGAAGACTGGACTACGAGTGTAAATTGGCTACACTTGAGAAAGATTATTTAGGAGTGAGCGGTCGATTGGATTAAATTTAAAAATATATATATTTCAAAGCGTGTTTGGCGGAGGCCTGGTGGCTTAGAGGTCAGGGCGCTGTGCCGGTTGCGCTGAGGCTCTGGGTTCGAATCTGAGCAGCTCTGCTCGTGATCAAGACCGGGGTCTCTCGTGTCGTGAGTCGAAAGTCTTCGCCTGGTAACTCTCCATGATTATTTGGTGAAATTCCAGCTCTCAGAATTAAAATATTAATTTGTAATGTGAACATCTCATGGCAGATTGCGTGTCACAGCGAGCCCCCCCCTCCCCCGCCCCACCTGCCACGTGAAGGTCAAAGAGGTCAATTCAAGGACTTTTGTCGAGAAGTGCCGTGTAGAATCTCTTCTGCAGTCATTATCTGACACAATGGGTCACACTGTTCCGTGACATTCCGAATGGTGGATTATTTGACTCCTGTCATCGTGCTGATAGCACAAGTGGAATTAATTGGGGGAAAGACCACGCATATATATGTATATATCATTAGAGAAAACCGCGAGTGTTCATTTCAATGCTCTGATATGACCGGCACCCCGAGTCGCCTGGCAATCTCCAACAATATCTATTTTTTTTAATGCAAAAGAGCAATTTTCTCGAACCTGTTTAATCACGATTTGCAAGGTATGGAAAGTCAACGCGTGTTTCTGCTCAATGGGGCATTGATTCTCTTCGCTGGCGACCGTGGCAGAAATTCCACATTCCTACGGCAGTGTGATTACAGTCGCATCTTGGAAGCACTGCGTTAGCAATGTCATCGTCAAATAATTACTCGTAAATAAATCAAGCAAGCAAGCAATAGGAACGATGCTCGCCTCTGTCGGCAGACGAGAGCCAATGGTGGCAATTCCACATTGCCATGACGAGTGCCAGCCTATCCATATTGACAACCACTGTTGACTTCACAACCTGGCAGAGGGAATGGTGACGCGGCTGCAAAAATGATCGGTTCGAACCCGGCGGCCGTCCTGGTTAATACCGCGGCGGGTATTCAAGGTAAATACTACGCGCCGTCTGTGTCACAGTGCGTGGACGTTAAAGATGCTGCCATATGTGCCTGCGTCATGGTCAACATTTGCCTCACTTAGAAAAAAATACACGTACATTACTCAAATTTGGAAATGCAAAACTACTGCAGGCTGCAGCATATTCAAAATGCGGCCACCAGGGTGCTAACTGGTGCACCCTTTAAGGATCACATCACACCGGCGCTCCTGTCCCTTCACGTACTCCCTGTCCGTACCCGTATTGATTTTAAGATTCTCTGCTATTCAAGGCCTTAAATTGACTTGCTCCTCCCCACCATTCATGACCTCCTTCAGCCGCGAATATTCCAAAACATTCCTGCTGAGGGAGCTGGTAGGAACGTTGGGTTGCTCGGTCAATGGCCAGGGTCAACGGCGGCGTGGTGTATTCCGCAAATATGCCCGACTGTGAGGACGGGCACAAGCCGGCGTGAGTAGGTTAAACGTTGAGTTTTACAAGGGCACCACGGGGTGACCAGCCCCTCCCCACCCAGTCCCACCCTCCCCACCCAGCCCCTCCCCACCCTCCCCACCCAGCCCCCTCCCTCCCCTCCCTACCCAGCCCCACCCTCCCCATCCTCCCCTCCCCACCCAGCCCCTCAACACCCTCCCCTCCCCACCCAGCCCCACCCAGCCCCTCCCCACCCTCTCCTCCCCACCCATCCTCTCCCTCTCCACCCAGCCCCTCCTCACCCTCCCCTCTCAACCCAGCCCCACCTCTCCCATTTTTGGATGCACGACGGACGGACGGACACAATCATCCCCTGTGGGCTGGTGGGACCAGGAGGTTCCTACCAGTATGAAGATCATTAAGATCCTCGGCGTTGTGCATTGCTCGCTGTCACCGCGGTCACAGCTGGAGGGTGACGATGTCGGGGTGTCACTGTCATTGCGGGACCCACACTCTGGGCGACTCGTTGTCCCTTCGAGGTCAAGGCGACTTCAGAGACATTTACAAATCTTCACATCTCAACTAAAACACGCATCTGTGTAAAATTGGCTTTTTCTCTCTCACTCTCTCTGGTTACTTTCCAACGTCTTTCTCACTTCTTGGTTGACTATTTTACGCCTCGCCATGCATAGCGCCCTGAGAACGATTGTTTAAGGGCGCTTTATAAATATCAACACGATAGCGCAAATAGAACGTCTACGCGGTGAACGGACGGAGTCCACAAAACAGAACCCCGAAGCGAGATTTGAACTCTCACTCCTCTCCACGTGTGCGGAGTCAAGCACCCGGAGAGGAACGCACCACCCGATCGGAGCGCGAGAGAGAGGGAGGGACGGAAGAGAGAGAGAGAGAGAGAAAAAAAAGACCTCGATAAGAATCTATTTGTCCTTTAAGGCGGAGCATTAACACAGCTCTACCTCCCCATTTACCTTTTTTGCTCCCACCCACCGAATCTTGAAAACTCCTTTCTGCCGAGAACCATTTGGGAAGGAATTCGCTTTGACAAAGGGCCTGGGATTTGACTCTAAATATGAGGACATTTTGGGAACATTGCATTACGCTCGGGCTTTAACACAAACAAAAAGACGATCAAGAATTGCTGAATGCGGGAAGCGGCGGGCGAATCGTGACGATCTGGGTGGTGGGTTTTTTTTTTGAAGGGTTGCTAATTGGAGCGCAGGTGTGATTGTTTACTCGTTGGGCTTGTTGAGTAAGTAGGTCTGTGCGCTCGCTTGCTGTCGAAAGGGGTAATTTGATCTCAGACGCCCGCTTCCACACCACACCTCCCTCCCTCGCTCGCTCCGCAATATTTTCCGACGTCTCTTGTGGCACAAACGCTGATTTGTCTTTGTTTTGCCGTGCACAGGGCGAGATTGTTTTACCTGCGCGATTTGGCTAATTGCAGTCACTCTGACACGTGCGTTCGTGGCGCGCGATATCGTGTTCACGAGGCGACGTTGAACGAGTTCGGGGATGATTGCATCTTTGTGTTTTTTGAAGGAGTGAATTAAAGTGGTTTGTTATGTCCAGTGTTGGGAGAATCTCGGACGACATTTTTAGTGGGGGTTTTTTTAAAGGAATATAATCCCAAATTTGTGAATGTGTTTTTTTTTGGAGCAACCTAATCTGATTTCCCACGAAGACGATCAATGTCTTTAAAAACAAATAATAACAACAGCGCATTTGGTTAAATCAACTTCAGAAATACCCAGGGCTTAATAAACAGCCCGGATCTTCTCGTGTGACCGAATTGAAAAAAATATTTACCCAGCCGGCACACCACATCCAGTATACATCTCGCTATGATCACACGCCACTTCCGTATAATGCGTGAGTTGCTAGATCCGGACTAAAGCGGTGTTCTTCACTAAATTTCAGAGCACTTTTTCGTTGATAAGACATCGTTTTGAGGATGGCCGCCACACATGTGAAACTACTGGGGGCTTGATAAACACGATGATGACGACGACGACGCTGATGGGGGCATTTACACACGTGGTGTATTGACGGGCGGCAGCACGTCAAGGGGCCCGCGCTAAAGGCCACCAGGGGGCCCCCAGTGGCCCAGGGGCCTCGCACCATTTGCGAGGAATTCGCTTTGACAAAGGGCCTGGGATTTGACTCTCAAGATGAGGACATTTAAGAACGTTGCATTGCAGTCGGGTTTCTAAAAAAAAACGAACGAAATTTTCTGAATGTGTGGGCGGGGGGGGGGGGGGCGGGGGGCACGTAGCAACGTAACAGAACTCAGACTCACAACATGTATTCATACTGGAGGAATCCGATGAGCGATAAAGCTCTTTTGCCACAGATGTCCAGCTCAGGAGCAAGGCCAGAGCAGCGTGACAGCCACTTGAAGCACGCGTGTGGCCTCCCTCCTCACCCCCTCGGCGTCAGTGTTGACGTGCCCACGTGAATCAACATCGTGCGATCATGGGGGGTAGCGGAGGAGAACGGAACGTATACGAGGCAGAAGGAAGGTAGTCCAGTCTGTCAGCGACGCAGAACAGATTCGCTGAGATAATCAGGGCGTGGAAATAGCGATTGAAAGTGCACACTGCCGCGCAGCTGTGGAACAAAACAACGGTTTACATTGTTCACGTGTTAAACTGGTTTACATTGTGTACCTGGTAGGGACTTGTACGCGCGCACTGCATGTTGAACTTCTTGCGCACCGTACCTATAGCCAATCGTGCTCATCGGAGGTGCGACTTTTCGATCGCAAACTGCTATCCGTTACAACTTTGAGAGTGATGTTTGTTGTTGCCCCCTTCATCTTTTTGCGTCTGTGCTCGGCAACTGCTTTAAATGTTTTGTATTTATTTTAAAACCAGCAAGGCTGCGTACCCCGGGACCACCCAAAAACGAGCGAGTCTGGGACGTCATCACAGGCAGAGGCGCACGGAAATGAGATGTGTCGCGAAGGCCCATTGTGACGTCAATGAGGCGCAACTGATTTATGTGAATGGGGTGGTGGGGGGGGGGTGTGGGGGGGTGGGTGGGGGGATGGGGTAGGTGGGTGGGGGGATGGGGTGGGTGGGTGGGTGGGGGGATGGGGTGGTTTTTGGTGGAGGGATGGGGTGGGTTGGGGTGGGTGGGTGGGGGATGAGGTGGGTGGGTGGGTGGGTGGGGGATGAGGTGGGTGGGTGGGGGATGAGGTGGGTGGGTGGGGGATGAGGTGGGTGGGTGGGTGGGGGATGAGGTGGGTGGGTGGAGGAAACTCATCCGAACGTAAATGGGAAAAATCGACAACTTGTCAGTCTCATTTGCAAGTGCGGCTTGTACCGTGATTCATCATCATCGTCGTCGTCATCACCAGCCATGGTCAATTAATTAACATCTCGCCCCCGTGGCGCCCCTCACGATCCACCCAGTGCCTGCCTCTACACGAGCCGACTCCATCGCTCCAACGCATCGGTGGGTATCATCTGAGATGACTTCCATTCCTTGACCGCCACTCCTTGATTATTCTTAAAACCTCGGCCCATCGTCCCCTCTAGCCGTGACGGGTCATTGCCAGGCCCACGTTCATGAACAGTTTCGATGATGCCATTAATCCAAGTGCTCCTCTTTTTGTCTCCCAGTGTCATTCCAAGCGTGCGTCTCTCCTGCTTCTGCGGAACCTTTTAGCTTTTGTTCTATATCTTTCGTTTACAACCACGCGTGCTTCTGAACCAGGTGTCATAGCAAGCATTAAGCACCCCACTGGGTAAAACTCTTCTTCGTTGGGCAAATTGGAATGTTACTATCATTGCACACCTATCTCAGCCGGGTCTTGTTATCGGAGTGCCGGTGGATACGATCAGAAAGCTGCACGTTCAAATTCAGAGGTCGAATGTCATCCTGGTGAAAGCGAACAGTGGCTGTGCAGTACGGAAACGTGCCCCCTCCATAGCAATGTGGAATTTATACCACGTGCTCAGGATCACAAATGGAAAGCAGCGCTGCTCCATGTTCACAACAACCCACCCTGCCCCCCACAAAATGGTAACGATGTTATCGACCTCAGAAGCATGATGGGTTGATACAATCCATAATTTGAAATCACAGCTTTTTAATGGCAAGCTGGATGCTTTAACCTCAGTGCGACCTGGCTGATCCCATAAAGTAAAATAATGACAAGGCCTCAGGCGGAGGCCACTCTGCCAACAATGGCACGAGCAAAAAATTGCAGGGCTGCACCTTTGCCACCTCTCACGACAGTACAACTAACACAGCACTGGGCCAGGGGCTCCACTTGTTTTGATCGATCACATTTTGACCTATGACCTCTCTTTATTGTCTGCTTGAAAAGGACATGGAAGGGGTGCCACGGTGGCGAGATGTTAACTACCTCGCTTGGTACACAGGAGGTCGTGGGTTCGATCCCGACCCTGACGCCTGCTGCTGTATATTTGGAGTTTGCAGGTTCTCCCCGCAGAGGTCGCAACCGGGTACTCGATACCCGTACCCGGCCGGGTACGGGTACGGGTACCCGTTTGCGACCCTGGTGCGGCCGGGTACGGGTAAGGAATCAAAACCCGTTTGCAACCTCTGTCTCCCCGTGGTCGCGTGGATTTTTCTCCAGCTCCTCAGGTTTTTTTCCCTCCACATTTAAAAAATAAAAACATGCATTGATAGTATGTGGCTGCTGTACATTTCCACATGATGATGTGCCACTTAGTTGAGCTATAATTTGTGACCAGGTCGTTTCTGAAAATGAACTATATAGCTCAGTGGGCCTTACCTGGTAAAATTAAAAACAATTAAAATAATGGTTAGTAAGAGATTCTTTGGCATCCTGTACAAGAGAAGGCCATTGTGCACTAGTGTCAGAACCCACATTCCCTGATTTGAGTCAAATTCCACACTGAACTTGACAGAATAATTAGATACACGTACTACTGCAATTTCAAAGTCATCGTTGTCTCTCTTCTCGAGAAATCCATGGGGGTGGCACTCATCTCCGATGGTACCCTTTACCACTGATGGAAAGTCCACATTCCTATGACAGCGGCCACGGTTATCCATGGGAAGTCGGCCTTCGCGTTCCACATAAGGAGTGCACAATGTATGGAGCCCACATGATTGACGGTGGCGGGTTGATCTGACCCCGGGCTGGGATTTGACCTCACGGACTGTAGTGATGGCTAGACGATTTCTCTGGCCACAGCCGGCCGAAGCGAACTCAGACTTTTACAAGAACATATTTGTCCTTTACTAATGAGGCTTAGCTCAGCACCCCCCCCCACACACACACGTCTCCCCACAATTATACAACAGAGCTATGCAAACTTCAATGTTTGCGCCTGCCATACATTTCAAATATCCAGCTTAATTTGATTTCATTCTCTCCGACTAGACTTCATGTCTTTTGTGTGTAATCTCTCCTAGAAGATTAAACGATGGGGTTGATTTTTTTGTTCGATTTTTTTTTTTACACATGCTCGCAAGCGATGCGGAGTTATTGGATTCTTCTCCGTGGCGCGGCCGCTTGACTCTCGGAGCAACCCGGAGGAATCTGCAGGAGACAAATTAACGCGAATGCCGCCGAGAAAGATAGGCGCGGAAACTCGGCTATCTCGGCAAAGAGCAATCTACCGGTCTATCATAACAAAGTGAAAGCATCATTAACATTTCACCGCGAATTAATGACGACCCCGCTGCTGCGCATGCATGTGCATGCTCGTGTTGTGAGTTGTCAGGGATTCTCAGTTTGGGCCCCATAATGCTTCACGACTTTAATGCGATAAGTTTTAACTTTTGTAACGACGGCCAAAAGGCACGTTTTTGTTTTCGCCAACAGCCTTTATTGTTGACACCAAAACGATTATTTAGGCACGGCCTTCGATTCCTCAGTTAATGAACTTCGTTTCCTCTCCAATGGTTCCTTCCCCTCGTGCTATCTCCCCTTTCATGGCGATGCGGTGCCCGTTGACTCCGTGTGACGGCATCACCAAACGGCGGACGCATAGTGAACTTTTTTGTGCCCAAAAAAATAAGGAAAAGTATCTACGGCTATGAAAGAGACGGAACAACAGTGCGCGCTCACGCACCGCACACAAAACAAACGGAGACACAGACCCCCTCTGTCGTCTTAACAGACTGTTGGGGCAAGTTCTGTTAGCGAGCACCTATGAAGACCGACACCACACACAAGGGGGTGGGTGGCCAGCACCACGCCCGGCCGCCTTTGTCTCCCCAGTGGCGATGTTTACACATCGCACGAGGCAGTAATTTGAGGCCGAGTCGACCTAGGTGAGCACCATGACCGATTCAGATAATCGTCACCGGTGTTGGTGGCCGTGAGCGGGGAATCGAACTCGGCTCGCCGGGTTCGGAGCGCAGCGCGCTAACCACTGCGTTACCGCTCCCACTACACACACACGCACACGCAAGCGCAATGGATTTGTTTGGCATCATGAGTGTGGCAATCTTGGCGTTCCTCGAGTGGGCGCGATGAGACCCACAATGCGTGCAGCAAAAATCGGAGTGGGATCCATCAACAAAGAACGCAGGCATAAAGGCAGAACGGATTCGAATCTTACGGCTTTATTATTATTGTTATTCCAGCGTTATCGTTTCTCATCGAACCTGCGCAGGCATCGCGGGGAACGCTTTGAAAGTGCGCCCATCAAGGGAGGCTTCAAAGGCAGCACCCGTGTGGCTATCTAGCGCAGTAATGTATCACGTTAACTCAGACTGCAGTGAGTTCGTCCGGACAGGCGGCACTGGTGGCAAGATTACTCATCTAGAAATGTGCAGGTTGTTTTTTTAGATTTTTTTTGCGAGGTCAAACTTATGGTTGGGATTCGATTCCACTCAGGGCATGACAATCTCTGTGTGGGTTCAGTAAAATCAGTGATGATTTGTGAGAGGTCAACAGCGGTTGAGAGACTGGAAGACACTTGGCATGTCACAGGAATGTGGAATTTTCAGCACTGGCTCAGGAGGGGGGGGGATGTGGTGACATGGGCACAGTGCTTGTGCCAGGCTAGGTGCACTCGAAGAACATGAATGCTCACGTGGGCAGGAGGTAACTTGAGACATCCAGGTGCGGTGGGTTAACGGCCCGGAATGATTGGCAGATTCAACAACTGCGTGTCACACTGTGGAACACGTGGCACGCATGTGTAGTGACACTGAATGAGTCACTGCAGCGCGTGGCGCTGGGAGATTGGTAGACAATGGAATTATGGGTAGCAGCCCCCTCTACCAGTTGGACACGTGGGCCAAGCCCGGAGCCTTCTGGGGGATCCAGAAGGGGGCGTGGCCGAGGGCGGAGCCTGGCCACGCTGGAGGGGATAAAAGGCGAGCCCCGACTCACAGTCGGGGCTGCTGCCATCGGGAATGGAACTCGTCATGTTGCTGCCGTCGTGGTCTTCGCCTCTGCAAGCTGTGGGTCTGGAAGCATGTTGGCTGTCTTGACCCGGTTTGGAGTTATCCCCGATGGCTGTGAGAGCCGGAATACACGAGAGGGAAAAGCCTCCCACTCATGTCTCTGAATTGGTACACTGCACATGCATACACAGGCAAAGGTCCCCCTGTGGCCGTGTCAACCATTTGGGCAAGTGGGCAAGTGCTGCTTTATTTGTTTGCTCCGTTAGAGTAAATGGACACTTTGAACAAGGTGGTTATTATTATAAGAGCTTAGGAGAAATTGACGATGCAGGGAATTCCAAAGTGGCGCAGTACGAGGGGAAGAGGCAGAACGAGAATTGAGGTGGCCTGCAGCACAGCGAGTTGGGTGGATGAGTGATTTGGTGAGTGAGAGAGTCGGTGAGTAAGTGAGTGAGTGGGATGAACGAGTGGGTGGGTGAACGTGGGGAGCGGTGGTGCAGCGGTTAGCGCTACGCTGCGCTACGAACCCGGCGACGCGAGTTCAATTTCCGCTCACGGCCAACACCAGTGACGATTATCTGAACCGGTCCTGGGCCTCCCCTATGTCGACTCGGCCTCAAATGAGTACCTAATGCGGTGTGTAAAAACATTGCCACTGGACAACAAAGGTGGTCATCCGTGATGTTGGCTAACCACCTCGTGTGCCATGCCGGCCTTCATATGTCCTTGATAACACTGGTCAACACACTTTTTCTGGCATAAGGTATTCCAACGGTTTTAAGATTATTTTGAGGTGCTGATTCCAAATCTGACATCAGTTTTTGTCTATCACATCAGATTTTTGAGATATCAAATATTGCATTTTCAATAAAAACTGCAGAAGAAAAATATTAAATAAATGTGGATATCTACATAAAATGATATTATAAACACACTATCCTAAAAATACAGCACCATATTTTAGCACTAAAGCAGTCACTGACTCGCAACAACTTGCAATCATAAGTGACAGTTAATTTCGGGTAAAATCAATGAAAATGGGGTATGCCGATAGCATAAAAATGAGATGTGATAGAGCAAATCTGAGATCAGATTTGGAATCAGCACCCTGAAATTTGCCTAAAACAGCTGCAAAAGTCCAGGCCAGAAAATGTTTTTTTTGTTGACCAGTGTAATAGGACTTGCCCAAACGGTATGTTAAGTCAATACGGGGGATTGTCTTTGTGGGCTGAGCGAGTGGTGAGTGAGTGTAGTATGAGTGGTTGAGTGAGCGAGTATGTTGTTGTGACGTGCAGTGTGATTGGTGGTTGAAACCCAGTGTGGTGGATGAGACGAAATAGTGAGTGCATGGCCGATCGAGTCCTCGACACAGTTAGGGAGGATTTCGATTTAAAGCTTTCGTAACTGCAGGGATTCATCTTTTTGGTTCTTTCGGTAAAGTCACGTAGAATGGAAATAATAAAATAATAAGAATAAAACATAATCAAATAATTCTCACGACGTTTCGGCCACAACGCAAGCAGCCGTCCTCAGGTGAAAAACAGGGCTGTCTTTCCGAAACGTCGTGAGAATTGTATTTTATTATGTTGTATTTTTATTATTTTATTATTTCCATTCTACGCGACTTTACCGAAAGAACCAAGAAGAGTTAGGGAGGAATTAACGAGTGAAAATTCACGGGAACGGTGATACGGAGACGACTGACCGCAGTGGGTGAGCGCGTGACTGCAGGGATTCGGCGAGCGCTGGACCATCAATCAGCCTGACTGATGTTTTGTGAATTCTTTCATGTACATTGAAGGAGAGACTGGGTGCTGCACCTCAGATAGTTAAGCTTCATTGCTTCGCTGAAAGCCAGAGGGTTCGTAAAAGAAGAATTTCCATTCTGTACAGGATAATTTTTCAATTTCTCTCTCCGTTGTTTCATATTTTTTTTCAACAATCCAGGCAGAAAAAGCTACGTATTACTTTAACGTTAGTGGGATTATGAGCAGGCTACGGCTGGCCTTAAATGCCAACACTATTTAACCGAGTGTCACCATATCTGTAACGTGCATAGAATAGACGGCGCATATGGGGCCATCAGATCGGTCAAGTCAAATGGAGGGTGGCTGCTGGTTTAGTGGTCAGCGTTGCTCATCACTGAGCCAGTTTGCACAGAGCTGGCAGATTAATCCCCAAAGTAATATCTGCAGGAAACAATCAAAGCCACCGTCAGTTGGGGCACCGAACCTTGATAATCCCATGACGCTGTGCACAAGAGTAGATCATCGTTTGTTATAATTATTGTCGGTAGAAACATGAATAATTTTCTTTTTTTAGAATGTACACAAATGTGAACGTGAAACTTCGAAAGTGTGTCGTTACTGCAATGGGTCAATGCTCACCTCCACCCTGGTGGGAATTCCAACATCCCCTTGAAGGGGGGTCAAGACTCTCCGTCGAATGACCACTTCTGATTTTGCACAAAGGGGCACTCGCTTGTGATGAATCCGGGAGGATGACAAGTGAACGTGTTGAGTCACACTTTCAACTCGCAACCTTTCCACTGTGAGGTTAGTGCTCTCTCGGTAGCGGGGGGGGGGGGGGGGGGGGTTAAGCGGCTTGAGATTTTATGAAAGGCGCTATGTAAGATGTAAATATTAGTATTGTATCCATACGACCACTGCTGTTGACTCCCCCACACAGGTGTACTGATTTGATCGATCCCGGAAGGATGATGGGTTGAGACAGTTATTCTGAGCCAGTAATGCAAATTCTAAAGGCCTATGGCAGGGGCAAGTCTATCCATGAGATAACGACTGTTGACTTCCCCACAACGTGGTGCCGATTTTATCGACCCCGGAGGGATGATCGGCTTAAATAGTTATTCTGAGCCAGTGATGGAAATTCGACGTTCCCATAGCGGGGGCGATTCCCACCATATTAAAACTGATGTTGACTTCCCGGCAAAGTGGTACTATTTTATCGACGCTAGAAGGATGATGGGCTTAGATAGTTATTCTGAACCAGTGGTGGAAATTCGACACTCCTATGGCAGGGCCAAGTCTATCCACAGGACAACAACTGTTGACTTTCCCGCAACGTCGTGCCTCATTTTATCGACCACGTAGGGATGATGGGCTGAGCCAACCCACCCCCGCCACACCTCAACCAGGATTTGAACTCGCAATGTTCAGTGCGATCCCCTCGCCCTCACTGCCGCTGAGCCGCCTTGCGACGCAAGTTCATTGCCGGCGTAGAGCGTGAGATGACGCGCGTGACAAAACACTCTGAACAGCGAACACGCGAACGGATTTCGGTAGGCAAATATTTACCGTTTTGTGTTACCGATAACTAAAAAAAAAAATCATCTCCACGTAAAGAAATAAGAGACGCAAGGCTCACGGGCGCATCCTGGCTCTTTGAAGCCAATCACACATCAAGCCGAGGAATATCTTTGTGGGGTTACAAAAAATAACAACCTTATTTGACTTAACAAGTTCACTCTCTGACACGGCGCGTGATCAAACTGCCGAATCCGTCGATGCCTTACGGGAGGAGGAGGAGGAGGCGGTGAAAGGGGCCTCGTGCCTTTGACGATGTCAACCCACCTGCAAATCATTACAGCTGCCGGCACCCGTGCTATTCCTTCACGCCACAGTCGCCGTCGCAGGGAAACACAAGTTACGATGCAAAAGGCAACGACCTCCTGGCCTGAGGGCCATCTCTGTGCGCGTGTGAGTCTCCCCCCGGAGGCTTGGCAACGCAAAGGACAACAACACACAGACAGTGAGAGAGGAAATTCGCTGCAAAAATTCGTCTCCCGTCACTTTCCCTGGGACCAGCGCTCAGACGAGGAACGCGCCACGTCTCATTCGGTGCCAAATCTGCGAGCGGCGCGTGACCTCAACTGGGTAACGACCACGACCCACCGTCAGAGCCGTCCATGGAGCACGGCAAATTGGGGGGGGGGGGGCGATCGCCCCGGGCCCCCTGCTCGGTGGGGCAGGGGGGGCAGGCGCACTTCGAAGTGACGGTGTCACGTCATTAAAAACGTCGAGGGGTGTGGTGGGGGGCACACAGTGGGGGTCTGGCTACTACTACACTACTACTACACTACAACTACACTACTACATTACTACTATTCCACTACTACTACACTACTACCAATACTACGGGGCATTGATGTTGGCGGTCGAGCTGCGATGCGATTGCGGGCTTGCTACCGCGACGATGTACACGCGACGTCGTTCAGGCGTGATGTCCGTCGTTTCGCACCCATCCCTCCATCGCTCGCTCTCTCGCTCGTTCCGCGCGACCGCTGGGTCCACCTTCAATGAAACCCGATCACAAAAGCCCCCAAAGCCAGCACGCGGATCGGACCTCGTGTGCCAAACATACCCGGATAGCGGCTCAAGAGATAGGAATTAAAAAAACTAAATAAATAAACCCCCCGACAAAACCGCACGGGTAGAAGAAGCCCCCTCGACGGCTCGTGCACCTGCAACGTAAATAAGCCGTCGTCACGGGACGCCCGCGTGTGTGCGAGATGAACACGTGTCGGGTTTGGGTGTTTTTGTTGCTTCTGCGTCGTCCCTCTCGCGATGCGGTTCGCCTGATTGCGC
This sequence comes from Lampetra fluviatilis, assembly GCF_964198595.1. Classification (NCBI taxonomy): domain Eukaryota; kingdom Metazoa; phylum Chordata; class Hyperoartia; order Petromyzontiformes; family Petromyzontidae; genus Lampetra; species Lampetra fluviatilis. The sequence goes on along the minus strand of NC_136327.1, from coordinate 3,023,787 downwards.
GGCCTGCGATTCGTGCGAAGTGCACGTGGTGGCAATTTGAAGGCCCGTTGTTTTGTTATTTTGCGAAGCGCACCGAGTTAACGATGGCCGTCGCGAAGTGTTCTGTTGCTGCAGAGGGGGAGCTCATTGTGACGGCAGCTGTCTGTGTGTGTGAGTCTTTGTATCCGTGTGTGTGTGTGTCTGTGTGAGTGTCTATGTGTGTGTGAGTGTCTGTGTGTGTGTCTGTCTTTGTCTCCGTGTGTGTGTGAGTGTCTGTGTGTGTGAGTCTGTGTGTGTGTGAGCGTCTCCGTGTGTGTGTGTGAGTGTGTGTGAGTGTCTTCATAGGTGCTGCTCGCTAACAGCACTTGCCCCATCAGTCTGTTAAGGCTATTCGGAGGATCTTTGTCTTTGTGCGTTGCGGGGAGCGGTAGTGCAACGGTTAGTGCGCTGCACTATAAACCCAGCGAGCCGAGTTCGATTCCCACTCACGGCCAACAATAGTGATTATTATCTGAACCGGTCCCTGGGCCTCGCCTAGGTCGACTCACCCTAAAATGAGCACCTGGTGCGGTGTGTACAGATCGTCACTAGGGAGATAAAGGCGGCAGGGCGTGGTGCTGGCCACTCGCAGCTTCGTGTGCCGTGCCGGCCTTCATAGGTGCTCACGAACAGCACTATACGGGGGATCTGTGTATGTGTCTGAACTGGTCTTGGGTAAACACGAGCACCGGGGGAGACAAAGGCGGCTGTGTACGGTGCAGGATACACCACCTCCATCATGGCCCACACCGGCCTCAATCGGTGCTCGCTAGCAGCACTGCCCAACAGTCGACACAGGCCACGCGGTGGATCTTTATCCGTGGGTTTGTAGCCCACGCTGTGGGTTAAAAATGAAAAAAACCCATAATGCATTATAATCGCTGGCAAGCTTTACCACTCCAATCTCAGCGGCAATGCATAGACGCCTCATTTTGGCACAGATTCACTTCGCTTTAAAACCGCAATAACAAATAAATATATATATTTGAAGAACAAAAATTTCCCACATTCAAAAAATAACAAACCCAAAATGGACCATGAAACGTGCCGCATGTAAATGGATCTGTTGGCAAATCTCACCACGAGACGGACTCATTCGTGAACTCCGGGTGGGTCAGTGTTAATTCGCAGAACGAGTGACAGCCTGATTTAAACCAGCGGTGTCTCCGTGGATGCAGGGTGAGGAGGCTATGAAGTGAACCCACCAGGTCACGTCTTCCGTGACGGAACATGCAGGTTGATGGAATTCGCTGGCAGGGGCTTCTCACATAGAGACCAGCAGCTCCGCACGTACACTCCGATAGACTCACATGGACACTCACAGACTTGTACAGAGACCCATAGACTCGCACAGATTCTCCAATATAATCACAGAGACCCATAGACTCACACAGAGACCCATATACTCACACAGATACTCCAATAAAATAACACAGAGACCCATAGACTCACACAGAGACCCCTAGACTCGCACAGATTCTCCAATATAATCACAGAGAGAGACCCTTAGACTCACACAGAGATCCATCTACTCACACAGATACTCCAATAGAATAACACAGAGACCCATAGACTCACACAGAGACCCCTAGACTACACACCTGTGACACCTACACACCTGTTACACCTACAACACCTGTTATACCTACACACCTGTTACACCTACACGCCTGTTACACCTACATATCTGTTACACCTACACACCTGGTACACCTACACACCTGTTACACCTACACGCCTGTTACACCTACACATATGTTACACCTACACACCTGGTACACCTACACATCTGTTACACCTACACATCTGTTACACCTACACATCTGTTACACCTACAACACTTGATACGCACTCGTGCACGCCAGCGGTAGGCAGCCTCAATGCCACGTATCTCGCGACATCCGAGGAGGCCCCGAATTGGGGCCGTGTAAGGCGCACGTGGATGTCTCAAGATCGATAAGCGGCTCGCAGACAAAAAATCCGTCAGGACATTTTCCTGCCGTCGATGGGAGGCCGCAGCCGCTGTTTCAAAAGCCACTTCTGTACTAACAAACAAACAAAACACATTCCTGCGAAGGGAGCTGGTAGGAACGTTGGGTTGCTCGGTCAATGGCCAGGGTCAACGGCGGCGTGGTGTATTCCGCAAATATGCCCGACTGTGAGGGCGGGCACAAGCCGGCGTGAGTAGGTTAAACGTTGAGTTTTATAAGGGCACCACGGAGTGACCAACCCCTCCCCACCCAGCCCCACCCCTCCCACCCCCCACCCATCCCCACCCTTCCCACCCAGCCCCTCCCCACCCTCCCCACCCAGCCCCACCCTCCCCTCCCCACCCAGCCCCACCCAGCCCCTCCCTACCTTCCTCTCCCCACCCAGCCCCTCCCTCCCCACCCAGCCCCTCCCTGCACGACGGGCGGACACAATAATCCCCTGTGGGCTGGTGTAACCAGCAGGTTCCTACCAGTAAAAAGCCTCCCACTCTACTGCCGTGCAGCTTAAATTATATCTTTGGGGGGGAGGGGA